>NC_136257.1:28269166-29645833 GCF_053564925.1 Oryzias latipes | reverse complement strand
GACAAAAAATAATTTCCAGAGAAAATCTAAATAAAATTGCTTAATTGTCACAAAGTTGACGTATTCCTTATGCATGCGGGTGACCAATCAGGTAGCCGTTACAGATTGGGTAATGACACGCAGCCTGCAGCGTCAGCTGTGTTTGAGTGCTCTTTAAAAAGGTCAGAGTGAAAGAGTAAAAGAAGTTCCGCTTCATACATTTATGGTAAATTACATTAATTTTTCTATATTCAGTTATTTAAAATGCACAAAGCAATTCAGAATCATTTATGGATCTTAACTGATGCATCTAATAATCAATTTTGCTTCACTTACCTACTTTCTGTGTTATGTTATCAAATACAAAATTAAAAATGTCCACTTTCAAATCAATCACCTCAGGATATTATATTGAAAAATAATTTTTTACCACACTTTTTTAATGCTACTGACCTAAATTAGCTTTTTTGCTGTTAGAATATATTTATAAAAGGAACGAGAGTCGTTTTAATTTTGTATTTTATCTGTTGAAGTTTTTTTTTTTTTTTTTTTTTAACTTGTCCTGTCCAACAGCTAGGCAAACAGATGAGAGCTGAGGGCCTCTTGTGTTGGACATATTTTATTTTAACAAGAGGGGTTATTCATCTTCAGACAAACCAAAGGTATGTCTGAATAAACCCCTTTTGTAATTGAGGCCAAACTTTATTAATTTCAATCATGTTTGAAAATCTTTGGTGTTGGACCGGACGGAAAAGGAAAGAGGGGAAGAAGAGAGAGGGACGTTAGAGAGAGGGGGGGGTAGGGGGTGATAATCGGAGGGGAAAGGGGGTAAGACCATGAAGCAGCATAGAGCAGACAGGCTTACTGGTTGTTTATCGTTACGGTACGGTTCAAATGTAGTACAAAAAGGGCGGGGCCTGTTCACACACACTCAAATATTATCAACACACCTGCTAGCCGCAAAAATGTCCACATGTCAACATGCACACAAAACAGATAGTGTTCACGAACGCATACGTATGCCTTTAAACCAACTAGTGTGAAATCTTTCATTCATTCAATCATGCAAACTATTAGTGCAAAGGTGAGCTAACACCTGTGCTCAGGTGAGTGTTTATGTTCTTCTAAAATGGATGGTGGAATGTGAAAAGAAGGAGGAGGAGCGCCCAGCCACCCCCACACCCATACCCCCGCCGCAGCAGCAGCGGCAGCCGGAATTCCCCCAACGCCACACGGGAACAGGCAGGGAACAACCGCCCCCCGGGCGACCAAGACCGCCACCCAGGCCAGGGCCAGCAGGACCGCCGCGAGGCCCCCAGAGCCAGAGAGCAGGGAGGCGCAGAGGGAAAGAGAGCGCCGCCCCAGCCCAGCCAGGAAAGCAGCCCCCCGCCGCGCCGGAAGAGCCCAACGCAGGGCCCCACCGGAGAGGGACGCCCACAGCCCCAGACGAGCACCCCACCACCACCCAGGAGTTCCGGGCATCCCCCCGCCCCGACCCCAGGTACGAGCCAGGACCCCCCAAGGGAGACCCGCTCCACACTCCAGGCAGCCACCCACCCGGCCCACGGTTGGTCCAGGTAGGAGCAAGGCAGGGGCCCGCCGCCCCCGCCCAGGAGGGGGGAACCCCGGGGAAAAAAGGGCGGCCCACAAGGGGTGTTATAAATATGGCCCGACCAGGCTCGGCCATGTTGGAAGTTTGGCGGGGCCCAGCGCCCAGGGGCAAGGACCAGGACCCACCCCCCAGGGACACGAACACCCCTGGCTCAGGTGTAATATGAACCCCCCCACCGCGCGGAGAGAGCACCGCCGGGCCCAGGGAGCCGGCACCCAAGGGACACGGCCGCCATCGCCAAGGGGCCCACACCCCCCACCAGGGAAGGGGTAGGGGACAGATGGACCCAGGTCCCACCTTCCTTGTAAAATGTGTGTGCGTGTATGGGTGCTTGAGAGGGTGTTTGTGTGCATGTGTGTGTGTTTATGTTTGAATGTATATATTGAAGGGGGAGGGGTGTGTGTACTAAGGGGGGTGCAGTTAAAATTGGCGAGTAGGGCACTAAGGGGACATCTCCTGATTACTCACAGTGATGTCCCCTCACCCTCCACACCAAGGGGCCCTAAATGTCTAAGGTGCGGTTAAAATTGGCGGGTAGGGTGCCAGGAGGACATCTGCTGCTTGCTAGCAGTGATGTCCAAGCACCCCCCCTACCAAGGACCCTACATGTCTAAGGTGCAAATAAAACCGAAAGAGGGGGGGCCCACTCCATACGGCAACCATAGGAGGGGGGCCACTCCCAAGTAGCCCCCCCCCAAGGCGCATCGCAGGCTAGACCCCCCACCCCCTCACCCTAATATGAGGTTATATAAGGAAGGGGGTAAGTTGGGGACAGCTGGTAGACTGTCCCCCGGTGGTCAAACAGCCGTCCCCCAGCCCACCCCCAGCAAAGGGGCCAGGGCCACCCAGCCCAGGGGCCCACCCCCGGAGGCGCCGACACCCTAGGCCCGGCACCACCCACCCCACACAAAGAGAGAGGAGCCAGAAAGCGTCGCCCCCCCCCCCCCCGGAGCAAGCCCAGGCCCCCACCCCCAGACGCCGGCCCTAGAAGAGCTCTGGTCAGGCCTCAACGGGACCGAGGAGGCCAACCGGCCGAGGCAACCACTGATTGCCTCAGCGGAGACCCCGACCCGCTAGCCCCCCCGGCCCGTACTAATAATGGGCCCCCCCTCCCCCCCAGAACGCCCCCCCACAGGACAGGGCCGACAAGCCCCCCACCCCACCCCACCCCAGACCCCGCAGCCGAAGCGGGTGACACCCAGAGCGACCGGGGGCCCCGAGAGGGTTGTCCCGTCCCGTCCCAGAGCCAGGGAAGGGCCGATCCCAGCCCCAGGTGCAGATGGGCAGCCCATCCGGCGCTGCTGGGCCCCCCCCCACCCGAGCAGGGCCCCCCGCCAACCCCCCCCAGCACAGGCAAAGGGACCACCCCCCCAAGCCAAGCCAGACCACCACCCCACCCCCCCACCACGCACCCCCACACCCAAGCCCAGAGGACCACGCAGCGCCCCAGCCCGCCCCACCCAGGCACCGGACCCGACCCCCCGACCAACGGAGCCCCCCACCGCCCCCGCCAGGCACCGGAAGCCCCGACCCCCACCCCAAACCACGGCAGAAGGGCAAGGAGCAGCGACGGCCAAGCCCTCCACCCCCTAAGTCATGGAGTCAACCACAGGAGACCAGAGAGACTGAATTCTTTCAAAGTTACTTGAGCTTTGGGCTGACATTTTTTCCAAGCTGATATGATCAAACAGCAGATTTCTGTGTTGACTTATGTTTATATTTTTCTTGTTTTTCCAATTTATTAAAATAGTTTTTTTGGCAATACAAAGAGTTATGAAAATGATAGATGCTAATCCTTCTTCTATATCGATGGCACTCATGTCACCAAGCACACAAAGTGACGGTGAGGCAGTGATTGAAACCTTAAGCCAGACTGATAAATCGGCACATACCTGCTGCCAGAGAGCCTGGACAGGAGTGCAGAACCACAGTGCGTGCATGTAGCTGTCGGGTAGATTATTATCACAGTGCTCGCAAATGTCTGAGTTACTGAGACCCATCTTGAACATCCTCTGTCCAGTGTAGTAAATTCTGTGAAGAGTTTTGAGATGGATTAGCTGCAGATTTGGACTTTTTGTCAGTTTAAAGGTGTTTAGACAGAGTTCTGACCAGAAGCTTTCATCTGTGCTGATGCTCAAATCTGCATCCCATTTTTTTGTTGGAAGGGCAATATTGTTATCTAAATTACATAAAAGTTTGTATATTTTGGAGAGAGTTCTATTCATTGAAAAATTAATCAGAGTGGTAACTACATCTGGTAGCTTTAAATCGTCGTCTTTAATTTTATACTTTTTAGTAATACTTGATTTAAGTTGCTGATATTCCAAGAAGTTATTTATTCCATGTTTGTCTTGAAGTTCCTGGGGAGTTATGAATCTTCTATCAATAATTACGTGCTCTAGTTGTTTTATGCCCCCTGCTTGCCAAGCTGGGAAGTGAATCATTTTTTTGTTAATAAGGATGTCCGGGTTGTACCAGATGGGTGTCATTTTGCACGGTTGAATTGATGATTTTGATATTTTGAGAAATTCCCACCAGGCTGTTAAGGTGGCATTTATATTAATGCTTTTGAAACAATCCTGTTTTTTAACTGTTTGGCTAATAAATGGTAGCTGTGACAGGTTGATCTTTCCACATAACGCCTGTTCCAAGTCTAACCATGAGTTGGTTTCTGGATTATTTTTTAACCATTTTAAGATATATTGTAATCTATTTGCAAGAAAGTATTTGTGGAAATTAGGTAGTTCTAATCCTCCACAGCTTTTTGCAGATTTTAAAGTTTTTAGACTAATTCTTGCAGGTTTGTTGTTCCATAGAAAGCTTGATATGGATGAGTCTAATGTTTTGAACCATTTTAATGGCGGTTGTGTGGGAATCATTGAGAAGAGATAACTAACTTTGGGTAAGATTTTCATTTTAACCGTGGCTACCTTGCCCATAAGGGACAGAGGCAGGTTGGTCCAGCGTGTTAGATCGTCCTGTATGCTTTTCAGTAATGGGGTGTGGTTTAGCTGCACCAGTTCTGATAGTTTGGGGGAAAAGTAGATACCCAGATATTTGATATTTCCTGTTTTAACTGGAATTGTGAGTCTTTGTTCCATATTCCTGTTGAGTGGTAATAAAACAGACTTATTCCAGTTAATGGAATAGTCTGATATGGAGGAGAATTCATTTATGATCATTGCTGTTTCATTTACAGAATGTAAATTCCTTAAAAACAGTAATATGTCATCCGCATAAAGACTAATTTTATGATGGCTGTGTTTGGTTTTTATTCCTATAATGCTCTCATTCTGTCTTATTGCTGCAGCTAAAGGCTCAATGAATATAGCAAAAAGAGAAGGAGAGAGTGGGCAGCCCTGTCTGGTTCCTCTTCCAAGAAAAAACCTGTTTGAAGTCTGTTTATTAGTTCTAACTGATGCTTTGAAGCTTTTTAAGTGATGGTGTGCTAATAAAGTCACCCAATAGAATGAATGAGTATACAGTAAACATATCCTTCTCACTGTAACTATGGGTTCCATGAGTTGATGGACACACATCATTTAGTGGGAAACATTCTGGTCTAAATATTGTCACTTCTGGCTACAGAAGAAGATAGTGATGACAGGATGTCACACTCCGAGGCTTCAAATCAGCTGGTGACGTCAGAGCAGCCTCATCCACGTTTTATTCCAGTCTGTGCTGGAGAGATATCCTCCAAAAGCACAAGTTTGCTCGAGACTTCTTTTCTATTTTTAAAACCAAATTGCTACTGATCTGCCACAACAATGACTTTGGCTATTACAGTAATCTATAAATGGTGCCACATTGAGAAACAAAAGTCTAAAAGTTGAGCTGAGTATAGTTATGAATACTTGTATTTTATATTTGCACTTTTATGTGTTGGACATTGTTTTTACTCTTAGTTCTTTTTTTAAGGATGGACTCTGTTTGAGTGCAGTGTTTGATTGTAATAAACCTGTATTCAGTGGAATCCTTTACACCTTTCACTCTTTTATCTGAGGAAAAGCACATTAGATTGATGCATTTGGTGTAAAAGGATCCACTGAAAAATGTAGCATTGGGCACAATCCACCTTAAGAGAAGGTGGAAAGGTTTGTGTTTGTAAAGTGTACAAAAAGAGGATGTAAAGGAGAACTTTAACTTTTGATTGGTTGATCCATGCGCTTCAGCTGATCAGATTAAAAGGGAAAGAACAAGAAATTTTAAATGATCTGATGCTTATCCTTTATTGTAAACTTTATACAAATGCAAATGCAAGGGTTCTGCTTCCGGCTGAGGGATTGATGTGATGCAAATCAAGCATGTGACCAAGAAAAGCAGAATCTACGGCCGAATCTGAATTCTTCACCTACGGCTTCCTCCGACCCAGAAATTTAAAGCCTCCTAAAAGAGAGTTATAGAAAAATGGTGTCTTCTAATTCGGATGTCATTCCCTCTTGATGACGTCACCAATAGTTGCCGGTCATCCGCTTTAGCACGTGGTTGTTAACACGGAAAATGCATAACAACAATAGTTTTATAGCTTTAAAAAGTCATGCAAACACAAAAAGTCATTATTAACATCTACATGTAAACTTCTGTGCTTCATAGCACGCCTGTGTAACGAAAAGCGTGTCTCCTCTGCAGCAAAGCACGACGTAGAACACCCTTGCAGGGTTTTCCCTTCATAAAACAATTTTGGACACCCCAACCCCTCTAAATGCCCCAACAATTGGAGGGATAGGAAGAAGCTAGAGGGGTAGAGGAAGGCTTGGGATTCGGCCTTAGACTTTTAGAAACCCTCACAACTTCTCTCAATACTTTTTAAAATCAATTTTAAGGCTGTGTACCTGATGTTGTGTTCTTCGTTTTTTGTTTTTTTTTGTCTTAATTGTTCGATATTTAAAACTCATTTAAAAAATTCATAAAGCCACTATTTTTGTTGCACTTTGATCTTTTGCTGCGCCACAATGTCCCAAATTTACACAAAAATACCTCAAAACGAGGCTTTTCACTGCCCCTGTTAGGTTGGATTGAAAAGACATTAATTAGATGAATCCATTACAGATCACAATTAATTAATTAATTTATTGCACACACAAAAATGAATCGTATGACATATTGGGATTTTTTTACATTTAAAATCACCACGATGTTTCAGTTTGTCACACAGGTTCAACATCAAACTCCAAAACTCATTCAAACTCACATCACCCAATCTGAAGGGAAATAGATCAACCTGTTCTATTTTCCGAGGTTTGCTTAGTTTGCTTGAAAATGTAAGCCTTTACTTTGACAGTCATGTGACTGAAGCAGATCATGCGCTGAAGCTAAATGGATATGAAGGTTAGAATTGCTGATTCAATGGCGGTTTAGGCTAATCGGTTCCAGTTAAAGTGTATTTTTGTTTAATATTCTCTACAGTATTGATGGTTTTTCCCGTTTTCCCAAAGTCATTACTTTTTCTCTTTAGCTCATTCAAAGCGATCGAAACTTTTTCTTTTTTCACCCGGAGCAAAGTTAAGCTCTTGACTTTCCGAGCAGTGTGGGTTCACAGATTTGTTGTAAAGAAGTGGGCTTTGGCTGCGTCTGTTCTGTTGTGATAGAGAACATAATTCTGTTATAAAGCACTCAGGGGGACGCTTGTATGACGCTTCATAAATTGGTGGGGGTGGAAAAAGGGGCCAACGACGGCCTGAATTCTTCTAAGAGGACGGAAGGAGATAAATGAGGGGGGTGGAGCTGGGTGGTGAAAGTTTTAATAGAGCTGATATATAACTGTGTCCGCTGCGCACGGCGTGTGTTCAGTGTGTGTCTGTTTGCATCTGCTGCAACTGATCCGCCCACTGGTCTTTGGCTAATTAGATAAAAGGCAAATAAGGGGGGAAAGGAGGAGAGAAAAATGAAGAACAGTAACCGTGGAGCGATGTTTGAATACTTGCATTTTTAAAAACATATATTTAAACCTTTTCTCTGCTGGCGGGATTGTTTGACTCGGTTTCCTCATTGATGTTTAAGAGAAAATAATTCAAAATTGGTCTAAATATTTTACAAATCCATCAGCACAAATGGAAAGTGTCCTGCCTCTTTTTTTGCTCACACAGTTAAAGTTCCTGTATATAGGGCTGTGTTAACAGACTTTATCTTTTTAATTATATCAAAATCAAATATTTTTGCAAAATTTTTGCCTTAGTCCAACAGTATCAAGAAACGGGGAGTTAAAGAGAGTTAAAGAGTGACACAGCCTCAGATAAGGATGAGCTCTTTTTAATTACATTTTCATCACTTGGTGTCCTGGAGGACAACCGTCTTCTTACGTCAACCAAACATCCAGGTTGTCCTTCTCAGAGCTGTTGCTCAGATGACCTACAGCAGTTTGACAACATCAAATTTTGTATTTACTGCCTCAAATTACTATTTAGTACGGTGGCCCTGAAGTCCAAAGCAGACCAGCAAATCACTCAGTGTAAAGTCATATTAAAGACCACGACGACAATAAAAAAAATACATAAAAAACAATATATTCAGAAATCAAAACAAATAAAATAAAATAAAACTGAAACGTTTCAGAAAACCAAAGTAATTTCCTGAAATCAAAACAATACGTTAAAAACGTAAGGTTGGTACTATGAGACAACGCTGATTAGACAAATATGAAGCAACGATTGTCGTGTCATCAAACAGAAAAAAAGGTCTAACTGTTTACTTGTTAGAACGTTTATTTGAACACAGCTGAAAACACTTCTTCCATGCTTTTCTGTGTCTTGGCACGCGCTGCTGTGATGTCATCCTAAGAGCTACCTTGCAGTTCCTTAACAGAATTCTCTAAAAAATGCCATAAAACCACAACGATGAGACACAGCAACTCATTGAAATGTGGTCGGATGAATGCAGGCTCGTCAAAGCAATTTTTAACGTGACACACATTGCTTCTCACTGTTTTCCCAACAATCTAGATGTCATAAACACTTATCAGCGTACCTTCATACCCGACGTTTCCTCATCACTGCAGTTGCTAGCATCCTCTGAGTTAAAGCACACACGTCTCTTTGCCAGTAAACTGCTTTGCTGTGTGCCTCCGCCGTACCAAAGTAACAGGTACAACGTGTTGTTCCTGCCGCTCTAAACTGGTAATTGAAATATAAAGTTTTGAAGAGTTAACTGCCCCGATGAGAATTGTAAAGCGCATAACGTCTGTCTTTCTCTTGTTGTCGTTGTAGCTCCTGGCCAATGACTGATGAGACCTACAGTCAGGTGGTTTTGTCTGCAAGCTTTGGTCCGTTTTGAACAAATTAAGCGGACTCGATTAGAAACAAAGTATTTTCCCTGTCTGAATACACCCTAAGTTTTATGGAGCATATCCAGTAGGACTTCATGCCTAATAACTTTGTGTTCAAATGGTGGACAAATGCCATCATCTGATCAGCAATGTCCCATAGTGCTGTCTTTTCCAAGCTCTGCTTTTTTTCCAAAGAAAAAAAGGAAATTTTCCAAAAAGTTATATTTTTATTAATGTATTTTGGAAATGTGTTTTGGTTTCTAAAATTTTATGTTGATTTATTAGTTATTTTGGTTTTTGGTGTGATTGGCATTTCAAGGCCAATTTGAGCATGACAAAAAAGAGAGATTTTTGTCAGACAGTGGAACCAATTCATATTAGCAGTTGAAACATTTGGATTCTGCTAAATATAAATAATCATAATAGAAAAAAAAAAGTCAAAATCTTGTAAAATGTAGCAATTTTTCAGAGAGCTGAGTTGTAAATTCATCAATCCACTCATGATTAAAATGTGGTCTTGCCACTGTGGGTTCTGTTCTACAAATTCTTATCGGCAGACTGTTGCTATGGCTTTATTTTAGTACATGCTGAATGGAAAGGTAAAGCTCCATCTGTAAAGAGCTTTTGAATCTGTAAAATTGCAAGAACAGAACAGATCTCGCAAAAAAAAGGTATTAGTCGATCATTTATTCAGCAGAACCTTTAGTGGGTAAATAAAATGAAGTAATGAAACTGTTTTAACTCTCTTTTGTGCCTTTTTTTGGTTCAGATCAGGCATTTGATTTAGAAATCATGCCATGTTGATTTTCTCTTTCTTTACTTACTGTATCGGTTGAATGAGCCTCTTATCACATTTGCAACATGCCTTCATAGACTAGTAGGAAGAGAGAGATCTGTATTATTTAAACACAGTCATTCTTATCAAAGTGTTTTCAGTATTAAATAAATAAACACAAATAAAAAGTCTTTAGGGATTTTTCATATTTCTAATTGCACAGTGTGAAACCTGGGCCTGTTTGGATGAACACAGAGCTGAAATTCTGGCAATGGCAAATGTTTTTTAGACCAATTAGATGAGACGGAATATTTTCCCACAGCACACTTGAGGATCAGAGCAAATCAGTTTATCGTGGCACACTGGTTGGAAAAAAAACTCTTCTACTGCACTCAACCTGAATCCAAACTAAAGATGTATATTGTACTACTTTCTGATATTATTTTTTTCTTCCAGTTTGCAGAAATTGTGGCCAAATGAAACTTTAGTGTTTCTATAAAAAATGAATATAAGGAAAACATATTTATACAATTAAAAAAATGTTGCCAACGATATTATATATATAAAAAAACAAATATTATCAGAAGATTTTTCCTCTGTGTGAATATTTCTGTTGATCTGTTATCCCAAAAAAAGTGAATCAGGGCTTATTGACTGAGAACTAGGGTACCTTTTATACTGTAAACTCTAGAGTATACCTAGAGACACGTTTCATGCATGAACACGGATTTCCCTATATGTCTAAAGGTATATTCTCATGGGAAGTACACCATATATATATGTTGCATTTTAACGGTATGTACTGTACAGTGCCCTGCAACGGACTGTTCAGTGTGTACCCTGACAGCGCCCAACAGTAGTTGGGTTGGTCTTTTGACCTCAAAGGGGATTCATCCAACTCAAATGTTTTATTTTATTGTTACCTGGTTTTTAGCACATATAAAAAGGTTTTTCAGAATTTTCAGTTTGTTGTTGTTGGTTTGTAATCATATATTGAACTGAAAAAAGATTTGAGCCAAATCGTTGGTAAAGGTAAACCCTCAATGGATGGTTTGTACAATACATATCTGCTAAAAGATAAGAAAGTTGATTTTCATGTACTGATTCTATATAAGCAGTAAGATTGGATGTGCTTTTATTCTGCTGAAAGACACTTCCGCTCTCATTCTTCCTTCTGCTAAATACACTTTAAATAATAGATCTGGCATTTTAGCGCGATGTGTGATAGTGGGATTTCATATCCTCACGGGTCAAAGTGATGTCAGAAACTTGAACTTATAACATTTATTTTATCCTAAAGAGAAATCTGGTTTTTCAAATATTATATGCTGTCCAGCACTACAGTAAATGCAGTTTTTTAAATGCCTCCATGCATGGCTTTTATGCATGCAAGTCTCTTTTCATTCAAGAATGTTTAAAAAAAAAAAAAAACTATAACTCCTTATGTAAAGACTAAATCACAGCTGCAAAAAAAATATTTTATAATGCTTTTTAGATGGTGATATTTTTATATTATAAATGTTTTCTGTTTGTACAGAGAATCTTTAACAGAGGCATTGTTTTTCTTCACATACGCTTCCATTTTTATTCATCTATAGGTACATTTTCCAATCATGTCTTAAGAATGAGGCATAAAAGATAACATAATCTGCAAATGCAGTTCATACCTGGATGTCATTGTTTTTTGTGGATCTGTAATTACTGGGCAATAAGAAATAAAAGACCACTGGGTTTAAATTTCATCTCTGTTTTTGCCAGGGCGGATCTTAGCTGAATTTTCAATTTGAGTCATTGTCCTCTCTGATAATGTGGGAAGAAGTTCATCTCCACCCTATGGCGGTTGATAAATGTGGACAAATAGCCCCCTGCTCCACACTGATCACCTGATTTTACAGCTCATCTGTCTGTGACCACCCAGCTTCAGAAATAAATTTGACCTCAGGAGGCGCCTCGTCACCCTCTGAGGCCTTCTGTGGCTGACTAAACATCCTCTTGAGTGTTTTCCTCTAATGGAAATTTAGAGATTAACAATAGCACTCATTTTGCTTTTCTTCCTCTCCATAATAATTTGCTAGAATGACTTTAACTCTGCTTGATGTTCCATTCGGTCTCTCAAAATTACACTTGGTTATGGTCTGTGGATTTTTCCATTAGTAAGGTCTTTTCCTTTTCTTCGGTTTTATCTTTTTTCTGTTTTTCCATTTACTTTTTTTTTTGTTCAGTCTGTCACACTAGAGTTTTTTAGTAATAGTTGCATCTGCTATAGCCTTACTTACATGCATCCATTCTGGGGTTACGAGTGCATGTACGGGTAGTGTGTGTTTTTGGGGTGTTTGGGCCTATGGGGGTTTACAAAGAGGAGCAGTGATTGCAATTGCCCACTCTGATCATCTTTTCATCCATTTTCAAAGCGATCCCAGTGTTCTTTTAATTATGAATATGCTGTTTTTAGGCTAAATCAAAAAATCTGTGTTTTTTTCTAGGACATAGTTTCTGCAGAGTGGCAGGAGTTCATCAGAAATGTCCCTTTGAGTTGTGGACGGGGCCGTTAGCACAGAGTGAGACTCCCTTCATTTCCCATCATCCCTTTGCTTACACTCTCTCCCGCTAGCTTACAGTCCCTCACAACCCCAGGCTGACATTAGCAGTGCAACAAAAATTGAGCTATCCAGCCGTGCAGTTTAGATCCAGATGTCAGCTCAGGCCCGGAAAACAAAGACGTTCATGGATCTAATTGTCTGCAAGTGGATGCATGGGAATGGAGCAGAGCATGGAGCTTGTGGCTCACCTATTGTAGTTTGGATGTAGCAAACATAAGCTTTTTCAAACAGCCTTTTTGGTCTCCTTCTGAGTCACCGCGACTTGAATAAATAAAAATAAAAAACGCAATTTTAAACGTAATTTTCTTTATCCTCTTGACGACCAGCAATGCACAGTTGTCCTTTGTAAAGGCCATTTCTAAATCTAAATAGCCTCCAAGCACTGCATGCTACTGAATTAACTATTTGTTAGTATCTATAGGGGACATTTAGGGCTTTTCAATGATAACAAATGTAAATGATGGGGCTCTGTAATTGTAGATTTTGGTGGATTTAAAATGAAATTGACTGGACAATTTATAAGTCCTGAGAAAAATGGTACAAGAACACCAAAAAACACGATTTTCATTGGAGTGGGCCTTAAAAGCTTGTGCAGCCACCTTAAAGGACACCATGAAAGTAGAAAGTACCATTGTCGTGCATGTGTATTATGAAGTATTAGTAAGGAAAATGTAAGTTGCGCAAACTTATGACGTACTTGTCATGCTGTCGCATGGCGTCCTTACATCAGTAAGGTGCAAGCGCTGGCTCATTGCTGACCGCGCACAAACTCTGCCTGCATAGGATGTCCACACAAACTCCAATTGTCTAATTTCCTTATTTCTAACAGTCTGTCTGCTCGCAAGGAGTCCGCACTTATCATAGGAACAGCCTTAAAAGGCTGCATCTGCAGTGGCCAGGTTAAAAAAAAGAAAGATCCGTTACATGTATACTGATCGCAATGTATACTGATCAAAGACAAGGTCCTGATGAAGTAACATAAACAAGAAAAAAATACACACAGAATTGTTCTCTCACATTTTGGAGCAAACCCTTTAACAGTTACTTGACAAAAAATGTAAACATGTGTATCTGCATAAACACACAGACACTCCACCTCTGTTTGTTTGTTTTCTGCTCAGCATTTGGTGAGGGGCCAGCAATGGAATGCAAGCGACAAGTCCTGCACTCCCCCCACATAGTCAGCAGGGAGGCCAAAATACTCCAATCAGGCCATTGTCGGGCAGGCAGTTGGTTATTCCGATCTGTAGGAACAAAAGTACATTTCTGTCTCTTGATATTTATGGTTATTTTAAAGTAAAAAAACCCAAAAACAAAGCAAACTTTGTGGCTGGTTGGATCCATGACATTTTTTGAGAACATAACCATAAAGAAAGTGAGATAATGCCGCATCATCTGTACCAGCAAAAGGCAGCTAAAAAGAGAAAATGAGTGCTGATTCAGCTATTAAAAGTAGCACTTTCTTGGGATGTGAGATATATTTGACTGTAATACTGACGGGCATATGAAGAAGACCCTCTCAAACGGACAGTTCCTCTGGGAGGAAAAGCTTCTCTGGAGTTGCTGAGCAGCTCCCTCCCTTATTCATCTCACCCTTGGTACAGTTTTATCTTCCAGTCAGTGCCAGTCAACCATAAACCCCTGAAAAATTAACAAGCATTCATTTAGTCTGACATTGTTGGTCCAGGAGGTGTGTAATCTGAGCATCTGATGAACGTTTTAAAGTGGGTGGAGGAAGTTGGAATGGATGAAAACGATTAAACGGGTATAGCATAATCAGAGACAAAAAGGCCTGAAAATAAGTCAAATCACGAGGTCAATTCTACTTTCAAATGCAGATGCATAGACTGAGTCACCGATTTGAGGGCAGCATAGTGCTACAGTTGCTTTTCAATGCATTACTTCATCTATTATGTACGATGCAGATGAAGCCCATCGAAAATGCAAATGTAGACAACAGCGAGGAGTGGTGGTGGACTCTTCTTAATAGGGTTCCACAGTGAGACTGGGGTAAAAAGTCCTGTCAACCGTCGTCTCATTGCCATTCCCCCTCTGATAGTTCAATTCCCTCACCTGCTGCGTCTTTGAAATTGTATCAGTGCGTCCCATTATCACACCAGGTGTGATCGGTGTCTGTTTTTGTGTGATGCAGGTGATTTGGTTTGCAAACTTTGTCAAAGCTGTTGTTCATCTGCAGCAGAACCATCAAATCTCACTCTGGATGGAACAGGAGTGGAGGGAGAATGCTAGTTTTCAAGGGTCATTATGCATGTTTAGACTGGATTTCTAAAAGTTTGATTCTAGAACTTTTACATCAGCATTTTTTTGAATAAAGTTGAGGAAGTCTTTATTCAGGATGAACATTGAGCTCAACAAAATAAATAAATGACAAGTTCAAAGATTAACAATATTTCATAAAGTTTCAAATACAAAAATTTAGGTTATACAGAGAATGAGTTAACCATCACCACACTAGATCTTAAGGAACAGATACAGTGGGCCAGAGTGATTTTGACCTCTCAAGAGGGTAACTACACCCCTTAGGACAGGGGTCGGCAACCTGTACCTCTCAAAGAGCCATTTGGATCAGTTTCCCACTGGGAGCCACAAAACCAGATGTGTTAGAAAACTGTTTTTCCCGATATATCGCAATAGTTCATTTGGCAACACTTGTATTAATTCAAAATGCTGTCAGGATATTTATTTAATCATTTATTTTAATAGTTTTTTTTATATAGGAGCGTGATGTTTTCTTTGATCTTTTGTCCATTTTCCACAACCTTGAATATATTTTTCCGTCTGTCAAACACCCAGAGTTTAGATGAGTGACATGAGGGAAACAAATTCACTTTGATGCAGACTCCTTTCTATTTATTTATTGTTCTTTAAATCCAGTAAACCCAAGAAATTATATTAATTTTATGATGACAACTATTTTTATTAGGAAGCAGCTGTTAGTTTGTTGTGGGCCCGGAATCCTAAGCGGTGAGTCTAAGCCCCGCCCCCGCCTCTCTACCTGTTCAATTTTTTCCCCCGCGTGCAACACCCCCCCCCCCTCCAGCGTGTTCTACACAGACAGCGCAACATATATCTATCTATATCATGTAGATATATATATATCATCGTAGCAGATAGTTGAGAGGATGACAGGGGCGCCCTAACGGAAATTTTATTAATTTTACGCGGAAATGGGTGGTTTTAGTCTGGGGGGGGGGGGGGCTTCTTTTTGGGGCGTTCATGTGTCCCCTACAAGATCACAGCTGACTGTCTTTCCAGAAAAACTTTGCATCCCATGAAAGACTCTGGTTGGCGTTCACAGCTGCAGACATGCCCCCTCTGCGCGTTCATGCTGCCTTTTTCCTCCTGCCTGCTCGCATGCCACAGGTATAGTGTGATATTAACACTACAGTAGTATTAAAGCTGTTTGGGTGAAGGTGCAAAGCATTGACTGTACATGAGTACTGGACTGAGTCATTGTGATGTCACCCATAAGAGGTTGTTTTATTTTGGGTTGAATTAAATCATATCAATTCAGTCGCCATTAATTTGCAAGACGGACTGCGTCATGTTGGAGCCAGACAACGTCAATCAGCAGTTATTGGTCTGAGTTGGTCTGAGTCAACGTTTCCACTCTCACCAGTCAGTGGTTAGCTTGTTAGGCGGTCTACACCCTTACCACTTAAAAGCGGGCTACACGAAATCTGTCAATCACATGTTTTGAATGTTGGATCAGGGGGCCAGCAGGCAGCATCACTGTTTTTAAGGAATCAGATTGGCCAGTTTCACTACTGGACGTTCACTACTGAAAAATATATAAGGAAAAAAAAAAGAAAGAGTAGAAAGAACATGTGTTATTTAAAAAAAGGTAGCAGATCAAGAATGGTTATTCTGACAAAAAAAATAACTCTTTAAAATCTCTTTAAAAGTCTATGACTTCTTGGTACCTGTGGGTACTTCCTGTTTGGAACCAAGGGGGGAGGGGTCACTCAGTCCAGTTCTCAAATACAGTCAGTGGTGCAGAAACTAAATTCTACTCTATTTATTGATAAAACAGTTAAAATTTAAAAAAGAAAGAAAAAAAAAGCTGTCTCTTCGTTACAATATCCTAAGCTCTCTAAAAACAAAGAAGAGAACAGGTTTAAGAACAAAAAAGATTTCAAACTGTCATTTTCCGTCCGTCATTTTAAGCTTTTTTTCAGCTGAAAATGTGTGGTCCAACAGTTATCCTAGTGACATTTTTCCAGCTATCTGAGTAAAGTCATAGGAATAGAAAGTCGTCTAACTTGCACAAACCATATCTTCCCACCTACATTGTGTAACACCTTTGCATTACTATATTTTGTTTGTTTTACAACACAAGGCTCAGTCAATCATTGCAGTTATTTGTTGAGATTCTCCCACAAAGATCACGTCCTTTCAAGTCAACAGTGGGATAAAACTGTAAACCACACTAAGGTGTTGGTGTGGGAAAAGTGTTGCCATGGTGGAAGCTGAAATAACCCATCAAATTGGGACAACTTAATAAAAATTAATAAAAAAAAAAAATCCCAGAATAATCGTCGTAGGGGTTTCAGATCTCCAGGTAGGCTTGTGATGAAAAATGCTACAGGACATCGGAGGTGTCCATAAGTTATTTTTCTTCCAATCAAAATATTATTCTGCTTTTTAGATCATGTGGCTGACAGCATAGCTCACCACCCCTGCAAACGGGCCTGTTTATGACCACTTCAGCCCTTTGCTGTGTTTGTTTTTCTATTTTGAATTGACGTTTCCACATCACAAATGGTTCTTCAGAGAGTTGAATAATACAAACCGTGTAACGTGCAGGTATGAATCTTCCGACAAAACTGAATCTGCTGGTGTCAAGAACTGATTAGAACTCTGCACGGTCTGGTTTATCAAGACCAATGAACCTGAACAGGGTTGGAGGTTTTGCTGCATTCTCCCGGGGTTCTGCAACACCCATTCCAGCAACCACTTCCAATGAAAAATCGATGTCATTGCACATCAATGTCCACTTCCGCATTCATAACTCCTGCGTTCAGTCATCCCTACACAATGTTTTGAAGTCTGTTATTAGGCTTCACATACAGAATGTGCGGCGATTGAACACACATTAATACACATAAATCAGTTGAATTTTGACCAATCAGGGACTCGGATTTGGTAGTGATGTATGGATGGCGTCAGTTTTAATTAATGGAAGTGCCAACCATTTGAAAATTGATCATGGAGGAGGAATTAATAATAGCGGTTTGTGCCCGCCTGGATTTTCCATGACACCAAGTCTTTCATAAACCGGAATAAAGCTGTGGAAGAAAAAGACTGGAGCAAGATTTTCACCGTTTTGACATATTTCGCACCGAGACTCTTCCAACTGTGAGTCCATGTACTAGTATCAGTGTACTAGTATCAGGAAGCAACAGTCCAGCGTGAAACCATATGCTAAAGGTGTGTTCAAGTGTGTCCTTAAGGCCATGTCACGTAGCCATTAAATACATTTTGCGCATTTTCCAAATATAAAAGTTCATGATTCATGCATGATTTATGTAATTCTTAAGTATCTCTTGCGTCTGTCATTTGTCGATGTGCACAGATGTCTGACGGGTCTTTATGTGAATTCAGTTTTGAGCTGTTTAAAATTTTTTTGCCTAGTTTATGCGTATTTTACATAGTTTATATGCTGTCATTACGTAAAACTTAAGCAATTGTGCATGTTTTTTGCAAGATGCGTACGCAAATTTGTGGTTTTCCACGATCGTTTGTCTAACAGACTTTTCACGCATGTGCCATGTGCCATGATTCGTAATTGAAGCACCAATAGCTAACGAATTGCATAAAAACTGTGAAATAATCCCACACGGTTCATGTTCTGCATTGATTTACGTGATATTTGTGTGATTTATTGATTTATTTGTACTGCTTTAACGTGGTTCGTCATACATCTGTGAAATTTTTTCGTAAAGACCAATTTTTATCAGTGCAACATGCACCATGTCCTTTACATAGGACGTGGCTTTGACATGGATTTAAACGTGCACCACGTGCCCGAGTATGACGTAGAATTGCAGTACTGCTTCAGTTACCATCAGTGCGGGAATTCATCACCAATGAAGTCATTATGTTTTCTTGTAATCTAAACCATGTATTTTAAATATGACTAAGAGTTTGCAGTTTTAGTTCCTTTGTGGATGCTTCATCTCCCTTGATCCTCATGTGATGACAGTCTCTCTGATCCAAGCATTCCCAAAAATGTCAGCATCTGTGAAACATGGATTTATTGAGAAGAAATTTCTATACCACCATTTTCTTCATGGTCCGTTGATTAAAAATGCTGTATATTCTGAATAAATGCTGCTCTAAATGGAATGCTTTAGTTTACGTTTGCTGCCTTTTTGTGAGTAACAGATAAGAACAAATTTCCCAGCATTTGCATACTCGTTGACCGCAGAGCAAGAAGCTAGCCTCTTTCTTCTTTCCCTTCCAAAGTTTTCCTGGCACTGCTGTAGCATTTCTCCACCTCGCTGGTTTCACCAGCTCTCGCCTAATCAAACCTCTGACACTCGCTCTGTGTGCGGTTTAACCTCCTGCGTGCGTGCGGCCGCTCATCACAGCCCGTCGGTGTGTTTTCATGGCCCGTGTGTCCTCTTTCCTCCCTGAAGTCAGCCCTGTGTGTTGCGTAATCGCACTCATAAACTGTTATCTGACTCCGCTTTGTTGTTGTAGCTGGTACAAACACTCACTTGCCCTGCTTGTTTCCCCTTTTGTCTGTTTTTATGACAGCTTCTCAGTGGAGGGTAGCATGTGCGCCCACACACGAGGACTTTGTGCACGCCAATACACTATATCTCACGAGAAACCCAACTCAAGGTATCAGAGCGTTTATTCTTATGTAACCTTTACCGATAGTCACAGCCTCTCCAGCTTATGTTTTCTTTTCTTTAATCCTCACAACTCCTATTAGGCTATAAAAAGTATTCATCTAATGCTTGTTAATTAAATGCATCATTCTCGTTTTAACAACTTTTACGGTAACAATAACAGGTATTCAGCCGCAGAGACGCCCCATTTCTTTTATTGGCTACATAATTATTTTCCTATAACCCAGTGCAGTTAGTTCAAGTGTGGGACTCCAGCGAGAATTATGCAGGAGGAGTGTGACTGAGCCTAATGCAGCGCAGTGCTCTGCAGGGAAGCGCTGGGTCCACTCCAGCAGAGGTTGCTTTAACATCAACCACCTAAACATTGCTGCAGTGCTTCCATGGTAACATCATCTCTTGATGACCCCCCCCCCCCCCCCCCCCACACACACACACACACCTCCCCGGATCCACACGGTTCAGTCTCAGAGAAACTCAGCAAAAACCGCTGAGACACATATCTAAACTCCTAAGGTCCTGATCCGATCAGCCTCTAGAACAGGACCAGTTCAGGGAGGTCCCACCCCACTGCTGGCACCGTCTCAGGCCCATGGGCCATATGCCACAGATGTTTCTGCATTGACCTGCAGAATTTTAGATTCAACTTGGGGGTGGTGGCTTTCATACTAATTAATCTAATTTTCCTTATCCTATAAAACTTTACCAACCCCCAGCTGGTCCAATGGACAGTTGGTTTTGGGCCACAGAAAAAAAAACAAAAAAACACAACTTACATATTTCTGTTTTATTTATTTTGAAGGAAGCCTTATTTTGGAAAACCGCTGCATTCTTTTCACCACATCCGACTTATTCTTGTCGCATGTTGAGTTCCTCGGTCAAGTGTCGAAAATCCTTCTGCTACTTTCATAAAGCCGCTGCACCAACCACTAAATTCAAACCCACAATGTGGCAAAGAAACAAACAGATTTGAAAAGTTTCTTTTGGCAGAAAACAGCCACAAAGGAAGAGCCTTCAACTTCAAAATAAAAGAAATCTGCATTTAACAGATAAAAACCGGGAGTCTTCACTCCTAACATGGATTTAATGTGACAGTTATACTCACATACCATAATAATACTGCAACAACTGGCTGTCTAATGTTACAAGGATGCTGCTAATAAAGTTGTTCAAATGTTGGATTCACATTTAGTTAAGAACACTTTTTAGTGATCTTTGCTGTTTTTTGATTTATCTGTCGCACCTTAAAATTCGGACGAGGCTGAAGTTGTCGGATTTTTTACAGTTATGGGTTAATGGAAAATCTGTAGCACATTTTAATGGTTCCTGAATTAAAGAAATAATATTGAAAGCAGCTGCAGATTTTTTTTTAAAGCGGATGAAGATAAACTTTAACCTCTAAAGCTGAAGGAAATTGGAGGCTAAAACAAAATCAGACACATACTTGGACAGGCCGGTCCGTGAAAATATTGTCTGACATTAAACCGTGGCCTGAAAAAGGTTGGGGACCACTGTTATAAACTTTTAAAAATGAACAACTGTCATGTAGAAAACTGCTGCAAGGATAAATCTCCACATTGCTTGGACAGTTATGTCTGAGATCCTGTGTGACCTTCTAATCATCTCCCTGCTGGGCTTCGTAGATAACATGCTACACGGTATTGTTTCTTGTTGCCTTTTTATCCACATTAATTGCATGCTATTACCAAAGAGACCCGGCCCAAGCAGACCTTTATCTGTGCTGAAAGCCCTGCTTCACTGTAATGATTAGCTGGTGATGGATTGAGCTCAACTTGACAGAATTAGATGTGGCAGGCACACAAAACACAAGCACCATCTTTTTTCAGTAATTGCAACAACACACAATGTTTGGTTCTGTGCACATGTCATGCAGGGTACAATTTCACAAAGGTGAGTCTGTTTGCATGGTCCAATAAATGCCAGTTATCTGCCAGACAGGAGACACGTCGGCTTCAGTCATTGTTCTGTTTATTAAGGAGTGTGGGGAACATGTATACAGACCCGTGTGTGTGTCTGCACAGGGTTGGGGGGATGCTGAAGCAGTGGAAGAGACTAATGAGGGCTAGGTATGAGTAAGACAGTGACTCTGTAAAGGTAGAAAAGACTTGACATTGATTCAAAGCAGAAAATTGCAGAAGAAAACGTCGTTTACCTTTAATTTTATTGTTGATGTGCTGCTGACAGCTTGTTGGATTTTAATAAGGGATAAAAAACTTGTTGAAATAAATCATTCAAACACAGGGCTTAATTGAATTTGAAGCTGTGTTTTTTTTATTGCAATGCGCCATGTCACACAGCCCATCTGACGGAAGACGCCGTGGCTTTTTGGGTAATCTAACCGACCTCCTGACATCAGTGCCTGTCAAGCACACTCGGTTCAAATTAATGCCAAACTGTTTGCTGTGAGTGCACACCGCGGTAATAGGTTTTCTCCAAATTAGCAGTATATGAGAGCGTCAGGGTATACTCCGCTGCCTTTCACAGAACAAGCACAGCAAATCTGCAGTTCTGTTAAACAAAACCCTGGTATTTTTCAGATTTGGATGTTTGTCTCGACTCCTTCTGCTTGGAGCATCCCCCTGAATGTGCGGCATCTGTTCATATCTCATTACATTCCCTCATCAGTGGGCTTCCTGCTGTTGATACGCTGGCAGTTTATGGATGGTTTTGATCCGCAGGCTCAGCTGTTGTTGCAGCTGAACTGACATTAATAAGTTTATCTTCTTTCCATATGTAACCATCTGGTTTGGTGTGCAGCCCAGTACAACGAGGATATATAGACTCAAGACGGCACAAATAGTAAAAGATGGGAGACAGACGAAAAAATGAGGGCAGCACCTTCTCCAGCCTCAAATATAAAAACTATTTATCGTATAAATGTGTAGAAAACATTTCTAAAACGTGAACTTTTCAAGCAGCATGGAGCTTAGAGTTGTCCCTGAAGTGCTGTCGATCTTCCTGGAGTCGACCAAACATCTGCTCCCCTCCTCTAAAAACAGGTCTAAAGTCATTTGAGGTTAAATTGCATCTTGCTAACCGGATCAGAGTGGATTCAGTGATCATTTCACCGTAACCCTATAACATCAGAGTTTGGGCTGCTGTCTGACGTTCTTTGAATACTGTAACTCTTTAACAGTTGACGCCATTTTTGTTATTCAAACTGATTCTGAAGGGGGAAAAGCAGCTTTGCACTGCTATGCAACACTTTACAGTCGTTACTTTTACTTATACTAATGCGTCTTCTGAGGGATAGGGCAATGCTCAATTCTGATTGGCTGCTGGGTGGTGAATAAAAAGTGATAATCCACCGTGATGATGCACACCTAAAAGGGAAGTTCCGGTCATATATAGCTTGAATGCTCTGTATCACTGCGCTGGATTCTTTAAAACAAACTTTAGCTCCATCATGTGGACAAAAACAAGCGATAAGAGGTGACCTTTCCCTGTGATCTGATGCTTTATTTACCCATCGTGATGACCAGCATATATATTGCTTTCCTTTGCCGCTGCAGTCGATGTTGGTGCCGGCTCAGCGGGTTGTCATGTTACCGTGACAACGCACAGCACCATGTATCAAAACGTTTGATTTTGAAACATTGAAAAAAGCGACCCTAACCAAAAAAAAAAAAAAAAAAGGATAATGTACTAAAAACTGATTGAATATATGTTTCTTTTTTAAGTGACCAGCGGAGGATGGTTGCTTCCGGGAAGTGCGTTGTGTGTGCATGTTTTCCCACAGTTTTGTGTTGCTGACAGCTTCAAGCCGATGGATCTTGAAGATTCTTCTCAGACAAGAATTGATGAACGTCTGTATGATCTTGATGGTGGTTTTAGGTGTTCTCCATGTTTCAGCTCGGTTCAGTAGGTCAGATTTGACGTTCAAGTTGATCATGCGAATCTTGGTGGTAATAAGATGTGATCTCCATGTGTTCTCGATGCCCTTGCCTTTCCTATGCGAGTTTTCAAGTATACAAGTACACTTCTGTTTTAGTCACTTTCAAATAACTCCTGAAAACTGAAAAAAAAATCTTTATCTGGACCTACAGGAACCATTTTACAGGAATACAAATAGTAACTTTTCCTGAGCACAAGTCTTTGGATTACTTTTTGGATCAAGTACTGAGTAATATAACTAATTACTTTGTTAAAGTAATTTTCTGACCCAGACATCAGGTACATCCTAATTTCAAACCTAAAATGTTATTTTTTTCTGCTCTCTTTGTTCAAAATGCTGCATGGCGGTGTAGTGGTTAGCGCTCTTGTCTCTCAATGAGAAGTCCCTGGTTCAAATCCCTTCTGGTTTCTTTCTTTGTGGAATAGGCATGTTCTCATTATGTTTTCCTCCGGGCACTTTGGCCTCCTCCTACGGTCCAAAAACATGCTTCACATGTTAATTGGATTGTCCCCAGATGTTAATGTGAGTGTGTGGTTGTGTGTCAATGTGTTGCCCCGCACTGGACTGGCAAACTATCCGGGGTGTACCCCTTCTTTACCCGACAGTAGATAGGATAGGCTCCGGCAACCCCATGACCTCAAAAGAGATTAAGCAGGTTTGAAAAATGGATAGATAGATTTTCCTATATGCTGTAGAGTTTTTGCATCTATGTAAAGCACTCAGAACTACCTCCACGAATGGAAAGCCCCATACCAACAAAACCGCCTCACCTTATCAAGTGTCTGCCTATGAATGAAAGAATATTCTGGGCTGTTGTTGTTGGGTTGGTGGTGCTTTTACCATTGTGTCTTTTTCCCACCACGTGTTAAACTTTGAAATGACTCCTCAGTTCTTGTTTAACATACATACAGAAAAGTGAATCGTCACGGGACACTAAAGACAATCCCTTGTAATGCTTGGATGCGTAGAACCGGCCTTGTGTTCTGTGCTTCAAAGAAATCTCCTGGATGTACAGTCCTGTTGTTCTAGAGAGGTTATACCCCCTTGAATGAGATAAAAACCAATTAGTCTGCAGCAGTCTCCTCTGATTGTAATACCAAATCAATTATAAATGCAATCAAAGTGGTTTTAAATGGGATAGATAACAATCCCCAGAGTCAAATCTCTGAGATAAAAATCCAATTTACAGTAATTTCACAGATCATGCTGCGATGAGAGAAGCCATGCATTTAGAGTTATTAAACGTTGATGGCTGTACGCCGTGCATTTGATGGGGTTTGATAGCTCAGAAATAGATTCATTCCAGTTAAGAAAATACTTGTAAAAGTTTAGTAAACTTTGAG
The DNA here is from genome assembly GCF_053564925.1 of Oryzias latipes. Classification (NCBI taxonomy): domain Eukaryota; kingdom Metazoa; phylum Chordata; class Actinopteri; order Beloniformes; family Adrianichthyidae; genus Oryzias; species Oryzias latipes. The sequence continues at coordinate 29,621,469 of NC_136257.1, read as the reverse complement.
ATGAGGAAGGGTTGGAAGGCTGGAGTCCCACCAAAAAGTACCCTTTATTTGATCCATAACCAACGGCAAACATCAGGGAAAAAAAGCACAACATTACAACAGGTGGGAGCCTTAGGAAGGAATTTACGAAAACAAAGACACAGATATGATCTGAAAGAGGATAAAAAAGGATAACCACTGAAATGAGGCAGCTAAAGAGAGGAGAGCAGTTCAAGAAACATGGAAAACCTCTACTACAGAAAACACACATTAAAATATGCTTCCTATAACAAAAAAAGAATATACATTTAAGTACAGACTACCTTTAAACAGCAGTTTTGCAATAAATTAAGGAGAATTAGTATGTCAAAGAGCTTGTTTTGTGTTGCCGGTGACATCTCCGGTGTTACCGGAGCTGCTTTTTCAAATACCAGGACTCTTTGACCATTTACGTTTTTTTTTTTTTTACTTGTCCTGTCCAACAGCTGAGCAGACAGATAGGAGCTGAAGGCGTCTTGTGTTGGACATATTTTACTGTTACAACAGGGGTTTGTGGATCTTATGACACACAAGCTGTGTATTTGAAAACTATTGTGCCTTTTTGGCCACATAAAAAAAAACCTATGTCTTTTTCCGGGACACAGTTTCTGCAGAGCAGCAGAAGATCAGTAGAAATGTTGTGGGTGGGACTGGTGTGGAGCATCCCCGCCCCTCTTTTCCCTCTCTATAGCTCTTTATCAAATTTCATTTTTTCATTTGCTCTTGATTAACAACAATTTGAATTAATACTTGCAAATATAATTTTGAGCTTAATTTTATAAATATACATCATTCATCGTGGGAAAAATGCCACAAGAACATTTTAAAAAACACAGAAAACCCCCTTTTTTATTGGAGTGGGTCTTTAAACATAGTTGCAGTGAACAGGTGGTAAATTTTGCCTCCAAGTGTGGAGCTTCTTAAATTTTTCTTCATTTACTTTTAAAGTAAACCCCAATCTGTGGCATCCGATTGTGAAGAGCCAAATACAGCAGAGGCTGAATGTTTTTAGGGTGACCTTTAGTGAAACGTCCAAAGGAAAGCACTTACTGCAGAGCTTTAATTGTCTGCAATGGAAATTGAAAAACCCTTTACCGGCAGGAGATGATTCAACCAATTAGTGAAGCTTAGCTTTGTGTTTCACTGGCTCCTCTGATGTTGAGCCCCACTGGGTAACTGACTAAATTCATCTGTGATTTGACATTTTTCTTGGCAGCCCACTGAAAACATGGGATTTCATTTTAATTACCAGACTTATCATCATTTCCTCACTAACTGTGCCAGCTCTTTTCTCGTTTGTCGACTCGCAGGAATCTTGACTTTCAAAAAACTGGCAGCAGCAGTGTTCTTGGTTTTAGACCTGAGCTTTTCAGCCTATTAGCATCTCTTTATACAATCCATTTCTCCTTTTCAAAGTGCTTTTATCTCTTCACAGTCAATGTCAGTTAAAAATAATTCAAATCCGAACTGTGTGGTTGCCCACACAAAGGAGGGTGGGCGAGTTCTGTCAGAGCTTTCCTTCTATTCTTCCTTTCTGGGGAGTTTTCTTCTTCACAGTCACCCTTTACTTACTCAGTACAAAGAATTACACTGAAAACCCTTCCGTGTCATCTGTTCGTACCTCACACAAGTTCGTACTTCTTTTTGATTTTTATTTATTTTGCCAGTCACTGTGTTAAGTTTATTCATATGTCAGGCACAGATTCTGCAAGTTGTTTCCCTTTAAAAAAGCATGATTGAAGTCTGTCACGTTCATCCAACCCTTAGCAAAAAGTAGTGTCTTTAAGTGTACTAAAAGTATATTTAGTTTATAAAGAAAGTGAGGCAGAATCCTTGAAGTTTACTTCTTAAATGGGCCATTTTACTGAATTAGTTCAAATTGAAATATGCTATGGACTAATGTTTACAAGAAACAAAATAATCAAATAAGCCAGAAAAGGGTCTGGTCACATGACGTTACAGTTCCTACAGAAATGACCATTGAAAGACAGAATACTTGTGAAAAATAAAACATCTTTCAATGTCAATCAGGGATTTATGATCACAAGTGTTTAGATATAGATTTAAATTGGTCTATAAAAACATTTTAAACCAATGCAATCAAAAGTAAGCATTTTACAAAGAAAGATGAGATTGAAATTTCAGTAAATCTCCCCCAAAATAATATAAAAATTAATAGAAAATTCCTTTATATCAATTTTAGCTATAAAAACTTCTCAAAAAATAGCCTGCATGATGAGAAATTAAGCTAAATAATTGAAACAAAAAACAGGCTTTTTGTTTCTAATAGAAGTCAAATAGATTTTTGGAGGAAATTTCGAAAAATATTGATAAAGACATTATTTAAAAATAAGATATCAAAATCAAGTGTTCCTTTACACTTTATAAACGTTTTACAAATATTTGAAAAATTTCAAACCTGAAATAATGCAGCAGAACAGCCTTTATACAATTTATATATTGTAAACTTAAAATGCTCCAATTTTGTCTGAAGACGTTTCCAGTTAGTATACATTCCTACACTACACTTACATGGTCTATAGTAGACTTGCTATCCTTATCCTTAAGTATACTTTATAAAATAAACTTAGAGCGTAGTTTTTTTTATACTATGGGAAGATGCACTTCAACTGAGAGAGACAAAATGTAAAAAAAGATACCAGAAAAAATTTACATTGTTTGATTTTTAAAGAATATATGTGAGCATTGCAGATACAGTTAATAAGTATTGCAATAACAATTTTCATCTTAACACTTCCTAATGTAACCCTGGTTGTTGATGACAGAAGTCAAAGGTTTCATGTAGACTTTCACCAAGTTTGGCTGCTTTTTTGGTCCATTGTTCCATTCAGATCTCATCAAGAGCTATGATGCTTTGGTTCTGTTGTTGGACAACACAAACTTTTAACTCCCATCATAGATTCTCTGGGGATTTTTTTTTTTTTTTTTGGATTGAGGTCCAGAGACTGGCTGGAACACTCCAGAACCTTGAAATGATTTATTTTTTTGTAACCCGGGTGATGTGTGAGCATTGCACCACACCATGGGGGAAACCCCAGCAGGGCATAAAGGGGTGGGAAAGGAAAAAACAAAACTCAAACCCAAAATAAAGCTTTGGAGGGCATAAAAATAAAGAGATATTTGAAACACATCTTGCAGAATTTGTCTTGTTCTTTTTTACACTCAATAGTCCAAAAGCCAAATACCTGTTGTTAATCTTTGTGTGTTTTCGGAAGAAGAGGAAAAATAAAAGGATGTCTGCACAACAATAGTCTGGATTCCACCAAAGGTCTGTTGGTGCTAAAATTTGGTTCAGATCGAATCATGAACCTTGCGTTTGGTCTGCATTCAGCCTGCCATCAACCGGATATTTCTGATTCGAACCAAAGCTTGTGAACAAAACCATGTGACTCAAGATTTGTCAGTGATTGATCAGGAATAAGAGGGCGGAGCAAAGTAACGAGAGAAAGAATAATGGAAGTCCTACGATTTGCAGTCCTTGTTGGAATTAACTTTATATTTCGCTGACCAATTTTGAACGTCTGTATCAACGTCAGGCACTTTTTACTTTGGTATGGTGGAGGCATGCTGCAAGGCAGTAACTGAGGAGATGATGGCTAATAAGGTACGCTGATAAGTATTTATGACATACAGATTGTCGGAAAAAACGTGTTAAAAGCAATGTGTGTCATGTTAATTGTTGTTTTAATGAGCCTGCATTCATCTGATCACATTCCAATGAGTTGCTGTATCTCACTGTTGCTCCGTTACTCTGTTTACATCCTGTAATCCTCGGCTACATTGGTCCAGATGTTCCACTCCTAGCACAGAGCGTATTCAAGCTGAGGAAACTCTGAGCGATATGAAGCTCAGTCCTGTTGGAAACTAACCAAGACCATCTTGAAAGATGGGTCCAAGAGTGGTTCTCGAACCAGGGTTCGCTTGGGTGTATTCAGATTCAAAATTGTTTCCGGACTATCTGAGGGAAACAAACTCTGTTTCACTTTAAGTGAACCAAATGTGTCCAGTCTGAATACACCCAAAGACTAATGAACAAAAACATTACTTCGGATCCAACTCCTGCATATCTGTTTAGGTTTTAGTCACAACTGCTCTTATGGATGAATACTGGCTGTCTGCAGATGAAAAATCCTACAGGCACTTATGGATCACCTGCACACCCTGTGCTTAAAGCACTTGTGCGCAGTCAGTAAGGAGCCATTGCGCACACCTCACTAAAGTAGAGTACAGCACTAGGAGACTGTACAACAGCATGACCCATTTATCAAAAGTGTGTGTAAAACTTCCATTGTCCTTAGAAAAACTTTATGATGCAATCGCCAAAAGCACAATCGTACATCTCACTTTAATGACGTCCTTAAAGGTGGTCGTACAAGCCTCAAGGAAACTACAAAACACACCTGCTGCCCCTTTAAGAGGAGGTCGCTCCTCTCTATGACCCTCTCTGGGCCCGGACCAACCAAAAACCCACAGCACCTGTACAGGTGCATGTCACTAACGCATTAGACGGAATTAAACGAAACAAAAAGCCTTACCTTTCGCCCCAATGAATCATGTCATAACTTCATAACCGGATGTGTTTTTAATGTGATCTCACAGTTTTGTTCCCAGCCTATGTAAAGCAAATGACCTTGATGATTCATCAGTTATAGTCGGCGTTATGAAAACGGAGAGGAAAATCTGGGGCATCCCAGCATTCTCTTAGCTCCGAAGCGTTTACTGGAATCCATTTCTTTGGAAATGAGATTCTGTGTCATGGGTGAAAGGCAAATCTCCGAACCCACACAGCCCGGAAGGTCTTTAAAATTCACCAAAAAAAGGCTTTTAAGAGGATCCTCTGAACTAGGGCACCTGGAGGCAGCCAGTTTTATCACAGCTCTTACCAAGACAGCCATATTGGTTTGTGTTTATACCAAAGAATACAACTTGTGTGCTGATTTCCAAATCAAAGAAGCAGTCTTTAATAAGCCTCTGAGTTTTCTTCAAAAAGAGGGAGTGAAAGGGAAATGTGCTGCATTTTTACGTTTATCTTTATTTTTATTCTTTTGATTCTTTCACTGGGAGTTTGTCTGCAGTTTTGTAGGTGTTGGAGATAAAGCTGCCAATTAGGGTCAGAAGTCTAAAAGTACTAAGGTTCAGAAATAGGACATCAACTGAAGGGGAATTTAGGTTGTGATAAAAAAAAAAAAACTTATGATCGGTGCATTATTTTCGTGACAAGGGATTTGCTCTGTGTTAGCTCTTACAATTTGTTAAGATAAAAGGACACATGTTTAAAATATAGACAGATAACAAGGAACACTGTTTACTTTGAACTTATTTTTAGACAAAGTCTTCTTTTTTTGGCAAAAGTTGACTTTTTGTTTGGCTGCTGAGCTGCTGTTTTAAAAGCAAAATGTCCTCCCTTGTTTTTGTCTTATTTTCTCTTAAATGATTGATGATTTTCCTTAAAAAAAGCCAGAATTTTGAATTCGGTTCATATTTTTGTTTATTATCTAGTTTTTCTTCCTGCTCTATTTCTTGGCTGTCGCATTCCTCGCTGTCATACCTCCCACGCTTGAGTCACTCTAGCAGCAGTAGGTGAATGGTCTGGATCCTGTCTGCCCTTACCTTGAACAAAATATATATCTATATTTCTATATATTTCTTTCCTTCTTTATTCCTTGCGTTAAAACAGCACTTATGGCATTTCATTTTAAAATTTAAGGCTTATAAAGTTATGTCCTGTTGATAAAGAAAGATTTGAAACAAATTAGTGTCATTCTAAGAAAAAAAACAGAAATTTAGGTCAAAATTGCTTTTGTGATTTGTGTTTGTAATTTTTTTTATAGGTTAATTTTATACATATGTTTAGCTGCTCAGTCTGAAATGCTTGTTTTTTTCATTCTCCATATAGATTTTCTGCTCTTCCCTGCTGCCGGTTAACCACACACACCTGATCTGTTCATTACCACAGCTGCTGTCTGTTCTGTCGTCAACTCGGTCACTATATCATCCCTGCTTTCCTGCTGTTCTTGCTTCTCTTGAACCTGTTCATATGCTTTGTTGATTTGTAAGTGTTTCTAAAGTGTCAGATTTGGTGCTTTTACAGATTTTTCATTTTATATATTTTTTTATTGGAAAGATGAAGGTCTAGTAGCTCTTCAGAGCCACTAGAACTGGGTGTTGAATGTTCTGTGAATATAAACTAGAAATGTAAAACTCCTTTTCATAATATTCTGCCTGTTGGTTGGTTGCACAAAAATAAACATTTTGCTTCCCTTGAAAATTATTCATAAATCAAAAATTGCAATCTTGCAGACTTTATTTTTTCTGACATCCTATAGTTTAATGATTTTTGCTGTTCTGTTTAGATTAAAGGATAAAAGCATTACAAGTTTAGAATTATTATTACCTTAATAAATTCCTTTTAAAGTCCTAACCTCAGAGTGGTGGCTCACTTTCCAAAGCACGTTAAAATTCTGTGGCAGCTTGTTTTATTTTTTCATTTTAGCTAGCAGCTGCTTTGACTTCATGCTTTGGATATGGATGGCAGTGCAGCTTTTTGGTGCAAAGGTGCTGACTGCTTGCATCGCTGTAGTTCCAATATTAAAAGACTTGTTTTTTCTCTCTCTCTTTGGATAAGTAAAGGCCCGTACACACCGGGACGAATATTCGCCAGGCGTTATTCGCCAGCATTTTTTGCCACGAAGAGAGCAAGTATTTACGCGCTTGTCAGAATCATACAAATTGAGTAGTATTTACGCGCTTGTCAGAATCATACAAATTGAGTAGTATTTACGCGCTTGTCAGAATCATACAAAGAAAACATGAATATTTCAAGCACCAGTGGCTCCAACTGGCGTCTAACTTCTTCGCTGGTATGTGTGCTCAGCAAGGCAGTTTTGTGTTTGAGCGCCCCCAAGTTGTGTTTTACTGTAACTTCAGAAGCTACAGACACGTGTGCAAAAGCGCTGTTCTCATTGGTCAAATAGATTTCGACGCGACGCATCAAAAAAAACAAAAAACAAACCCGAGGCGTTTTTTTTTTTACGCTTTGACGCGTGACGTTTTTTCGCGTCGGTGTGCATACTCTCATTGGTGCCCTTTGTTTAGTCACGAGGCGTTAAACGTCGGCGAAAATCGCGCGCGAAATTCGTCCCGGTGTGTACGGGTCATAAGGTTGAAGTAGGTGAAACACTGGCGTGTCATACGGATTTTTTTCTTTTTTTTTTAACCCTCCCGAAACCTGAGGCCTGCACAAGCATCCTCATGTGATGTGTGCACGTTGCGTCTAGCATGACTGTTAAAAACAATAGAAAATTAGAATACAGATTGCGTGAACATCCTATACGGGCACTTGCACATCACATCAGTAGGGAGCCAGTCCTTAACCCTAGAGTGCGGCTTAAGGACCTCCATACAACAGCATCACCCAAACATCATAATTGAGTACAACCTCCATTAGCCTTGCAAATACTTCACAATAAGCTTACCACACGCACCAGGTTTAATTTAAGGTGGCCGTACGAGCCTCAAGACAATTGCAAGAAATGTCTGCGCTCAACTTGAGACCCTCCAAGGGTCCAGATAACCCAAAAACCTGCAGCACCCGTGCAGGTCAACCCCTCGTTAGGATGTGTGTAACTAAAGTTTTTCTGACTGAAGTATGCAGAGGCTGAAAAACCTAACCTTTGATAGACTCAGAAGAATGAGGAGTCCCTTTACTTACTCATAAAAGGAGCTCTCATTAGTTAAGAGGGGAAATGTTTTGTTGGAGGCAGAAGATCATAAAGCTGATAAATGTGAGGAAAGGTAGTTTGACCCACGCAGTGAGTAATAACAAATGTGCATAATTAACCCAGGTGCTAAGACGGCTAAGACTGCCTCTATAGTAATGTTACTATAGAGGCAGGATCACTAACACAATGACAGACGCACGTAATATAATGCAAAAGTCCTTTTGTATAGCATTATGGTTGTTTTTTAATTAAATTTAGAAATTGCTGAATAGCAAGGGATTTTCTTGCATGCTGCAACCCTTTTTTTCTTTTCAACATTTCTTAAACTAAAAGGTGCAAAATCATAGAATATTTAGGATGTACGTATTTAGGATGGCTCATGACTCCAAACCTGTCCTTTCTAATAAACCGTGGTTCTAGCTGTGAGGCCCCTTTTCCCGCTCTCTACATTTGTGCGCGGAAAAGGCGTCAAAACTTTCCAGAGCATCAAATGTACCCAAGTTTGGTACAAAAAGAACTGCAATGTGTGGGTTTTTTATAAAATATGCATGAAATCTTTGTTGCTTCAAAGAATATAAATTGGGCTGTTAGATAAGTGGGAAGAGAAGCAGATCACTTGTTTTCTCTTTTGTGCTACTCCATGAATTGAGATGATTCATGACTTTAAAAAAAAAAAAAAAAAAGTCTGAAAAGTCAAGGAAAGTGGGCGTTTGAATGCCTAGATGGAGTGAAAACGGTAGCCCTGTTCAAAGGCTTCTTCCTCCTGTGAATTAATGCTGGAAAGTGGAGTTGAGGGGAAGGGCTGGACAAGGGCGTGACGCCGGTTCATTAGCTAACAGATCTGGAATCTAATTAGTGTCGCTGGATTAAAACTGATGCCTGGAACGCTGAAAAAGCGTCACAGGCTGTGGTGACAGGCAATGTCACACGTTTATGCTGTTTAACTCATGCCAGGAACATGAAATGCAGGAGCTCATATTCATTTAACCTATCTCTACCTGTAATTGTTAAGCTAAGAAAACCCCAGATTGTGCAAACCTTTATTCTTTGGAAAGCTGAGTTCATTTATCCTGAGAGAATAATTAATAGCTGTTTTTTTAGCTATATAAATCTACGGGATTTGGGCTTCTTGGAGTGCGCGGGCACTTCCTGAATGGAATGTGAAGGGGAAGGGGGCCTATACAGTTGAGATTCAAATTGTAAAAGAATTATCTGAACAAAACCGTCAAATGACAGTTCACAGACAAAATATGAACTTTTATGAACATATGCCACATCTGGAAGAACACTAATTAAAATGTATGAAACCAGCTGTCAAACACAACGGTGGTAGTGTCATTGTCAGGGCTGATTTACATACTTTGTACGCAATTGACACAATTGATGGAAGCAAATGTGAGCTCCTCTCTAAGTCTGGACATCAGTTGAGCTCAGGCTGGGGGTTCAGTGGGGCTGCACCAAATATTGCCCATGTATTATAAACTATCCATTACATTCAGGACCAGTTACCCTGTTTGTGTTTATTCCATCAGGAAGGTTTTGGCTGCGTTTTTTATGACATCACACATTTCTAACTAAAAGATGGAATTTAGTGTCAAATGTGTCAAATAGGTTTCACCTATTGTGAGAGCGCTCACCTTGGTCAGCTTCAGCTGGCTCCAGACACTTGCAGAGGACTGAAAACGCAGCGAGGCCCATGAATCTGCACTTTAACTGCTTTGTGTGCATAAAACTCAGGCTGGCAGAAAGAATAAGCCCCACAAGAAGCCAAACATTTTCCTGCCGTGGGGGTTCATCATGTGATTTTGAGCTACTGTGTTTTGCACAGAGGTTGCTTTTCATGAAGCACAGATGGGTGATTACAATCCCAGTAATTATTTGAATGGAGGTTGAATGGAAAAGCAATTATACAAGATTGGAGTAAAATTTTAAGGGAAACTTTTGGTTTGTTTTCCCGCTGTAACCCGTTAATCTTGGTGCAACTGGATTTACTCAGACTTGTTAAAGCAAGAATAATCGGATTTGTTTTTTATCAATTTTATTTTATTTTTGTACTATTCCTGACTTCTACCAGCTCCCGATGTAACGTGATGATGAAAAACAACTTCCAACATTTTAAAGTTTAATTTTAACCAGTTGGCAAATGGAAGAATCCATACCTAGAGTCAAAACATGCATGTATTTCCAAACAGGCCTTTCTTTTTTCTGTCCTCCTGCCATATTTGCTGAACTTGCCTTGATTTCACTTCACTTCTAAGCCTTTAACATCTGGGGCTGGATGCATGCAACCCTGTGTGGCTTCATGTGTCAAACTGAGACAAACATTCCCAATTACCAAAGTGTTTCAATTAGACCGGTCACAACCCAGAAAAATTCAGTGCTCCAGGTGATCTGCCAACATCGCAGCAATCTGTCAACACCGACGCAGGGAGCTCATTTCAATTATGACCAAAGCCATCCGCCATGACGGTGGAGAATTAATGGGCTGTTGCAAACAAGCTGATCTGTTGATAATCAGGAGGTGGCTGCCGACACTGCCGCAGAATAATGGAGCTCCATAATAGACCTGCATGACCATTCTCCTCCTCACCTTTTGTTGTTGAAGATCGTCTGCATCTATTTTTACGGCTCATAGGCTATGAAAACCAGAATAGAGGAGGTGATTGTTTAAGTGTAGCGTGTTGGATTAGAGCTAGACACTACAAACATCAAGCGATCACTGAAGCCTAAACTTCTCCTCAAGCTTGTGCAAAAAGCAAAAGGAAGACCATTGTTTTGTCTTAAACTCAAACTTTGTTTATTGGTTTAGCGCCTTTCATTCCAACTGAAAACGAAAAGCGCTTTACATAAAGGCAAATAAAATAGCCATAAAATATGAAAATTAATTAAAACAGAAAACACAAGACAATTACACAGTTGGCACCACTTTCTCTTAGCAGATTCCTCCCTCCACCCACCCAGTTCCCCCAATATGACCCTGAACAGAAACGTAAGAACTGTCTTATGAAAGCCGTGTTCAACAATGGCAGAATGGCAAATATATATATATATATATATATATATATATATATATATATATATATATATATATATATATATATATATATATATATATATATATATATATATATATATATATATATATATATATATATATATATATATATATTTTTTTTATTAGTTTAATACATTGAGAACAATCTCAAAACTGTTTTTTTATTTTACAACTACTTCCAAAAACGGCTTTCTTGGAACTTGTGCCTTTGTCACAACTGCCCTCATGGGTAGATATTTACACAACACGCAAGACTGCAAGCGCGTAAGTCCGTCATAAGTTCGTGATCCTTGTCTTAAATTGTTATTTAAGTCCATTTTTTATTTTAATTTCTGACAAAACCGTGTTTTTGGACTGTGGATGGAAATCGACAGCCCACATGTATGCTGCAAAAACTGGATCTTAAGAAAGTAAAAAGGTGCTTTTTTTTTTAAAAAAATCTCATTTTAAAATAACCTTATCAAGAAAATTTTTCAACAGGAAAATCCCAGTGAATTTAATGTTTTTGTCCTTAAATAAGAATTCTTCGTAAGACCATTTTTCTTGTACTATTGGAAGATTTTCTTTTTGCTAATATAAAGAAAATCTGCCAATTGGCTATGGATTTTTGACATATTTTAAGGGGCCTCTTTTTCCCTTGCACTCTGTGTACATGTCAACTCCATGCAGGAAGAACCCAGCAGGGATTTGAACCAGGGCGTTCCCACAGTTCTACCAACCTCACTGCTTCACTTCCTCTACAATCCAGACATGGATGCTGAGTTTATTGGTGATTCTAAATTGACAGAAGTAAATGTCATCCTGCATGTTTGCTTGTCTATTCTTTCCCCCTCTTGAGGTTCTGTGATGGATTGTCAATAGATGTAATATATTTTACTCTGCGTGCTCTGCTAGAGCCTGTCATGAAAAATAAACCAAAAGGAAAATGCCTAATAAGAGCAGATTAAGGAGATCATGGGTTTTGTGGAAATCAAAATGAGTTTTCAGCCTCTGTGAGCATGAGTTCAATAGGATGTGTGCATTATAGGTCTTGCAGTTCTGTGCTTTTCTATGAGGAAGGAGGAGAAGCCAGGGGTGTTCGATGCAGGTGTGCACTCAGTCTTCTTAGACTGAAAGGTGGCCTTGGATGTGGCTGCAGTTCCAGATCAATATGTGGTTGCCCAAGGAAATGGTGGACTTTTCAGTCAATGGTGACCTTTCTTCCAGGTTCCTCACCCACTGCTTCATTGCTGTGTCCGGACCTTAGAATTGATTTGACAGATCTGTTTAAGCAGCAGAACTTGCTGAGTCAATAAAAAAAAGTTAGCTTTTTGTGACCATATATATTTATATGAATAATTTCCTCTTTTAAAGGAAAGTTTTTCCATTCCAGTTTAGAGTTCCCATAAATCTAAGAACCAGAAATGTTTATTATACAGACACAGAACCTCTGTTTTTGTTAAAAATGATAAGTTAAGATCTTTCCTCTGCTTTCCTCCACACACAGGCAGCAATCCACATGTTTGAATAATTGGTGTTTCAGCCATAAAACTGAGTTAAACTAGAAGGAAACTTGTGATAAATCCTCAGAAAAAGTAAGATATCAACACAGTTTCAACAGCTAATGTGGAAAATATGAATGCTTGGAGTACCAAGATTCGCAATTGTACAAGTCCTTAGAGGCACTTTAACAAAATGTAACAATTTTATCTTGTCTAACAGCATCTATAGACATACAATATTCCCCTCAATCCGCGAAAATGGAGAGCAATCCCCACCCCCGCGGCCGTTGAATGTCCGTCACCGATCCTTACACATTAAAAGGAAGATGCTTGATTTTGTGCTGGAGGAGATCAAAGCTATGAAGATTGTTCATGGACTAATTTTGGAAGCACTCGAAGAGGTGAAGCAGGTCCGGGCTCTGCAGGAGCAGTGTTTCAACAGGTTGGACATAATCGAGAAACGAATGGATGACCAAGAGCAGAACTCCAGATCTAACGACGCGATTATCACCGGATTGAAAATCAAACCCCCGGTCATATACGCACGCAGTGACCGCCGGGAACAGTGAGGACTCCGATGACCAGGAGACGAGCTCTGTGGAGAAACAGGTGGAGGAGGTCCTCAAGTCCAAAGGAATTTCTCTGGACACAAACAAAGTTGAGATCTGCTCCCCAGGAGAAGAGAACCGATAAACCAGCGATCCTCTTATAGTTTGTCAATCGGAAACACAAAGCAGATTTATTGAAGCAAGGAAGAAATCTGAAGGGAACCAACATTTTTATGAATGACAACCTCACTAAAAGGAACACCGACATCGCCAGATGGGGAACATTATTTGAAAAATTCAAGGAACCTGACTGTAACATTTATGACAAAAAGTCTTTGGTCCGATCAGTCCAAGGCTGTTTTTATCCGGAGCATGCAAGATTTGGAGAAATATTTACCCACTGCAGTCTAAACAAGCTATAAGTGAAGATAATGGTCTTACGAGGCGAGGACACGAACCATGGCTTCTAAAAAAAACAACACTTTTTCTTCAACGGTCACCTGCAACCACAACTTTCAGAGAGATCTGAATGGTGAGCAAACCGACCGGAAAATATTCACTGATAATGACGACAACCTTCAAGACATCGACCCTGATCAATTCTTTTCCACTGTTGAGCACAGCAGAAGCATGCATACCAACTTTGAAGACATCAAGGACTATTTACAGAATATGGGGCAATCCTTTGATATCATAACCATATCTGAGACTCGGTTCAGCCGCGTCAAGGACGCCAACTTTGAATTCAACTATGTGAACAGAGTAAACAAAAAGGGGGAGGAGTCGCAATATATGTGAAAACAGTGTTCAGTGACTGCATGGAAAAGATGTTTACCTCTCTAAATAAGAAAATATTAGACATCTGTGGAGATTTCCATATCGAGCTGATAAATCCCAGCAAACAAAAAGCAACCGACGACTTTATCACCAGAATGTATGCCATGAGTTTACATCCAATCATAACGATACCCAGCAGAATCACTACTCAAAGTGCTACTCTTATTGATAACATATTTACAAATAATATAGAGTAAACTCATATAGGTGGTCTAATGACGTGTGACATAACTGATCATTTACCAGTTTTTACACTATTTGACATCAGTGTGAAGACAAAGAAAATAATGATAAATGGTTTAGAAACGAAAAAACTATTAGTTCTCTTAATAATGACTAATCCAGACAAAACGGGAACTCTGTGTACAGAGAGAAAGATGTGGACATCACTTATAAATATATATATATTTTTTAAAATATTTAGCTCACTTTACAATAAGAAATGTCCAATTTATAAATTCAAGAACAAGTTTGCCAAAGGTTAACCACCGGTCTACAAAATGCTTGTAAAAATAAAAAGAAGAAATTCTTAAACCATAGGACAAGAGAAACCGAACAAAGACACAAGTTATACAAAAACAAACAAACTGAAATGACACGGCACACTGTTCAGGGGCACAATCCTCAGTTATATCGATTTAGAAACCGGTGGAAGCAGCTCTTGGTGGACCAACGGGCCGCCATGCTCTTCATCTCAGCCCCCTTCCTCAGAAATTCCCGCAGCACCTTCCTCGGATGCAAAAGCCTCATACAAGCATCTTGAGTTGCCTGAGCTTTTGTGATGAACCGAAGGAATCACATGTCTGAAAAATTGCATTCGTAATAATTGTATTTATTTTTATTTTCTAATTTTTATACGTTCTATAAGTTTTATCGGTTAATTATGGCACACTTCAGAGTTTCTGTAAATTAAACAAGTCTGTCTTGAACCCAGGCAACTCACCATATTAGGTAAAGTTAAAATAAAGTGTCTTTAAAAGAAAATGTCAAGTTTAAATGACTCAACAAGATACTAAGATTTTTTTTTCTCTTACAATAAGTCGTTACATCTCACTGAAAAGTTGCTAGCATTTTAGTTTTGTCTTATATTAAGTGTTAAAAGATATTTAAACTGGAAACCAGACACAAATACTTGGTGATATGTTGTGTTTTTTTAGTGCGTGGCAGCAGGGAAGCTGCTCACCTGATGGAGTCCAGCGAAGCAGGACACGTCAGGTTACTAATGCTTTTTCCGTCACGGTCACACCATCATCCATCTCTTTTGCTGCGATCATTTCCTCAGAAATCCTGCAGATGTGTGTCAGACTAAAACAAAGGTTGATCATTTTGTGTTGTTTCCAGCATGCAGGTTGTGGAGTTTCTCACCATATGAACAAAAATCCTTCATAAGATATAAGGGCAAACATTTACACTTTAAAAGATAATTGAGACATTTAAACAATACATGCAAGTTCTTTTTTTTTAGATTTATGTGTGTTTCAGGCAACATAGGACTAATGAGCTTTGCACTATTCATCATTTCTACAGGGATTTTTTTGCCCTTTATGTAATGAAATAGAAAATCCAACATGTGAGAGGAAAGACTTTGCATTCCTGCAAGGATTTCTGCCTAATCTCTTCAAGAGTTTAAAAGCTGGTTTTGGTTTTAACATAGACATCTATAATATGTATTTACAAACTCCCTGAATTGGATGTTAGTGAGGAAGACTCCGGTGTTGCTCTGTCTCACTGATCCGGATGCATTTCAAAGTTTGAAATGGGTTTGAGTACTTTATTGGCTCTCTGTTTAACATTTGGAGTTTTTGAACCCTTTTGACCAAAAATTTAAGTCTTAGTCACAGCTGCTCTATGGGTGGAACAGCATCACTCGTATGTTATAAGTGTGTGCAACTTACATTATCCTAACAAACGGTTCACGATGCATGACAATGCATGAAAATGGTACGTTCCACTTCCATGACGTCCCTTAAGACACACCTTGACAACGGTACGTTCCACTTTCATTACGTCCCTTAAGACACACCTTGACAATGGTACGTTCCATTTCCATGACGTTCCTTAAGACACACCTGCAGTCCCCTTAAAATGCGTCCGCTCCTCTCTGCAACTCTCCACGGGCCCAGACAACCCAAAAATCATGGGTATAGGTACATATGACCAAGGCTGAAAAGGAGTCCTTTCCTTAAAGCCAAACCTTCTCGTTGAATCAGACAGATTTTTATTTTCCTTTTTCAGGACCATTTTATTATAAATAAGTCATTTACCATCAGGGTTGCATCATTATCTCAGATCTGGTTGCGTTTAACTAAACTGAATAAGATCCGCATAAATCGATTCTCTAAAGCAGGGTGCTCAAATTCAGGCCTCGAGGACCAGTGTCCCACATGGTTTCCATTTATCCTGCCATTGAAGCTTCTTATTGGCTAAACACATCTGATTCAGGTAATCAACAGCAGATAAGGCAGAGTTTCTGAAAAGCTAGCAAGAGGCCAGCCGTTGAGGCCTGGATTTGGGCACAGCTGCTCTAAAGAGTAAAGGAGGAGGATTACTAAACCAGAACTTTTAATTCTTGAGTAGCTTAAGTCCTCAAGGTCATTTTCATGGACTTCAAAGAACTTTTTATGTCAACAAGTTTGAATTATTAGACTAAAATGAGGGACGTTTTTGGTGGAGGTTCTCATGTGCATCCATCAACTGGAGCTGGAATGTGGTCTGTTTGAAGTAAAGCTTAAGAATCAGAGATAAAAACTGTAAGACACAAACTCGGGGACTGTCAGTGGCTTTAAAACACAGAGAAAGATGGAGACTGGCTGCTCTGTCTGTCTGCAGTTAGTGGTGGCTGTACAGTTGGATTTTGTTCAGGCGAGTGACTCGTCTGCTTAACATTTCTGTTCAGAAACTGGAACCTGAGCTTTCGGTCTGTGTGGTTTCCGGGGGTGTTCGTCTCCAGAGAATCCCCGGAGGCTTTGCTCATCCAATGCGCTCCGCTGACGAGGAAACACGTTGGTTTGCTTGAAAGACATCCCGACTGGGTTATAGATTTGTCTCTTTGACTGAAGTCACTGTAGAAAAAAAATTACAATGAATAATTCACAAAACTGTGGAGCACTAACTAAAAATAAATCATTGTGCATCTTTATCATGAATTTCCTTTAGGAATTCGAAAAAGTAAGTATTTTTTAAGGTGCAAACCAGCTTATTTTTCCAGAGCTAAAAGAGCAAAAGGTGTAAATATATACCTCCTGTTTGTAGGACAAACTTCATAAAAATATAAAAGATTAAACCACCAGAGTGGAAGTCTAAGAGAACAAACAAAAGTTTAAAAAAAAGCTTTATCATCATCGTTCTTCTGCCGTGAAGAAGAGCGATGATGATGCAGGAGTTTTCTTTCTGACATCTGAAGTACTGGTGAGCAGGCTGCTAAAGAAATGATCTGTTTCTGAGTCACTTTACTGCGGTTTGGCTATGTTCCGGCATGCATGTTGTATTTTTAAAGTCCTGGATAATTATAGTTCACCAGTTACATATGATTATTTTGTATGAAAACAGACCATCTTTGAGTTGGCCAAACTTAAAAAGTGGTTACGGTTTATTTATTTGGCCATGATGTTGTTATTCTAAAGGGTTAGTCTTTAATTGCATAATAATTTAGGGGAATTACTGTGATTGTTACACTTACTATCCAATAAAAAACAAAATTTGACCAACTTCATTAAAGTTTTCAGCGTGAGGCTGGTTGTTCTTGGCTCTTGTTCAGTGCTTTTGTGGGCGCAGCGGTGAGGAGGAGAAGATCAAGAAGATGAAGAAAAACCAACTTTAATCAAGCAGTGGTCATCCTTCACAGATAATTACTCAGGAAGGAACGCATGAGCTGTAGCAGGGATGGAGTTGGGCTTTCTACCATGAGAACTTAAGCAATAAAGATGCATTTTAAGAGTCCTGTCCCAAGAAAACCAGGGTGTTTTCAAAAGGTTTTTGTTTTCCTCCTGTAGCCTGAACTTGCAGGATCCACAATGGCCAGAAACCTTTTTTTTTTACTGTTTTCTAACCCTTGAAGTAACAAACATGTACAAACCTTTATTCATTTAATAAAAGCCAATTCAACAACTTGGTTTATTTTTTTCAAACCTTTTCAAACCTGATTGTTCTTCTTCCTTCTTTTGTGTCTTTTCCCAGCAGTGTCTCAGTGCGTGTCTGTTCAGGGTTGTGGGTCCCACTACGAGTTTGCCATCGAGGAGTTCTGCCTGGCCAAGTTCAAGTTGGACATGCAGATGCTGGATCAGAGGCAGTGGTGTAGCTGGGAGGACACAGTTGAGTGAGTAACTCCAATCAGACTAACAGGATCAGAATAAACAAAATCAGGAAATCTTTATTTTACAGTAAGTGTTTGTTGTTTCACAGCTAAATTGAGTGAATTGGTCATTGATTGCATCCACTTTTCAAGTTCTTTCAGCAATTTGGAAGTCATTCAGAATCATTTGGAACAATTAAATAGTTACGTAAACATTACATCACGGCGAACTGCAAAAATTAAAGTCGTCCCCAATTCAAACTGGCCTCAAATGTGCGATGATTGAATTGTGCCGCCTCAGCCGTTTTACTTTTGAAGTCTCGTAAACTCCACGCCGCTCTCTGCCACTTTGGAGGGAGAAACCAATTAGGCAGGTCTCCAACAGATCTGACCTTTGACTTGGATGTTCTGGTTTCATTGTCTCTGCTCTCATGAAAAGTACCGATTGTTGTTTCTGTGATTTGTAGAGCTGTTGAATCTCAAACATCAACAACATCAAAACCAAAGCCCAGTTCCTCTGAATGACAGAAACCTTTTTTTTTTTTTTTTTACGTTTTTCTAACCCTTGAAGCAAAATGAACATGTAGAAACCTTCATGCACTTAAAAAAAACAGATTCAACAAACCTTTATAAATCAGGTCACTCGCCTTCATTGTTTTGTGTGAAAGAAAAATCTATATTTTCATTTCTTCAAAACCAAACCTTCTTTCAAATAATTACACATCAACATTTCATAATAATACAAAGCAGCACTCCTTATAAATCCAATTTTAACCTCAGGAGAGACTAACTGATCAGTTTGCACACATATTTGCTATTCTAAACATTATTTCAAGTATAGCCCACATCATATTCACGTGTATTAGGAGCTGACAGTTTTCCGCCTCATGCAGTTTAATGAAAAGACTAACTGCTGTCTTACATTGCATTGATCGATACAGTTACTCACCTATCTGTTATAAATTATCACCTAAAAAAATACAGATTAAGGTTTTATTCAAGGTGAAATGAGAGCAAACTGTTGCAGGTCCAGTTCTAAAGTAAAGTTTGGTGAATCTTTGTTGTTTTGGGTCACTGAAAGAGCAAACAAATGAGAGAGCAGGATGTGAACACAGGCGGATGTGAGAAAAATAAAACATATTGTGAGATGTGACAAGAATCAGTCAAAATCCTGCAGAAGCTGGGAGAGCACGGAACTTGTCACGAACAGAAAACGACATAACCAAATCAGGAAAATCCAAAAGTCAAAGCAGAGCTGCTGATGCTCATAGAAACTTACTGAGAAAGTGAAAGGAGACACATAAACAAATAAATGAATGCAAAACAAGTAGGTTTATGTAAAACCAAAAAACAAATATGAGCGTCAAACTGCAGAAAAGAGGAACAAAGTTCATGAGAAGTCTATGAAATAACTTAACATCATGGATCTTTGATGGAGGGAGGATCATGGTGGATGTATAACAAAGTTAAGGGGAAATCATCCATAACACAGTCTGCAGGTTTATGAAGTGTGTTGCAACACACCCCTACCAAAACAAATAATCCTAAAGTTTGTAAAACTCCTAAGATTCCACTTTTCAACAAAGTTCCAAAAGTTAATCTGGGCAGAGATTCAACAGTAATAACCTTTTGCTTTTATTTTGAACGTTTTTAAGCTAATTTTTCTTACTGTCCAAATAAAAGTACATAAATAATCAAAAAGTCAAACATCCCTGTATGTTAGGGACATAATTTATATTTAGAATAGTTGTGAAACTCATGCAACACTGTTAGAAATGAGTACATGTCCACCTGGAGATAGATTAAAATAGAATGTAAAATATTTTTCCCCCTAGTTTTAAGTCGAAAGAAATCTGCCAATAGAACTAGCAGAAGTTGTCTTAATAAGATTTCTTAAAATAAGTTGATGTCCTGCTTTTTTAAGATAAAATTTGATCTTGAAATTAAGTAAACACTCATATTTAGATATGCTCTGATAATTAAAAGTATTTTCTTAAAATAAGCGTGCACTGAGAAAAATAAGGTATATTTATTTAAATAAGCTCAACCCCCCCCCCCCCATCCTATTTCAAGCGCTGCAACAGTACAACTATCCTTATTTCTAGACCAATTCAAATAAAGATACACATTTTCCGATAATATTCCGAATTATAAGAAAATTATGAGTAAAAAATAGCTTTATCAGAGATGCAACTTAGAATAAGGACTCAAAGATATTTAAATATCTCAGCAAATCCTCACATTTAATTGAAAATATTGATAAGTTATCTTTGTATTGCCTGTAAAAATATATATTTCAACTAGAAACTAGTCAAAAATACTTGGGGATATTTTGTGTTTTTGCAGTGCAGTAACTCTTTCAGGAGGAAGACAGTTCACTGTTACAAGGCTGATATGAGCTTTAAATATTATAGGAACTTTTAATATAATGGAGAGAAGTAAAGGAAAAGCGGTAATGTTTGTTGGGTAAAAATGTGACTTTTTATTAAAAAAAACAAAAATAAAAAGCCCAAAGTAAAGAAGTGAAATGTCAAAAATGGATTTGCTGAGTAACAAAGGTCACATATACGGCAAACTGCCTCCTGACACGTCTCTAATTCACATCAGATGACATTTGAGTGTCTCTGAAGAACAATTGCAGGATGCCCTCCTGCTTCTCAGTGGAGCTGGACTGCATAAAGCGTGTTAGCCTCCTCTGCCTCAGCTTCTTAGGTTTGTTTTCTGCTTCCACCTCATACATTTTCCTGTTAAGTCAGAACATTTAAGCTGTTTTACTACTAACAAGCTGACTTTTATGCCTCATAGTCTTTTAATTTGAGGGCTGCTTCCTTTAAATCCATTCAACAAAACTGTCGGTTATAAGCAATAATTAAAGAAGTTAAGTTCATGAAGTAAAGATTTGCTCTTTAATGAGTTACAGTCTAAACTGTACGATTGCAGACTCATTATTTCATCATTAAAGCTGCAAGTTTAGAGTTTTGGGACAAATGGAGGAAACGGAAACATCCAGACTGATTCGCTCAATCAAAGCAGGAGTCTGTCTCGCTCAGTGAGAGTTGATCATCAAGCTGCTGTGAGACATGCAGGCAGAAAATCCCAGAGCTTTGTTGTTTGCAATGTAAATGATGGCATACAAGATGCAAGCAAATGTCCTAATGGCAGCTATTGGGGTGTTTAAATTTATTCAGTGAAAGACTATTTTCACAGCAGACGGTTTTACAAAGGTTGCTGTTATTAATTAAAAAAAAAAAGGTTTTACTGAGCTTTAAAGCCGGTTTCTGTGAATGCAGTGACTGCACATGGACAACCGCTGCAAGTATGACTGGCCATGAAAATGAGAGACTCTGTGAGCCGTCCAGATTTGCATCTTAGACGTCGGCAGCGAGTTGAGAGTACGAGTGAAGCTCCACTGCCACTCAAGCAGAGGAACATCCATCACAAAACCAGTCCTCCGCCCCGTCCGGCACACTATGTGCTGCCTCGTTTCATCGACACAGGAAATTTCAGGCTTTTTAGCTCTTTTTCTGTCTGTTTCAATTTTACAGTGTGAAATTTAGCAAAAAAATTGAGTTTATCACATTTATGTAGTCATATGGAGCCTTTTTTTCTCCATATTAAAAAAAATGCTATTTTTCAAAGCGGTTTTTGCTTTTTACACTTTCATAAATTTTTTGGGATAATGACATTATTTTTTCTCCATTCTACAGAAAAAGGATAATTTCTGAGTACTCTTGTGGATCTATTACATCATTTATTATTTTACTTACAGACTGTAGAACTAAAAAGAGCAGAATGTGGTCAAATTCTTATAAAAAAAAACATGAAAACATATGTAACCCTTGTGCTATCCTATGGGGTCAAGATGACCATTGATGTGTTCCTCCTACCATGACAAAGGTGGATAAAGGTGGAAAGATTTCATGTAATCCATGGACACCAGTGAAGATCACAAATCATTGAAGAAAAAATGTTCAGCGCACTGTCTAGTGGGTCTAGATGACCCAACTCCCAATGCTAAAGTGCCTAGGATAGCACAAGGGTTATAGATCAATCTGAAGAAATCTGTGTGGGCAGGGGACATGGACTAAAACTCAAGTTGTCATGTTTTTGAGTCTCAGGCAACACAGCAATATAATTCAATATCTGCACTTTCATAAAGGGGTTTTTGTGACAAAACATCTCATAGTTCATGTTTGCATCGGTGTATTGACCCTAACTTCCTGAAAACGTCAGGAGGTGGATCAGACATCAGTTTTGTTCAGCTGACTGTAGTTGTTTTGGGGTCATAGTACAATAAGATGAGACGCCGCTTTTGTCTGAGGAAACTCTTTAATGGAAATTGTTGGTTTTTAGCAAGAAACTGAATTTAAGGGCTGCACACTGTCAGTTAATAAAACCTCTAAAAAAATGCACTCTTTAATGTGATACGCAGGTCTGAGAAACTGACAGATTCTTTTCTTTTTTAAATACTGAGGTAGGATAATAGCTTCTGGGTGTTCTGCTCCCTGCTCATCTTTTGTACTTAAATATGAATGTCCCAATTAAAGCAACTTTCAAATAACATATTTATTATGATAAATATCATATGGGGCTTTATAAATCTAAAAAATGCAGTTTCACAATTTGTTCAAAAAATTGGTTATTTTTGAAACAAAGATGACAAATTTAAAATCCTAATTTTTGTAATTTTATCTGAATTGAGGACCCCTCAAGCAGTTTTTAGTTTGAACGTTTTGTTTCGAGAACGTTTTGTTTCCAGTCGCTCACTTCTGCTCGTCTGCGTCGTCCAACAGCTGAACCGCCATCATTTGCTGCATGAAGCTGGAGGTCTGCGGACGTCTGGGTGTGAGTCGTCGCTGAGAATCAATAAAGAAAAAGGTCTCAGCTTTAATGGTAGAATCAGAGACTAGTTAGATCAAATGTTAAGTCTGCAGGCAGACATGAAAAATGGGGCCTTTAAGCCCAGGAGAAGTACGCAGAGTTTATATCATTGAACATTTGCAAAGTTAAGTGCCCCCTGATGACAAAGCATCTGCTCTCTTAGTCTCATTTAGGTCCCAGTAGTGTGAGCCCTAATGGCTATAAGTGCTGGTTAAGCAGGCAGAGTGGAGGTTCCTCCTCATTCAGTAGTTCCCATTCATTACGTTCCTCTGCTTTCTATGATTATGAAGGTGCAGCTTAAGCAGAAAAAAATGTTCTGTTTGTTTGCAATGATTTTTTACATTTAAAAAATTCTACAAGAAGGAATTTCTATGGCAAATAGTTTCCCTTCTTTTTATTTTTTTATTTTTTTTTAAAGATGACTGGTCTTATGCCGTATTCACAGCTGCCCTTACGAGTGGATGCGGTCCATCTGCGTATCCTTTCTATTTAGGATAAAAAATGGGCAAACCTGTACGGGGCACGCAGGGGGCCCACATGAAATATCAAAGTGATAGACTGCTTAAAATGTTTATGGACAGTTTTTCTATCAAGGTGACAGATTGGAGTGAACAATTATACAACACGCATGGGTAAGTTAGGGTGAAGTGGGTGAGATTACAGGGTGTTGTACAATCCTGCACACTGCGCAGGGAGCCCGTTAGTGCTGTTCACTTGATAAGTGTGCTCCTGCTAGAAATGAGGAAATTAGACAATCAGAGCGTAGTTTCTGTGAACATCCTACAAGCACTTGCATAAGCTTGCACACCCTGTGGGCGAAGCATTCTGACGTGGTCAGTAAGGGGCCAGTACACCTTACTGTGGCATTAGGGAACTGCATGAAGGATGAAACATGCTCATCTAAAGAGCAGCTTGTCAGTATTTTCGCTGCAGCTTCTGTGTAAAAACATCATTTGTCCGCTTTTCCTTCAATTGGATGAAGGCCGTGAATCTTGTCAACAGCTGAATTCAGCGGTAGAGCGGCCACGGTGCTGTCTAACATATCAAACAGGGATAACATTTACAAGGTCGCAGATTATCCCATGAATGCATGCTAATTGATTTATAAATGGCGGCCGCTGGGCTTGCAGATGAGTAAATAAATATTGCTTTGCTTTTGAAGTGGTGCTGCAGCTCCATACAACTGAAGAGCTAGAAAAAAACCTTTACAGCAGACGTGCAAAGACTTTATTAGCTAATGTAGAACTTCTTACAGCCTGGGGTGTTTGTTTATGTTGCAGGTTTGAACACAACAGCCTCAGTTTGTTAAACCTGCTGGGATTTTTTTAACCTTTTTCTGCAAAACCTAAAACAACGAAGGTTTTAGTAATTTGTCGTTTTAGCATCAACCACAGGAAGTAGTCGGCCACATGTACTCAGTTACTTTTCCTACAGTAACCTTTTGAGACAAACTGTACTTCTTACAGCACCTTAGATAAACGATGAGTTAAAAAAAACTGCATCTCACTCATTGCATTTTTTTGCTATTTAATTCTGAATTTTAGAGGGAACCTTCCAAAAAGAGAAGATTCAGTTTTGCTCGGTTACTTTAAATTATTTTCTTTTCAGGTCTGCCTTAGTCTGGGTTGAATTGGATAATTATTGTGGATTATTTGGATGTAAGTGGATTAATCCAGAGAACGAGAATGTCCCAAAAAAAAGAAAAACATAAAAGAAAAAGGGGGACATAGGGGAAAAAGAAACCCAACTGTTTTCTTAAGAGTAATCGTGAACTCTGGATGACATGTTTCCTCATTTAAAGTAGAAAATCACAACAGTTCATCAGAGATGTGGGCCGAAATGACAAATGATCGTGATCAATTTAGTATTGATCACTTTTGTTACAAAAGTTTGTCAGTCAGACATAACTTAGAAGTCCCTTAAAAAGATTAGTAACCTGTCATAATTTCCAAAGAAAATATATTTTTTTCCTGTTTTCTCAAGAATAAAAGTGCAACAAAAAGTAGAGATCCTGAGAAGACAAGTTTTTACGTCATTTTCTAGTGAAAACTAACTGACAAAATATTAGACATGATCGTTGTCAATGTCTGTACCGTAGATTCGGACAAATTTGATTGGTTTATTTATTTATTTTTTTATCTTATATTTAACCCCAGTTGTAAATCAAAGCTTTATAAATAAGCCAAAAGGAACTGAAGAAGGTTTAGATGATAAATCCTAAACATTAGGATTATAAATGCTCACTTACTTATATGACCAGTCCAGACACTAATAAATATTTGGATGACAACATTTTTCTTCTAACCTCAGAGTAATTGTACTGTCATTTGAGTGGCTGGCTCTGGTTAGCAGTGAAAGGCAGCAGAGGAAAAATGCGACATCTTGTTTCACCACAGATGGAAGGCGGATAGAAACACACAGAATTAGAGTTGGAGAAAAGGATGCAAATGTAGTTCCACTTTGAAATTTCAGGCCCTCTGGGTTGTCATTTCAACCCATCAGCCCAGTTTTGTCTCCAAATCACGTAAACAAAAAAGGCACATCATTAATACTGATCTGCCTGTAATAGAATAGAAAAGAAAAAAACGGCAGCTGAGGACACATCTTCATGTCAGTTACTTGTCTTTCTATGTCATTCCGTCTCTTATGGACGGTTCTGCATCTCATTCCACTGACGTTTCTGACATATCCAGTTTGATCTGTTCTGATGCTGAATGATCAACCGTCCTGCACTCAATCTTCACGGAGGCAGCAGCAGACATCCATCATCTGAAGACTCACTTAGAAGACATGCATGTAGATCACGAGCTTGGGGAAGCTCCCTCTACCAGTGGTTGCGTCTGATTGGAATGTTGAACCAACCATGGAATTGGTGGAGAAGGTAGAAGCTTCAGGTCAACATCATCCACAGGGTAAAATGGAGAACACACTCTTTAAACACTTGGGTTATTTCTTAAACCCAATTTGGGGGTTTGTCATGTTGGAATAGTTGGGTTACTGTTTGAAGCAACACTCATTTATTTTGGGGTTATTGTTGTTTCATTTGGACCAAATGTATGTTTGTTTTTTTCCATAAGAAAATCAGAAAAGAATAGTCCCTTTTTAACTTTGTAGTTGAGTTAAAAACCAACCCAACTTGGGTTATTTATAGAGTTTTTAGTGTGCAGACTGTACCTAATAGTTTAGTCCCTACTGCCCCTATGGGTAAATATGGGCTGTCCGCAGCTGCCCCTTTTACGGGGAATGCAGATGGCCCGCACAAAATATCCAGCTTGTAGACCACTCTGTGAGCCAAAACGTTCATGCACATTTTTTATGGGCATGCTGCGAGCGACAGGTTGTATTGAACACCTGTGCATCATGGAAAGGTACGTCAGGTTAAAGTAGGTGGGACGCAGGAGTGTCATACAGATTTTTCTTTTCTCAACCCCCCACCAAATCCTGCAAACTGCCCAAGAGGCCCGTGAGTGCTGTTCAGGTAATATGTCAGAACCCTGTCTTCCCCTCTGGTCACCGACGGGAGCCGTCCCCAGAGTTCTAGCCATACTGCAACCCCCGGCACACACTTCCTGGATGCCGCACACCTGACCCGCATTGATTCATCAACCACAGCATAGTTAAGCACTGCACTGCACTGAGTCAAGCTCAGTGCAAAGTATTGTTTGTGCCACTCTGCCTTCATTATGGAGCTTTATATTTGAACCCGATCCTCTGTCTCCTGACTGTTTGCTTTCCGCCTGCCCGACTCTCGCCTGGATCCTGATTACCCCGTCTCTCCTCTGATGAACTTGCCTTCTTCTTGAAACTGCCTGACCCTGATTTAGCTTTGTGGACTTTTTTTTTTTTTTTGTAAATATCTTTTTATTATTTTTAAGAACATGAACAAAGTTAGAAGCATTGAAACAGTATATATTAAACAAAAAAAAAGAAAGAAAAAAGCAATAGAAGAAGGTAAGTAGAGTTTGTCAGGTTTAAATTTTTTCCTTTCCAGAATACTGAACACAAAGTTCACTATATATCATAACCTTTTCTTGTTTTGTACATATACCATTTTTCCCAGTCCTTCAGAAATTGTTCTTCCTTCATTCTTAGTTTGTATACAAGTCTCTCCATTGTTTGGATTTCTTCCACAACATACATCCATTGCTGACATGTTGGGGCTTCAGCCTTCTGCCAATTCTTAGTCATGGCTTTCTTTGCTGCCACAAGAAGAGCTTTTACTAGATTTTGGTCCACTTTATGTACAGTTCCCTTTAAGTAACCCAGATACATCACAAGACAGGTTCGGGGTATCTTATACCTGAGTGTTTCACATAAAGCAAAGTGGATGGTGTCCCAGAAGAGCTTTATTTTCTCACATTCCCAAAAAATAAATGTCTGATTAGAATCCTTAGCCATGCAAATTCTCCAGCACAGTTGCTGAGTTTGAATTAGTTTGCCCTTGATTTGTGGTGTTATAAAATATCCTATTTGGTTTTTCTGAGCAAATTCTCGCCATTTTTGTGACTGCATAGTGGTTTGATGAACTTTCCTGCTTTGTGGAC
Source organism: Oryzias latipes (assembly GCF_053564925.1). Lineage (NCBI taxonomy): Eukaryota > Metazoa > Chordata > Actinopteri > Beloniformes > Adrianichthyidae > Oryzias > Oryzias latipes. The sequence continues at coordinate 29,594,072 of NC_136257.1, read as the reverse complement.
CTTTAGTTGAGCTAATAAACCTGCTGCATTTGGATCCAGCTGTCTGCTTGTTCCTGTGACATAACAAGTGCGGGCCTTTTAGATTAGATTAGATGTGCTTTTATTGTCATTGTCCATTGTAAAATGTAATTGAACCCTTTTATAGGTTTCTAGCCCTAATAGATGCACCATACAACAGCATCACCTGAAGTTCATAGGTGCGTGCAACGAATACTTTTAATACACTTACCACACACACACAATAATGGTACGTTCCATTTTCAATAAGCCTCAAGAGAACCTGTGCTCCTCTTACGATGCAGCCGCTCATCTCCACAATCCTCCACAGCCCAACCCAGAAAACCTGAGTGGGTCAACCCCCTTATGGCTGCATGTGACTACATCTTAAGTCCTGGAAAAGGAATCCTAAATAAAAAAAGAAAAATGTTTCTGCCATTGCCATTTTAAGACAATTATTAAACCCTCCTCCCTTTTAAATGTCGAATGGAAGAATGTATGCATTCAACAAAGCAGCTCAGAGGTTAGCTGACTATCTGGGAATGATTGAGCTTATTGATTTACATCAATTTACATTTTCTCAGTCAGCACGGATGGAAAACTGAGATCTGCATGTAGTTTTCTTAGCAAATCCATTTGGAATAGCACTACGGAGTTCGCTGTGCGAATCTCTGAAATATTTTAAAGTGTCGGGCACATGTCGTTAAGACTGTGGCTGAAAAAGAGATGTTTTGTCACATGAGTTCAAAGTGAAAGAAACTATAAAACCTTTTCTTTACAAAATATCTTCTTTATATACTTCTATAATTTTCTTGGATGCCCAAATCCTATTTCCTTTCATGCTCTCAGCACTTCGATTTATTCCAGATTTGCATATTTATGCTCATATAAAAGGTTTTATGTGTCCTTTTTAGGATTGACAGACCTTGAAAGAGAAGGACTGCTGGGCCTGTAAATAATATTTCTCATACTGAATAGAGAGAAACTACTGGAAGAAAAGTCTCAGTGGGCTGATATGCATCTCACGAACGGATTCAAAGGGGGTTTTGATATCAGTTGCCTCCGCTCAGCTGCATGAGCATGCCTGAGGACCGCGCTGGAGATCACGACAGCTGATCAGAAACGCTCGTCTGTTTACTCCCGTAAATCCGTGGAAGCGCGTCAGGAACCCGAGGAAATGTGTGGCGAGGACGCTTTGATGGAGCGTCCCAGCTGAGTTCAACACGTTTTAACCGTTGGTCCTCGTGAACTCATTAAAGAAGAAAGTTGTGGTTTTTAGTAAGTAAGATGAATACTTTTAGTATTAGGTTGTCTTTAAACATTTACACGCACACATTTATAATCCATCCTGAACTGTGCAACTGTAATTTCTCCTGGTAAGGTTACTTACGTGAGACTGAAAAAAGGCCAAACACCACAGAGGACCACTCCTTTTGTCATGAGCTCCGCTTGGACATAACAGGCAGAAATATCTGTAGTTTTTTAAGAGATTACCTGACAATCTCTGACATTTTAAACACACTTTTTTTCAAATAACGGCATTGAAAAGCAGCTTTGAAGTATAGATATGCTGCTCGTAAATATTTATCTAAGAGCCAATAATATATTTTAAAGCATCCAGGATTTACCATGGCTTCACCCTACTGTGGATGGGATAGGCTCCAGCAACCCTGTTTGTTTCATTTGTTTTAAATAGTTTAGATTTTTGTGGACAAACTCATTGCTGGGGTCCGGTTGTTGTTTTGTTTTTTGACATCTGTCTCTGAAGTGGTCATTTGAGTACCGCTAACTCAAACTTTTGTACTAAATGGAACCAAATCCACGTGGGTCTAAAGCTAAGATTTCAGCTATTTTCCTATTTGTCTGGAAGTTGACTCATGGTACCTGGACTTAGCTTTAAGACCTCACGTGGATCGTCAAGAACCTTCACCGACATGTTTGATGTTTGATTTCATTGCCGTTTCGGAATTGCTTCATGTAAGAAAACCTTTATTTTTCTAAATGTCAAAACTTTTATGTTTTGTAAAGCTACACGAACATCTTCAAATGAGACCAATAAAATTCTTGTTTAATTGTTTGGGGTACACTTTACGTTTACACTTGTGTATTATTAATATTTAAGGCAGTTCTGCATATAGCATATATCAGCCTTTCTTCATAAAAATCAACCATTATTTTGTTTATTTTTAACTCATACGAATATTTTAGCCCAGTTACTTCAAACTAATAAGTATTTTGGAAACTATTAGTGCAGTATCGTGGTTTGAAATTGCTATCTATTTTGTAAGACTAAAAGACTGTATTTTTATGGGACTTTATATAGTGCAAACACTGATGTTTTGACCCCTCTCTAATGCCTTGTACTCATGTGCATTATTAAATTGAGACCAATTTGATGCACAAACTGGTTCACATAGGGATTTAATGCTGATCCACTCTGGGTATTGTCTTATAAGATGCAAAGGTATCTATCCGAGAACAAAGACAAAGTGTACACTGAACTCATCTCCGTTTTGCAAGTCTTAGAGACATTAGTCAGCCTGCTGACAGTAAAATCATTCTTTATATAACCTGTGGTCAATCTTTTATGAAATATTTTTAACCCTAAAATATGTTTGTTTGTTTTTTTTCCTGATTTTCTTGAGCTTAATTTTTTAGTCCAGATCTAAACAGCTTGGATGCTGTGGTGTGGATTTGTATTGATATTTATTTTTGAATCATGTGTCTGTAATTAGGAACCCCCTGCTGAATTTCTGGTGTCAGAAATGAACCAGAGTCTGGCTTCCTCAATCTCCTCAGTGAGTTTCAGGATTTAATGACTGGATAACTGTGGTTTCTTCAAAGGGGTAGTTGGAAATGTGGGTTCACCTGATGCATAATTACGTTTCTGGACTAGAAGCGCATGCTGTGTTTGACACTGATCCATGCATTGGATGCAAGTCCTCCAGACAGAGTGATTCATGCAAAGAATTCAGCAGAGTAAATAGTCTGAAGACTAATTGTCTACTTTGAACTCATACATCGTTTCATATTTTTGTTTTCCTGTAGTTAAAAATACTTTTCTTTGCTGTGCAAAAGCGTCTTTGCCTGTGGAATCGTTGGAGGGTGTTTCAGTCAGGAAGTTGTGCGTGATCTTCAGCGTAGCTGCACGTTTTCCCTCATACTTTCAAAGCCAGACCAGATGAATCCAGCGAGCTAAATAGTGTTGAAAGTTAGCTAAGCTTTCCTCTCTGCAGAGCTGTGGGATTAAACGGCTGATGTCTTGGTGATTATAAACGGATGTCTGTGTGTTTTCTCTGCTCTAATGAGAGAATAACATCCAGCACCGCCTGGATGTCTGAACGCCTGAAGCTGCAACGCATCTTTGATGGAATTAGGACAAGGATCTTCAAATTTGTCTCAGACGGGCCTTGATTAGCCCGCAATGATGGAAGCGCTGAGTCGTGATAGAAATGGGAGCAGTTTGTATGCTTTGTGTCGTAGGAAAAAACAGCAATTATCTTGTAATTGTCCCAAAATATTCGTTATTTCCAACACAATGCAGGGATTATTTGAAGATTGAGATGTTTATGTTTTTATTTGATCATTTTGAGAGGCTTGATGGGGAAACATACACAACTTAAAAAATAAAGGGAACATATCCTATACCTCTGGCGCATCCAAACTCCGGCCTGTGGGCCAAATGCAGCCCACATTTAAAGTGGGAGTAATACTAAGTTCTTGAGGTGTTCCCATTTATCTTTATAGAACAGAGTAATTTAATAGTCTTGAATTCTTTCCTGAATACGTTCAAACTGGGTCAAAGAGAGACAGAGGTACAGCTGAAAGCAGCGCCATTGAGACGCAGCTCCTGGTTTATATAACGGGAGAGTCTCTGATCGCATGAGCGTCAGAGTTCTTAACACAGTTTTGGAGAAGCATCGAAGTCGCTGCTCACATCAGGTTTAGTGAGAATGCTGCAGTAGTTCTTCAACTGTTGCAGTTCTGCATTAATAATTTGAATGAATAATTGATTAACCAACTGTGTGTAAAACGGAAGCCCTTCATTGGAACAAAGCGACAGGGGCAAAGTTACATCTTAGAGCTAGCAGAGCGACCGTGCACCGCACCGCACACACACACACACACACCACACACAACGACATACACCCATTTGAAAACTAAAGATCAGCTCAAACTCCATCTGTTCACATCATAACACTGATGTGATGCCGGCACAGAGGGCGAGCGGAAAGTGAGGAAAATCTGAGCTGAAAATAAGGAAACTGACAACAACCGTGTGCGTTTTTGTGTGTATGCGTGTGCGCACACACACAGACACAAGCCTTTGTGTGCCAAAAATCAACCCAAAAAGATATAAGATAGCAATCCAACCTTCAAACTTCACAAAGTATTTTAGCACTCAGACAGAAAATGAGTCACACAGGCCGTGTGTGTGTGGGGGGGGGGGTATGATAAGGGGGGGTGCTTGGAGTTAGCTGAACAACAAAGTACAAATAAAGAGAACAGTTCATTTGATGTGCTCGCTGGTGACAGCTCAGCCTGCTTCTTCTTTTTATTTCCTTTGGTTTCAGATGGAGGGATCTGTTTCTTTCTTCTCCTTTTCTGGAGGGGGGGGGGGGGTGTTGGGGGGGGGGGGGGGTATCTCCCAGAAACCCTCAATACTGGATGCCAGTAATGAAGATCTGTTTTTTTGTATGACAGCTCAGAAAACTGTCAGGACAGTTTCCACATCCATCCGGCTATTTTTCCCGTTTGTCTGTTCCTGATCCAGGCTGGAAAGGAGCTTGACACCATTCCAGCTGTCGTCACACCTGCCCCTACATGATCTCTGCATGATCATGATCTGCATGAATTAAAAAATCTTTGGCAAGGACGACACGATGCGTCAACCAATCAGGGACTCAGCTTTGGGTATGTGACAAGGTCAGTGACTCAATCAGCAGGTAGAATCCAATTCCATCATGGAGGATTGATTCCATCGTTCTCCTCCTGAACTTTATGATATTTTTCTTATTTCTTAAGACAATAATAAAAAGGTCTCTAATTTTATCCTTATTTTCATATTTTTTCCGTCCTCTGACTTGTGTGGGACACAGAGACTTAAAAAACTGCAGACACGCAATAGACACGCAAATTGCGTTCAGTTTAAACGCAGCATAAGAAAGAAGAATTGCAAAAATACTCTGGTGCTTGCAGGCCAGGACTGCTGCATGTTAGGGAGCATGAATTTTTCCTGCTTTAGCTTTTTAAGTTCATATTTTTTTTTACAGTTCGTGGCTCTGAAAGTCATGGCTCATTGTTGCAGCTCATCCATGCGGTTTCTGAAGATTAACGCTGACGTTTCTCAGGCTCTTTTTGGTGGGGTTAAGGTGTGACTCTGACCTTCTTGGTTCCCCCTCAGACTCCTTGAGTTTTTGACACAGAAATAATCGGTAGAAGTTGAAGATGAGGGTTTTTCTTTTCTTCCAGTGTTGAATGTAGCAAAGGTAAGGTGTGAGTCTTTTCCAGTATCAGCGTGGCTCTCATGGCACGCCTGTTTCTCCTGTTAAGACATTGTAGAAAATGCGGCAAACGCTCTGTATGCAAAATGTAATGCGGTGCAGAAAAGAAGGTTTTCTCTGCTAGCAGTCAGACCCGTGTGTGTCACTCACAACACGACTTCTTCAGTCAGCAGAGCTTTTCTTTGTGTTACTTTTATTTATTCATGGTCCAGACTTTACTTATTTACGTCGTACTCTTCAGTAAAGAGGCCATCCCACCTGGAACATGCTCCGGTCCTGTGCTCCTGCCTTTCTTTTTCTTTTCTTAATTAGTACATCCATGTGTTGTCATGTCATTTTTCAACTCATTTCTTGAAAAACAACATTTTTTGTCTCAGTCTGTCCCCTTAGCCTTTAAGTCTTAGTCACAGCTGCTGTTAAGGATCGGGGCTGTCTACGTGTCTGTGAAACCTTGGAAGCAGGATGTAGTCAGTCTGGTGCGCGAACTTCAGTGCCCGTTGAGTTTGGTCCCAAAATCTTTCTGCCATCTCTTTGATGTTGTGAGCTGTGTTTTTGTGTAATAGAATGAGGAGCATATCCTTTGCTATAAGTTCCTGCCGTCATCCTCAGAGCTCACCTCCCGTAATTGTACAGAAAGTGGATATCGATCTCAAGTCATGCTGTCAGATGCTGCGTTTTTGTCGAATCAAATGACATCTTATGTCCTCCGTCCTTTGCTTTGTCAGGGATGTGGGGAACAACTCTGCTGACGGGCATCTTCACATCCCAAAAGGGGCTTCAGAGGGTTGATTTAGTTACAGGACTTTTTTTTTTTTTTTTGCTGAGCAAGCAGATTGGGGCTGAATGCCTCTCATGTTAGACAGATTTGACCGTTACAATAGGGGCTTATGAATCTTCAGAGAAACAAATTGTTTATTTGTTAAAAACCATTTTGTATTTGAGGCTAAACTTTATTTATAATAATTATGTTTAGATGCATTTCTTGTTGGACCAGATTGAAAAAAAGAAGCCAAAAGAGTCATAGTAGTGTCATAAGTATATTGCATGACTTAGTTCTCACATATCCACACTACCAAATAGTTTGCACACAACTATTTACATGCCTTAAGTATATTCATACATAGAGGACTTATCTCACCTACTGTAACAAACTTATGCACAGAGACAGGTACACACAACAATAGCATAACAAACTTTCTTGGAGAGGGGTGTAAAAACATACCAACCCATATATGGTGGTTAGTTACAAGACTTTAACTGAGAGCCAGTTTAGCTCGTGCTGGTTTGCGGCGCCTTCCGTCCGTGAAACCAGGGTTCAACTCCGGGCTGCTCCCTGTTCCCTTCTCTCCTTCCAAGCCCGGTTTGAGAAGGTTGCGTCAGGAAGGGCATCCGGCGTAAAACATTGCCAAATTTACCATGCGACTTGTTCGCTGTGGCGACCCCTGATGGGAGAAGCCGAAAGTGGAAGAAGTTACAAGACTTTAACTCTTGTGCTATCTTAGATGACCCCACCCTTACATTGACATGTTCTCCCTACCATGACAAAGGTGGAATGGATATCATGTAATCCATGGACACCAGTGAAGATCACAAATCATTGAAGAAAAAGGTTCAGAGCACTATCTAGTGGGTCTAGATGACCCAACTCCCAATGTTAAAGTGCCTAGAATAGCACAAGGGTTAATGCGGAGATATGAGTAACAGAAACATCTGTTCTGTAGTGATGGAATGTTCACTGAATTGTGTAATTTAAAATTCACATTTATGTTTTTTACTGCTTTTGTGCGACCTCACTTTGTGTCCAAACATTTCTGAAATGTAAAATTTCTGCTTGTGTAATGCACTTTGTTAAAAAATAAGATATGATGCAGCCCTAAAATGCCGTTTGAAAGGTTAGAAGTTCACTAAGGACAAAGAAAAAAAGCAACTTCATCAGTGAATTTGTGTTTTAAGGTCAGCCTGAGTGATACATTTGCTCCCTGATGAGGAGCCTTGTCTGCTATGAGTCTAACAGCTCGATGAACTGCATGCAAACATTAAACACAGACCAACAAGAGTGGAAGCTGTGTGCTGTCGGCTTGAATTGGATTCTAGCCTCCAACATGGTGTGAACCAGTAACCAGCCGCAAGTCTCTTGCACAGTGTCTTGACCTCGACCCCGCTGCCTTCCTACAGTCTCTTACTCTGACCCCCCCCCCACAAACACACACACATACACACACACACCCCAGAAGCTCAGCGTTCATTCAACTGGCAGCAGGACCCGGGATCTTCTTTCCTAAACAAATGATTTGCAAATCTTCAAAGAAGCAGCAGAGGTACAAACCCAGACGGGGTGACCCTGCTCTCTAAAGTCTTGTTGTTCTGGTGCCAAACAGCCCTAAGCTGTTTACAGCTTGAAACCTTCCACAAAGAAAGACCTGGTGCCGTGGAGCCGGATCATAAGTCTTTTATTAGACTGTGGGGTCTACAGATCAAAAGCCACTGCCCAAGCAGATATATTTCACTAAACAGATGCGATGTGGCGATGGATTACTTGTAACATGACATGAGTCACAGGCAGGGTTACATCTAGTGGGGATTGTCCCGCAGGGCCCTCATGGTTTGCCGTACTCGCACGTATGCAGAAACGGAAAGAGCTGGTTTGATGGTCTGCAGCTTCAGTCTCTCCGTTTAGTCTCAGAGGTCTCATTAAGGAAATTTCCAGCAACACGCAGATGTTTCCAGCAAAGACTTCAGATTTCTTCACATGCTGAGGCAGCATTTAAATATTGAGGCCAGATATTTGTCTATAGTTAAAAACACAGGAAAAAAGTATGAAAAAGACCCAAAACTATTGTTTATTTTTATGCAGTTATCCACCTTTAACCCAAAAAGCATAAGAACCAGAGTGAACATACAGAACTTACAGGAAAGTATTGTGAACTTCTGAACTTCACAAGTTTTCAGTGTGTCCCCTTCAAAATAAAGTGCCACGTCCAGCTAAAATGCTGTGGAAACAAAGAGCTTGAAAGACCAGAATACTCTTTAAGGATGGAAAGACATATTTATTTGGAGACCAAATGACAAGACTAAATTCAAAGTTGGAGTTCATATTAAACAATTTAAAAATAAAAATAAAAGCAGCTCAGCTGCTAGACAGGTTAAGTTGAAAGGAAAAAAAAACGGATGTAACCCTTGTGCTATTTCAGATTCAATTCAATTCAATTCAATTTTATTTGTATAGCCCAAATTCACAACAACAGTCGTCTCGATGGGCTTCGTATCTGTAATTGAAAAAGTGAAACATAAACTCAAAAGGATCATGAATACATAGAATTCAATAGGAAATTACTAAATTGAACTAACAAACTGACTAAGCTATACTGGACATCCCTGCCCTTAGACCCCCCCTTCGCGGTCAGGAAAAACTCCTAAGATGACCCCACCCTTACATTGACGTGTTCTCCCTACCATGACAAAGGTGGATAAAGGTGGAAAGATTTCATGTAATCCATGGACACCAGTGAAGATCACAAATCATTGAAAAGAAAAGGTTCAGCCCCGCGGGCTAGTGGGTCTAGATGACCCAACTCCCAATGGTAAAGTGCTTAGGAAAGCACAAGGGTTACTGAACATCGGCGTTCTGCAAAATGACATGGTTTTTTTTCAAATTTTGGCTGAAAATGTCATAAATAAAAGACCACATGCAACACTTTTTACAACAGAAGGAAAGATGATCAGAGTGGGACTACGTTAACTTCTAAACCTAACTTCAACAACAAAATAGAAAATTGAAATCAATTGAAAAATTCTCTCTTATTTTGAAAGTGAAGTAAAAAAAAATACATTTGTTTATGATTTTTTTATGTATTAACCCATTGGATCAAAAAGTGCTGTTTACATATGTTACAATTTGACAAAATTTGAAATTTGACAAAACAATTGCAAACAAAAAAAAGAATCAGTTTGTTTTGATTTCAACAGGTTTAGGCCATTAGTAACTTTTAAAGAATGTTTTAACATGAAACAGAAACATCTCACTCTTATATGCTGAACATTCCAGGCAAAAGATTTTTTTCTCTTATGGTTTTATGTAAATGTACTTCTTTGGATCATAAAGTCTTTATGTATATTCAAATTAAACCAAAACCAAATTTTCAGCTTCAATTGGACAGTAAAAATGCAAAATAAATAGATAAATAAAAACAATGCTTTGAGTGGAGTATTACACAAGACTTTTTTGCATGTGTTTTTATATAAATTTGAAGTGTTTTTTTATGTAGATTACGCAGTTGTGTTCAGCCTCCTCCATCTGTTTTTTTTGCATTTTGTCTTCAACATGCAGACTCTACAGTGACCTTACCAACTGCACGTACATTGTGGCGCAGGGAATGAACTGCTACTGGCCCAACCGCATGGTGGACGAGTTCTTCATCCAAGTGCACAGATACTACTTCCACAACTGCTCGTTGTCTGGGCGACTTCTCAAAGACCCTCCAAATCGCATCCTGGGCCCCTTCATCGTCGTACCCATCCTGGTAACCCTGCTCATGACGGCCCTGGTGGTGTGGAGGAGCAAGCGCAGCGAGGGCATTGTGTAGGGGAACCGTCCCAGCACTGGAGACACAAGCGCAGCTTTTTGTTCGAGGTTACATCATTTTAATCGACCAAAGGATCTTTTATTCTGAGCGCTAGCATCTGTGGAGTAAGTCTAGGGAGGAATTATTTACTATTTATGAACCTGGAGGAGCTGACTGACACTGAGTTCATCTAAACCTGATGAGTAATGTAAAAGGAAAAAAGTTTGAAGTTGGGACAGATTGTTTGCAAAAAAAAGGGTTTACTTTATAAAGTTGTACAGCATAAAGCCCAAAAGGAAGAAAAAAAACAATAACTTTGATTTATACACATGCTGAAAATATATATGTACAGTTTGATTCCATGTGCTTGTTTTTCTTCTGTTTTAAGTTATTCAGTCCACTTTTATGTAATGAAGATGGATCAGGTCCCAGGTTGAAACCACAAAAAAACAAAAACAAAATAACAGTTCAGCTACAAAGAAGTCAAAAAGCAGCAGGTTGACCAACCAGCGGAGAATTGCCATCGATCAAAGCACAAGCAGTGTGTAAAACAACGTCAGTTTCTAACGATGTAGGATGCCTTTGCTGTGGTGGAGTGTCCCATTTATGTTATTTTTTTTTGAATACCCTCTTTTGCCTTTTTAGATTGATTGACCTGCAACCTGCCTGGCAGCAAACCACACTTGAAATGCACCCACACGCTGTATGTTGTGCCAAAAGGCCTCTGAAGATGTTCGTTGTGAAATGTTGGACTTTCAAGCGGAGCGACTGAAGAGTTGAATAAAATGTCTGGATAATGTGTTCAAGTAAAGCTTCAAAACTACAGGTTCTTGTCTGAAAAAGCGGCTTTCTTTCATTAATTTGGATTTATTTTTACAAAACTTAGCGCACAGTACTGCTGTATTAATGTGCAGCTTTTATATTTTACAAATGTTGCGGCTGTGAAAATAATGGACGAGGCTTGTGGACCCATTGGTGAGTGTTTGAAATCATGTCTCAACTCCGTGGTTGTTTTCCCATTGACAACGCCTCCGATTAGGCGGCGCATGAGGCTCGGTATGTTAATGGTTACATCCAGTGAGGCCATTCTAAAGAAGATTCATAGTGCGTCAGTTGACAGATCACGCCTCCTTCATAAGCTGCAGAAAAAGGTAGCCGAAAAGTAGGAAAGGAACACTAATCTTAGGAGGAGGATCATTAAAAAGTAGTAAAATGATCTGTTCATGTAGCACGTAGTTTTTGTAATACAAGAAATCTAGAAACAAGGAGTTCCACACAAGAGAAAAATAAGGTAAAAAACTAACTTACTGGTAGATAAAATGACTTAAAATCCAATGTTAAACTGCTGTATAATAGATCCTTTTTGCAATTTTTGAGCAAATAGTTTGAATTTTGGGGTTTTTATTTACCTAATTGTAGTTCATTTTGGTTGCAGTAACACAAAAACTACTTTACCAAATGGAAGCAACTCATTGTAGAGCAAAATGAGAGCACTCTCTTGGTACAAGTTGTCCTATCTTAAATCCACAAAAAACTCAACCTAGCACTTATAACTTAAAAGATGAATCTAGATTTTTGATTCCAAAACAACAACAATGAATGCCGGTGTAACATTTATTAAACTTGAAAATAACATCCTTAAAATTTAAACATAAATTTCTGTGAAATTTGACTTTTTGATTTTGAGCAAAGACCAGTCAGAACAACTTTCAAACCTGCTAAAAGTTCTTGAATGTCTAAAACCAAAGTTTTAAAAATATCAAATAGTTTATGCGCACTTTAATGAAATGTGATGGTAGACAAAGTCGATATCGGCAAACTGACCTGGTTCCATTACTTGTTTAAATGGGCTTCACTCTGGAAGTTATCGGTTGCCTCCTTTTTATATATATTAATCAAGCAGATAACAACAAAACAATGAGGTTCTTCTAAGTCTTTCAAAAACTTTTAATTTACAGGAATGTTCAGACAACACATCTGGAATACCGGTGTGACGGCAGAGGGTCAGTAAGAAATCTTTACATCTTGTTTGACCTAAAGGTTTTATGCAGTGATGATGAAATAAGAATGCTCCAAACTAGCAGTACAAATCAATCAGTTGGTACTGTTCTAGTATTACAAATTTAATTTCAGGTTGTAAGATTGTTACTGAGGTTTAAAAAAAAAAAGAATGTTGACTTCATATCCCATAGTGCACTTGTTTTGACGATCCAGATTCAGCTTCATGACTGATTAGTGACCAGAAACACTTAAGAAGAGTTTTTGAGAACATTAAGAGAAGCAGTTTGCATCATTAAAACACAATTAAATTTATAGAATAATAAGTTTTGATTAATTGATTGATGTTTACTTGATCCCAGGCAAAACTGCACTACAGTTCATTGCCCCACTTACTCATCACACAAGGACTCATACACAATAGATTTTAAAAAAGCAGAGAAACACATACTATAAATAATAAAATAATTGAACTGTGTTCAATTAATTGAATTAATTAACAGCCCCTGGTCATTTCAATGCCGCTTCACAATTTCAAATTAAGCAACTATGCAAGACGTTCCAAAAATGGCGCCTGTAAAAGACACAGAAGTGTGAATGTATGAGAGACTGTCGGAGTCGACCTTCTCTGCTGACTCTCAATGACCCGAGTGAGGAGCCGACTGTCCCTCATGAATCATTTAGGAAGCCTAAAGACATCTTGAAGGCTGAGCCGCAGGATCACTGTGACAGCCAGGGAAAGAGCATGACTGCTGCCGCCAGGCGCTCTGCACCTATTGTCTAATTACTCAGAGCGCCGTAAAAAAGCAAAAGCTTCTCTGTAAATGTCGGGTTAGTGTGGTCAAAGGGTTTCATTTCAGGACAAAATTCATTGCATGTTGTTTGTGGAGCAGAGTTGTTTTTCTCACAAATGAAGAATCAGATTTTCAGCATCTGGGTCTCACTGACACTTCATGATGGACTATATTGGAAAGAGTATTTCCTCTTCTCTGCAGTCTGATTTTAGACACAATTGAACCAAAACCAGAGGTTTTTCTCTGTTATTTCCTAATTGTCTTGCTTTTTTTTTACTTCTAACTAATATCTGACTTTTTCTGTTTTTTCTTTTTAGTATGTTTTCTCAGAATACTCAAAGTCTTTTAAACTTTTATTACAATAAAGAGGTTTTTCTGTAATTTATATAAAAGCTATACTTAAAGTTACATTTCTTCTGCCTCTTACCATTTCAGATATGAAACAAGTTGCAAACAGTCCGACTTCCTTTCAAAATAACAGTTTGTACAGGAAAGGTGTTCACTCTGTTACTGCCCCCCCCCCCCCCCCCCCCTGTATTTAAAGCTGTTTATAATGAGCCTCCTCCACCACGCCATGCACACATCTTTGTGTGGAATAAAGTTCAATTTGATGGCTTCCTGCGGCAACAATTCATCAGGGCCAAAACAAGAGGAAGAAGGAACGGAAAGGCAACTGGAATGACTTATGGTGGAGGCCGGCGCCCCGCCTCCTGCCCCCTCCTATGATAACAGACAAGTTAATGTCATTCTCAGATGTCTTTGGCTGACACGTTCGCACATGTCATTTTCTGAGTGCAGCTCCTCTTTTCTCCCCTGTGGTTCTGCGATATTTCTGTCTTCTTCATGATCTCCCTCTGGAGTCTCCAGCAGCATTTCAGCAAATGTTGTTGTAGCTCCAGAAAATAGAAAAATAAATCAAATCTGTCCATGAAAGAAATTAGATTTTTAAAACCAAACACTACATTTTTACTGGAATATCATTAAAGTCCCACTCTGATCATCTTTTGATGTATTTCAAAAGTCTTCACAGTAGTCTTTTAATGCCATTTTAAGCCTTGTTGGCGGGACTGTTGGCATGGAGCAACCCCGCCCCCTTTCTCCTTATCGTTGCTGAGAGCTCGATAAGGAGCTTGTGGCTCCCCCAGCGTATTTTCTAAATCACATCTGCTCTTTTTCAGAGGGCATTTATTTCATCTGCTCTTGATTCATATCAATTTGAATTTAGAAATATTTCATTTTCTTTATATATAGAACAAGAAAATGCTAAAAACTCGTTTTTTTCATAATGGGTCTTCCAAAAAATCCCAAATCCAATGCTCCCACTATCATATTAGGACCTCCAGCTGAAGAGCATTTAGGTTCTGCAGGCAGAAATTATCCAGAATGAGCTCAATAGAAGAAACAAATATAGACTTGGGAGTATTTTTATTACAACCTAAAATTAAATGCTGCATCATAACTACAGAAAGATTTTTTTATGCTGGAAAATCTATAAAAGTCATAAAAATGCCACAATTCTGGTGAGAAATGTCTAAACGTTGCTTTATATCCATGTGAAACAGTCAATACAAGATTTCGCAAGATCTTAACTACAGCTATTGTCACCTTAAGTTGCACAAATATCATCACTCTTCTATGTTACTGCATATAATCAAATAGTTTACTTGTAGAAAAAAAAGTGAAAATGTTCAATTCAGTCTGAGTGCAAACATGCAAAAACACCTTTTTTCCAGCTTATCTGGCTGCCATTGTTTTGCATCCACTGACATTTAAAAGGACTGAGATTTAAAAGACAAAAACCAGCAAATTAACAGATTTGGTTAAATGCATATGTGTTTAAATTCATTTATTTATTTATTATTATTATTATTAATAATAATAATAATAATAATAATAATAATAATAATAATAATAATAATAATAATAATAATAATAATAATAATAGTAATAATAATAATAATAATAATAATAGTAATAATATTAACTGTTGTTGTTAATAATTAAAAATAATTGTAATAATTATTTACCACCGACTGTTACCACTTTTTTTATAAGAATGAACCCAAAAAGAGATGGTGTTTTGCATTTAAGCCAAATAACCAAACATGGACTGTCATTCTTTTTTAGCATTCATGAATAAAGAAAATGCAAAATAATCATCCCCATTGAAAAGAAAAGGTGGTTTGAGCTTTTACTCTGGTAACCTCTCTGCTCTCCAGTCGGACTCGTTTGGAGTATTTCTGGAACTGAAGGCCTCCTGAGATTTCCGTCTGTTCCAGCTCTGCAGACAGAAATACCTTCCTTATGAGAGAGGTCAGAGAGCAGAGAAAGAAGCCAAAGTAACTCAGAGCACTTTTTAACCCTTGTGCTATCTTGTGGGGTCCACAAGCGCGTTGGGTCATCTGGACCCCACAATGATTTGTGATCTTCACTTGTGTCTATGGATTACATGAAATCCTCTCCACCTTTATCCACCTTTGTGATGGTAGGGATAACATGTCAATGTAAGGGTGGGGTCATCTGGACCCCACAAGATAGCACAAGAGTTAAGATAAAAATTACTTCCAAATCAGCCGTAGCTCTGAGTCCACCGATCACCTAGAGGAGTGAGAGATTAGATTAAAGCAAACGGAGAAAGACACAAAGAATTGTCACTCTACTCTTCCGGGTCAGATTTGTTTTAATGTTTCTGCAATTCTGGGGCCGAAAGCCCTCCTTACGGATTCATAATGCAATCTGTTCACAGAGTAAAGTTGATTTACGGAACAAATGGTCTCACTAAGATAAATTCAGGACTCAAGTCTCCATTCTCCTTTCAGAGGGACACCAGCAGAATCCTGACGGAGTGGATGTGCAGCACAGAAAATCATTTTTATGATGCCACAACAATCTTTCAACTGTTTTTGTTTACCAACAGTTGCTTCATAAAGAAAGTTTTGTACTCGGTAACACTTTATATTAAGTCAAGTTATATATAAGTTATATTAAGATTCCTTAACAAGCTCTGTTAACACATTAACAAGCATTATAAATGAATTTTTAGGGTGTTAGTAAGACATTTATTAGTACGATAAGTCTAAAAAGGTTTATTAAATTACTTAGTTAACACATTTACAAGCATTATTATTAGGATGTTTAAGATGCTAATGATACGTTTATTGGCATTATAGATGCCTGACGGGTTTGTCAGTGTTAATAAGTTTAATAAGATTTATTAACAACCTTTGTTAACAAATTAAGAAGTATTATTATTGTTTGGGGTTCTAGTAAGATATTTATTAGAATTATAGATGCCTCACACAAGCCTAAGTGTTAATAAGCTTATACGTTTTATTAACTAACTTAACAAATTAATAGGCTTTATTGATGGGTAAGTCTATGCTAGAAAGATAGTTATTAGCATTATAGATGACTTGCAAATACCTAAAAGTGTTAATAAGATTCCATAACATCTAAAGTCAGACCATTTTCTTTAAAGTCCGTATTACTAAACTGCTTATAAGTTTAACAAATGTATTAATTAACTTTGTTAACATTTTATTAATTGTTTTGCAGCACCTCAACTAAAGTGAGGATGGTTTTTACCACAAACAACCACAAAGCATAAAGCTTGTAAAAATAACTTTATATTATTAAAACAGACTAAACATACTGAAATCTTTCTGTAAAAGAAATATAATAATTTAATTTAGACAAATAAAAAAACTAAAAAAAACATAGGGACCGGTGTCGGATGACGCTAGCATCATAGCTAATAAGGATATATAATGCTTGTTAATGCATTAATAAAGCTTGTTGTCATGGTTTGGGGTTCTTTGAATTGGTTTTTCGTTCCGTTTTGGTCACTGTCATGTTTGAGTTCTGTTTCCTGTTTTATTTTGAAAGGTTTCCTGTTGTGTCATGTTTTTGTTTTACTTCCTTGGTCCCAATCTGCCCTGATCATGTTCACCTGTGTCTTGTCTGCCCTGTCTGTATATAAGTCTTGTCTCTGCCTTCCTCTTGTGCTGGTCCATTAACGTCTCTCATGTAATGTTGTAATGTCTCTCATCTTTAATGTCTCTACCCTGACTCCTTTCTGCCATGTGTTCATGTTTTACCACAGTAAATTTAGTTCTGGTTTCGTTATCCTTTTTGTTAGATTAAATGCCCCTGCCCTTGAACCGTGTGCCTCCGTCTCTGCATTTTGGGTCCTTCACGCTACCACAGCCCCCCCAACCTGACACTTGTTAAGGAATCTTAATATAAAGTGTTTCCGAAAGTTTTGACAATTTTATGAGGAATCCTGTTTGCAGCGATCTTCACAGTATAAGAGTTTTGTTTATGATCTTGGTAGTAAAAGAACAAGAATGAAATGTTTCTCATTTGTAACAAATATACATGGAGCACAGAAAAAAAGCATTTTATTGAATTATGTTAAAATATATATTGTGGCGTTTCAATGAATGCAGACGCTGGTTTCACCATAAACTCCTCATTTATTTCGAACACTCGGTTACTGTCGGCCGTAACCACGCCGTACAAAACAGGGTCAGCCTTCCCAACTAAAAAAACGAGCTTCCCTCCTAGTCTCGCGGCTCTTCCTCCCGTCTCCCACCACGCCCACTGTTCTCCGTAATCAACAGAGCAATTTAGCATCTAATAAAACATTAACAAATGCACAGAACACGGGGATGCTACACTGTCTCCCCCTTACAAAGTCCCTCGTCCCGAGGGGTCGCAGAAAAAGTCCTTGAGGTGGCCTGGAGGCTTTCTCTGTCTCTGAGGCCTCCTTGGAGTGAGAGTGTGGGGTTGTGCTCGCGTTTCTGGGACCTCCAGCTGAGGAGCAGGGGTAGAGTCCAGGGAGGGGGCAGAAAGAAAAGGTTGTGGAAGGGGGCCAGAATGTACGTCGGATGGGGATGTCACATTTCTTGGAGGATGTTTTGGGGGTCCAGAAAACTGCTGAGGTTGAGCATCACCTCTATAAGGGGCAAGCCGGTCCAGGTGGAGAACCACCCGTCTTCCCCTAGGTGGGAGTCGGACCCTATATACTACCTCACCCAGCACCTCCAACACTTCACAAGGCCCAACCCAGTGGCAGTCCAGTTTGGGGCACCTACCCTTCCTCCGTTTAGGACTGTACACCCACACCAGGTCCCCAGCTTTAAAGTCTCCTCCTCTGGCCCTCATGTCATAGTTCCGTTTCTGTCGTACACCCGCTTTCTGCAGCTGATCACGAGCAAATGCATGGGCAGAGTCCATCCGATCCTGGAGTCTCCTGGCATATTCCGGTCCTGGTGGAACTGCTGGTGTGTCTGGGGTTTTACCAAAAGCCATCTCGGCTGGTGTCCGTAGCTCTCGTCCCAACATCAGCAGAGCAGGAGTGCACAATGTAGAATCCTGCACAGCAGACCTGTAGGCCAAAAGACCAAGGGGTAAATGACAGTCCCAATCCCGTGTTCGGCTGTGAGGATGGCAAGTTGTGTTGCCAACGTTTTGTTGAACCGTTCGACCAATCCATCGCTCTGGGGATGCAAAGGTGTGGTCCGTGTCTTTTGTATGCCCAGCTGCTTACACATAGCACCAAATACTGCAGACTCAAAATTTCTGCCTTGATCGCTGTGGATGATCTCCGGTGTTCCAAATCTGGCAAACATCCCAGCCACCAAAGCATCTGCTACAGTCTCTGCTTCCTGGTCTGGTATGGCGTATGCCTCGGGCCATTTTGTAAAATAGTCCATGGCTACCAGAACGTAGCAGTTGCCGTGGTCTGTGCGGGGAAAGGGGCCCATAATGTCCACAGCTACCCTCTCCATTGGGGCGCCCACAGCCAGCTGCTGGAGCTGGGCACATGACTGATCTGGCGGGCCCTTGTATGCTGTACAGAGATCGCAGCGACGGCAAAAGTCTTCGACATCCCTCCTCAACTGGCCCCAATAAAACCCTTGTCGGAGTCGTCGAAGAGTTTTTGAAATTCCGAAATGGCCGGCTCCTGTAGTTCCGTGACAGGTTTTTAGAACAGATTGTTTCAGGGAACTGGGGACCACAATCTGCCACCTCTCCTCCCCTGTTGCTGGTTCCTTCCAGGCTCTCTGAAGCACCCCGTCCTTCAATCGTAGGGCCCCGAACTTTTCGAACAGTCCTTTGGTGGTCGGTGAACACCCAGCTACCTCCTCCCACTTTGGTTTCTGCCCAGCCTCCGCCCACCGCAGCACAGGTTTCAGGTCAACATCCTGTTCCTGTTGTGCTCTCCATTCAAGGGGGCTGACGAGTTGTATTGCCCTGCAGATCAGGTCATCACGGTTGTCCACGGGGCCCAGCTCCTCAACGCAGAGCTCTGTTTCCCGGGTCTCCCTTTTTTCACAGTATCCGCACCCAAGAGGGCCACAGGGCCGCCGGGACATGGCATCAGCGTTGGTATGGTGAGCTCCTGCTCTGTACTCCACTTTGAAGGTGTGCGGTGCCAACTCCTCCAGCCAACGTGCAATCTGTCCTTCTGGCTCCTTGAAGGACATCAACCATTGAAGTGCTGAGTGGTCAATACGAACAGTGAACGGTAGTCCACACAGGTAATACTTGAAGTGGCTAACTGCTCTCACAATGGCAAGGAGTTCTCTGCGCTTCACGCAGTAGCGCCTCTCTGCTTTGTTGAAAGTACGACTGAAGTACGCCACCACTCTCTCCCCTTCTGATCCAACTTGGCTCAGCATTGCCCCCATTCCTACCTCGCTGGCATCTGTATCCAGAATGAATGGAAGGTTGGGGTCCGGGGGATTAAGAATAGGAGACTCTGTCAAGGCTTTCTTTAAAGAGCCAAAGGCCTGCTCGCACTCTGGTGTCCAGGCAAAATCCTTATCTTTTCTCTGTAGGCCAAACAAAGGTGAAGCTATACAAGAGGAGCCCCGCACGAAACGCCTGTAGTAGGAAGCTAGGCCGATGAAACTCTTCAGTTCTCTTAGATTGGTGGGGGTTGCCCAGTCTCTCACTGCTTGCACTTTCTCCTCCAGTGTGCTGATGCCATCTCCACCAATCCTGTGCCCCAGAAACTCAAGCTCTCCCTTCATAAAGCAACATTTGTCAGGGTGGAGCTTCAGACCAGCTGCTGCTATTCTCCGTAGAACCCGCCGCAGAGACCCCAAAGCTGTCTCAAAGGAGCCCCCGTGGACCAGAATGTCATCCAAATATATCAGACATTCCTGTCGAGGGGTGTCGGCCAGCACCTTTTCCATTAAACGTTCGAAGGTGGCCGGAGCATTGCACAAGCCAAACAGCAGAACACGAAACTGCCAAAGCCCCCTCCCTGTGCAAAAAGCAGTCTTTGGTTTGGCTTCAGGGCTGAGGGGCACCTGCCAGTATCCACTCCGTAAGTCCAAGGACGAGAACCAGGAAGAACCATACACCAAGTCCAAAGACTCATCAATGCGGGGTAATGGATATGAGTCCTTTCTAGTCACACTGTTCAGTGGCCTGTAGTCCACACAGAACCTCATTTTTGAGCTCTTCTTTTTGTTAACCATCACCACTCCCGAGGCCCAGGGACTGTCAGATGGCTCAATTATGCCAGCCCTCAGCATCTCACCAATTGCATCATCAACAGCTACTTGGTGTGCCAATGGGAGGCGGCGGGGGCGTGTCCTGATGGGCCGTGCATCACCAGTGTGGATTTCATGTTGGACCAGGTTTGTCAAGCCAACTTCTTCTTCAGACAGAGCAAAAATGTCCTTGAATTCTAACAACACCTGCCACAGCTCCTCCTGCTGCCCAGGGTCTAGGTTATCACAGCTGCGTTCCCATACCTTTCTTAATTCAGTCAACCTGTCCAACTTGTCAACAGAAGGCTGTCGGGTTGAGGCAGGAGGTTGTGCAACCGTCGGGGGCTGGGGGTAGTGAGGAAGCGGAAAGGTTTGAAGTAGGGGGTCTAACCGATGGTGTGCTCCTCTCACCTTAGCAGCAGGCAGTTGCGGTCTGGGTACCTGTGAAGAATGCACCATTGGAACTGTGGGGCCCCTGGGAAAGGCCAGCGTGTTATTTCCCAGATCCAGCACGCAGCTGGCAGCCCGCAGAAAGTCCAGTCCCAATATGCAGGGGTCCTGCACTGCTGCAACCCACACCTTAAAGTCCACAGAAAATTCTCCGATCTGTATGGCCACTGTCCCTTTCCCCAACATAGGAGCGAGCTCACCGGTTACAGTCCGCAGTTTCACGTTTGTAGGTTCCAGCTGAGTTCCTGCAGGAACCAGGTCAGGTCTCAAAAGTGTAGCTGTGGAGCCGCTGTCAATCAGAGCTATACAAGGGGTCCCAGCCAGGGCAACAGGTATGTGACAAAAATCTCCTTTATGAGTCCAGCCCACCACCCTCAGTGACTCTGTGTCGTCATCTGTCTTTGGCCACAGTGAAGCCCCGCTCCAGCTGTTCGGCTGGGTTTCAACCTGGGGAAGTGAGGCAGTGGGGGACACAGAGGTTGGGGCCTGTGTCGTCCCATCTACACAGGCCCGGAGTCGTTTCCCTGAACACCAGCCCGTTTTGGGCACCGCACGCTGATATGGCCAGGTTGGCCGCACACCCAGCAAACGGGTGGGTCCCGGGGAGCGCGAGCGCCAGTGCGCGGTGGTTGCACGGCCACGGCTCGGATCAGTTCAGTCAATCCATCCGCCCATGCTGGCTTTTCTTGGCTTGAGTCTGCGTGCACCACAGTCCTTACTACTGGACTGCTGCCAGCGGAGTCGTTCTCTGTTGCTGCTGGTCCAACCATCTCTCGTTCCAGGGCTAGCTCCAGAGCCTCCTGCAGGCTGGAGGGATGTGCCAGTTGTGTCTGAATCCGCAGCTCTCTGGGGCTTATGGCTCTGATGAACTGATCTCTGGCCAGTTCACTCTGCACATCAGCAGGCATGTGGGCATATGCTCTCCTTGTTAGGGTTTCAATGTCATTGGCCAGTACACGGAGCGGTTCACTGTCATGTCTTATTCTGTTTGCCAACTCCGAACGAAGGACACTGGGTCTGCAACACTGTCCAAACCGCCGCTGTAGAGCACTGACCAGAGCTTTATAATCACCCCTTTCTGCAGGGCTGAGCAGCAGCAGGCATGTTAATGCTTCATCTGTGAGGCACATGGCCAGCTGTAGAGCTTTAACATCTTCTGACCAGCCTGCAGCATGCGCTAAAAGTTCAAACTGGGCATGCAAGGCCTCCCAATCCGCTTTGCCGGGGTCAGGGTCAGCCTTCCCAACTAAAAAAACGAGCTTCTCTCCTAGTCTCGCGGCTCTTCCTCCCGTCTCCCGCCACGCCCACTGTTCTCCGTAATCAACAGAGCAATTTAGCATCTAATAAAACATTAACAAATGCACAGAACACGGGGATGCTACAATATGTATGTACACACACACATATATATATATATATATATATATACCTTCGAAGTGTGGGCTGGACCGTCGGCACAGAGCAACACCCCCTTCCCCTCTGTGTTGCTGAGAGCCGGGAGCTTGTGGCCCACCCAGTGTGTTTTCTACGTCACAAATAGTGTTTTTCCAACAGAATTTTTTTCATCTGCTCCTGTTTCAAAATTATTTGAATAAATAAATACTCAGCCATGCAGTTTTGAGCTTATTTTCTTTATATATGCCCCACATGATGAGAAAATGGCACAACATCATGTCAAAAACATCAAAAACATGATTTTCATCAGAGTGGGTTTGTGTATCAGCAGCAGCATTAAGGCGTAGACTTTTTTGGGACCAGTGTTCATTTGAAGAAAATTCAGATTTATAACGTTTGATGTCTTTACATGGGATGGGTGGATTTCTTTTGGTAAAGGGGGTGCAGTTGCAGTCAAACAAAAACGTATGAAGAGCTGACCCGGCAACGATTTCTCTCCGGTAATGTGGAAAAAAAACCTCCAAACACAGGTTGATCTGGACTGTGAGGCAGCAGAGCCGAGAAGGTGGAGGCTGTTGTTAGCGCCTGTGATGTGTTCATTGTTTCTGTTTGAGTTAGCATGACTAAACGCATGACAGTTTGCAGTCCGCCAAGTTAATCTCACAGCACAATGAAATGCCTCCCACAGCTGGGAGCAGAATGTGGGCAGCTTTTTGAAGCGGAACAAAAGGAAAAAAGAGAGCACTTGCCCTCAGACTCTCACTGCGAGCTGCACACAGACAGGTGTGAGCTTCTCCCAACACACATGAATATTCATGGACAAACAAGCAACTTCTCCAACAAGCCCTTTGGACTCCGATAAACAAAACAAAAACAAAAAAAAACTCCCAGGCTTGTCAGTTTCCAGCTCTTACGTTGTGTGAAGAACCGGAGTCTGCAGCCCACACGGCGCTGCTGGGGAGAGAAACCGCATCAGATCAGACGCCGTCAGCATAAAATTATGTACAGCAGCACAAAGAAAAGGCATTGATTGTCTGTCAGTCTGGAAGCTAGTCGAACTCCTCTGCCAGAGAAAGCTTCTCTGTGAAATCTTTATCTATGCTCCCGTCAGTTTTGGAGAGCTGCACCAAAACAATTTCCTGACTAATAATTCGCTGCATGCAGTGACACATTTTTCAGGACTCCTTCCATCCTTCCCCTAATGCTTTAGAGAGATCTGCACCGAGGCAGACAGATCTGCAGATACAAGAGGAAGCATGACGACAAATCTGCTTCTCTCGGTTCTACTCTATTGTACACAAATCCTTCTGTTTCTTTACCTACTTTTCATCTGCCATCTGTATGTTTTTACAACCTTTTTGGGCTCTACGTACAAAACACACGGCCACTGTATGCCCGTTGAAAGTTACACCAGGCGGAACTTTGACCAATCAGGGACTCAAATTAGGTAGCGATGTAAGGAAGACGTCCATTTTATTTCACAGAAGTGCCAACCGCTTGAAAATTGATTATGAAGATCGGAGTAGAGCAACGCAGCGCTTTGACATTTCGCACTAAGCCTCCTCCAGCTGTAGGTGGCGCACAAGTGGTAAACAGTAGAAAAGGAAAAGCCCCTCCCTGCTTGTCCAGTGTGAGCACCATAACTCATGTTCAGCGTTTAGCACGTTCTTGAGCACGCCTCAAACATCCGCTGTGTCTGTAGCTTTAAAGACGTTTCTGCAGGATTCAAGTGAAAGGCATTTTCTACAAATGGAGTCAACCTTGTATGGTGTAAACTTTTTTTTGAAGTTTGGAAGAAGAGGGAAAGAGGAAGGATGTTTTGCCCAAACTGTGGTGAAGACTTGATTCAGCAGTTTTCAAACTTTAGTGGCCAGAAGCTTAAAGAAATAACATCTGTCAAAAAAAGAACGTGTCACACCAAATAACTTCCAGTTAAAGTTATACAGTTTCTTATTTAATTTTTATTTTTAATACATTTCATTTTGCTTTCTGGAAATTACTTTGGATTTTTACATTTTTGTTTCTGGAATCCTGTTTTAATTTCTTAAATGAGATATTTTTATATTATTTGTTTTGCTTTTATGATGTTTTTTTGTAGTACTTTATGCACTTTGCATTTCAGTGCCACCGTAGGACAGGGATACCAAACCTCAAACATGATAAGATGATGTTTTAAAGGGTTACCAGAGCAGACGCTGTAGAATATTTTACCTTCTTCACTATTTTCTTAACACCGCTATCCCTAAATAGAAAAAAAATGAAATTTTTTACAGCAGTCTCCACCGTCTCAACTTTTCTGAAAGCCCACATCTTTGTTTCAAAGACGTTTGGTCTCTGGAGTGATCTTCCTTCATATGGCGGACTTAAAGCCGCTCCTTTGACAGCGCTGACAGCGGATCTCATTACAGTTGTCCTCCCCTCAGCGTGCAGGTGAAGCAGTCCAGTCCAAGAGAAGAGCCCTGCCCTTGACATATGCAAAAATCCTCTGTTCCACAGCAGCAGCCAGCATCTTGTCAACGTCTTCCCACCTTCTGGAAGCTAAAATCACCAAAAATGGTGATCTTGCTGAAGCAGCTTCTGAAATGGGACTGTAAAAGTGCAAACCCATTAAAACATCCAATTTGTTGAAGATGGAGTCCAGAGAGAACTTTTCTGCGTCTGTTGCCTCGTAAACATAACAAAGCAGTACAAATGTGGCTTTCTGAATGTCATCAAACGGAATTGACAATGAATGAACTTTAACCTGATATTTTCATCTAAAAGAGAAGTCCTGTCTTTTCCATGTGGAAGTCATATGATCTCAGCAGAGCACCAAAGAGGAAAAAGATTATTTTTGGGTTCTTTCATCCCTTTCTTAGAAGAACATTTTCATTTCAAATAGAAAATATTAAAAAAAATAAGAATGAGTGGAAATATAAAGAAATATAAAGTGGAATCAAAGTGCACAGAAAGCAGTCACAAGCATCCCAAAGTTACATCTTAGTAATGTTTCAGAAGGAAGTGCAGCCTAAATTATTGTTGAGTTATTGATGCTCGAAAACAAACCGCCTAGAATATGAAAAAAGTTCTTGAGATTTGAAAAAAATGTACTATAAATACACAAAAATAAATTAGCCAATGGGGTAAGAAAAATGGTCTTCCCAGGAATTCCTATGTTAAGAAAAAAACCTAGTTCTTAAACTTCGATTATTTTTACTATTGAAAAACTTTCTTGATAAGATTATTTTTCCTGCAAGACAGAAAATGTATATATATATATATATATATATATATATATATATATATATATATATATATATATATATATATATATATATATATATATATTTTTTTAAAAGAGTCCTATTACTTTACAATTTAATGTCTGCAGACTGAGGTCTAAAGCTTGTCTTTAGAATAAAAGTGATACATAATCTGCAAGATTTATTCCAGCCAAATTCATTAAGAAATTATTGGGGTTTTTTTGCTTCCTGATTTTTGTTTTTTGTTTTAGATTTTTCAACCTTGAAGTATTTTTTAGGATGTTGCTTCACTGTAGCATAGAAAAACTCAGGTTTATCTAAAAAAAAAAAAAGTTATAACTGTGATCCCAGCATTCAGTTATTAACCGAAAACTAACTTAAAGAAGTAGCTGTTCAGCTTGTGTTGGTGATAGTTAATCAAAAAATTGGACCAAGATTGAATTCAATTCAATTCCATTTTAATTTATATAGCCCAGTATTACAACATAGCTGTCTCAACTGGCTTTATCTTTAGACATGCTGGTAAATTTGAATGTTTTACTCTGAAAGGATAGATTAAAGAGAGTTGCATACGAATCTTTAATTTTTTTGGATCGCAATCATTTCTTTTTTTTAGCATTTCTTTTGTTGCCAAAATCATCAACACATTTGAACCCATTCAAAGTTCTAATGGGCTTCATTCTGGAATTCTCATTCATCTTAAAAATCAGAAGCCAAAACACGGAAGCCCCAAATCCTTTAACTCCACCATCAAACTCAGTCAACTCAGTTTTTCAGTAGTTTCATCATAAAAGTTATAAACTTGTAAAAGAGTAAAAAAAAAAAAAAAAAAACACGTTACTGGACTGCCTCAGTTTTATGGTCGTGAATAAAAGAGGCCCTGACTGCAAATTCTTTAAACATGTCCAGCGGGAGAAGCAGTCTGATTATTCGGAGCATTCCTGCTTCTGTGTGGGACCGAGCGGCTCTCAAAGTCAGTTAGAGCTTCTTAGTAGGAAAACCAAGTTAAGGCGATGATATGATGACCGTGGGTTTATGAGTTCATGCAGCCGCTGTGAACAATGAGCTCTCAATGATTCATTTATTCAACATGCAGATGCAGGAGGGGGCAGTTTGCATCCTTTTTGAGTCTTTACTGTCTTGCTGCACATCCATGATGCCAATCTCCCATTCCATCACATCCCAAAGGGGCTCTATTGGGTTCAGATCCGATCACTGTGGAGGCCATTTGAGTCCAGTGAACTCAGAAACCAGTCTGAGATGATTCCAGCTGTAGGACATGGCGCCTTGTCCTGCTGGAAGTAGACGATGGTACACCATGGTCAGAAAGGAATGGACATGGTCAGTAACAATGCTCAGATAGGCTGTGGTGTTAGAACCAAAGGGGGCCTAAAGTGTGCTAAGTCATACCCACACACCGTTACACCACCACCACCTGAACCGTTGATAGAAGGCAGGATGGATCCATACTTTCATGTTATTGACATCAAAAAATAATGATGCTGAATGTGTCTGTCATCTGAATCCATCGTTGCTCACTAAGAGAGTCATATCTCTGTTCCTGCGGGTTAAATACTTTTTTTTTTTGTTATTTATTTGTTTATTTGTCCTTTTTTGTCACCCCCCCCCCCCCCCCGCACCACCACCAAATAAAACGTACACCCACACTCAGCGCTGAAGTTCGTCTTCCAGAGGTCCAACTGCAGATAAAAACCAACAAAAATAGACTTGAGCAACAAATTAGCTCCAGCGTTTCCATTTCACTGCCCCGACTTGAGATGAGTCATCTGATGAAAAAACAGCAGCTTGTCGTCCTGACAGATGAGTCAAACAGTCGGACCAGCAAACACCACACTCCTCAAATCAAACCCTCATTTCTGTCCACATACATGTACCTCGTATGTAAGGTGTCTCCGCACAAAAACATATGACATGCTCACATCAGATTTTAGCCACAACAATGAAGATGGCTCTTCTAAATGTCAGACCACTTTTAAACAAGCCTTTTTTCAACAGAAACCTGCTTGGCACTGATGCACCAGCTATTCTCACTGAGGCTTCTCCACCTAAATTTAACTTATTTTCCATCAGGGTAGGAAACAACGGTGGGGGTACTGCATCCTCACAAAAAATAACACCTGAAAACACTTACCGGTAATATGAACATACTTACTGCAGCACAAGTTCCATTGTTTCTTGTGGGGATCTTTTCTACCAGGGCTGGTCTGTGCTTGTTGCCGCGGTTGTTGCCCTTGCTGGGGCAGCTGGAGTTTAACAATGCAGCCTCACGGCTGTGAATCGGACCCCGTTGCTGTCCTGGTCTGGGTGGCCACTGTGGCAAGGTTCCTATGGCCAAGCTGAGGTCTGGTATGAAGAGATTCCCAAATACTGTTTCCTCACAGCAGAGCCAAGCCTTAAGTTTACTTTAGCAGTTACTTTTAGCAGTGTGGGGTCATTGTGTGCGAGGTCATGGGTCGTATAACGGTTGGGTTTTTTTATTGAAATATTGTGTGTTTTTTTGGTTTTAAATGTTAAAGCTCTTTGAGTTGTGCATGAATAAAGTTTGATTTGATTTCTCGCTTTGAAAGGAACCTTTTATTTTTTTTTTAAAAAAGTGTCTTTTCTTGACCTTCCACCAATCCAAACCACCTCCTGAGTTGCAAAAAGTTTTGGCTGCAGCCACGTTCAATGATGAATGGCCCACCGCTGAGGCCGATTAATCTCTCCCTTAATGCGGCTGGCAGGTGTGCTGTCCCCAGCACTTCTATAGAGACCCACTTTTTCAGCCCTTCTCATTATATACATATATATTTATATACATATTTTTTTCTTTTTCACCTCGTCATGGAGGTTTTCTCATAGAAGAGGAAACCTGCGCTTTGAGATAATTGAGGATTGTGGGAAAGAGCTCGTTTTGGATTATATTCAGCCTCAACAAGCAACGTGGGCGTGCTGGGGAGCAGAAAACTCAGAGGAGTGGAGAAGTATGACTGGTATAGTGCTGACCCATCTCATTACCCTCTTGTCAGCTGTCACTGTAGACCTGGGATAATACAGGGCGCCATGGCCGCGGGGCAAGTCAACACGCCTGTGTGGGACTGACAGACCTCTGCACTGTCACACGCAGCGACAGGCTGGCGGTTGAAATTCTCCCCAGCAATGTGGGCATGCACCTGCTAAAAGGCAGAGGCACAAGGAGAGCTAAAGCATTTAGAGGGTTTTCAAACTGAAACAAATCTGTTGACTTTTCAGCTGCCATTCATGTGACCAGACTTGGACAACGAGGAGGTTCTGTCATTCATCACTTGATCAGCTTGGATGATGTGCACGTGTGCAATACGAAGCAAAAGAAATCTGATTGTGCTTAAGCCAACACATGAAATGTGTTTTTATTTTTTATAAAAATAGAATATGAGGAGCTGCTAAAACGAGATCTAAAACTTAAATAAAATAACAAACTATACAAAAAATGAATCATTTTTTCATTAAAGAAGCGAACGTTGTACTTTCTTCTGTCCTTTAATTTTTTTTTATAACTTATTCAGTTTTAATTGATGCTCATATCCAAATTGTTATTTGTAATATCTTGTCAGTCAAATCTGAGCTTAGTTTAAGAGATAAAAAAGTTTTGTTACCTTATTTCAAATCTTTTTACAACATTGTGACAGATTAACGTCTCACATGTGGAGACTTGAGACTCGACCTCAACAAGTTAAGATTTGATTTGAGACGTGAGATCGGGGGCTTGTGTACCATATTCATTTGTTTATCCTCGTTTGTTTTTTCTTCAGATCCTTACTGTCAGCTTTAAAATGAAAATATTGACCGCCTTCTTGTGTGTTCCCATAAACCATTCTAAAGTAGTTTGACGACAATCTGTGGCAATAAAATGATCATTTGAATTCTAAGATTTGAGACTTCAGACTTGTTTTGTACTTACAAAACAGGACTTGTGGTTCTTTGCAGTGTCACACCAAATGATATAGAAAATTGTCTTTAGAGACCCACTCCGTTCATCTTTTGATCCACTTCCAAAGTGTTTTCAGTGGTCCTTTATGATGGTCATTTTTTAGCATAAAATTTAAAATCCCTGTTGTTTTTTAGGACACAGTTCCTGCTGAGCAGCAGAAGTTCATTAGAAATTCACCGCTGAGTTGTGGGAGGGACCATTAGCATAAAGCAATCCCGCCCCCCTTTCCCTTCCCTGTTGCTCAGAGTTCAGAGCAGGGAGCCTGCCTGTTGTGTTTTCTATGTAATAAGGACAATCTTTGTCAAATGTATTTTTTTTGTCTGCTCTTGATTCATGATTTGAATAAACAAATACTCAGACATGCATTTATGCGCTTAATTTTCTAAATATATCGTCAGTCAACAGAAAAATGCCACAAGAATATGTTAAAAACAGCCTTTTCATCGAAGTGGGTCTTTGAAAAAAAGAACAGAGGGAAGAACACAAATAAAACTGCCAGTAAATAAAGTCAAACCTGTCAATTTAGAGTTTTTCTGCAATTGGATTGTTTTAAATAAATAAATGTTTTCGACAGTCTTCTGATTTCTTCTCCTGCCGTGGCAAACACACTTTTCACAGCCTACCTTGTGTCACATGCAGCGGCTGCAGTGCCTCGCATCATTAATCATAAGCAGCTGACATATAAAGGGCCACTTGGGAAGCTGGTAAGTTAAATGTTGTCTTGGATTTTCACATTTTTTCCCCCTGCATTTAATCCATCAAAGGTTGCTGACAACAGATAAACGAGACGTTGTTTTGTGTACATTTAGGGGGCAATGTAAAAGCTAAAGAGAGAGAGGACATGTAGCAGATGGTCTGTTGGCAGTACTTTATGTCACAGTCATCTTAAAAAAACATACAGAGGGTCTGCATGGCTCAGCGAGTGTGTGTGCACAGGTAAGGAGCAGGAGAACAAAAGGGGATGGTGTGCTCATTCACATGCTGTCTAAAGGGGTCGCAGATGCTTCGTTTGTGGAGATACATCTGGCCGACTTGAACGACTTCATTTGACACTTTTTTTTTTTATCTTCTGGTTTTCAACAAGTATGTGAACCATCATGCATTCTTTGTCAAGCGACACAAACACTGCAGGCACTGGAGCAGAGAGCTGTTAGCAACAGACGTTTGTCTTTTATTCCTTGCATTTGAGTTGAAGTCTGGTCTCACGGTCGGGCCTGCTGTCCTCGATGGGCGTGGCTCGTCCCGGCACACCCGTCACCGCGGTGACAGACAACTGAAAGAATGATTAAAGCATATTTTCGCTTGCAAGTCCGTCCTCTGAAGCATTGTTTTATTATCTATTATTCAATCCTGCACTGAAGTCTGGTGAAGGGGGTGAACAGAAGCGGTCGCAGGCGGAGCCGTGGCATCAAGAGCGAGAGGTCGACCCGGTCTGCTGCTGATTCACGCGTGTGGAGGAGTTTGCCAGATCGGCGGAGGCAAAAGTGGAGCAGTTTGGTTTTTGCAGGATGGTGTCGGCGGCCGAGGCGGCTATCATCTGGCGTAGTGCTTGATGTATTCTTGAACCTTATTCCGAAAATCCTCCTGAGTGGACGGGAGCGGGGTGTGAAGAGAGAAGGAAAGTGGGGTCAACAGCTGACAGACAAAAGCAGAAACATCTCAATACGTTCTTAAAAGCCTTGAAGCGCTGCAGCCGAGTGGATGGGGTTCAGGCTGAGTTCAAGTCCTTTTTGTGTAAACCGTAGACTGTAAACACAATGAACAGCTCAACCCCTCTCCTCTCATGTTCCAAATAGGAAGTCCCTGCTGGTTCCAAGAAGCCAAAAATAACAGTTATTACTCAGTCATTCTATCTGCCAGAATGACCATTCTTGTTCTCATATTTTCTTTATAATCCTAATTTTTTTTTTAGATATTATTCTTTATCGCAAGTTATCCACTGACCAATCAGTAAAAGCATGTGTGTCTGATGTCAAACGTCTGACAGATTTCGGGTAGCCAATGGCAGCCGACCTTATCCATGCTGTCCGTGAATGCCTTTCCCTTCTTATTTCACAATCCCTCACGTTCAAGAGGTAGAGCCGCGGACAGAGGAGGGGGCTTGCAATAAGCTCACTCCTGTTTGGTAACAGTAGTTGCCATAGATACGATGACTTGGCTATGACTCAGAGCGACTCGGACCAATCACTGTCGACTGTCGATTCATAAAAGATTGTCGCAAATCAATTAACTTCATGAAATCGATGTCATATTCACCGTTTTTTTTTAATAAAAAAAATAAAAATAGTGAGCATGGTGTCCGAATTGCTTTTAAAATCCAGGGCAGTGCATAGTGCCGCACTATTATTTTCCGGACTATAAGGATCTCCGGAGTATAAGTCGCACCAGCCCAAAAATGCATTATAAAGTAGAAAAAACCACAGATAAGTCTTACTGGACTATAAGTCGCATTTTGACGGGAAATTTATTTGACAAAATCTGAGACCAAGAACTAATAAGTTCCACAACCTCATATGACACAATCATAGCAGACTGTTTATCTCATAATTTCACAGTAATTCTTTCTCAAACCTATTTATTTATTCTTTTCATGAAGCATCATTGGCCAACTAATACTCTGTTTTCATCCTGTATTTGTAGAAACAGTTGTCATTTTTATTGCATTTCTGAATCTATGAAATCATTGGAAAATAGAATATTATGTTGTTAGCCTTCAAGATCTTATTGTAAAAAAAAGTTTGCTGATTCTCTGAGTCACTTAACATACTCTTAACACTTAACATACCTCATACATCAAATTGACCCAGGAACATCATCGCTGTTCCTCACAAATGAACATAACAGGAGGGTTAACAATGTATTTATTTCAATTTAGTTCTAATATAAGTCTCTGCGGAGTATAAGTCGCACCCCTTGCCAAACTATGAAAAAAAGGGCAACTTATAGTCCGGACAATACGGTAGTTTTTTTAGTAGTTAGGAATTAAGGTGGGAATTCTGACACAGCATAAGTGTTCACTACAACTCACCCCCAGCACGCCCCTAGAAACAAAATGTGCATATCACCAACATTTTCTATCCACCCGTTGTGATTAAAGTTTAAATTAAGAAATAAGAATAAGTAGGGATAAGCCTGACATTAAAGTTTTTTGAAAATCTTCTCATCCTTAATTCCTTTTGGCCACTTTTCAAATAAATGACCTCAAACCATATAATATCAATAAAAAATTATTATAAATAGGATTGAAAGCTCTGGTCAAACATAATACAAGAACAAAGACGTCTGTGCTCCAGATGAGACTAAGTCAGTCTCATCTGGAGCAGCAGAGGTTTTTTCACCAGTCTTTTATCATCAACAAGATTCCCAAATAATAATTAAAAAGTCCCACTGACTCCAGATTCATCTCTCCTTCAACCTCCTCCTCTGAACTCCTCTCTTTTATCCTCACTGTTTTAGATGTTTTTCCTCCCACCAACCATCAGTTCTATCAAATGGGCTGTGAGGCTTCATTGACCCACACCTCCAGCTTACATCCGACCTGCCTGAGCTGTCAGTGTGACCTCTGCTCTTTCCTTCAGTTGTAGTCAAGACTTCAGAAGAGGTAATAAAAGCACTTTTTTTTGGCTCCTACTGCTCTCTGCATCTGCCAAAATGTCTTTTTTAAAAACGAATACAAAAAGACGGTCATTGATTTTGCTCAGGGACAAGTTGTTCATTTGAAAAAAATAGTTTTTGCTGGTAAAAGCTTCTGGTTTTTCTAAAAAATAATCAAACTTTAGGCCAACACTACGTTTTTACTACTCTTATCAGAACAATGAAAACACTCACTGCTATCGCTGCTAAAACCTTTGTCAGCAAGCCAAAGGAAAAGTCGGAAGCTTTTGGTTTCCTGTGTCTCCCCTGAGATTTTTTTCTACAGGGTAGATGAAGAACCAAAGTTCGGCTGGAGTTTAATGTTCCACATTTTACAGTTTTTTTTTTTTATCACCACTTAAGTTCTTCCATCAAAGTGGTCCTGATTTTGTTCACTGATTTGTGCTCCGTTCACTAGTTTGATCTCGTCTCTGCTGCTATTTAGAATCAGCGGAAAGATTGGTGTCTTAAATGTATGATTCAGAAATGAAGTGGATCCCAAAAAAACTACATTTCTGTCTTTTGTTTTTTATTTCAGTATTTATTGCAGTTTTTAAATTCTGAATGGTGTCATCCTTGTTTCGGTCTGTTTATATTTAATCTCATTCTTCCTGCTCATCCATCCATTCCTTTCTTTTCTATCGCTGTTGGATTGTTGTCACATAATCATTTTCACAGCTCTCATGACACAGAGACAGAGGTGGAGGGTTAATCCCACGGGTCGCTGAGGTCAGAACGACAACGTGAGGAAAATACGAGAAAGAAGGAAATGATGATTTAGAAAAACAGGCTTATATGGTATGGCCCCATCCTATTTCAAAGACCTCATAGTCCCTTACCATTAAAACAGAACACTTTGCTCCCAAAATGCAGGACTGCTTGTGGTTCTTAGAATTAGTAAAATTACAGTTGGAGGTAGAGCCTTTAGTCATCCAGACCCTGTTTTATGGAATAAACTCCCAGCTCATGGAAGAGAGGCCGATTCAGTTTCTACATTCAAAGTTAGACTGAAAACATTCCTCTTTGGACAGGCTTATTGTCAGACTAGCTAGTGTTCTGAGATTATTTAACTTAATGTTAATGTGTTTTTTTAGGAGTTTTTCCTTACCGCGAAGGGGGGGGTCTAAGGGAAGGGATGTCCAGTTTAGTTTAGTCAGTTTGTTAGTTCAATTTAGTATTTTCCTATTGAATTCTATGTATTCATGATCCTTTTGATTTTATGTTTTACTTTTTCAATTACTGATATGAAGCCCATCGAGACGACTGTTGTTGTGAATTTGGGCTATATAAATATAATTGAATTGAATTCAATTCAATGTTGCGTGAATGAGAGAAAAAAACTGTTCGTGACAACATCTCTAGCTGTGACAAGTTAGAGTCTGCGGTCTCAAAAGAAAGAGTCCAGTTTGCTCCTCCATAGAGTCTCAGTTAATAGTTAGAGAGGAGTTAGCTTTCTACAGATGACTAGAACATGTGATACACTAAATTTGAGTTATTGTTGGTAAATATTACTATTCACTTGATTCATATAAAGAAATACTCAAGTTTATGGTGTTACTGTCTTCCCCAACCAAATCAGTCTTTATTTATATTTTTTATTTATATTATTATTTATTTATAAAAGCATTTTCCTGAATTGTAACACAAAGTACTGCACTCCAAAAATAAATCAAATTATTGAATAAACAGACCAACACACACACCTTTTAAGACCCACCCAGATCATCCTAAGCTTTATTTTCTTTATTTATGTCCTCCTCCATCAAAGAACGCCACAAGAATGATGTGGGTATTTATAGAATGGTAGTGAAGACAGATGTCATTGAACATCAGACATCATTATTTAATAATGTGAGTCCTTGGAGCGTCTTGTAAGTACTGATCTGGTTTTGTCCCGGGCATCAAACGGACTCAACTGTTCGCAGCCATTCTAGTGTTTTAAGGTCTGCCAACCAGTATCTACTTGATGTGCCACAACAGAA
This sequence comes from Oryzias latipes, assembly GCF_053564925.1. Classification (NCBI taxonomy): domain Eukaryota; kingdom Metazoa; phylum Chordata; class Actinopteri; order Beloniformes; family Adrianichthyidae; genus Oryzias; species Oryzias latipes. The sequence goes on along the minus strand of NC_136257.1, from coordinate 29,559,037 downwards.
ACACTGGGGTGAGCGGGCGTTTTCCATTGCGTTTTCCATTGCCAGTCCCCCAGCTACGGAATACTATTCCTCCTGAATCGTGATCCATCCATCCATCCATCCATCCATCCATGGATCCATCCATTTCTTTATCAGTGGTCACAGGGTTGCAGGAGCTTGTCCCAGCTACTGTTGGGCAAACACCCTGGACAGGTCGGCAGTCTGATAACTGTGCATAATACCAGAACTAAACATTTTTAAACGTCAACCATATAGTCTTACCTTTTTAGAATGGTTTGTTATATTCAGTAGCTGGTTGGGATTTATTTTCTTTTACTCATTTTATTACATTCTTTTGTCTTGTGTATTTTACTGTATTTAGTAATTTCATGCTGTTGTTTTTAAATTTTTGCTCTTAATTCGACATATTTTTATTTTCTCCTTTGATCTCGCTTTCAATTGTAAAGCAATTTGGCGCCCTGATGTCGTCAGAAAGCTGCTATATAAATAAAGTTGGAGTGATTCAGCGTTTCATGGGCTCCTGCTTCAGTCTGCACCGGCGTCAGCTTTGTTTCCCCCACAGGAGGATGTGCGAGTTAAAAGTTAAAGTTTCAGATTAAACATCAGTCTTGGAAACCAAACGGTTTCCACCTCAGAGTGTCAGTCACAAATAAAAATAACTCGCACACGACAGAAAAAAACCTCAACTTCTAACAAAACCACACGACGCAGCCAGAATGTTTCCTTTCAGCCACTTCAACCAGATAATGTATTCAGAGAGCAGCCACTCTTCAAAAACCTCAACACACTCGAGAGAACACATCCACGCACACAAACACACCGCTGCGCTGACACACAGCCTCCCACACCTCCATCCACTCGCTGCTGAAGTTGATTATGGCAAGCTGTGACTCAGTGGGAAAGGATCACGGTCAGACGACTTTGTGTTTTCAGTTGTTGTGACTCTCGGGAAGCACAACGGCACAGTTCAGCGGCACTAAAAGTTGCAGAAAAATAGATTTATGCAACACCTGACAGCAGTACGGGGTTTCCAAATGCTAAACTTCCAGGTTTTGCTGAATTCTGAGCAAATTCCCGGGTCAGGATTTCTAAGACAGCATCACTTCAGGGTTTGCTCAGGCCGTTTAATTCCCATCAATCATTCACACCAATGTTCCCTTTACCTGAAATTCTATAACCTTTATTTATCTGCATCGCTGTACAAACAGCACGTCCACTTAGGAAGGAATCGGAGCGTGGCAATGGAGACGGAAAGCTGTTTGAAGCAAGTCCCTGCGAAGCGGCTGTGCTGCTCTGCTGCTGACCTTCAGTGAAGTCATCAGGAGAGCACATCTAAACTTCCTGCTGGCAAAACTGCCTCTACGCTACCAAAAGAGCAGCTGTTGAGCTACGGCACTGACTGAGAGAAGCGCTAAGATGGGATTTGAGAACAAGACTTGCCAAATGTTCGTTTTAGTGGCTCTTTTCATGTGGAAAATCGGATGATTTCTTATAGTGGATAAAGACTGAAGGATGAAACACTGCAGGTGCGTAAACCTAACACCCCCTCTGAAACTGGATATCAGTTATTTAAAAACCTACTCCAATGAAAATAGTGCTTTTGGTATTTTCAACATGTTGTGGTATTTTTCTGATGATGGAGGACATATATAAAGCTTATAAAGCTTGAAACAGCATGTCTGAATAATAGCATCTCTGATTACTTCTGAGCATTTCATTCGTTCAAATCAATGTGAATCAGAGGAAGTAAAAACTATATTGAATATGGCTAAAAACAGCACAATCATAATAAAATGATTTTGAATATAATTCAAATAGATTATTTGTTTTGCATTATTTTTTAGAATAATTCAAAGCAAAGCTATTTGTTTTTTCTTTTTTAGTTTTGTTACGGAATAACTAAACCGATGTCAGAGGAAACAAACACTGAAGTTTTTGATATTCCAAACCTCCTAAATTCTTAAGAAATAAACCCTCTTTTATGAATGATTGATAGCCGGACAAGCAGACATAATTCAATAATTATCTGGAAGATATTCCCAATCATGATCTTAAATTGAAATAAAATAAATAAAAAAGTTTCACACCATAATCAAATCACTAACATATTTTTGTAAAAAATTTGTGAGTTCAATTTTCTCTTGAAAAACAAATTTCTTTGCTCTCCAAATTTAAATCATACCTTTTTCTGCTGGTAAACCAGCAGTTCAGCACATCATGAGCCCACCTCTGCCATGTTTTACAGCAGCTGCATGTTGAGATTAACATGATGTTGTGACTTATATTCCTGTTCATCTATTACTTTTCCTCAGATTTAAAGTTTGAAAACTGACATTCAGCTTAACTTTTTCCTATTTTATATTCGTATTGCCCTCTCGAGACCTGGGCTCTTGTTTGATATACCTTTTCAATTTTGTAGTCACAGGGCCCCAGGTAATCAGAATTAACCACAGTGGCACTACGACCCACAATGTTATGTCCACCGATGTGGACGCCAGGTCTGAAGAGGTTGAGGACAGTTTTTTTTCCTCCTGTGTTGTCTGACCGTGTTTGAAAACTGACAGGAAAATCCAACTCTGGGAAAGTTTGAATCTGTGTTTGATAAGTTCCACTACTGAATGTTTGTTTTTATGATTATCAGTGGGCCAAACCTGCTGAAGATTAGTACATGAACCTTATTTTATTGGTGAAACTTGTTTATTCTTACCTTTTAATTCCCTAGAAAAAAAAAAGCTTGAAATATGTTATTTACTGGCACTGCTTTCCTCCTTGTTTTTCACTTTGTTTTATTTATAATTAATTGTCAAAAATAAACAGGAAAATAGTGTAAGAAAAGCTCAAACTTTGCAAATTGAAGGCCTAGCAATCCATTGGTGAGATGACAAAATTGTGTTGTTTGGTTCCTTGTGAAGACGTTTTTTTTAAAATTACAATGAACATCACTTTGGAAAGTATTAACACAATCTCTGTGTGCTCCAAAAAACCTTTGCAGTCTTTTCCTGAGCTCATGCTTCCTGGTAACAAGGCTTTGGAGTCACATAAAGGAATGGAGATCCTATAGCATTTCATTGAGATCTGCAGCAAGATTACATTTTCTGGAGGTCGCGTCTCTGTTCCAAATAGATTTTTGTATGCAGGAAATTCACAGAAGCCAGGATATGAATATGATTAGGAGGTCTACACGCACTCAAGAAACACTCAGGGGAGAATTCATGAGTGAGTCGTATGCATGTCAGAGACTGGAGACACTTTTTGTGTCAACTCTAAATCTGATGATAAAAAGGGAATAAAATATGAAGGAAGGATCATCCGGATGCAGCCCACCTTGTCTCTCAGATGATGTTCTGCTGCGTCGATGTTCAGCGGGTCATCAAAGTTCAACAGGTCCTGTAGAGAAGAAACCAGGATGTGTCAAAAAAAAAAAAAAAAGTTTGCTAGAGGACCATGTCAGAATGCATAAACACTCTTTAGTCTTTTGTCATTCTGTTGAAAATCTGGCCACATGAGAGGCAAGCCACTTGAACAGCACTCACCGGCTCTAATCTCACTCTGCCATCTAAATGCTTTAATTCCAGTTGCCTTAGAGATTCCACGCATCACGAATGTGGCGGTAATCGACAGAAACAAAGAGGCTGCCCTGACACCTTATTTACAGATTGAAGGCAACAATTTATGACGTCGCTCTGCATTTGCTCAAACGACCTTCATCTTTGTCATGACGACCTGATTAAAGAGCACTATCAAAATGTTCTAATTTGAATTTTAGGGATAAATTCTTCGATATTTAATGGAGGAAGTGATCAATGTTTCCATCTGCAGAGCTGAATTAGCTTTTGAAGAGAATAAAAACCTAAAACAAACAGCTAATCGTTAACAAAAATCTATATTTTCTTCGCATGACACCCTATTCTTTGCAAGTATGACATGCCATTTGATTTTTGACATATGAACTAGAAGATACCCAGAGCCAGCTGTGCTTGCATCTTCCCAACACGTGTAATGTGATTGTCTTGCCTCATTTTTCCAATTAATTCACAGTCGTCATCATACCAAGAATGATGACTTCCCCAAGACAGAAATAATGGGCCTGTTGTAGCAGGAAAAAGAGGAATAGAACCAAAACTCTCAGCGAATCCTGGAAACTGTAAGCAGTTTTGCTGATGTGAGTCTGTGTGTTTAGTGGGCTGTATGTATGCAGCCGTGTTGCAGGAAACCCGTCTCCTCCAGAGCTACAGCGGCTGCCGTGTTTAGTCAGGAGACATCAACCCATCATGTCTCATCTTCCAAACAAATGGATTAAATGTTTCGGGATTAAGACTTGGCATCAGTATAAAAGGGACATCAATAAAGCACTGAAGGGTGACAGCAGCAGAGCAATTTAGATCCAAACTAACCAAATCATTTCAGAACGTTGCACGTATCGCCCTGTTTGTGTGTATAAATAGCTTGGTGCAATACTCCTGGAACAGTTTATATCATCATTTCTATTGATTTCATAAACAGTTTAGTTTGTTATCAGTAAACTCTGAATGTGAATGGTGCGGAAGACGACAATGGATCAAGGTAAATCCTGCAAGAGAGTGCAAGAGAAGAAAGATACTTACAGTAAATAAGGAATTCAATCCCCAGACCACATCCTACAAAAAACAGAAAAGTCAAACAAATCTTTATTGCAGTAAGAATACTTCAACAACAAAAATACTTATTTTTTTAAATTTCACGTTTTTGGTCAAAAAACAATAAAGCTTCACTGATCTTATTGATGTTAGAATTGGGAAAACATGACTTAAAAAATGAAAAACTGGTTTCCTATTACAAAATAACTTGTCTTCAATTGATTGCTATCTTATACAAAAGGATAAAAGCAGCAAAGAAAAAAGGAAAACAAAGACAGCTTTAAAAAAGCCATCTTTTCATTACTATCAAACCTCTAAAGCATCAGATCTTTGTGAATAAATATCTATGCTGCATCCGTTTGACAAGCTGAGCAACAACAGAAGCAGATGCACAAGTTTTGGCTTATTGTTGTGGCTTCTTTGGCTTTTTTCCTAAATAACAAAAGTAATAATAACATTTTGAAACCATGGCAGTAAAACAGAGAAGCCCCTAAAGCAGCACTGCTGCATCAAACATAATAATAAATCAAATTTAACTGAATTAAAACTTCATGCTTGTAATTCTAAAGTAAATATATGTGTGTATATATATATATATATATATATATATATATATATATACATATATGGATTAAAGCATACAAGCTGCACAAGAATAATAAATGACATTAATGTCAAAAGCTAACAATCAAACATTAACTAAACACACATAAAAAAGGAAAATCTAGAACAAAAGGTTATTTTTTATTTTTATTTTTAGAGAACCCCTAAATTAGGAAACTACAGCACTTTCACAACACAACAGAGCGTTTTTATTGTGGTCACAAGTTTGATGAGCAAAAGCAATCGAAAACATTTTTTGTCTAATTTGCTTTCCTTTGTCTTTTTCCAACACATTTCATGAATAAAAAATACAGGAAGTTGTAAAACTGAACTGAATTAACACCTCGTCAATTAAAGGTTTTTTTTTAAGGTTTTTTCACCCGATGCTTGGAACACTGGTGACAAAACCGAGCAATCATCTCCCACTCCCACTCCCACTCCCACTGCACCCGAACGTACGTCATCTGATTTGATTTTTTTTTCTTTCTTTGTTGTCCTGACCCTTGATAACGCACAGTCCCTCCCCGTGGACACAAACGACCAAACCCACGCCTACAATTTGGGTAAACTCATGGAAAACAGAATGACAGCTGGTAGAATCTACAGGAAAGAGGCAAACTACCACAAAACCACTGAAACCTCAAGGTTCCTTCAGAGAAAAGAACTGTCCGGTTGTTATAATTTACACAAGAAAGTTGGGTTTTTCTAGAAGTGTCACGTTTCTCCTGACTACAGCCGACTTTAAATTCTGTTACAGCCGCCTGAGCCAACAGGCTTACTGAGAGGAAGGCTGTTAACTGAAATGCAGGAAAGGATTATAGAATTCAAGGAGGTAATCCAGTGTGAAGAGTGGATAAACAGCAACGGCAAACTAAAGGCAATGGACTATCAGAGATGACAACCAAAAAAATCACCAGTCGAAACATTAAAACATGTATTTGGTCGCAATCAAACTGTACAAATTGAAGTAGAAAATGTATTTTAGATAAAAAAATATATATATACAATTAACAGTCGGGGTGCCTGAAGACACTTGTGTACCGAGTGGATTAACGTGTAGCCTTAGCCATTGTTCTAAGCTAAGGCTACACGTTAATGGACTGTTAATTTAATCTACTGTTAACATGGACTGTTAATTATTTTGGGTGGTACAGAGGGGGCGGGGTCTAACGTGGCTTTTTGATAAAAGGATGCCAGTGTTTCCATCTACACAAAGAGAGTCAAGTCAAGACATCATCAACGACGAGTGAGAGATATAAATCCATACGATGCCTGGTGGGACTTGAATACGTGTAAAAGGTTAGACTACTGTAACGGCCTGCTCAAAACCAGCTCTCCAAACGAGCTGTAAAACAGCTTCAGTACATCCAGAATGCTGCTGCTCGAGTCCTGACCAAAACCAGGAAGTATGATCACATTACTCCTGTGCTCAGGTCTCTGCACTGGCTCCCTGTACCTGAAAGAATAGACTTCAAAGCAGCTCTGCTTGTGTACAAGTCTCTCCATGGCCGAGCACCAAAGTACATCTCTGACATGTTAGTGCCATATGAACCATCTCGTACTCTGAGGACCACAGGGGCCGGCCTCCTGTTGATTCCCAGAGTCAGAACTAAACAAGGGGAATCAGCGTTTCAATATTCTGCAGCTAAAATCTGGAACAGCCTCCCTGAAGTCGTAAGACAGGCCTCTTCTGTGTTCATGTTCAAATCTATACTTAAAACATTTCTGTTTAGCCGTGTATATGACTGAAAGGTCCTATCTGCACTTTTCTTTCCTTTCCTTCCTTTCTTTTTAAATCAATTTTCAAATTTTTTCTTTCCTTTTAAAGTAAATTTTACGTTGATTATTTCTATGATGTATTGTGATTTTAATGTCTTTTTCTGTTTTGTGAAGCACCTTGAATTACTTTGTGTACAAATTGTGCTATACAAATCAACTTGCCTTGCCTTGCCTTAAAATAATGGTGCCATTTTTGGACGATGATAAATCATCTTTTCTCAAAGTGTTTCTTCACATTTTAAGAAAAAAAATATTAACCCACAAATTCCAGAAGCAAACCCATAAGACTTTTTTTGAAAAGACTATCGTTTTTCATTAGTAATGTTCGATAAATCTAAAAACAGACTATACGGGGTCAAAGTTGTATATGTGTATTTTTATCCTAAAAAATTCAAGGTGAAACAGCCGACTGAGCTGCTGCATATTTTTTTTAACTCATTCCTATGAGCCTTAGCACGCTGTGATGTGTTGACTTTCAATTCCATGGAAAATGGGTGAGGCAGCTTTAATTATTCATCCTCCCTGTCCATGTTTCACCAATGAGTGCTCCCTACATTGTTCCTTCTTCCTTGCTTTGTGAATGGCGGCTTTCCACAACCAAATCCCCCAAAGATCCTCTCTCATACTTTGTGCTACAGGCTCTTCTTGAGAGAATGGACAGAACGGAGTAACAACCTAATAGGATTTCTTGTTCTAAATGAAAACCTTTAATAAATTAAGAACTGTGTTGAGCTCAAATATATATTTTCTTTCTCTCCTGAATTAATGACAGTCTAGACAGTCAAGGTAAATTAACAAGATGAGCCAATTAATGAGAAATTTCCCCCCCCTGTGGGATTAATAAAGTTCTATTTTAGCCGATCTCGTCTTATCTTTAAATATATTTTTATATTCCAGATTTTTAATCATCATCTCTAATGAAAAACAGAGGGACATTGAATTTTTCTTGTTATCTGATGGTTTAAATTGATCACTGTGAGATGAAATGTTATTGATGTACAAATTATTTATGCAAAACCACAGATTTCAGCAATTGAGCTGTTTTGACAGAAAGCCAATTTCAGGATTTCTCTCTTAAACATGAGGTTTTGAATACAAACATGGAAATGAGGAATATAAATATACATATTTCTACTAAAGGTGTAATAAGTAAAAAATGTGCCTTTTAGAACAATGTTTTATTTCTTTTATTTTTGAGAAATTAGAACAGGCAAAAATCTGAGGTTTTGGTTAAAAGGTTTACTGCCACTCATTATGGGTTCTGCTGTTGTTCAGTGTAAATAAATAGATTCATAAAGCTAAAAACAACCAAACTTTATTAAGTCTTGTAACCTAAAATAGATTCAACTGGTCTAAAACCTGAACTTAAACACAATCACAAACAATCTGAGATTCAAGAGACAATTTACCAGACTGACAAAAGGTTTTTTTTAGGAAAGGTCCATTAATTTAAACACACGCCATAAAAAAAACAACAATTGAATATTCCATGAAAATAAATGAAAGTACCTTTAACGTTCTAGTCGGGGCCCAGCCTGTGCCATCAATAGAATGCTCCCTAAGTAAGCTGCAGGAAAAAGCACAAGCAGATTGTTTGGGTTTTTTCATGTCACATTTAAAATCATACATTTTTAAGAAGTGAAAGCAGTGAAAGTTCCCTGACAGATAAAGAAAAACATGAAAACACAGCAATACCAAACATGGAAAGGATGAAATGACAGTTGTACCTCAAACAGATCTCTCCATTCTCTGTGATATTAGGATGCCATATTCTGGTCAAGCATCTAACTTTAGGAGGCTAGAGAGAAACATGAAGGACAGACAGAATTAAAACTAAAGAACAAAAGGTGAAGTTTACAACCAGAATTGAACACAAAGAGCATTACTGACTACTTTCATCATGGACTGTACTGTTCTGAGAAGTCTGCCTGTTTTTTATATAAATGACCTCAACATGTGATAACAAACTATCAAATATGTCATTTTTACACAAATGTCAACTTATATTTGTTATGCAGTTAATTCATTTATTTCAATACATGTTATTTTAACCCATTAGAACCCATGGTGACATCAGTGTAACAGAAAAATATCAGAAATGGATTCTTTGGTCCACTTGGTTTGTGTTTAAATACACAATCTTATTTTTCTTATGGGTCAAGACTCGTGAGACTGGTTAAAAGTTGCTATTCTGCTGTGAGCTCGAGTCTTCTCCGATGACAGTATAGCACAACTGGACAGAATGATCCCTCCCTCATCACGTTCCAAAAAGGAAGTTTCCACAGGTCCAAGAAGCTAAAATCCCACAGACTTGTATAGAGAAATAAATAGCTGTAACTCAGTCATTCTATTTGTCGGAATAATCATTCTTGATCTGATACATCTCTTTAAACATGTTCTTGTTAATCCTAATTTTTTTTCATGACATTTGTTTGAAATCATAAGATATTCAAGTTTTAAACTGGCCTATCAGATGCCTCAATAAAAGCATGTGGTGACCTGCGTCGAAAGTTTGATATGTTTGATTGACAGCTTCTCCTGAGCCTGTTTTCAGTGGAAGGGGGGTGGACTTCCAACAAGCTTGCTCCCGATTGCCGACAGTAGTTGCCATAGAAACGCTGACTCGGACCAATCACTGCTTACTGTCGTTGTCTGGCTCCAAATGGTTTTCATCCATGCAGTGGAAAAATGGCGACTGGATCGGCTGAATGTCTCTGTAGCCGGATATAAGGCATTTTTTCTATGGGTGACACTCGCTCAGTCCAGGCCTCATTAAGCAAGGGACTTCTCGAAAATCTTTCAATATTTCGGATTGACTTTCAAGCAGAAACAAACTTAAATAAACTTTTAGTTAAGAAAGGGACATTGCATATTAATGAAAATTTAAAATCAAATGTAAATGTGCCAGAATTTAGTAACGGCTAGTTTCTATCCACAGTCCCCTATGAACATGAACTAATAATTGTTTATTTTTTGACCTCAAGAAAAAAAAACAACATTATTATTAGAACCAGAGAAAAAAGTATCCACGAGTGGAAGCCCAACCACACAATATTGGAGTGGACTCCAATAGGTTAATCCCCTTTTTATTACCTTTTGAATAAAATCCTGCTACAGCTTTTTTTTTTGTAAAATACTCTAAAATAAAACTCTCTTTATAAACAGGAACAACAAAAGAACTGAATTGAACTGAATCGTATAAATATCTATTTAACATTAGGCTAAAGAAATTAAATTTCTGAAATAATCTGAAACCTAAACAGATTTTGTGGTCAATGAAGGATAAACCAATCTTGGCTGCTTGATGTAGAAAGTAGTCAGGGTTGGTTTGTTTTCCTGGGCAGAAGACTGGAAAAGTAGCAAAGAAGACTTACAACGCCCCCAGTGAGAGTAATGCATGAGAGGAAGTGGACAATTTATGTCACTTTACAATCTGTGGAGTACTACTGAAGCACATAGTCCATTTTCTCTTTGTCCTGGGAAATAAACCATAGAAGAGTGTTTGCAGCTGGTTTTAGTGATGGAGAAGGAGAGGAGGCGAAGTGGACAAACCAAGAGTAATCTCTGAGCTGCAGCACAAACTAAGAAAAGAAAGGAGCAGGTTTGAAGCAACATGTGACCACAACAAAAGCTGCAAAGAAAAGCTTGTATCGATCGCCTCGGTGCACCAGTGCTCCTTCTGCTTGACTTTACTACTTCATCATTTTCTGGGTTCAAAATCAATGCACAGCTGTTCATTGAGTTAGAAATCCATGCAGGAAATATGAAACACTAAAAACCACTGGTTTATGGTTGTCGTGATGCAGCGCTCATTTCAACATGATCGTCTTTTCCTCTTAACCACCTTAATGCTTTTACTGCAAACCTCCTTCCATGAACATCTCACCAAACAGCTAAAAAGGTAAAGATTTTTGTCTTGATTTCCTTTTGACAATTTTACATTACCCAACAACACGATATTAGTTAACTTGTATCATGAAAGATTTGATACTTTTGTGTCCCACATGACAACTTTGCTAGTTTCAAAAGATTAGAAAACATGTAGAGAGTTGGGGCTGTGTACAGACAATCTAAGATCCTAAATAGTGTTTTTAAACAATCATTTATCAGGATTTTGTTCATTCATTCTCTCTATTTAAGAACCAATCAATCAATCAATCAATCAAAGAATCCACTGAAAATTCTTTCAACTTACTTACTGTTAAAATAAAACAAATTATTTTTAGGACTGTCCTTGCGCTTGAGAAAGTTAAATATTTGACTGAAATGTAAAGTTTGTGTGGAAAAAGTCAAAATGAATAGATTATTTTCAAATAGCCAGCATAAACATAAATGGGTTTACATATTCTGATGAAAGGTTAAAAATTCACATAAACACATTTTTAAAATGTTTTTTTTAAATTGTGAAATAGTTCCATTATGTAGCAAGTGACATGCCTGGAGATGTTGGAATAATCAACACAGGATTGTTTGAGTACTCACCACCATGTTATAGGCTTCAGGGACATCTACTTCAAACTGAAACTTTCCACTTTGGTAGTAACCTTCATCTGAAATGAAAGTGGAGAAAGAGGATAAGCAACAACTTGGCAAATAATGCCAAAGGAAAACAGTTCCATCCATGATGGGATGAAGATTCAGTCTTGCCTTCTTAGATTTCCGCATTTAAAATTCTACTTTCCCTTTGGGCCATATTTGAACACCATTTTCAGCAAAAAGCTTTTGTTCAAGCATGGAAGTTCAAGGAAATGCTACAAACGGGCAACTTTATACAAGACTGTTTGACAAAAAACATTAAAATCATCATCAATAAAGCTGAGAGTGAAAAGATGTAAAACAAGTATTTTACAACAACCTAACTATCATTGTGGTGGGATGTTTAGATGACAAAGGCAAGTTGAATACCGATAAATATTCTTATAAAAAGGGAAGCTGAGTTACAGGTATAATGAAACCTCATAAGCACATAAGAACGAACGGTCTTTGACAGGTGTTTTAAAGGTCCAACTGTATGCTGATGATGCTATGTTATCTATGTCAACTGAATGGAGCAGAATCAGAACACTGTTCCACTACAGATAACATAGATGCTGTCCAGATTGGATAAATCAGGACTATATCAAGGGGCAAAGTAAGGCCTGTATGACTGTTGTGTTTCTTTCAGGCAAAAATGTTTTTGTTAGCTGACTTTAACCACCTCTGTAATTTTTTTTCTTCTCCAGAAAGCCTGGTTTACCAAGAGGCAGGAGATCAAGATGCTAGCTGAGAGGGTGTTTGTTTGATGCTCAGAAGACCATGTGTGCTTCCTGAAAATCTAGTTGTGGTGGTTCAGACTGAAGGGAATGTGGTGGTTGTGTCTCATGATTTTGGGACACGAGGTCCTAGGACCATCAAGGGGATCTAGAGCACCCAAAAAAGATTTCTATTCTAGACCATTGTCATGTCAGTCACAGTTGCAATGTTTCTAGAAGAACCTCCTTTTGATCTTCTAAAATGATATTTAGTAGCAGTTTATCAAGATCTTCAGAGGCTGACTGAAGGCCTTAACTTAGTTTCAAAATATTCTTAACATTTGACCTAAATTGTTAAAAATGTGAATGGTCCCTTCAGAGGTTTTTAGTCAAAGAACACAAAGTTTTTGAAAGATTTAAAGCTGTACTTTTAATTTTCAATAAGTTTAAAACTGCTTCAATTCTCAAAAACCACACAGGTACAGCAAACTTAAAGTGAAAGCAGGAATATTTTTAATAAGCTGGAACTGAGTCTTTAATTATTGAAATAGTTGAAAGCATCTCATGAAGGTTTGTGTCTACAAACTTAAAGAACAAAGAAAAGACCAAGTTAAGTCTAAGGATGTCTCGTTAAGCTTAAGATTCCAAAACCCCAGCTACATCAACCACGGTAGGTAAAGTTGGTGGACATTAATGCCTGAAATGCCTCGATCACAATCAAGAGTTTCTTACAGAGCTGAAAAAGCAGCAGGTATATAAAATAGAAAAATTGTATTATTGGACATGTAGGGACTTTAATGAGTGTCCGCACATCTAATAGACTTTGCTGACAGTAGAAAACCCAGCAGTTTTGCACCATCTGAAAAAACCTTACTCTGCATAAGTCACAAATCAGAAACATTTATCAAAGGGAAGCTGACCAACTTCTTAGGTTTTTTACATTATAGTTACATAAAATAGCTGCAAGAAAAAGCCCTTATAGTGTCAATGCTACAACTTTCTATATGCATCAATGCTCAGCTTTTTTTCACATAAAAACATCACAAAGACCCAATATAGATGCACCACCCCAGCCTTTTAGCTTAAATAGATTCTAAAGAACAATTAAAAAAAATCTTAAAACAATGGGGAGCTGAGCAGGATGAACCTGTAAAAGAAAACAACACAAAAACTATGAGCGAAAGCATCAAAACTAAAGGGTGGAAGTCTGTGCACAGCCAGCTAAGAAAGATAAAACCTAACAGGAAAAAGGCAGATGACAGTAAACGCTTTTCCTACTGCAGTCAGAGGTTATAAAAAATTCAAGACATGGTCGATCCTCACCGTCACAAAACACTCAGCTTTCACACAGACACAGTCTACCAAAATTGAAATCTTCTGACTAAATATCTAAACTTGATTTAACAAAAACAACATTTCCTAAAGAACAGTTTTTACTTTTTCCACTTTATCATCTAAACGTAGCCAAGGCTTAAAATCACAAAGGTTTCCAGTTGGAATTTTGGTCGCTGTGCCACCGGGATATCTGTATCGAGTTTCTAGCACAAACCTCTGCTCTTGGTCCAAAAAATGAGCTTAAGCAAAATGTGCTTTAGAGTGCAGAGCCATAACAATCTGGCAAGAGGAGGATCAATAAATGCATCTTACTATAAATGACAAATCATTACCATCACAGAGAAAGTCTGATAATCTGCATGCTCACAACAGTTTGCTGTGTGTAAATCACAGGGTAATGACTAGCTTACTCCAGCACAGTAAAGTCATGTTGGGAATTGCTTCGATAAATTTCTACACTTGTGATTCCCCTCAATGGAGAGCAGTTAGCAAGAACGATGAGTTTTATGAGCAGACTTAACTTATTCCTCAAGAGCTCATAAAGACACAGAACAGAATCTATTCAACTAAAAAGATCCAGACGAAACACAAGATGTGCAACAGGGAGCGGTTTGGGTCCAGTTTGAAAAGGACTCATTAATCTATTAACTAATCAAATCGGTCTCTATCAAGATAAAAGTAAGCGTGAATTGTGGCAATAAATAAAAAAACTTTGAAAAATGTATATTTTATCCACACAAATTATAAGAATAGGACGGCTTTAGCAGTTGTTCAATAATTAGATTGGTGTAGTTAACTGATCATTATTTCTTTTAGTAAAATCCAAATTTCCTGACAAAACGACCTCCAAGTTGCCTTAGCGCTAAGGACTAAACTTCTTCACAGCTGCTGTGCCATCTTTCCCTCAGAGTCCAAGCAGTTAAGTTAATAGACGCTCTTCAACATTTGAACGGTTGATTAAAGCAGTTAGACACTCTGGATAAACAGTTAATGAGCCGCCACCCAGGAGCAACCACACAACGGCAGAGGAAAGAGGGGAGGTGATTCTCTGTCTTAGAAAGGACTATAACATCAGGCAGCAGTAGACATCAGGCAGTGCCGACTGCCGACAGGCAGAATTTACAGTTTTATGAAAATAAAGATGATCTAAAAGGATGGAATAATAAGAAACCTCTTAGCTAAAAAACAGCCAAACTGTGAAAACTAATAAACTGAGCTTGAATCCGTTTATGAGTCTTGGAACGTTCTACACAAAAAGTAAAAACATCTTTACCTCAGACTGACAACAGCAGCAATACTGCAATTATCTGCTAGGTATTTGAAAGGTGTGAGTTTTTGGCAACACAAAGGAGTTCAGTTTGACATCAAAACAACAAGTGCTTCGGTTTTGAAGCAGCAAAGTCCCTCCGCCCTTTGTTTTTTTTCATTTGACTCTTTAGCAGGAGTAGTAGCTGCACTGTGGTCATAGAAAGTTATGGGTGAAAACCTGAGTAATTTTGTCAGTTAGTCCAAATAGGCTATATGCACTGGCTTTCCTTTTGCACAGATGTAACATTAACTTTGAGGCTGAACATGCGGAATGGGACTGGAAGAGTCAAAGATGATGTTGTTGTCCAACACTTAGAACAGAACCGTGTAAAGTATAAGTCACAACTGCCCTTACAGATAGATATGGGCTGTCTGCAGGCAAAAAATGGGGAAACCTGTACAGGGCGTGCAAGTAGTCAACACGAAAATGTTCATTTTTTTCTATGGATGTGCAGCGGGTGTCTGGTTGTAGCTTAAACACACAAAAGGGGAGTTAGGGTGAAGTAGGCGAGACGCATTCGGGGTCGGTACATAGCCAGTACCTGCACATTACTAACAATTAGAGTGTGGCGTAAATGCAGCGTATGACAGCATTACCCATTTATCCATAAATAAATGTTGCTTCTATTAATCTTGTAGATAATTCACGATACACTTAACCCGCTATACTTGTACTCAAGTGTATCTTCTTAAGGATTTTCCATTTGGTTATAGTATTTTTTTTACTGCATAATCGTTCATTTAAAGTACCCGGTAGTTGGTCCATGCAATTATAACCCTTTTGTAACTGATGGATAGAAACGGATCAAAAAAGTTTGATCACAGTCAGATTTAACTCGCAACTAAGCAGTGACGGAATGGCAGAAAAAAAGTGATCGTTTCAAATATTTTTTACTTAGAATAACAAAAAATCTTTGCATTAATGTTTCAGTATTAGGACTAAAATGAATGTGGGATTTACATTTAAGTCGCAGATTACTTTAATATCAATATTTATGCAAAACCTTTAAGGCAATCTCCATTTTTTATATCTAAAGTCGATAATAAACACTAGACTGAGGAAAGATCACGAGATCTCTTTAAATATGCTTTGTAGGGTCCATGTAAAGTTGTGCGATACATTTTTGTCATCTATTCACCATTACAGGAATTTTGCTTTTTAAAAAATTGATACGTTTGCTGGTGGTGTGTGCCGGGTGAGAACTTGCGACTGAAAAGACAGGGCAACTCTTTCTCCAGAACTCGATCTCCAATCAATTATGCTGAGAAGAACATGACACCAATCCTTTTTTTCCAAATAGCTGATCTGTGCTCTTCTCAGTAGATGCTGCTAACAAAGTCCAACGCGAAAGCCAATCTGGAGTCACACTCTTTGTTTGGGTGGAAGACAGAGTAATGAATATCAATGAGGCTGGTGCTCTCACAGAGTAAATGAATTCTTTACCTCTCGAATCAAACATGGACTTCAGAATGACACTTTACTCATTTAAACAGGATCACAGTTTCTTCTTAAAAAGATAAGTCTGGTAAAAAAAAAAAAAACAAATCCATACATTTTCATGAATATATGCAGTAACTAACTAAATGCTTACAGTCTATTTAAAACACTTGATGGTCGAAGGTTTCTGCCTGTAGGTGAATACAAGTTTATTTCCTTAGGGGAGGTGGGTGTTGTAGTGGACAAACATTTACATTTATACATTTAAGCCCACACATATGATTATTTTTTATATGCTGTTTGAGTTCTGGAAACAGGTGAAAAGAAAGTGAAGCATGCAACATCATTCTTTCTGAGTTCTAAATGCCTGAATGTGGTATTAGGAATAACAGATTTTAGAGTAAATCTCTTCTAACTGATTCTACTCCAAAAACACTGTATGTTTATTAGTTCTGGACATTACGGTATTAATTATTCTAGACAACATAACAGTAAAACAATACTGTTTAACACACGAGAGCAGCAAGTAAAGTGATGTTCTGCCCTTTATTAAGAACTAAATATTCCTAGTATTTTTTTTAATCTGAATCTTTGTTTCTGACTTTGAACTATTCAACAATTTCCCTTTGGATACTTAAAGTATCTGTCTATTTGGAAATATATTTCAATCTAATTTTACAACGTGAATAAAAACTCTTTAAAGTCTCACTACAATCATCTTTTGATCTATCGTAAAATCTTTTACTACAATTATGCAGTTTTTAGCCAAAATCAAAAAAACCCGTGTTATTTTCCAGGACATTTTTCTGGTTCATCAAAAATTCACCTCCGACTTATGAGGGGACCTTTACGCTGATATTAAAGCTTTAGTCACAGCTGCCCCTGTTGCTAAATATAGGATGTCCACAAGCGAAAAATCGCCAAACCCAAACTATTGACTAGCGTGTGGCATAAGGGCACCTCACGTGCATTAGAAGTGCATGAAACTTACATTGCAAATACTTCACAATACACTTACTACGCTCACCATCACATTTTTGGAGATCATTTGATGAGATAAGAAACTGTGTTTTTTCTGAGTGACACTTTTTCTGATTTCCATGTTAATAATGGGGGCCTGACTCCAAACTGCGTAAAGTCTGGTTTCTCTGTGGGAGAAAATAATGGGCATAGTCCTTTTCTTCCTATTATCAATCGTAATAAGCGGCAGACGTGTTCTTTTCTCTGCAAAGACACGAACACTTGTTAAGAAGAGAACAAAGCTGAGTCCTCATAGAGCTTAGGTGGCTTTTGTTTTTGCAGAAACGCTGCAAAGACCGGCGTTGCTTTTCAGCTTGCGACCTGAACTCAAAGCCCAACGACACAAGATTATATTGATGCTTTCTTTACCTGCTGGCTCAGACAAATTGTATCATGAATCACTGTTGTCACCAAACGCTTCAAACAACAGGAGCACAAAATCGATTTAAATCTCAGCCACGTTTGTGAAAACAGCACCGCAGCAGCAGGGATGATTCAAATCGTCTTGTAACTTAGATAAGTAATAAATTACAGTTCTGAACATCTGTTTAAAGTAGCTTCTTTAAGGAAAAAAAGAACATTTTATAGGGAATCACTAAATCATGAGGCTGTAACTCGTAGAATTGAGGAATAATTGATTGTAAAAAATGTAAAAACTCCAGCTGCGTTGAGCATATAAACACCACATAAGTCCTAGAAAGGTGAGGAGATAAAACTGTTTCCATTTCTGCTGCAACTTTTGGATCTGCTTGAATATTCAGGGATGATAATAAACCATTTAAAGCCAGGTTTCTTCAGATATGCATTTCTGACCAGCTGCAAGATAGAAGACTTTAGATGGTTTTAACTCGGTGAAGGCAAAAAGTTCAACCCAATGATATGAAGGAAGCAAATCTTGGAAAGTGATGCTGTATATTTACTAGCTTCTTAAAGTCTTAGTTGTGTCTCCCCTGACAGGTGGATATGGGCCGTCGAGACACACAGGTGGCCCACACAAAATATCAAGGTTGTGGACCGCTCTGTATCCCATAGAGCTACAGTGTTCATGCACATTTTTTTCCACAGACCTACAGCGAGCAACAGCTCGTAATGAACCCTCATACAACACGCAAAAGTAAGTTAGGGCAGTGTTTTTCAACCAGTGTGCCGTGGGAAATTGCCCTCATTCACTGATCTAAAATCATTTTCCATCTCCAGGAAATCAGCTCTGTGTTCATCCAAACAGGCCCTGATAAAACACTGAGTGGTTAGGAATATGAAAGAACGTAAAATACTTTTTTCTTTGTGTTTATTTGATTCTATTAAAGACATTTTGATAAGAATGACGGTACCGCGATTTAGCCGTAGCTTCAGACGTTTTCGGAAAAGTCCCGCCCCTTTAACTGTCTCCACCAATCATTCTTGGAGGCTTAATCACACGTCATCAGTCTGACCAATCAGAAGTGCTTAAAGTCTTCACTTCCTTGTTCCGATTTAGCTCATAAAGTCTCTCAGTTTAGACAAAAAGACCAGCTAAAGCTCGTCTTTAGCGGTGTAGCTTTCCACAGAATCCGGTGTCAGACCGTGGAACAAGTGAACAAAACAATGAAGCTCAGAGACGCTAGTCTGTCTGTGTTAGGTGGCTGTTTGCACTACATCTCCCATGATGCATTGGGTTAAAGTGACAGCGTCTCAGCACACAATGAATCTTCGTTGTTAAACGTCTTGAAACCGCAACGAACACACAACAATTGAAAAACACTAAGTTAAGGTAAAGCAGGTGAGACGCAGGCGTTTCGTACGGATTTTGACAATCAGTGCGTAGTTTGTGTGGGCATTTTACAGGGGTCCTACAGGCACTTAGGTATCTGTGCAGCATTTGCATGAGGTCAGTAAGGAGCCAGTGCAAGCAACGTACTAATGACTAGAGTGTGGCATGACAGCATCACTTGTATATCATAAGTGAATGCAACTACAAATACTTCCAGATACACTTACCACACGAATGACAATGGCACATTCCATTTTCATGCAATCCTTGAAATGACTGCGCAAGCCAAGACACAAGACTAGCCTGCACTCCCCTTAAGATGCCGCCGCTCTTCACTACGACCCTCCACCAACTCTAAAAACCTGCAGGTCCGACACGGGTCAACACTCATTTGGGTGACTGACCTATAAGAAGCTTGTTCACCAGA
The DNA here is from genome assembly GCF_053564925.1 of Oryzias latipes. Lineage (NCBI taxonomy): Eukaryota > Metazoa > Chordata > Actinopteri > Beloniformes > Adrianichthyidae > Oryzias > Oryzias latipes. The sequence goes on along the minus strand of NC_136257.1, from coordinate 29,539,530 downwards.
AGCAAACAGAATTTGCATCAACAAGCATTTTTTAAAGTACCTGTGGTTACATTTAAGTGCACCTACTTTGGAAAATTGTTAACCATAAAGTTACCAACAGCTCCTTGGTCTGTATTTAAGATTCTAAAGTCAACATTTCTTTAGTCAGTCAAATTTTAATGGTGGAGCTATGAGCTATAATGTTTAACGAATACAGTTTTTTCATTTTTAAAATTAAGGTTGAAAATAGTCATCAGATTTTCAGGAAAATTCTATTAAAACACTGTAATATTGTATGCATGAACTGTTGGGACCTGCAGTCACTGTGCGTGTGTGTGTGGGGGGGGGGGGGGGGGGGGTGTTCCATCAACAACAATCTGTTCTTGAGCTTTTTTTCTGAACAACGCTCCTAAATCATTACCAGCCACAGATAATCAGATAAAGTTAAGAAAAGTGTGTTGATATCACGCATCAGCAGCCAAAACATCCTTCCCACCATGCAGCTGTGGTCTTATTTGCCATGTTTTAAGTGGGTGACAATTTTCCACACCAGAACATAAAGAAACAAAGAGCTGTGCTTTGAAACGGTCTCCGTCTGCATGTTGTGGTGGCGCATCGCTGCACAAGCCGCACATTCCCCCTCCACACACACACACACACAGCTAATGAGAGCGTGACTCTGGAAGCTGCTGCATGACAGGTAGGGAAAAGGAAGCACGAGCCAAGAGAGCCTCCGGAGATTTGTGTAACTCCACACCGCTGCGTCTGTGTCGTACAACGCTCGACAGGTAGCCCACTTAGGCTGGAACACTGCTGAGCAAGCAGCGTGCACCTTGGAACTAATATAAGTGCTGTCATAATGTAAAAACACAAAAAGAGATCTCGGAGGTTTGAGTAAATCTGTGTTGGCATTTTCATTTTTTAACGGATTCACACAGTTGTTCATTCCAGTATGAATGTTCGAAGCAAGAAATCAGGGTAAAAAAACAAAAAACAGGACCAGTTTAACCTTTAATGTTTTTGTCTTACCGGGAGACACGGACAGCTGAAAGTGATGCAGCTTGTTCTCATCTGGAAAACTGGCTTTGCATGTACCTGCACATGACGGGTGGAGAAAGAGGGACAGTCATCAGTTTGTGAGACCTGTGAGACGTTTTAACTGTTTTTTTTTTTCTTTCTCCCAGCTTTATTGAACCAAATATTAAAGTACAAAACACAACATCACGGAATCAAATAGGACATCAGCTGCAATTACCAATGTTATCATTCCCAACTTATTTAGTTTACTTAATAAGTAATAGACATAGCAGGAACATGTAGAAAATTGAGCTTGCTGATAAGAAAATAAAATAGCTTAAAATGTATAAAAAAACTAATATTTACAAAACAAAATTTTCTTGGAGGAAAGGATTAATTATCAAACAAAAAAGCACAAATAGTTCCAGTGTCACTTGCCTTGGGTGTGTTAATCTTTTTAATGTACTCATAAAATTGAAACATCTCTATCTTAATACCATTTCGCTTTTTTTATTCTGCCCTTATGTAAAATTTAGATTGGAGAAGTAACAAATTAATACTATTTTCTACTTTTTTATCATCAGAATTGAAATATGTGGGGATTTATAATAATATCACAATTAAATTTGATGTTTACCAAACGTTCTAATTGGTTACGTTTTAACTGTATCCTCAATAAACAGAGCTGGTTAACGTCACTCCACCTATCCACACTAGCCCACAGGAGTCCCCGTGGCATCATATTCCCCCTGCTGCTCAAAGTCAGGTACTGCATGCAAAATCCCCAGACATTTTGACCCTACTGTTCGGAGATATTTTGGAGGCAATGTCAAAATATTTTGGTACGCTCTGTTTTGATTATTTTATGTAATTTTCAGTTGAAAAAAAAAGGAAAAATACATGGTTTCTCCTTGTTTATCACAAATAATCAGTGACAGGAGAAATCTGCAAAGTCACATAAGCCTTATATATAAAATACATACTGTGCAGCTGTGAACTAATATTTTGATTGGTTTTCATTTCAAAGTAGGAGTTGGATCATTCCATTTAAGGAGGATTGTTACAGCTGTGGCTGTGTTTAGTTCAGTTTTTTCTTTTTAATTAAGGTTTGTGTACTTTATTTCCATATCAGAGAGGGACATCAGGGTTTTTTGTGCCTCTTTGTGTGTCTGTCCGTCTCTGATCATTTTCAGGTGTGGTGCTGAAAAGATGTGGCTCCAATTGGACCAGAGCGGATGGAGGCAGCATCGTGTGAACCCCCAGCCCTCGAGAAGGGAGCTCTGCAGCAACCCGTCTCCGTTTTTAGCTCAGCTCTCTTCTCCACTTGATATGTAAACGTTGTTGACCATGCGAGTGTTGCATTAGCAGTGTTCTTTGTAGTGTTTTGTGTTCGGGGCCACTCTGTGCAGTCTTTTGTTGGCGGTTAGCTATAGTTTAAAGTGAAGCTGTAGGGATGAACTGCCTCTTTTCTTGTGTTTATGTTCATTTGGGGAAGTAAGTGTTTTGTCATCGTTTTCCCTTTTCTCTCGTTTGCAGAAAAGAATTCAGAGTTTAGAAAGGTGGGGGTTTTCTTTGTTATTTTGGTCTTTTGCTTCCCCTTTTTTGTTATTTAAGTTTTTGTAAATAAATTCAAAACTTTTTATTGAGATGTTGTTTTTGTTCATTTAAAGTTGGGGCAAATTATTCTTTTGTTACCCTCAACCAGATCCCCTCGACACAAAAAGGAGCTTAACAAGGATTATAAGATTTAAACTTATAAAGATTGGATTCTGTTGTATAATTATGTTGGAGAACTGATGGTTTTATGGGCTTGATTTTTCTCTTTCAGCAACACAGTTGTCCATTGTTCCTAGTCTGATGTAGAAAGAAATCCCCCAAACTAACAAGCTTTGTGACTTTCCTGTGGACACTGAGCTGGGTTGCATCCTCGTCTTTCACGGTCCTGATCAGCAAGAGGGGGAAACTCATCGGAGCGCGCACAAAAACAATCACGCTGAGCTCAGCCAAACCAACCACAACGGAGCGTTTTAATATTCAGAAACTAAACAAACAGAAATGTGATACACTGTGGGGAATTTCTAAAAAGGGAAACCACTAAAAGCTATTTTCCATTTTTAAAAACAACTTTCCCAGACTACCATTAAAATGGCTTTTAGTATTCATCCTGTTTTTTCTAAGGAGATATTGAGTTTTTGTTTTTTTAGAAACCTGCAGTTTTAAAGGGTGTTTTCTTTTGTGGCCAAAAACAGAAATCAGTTGAGCAGATAAAGTTGTTTTATTAAGACTTAACACTAGCTCAGCAGAACAGATGGTGCAAAACTGAGCTCTGGAGCTTTGCAGAAAGTGGTTAGCTTGAAACAGAAAGTGCCGCTTTTTCAAAGTGGCAATAAAAAGTATAATCCCACATTGATGGCGGGTTTTTTTCACAACACAGAAAGCTGTTATCCATGGTTGCCTAACTAAGCATTTCAAAACAAAAGTGCTGTTTTATATTTAATTGTTTAAATGAACAAGACAAACTTTCTACTAAACTGTTAACTGATCAACTGCTTGATGTTTTTACATTTTCATTTTACGTTCTTTAATCATTCACAGGACAGTTGAGCGACCGACCAATCAAGAAAATAAACTCATAAATCGCTTAGTGCGTCCATCTTCTCCCTTCACCATGTCTTTTTTGCTAATGTCAACCTTTTTTTTTTTTTAAATCAAGTCTTCAGATTAATGCTTTGGAATGTTTGGGGTTCTAATCAAAATCTAAATAGCTCTGTATTTGATTGAACCGTGGGTTTTAATACTGTAGAGAACCACACTAGGGTTCACTTGCAAGCAAACTAATTGTAACCAATTGTAAAGCATAGATTATTCTTTGATTAAACATCAGGCATAACTTACTGGGAAGATTGGCTTCAAGGTCTGCAACTTCTGTTTAAAAAAAAAAAAAAGGAAAATAATTCATAAATCATCAAATTTCCATGTCAGCAGAATAAATGTTAGCTTTACATATTTTTCTTTTTGATAAACAAATAAAATATCAGACCAATACGCTGTGGAGCTGTGTACCTTTGGTAAGGAGGCGGTCCCTGATGGAGACTCTGTGGGCGGAGTCTGAGGTTGCAGATGAACGGCCCGCCTTTCCTGCATCGTCTTTCTTTAATTTCCTGGCCAGGGTGAGCATGGCGGTGCTATGATGTGCCTCTCTTCCACCAACTCTGCCCTTTACCAATCGGCCCCTTTAAATATCTACCGGTCACAGATAAAAAATAAAACACTCACAATATGGATTCATAGAAAGTTAGAAGAAAAACTATAATTTCACTTTTTGCAAATGGCTTGTTTTACAAAGACATAAGTAGAATGAGGTTAAAGGTTAGAGTTTAATTATCCTTTGTAACATAATTAGAAAGGCTGCTCTCATGCTTTCATTAACAACAACAAGGGGAGCCTCTTTTATGCACACCAGCTGCTGTGTGTATAAACTTAAAACTGTATATGTTTAAAAGAAATTCCTATAATCATGATTACAATTTGAACACAAATCAAAACATTTTTGCAAAAACTACAATTTTCTTTCTTGGTTTGATTAATTGATTAGTATATGTATTTATTTATTTTTCTACAAATATCTCATTTCTTTTTTTCTTTTCATTTAATATTTTAACAATTTTAAAGCTGTATAGATAAAATCTAACATGGAAAGTTTTGCATATAATCCTAAAAGTGACAAATATTTCAATTTCTTTGACAAAAATCCTCCCCAACATGAGATTAGCAGGAGACTAACTCTTGAGCAGAATTTAGTTATTTTTTTTATCCCACTAGGTTCCTTGTTAATGTTACTTAAAAGCCTTTGAATTGGGAGTGAGATAATGCAGCAGACATTGAACTTGACTGAAAAGTAATATAAACGTTCAAGCAAAAAAAGCACCAAAGTGAAATGAAATACTAAAAAATGTGTTTTTTTGATATGCTGCTTAATGGGTGCTATAACTTTTCAGTTAATAAAAGGTTTGTATCATATATAATACATTTACACTACAATAATAACATGGTAACATCTTAAAATAGTTGTCTGTGGTGGAAACTATGGTTTTCAAAATAAAAGCATATTTGTAAATGAGCAAAAATCTAATGTTTTCCTACACATTTGTGAAAACTTTATTGTTTCTAAAAAGAAATGTGCACTACAGACTGTTCTTTTATTTTGGTCCCAGTTAAAGCTATGGTCATTTCTGTCAGTGTGTACTCTCAGAGTGCTACAAAATAAAATGAGTCCAAAAGCAAAAAAAACTTCATTTACTTTCATGAAATAATTATGCGAAAGCATCCAGGTCTAACTAGCAGCCGGATAGAACGCCTTTCTGCTCAGAGCTGGGCCGCAGAATGCTAGATTTCCCATAATTCTGTGCATGTTGTTGTCAAATATTTACATGTTCACGGGGGGGGGGGGGGGGGGGGGGGGGGGGGCTCACAGATTGAAGGCATCAGCTGTCAGAAAGTGTGTCACTGAGACCAATTCAACACGACCCCCTGCCTGCCTCAGCTGTCAGTTTCTGTACCCCGGTAACAAATACAATCAAAAACATGTATAACAATATGAAATCTTTCATTAAAACCATCAAATTACTGCCCAATACAATTATTTACCACATTGCTAATGGTGTGTCAAAAAGTTCTAATGTTTGGCTTAAAATAAAATGTAAAGAATAAAATGTGGCAGTTATTTTTAATCTACTAAACTAGGCAAAGCAAAAACACCTATTCCCATTGCCTTGTCATATTAGAAGTGTTCAAAATTTTATAATTTACCACTCGTTAACTTGACCAAAAACAGGTTTGTTGACCAATAACTAGCCTCAAACCTGTTTTGTCTCCCAGGCTCAACATGCAGCGCAAGGATGAACGCGGGAATTCGTCTTTTTTAGCGTTAAACGATAAACTAGGAGGACAAAGTTGGGTTTCAAGCTAACCGCTGTTAGCTACTGTTGTTTGTTACCTGAAGTCTGAGAGCTAGCGATCCGTGTTACACCATAACCTGCTGCCCTCCTCTGCGCAGGCGCTCTCGGCACCGCCCCCAGATAGTTGCATGCACGTCGGACCCCAAATAATTTTCACATTAAATATTTGAAGTCTAGAAGAAAAAATAAACTGATCGAAAGATCAGCTGTCAGAACTTGGCTTCTGTGTCATGGGGAACGGAAGTGAAGCACAAGCCGGTATCGCTCTTCGTGTCCGTGCGGAAACGATGAGCGATAAATAGTTCCGCATTGAAAAGAATGTCTCTTTAAGCTTAAAGATTTTTTTTTTAAATTGTGTTGACAAAAATATGAACTAATCGAAAAATTTCTGACCTAAAATGCTATTTGGATCCTTCAATGCATACATTATTTTAATGAAATCAATGTTTTGCATTTTGTTCTGTTCAAAAAAAAATTCCTGTCAGTTATTTTTGTAAGAATTCCTTCTTTATTGATCAGGCTAAAAAACAAAAAAAAAAATTGGGGGGGGGGGGGGTGTTGAAACGTTTATTTTTAACAAAGATTAAAAATTAAATAGCTTTTACAACTGTATTGTAACTATCTATCTATTCACCTTCCTCGTCACCATTTTTCATCTACAATACATGATCTGTTTGTTTTGATGCACGTTGTGATACCGCCAATCTGCAAACATTACAAAGAAAAATGTTGGGGAAATGTTAGTAATATTTGCCAGAATTAACTGTTTATTAATATTTTTTATTTATATTTTGCAATCAAATGCATATAGAGACATTATTCAAATTTATTGTCATAAATGCAGTTATTGCGATTAAAAATGTCTAATTGATGCATAAATTAAAATTTCCAGCTATAGTTGAATAAATAAATAAATGATGACGATAGTGTTGATACGGAGCCTGTGTCCGGACATTAAAAAAACTAAAATACATCTCGTTCCCACAGATTAATATCTTGATCGCACGAAATAATATTCCGTTCCCACAATATACTATTCCGTTCCCTCGAAATACTATTTCGCTCCCTGCTAATTAATTAGTACAAACGAAATAATTAATTTGTGCTAACGGAATAATTATTCACGTCATAAGTCATTCATAAACACGATATTCTCTCCGTCCGGCCGCAAAAGCTGCTTTCAGCGGTAACTTCCGTTGTAGGTACCGGATGTTCTCGGGTTGCCGGATGTTCTCGGGGTCCTTCAGGGTCCTTCAAATGAGTTATATCACTAGAGGAGACATCACGTGGTTCCTCATGGGAGGAGAGCACCGCCATCTTGGTGAGGTCAAGTTTTGAAGCCCAAATCACTTTTATAACATTTAATAAAGAGCTCTGTTTTTGCTTTCAATCACTTCATCATATGAAAAAGAAGAATGGCTTGAAATTGCTTAGTTTTGTTCAGAAATACAAACTTCACGAGTACCCCTAACTTAACTAGTATTAGACTACTTAGATTTATTTCTATGTTCCTTTATTTTATTTTACTTATGTTTTTATTTATTTGTGTGTTATGTTCATTGTTTCTTTTTTTCCCCTCTATTCTTTATTTTCTATGTTAATATGTTATGTTTGGCAATGGTGACTGATCTTCGAGGCAATATTGATTACATCGTTATTGTTCGTTGTTAACGTTAATGTCATTGTTAATGTATGATACCGCAATTGTCAATAAAGTTTTTTAAAAAACTTAGCGACGTTAACTCATTGGTCGTGGCAACTTACAGCCAATCAAATAGTGTGACGTCATCATTGGTCGAAGGACCCCGAAGGACCCCGAGAACATCCGGCAACCCGAGAACATCCGGTACCCACACCGTGTCTCTGTGACCCACATTCGTTCAATTCAATTCAATTCAATTCAATTCAATTTTATTTGTATAGCCCAAAATCACAACTACAGTCGTCTCAATGGGCTTCGAAGTAAAACATGAAATCAAAAGGATCACGAATACAAAGAGTTCAATAGAAAAATACTAAAATGAACTAACAAACTGACTAAGCTATACTGGCATCCCTGCCCTTAGACCCCCTTCGCGGTAAGGAAAAACTCCCAAAAAAAACGGATTCCGGAAAAAACGAAGAAACCTCAGAGGTGCCCACATGAAGGAGGGATCCTCCCCCAGGACAGACAGGTGATTTACCAGAAATCTTAGAGAAGAATTAACTTATCTAAATCTACAACTACATATATAAAAGTCCAGCAGACGAGCTTCATCCAGCCGTGGTTGTGAGGACAGTCAAAGGCGCGAGTCGAGCCGGAGACAGGATCCACAGCCAGGTGTAGGAGCAGGAGCAGAGGCGAGGTACTCGGTCAGGTACAGAGCAGAGACGAGCCAGAGATGAGCCAGAGGCAGGAGGGCGAGCAAAGGCGAGGTAAACGGTCAGGAACTGGAGCACGGATGAGCCAACTGGAGTCTGGAAGCACTCCCACTCCCCAGGAGGGGAGAGGAAAAGAGGGACAATACATGAATCGCACTGCACCAAACAGAGGCATGGAGAACTAAATGATAAATTATGATCAAGAATAGAGGAGAGGAAGGGTAGAAGTAAAAACAGGAAAGAGGACAGAACCCTAGTGCACCATAGTTACCCCAGCTTCAACTTCTAGCAGCCTTTTAAAAGAAATAGTTATTATTAAGTTTAATTTAAACAAATTAACATTAAGTTAAATAATCTCTGAATACTTACTAGTCTGACAATAAGCCTGTCCAAAGAGGAATGTTTTCAGTCTAGCTTTGAATGTAGAAACTGAGTCGGCCTCTCTTACATGAGCTGGGAGTTTATTCCATAAGACAGGGGCTTGGTGACTAAACGCTCTACCTCCAACCGTACTTTTACTAATTCTAGGAACCACAAGCAGTCCTGCATTTTGCGAGCGAAGTGTTCTGATTGGTTGGTAAGGGACTATGAGGTCCTTAATATAGGACGGGGCCATTCCATGTAAGGCCTTATAGGTTAACAGGAGGATCTTGAACTTGATTCTGGAATCAACTGGGAGCCAATGGAGCGAAACTAACACAGGAGTGATGTGATCTCTTCTGCTAGTTCCAGCTAACAATCTAGCTGCTGCGTTCTGAACAAGCTGGAGACTTCTTAAGGAACTCTTAGGACACGCTGCTAACAAGGAGTTACAGTAATCCAGCCTCGACGTAACAAATGCATGGATGAGTTTTTCAGCATCACTCTTAGAAAGTATATTTCTGATCTTAGCAATATTCCGCAGGTGAAAAAAGGCAGTTCTGCACGCCTGAGATATGTGAGCCTTAAATGATAAATCCTGGTCAAGTAAAACCCCAAGGTTTCTAACTGTGGAATTGGGGGTTATACTTATGCCATCCAGGGAGACTATCTGAGCAGACAGAGTATCTCTGAGGTTTTTAGGACCAAGTATATTGACCTCAGTTTTTTCTGGGTTCAAGAGGAGGTAATTAATTGTCATCCAGGTCTTGATGTCACTGATGCAGGCGTTCAGTTTCTCTATCTGGTCATTCTGGTCAGGCTTCATGGATAAATACAACTGTGTATCGTCGGCATAACAATGAAAATTAATGCTGTGTTTCCTGATTATGTTTCCTAGGGGTAGCATATAAAGCGTAAACAGGATCGGTCCCAAGACTGAGCCCTGTGGGACTCCATAGTTGACTCGAGTGCACTGAGAGGAATGGCCATTTACATTAACGAACTGATACCTATCGGACAGATAGGATTTAAACCACTGGAGAGCAGATCCTCTGATCCCTATGTCCTGCTCTAATCTATGGAGTAAAATACCGTGGTCGATAGTGTCAAAGGCTGCACTGAGGTCCAACAGGACCAGAATAGAAAGTAGTCCCTTTTCTGAGGCCAATAACAAGTCATTAGAGACTCTAACTAGTGCAGTTTCCGTACTGTGGTGAGATCTAAACCCCGACTGAAAGTCTTCAAAGTGGCTGTTGTCCTGTAGGTGGCAGTAAAGTTGCTTAACTACAACTCTTTCTAGGATTTTAGAAATAAAGGGCAGGTTTGATATCGGTCTATAGTTGGCCAAGATGCTAGGATCCAAACTGGGCTTTTTCAGAAGAGGTTTAACAACTGCATATTTAAAAGACTGTGGCACGTAACCCGTTTCCAGAGAGGCATTTATCATTGTTAATATGGGATCATTAATTAGGGGAAAAGTTTCTTTAAAAAGTCTAGTGGGAATTGGGTCTAACAGACACGTTGAGGATTTGGAGGACGTAATAATTGATGTTATTTCCGCTTGATCCACAGCAGTGAAGCAGTCCAATGTTACAGAGGTTTCTATGGATGCCTCCACTTCTACCGCTTCAGCCTGCTCTGGGCTGATAGTAGGAATAACTTGATTTAACTTATGTCTAATATTTGAGATTTTACTGTCGAAAAATGTAAGAAAATCATCAGAGCTGAGAGAAACAGGAACATGTGGTTCTACTGAGCTCTGACTGCGAGTTAATTTAGCAATAGTGCTAAAAAGAAATCTTGGATTATTTCCATTCTCTGATATTAAGGTTGAATAGTACTGGCTTCTAGCTCTACGCAGGGCTTTTTTATAATTTAAAAGGCTATGTTTCCAGGTATTCAGAGACTGCTCTGAACCGGAGCGGCGCCATTCTCTTTCCAACTTACGGGTTTCTTGTTTAAGAGAACGAGTTTCAGCGTTAAACCACGGTGCTACTCGGTTTTGTCTGACGAACTTAGGTTTCAAGGGGGCAACAACATCGAGTGTACTCCTGAGGGCTTGTAAGGCATCATTAACAAAGTGGTCATTTATATTAGGACTGATACTATGGGAGCTGGTCTCAGAGTATTTTCTCAGAATATCACTAAGTACTGGCTGAACTGTGTGTTTGAACTCAGACACAGAACGGTCAGTTAAGGTTCTTCTAAGCTGTTTCTTATTCACTGGTGCAGAAGGATGTTCCAGTGTAAACTGGAAGGTAATCAGAAAGTGATCAGAAATGATGGGGTTAAGAGGAAGGACACTCAGCTGGCTGATCTCAAGAAAGGAAAAAGAAAAAGAAGAATGAATAATTAATCCGCTCGCACGAATTAATTATTTCGAGGGAACGAAATAGTATTTCGAGGGAACGGAATAGTATATTGTGGGAACGGAATATTATTTCGTGCGATCAAGATATTAATCTGTGGGAACGAGATGTATTTTAGTTTTTTTAATGTCCGGACACAGGCTCCGCATCAACATTATCGTCAACATTTATTTATTTATTCAACTATAGTTGGAAGTTTTTAATTTATGCATCAATTAGACATTTTTAATCGCAATAACTGCATTTATGACAATAAATTTGAATAATGTATCTATATGTATTTGATTGCAAAATATAAATAAAAAATATTAATAAACAGTTAATTCTGGCAAATATTACTAACATTTCCCGAACATTTTTCTTTGTAGTGTTTGCGGATTGGCGGTATCACAACGTGCATCCAAACAAAACAGATCATTTATATTACATGGATACGTTTTGTCTTTTCAACGGTTAACTGCAGGTCTTCTTATGGTTTTCATGAGCAGATGAGGTTAATGCCCAGCCTCTTTTTGAAGTTATTTACTTCAGTTGTTACTAAAAAAAAACCACACAAAAAAGTGAAATTAAATGAAAAAAGAATTTAAATGAAAAACATGAGAAAAACATTGATTAAAAATTCACATTCAATTTTTTTTTGTATTTAAATGGATATCACATATGAAGTCAGAATTATTTATGAGTTAATTTAATATAATAACTTATATTAAAAAAACATCATTATTACTTTAAAAACCTATAGATGCTATTTTGTTCTGGGTGTTCTGGGGGATAATCTTTAAAATCCGTAATTTGCGTCTCAGTTTATCAAATTTCCACAATCAGCTGCATCAACATCAGACCACAGCATATTTTGCATCAAATGAAAATCCGTATGCATATTAAAATCTCCTTTTATAAGGCACAGTCATCATAAAAGTTTTAGTCCTTTATTTTGAAAAACCTGAATAGCAGAGACAGTAGATCTGGGTTCAAACTGAGAATCATCTGAATCACCGTTTGCAGTAAACCCAGAATTCCCTGCAGCTTTTGGACACAACTGTGATTCACTCAGCCAGTTGTTGTGGAGCCTGGAGGGCTGAGGGGGGGGGGGGGTCAGGATTGTCACAACAAACAAAGATTTGCTCACTGACCTGTTTGGTCAGATGAGCATCTCCTTTTTTTTTCTCTCTTAATGTGGTAGCCAGTCATTATGTTGTATTTTGTCTGCATTTGATCAGACAGGTGCTGGCCATCAGGCTCAGTCTGATGATTATCCTCCGTAACAACAACTTGGTTGTTGTGTTCTTGTTGCGTTCACTCATGTCTTTTTTCTTTTTCTTTTCTGGGGATGTCATAAGAGGACAAAGCACGCAACTGTCTTTTTTTTATTTATTTTTTTAGGGTGGGTTAAAAAACTAGGACCTAAAAATTGAAAACAGTCAAATACAACTAAGTACTATGGCTGTCAGAGGTCAGAGCTCTGTCTCCCCCTCTGGTCCCCAGATATCTCGTCACACTACAACTCCCACCAACCCCAGTGCACACTTCCTGGATGCCGCACACCTGACTCTTTCATTTAGGCACTGCACTGAGTGAAGCTAACCAAAACAATTTGGCCTGTCACCGGGTCACTTCAGTCTGCTGTCACTTCAGCAAACTCACCTGAAGTCCTTGAACTTTCAGCTGCTTCCACTCCAAACCACTCATGAGCCGTTCTCATTTAAAGCTACAGTGGATGTGCCTCAATGCTGGAGCTGAAAATGAAGGGCACATTTTACATTTTCAACAGAGCTCCAGACCAGCAAGCTCTCACTGCTTGATTATTCCACTCTAACACCACTCATACACACCCATGCCTCATAATTTTTTCTCTAAAAATACTCAGGTAGGTATTATTCCCCACAAATGGATCATGAATTATAGTTTTTTTTCCCTGTAATCTCTCTCAGAATAGTCCCTTTCCTTGCAGATAAAAAACCATACAGGAGACTCCACCCAACCCTTTCATTTGTTTCAAGCTGTTCTTTTTCAGATGATTCAGTTCAGAGGATAAGAATTTCGGTTGATGTTCATCTCTGCTGAGTTTGAGTAGAAACACACAATTCTCTAACATAATCCTACAGTATATTGTTTTCTAATTGCCTCAGATGGATCTAAGTTTTTTTTTTGGTGCAATATGTTTAAAAATAAGAGAATGTCGAAAATACATTATAAGTAATGGATTTTTTCTTTCTGAGCACCTCCAGCGGCTGCAGAAGCACATGAAAGTCGTGCTGGGTGTCATCTCCTATCAGCCTGTGACTGCTGCAGAGCTGACAGGAGCCCAGTGGCTCCAGTCTTTTCGTGCAGAGGGAAAGTGCTGCACCTTGGGCTCTGCCCTCGCTGCTGGACCCCGTGACCCAGATATGAGCCTGGTGTCTCCTTAGTTTAAAGGAAAAGTTCTCTGCAAGAACATGACTAATACATAAGTCACTCTGAAACAAAGTCTTTGCTTTGTTTTTTGTTTTTCTTATTCATGCTGCTTTCATACGACGGAACTTCAGGTCCACCAAAAAAATAAAAATAATTTACAAAAAAAGTAAAATTACAAGATTTTAAGTGGTAAATTTAAGAGAAAAACATTCATGAAAGATTTTGGGGGAAAAAAATCCAAAATGAATATTTCAATTCTTGAAGCAGAAAGAGAGCTTTGATTGATAAACGCTGGTTTTAGAACTGACTTCACTTTATTAAAAAAAAAAAAAAAAAAGACTTCACTTAAAAACAAAAATGGCTTAATTCGGATTGAGCAGGACAAATGATGTGCAGCTTTATGGAACAAGCTGCTCACTCTGCAGCGTTTGAACCGTGCAAATCCAGGTCTAAACATGCATCAGAAACATGCATCTTCTGTCACTTCATACATTCCAGCTAAGCTTCATCGTTTGAACCTACAAATTCTTCACTAATGAAATGCATCTCGCTAAATGATTGTGTTTCTTCTGGTAGGATGTGACTCCTCAATTGTTTACTCCCTTGATGTTGTTGTTTCTCTCACCAATCAAATATAAATATGTGACATAAATCCGCCTCATGATGATGGGGATGCTGCAGACACGGATGGAGTGTGGCACTGGGAAAGGACGTATTTCAAAAACAGTTCAATGACAGCTAATGGCTGGTAGCCGAGTGCGAGCCGTGTTTTGTCATTATTTCCCAGGATGGAAAGCCATTGATTCAGCCGGTGATCTCATGGATAATAGCTTGATGCTGGGGAAAGAACCAAACTGAATGTAATGATCATGAAACAGACACACACACAAGAAAACAGACAATTTGAAGGGTTTTTCACAGAAACAAAGAATCATTTTAAAGTTTTCTAAGACCTTCTATTATGTCTTATTTTTAAATGTATTTAATCCAAGTGTTTCAAAAAATATTGACCTAAAAACACTGTCATTTGTTAAGAAGCAAAAGCCAGGTGATTCTTTTCCAAAGAATATTGGATTAATTTTTACTTTTTAATTTTAACATACACCTTTTTGTAAGGGTTCTGGTTCAGGTTGTTCATCCACAGCTGTCTTCATTTAGTTAATTCCCCTCTGTGCAGAGTGTCTGGTTTTCAGTTCCTCAGTGTCAGGTCATCTGTCCTGCTACTGGTTTGGTTCTCCAAGGGCTTTGGCTTGTTCAAGTTCATTTGTAAATGGCTAACTTTCCACCGCCATGCCCTGTCTCCTGCATTTTGAGTCCTACGCCAACAGTTCCCGACAGAATGACCTGACCCCCTTTCACCCAGCAGAAGCCTTTTTTTTTTTTTTCTGCAGTGACAGGGTATTTTGTTGTTTCTGGTTATGATCCCCAGGGGGATATTCCAGAAAGCAGGTTATGCTAGCTCCCACGGTAAGTTTGAGGCTAAGGAAGTTGATAACCTCAGCTTTCGGTTCCAGAAATGGAGGTATGTTTCAGGGTAGGTCAAGTTGCCATGGCAACTCTTGCTCTGAACATAACCTGGTCTGGAGCAGGTTTAGTTGAAGGTTAGTTTGTTTTCAGAGAGGTGAAGCAGCATGGCGTGTCCATTTGAAGATGATTTAGTGGATGAAGAAGCTCAGATAATACTTTTTCCACCATGAGAGGGTGATAAGACCACGTTTGGATGTTGGAAAGATAAACTTATTTACTTTGATCTAACTTAATTATTTGCTTCAGTTAAGATTAAAAATCTTTTTTTTTGTTAAGTCAGTTTAAAAATAACACATATTTTTCAGACAGTTATTTTGCTTTCATTCAAATTAATAATTAATAGTAGGTGTATCTTTGGTGATGCTGTTAGACTGGCACCGCAAGGGATTGTGGGATACCATTCCCTTTGCCTGTCTGGACGGATTTGGGTTTAAGTGTGGCTTTTTGACCGAATGTGTTTAGTTGTTTAGCTGTTTTACTGTGTTTTAGCGTGTTTTGCCGAGTTATTTTGTCCTACTTTGCTCAAGTGTCTGCCCCATGAGGGAAACGGAGGGAGAGGATGATGAGCTTAGATAGCACCCCTACAATGCAAAATTATATGATTTTGTCAGAAAATTCCTAAATGAATATAAACACAAAATAAACACTGTTTTGTTCTTTTTTTATTGTTATAAAAATGAGGATCTGCCAGCTCAAACTTAGATATATGAGAGTTCAAGAATTATAATTCATTACGATGGAAAAAAGATTACTTGAATTGGAGTAATATGACATTAAGTTAAATAAATATGTAAATTTGAGTTGTATTAACAATTATTGAGTTTTATAGACGTAAGAAATTAGGTTGAATAAATTTAACTCAATTACTTATTACCAATAGAAGTAATTCATTTAAGTTGGCAAAATTGGATAAGTTATATATATGTGCGTCACATGAAAATGGAAATAAGATCAGAAACTTGTGCGTTTACTTTGTCTGTTCTTCTACTACAAGCAGAAACTCTTTCTTTTGATGATGCAGCCGTATTACTTTTTTGATGAACGTATAATCTTCATACACCGTCATTTATCTCAGACTCCGTCTCACTGAAGTATAGCGCTCTCTTTTCTTTTTTTCTCCATGCGTTTCCATGGTGACTCCGGAAATCGGCGATCTATTGAGAATGTCTTTATGTACTTGACATGCACATGCATAAACCCAGGGTTACCAAGTCGAGCGTAATTACGCCAACTCATATCCGGTCTTTTGGAACCGACACACCCAGAGTAAGCGAGTAAGCAAGTTCAGGCGGATTTCAGCCAGAGTTCAGGCTTAAAGTCAGGCTAGTTTTAACATGCTTCCTGGAATACCCCCCAGTAGTTTGTATCCTGGCTCACTTCTGAGTTTTTTTCCTTTTAATTTCTATTTTGGACAATTATTACTGACCTGTCTAAATATTTCTGCTATGTTTGAGTCCCCCTGACTCACTTCATGGTTTTGTTGCTAAAAAGATTTTAACTTATTTAAAAAGTAGTTTTAAGTTGTTTGTATTTAACCCCTTAGTCCCCTTTCTGTAAATCTTTTTGAAAATTTTGTATTTGCTATTTAGAAAGTTTTGTTTGTAATGCAGTAGCATAAATATCAGTAGCACTTTTCCACCTGTTAAAGGATAGTCCTATTCACTCATGCATACATTCACATTGATTTTTGCATGGGATTACAATCTCTAATTTATGCATCTAAAAAAATTAATGGACTTAAAATATTTAAAGTAGTCCACTGAGTCTAAATTGGCTGAAAATGTTGCTCATTTTGAAAAAGATGTAACAAAGACACAAGTCTTAGACCTGTCCCAAATTCAGCAATATTGGTCTTTATGGTTGATGCTGAGGCACTGTTTGGTGTTACAAACTTTGCATATTTTTAATTCTACAAGCTGATTCTTTTGACTAATTTACCAACTCTATAAAACTGGGCAATAATTTTGATTTTAATTATAATTTTAAAAAATAGATGAGTGATAAGATATCTTCCGGTTCCGGGGTTAAGGCAGGACGCGTGGTCGCGGCTCTCTGCGGATACTATCTTCAAATTACTTAAGAAGTTGATTTTCTCCAAAAAGAGAGCTGACCATGCCCCCGAAGAAACCCCAGGAATATGAAGAGCTCAAAAAATCTCTTGACATTATTCAAGAAACGCTGAAAAGTTTTATGGATCAAGTGTCGGCTAAGCTAACACCGCTCTGGGATATGATGGAAGAGTTCCGAAGATTTCGGGCTCAAAACGAGCAGGGAGAAAACCGGGTCGAGATTCTGGAGAAAAGACTGGACGATGTGGAACAGCAAGTAAGGATGAATAATGTCATTCTCACTGGAGTACCAATCAAGCCTCGAGCGAAGCTGAATTCAGCAGGAGCTAGCACTGCTAATGCTAGCGCTAGCGTAGCTAGCAGTGCTAATACGGAGATCGACGCGTCGCTGGAGCAGCAAATACATTCATTTCTCACATCTAAAGGGATTTCCCTGGATCTCAATACCATCGAGACCTGCCACCTGCTCCCCAGGAGAAAGGAGACGGATAAACCAGCGATCCTCATCAGGTTTGTGAATCACAAACACAAGCTAGCTCTGATGAATCAACGCAAAAACCTGAAAGGTTCGGCTGCTTATCTGAACGACCATCTGACAAGAAGGAATGCTGAAATCTCAAAACATGCACGGCTTCTCAGGAAGCGTAAGCAGATTGAGAACACTTGGGTTAAAGGCTGCAGGATTTATGTCAAACCGCTCGGTCCAGAGGACCGCACCAAGGTTATGGTTGTGAACACCATGAAGGACTTTGAGAAGTGTTTGATCACGGTCGTCTGAATCAACGTGGAGTAATAAATCAAAGAGCCAAATAATTTCAAGAAATATGACACCTGGAATCTTCACTTTCTCCATAAGTCTGACGTCACCTGAATAACAGCAGAGAGTTCTGACCTGCAGACAATTTGACCTCAACTTTCACCGCAGCTGATATCAGCTGAAGAAGGATATGGACCTGAATCTAATGTCTGCAGACATAACATGGAAGAGAACTATTAACTGTTTTGAACCCAGAAGATCAGCTGTTATCAGTAAAAGAAGAAATACCAACCTTGGACAATCGACAGATTGTGGACCCTTTTAAATTTTTTTCCTTACAGCATTACCTTATTATAAAAGAAAAAAAAAAAAAAAATTTTTAAAAAGTAAAACAAATGATTAATCACTTATTGAAAATTGTTAAATTGATTGACTTTTGATGATATTACTTCACTAGCTCCTAAAATTGATAAAATGATTCAAAAATCTTTCCTAATGTAGCATAATTTTGCACATGTTTTTAACTTTTGATACTTGATGAAATTTTGCTATGAAAACTCCTGAAACAGTGTTGTGTCTATTTTACTGGTATAGTATTATGTTTTAAAGCATATGAATGACTTTTAAAAGTAACATAATTTGCATATATTTCAGATGCTGCATTTGCCATGTTGATTTCTAAAGTTATTTTTGACGTAGTACTTAAGTAATTTCATCTTTGGCACGTGCTTTATTGATACCTTATGATTATTAATTCTGTCTGATAAAACCTAGGAACCGGATATTGATAAATCATGTAATAAAATGGTTATAGTATAACGGGGTGGGATTATATAAGTTCGCTTCTTTCCACTCCCTTTCAAGCAATTTTTATTAATTATGTCTAATTATCCTAAGTTTGATTAGTTACTGTATGAATGTATAACTGATGATTATATTGCTTTTGTGTGTATTACTCCTATTTGATTGCTTGAAATAAACCATTTCAAATCAAAATAAGATGCTCAAAAAGTTAAGTTATCAATAACCAAGCATGACAGCAGGTCTAGGAAAACTTTATTGTAACGACGGGAACTTTTTTTAAACAGTATGTTCTTTTGTTTTTAATATCTTTATACAAATAAAAAGCTGATAAACCTATAAAAGACAAAGCCATCAGACATTATTTAATGCTCCTCACCAAAGCTGCCAAAGCTGCTCTGCATGAGTTTTGGTGACAAATTTATCAAATATCTCTCTCTAGTGGCCTGCCGTGGAACAACACAGAGTTTCACACATCTGCAGACATATTTTATTTTGTTGGGGAAAAAGAGAATAGTTTACAATTGTTTGAATATAAAATGCTTTTGTTCTTATTATTTCTAACAGTTCTATAGTTCTGCTAAACTGTAGGTAAGGCTGCAAACCCATGAGCGCTGCTCATGAACGATTTTGAACCACAGAAGAATATTTGAAAAAAGAATAATGTCAAAATTGTGAAATATACAGTTTTTTTCTCTATTTTTATCATTTACTCACCGCTATACTGTTTTTTTGTTTTGTTTTATTTGGGTTTTTTCTGCAAAGTTTATTTATGAACTGCTCGGTTCTTTTTTGCCTCATAATCACAAACTGTCGTCATCTTCATTTACAAAGTTTTCTGTTCTCAAGTTTATCTGTGGTGCAGTGGTTGGCCCCCCTTACCTAACAGCAAATAGGTCCTGGTTTGAATCCTGGCTGGCCTCTTTCTGTGTGGAGTTTGCGTCTTTTCCTTGTGCGTGCGTATGGGTTTTACTCCGGCTTCCTCCCACAGTCCACAAACATTTAGGTTAATTGGAGATTCTAATTTGGCCTCATGTGAGTTTGTGACCTTTTTCTGGATGCACCCCCACCTTTGCCCAACAGTAGATGTGTTGTCTCGAGCAACCCAACAACACTAAAAGAGAGTCAGTAGGTTCTGAAGATGAACACATATGCAACAGTTGTGTTAGTGGTGAGGGACCAATGAAATGCAATAGGAGGATCTCGTTCATATCTTTCTCGTGTTTCTTCTGTTTTTTTAGACTATTCACTCTTGGTTACTATTTTATCCTTTGTCATGTTCACGCCTGGTTTAAACGATGTCATCACAGCTGCTTCAGTCTGCTACTTCCTTTGTACTGATTTTGGTGATGTATTGTCAGATCCTGACCCTGTTGGTAGTTTTTCAAAATGTCTCTAAATGTTAAACTCTTGATCTAAATGTTTCATTTTTTAAACAACTCATATTTGATTTGCAATCAAAATATACGTGAAAACAAAAATGCAAATATGCGTAGGGATGCGCAGTACTTGTTGTGTTAAGATGAATCTGTACACGAAACACAGAATAATGTAAGTATTTGCAGACTTTGTCAGCAAATGGAGTTGGTGGAAGTTAGGATTCCTCAGGTTTGCAAGCCAGCAGGTAGAAATATTTGACAGCTGCTTCCACCTCGGTGTCTGCAGAGGTCACGTTCATGCACGACATCAACCTGCAGAGAGCAGCATGCGATAAAACTCTGCATAAGTGACTTTTGGTGGGTCGGTCAGATTGGCGACCTGTCTAGGGGATACCAGCCCTCCCCCAACAGTAACCAGGACAGGAATGAATGCATATTAGCTCTGAGATGGTTTACCTTTGACAAGTGACCTGGGAGAGGCTGGACGCCCTTTGTGGGTCATCTTTCAGCAGGGCCTGGTAGCTGGAGAACGACTCCACCAAGCCCATGAAGGCGGACAGAGGCATGCGCTTTCTGTCCCACACACACTCTCGCCTGCAATGGATGACATCTATTACAACCGTTTTTAGTGATTGAGTCAATCTTTTTATTATTCTGTTGCAGAGTAAAAATGAGATCAAAACAGTAAAAGTCGTTGGAGGAAACCAAGCTTTGACTCACCATTCCTTGTCAGGGTATGGAATAGACTCATAGGCCTCTCGATACAGCTGAATAGAACTTTGACCAAGGTGGGGGCTGCGGTATGGGTGCAAAGCGGCATAGAACTATTGGGATTTAACAAAAACAAACAAAAAAAACTGCTTTAGAAAGAAATAGTAAAAACTTCCTCCGAAATATTAATGCACTTAGTTTCAACCTGTTTGCTTAGTCACCTGTATGAGTTATGGCGGTAAAAATGGAAGACAAAAATCAACTCAACTTTAATGTAACTGCAAACACAATTTAGATCAAACATATTGCAGGTCTGACTATCTCTTTCTATCAAGCTGATGTGAAATGTGAAATTGCATCATAAATTAAGCACGTACACTTTTTGCTAAGAAGCTTTAGGATTCTGTCATCATGCACATAATCACTACAGATGTGCTGTAGCATGAAATGCACACTTTCTCTTCATGGTGCAGAGACAATTGTTTGGACTTAAACCTGTCAAAAACCAAAGAATAGATCATCTGTTTCCACCATCGATGCTCCACTGCACACAAACTGTCTGTTAATAATGAAATAATTGAACACGCTGAATGACATAAACATCCTGGTACCATGCATGCAGCAAAAAATGTGCATGAACATTTTCACTCTGCAGGTTCACCGAGCGGTCTTGATATTTTGTGCGGACCACCTGTGCCCCATACAGGTTTACCCCTTTTTTCACAGGGCCGTGTGACTAAAGCATATAGGCTAAGTCAGCAGCAATGGCGACTTTTTTATACTTGTATTTACTTTTTTCTGACCAACTGAGTACACAAGTTTTATGTCCTACTGAGTGTATGCATGTTTAACTGATTTTCATGCTGATTCTTTGGCTCTGCTCTGAGCTATCAGAAAATAAAGGAATTACGATTTGCATGAATCTATTTGATTTTTCTAGAAATTCTGTGCACTAATAGATCTGTGTCTTCAACCCTTTAACTTCTGAATTTATTTCCGAAAGTGACTTTTGGCACTTTATTTTCTAAATACATGTGGCCATTGCTGAACTTTTTTCTTGGACGCACAGACTGAAGGAAGGGTTATGGTTAAGGTTAGGGTTAGGTTAATACGTGCAACATTTAGCCTTGGATGTACTTAAAATATGTGCGGGCACGATAAATTTTAGTTTTTTGTGCTTGGTCACATGTACATATGTGGGAATAACATCTGCCTTTATTTTTGGCTATGAAAAAAAAAACACACACACATATGCTTATAGACAGGATGCTATATTTAACTAATATTCTAGCTGAAGTGGTTTGTCTCATATTTGCAACAACAGGTATTAAGGGGTTAAGATGGAACCAGGGTTTTTGTTCAGCATTTTTTTTTTAGCTGTTTTATCATTTGCTAAGTGGAAACAAGGATGTAAACGCACATTTGGGATGGGGAGGTTGAACAAAACACACACAGATTCTGGTTTAATTACTGAATGGGGATTTCTGTGTGTTCTGTGGAAATCTGGATGCTCTTCTTGTGCCGAAGTTCTGGAAATCAAAATTTGGAATGTCCAAAATGTTACCAATGGATTCAGGAACGTCCTCAGGAAAGAGCATGATGTTTGTAGCTGGACGCCTGCATATCCCAGCCTCGTATTCAATTGATTTTATGAACAGCTGCAGTTTTTCTGATTTCCTCTCTCTTTTTGCTCAGTGTGACTCTGCACTCCTGATCAGAATTACAATAAATCTTGACTGTAAATCCAGTAAAAATTTCTGCATTTTTTGACAAAATGTTCAGAAGAGCGTAGAGGTTGTGATGAATTCTGGTAGTACCTCCTTGCAGATTTGGTTAAGTTCTTGCAGGCTGCAGTAGGGGAAGCTGAGCTCCATGTCAATTGTGTAGTTAAGCAGAGCCAAGCAGCCGCGGGGCTTCAGGACCCTGTGGGCCTCCTGGAGGAAGCGAGCCCTGTCAAACCAATGGAAGGCAGACATGGCTGTCACTAGGTCCACTGAGCAGTCGGCGAAGGGCAGCTCTTCAGCCACACATTGCCTGAAAAGGATACGAGGTCAGCATCAAACCTTTTTCTTTACCATGCAGGATGAGTGTGGTGTGACAACTTTGAGAGGAACTAAGCCTTCCTGAAAGGCAGTCGGTGTGTGAGG
This sequence comes from Oryzias latipes, assembly GCF_053564925.1. NCBI lineage: Eukaryota > Metazoa > Chordata > Actinopteri > Beloniformes > Adrianichthyidae > Oryzias > Oryzias latipes. Next base: position 29,516,701 of record NC_136257.1, on the reverse strand, counting down.
CGCACACATGGTGCCGCTCCTTCCTAAACTCTCTTTTGAAAGTTTTCTCCAAAGTTTCACCAGGGAAAATGGTCATTTTTCTCATAAACATCTGTTGTTAAAAAAAAAAAACATTTTGATCAGAACATTTCCAAACATAATAGCAACCTTTTTTTTCGTTTGTAAAGGTCACCAATGGTTAGCAGGAGAACGTGTAGACGAAGAGCTCTCAGTAATGGGAAGTGGGGTGGGGTTGCTCTGTGCCACAGGTCCCTCATACAACTCAGAGGTGAATTTATGATGAATTTCTGCAGAAACTGTGTCCTAGATTACAACAGGTTTTTTCATTTGGGTCAAAAACGACATAATCATAATTAAAAGACCACTGGGAACACTTTCAAAAGAAGACTGGAGTGGGACTTTAAGATCCTTTGATTCTTGAAGGCCAGTCCTCCAAAATCTCGCAAAAAAGAAGAGAATTACACATTTTTGTTGGCACCAAGCAACATTATCATCTTTATCGAACCTTCTAACCAAATGTATAAACAAAAGCAAAAGTATTAATATTTTTTTTGGCGCTAAAACGTACCTGTATGTGACGTTAGGCTCTTTATTGTGCTCCATAGCCAGTTCTAACTGGGCAGGACTCACGTCTGTCCCAACCACAGAGGCAAAGTGTTTGGCCAGCAGCAGAGTGCCCTGACCGGAGCCACAACCCACATCCACAGCCAGCTCCGAGGGCCGACCTTTCTGATGAAACATGGGATTCACTGACAAGCTGCAAGGAGAGCGTTTTCCAGTCCATCCCTCAGACTCACATGCTTCTCCAGGAAGCCCAGCACTTGTTGCAGCAGGTCACCCGACGGAGAGATCCTGTACTTCCAGTAGGAAACTGCATGATCCTTCCCTTCAAATAGACGGTACGTCATGGTTGTTCGTTCTAGAAACTGGAACTGCACTCACTGAAGAGCCACTATTCCTCTCTGAGATCCAACATTACAAATTCCTGACAGCAGGCTCACAAAAGGAGGCTGCTTGAACAGAAAGGGGGCTCGCCATGTTTCATAATGAGTCTTAAAGGGACAACACCAGATTAAAAAAAAGGATTTTTCTTTGCAAAGTAATGATCTACCATTGTTTCACCTTTAAACAGCCTGAACTCAGAATACCGGACCGCCTCAGAGTCAGAGGCTCTTTGTAAAAGTCATGTGATGTGCCTCAAAGATTCTTCTGGATGGGGTTTACAGCTCAGCCTCAGGGGGACCCGAGTGGATGTTGCCAGGCCTGCCATTTTTTTTTTTCATTTATTTTCTGTCTGAAATATTTTCATTATGTTTTGTATTTTGAATTTTGTGTACTGTGTCATTTGAACGAAAGTTGAATATTGAGAGTCAGACAAAACAGGAAAAAGAATCAAAGAAAGTAAAAAAAAAAAGATAAAAAAATCAAGAACGAGCAAAGGGAGTAGCAGAAAATGGTCATTCTGAGAATATTTTTTTTTTCATTGACTCCACTCAGTGTACTCTTTTATTCAATCATTCAAGTCTTTTTTTTCTTCTTTAATAAAACCTGATAAAAGTAAGTAAATACATAAAACCACCATTTGTTCCTACTGGAAAGTGAGTGGGCAACAAATTAGACCTCTCTATAAATTAAATGTTTTTTTCACATAAAAAGATTTAATCTGATTTTAGTTTCTAAACACTTATCAAAACATTTAGATTCTTCACATTGATGCTATCTAAATATTGACCAGAATTAGTTATTTGACATGCTTAAGTGATACTGTAAATCAAATTGTATTTTTTTCCTCTTTCGTTTTCTTCATTTGCTTTGGCATCTGTGCTCCAATGGAACTGGAATAGAGGACTCCCTTAAAAATGAGATCTCAAGGGGCAACTTCTCCTTTAACCTAACTGTTTAAACAAAGAGCAAATAAAAAAGTTGAGACAAAATGCCATCTTTCTCATCCTCAAGCCCTTTAATTCAGCTTTTTAAAGCTAAACTTGATGGTCAAAAGCGACTGTTTTACATGTACATTTAAAGTTTTTTCTTTTTTTACTTTCAAAACGAGGATGTGCAGAAAAGTCAGGTAATAGTGAAAAAAGGGAAAATAAATCACAGCTGAGCTTTAACCAGTGCGTTAAACTCATCTTTTAAATCAATGTGATTAGACAAACCTTCACAAGTTTCAACTGATTAATTTACTGATGAAATGACATCATAGTTGGTCCCTCTAACAAGTCCTGCCATTTAGACAGTCCAAGTATGAACTCAATTAACTATCATTCTAGGTAGGAAATCTGGATTATTAATAAATGGAGTAAAGCTAGAAGTCATTTGAAATCTGCCCCGCAGTATTCTGATTGCTCGCCATAATTGTATTAAGATTGATAGATTTCCTGATTCAAGAAAAAATAAATTAGGACATAGTTATCAGAAAATAAAAAATTGACTTGTGTTGCTGTCAGATGACACTAAATCTTTAACATTTGCCCAAAAGAATACAGGCAAAAACAATATAGGAAGTACAGTTTAATTGCATACTCTTTAAATGCATTAATCAAAAAACAAAAACAAAATGTTCTACACAAAAACTGCAACCAACCTGTAAAATGTTTTGACAAATTTAAGATTTACTATTATTACTAGTGGTAGTGTATATATAGTGTATAATAATATATAATGTATGTGGACATTCTACCCTGCAACAGACTGGCGACCTGTCCAGGGCATCCTAGGGCAGCCCCGTGACCCCGAAAGGGAAAAATGGAATAGAAAATGATTGGTTACCAAGTAAATACTGGACATGAACTGACAGAAAAAACAGGAATTTTCATGAGAATCTTCGGTCTGAACTCATGTGACGTCTGATGGCTCAATCGTGGATTAATTCAGTTTCAAATGCTTAGATAAGCAGAGCAACAGCTAAAAACTGCATGCTTATCAGCCATTTTTAGTTTGAGTGAAATATTAATTTACAAATATTTGAATATGCCTCTTTATTTACCCTAAAAAAGCTTGTACTTTACAAACAACAGGAAAGACCTGTAGGATTTGTTATTAAAACATTTTACTATAACGTTTACACTGAAAAAAGGACATTATATGTCTGACATTATTGGTAAAATCAAAAAAGTTTGAGTCTGATCCCAACAGAGTCATTTAAAACTAAGAGAAGCTTCAGAGCAGACGGGAATCGTTAAATAATTATTCTATCGTACAAGATAAATGAGATTTGTATCGACTGTAAATGAGGAACAAAGACAACACTTTTATTTGTTATTCATCATCCCGCTACATTAAGAATTCCACAAAGATTTCATTGAACTTCCCAGAACTCCATTGAAATCCTCTTTTCGTTCAGAGGGTTCTATAAGAATTGTTGAGCCGTAAATATTGAATAAAAATCAACCTTTTAACTTTATGATCAAAAAGGTTGAGTGCCAATTCCTTTTTTACATATTCATTTAAAAATCTATTTTCAATTTAAAAATGAGGTTTTGCAGACAAGTAAGGTATTAGTGAAAGATGTATTTAAAAAAAAAGTCGCTGCTTTGGTTTGCTGACACACCCACGACAACATGACACTAGGGGGGGTTTTCCAGAAAGCACTTCAATTAACAGTTTAATTTTTTTTTTCATCTTTCGTCATCAAGATTAAATGGTTCAGTGACAGGAACAAAACAGATTAAATTCAGTTTAATGAATATCTAGTTCGGGCAAAATTTTAATTTATCAATCAGTTAACTTTTTCCACAGAGCATTTTATAACAGCTCCAATAGTTTTCATTAAAGACAACAACATTAATTGATTGTTCCTTCCTTTTACAGGAAATTGACATTCATCTCAAGGGTGGTTATAAAGTTTTATTTTATTCTTCTTCTTTGTTGCAGGTTCATCTCCTCTTAGGAATAAACTTATATGGTACAGAGTTAGACTGGCTTGGATGCCAGAACACAGAAATATTCCCAGTCGCGCACAACTTCTGCTTCAGGGGAAGTGACGCCCATCTCCTGCAGGAACCTGCGAGCAGAACAACAAATGACCAAGCATGGTCTGAATTTAGGGTGTGTTTGTGGGCGAGTTGGATTTACCAACCTCTTTTCTGTGCTGAGCAGTAGGTTTTCAGCTCCAGTGGGGTCTTCGGATCGGTAAGTCTGGAACATGGACCAGCTGCTGATGAAGCCAATCAAGTCCTCCACAGAGATGGTCAATTTGAGGGGAAAATTCTCAATCCTAATCATTTGATAAATAAAAAATAAAAAAATGACCTTGCATTGTAGAAAAGAAAAACCCCACCAGATTTACCCATGATGCTCTCACCTCTCCTTGTCTGGAAAAGGAATTGCCTTGAAGAGACCCTCCAGCTTGCTCTCAGACTCGATAACTGGCTTTGTTGTGTAGGGCCTCAGCACATCCTTCACCTGAAAGTCCGTTTATACGAAAGTTTGTTCTCTAAATTATTTATCCTTGGGTTACAAGTTATCCTTGTTGTTTGTCCGATCAAATACTTTGTGCCAAAGGTATGGAGCTTAATAGCTACCATGTTGTGGAGCCCGATTTACTTGATGGTGCAAACAAACATCATAGCAGCCCTGGTTTGGTTGATATTTCAGACAAGTCGTGCATTTTGTGGTACAAGCACTAAATTTGGCCTAGATGTACCTTAGGATGGCCTCTTTCAGAAAAGCAAATTAGCCACAAAAAAAATCCAAAATGGTGGCCGCCATACTCTCAATTGTTTTAAATCTTGGATTTTCTCATGGCTAACATGCATTTCTGAAAAAGAGGATCCTAAGGTACATCCATACCAAATTTGTTTCACAAAATGTACGATTATTTTAACGACCGGATCTACTGTCATGCAGACTAAAAGATCAGGGTCTTTTGAAAAACCAAAAACAGCCTGATAAGAGTATGTGTTTGCATTTCGCAAGTTTAATTGCTTTAAATTACAACCCTAAGATTTAACTACATTCGAGCAAAAAAGTTGACAGTAACCAATTCTCACATGCTTCATTAGCTTCGCGACTCATCGTAAAAAGAATAAAATATAGACGTTATCAGTTTCACAGAACATTTTTAAAGAACTTTGCCCCTGTCTTCTCTAATGAAATTATGTTCTTAATCATCAAAATACTTTTTTCCCACAGTTTATTTATTCTTTTCAGTAATTCTGAACAATTTTACAACACAGGACATATTTACAGCCTCATCCAGGGCTGTGAACGTACCTCTTGATAAATGGAGTTGAGTTTGTCCCCACAGTCCTTGTAGGTAAATTTGGGGCAGTTATCACCAAAGCCCAGCAGAGCCATGCAGCCCCCGGGTTTCAGAACCCGATTTGCCTCCGCCAAGAACTTTGGCACATCAAACCAGTGAGCGGCTGAAGCTGCTGCCAAAAGGTCAACGGAACCGTCTGGAAACGGAAGCTTCTCTGCTGTTCCAGTTCTGCAACAGAAAGATCGCATCTGTCAAGTCTGGTGGAAGCAGCATGAAACACAGATTGTGTCTTGCTTGAGTTTCTTGCAAAGTTTGTGCCAAAGATCAAGCAGCCAGGGCAGTGCAGATAATATTTGAACCTTTTTGTGTCAGAGAATGTGCGTGTGAGATGTAGTTATATTGTTGTATGTGAAAAATGTTTGGAGCCAACAGGCATGTTGGTATTTGAGTGTGTTTGGACAGGCCCCGCCCCTATATATACACACACACATACACCCACACACACTACTAATGTGCACTGACCACTCTGCTCGTGTCTGTGCATGTGCAGCGTGGGAAGGTATTCATGCAATCTTAAGTAATGCTTCACACTTTTAACAATATAAGTTAATATTTTACAGCCGGGCTGTGAGAATGATGATCCTTTGTCAGCAGACTACTGTCACCCAACTTTCCCTCCAGATCAGCCTGAGAGCACGTTGGCTTTTTGGGTCAAAAAGAAACATAAACTGCACTTAACATGTCTGGATGCCCACATGGCTCCAGCTCTTGTAAGCCTTCAGCTCGCTGACTGTGCAGCTTGTCCATAAATATCAGGTACATGTTGTTGTTCTGGTCTTACGGATTTCAGCAGCTTAGAAAAAACTATTTCAGCAGAAAATACCAGTCAGTTTCCTTTGTGTTTAATTAGGGCCCGAGCACGGAGTGCAAGGACCCTATTGTAATTCGAATGTTTATTAGGGCCCGAGCACGGAGTGCAAGGACCCTATTGTATCTGTTAGGTTTATTATTATTATTATTATTTTTCTTCTGCCGGAAGAATCGCATTTTTGAGGCCTTTAACATACCCCAAAACTCACCAAATTTGGCACACACATCAGGGGTCGCGAAAAATTTCGTATTTTATGAGAAATTGGCATGGGTGCGCAAAAATGGCTCGACAGCGCCACCTACACTGACTTTTGTCCCGACGCCCCGCATACGCTTTAACGTACAAGCTTGATTTTTTCAGGGCATGTTCATCAGATGGAAACCTACAAAAAAGTCTGTAGGTACCAAGCTGTCAGTCGCACAGGAAGTCTGCTATATTGATGTCAATATGTCATTTTTGCTCTATTTTGGACATTTGCAGGCCTCCTTCTAGAACGAACTCCTCCTAGAGATTTGTGAATAATGACTCCAAACTTTGGTTTTGTAAACTAGACACATGTCCGATGTTAAATTGCAAAGCTTTTAAGTTTTTACAGAAGTTTGTGACCGTGGCGGCGCGTAGAAATTCGACGTTGTTTCGAAAACACGCCATGAAAAGAAAAATGGCCATTACTCAGCCATGCATAATCCAATCTGATCAAAAATTGATATGCATGATTGTAGTCTGACTCTGAACACATCTGCAGTGAAAGAATCTGGAAAAAGTGTAGCGCCACCTGCTGGCAAGAGGAAATGACATGTTTGACTTGGAGCATCACTGCTCCGAGTAGGATGAGCCGACACACCTGAAAATGACGTCCACCTGTTGAAAAGCCATTGAAGTTTACTCTGACAAAAAACCATAACTTTCAATGCGGGGGTGTGGTCGTGACAGAGCGGCAAAGTTGGGCATCTCGCTATGCACACAAAAGTTGCTCTCACGTGCACATTCCTTGTCCAATCTCACTGAAATTCAATGGATATGATGAAGCTTCTATTCTGAACCCATGGATATGACAATCTTGGACGAGCTCTATAGCGCCACCTAGTTATTGCATTGGGCACATTCTGCCCTGTATTTTCTCTTTGCTTTGTCCGATGTGCATGAAATTAAAACTGGAGATACTCAGAAGGGTCCTCTCTCATCATGTAAAGTTTCATGGGTGTACACCTGACGGTGCCTGCGTAACAGGAAGTGGTCGATTATGTGCACCCAAATAATAGAAATTTATTATAAATCAGCCGTTTGTCTCAGGAAGCTGAGATTTCAGAATTAGATGCCTTTAATAACCTCCAGCTTTGATATGTAACACTATAGGGTCTACGAGAAACTTCATCACTTGATTTTTTTAATGAAATTTTGGACTGAACAAAGATTTTTAGCATAAATTCTGTTTAGGTTATCAGCACCAAGAATTCAACTTTCATAGGCATTTATGTGCTACTGCTTCCTAAAAAAATTCAGAATGATTGAAGTTACAGGTGACATCTTAGAGAGCATTACATCCAAAAAGGTCCGAAAACGTCTTTTTAGGCAAAACTGCAAACACCTATTTTTTTGCATAACTTATCTTTCAAATATCAGCACAAAAAAATTAAAAACGGTAGGGATCTGTGTTTGCTGCCTTCCATATTTTTTTCAGACTTAAAAGTGTAACAGATGATTTATAAAAAATCCTTTTCATCCAAAAACCTGTGTTAAATCTGTCTAGACTCCAAACAAACATTTTTTTTATGGTAACTTATGTTTCAACAATCGACACCAATTTTCACAGACCTAAAGCTGAACATGTCCCATAGCTACCTGTATATTTATATAGATATAAAATGAACTGGTCATTCTAACATCTGGCATTCTAACATCTAACATCTTACATGTCAAAGCCTCTCTCAGCCTGGCTCTGCTGAAGGAGTCGTGTTACAACCCCGCCCCCTCCTGCTGGGACCCCTGCTATGTAAATTAGCAAGCAGTGAACAGAGAGATGAGGAGTAAGAATGGTCATTACTCAGGCATGCATAATCCAAAGACAGCCAGTTAAACACTGAAAGACATATTTTTTCGGTATGTCTTTCATACATCTTTAGTATTAAAAACTCTCCAAGATGAATGTGCCTGACTCCACCTGCAGGTGGATCACAGACTTCCTGACGGACAGACAGCAGTATGTGAGGCTGGGGAAGCTCGTCTCAGATACTCGGACCACAAGCACCGGATCCCCCCAGGGCTGTGTCCTTTCACCCCTGTTACTCTCCCTGTACACAAACAGCTGCACAGCTGGTCACCTGTCTGTCAAACTCCTGAAGTTTGCTGACGACACCACACTCATCGGCCTCATCTCTGACGGAGATGAGTCGGCCTACAGGAGTGAAATAGCCAGGCTGGTGTCATAGTGCAGCGCTAACAACCTGGAGCTTAATGCTCTGAAGACAGTGGAGATGACAGTGGACTTCAGGAAGGCCCCAGCCCCCCTCCCCCCTGTCATCCTCTGTGACTCCCCGGTGACCTCTGTGGAGTCCTTCTGCTTCCTGGGAACCATCATCAGCCAGGACCTCAAGTGGGAGCAGAACATCAGCTCCATCACTAAGAAGGTCCAGCAGAGGATGTACTTCCTGAGGCAGCTGAAGAAGTTTCACCTCCCTGAAAAGATGCTGGTAGACTTTTACACCGCCATCATCGAATCCACCCTCACGTCCTCCATCACAGTCTGGTTCGCTGCGGCCACGGCCAGAGACAAGGCCAAGCTGCAACGCGTCATCCACTCAGCAGAGAAGGTGATCGGCTGCCACCTCCCGTCTCTCCAGGAGCTGCACATCTCCAGGACCTGGAGGCGGGCAGCCAGGATTGTAGCCAACCCCTCTCATCCAGGACATAATCTCTTTCGGCCCCTCCCTTCTGGCAAGAGGCTCCGGTCCATCAGGACCTCGCGCCACAAGAACAGCTTCTTCCCCACTGCAGTCAGCCTGCTGAACAGTACCCCAACTCCCCCAGGTGACCCCCCCTCCCCCCCCCCGCCCACCAAAGGACTGTCGGTGCCACTTACAGGCCCCACCATCCCAGCCCATCTGTGCTCCCACTTTAATTCACCTTACTCTACTGTATATAGTGTGTTGTTGTTGTTAACTTAATTTTTAACTTATTCTTAATTGCACTATACACCAAGTCAAATTCCTCGTTTTGTAAAGTGCACTCTACTGAACCTGGCAATAAAACTTTTTCTGATTTCTGATTCTGATTCTGATTCTATTAATCATTGTTTTTTATTCATTCAAAATGCAATTAAATCAATATTTTATCTTTTTTCTTTTCCTTTTTCTTTTTTTTTATCTCTTATATCCTTTTTTATAATCAATGTTTGAACTTCTTTTCCTTTCTATTGTCATGGTTTCAGTTTGTTGTCTTTTTTTTCGCTTTAGTTCTTGTTCTGTCTTGTTTGGTTCTGTTTCCTGTTTTATTTTGAAAGGTTTCCTGTCTTGTCATGTTTCTTGAGTTTTACTTCCTTTGGTCCCCATCTGCCCTAATCGTGTTCACCTGTGTCTTGTCTGCCCTGTCTGTATATAAGTCTTGTCTCTGCCTTCCTCCTGTGCTGGTCCATTAACTTCTGCTCATGTTGATCACGTCTTCTTGTCTGGCGTCCATGTCCCTTGCCAAGCCACAGTAAGTTTTTGTTTTTAGTTTTGTCATCCTGCTCTGCAGCGCTTTTTGTTAGTTAAATAAACCCACTTGCCCTGAACCCGTTTGCCTCCCGTCTCTGCGCCTGGGTCCTACCTGCTCTCGAGCCTCCCCCCCACACGACATCTATACATCCAATGAAATTAAACTACAAATCAACAAACACAACTGATAACAAATGTCTCTAAAAAATGATGTGTATATTTGCAGAACCTTAAAAACACCAAACAAATAACAAATGCTTCCCAATTAAAGCACAAAAAATGGAACACAAAATGTAAAACCCAAGTTAGAAATTGCAATTTGAAAAAGATACATTTTTCAGCAGCTTTTCAAAATCAATCACCAATTCTACTCTTCTGTGGATGAAACAAAGAACTCCAGAACAATGAAGCCATTTCTCTAAGTCTCTCTCACCTTCAGTTTTAAACAAGGTCTGTGAAAATCCACCATACATTGGTCACATGAACTCAGAGACCTGCTAAAAGTGCACAATTGTAAAAGCTCTTTTATATAGACAACTGTTTGTTTGCTTAGAGCTCTAAATATAAAAAAAAATGCTTTTCTATCACCTAGACACAGATGGAGAACCATATCAACTGGATTAATAACAGGGTGGCATGTTTAGACAACATGAAGCTGTCCATCACATTTTTGACCTAAACATGTAAACACATCCTTGGCTCTGCGGTTAGGAAATGGTATTTGGGAATCTCTTTATACCAGGAGCCAGCCTGGCCATTGGAACATCGCCACAGTGCCCATCCAGACTGGGACAGCAACGGGGTCCACTTCAGAGCCGTGAGCTGCTGTGTTTAACTCCAGCTGTCCCAGCAAGGGAGACAACTGCAGCAACATCCACTGACCAAGCTGACAAGCCCTGGCAGAAAAGATCCCCACAAGAAAAACACTGGCTCAGGCAGGCTGGTCAAAAAAAAATAGTTTTGCCATTGTCTTGCAGCTCGCAGATCAAGTGGTTTAGTTTTCCAGTAATGTCAGTCAAGAATGCAAGTTCAGATTCACAATGTTCATATTCACCATATTCAACAGACATCTCCTCCAATAGCACCTTAAAAATCCTGTGCTGTTTAGCTTTGCAGCTGAGGTTGTTTACGATTTTCAGAATAAGAGTCATTATATGTCCAGAGCCAATCACTTCTGCACATAAGGCCTGCTGGTGAATGACGCAGCAGTAATGCAGACATTTTGGAAAGTCTGGTTCAGCTTTACAGTGAGTGATGAAACCTGTTTGTCTATTGATCATAGCAGGAGTCCCATCTGCAGTCACTGCTACCAGCTTTTCTAATTGTACCTTTTTCTGCACAAAAACTCCTTCACCGTGTTATACATTTCAACTCCTCTTGTAATTGTCTGTTAGGGCAGATGTGTCAGGAGTTCTTCTCTTGTGGAAACCAAAAGCTATGCTGTACTGTTGCCGTCCACAGACTCATCACACTGGACGTTAACCACCTGCACTTTGCAAGATCCCGGTCCAGCTAATTGGCCAAGTTATCAGACATAGCTGACACTCATCTAGACATTGTAGTGGAAATTGAATGAGTTCTATTGTTCTCATCCTTAGGGACAGTGATAGCAATTATCATCATTGCTTGAATTTTTTTCATGCTATATGCAAAAGTCTTTGTCCCTTAAGGCAACAGATTACAGCCCCCCCCCCCCCCCCAGGCTGCTGTCGTATTAACAATAGCTTGGAGCTCCAGAATGGACAAGAAAAAACGACGAGAATGGCTCGAGCAGGGTGTTGCTCACGGGGCGGTCGCTCGTGCCGTGCGGTCGCACGTGCTCGGGCCCGCTAAATGCTACTTGTAGCTTTAATTATTATTAGGGCCCGAGCACGGAGTGCAAGGACCCTATTGTAATTCGAATGTTTATTATTATTATTATTATTATTATTATTCTACCGGAAGAGTCGCCTTTTTGAGGCCTTTAACATACCCCAAAACTCACCAAATTTGGCACACACATCAGGAGTCGCGAAAAATTTCGTATTTTATAGGAGATTGGCATGGGCGCACAAAAACGGCTCGATAGCGCCACCTACAGTGACTTTTGTCCCGACGCCCCGCATACGCTTTAACGTACAAGCTTGATTTTTACAGGGCATGTTCTTCAGATGGAGACTTACAAAAAAGTCTGAAAGGACCCACCTGTCACTCGCACAGGAAGTCTGATATATTGAGGTCAATATGTCATTTTTGCTTCATTTTGGACATTTGCAGGCCTCGCTCTAGAACGAACTCCTCCTAGAGATTTTGGAGTAATGACTTCAAACTTTGGTTGTGTAAACTAGACACATGTCCGATGTTAAATTGCGAAGCTTTTAAGTTTTTATGGATGTTTGTGACCATGGCGGCGCGTCAAAATTGGAGGTCGTTTCGAAAACACGCCATGAAAAGAAAAATGGCCATTACTCAGCCATGCAAAATCCAATCTGATCCAAAATTGATATGCATGATTGTAGTCTTACTCTGAACACATCTGCAGTGAAAGAATCTGGAAAAAGTGTAGCGCCACCTGCTGGCAAGAGGAAATGACATGTTTTACTTGGAGCATCACTACTCCGAGTAGGATGAGCCGACACACCTGAAAATGACGTCCACCTGTTGAAAAGCCATTGAAGTTTACTCTGACAAAAAACCATAACTTTCAATGCGGGGGTGTGGTCGTGACAGAGCGGCAAAGTTGGGCATCTCGCTATGCACACAAAAGTTGCTCTCACGTGCACATTCCTTGTCCAATCTCACTGAAATTCAATGGATATGATGAAGCTTCTATTCTGAACCCATGGATATGACAATCTTGGACGAGCTCCATAGCGCCACCTAGTTATTGCATGGGGCACATTCTGCCCTGTATTTTCTCTTTGCTTTGTCCGATGTGCATGAAATTAAAACTGGAGATACTCAGAAGGGTCTTCTCTCATCATGTAAAGTTTCATGGGTGTACACCTGACGGTGCCTGCGTAACAGGAAGTGGTCGATTATGTGCACCCAAATAATAGAAATTTATTATAAATCAGCCGTTTGTCTCAGGAAGCTGAGATTTCAGAATTAGATGCCTTTAATAACCTCCAGCTTTGATATGTAACACTATAGGGTCTACGAGAAACTTCATCACTTGATTTTTTTAATGAAATTTTGGACTGAACAAAGATTTTTAGCATAAATTATGTTTAGGTTATCAGCACCAAGAATTCAACTTTCATAGGCATTTATGTGCTACTGCTTCCTAAAAAAATTCAGAATTATTGAAGTTACAGGTGAACTTTTATTCAACATTTCATCCAAAAAGGTCCGAAAACGTCTTTTTAGGCAAAACTGCAAACACCTATTTTTTTGCATAACTTATCTTTCAAATATCAGCACAAAAAAATTAAAAACGGTAGGGATCTGTGTTTGCTGCCTTCCATATTTTTTTCAGACTTAAAAGTGTAACAGATGATTTATAAAAAATCCTTTTTCATCCAAAAACCTGTGTTAAATCTGTCTAGACTCCAAACAAACATTTTTTTATGGTAACTTATGTTTCAACAATCGACACCAATTTTCACAGACCTATAGCTAAACATGTCCCATAGCTACCTGAATATTTTCATAGATATAAAATGAACTGGTCATTCTAACATCTGGCATTCTAACATCTAACATCTTACATGTCAAAGCCTCTCTCAGCCTGGCTCTGCTGAAGGAGTCGTGTTACAACCCCGCCCCCTCCTGCTGGGACCCCTGCTATGTAAATTAGCAAGCAGTGAACAGAGAGATGAGAAGTAAGAATGGCCATTACTCAGGCATGCATAATCCAAAGACAGCCAGTTAAACACTGAAAGACATATTTTTTCGGTATGTCTTTCATAAATCTTTAGTATTAAAAACTCTCCAAGATGAATGTGCCTGACTCCACCTGCAGGTGGATCACAGACTTCCTGACGGACAGACAGCAGTATGTGAGGCTGGGGAAGCTCGTCTCAGATACTCGGACCACAAGCACCGGATCCCCCCAGGGCTGTGTCCTTTCACCCCTGTTACTCTCCCTGTACACAAACAGCTGCACAGCTGGTCACCTGTCTGTCAAACTCCTGAAGTTTGCTGACGACACCACACTCATCGGCCTCATCTCTGACGGAGATGAGTCGGCCTACAGGAGTTAAATAGCCAGGCTGGTGTCATAGTGCAGCGCTAACAACCTGGAGCTTAATGCTCTGAAGACAGTGGAGATGACAGTGGACTTCAGGAAGGCCCCAGCCCCCCTCCCCCCTGTCATCCTCTGTGACTCCCCGGTGACCTCTGTGGAGTCCTTCTGCTTCCTGGGAACCATCATCAGCCAGGACCTCAAGTGGGAGCAGAACATCAGCTCCATCACTAAGAAGGTCCAGCAGAGGATGTACTTCCTGAGGCAGCTGAAGAAGTTTCACCTCCCTGAAAAGATGCTGGTAGACTTTTACACCGCCATCATCGAATCCACCCTCACGTCCTCCATCACAGTCTGGTTCGCTGCGGCCACGGCCAGAGACAAGGCCAAGCTGCAACGCGTCATCCACTCAGCAGAGAAGGTGATCGGCTGCCACCTCCCGTCTCTCCAGGAGCTGCACATCTCCAGGACCTGGAGGCGGGCAGCCAGGATTGTAGCCAACCCCTCTCATCCAGGACATAATCTCTTTCGGCCCCTCCCTTCTGGCAAGAGGCTCCGGTCCATCAGGACCAGGACCTCGCGCCACAAGAACAGCTTCTTCCCCACTGCAGCCAGCCTGCTGAACAGAACCCCAACTCCCCCAGGTGACCCCCCCTCCACCCCCCGCCCACCAAAGGACTGTCGGTGCCACTTACAGGCCCCACCATCCCAGCCCATCTGTGCTCCCACTTTAATTCACCTTACTCTACTGTATATAGTGTGTTGTTGTTGTTAACTTAATTTTTAACTTATTCTTAATTGCACTATACACCAAGTCAAATTCCTCGTTTTGTAAAGTGCGCTCTACTGAACCTGGCAATAAAACTTTTTCTGATTCCTGATTCTGATTCTGATTCTATTAATCATTGTTTTTTATTCATTCAAAATGCAATTAAATCAATATTTTATCTTTTTTCTTTTCCTTTTTCTTTTTTTTTTATCTCTTATATCCTTTTTTATAATCAATGTTTGAACTTCTTTTCCTTTCTATTGTCATGGTTTCAGTTTGTTGTCTTTTTTTTCGCTTTAGTTCTTGTTCTGTCTTGTTTGGTTCTGTTTCCTGTTTTATTTTGAAAGGTTTCCTGTCTTGTCATGTTTCTTGAGTTTTACTTCCTTTGGTCCCCATCTGCCCTAATCGTGTTCACCTGTGTCTTGTCTGCCCTGTCTGTATATAAGTCTTGTCTCTGCCTTCCTCCTGTGCTGGTCCATTAACTTCTGCTCATGTTGATCACGTCTTCTTGTCTGGCGTCCATGTCCCTTGCCATGCCACAGTAAATTTTTGTTTTTAGTTTTGTCATCCTGCTCTGCAGCGCTTTTTGTTAGTTAAATAAACCCACTTGCCCTGAACCCGTTTGCCTCCCGTCTCTGCGCCTGGGTCCTACCTGCTCTCGAGCCTCCCCCCCACACGACATCTATACATCCAATGAAATTAAACTACAAATCAACAAACACAACTGATAACAAATGTCTCTAAAAAATGATGTGTATATTTGCAGAACCTTAAAAACACCAAACAAATAACAAATGCTTCCCAATTAAAGCACAAAAAATGGAACACAAAATGTAAAACCCAAGTTAGAAATTGCAATTTGAAAAAGATACTTTTTTCAGCAGCTTTTCAAAATCAATCACCAATTCTACACTTCTGTGGATGAAACAAAGAACTCCAGAACAATGAAGCCATTTCTCTAAGTCTCTCTCACCTTCAGTTTTAAACAAGGTCTGTGAAAATCCACCATACATTGGTCACATGAACTCAGAGACCTGCTAAAAGTGCACAATTGTAAAAGCTCTTTTATATAGACAACTGTTTGTTTGCTTAGAGCTCTAAATATAAAAAAAAATGCTTTTCTATCACCTAGACACAGATGGAGAACCATATCAACTGGATTAATAACAGGGTGGCATGTTTAGACAACATGAAGCTGTCCATCACATTTTTGACCTAAACATGTAAACACATCCTTGGCTCTGCGGTTAGGAAATGGTATTTGGGAATCTCTTTATACCAGGAGCCAGCCTGGCCATTGGAACATCGCCACAGTGCCCATCCAGACTGGGACAGCAACGGGGTCCACTTCAGAGCCGTGAGCTGCTGTGTTTAACTCCAGCTGTCCCAGCAAGGTAGACAACTGCAGCAACATCCACTGACCAAGCTGACAAGCCCTGGCAGAAAAGATCCCCACAAGAAAAACACTGGCTCAGGCAGGCTGGTCAAAAAAAATAGTTTTGCCATTGTCTTGCAGCTCGCAGATCAAGTGGTTTAGTTTTCCAGTAATGTCAGTCAAGAATGCAAGTTCAGATTCACAATGTTCATATTCACCATATTCAACAGACATCTCCTCCAATAGCACCTTAAAAATCCTGTGCTGTTTTGCTTTGCAGCTGAGGTTGTTTACGATTTTCAGAATAAGAGTCATTATATGTCCAGAGCCAATCACTTCTGCACATAAGGCCTGCTGGTGAATGACGCAGCAGTAATGCAGACATTTTGGAAAGTCTGGGTCAGCTTTACGGTGAGTGATGAAACCTGTTTGTCTATTGATCATAGCAGGAGTCCCATCTGCAGTCACTGCTACCAGCTTTTCTAATTGTACCTTTTTCTGCACAAAAACTCCTTCACCGTGTTATACATTTCAACTCCTCTTGTAGTTGTCTGTTAGGGCAGATGTGTCAGGAGTTCTTCTCTTGTGGAAACCAAAAGCTATGCTGTACTGTTGCCGTCCACAGACTCATCACACTGGACGTTAACCACCTGCACTTTGCAAGATCCCGGTCCAGCTAATTGGCCAAGTTATCAGACATAGCTGACACTCATCTAGACATTGTAGTGGAAATTGAATGAGTTCTATTGTTCTCATCCTTAGGGACAGTGATAGCAATTATCATCATTGCTTGAATTTTTTTCATGCTATATGCAAAAGTCTTTGTCCCTTAAGGCAACAGATTACAGCCCCCCCCCCCCCCCCCCCAGGCTGCTGTCGTATTAACAATAGCTTGGAGCTCCAGAATGGACAAGAAAAAACGACGAGAATGGCTCGAGCAGGGCGTTGCTCACGGGGCGGTCGCTCGTGCCAGGCGGTCGCACGTGCTCGGGCCCGCTAAATGCTACTTGTAGCTTTAATTATTATTATTATTATTATTATTATTATTCTACCGGAAGAGTCGCCTTTTTGAGGCCTTTAACATACCCCAAAACTCACCAAATTTGGCACACACATCAGGAGTCGCGAAAAATTTCGTATTTTATAGGAGATTGGCATGGGCGCAGAAAAACGGCTCGATAGCGCCACCTACAGTGACTTTTGTCCCGACGCCCCGCATACGCTTTAACGTACAAGCTTGATTTTTACAGGGCATGTTCTTCAGATGGAGACCTACAAAAAAGTCTGAAAGGACCCACCTGTCACTCGCACAGGAAGTCTGATATATTGAGGTCAATATGTCATTTTTGCTCCATTTTGGACATTTGCAGGCCTCGCTCTAGAACGAACTCCTCCTAGAGATTTGTGAATAATGACTCCAAACTTTGGTTTTGTAAACTAAACACATGTCCGATGTTAAATTGCGAAGCTTTTAAGTTTTTACGGATGTTTGTGACCGTGGCGGCGCGTCGAAAATGGAGGTCATTTTGAAAACACGCCATGAAAAGAAAAATGGCCATTACTCAGCCATGCAAAATCCAATCTGATCCAAAATTGATATGCATGATTGTAGTCTGACTCTGAACACATCAGAAGTGGAAAAATCCAGAACAAGTGTAGCGCCACCTGCTGGTAAAAGGAAATGACATGTTTTACTTGGAGCATCACTGCTCCAAGTAGGATGAGCCGACACACCTCAAAATGATGTCCACCTGTTGAAAAGCCATTGAAGTTTACTCTGATAAAAAGCCATAACTTTCAATGCGGGGGTGTGGTCGTGACAGAGCGGCGAAGTTGGGCGTCTCGCCATGCACACAAAAGTTGCTCTCACGTGCACATTCCTTGTCCAATCTCACTGAAATTCAATAGAGGTGATGAGGCTTCCATTCTGAACCAATGGATATGACAATCTTGGACGAGCTCCATAGCGCCACCTAGATATTGACAAATACATTTTATGTCACATTCTGACCTATCTTTTCTCTGTGCTTTGTCCGACATTCATAAAATTACAACAGGAGATACTCATAAGGGTCTTCTCTCATCGTCTAAAGTTTCATGGGTGTACACCTGACGGTGCCTGCGCAAGCCACCACCAAACAGGAAGTGGTTGATTGCGTTGCAGTCAGATAATTAAAAATTCATAAAAAATCAGCCGTTTGTATCACGAGGCTGAGATTTCAGAATGAGAGGCCTCTTACATATCTCCAACTTAGATACACAGCACTTGCATGGGTGAACAAAAAACGGCTCAATAGCGCCACCTACCATGTTTGTTTTTGAGAGCCCCGCCATGTTCTTTAACATACAAGCTTGATTTTTACAGGACATGTTCATCAGATAGAAACCTACAAAAAAGTCTCTTGGGACCAAGCTGTCAGTCGCACAGGAAGTCTGCTATATTGGTGTCAATATGTCATTTTTGCTGTATTTTGGTCATTTGCAGGCCTCGTTCTAGAACGAACTCCTCCTAGAGATTTTTGAACAATGACTCCAAACTTTGGTTTTGTAAACTAAACACATGTCCGATCTTAAATTGCGAAGCTTTTAAGTTTTTACGGTTGTTTGTGACCGTGGCGGCGCGTCAAAATTTGAGGTCGTTTCGAAATCACGCCATGAAAAGAAAAATGGCCATTACTCAGCCATAAATAATCTAATCTGATCCAAATTTGTTGTGCATGATTGTAGTCTGACTTTGAACACATCTGCAGTGGAAAAATCCGAAACAGGTGTAGCGCCACCTGTTGGCAACAGGAAATGACATGTTTTACTTGGAGCATCACTGCTCCAAGTAGGATGAGCAAACACACCTCAAAATGACGTCCACCTGTTGAAAAACCATTGAAGTTTACTCTGATGAAAAACAAATCTTTCAACGCGGGGGTGTGGTCGTGACAGAGCGGCGAAGTTGGGTATCTCGCCATGCACAAATGTTGCTCTCACGTTCACATTCCTTGTCTGATCTCACTGAAATTAAATAGATTTGATGAAACTTCCATTCTGAACCCATGGATATGACAATTTTGGACGAGCTATATATGTTCATAAATGATCATGAAGCATGATCATATAATCAAGCTTCATAGGAAATCAGCCGTTTGTCTCAGGAAGCTGAGATTTCAGAATTAGATGCGTCCTACAAAGCTCCATGTTTGAAAAGCAGCACTATACGTACGAGAAACATTTAACCACCTTAATCACCCTATTGTGCTGAAAGCAAATTTTTGGACATTTTGACTCAAGCAAATATTTTTATCATAACATCTGTTTAGTTTATCAGCACCAAAATAAAAAATATTTACATTTATAAAATGAACTGGTCAACTCTAGGATTTTATTTATTCAATCTTACATCCTCAAGCTTTTCATCAGTCTCCCCTGCTGCAGGAGTGGAGTTAGCCCCCCCCCCAACCCCCGGCTGTGTGCTCACATGTAAATTAGCCAGGAGTGGCAGACAGAAAGTAGAACAGTTAGAAAGCCTAGTTCAACACTAAAATACAGCAATTTCCTTTGTTTTGTTTGTCTTTTATACATCCTTAGCACTAATCATTGCTTTTTTATTCATCCAAAATACAATTAACTTTATATTTTATCTTTTTTTTTTTTACAAACAAAATATATGAATGTGCTCCAAAACAAAACCCAGCCTCAGTACACTCCTACAGATGTAACATCAGACAGTAAATGTCTCTTTTATGCTTTTTTAATCAATGCTGCAACTTCTTTTCATTTCCTTTCAATACATCCAAAGAAATTAAACTACAACGACAACAAACACAACACATAGCAAATGTCTCTAAGAAGATTATGTATATACATTATGTACCACCTTTAAACACCAAATAAATAACAAATCTTTCTAATACAATCACAAAAAATGGAACACAAAATGTAAAACCCAAATTA
Source organism: Oryzias latipes (assembly GCF_053564925.1). Classification (NCBI taxonomy): domain Eukaryota; kingdom Metazoa; phylum Chordata; class Actinopteri; order Beloniformes; family Adrianichthyidae; genus Oryzias; species Oryzias latipes. The sequence continues at coordinate 29,496,678 of NC_136257.1, read as the reverse complement.
GAAATTGCAATTTTAAAAAGATACATTTTTCAGCAGCTTTTCAAAATCAATCACATATTTTACTCTTCTGTGGATGAAACAAAGAAGTCCAGAGCAATGTAGCCACTTCTCCAAAGTCTCTGTCACCTTCAGTTTTACACAAAGTCTGTGAAAATCCACCATACATTGGTCACATGTATTCAGAGACCTGCTAAAAGTCCACAATTGTAAAAGCTCTTATATAGACAACTGTTTGTTTGCTTGGAGCTCTAAATATAAAAAAATGCTTTTCTATCACCTAGACACAGATGGAGAACCACATCAACTGGATTAGTAACAGGGAAACATGTTTAGGTTTAAACTTACATCAATAGACAACATGAAGCTGTTCATCACATTTTTGACCTAAACATGTAAACACATCCTTGGCTCTGCGGTTAGGAAATGGTAATTGGGAATCTCTTTATACCAGGAGCCAGCCTGGCCATTGGAACATCGCCACAGTGCCCATCCAGACTGGGACAGCAACGGGGTCCACTTCACAGCTGTGAGGCCGCTGTGTTTAACTCCAGCTGTCCCAGCAAGGGAGACAACTGCAGCAACATCCACTGACCAAGCTGGAAAGCCCTGGCAGAAAAGATCCCCACAAGAAAAACACTGGCTCAGGCAGGCTGGTCAAAAAAAAATAGTTTTGCCAATGTCTTGCAGCTCGCAGATCAAGTGGTTTAGTTTTCCAGTAATGTCAGTCAAGAATACAAGTTCAGATTCACCATATTCATATTCACCATATTCAGCAGATATCTCCACCAATAGCACCTTAAAAATCCTGTTCTGTTTTGCTTTGCAGCTGAGGTTTTTTATGATTTTCACAATAGGAGTCATTATATGTCCAGAGCCAATCACTTCTGCACATAAGGCCTACTGGTGAAAGAAGCAGCAGTAATGCAGACATTTTGGAAAGTCTTGGTCAGCTTTACAGTGAGTGATGAAACCTGTTTGTCGGTCAATCATAGCAGGAGCCCCGTCTGCAGGTATGGCTACCAGCTTTTCTAATTGTACCTTTTTCTGCACAAAAACTCCTTCACCGTGTTATACATTTCAACTCCTCTTGTAGTTGTCTGTTAGGGCAGATGTGTCAGGAATTCTTCTCTTGTGGAAACCAAAAGCTATGCTGTACTGTTGCCGTCCACAGACTCATCACACTGGACGTTAAACCACCTGCACGTTGTAAGATCCCGGTCCAGCTAATTGGCCAAGTTATCAGACATAGCTGACACTCATCTAGACATTGTAGTGGAAATTGAATGAGTTCTATTGTTCTCATTCTTAGGAACAGTGATAGCAATTATCATCATTGCTTGTTTCTTAATCTGATAAAAACCTTCTTCTACTTGATGAGAAAATGAGCAGGTCTAAACGAGGCTTAGATTTAAGAATTTTTTTCATGCTATATGCAAAAGTCTTTGTCCTTTAAGGCAACAGATTATAGTCCCCCCCCCCCCCCCCCCACAGGCTGCTGTCATATTAACATTAGCTTGGAGCTCCAGAATGGACAAGAAAAAACGACGAGAATGGCTCGAGCAGGGCGTTGCTCACGGGGCGGTCGCTCGTGCCAGGCGGTGGCACGTGCTCGGGCCCGCTAAATGCTACTTGTAGCTTTAATTTAGATTTAGTCTCTTTTGCACCAGCTTTTAATATTGTTTGGTATTTTTCATTGATCAGTTTAATGCTTTTGTTTCTGTCGTTTGTTTTACTTCTGTTCATCGTTTCTTCTCTGAAAGGATTTTTGACCCAGAGCTTCCTGCGTTTGGGTTTTCCTCCACCCCCCCCATGACCATACTTGTATGTGATGTTGGAGAACCCTGGCACAGCTCTGGCCTCCCCCAGTTGACTCTCGCTGATGTCGATGCCGACGACTTCTTTGAAGTGTGGAGCCAGGAGTCGGGTGTTCTGACCCGTCCCACATCCAAGATCCACTGCCAGCTCATGTGGCGGCCCTTTCTGTGGGTGTAAAACAAATGCAGTCAATAGAAGCCAAGCATCACCTCAACTAAGAGCCTTAAATGCAAAGAAAAGTCCATTCAGGACAAACCTTTTTGTCCAAGTACTGAATGATAAGGTCTGTGAGCCCTGCTGGAGGGCTGAATCGGTACTTCTGGTAGACAGAAGCGTGTTCCTTCCCTTCAAAAAGTCGGTATGCCATTGAGCCTTTTTTTTCCTGCTCTCTTTGGACTGTTGCCAGCTGTGATATCTCTGACCTCTTCAAAGCTGCTTCGCCTGGTGACCAAAGTTTGACCGAATTAGTGTTTGTCTGAATTTCTTGAACTTCTTTACCGGCCACACATTCTTACTTTCATTGTTTCCAGACACTTAACTGACATGAAAGGGATCCCAGTCCCTCTATTCAAGGAGAAAGGAACAAGCAGGAACTTGACCAGAAGTTTGAAAAGACGCAGAGAACTGCAGTATCTTTTAGCACTGACCAATGTTTTCACAAGCACAAAGAGAAAGTCTTGGAAAAACAGCAAAGTTTGGTTTACTCACTGGAAGCTGCCTGTCATGTCATATTTCCTCCTGGTTCAGCTGCTGCATAGCTATTGGTGACTGAGGAGGCGGGGCCTGTTATTTAACCCTTTCACTGCATTTCAGCTGGTGGGGAACTTTTAATGAAACAATCAACTGAAAATTACATTGATACATATTATTAATCATGAAAAAGCAAAGGCACAAGTTACTAAATGAGTAAATAATACTAAAATGTTGCTTAATTACAGCAAAACGTAATATAATTAGTGTGATACATTACTCTTGTAATTGGTCTGCCCTAATACTACCATTATGGATAAATTCACGGGTCCCTATATTCAAAAGTCCTCCATTTCATGTTCAAAATACCTAAAAACCAAGCTGCTCACCTGCTGGGTTTCATTGCATTTGTGTCAGTTCTTCAGACCAGCAGTGAGAAGTCTTTTGCATAGTTTAAAACACCAATGCTCTGATCTTCAGCTTGATCTTTCACTTCTGAAGGGACACCTTCAGAACAATCATTTAAGAAAGTGAATTCAAGTAAATAAAACAAAGGTGTGTCATGATTCTGGCTTCTTAAAGCAAAACCACTATCAGAATCTTTATTTCATTTAATTTTATTTAACTTTTATTTACCCAGGAATTGTCCCATTGAGATTAAGAATCTCTTTTTCAAGGGAGTCCTGGCTAGGGGGAAACAATAAATTACATTTACAATAAAAATGTCAACATTAAAAAAAACATAAAATAAATAAAAATGAGAGCTTATGTAAAACAGGTAAAGTTAAAAGTGACTTTCTCCTCCAATCTCAGCCTGGATTTAAAAATATTCAGAGGAATGAGTTCTTTTAATTTCCAATCAAGAATTGTAGCAACTTCCATTGTGTTCCTGACACATTTTTCAACATTTTCTTTTCTTTGACCATTTACTGAAAGGCAAAAGTTGCAGTGTAGCTTTGAGGAAAGCTCTCCTATGTAAACAAGTGTGTTTAATTGCTCATATGGGATTATGATGGTAATGACCTGTTGACCATTTCCACAAAAACATTTAACAGGAGGACGCTTTCCCTTAGGCTCTAATTAAGGTGTACATTTCCAACTTAATATCAGAGGGATACAACCGGACATATGTTACAGTTCATTTGCATCATCCACGTCCTTTGTGTGAATTTTACATAGTGCAATCTGTTCGTAAACATTGTTGGTCTGATGAACCTGTAAATGCCTTGCGTGATACTTTGAAATGTGTGTTTGTTTGACAGGTTGCAGCTATTTATCAATATAACTGATTAATGGCACCATTTTAATAAAACATCATGATTATTTTAAATTGGTTGATAATAGTTAGGGTTAGTTATAAAATGACAGATTTACTGGAACCAAGAAAATAATCCCCACAACTCAGAAACCCAGTTGTCCTTTGCTTACTTGAGACTGGTAATAAAATCCTACACTGTAATGAGACAGTCACTTATATGGCCATTATTTCAATACTGATAAAAAAAATTGGTATCATTACAATTAATTGTGCATTGGCCCAAACTCAGTTAACATGTCAGGGAAGATTCCCATTAATCCAGGTGACTTCTTGAAGTTGAGTGTGGATTTAAAATCTTCTTTCTGGATGTTTCATCACTCATCCCCACTCAGGATGAAGCCTCTTGAATGAGAGGTGAACCATTTCAAGAAGAGAAGACTGTTTCCGGTACCTTATTTCCACTGAGTGGTGCGGTTCTTTTCAGTCCGGTATTTTGAGCGTTTCCATTGAAAAAAGTGACCCGTGAAGTTGGACCATTTTTGGGCCCTCTGTTGGTTGTGGGTCCATGGAAAAATGGGAAAAAGAGAACTGACCAGTTAGGGCAGAACTACTTTTGAAACCCATTGATTGGCTGAAGGTCCTTATAACAAAAGAAAGCACCAATAAAGCGGCTGTATTCCTCTTTGCTGCCTGTAATCTTCTCTGAAACAACATTAAATGTTTTGTTTATACAAAGTACCAAAAGCTGCTGGGTGACATCCATTGTTGTTGCTGTTAGCTTGAAGCAGCATGCACTATGACGGTCCAACTTTAAGTGGAAACACTCACCTGACATGCCTGGACCATTCTAAACCGGACCGGACAGGGCAGTACGAGGCATTTATTTCCAGATGCAAAAAGTCATGACTCAACTTCAAGACAGCCTCCATTCCTGCAGTCCTGCAATTGGAGGATCTCATTAGGTTAACAAAGGCAAGAGTAGGAAAATAGTGAATGTGAAGGCTTTGCCTATTGGAATCTCTGGTTGCCTATTGCAGGATTGTAGAGTGTAGTATTGCTTGAGTTTTGGTCTTTGAGACTAATGAAAGGGCAGCAGGGTAAACAGGAGGCAAACTGTGTCCAGGTCGGTCTGTCTGTCTGTCTGTCTGTCTGTCTGTCTTCCTCACCCAGGTGTGGGTGTAGAAAAATCTCCTGTGATTATTAACAGAGCAGGAAGCTTCCATCTGAGTGAGTGTGACGGTAGAAAATAGTTTACATCCGGCTCCAGCAAAATGAAATCAATTCAATCACCATTTTTTCATGATACAAACATTGCCATATTGGATCCAGACATCAGTAATGATTGGTCTGAGTCAACGCTTCAATGGCAACCACTCTCACCAATCAGGAGCGAGCTTGTTGGAAGGCTACATCTCTACGCATTTGAAAGCGGCCTGCACAATATGTGTCTAAAGTTTTGAACCAGCAGATCAAAATGTTGGACATGAGGGACGGCAAGCATGCGCCTCCTACTTTTATTGACGCATCTGATTGGTCAGTTTATACAGAAAGACTACGTAACAGCTGTTTATTTCTCAATACAGTAAAGGAGTAACAAAAGGGGGCCAGACAGATGACCTGACAATGAAGAACTGAAAATCAGACACTTAAAGACACTGAAGCCAAAGAACTCATCAACCTTTACCTGGTGTGACTGACAGGGGGACAACTCAAACCAGAATATGATCAAAACCAAAAACGGGAGCACACTCTTCAGATCATTCAAGGCCTGAGGGAGTATGGTTATCTAATCTGACCTTCACACACATGCACGCACGCACACATGCACACACACATACACACACACACAGAGCCCTGCAGTGTTGAATCTGATGGCGCCTTTAACCCTTTAAAACTGGATCTTTAACTTGAGTGTTGATATTTTTTCTGCACTGTAACTCTTTAAACGTTTACGCATGTATCCTATGGTACTTTTGTTCTTCTTCTACACTTTAGAATTTCATTTCATGATAAATTGGTCTGTCTGTCTGTCTGTCTGTCTGTCTGTCTGTCTGTCTGTCTGTCTCTCTGTCTCTCTGTCTTCCTCATCCAGGTCTTGGTGTAGAAAAATCTCCTGTGATTTTTACAGCACAGGAAGCTTCCATCCAATCAGAGTGCAGAACGGGCTGGAAGAGCTGATTGGTCTCCTTACCGTCTAAGCTCAGGTGTTGCTGATACTAAACCAGACTGAAAAGCAGTGTAAGGACCAACATCAGAGGAGGTTTCCTTTGGAGGAACAAAGGAAACAGGATGAATAACCTCTCTGTGATTTTTCTGTCAGGTCTGAACGAAACGAGGGTTCACAGACCCACTCTTTTTGTTCTCAGTCTACTTTGTTACTGCTTGATTCTTCTGGTGAATGTCTCTCTTGTCATCATTATCATCTTGGATAAGAGCCTCCATGAACCCATGTACATTCTGCTGTGTGCTTTTTGCATAAATGGGCTTTATGGGACCACAGGTTTCTACCCTAAATTTCTGTGGGATTTGTTGTCACCTGTTCATATGATATCTTACTATGGATGCTTGATTCAGGTTCAGGTCATGTACTCCTTTGCTTGCAGTGATCTGTCCATTCTCTCAGTGATGGCGTATGACAGATACGTGGCCATATGCCGCCCGCTGGAGTACCGCTCTCTTGTGTCAAAGCAGAAAGTTCTTGTGTTGGTGGGGTTTTCTTGGTTTACACCCTTTTGTATTGTGGCTGTAAATACTTGTCTGACCTCCAGCATTAAGTTGTGCAGTCGTCATCTGTCCAGACTCTTCTGTGTGAACTGGAGTATTGTCAGGCTTGCTTGTCCACAGGAAGAAATGACAGCAAACAACGTAGTTGCTAATATAACAATAATTATCTATGTATGTCATGGTTTATTTATTGTCTGGTCTTATATGTATCTTGTTAAAACTTGCATGAATTCCATTGAAAACAGGGCAAAATTTATGCAGACCTGTGTACCTCACCTTGTCTCCCTCATCACCTTTATGGTGACCATTCTTACGGACGTTATCAGTTTGAGACTCGGTTTTGATGGCATGCCTCAAACTTTGCAAAATTTGATAGCAATAGAGTTTCTGCTCATACCACCTATAATGAACCCTCTCATTTACGGCTTTAAGCTGACCAAAATAAGGTACAAAATTATTAAATTACTCACTTTTAGGGTTAAATAATGTTTACAAACACAGTGTTAATCTTTAAATTTGATGTATGCCACATTTGGGTTTCAGTTTTATAAATAGGGAAAAAAAGTCAGTATTTTGTACTTAGTTTTGTAAGTTAAGTAGCCCCATAGTCTCTGCAAAATGATTAGAATGTTGCTGGAGAAAACTTAAGAGACGAATAAAGAGTTTACTGCTTACCAAAGTTTTTATTGAATTTTATTGAATACTCCTAAAGCAGCATGTGCATGTTTGTTTCTCACAGCTTTTTTCATCAGGTTTCAAGTCAAGAACGTCACTGAAAGGTCAAATCTAATCTGAGACAGAATGAAGGGGAATTTTGGTTTTTATTATTTTTTGTGATAAGAAATTAAAAAATTAAGATTGTAACTAAGACTGTCAAATGTTGGTTTTGTTTCCGCAAGTTTCACATTAAAAAAAAATTCCCATTTTTAGCAGCAGCTTTTATGTTAATTGACTATGAACGTTTTTTTTATTTAAATAACAGAACTTTTTTGTTTTCTGGTGAATATTTGTCTTAAACCTCATGACTGCAGGATTGTTTTAATGCTTTTTTTCTTCTAGGCTAAAAATGAACATGAGTGAATCACACCAACCACAGCGAGAATTTATAAAAAATGCTAAATTACATTCAATTACAGCAGAAGTATGGCAATAAGTATCAATAATAACATAAAACAAATAACAAAAATTGACACCATACTGAAAATGATATGGTTTTAAACAGAAATACTGTAAAACACTGGTGGATTTGTAATCTTTTTTTTGGATAAGCATGATATATGCAGGTTTAAGCAGTGACTGTAGATGAGAACTGAACTGAGTGAGTGTGACGGTAGGAAATGGTTTACTTCCGGCTCTAGCAAAATGAAATTAATTCAATCACCATTTTTTCACAATACAGACACTACCATATTGGAGCCAGACATCATTAATTATTGGTCTGAGTCCAAGTTTCAATGGCAACCACTCTCACCAATCAGGAGCGAGCTTGTTGGAAGGCTACATCTCTACGCACTTGAAAGCGGCCTGCACAATATGTGTCTAAAGTTTTGAACCAGCAGATCAAAATGTTGGACATGAGGGACGGCTAGCATGCGCCTCCTACTTTTATTGACGCATCTGATTGGTCAGTTTATACAGAAAGACTACGTAACAGCTGTTTATTTCTCAGTACAGTAAAGGAGTAACAAAAGGGGGCCAGACAGATGACCTGACAATAAAAAACTGAAAATCAGACACTTAAAGACACTGAAGCCAAAGAACTCATCAACCTTTACCTGGTGTGACTGACAGGGGGACAACTCAAACCAGAATATGATCAAAACCAAAAACGGGAACACACTCTTCAGATCATTCAAGGCCTGAGGGAGTATTGTTATCTAATCTGACCTTCAAGTTGAGGGAGACGTAACTTTGTTGTGCCCAAACACACACACACACACACACACACTCAGAGCCCTGCAGTGTTGGATCTGATTGCCCCTTTAACCCTTTAACACTGGAGCTTTAACTCCAGTGTTGATATTTTTTCTGTACTGTAACTCTTCAACTGTTTATGCAGTTAACGTAAATCCAGTAGATTCTCAAGTGGAGAAAAGTAGCTTTGCGCAACACTGTTAATAATAATAATAATAATGGATTGGATCTTTCTGCGCTTTTCCGGACGCTCAAAGCGCTTACAGTGTGTCCATTATTCATTCACTCTTCATTCATACTTGGTGATGGTAACTACTGATGTAGCCACAGCTGCCCTGGGGCAGACTGACAGAGGCGTGGCTGCCAGTTCTCACCTACGGCCCCTCTGACCATCACCGGGACTGTTAGGAGTGATTAGAAACAGAATAGTTAGAGACTCCCTTTTATATTTTATTATACTAACTTTTACCTTTTATCACATTAATGACTTAAACTCGATTCACTATGTATTATCATCTCAAAATTATATTACACTCCAGACAGAGCACAATCAAGACTATTGTCTCGCAAACATTCCTTTAACATCCTCCCTTTTCATCTTTGTGTGTTCTGGTGTATGCGTTCTGGCAAATGTCTGTGATAACGTCAGAGAGATCTGACACTTTAGGTGCTCTGACCTTCGAACATCTAGCCTGCAACAGTCTGTGGGTGGGTTTTTCACACCATGAGCCATCGAATGAGGTTCTGAATACGCAAATGCAAAGTATATATGCCAAGCCTTTTTCTGAACTCCTTTGTTCGGACTTTGAATGCACCTTGTTCATCTGTCTGTAACCCTGCGTACAAATCTGTGGTCTTTGTGCGGAGTAAATCTACAAAAGATAAGTTTTGTCTCTGAGTCATTATAAATTATTTCTGTGTGCAAGAAACTGACGGGGTTACGAACTAATACAATACAGTCCTTTCTAGAGAATCCAGTTTCATCACAGGGACATTCATACACATTCACACACCAGTGGAGACACACTGGAGGCAAGGAGGGTGAAGTGTCTTGCCCAAGGACACTGGGACAGTTGGCTGGGGGAAGCGGGAATCAAACCGCCAACCTTTCGATCACTGGACGACCTGCTCCACCGCCTGAGCCACTGCCACCCTTTAAGTTAGTAATATGTTGCAAGTCAATGTGAAAAGCCAAATTTCTCCATGCTAGAATCCTCAAATTCACAGTCAAAGATTTATGGCGTTTCAAAGTGCGACATCCCTGGTGTTGGAGGGTTAAGGTAGCAGCAGCTTGAGGTGGTGTACAGGGGTCAATATAGCAATATACCTCTTTACATCTGAACATCACGTCTATCTGTATTTATTGTTTTTGTTGACCTTTCAGCACTTTCCCTCAGGGGTCGCCACAGCGAATCGGCTTTCACTGAGTCGCACAGGTGGTTTGGCAGAAATGACTGGATGCCCTTTCTGACAAAAGCCTGTATTTTATCCAGGCTGGGGACCGGCACAGGCAGAAGCTTTGCGAGGGTATTCTGCGGTACTTTTGTTCTTCACCTACTCTTTTGAATTTCATTTCAGGGTCAATTGGTCGGTCGGTCTGTCTGTCTGTGTGTCTGTCTGTGTGTCTGTCTGTCTGTCTGTCTGTCTGTCTGCCTGTCTGTCTGTCTGTCTGTCTGTCTGTCTGTCTGTCTGTCTGTCTGTCTGTCTGTCTGTCTGTCTCTCTGTCTTCCTCATCCAGGTCTTGGTGTAGAAAAATCTCCTGTGATTTTTACAGCGCAGGAAGCTTCCATCCAATCAGAGTGCAGAACGGGCTGGAAGAGCTGATTGGTCTCCTTACCGTCTAAGCTCAGGTGTTGCTGATACTAAACCAGACTGAAAAGCAGTGTAAGGACCAACATCAGAGGAGGTTTCCTTTGGAGGAACAAAGGAACAAGGATGAATAACCTCTCTGTGATTTTTCTGTCAGGTCTGAACGAAACGAGGGTTCACAGACCCACTCTTTTTGTTCTCAGTCTACTTTGTTACTGCTTGATTCTTCTGGTGAATGTCTCTCTTGTCATCATTATCATCTTGGATAAGAGCCTCCATGAACCCATGTACATTCTGCTGTGTGCTTTTTGCATAAATGGGCTTTATGGGACCACAGGTTTCTACCCTAAATTTCTGTGGGATTTGTTGTCACCTGTTCATATGATATCTTACTATGGATGCTTGATTCAGGCTCAGGTCATGTACTCCTTTGCTTGCAGTGATCTGTCCATTCTCTCAGTGATGGCGTATGACAGATACGTGGCCATATGCCGCCCGCTGGAGTACCACTTTCGCATGTCTAAGCAGAATGTTGTTCTGTTGGTGTGTTTTTCTTGGTTTACACCCTTCTGCATCATGGGTCTGAATGTTTTTCTGACTTCCAGGCTGAAGTTGTGCAGCCCTCATCTGTCCAGACTCTTCTGTGTGAACTGGAGTATCGTCAGGCTTGCTTGTCCACAGGAAGATACAACCGCAAACAACATAGTTGCTAACATGACAATAATTATCTACGTATGTCATGGTTTATTTATTGTCTGGTCTTATATGTATCTTGTTAAAACTTGCATGAATTCAATTGAAAATCGAGCAAAGTTCATGCAGACTTGTGTGCCTCACCTGGTCTCCCTCATCACCTTCCTGGTGACTATTCTCTTTGATCTCATGAACATGCGACTTACCTCCAAAAATTTAGACCAAATCTTCCAAAACTTCATAGCCATGGAGTTTCTGCTCATACCTCCCATCATGAATCCTCTCATTTATGGCTTCAAGTTGACTAAAATTCAAAGAAAAATAGCCAAACTCACCACATTTAGATCGAAGTGACTGTTGCGCATGGTCACTGCCAGAATCAGAAATGTGCAGACTGTTTGCCACCATCCTTTGTGCTTTTGTTTCATTTTATTTTCCAATTATGTGTGATCTCTCTCCTCATAAATCTTTGTTCGCTGTTGAATTAAAGTATAACTTAGGGGAAATCTTTAAAAAAATTGTAGGCCTTTAAAGCTGTTTCTAAAAGTGGGTTTTCTCCGTTTTTGTTACTCTGTTAGATTTGGGTCAAATTGTCCTGCACAGAATGATCTACCGGTGCAAATGTACAGCCAAAACCTGCCTATTGTTTGTAGCATGCATGTGAAATATGCACACACACAGAAAACACTTAATGACTAAATGTGACAGAAAAACAATGAAATTGTGTCTTTGTTTAATTTCTGACTGGATGTCTTGTGCTCAAACAAAAATGCCCTCTCCTGAACAAAGACGGTGCTTAACTGTTAAACTTCATCCTCTGTTTTGCACTCTGTTTTTTGTAACCGCTCCATTTTCAAATGTGACTACAGACTCTTTAAATGCCATACATTAGTGGTAAACTCTGGCAAATGAGCAGTGAGGTAGAGAGAGATGCATCCAGGAACACAGAAAGCTTGCATCAGCCTGTTAGCCTGTTTTTATGTTATCTATAAACCCAGTGCTGCAAACGGTTCAAAAGCCACAAGCCCGTTTGATATCAAGCTGCCACTTAACATAAAGAATACAGCTTCAGTATTTTCTTGAAGTTTGAGTCCATCCGACAAACTACAACCTGCCGTGTTTCCGTTAGAATGGCTTAATTACTGTACTTTGGCCACCCGGATATAGTTGGACTAACTATTCTGTCCTGCAGCAGTCCTGGACTGCAAGGACCAGGTTGTTTTTTTTTTTAATTCTCCCTTCATACTGTGCCTTTGAGTGATAATTTCATATTCAAAATCTAAAATCTAGTATCTGATGAAAATGAATTTTTAACAAATTGAAAGAACCATCACAGCAGGAGAAATAGCCAAAAAAATATCTGGGGCCAGAAATCTCTTTATGGGGCTCAAAAAAATGTTTTAAATCCACTAAGAAAACCAAAAGACATGTTTCTGGAAATATGTAAAGAATGTTTTTAAAAATGATCATGGGATGGCCACAGGATCTATGGCTTGGTGGTCATTTTGTGGAAAAGTATGAAATTTGAGCTGTGTCCGAATTCTCACTTAAGAGTAGTGAACCAGGCATGGAGCTCAAAATTTTCCTGGCTTATTTGATCCAACCTTTAATCTTGGAGGTGATTATCTCCAACTGCGGGTCCCGCTTCACAGTCCACCATTGTTGTCAGTAAATCTCCGGGTTCGACCGCAATGCATCTTGAGATATGGACAGCACAGAAGGATACACCAGACCAAACCGAAAGCTGTTTTTAATGGCTGCATTTGAAGGAGTCGTTGAACTTAGACAGCATTTGTTTCGGCGCTGTGGCGTAAGCAGTCTTCAAATACAGCACAGGAAGAATGCAGCCCTCCAATTTGGACACAGCCTTAGACTGGCCACAGTAAAATACCACTCTGAAACATGCCATTTTGTTTGATTGGAAAACTGTTCAGTATCTGGCGTGGCCATCATAAGCCTCATGCAGTGCAACAATTTCCTTTGCATAGAGTTGATTAGGCTGTTGATTGTTGCCTGTGGAATGTAGGTCCTCTCCTCTTCAATGACTGCACAGAGTTGCTGGATTTTGGCAGGAGCTGGAGTGGGCCTCAGGATCTCATTACGACATCTCTGTGCATTCAGAATGCCATTAATTAAATGCATCTGTGTTGGTTTTCATCCATAACCTCTGTCTGCCCATACCATAACCCTACCACCAACTTGGGATACTCTACAACTCAACTTTAAATTGTCTACAAGGGTTTGTTTGCTTACAACTACAAGCTTTTTCACTTTTTAGTCTGCTCCTGATTTTCCACGATATGAATAAATAAATACTCATAAAAACAGCTTTAATCTTAATTTTTTTATACGTGTCTTCCATCATAAGAAAATGCTACAAGAACATGTTACAAACACCATTTTTATTTTTAACTTTAAATGAGTTCCGTATTTGTCCAGCAGATGGCGACAAATCCCTCTGCTGGTGACTGAGCATGCTCAGAGAAGTGAGCCCGGCTGCTCTGAAGCGGCTACCCCTCCGCACCGCTAGGGGTCAGTAAAACTGCACTCCCGTCACCATCAACAAAACAAGCTTCGTAGCCGAAGAAGGGGGCCGACACTGCAGTGCATGCGACCGTACAGCCGCTCTCAGCCTGTGTTCATCTTTCCCCACCGGCAGCGACGACGCGGATGGAAAACGGACCGCCGCCTGTTATTTGAGGCGGCCGAGAACAGCTCCCCGCGCGCGGAACATCCCGACCTGCCCTCCGTGAGTAGCCGTCACGGTGTCAGATTCTGTGGCTGCGGGAGGTGAAACACGCTAATGCGTTGTGTGGGTTCCGGTCGTGTTTATATAATAAAAGGCTGGTAATCCTCGCGACATCACAAAACTGTGGCATTGACAAGAACGCGTCCCGCTGTTTACCCCCCCCCCCCTCCTCCGGTACATCTTGGGGGGCAGGGGAGGGGGGGGGGGGGGTGCGCAACGCGCTCGCTCAATTAACGGCGGAACCGTGACACGAGAGAGCGCTGCTAGCTGCTGCCGCAGTGATATGGCGCATGTATGCGCGGAAAATGCGCAGAAAGACGCGCAGCGTGGGAGAGAGAACACGCCGTTCACGCGCAGCGAGAAGTGGGGTCTCCACAAACACACCAGATCTATTAAGGATGACAATGTTTCTTTAGAGAAAAGCCAAAAAAGCTGCACGCGCACCTCTGTGCACAACTTGATCTTAATTGTTTGAAGTGCGAATGTGGGACTGGGAGCTCTGGAGCATCACAGGAGTGAGTGACAGCCTCAGTCTCAGCAGCAGCAGCTTTCTGCTGACTGCATGCCCACAGCATAAAAAGGCTCATTTGCTGAGTTGAAGTGAGGAATGGAGGTTTTAGCAAAATGCAGCTGCTGCAGTCAGCTGAATCCGTGCAGGCAACCTTGGCAAAGCTGCGTTTTAAAGGGGCCGACTGCACTTTTGTGTTCTGACTTTGAATGGGATGAATGGCTGGAGGATGAGGAGGATCTGCAGCTGTCCACGCGGGAGCAGACCACCCTCAGCTTCTCAGTCAGCCTCCTGTGTTTTGGGAGCCCTGGGCGACGGGGAGAGGGGGTGTCCATCACCTTCACTCAGTCCCGCGTGCACTTGCCAACCTCTGGCATCGATCGGCATGTTGCCCCAGCCCGTGGGCACCGTTGTGTAAATCCTGATGCTGGTGCCCGTCACGGGGATGCAGGGCACTATAAAAAGCTTGTCCTCGGGGTTGGAGCTGATGAGGAGGTAGAAAGCAACAGGGGCTCGACTCATTTACCGAGAGAGGCTGCAAAAAACAAAGACAGCTCTCACCAACTACTAGTGTCTGAAACACAAGACTGAAGGCTTCGATTGGAGCATTTCGAGAAAGATCAGTTACATTCTGGGCTTCTGTGAGCCGACTTTAAATGAAAGACTGCAGCTCTTGTGAATCCCGATCCAAACGGCTGTCAAACTCCACTCCTGGGCAGACGTGTCCTCCCGGGACGGCCGTTTGGATATGTGAAGGTGTGTATGGGATGAAATGACCGTGTGGCAGCTCTCGCCGTCTTGTGTGTCCGATCAGGATAAACCGATCCCAGAGAGGGGCTCCAGCTTTGTGGGAACAATTTTACGGACAGCAGCGGTAAAGGAAAAGCCGTGGTCTGTCTGCGGAGAGATAAACGCTGCTCCTGATAGCGGCGCTCTAATTACAAAGGGGATTTCCTTCCCTTATTTTGGGTCTGAAAGCGTATTCAGCAGCGCGTTTCTGCTCCGGTGTTATTTACTTTATCTTGGGAACTTTTCCTGCGAACCTCCAAGCATCCTGTTTCCTCAGCCGGTTGTTGATTTAGGTGACCAATCGGCTGTCGTGTTGGCCAATCAGCAGCCTTTTTCTGTCTGCTGAGTTGAGATTAAAATTCATCGGGCTTTATACAGAGGCGGAGAAGATACTCATGATGTTTGGAAGGGCTTGTGTAAGACTCGGCTTGTATAATTCCACGCTGGATGGTGATCCGCTCACTTTGCACGCTTTGGGGGTTTGCAAATATGCGCTGCAGCGCTCTGAATGTTCTGGTGGTTTTGCAGGGGGGTGGGGGGTGGGGGGGGGCAGAAAGTAGATCTATTTCCAATTTCCAAAGAGGCTAGTCTGAGAATGACTTTCATGAATGAGCGATTGCGCCGTAGTCGCCTCCTGATTGCTAATTGCTGGAGTATCATGGCACACGTGGCACAAAAGTGTTGTTGGGGGGGTCATGGGGGCTCCCAGGAATACCTGGACCCATCTACCACAAGAACTTTTTTAACAGCAGACCCATGAATGTGTGTGCTGGGTTTTTGCATTTGGAGTCGATGTGGAAAAAGGAAGAGCGAGTAAGTGGATTAACTGGGTGACGATCAATAACTGGGGGGGTGGGGGGGGGGGGACTGGCACATAAAGAGCGACCCAGTGTCTATGACTGCAGGGAAGGACAGCACTCTGAAAAAAAATCACGATTGACGCCCTCATGGAGGACATATACGCTCTCATTTTGTTTTTGTTTTTATCTTCAGGACTGAAAAGCAGCTTTCAAACAGCTAAACGAGTGATTCCCCTTGTTTCTAACCGTGTTTGGATTTTCTGCGTCTGCTCTCGTGAGTTTTGGCGTCTTGTGCAACGTCTCTGTGAAGAATGCCGTGTAATCTGTATCTTTGACTCCATCCACTTGAGGACTTTGTCTGCTGGTGTCTTTCCATTCTCTTAAAAATGGAAATGGTGTTTTATACATACTTTGGCATTTTTCTGATGATGGAGAAAATTAAAGTTAAATGGCATTCTGAGTATTTCTTTTAATCCAAATTGTAGTCAATCAGGAGCAGAGAAAAAAAAGCTGTTTAAAAAACGAATTTGTGATGTAAAAAAACCCCAGGACGAGCCACAGGCCCCCGGCTCCATTCCTCTGCATCCACTTGTAGACGACTAGATCCATGTGCGTCTTTTTCTCCAAGCCGTACGGCTGCATTATTGCCATTTTTGTTGCACTGTTGAGGTTAGGTTGGACCGTGAGGGGCTGTAAGCTAGCGGACGGAGTGTAAACAAGGAGTTCTCAGTTATAGGTGACGGGAAGAGGCAGCGGGCTTGCTCCACAACTACAGTCCCACCCACAAGACAGAGGGGAATTTTTTAGTGAGCTTCTGCCGCTCTACAGAAACTATGTCTTAGGGTGTATTCAGACTAGAAAAAGCATTTGTTCCGGACAGTAGCCGCGGTTACATGCGCAAAGTATCTTGATCGGATCAATGGTCGGATTAGAAAACAACCGTGTACGTGGGCCCAGGAAAACTTTTTCCGTTTATAACAAACGTTCACATGGTCTCACTTTCAGTCGGAATAAATCCTTTCGGCATGCGCAGTAGTGTTGAAAATACCGGAAGAGGAAATGAGTCCCGTTGTAAACAAACTGAGTTGTCATAGACATTTATGCAGCAGCTCGGTAAGATACGAGATTATCTTCCAAACGTGCTTTTATTACTGTTATGAATATTACGAAGCGCCTGTTTGCTCATCATTTTATTTTTAATCCGTGTGGTCAGTGCTTTTTTTTTGTGGAAGAACGGAGCTGGAAGAAAGGTTAGGAAAAGGCTAACAACATTAGCCTTGTTTGATGACCACAGAATTTATTTGGGAAATGCTGCAATCTACATCTTGGCTGCACGTAAACATGTGGGAATAACATCAGCCTTTATATTGTCGGGACACGACTGGAAACACAATTCCACATGATTGTTTGAACGGTTTCTAAGGACTGAGCGGCATTTCTGCCTTGAATAGCTCACACCCCTCCTGTCCGCAAACACAAACCTATAAGTCCGGCTGCTCTGCTCACAGACACGGTTCACTCGCACGGAGTAGCCGGCCGGTCCTGTTTGAGCTCCAAAGCTTTCTCTGACGCACCGCACCGTCTATGCATGACGTTAAACCAGAGCAGTAGTGACACACGGAATGAACTGTCTACATGCAACACGATCGGATAAACAATCGGCGTAACCCACCTATCTCGATCTGAACGAGTCTGATCGGGGAAGAGTATTCCAAGCGGCGTGTTTACATGACGCATTTTTCTTCTGATCAGGCGCTCTTTCCTATTACTTTTGTCCATGTAAACGCAGCTATTGTCTGCTCAATTTGGTCTTGTTTAAGTCCTGAAAGAGCGTTTCCTGATCCCACTTCGGTGTATTCAGACTAACAATTTGTTCCAGATTGTCGAGGGAAACAAACTCTGGTTCACTTTAAGCGGACCAAATGTGTCCTGTCTGAATAAACCCCTAAAAAAAGAGATTTGATTCTGGCTAAAAATGGCTTAATCATAAATAAAAGACCACTGGGAAGGGTTTTGAAATGGATAAAAAAAAAAGATGATCGGAGTGGGATTTTAGCCGTTCTTCTCAAAGCCTAAGAACATACAGCATCCGTACAGGCCGCCCCCCCGCATGTGGCAAACATTTGAGTTATTTAATGATCAACAATTCAAATCTGGAAAGTATTTCTTCATCCTCCAAGCGTACATGCATGGTTCATTTCGCTGCTTCTTCTTCTTCTTCTTCTTACAGATGAGCCGTTTGCTGGCTAAAACCATAGAATCCAAGGTGAACTGTGTTTTTATTTTATTTATTTTTTACCAGCTGCTCATGCCGAACACCAGCTGTGTTCATGGCTGACTGGTAACCTGACTCCACTTTGACAGGTTGTGCACCTGCATCCACACTATTCCTCTGTGGCTTCCGCATGCTCCACAAACTCTCACAGCTCTGTGCTGGGACTCTCACCTGAAGACCCTTCTGCTGGGTTCTGCTGAGTTCTGCTGGGTTCTAATGGGTTCTGGAGATGCAGATCTATGATTAAAAGTTTATCTTTTAAAACAACATTTTTCGTTTTGGCCTTTTTTTGAGCGAAAAACAGTTGTGTGTTTTGGATAAGGAGTCCCACAAATGTGCCGACTGTGGTTCCACTTTTGATTAATGTCAGCTAACATGGTGGAGGATGGGGAAGAGAGGGTGGAAGAAGTGAAGCGCACAAACTCTCAACAACAATCAAGCTTTGCTGGGGGGCCGCAGAAAGTAGTTGGTCAAAGTGTGACCTGGTTTCACCTTTAAAGCATGTTCTACGGCTGTGCAATTCAAATGTAGAGCCGAAAAACGGACTTGTGTGGCGACACCCTGAACGCGAAATGTTTGAACCTGGAAGCCCGAAACGTCTTGTTTACATAGGCTTTTCACTGGAAGTGGTCTCTTGAAAGCGCATTGCAGAGGGCGGTGTGAACTTTGCTACCGAAGTCCACGCCCCCTTCTAGAGAACCTATCAATCTAATGTTTTGAACGTTTGATTGAGGCGTCTGATTGGCCAGTTTATTACTTGAATGAGTTGCAGTACAGAAAAAAATATCTTGGAAAAAAATGAGGGAATAGCAAGATCATGTTAAAAAAAAGGAACACAGCAACAAATGGTTAATCTAATTCATATAATAACTTCACACTACAACCTTGTTAGAAAGCACAAAAATTAAAGAAAATCAGGAGAAAAACTATAAAGATGAGAGATTTTAGTCATTTTTCTTTCGCTCTTTGATTACTTTTGAATAATAAACTAGTATGGGGGCACAGAGGGACTTTGCTTCTGTGTCCCAGACGAGAACACACTTTGGTGAAAATCTTTTTTAAAAAAAACAACAAAAAACTCGGAAAACTATTAAAGAAGTTGTATCTGAGGATGGTTAGAATTTCGCTGTGACAGAGATCTTCATTTTTGAAAGAATATTGTGTAATCAGGTCAAGCTAAAATTAAACCGTTTGGGTTATTATCCCCTTTAAAACATAGAGATTGAGCCAAAACACTCCAGCAGCCAGTTGGATGTAAAAATAAAAAATTACTGGCTCCCTTTCCCCCCCCTCCCTGAGTCTGGCATAAACGTGAGCGGGAACATTACCTTCATCTCGTCGCAGCAGAGCACGCACAACTTCATTTGAAGGAATGCTAGGACTTTTTCCCAGAAAGAGGAACTAAGAAGATGTGCTTCAGCAACACACAGAGTATGGATAGATTTTTTAAGTAGATAAGTATGGTTTAGCTTTTGCCCCCGTGAGATATGGTGTTTGGAAAAGTTGCATCAGAGCAGATGCAGAGCAATACAAGATTAATCCTTTAATCTAAAACGCACAGATAAATTGTGTGTTATTTTGTCGCCGTCTTTGACTTTCGGCCGCTCCCGTCCAAAGACTTTGAAATAAAGACATGGTATTTATCGCTTTAAGCAACGCCTAACTCTAAAGTTTTTCTCTGTGACTTCCGGGTTAACTTCAGCAGTAAACAAAAGACGTAAACATCATTGTTGTTTTGGACCATTTAACAACAAATCCTGAAAATGTTCTCCACATTTTAGCTGCCTACACTGATAAATGACAAGAAGATGGTCCTTTCAATTTAAACTGACAAAAGCGTTCGCCAAACTGGCTTTAATTCAGTTTTGGGTGAATGTTTTGCAGGAATGTTGCTATATTACTATGATTGCAGACTGTCATATGACATCACAGGGTTTTCGTAACATTCCTTTTTGAATATTATATTTTTTATTCAAATTTGCCACTATATTTACTACAAAACCAGTTTTTAATCATTTATTTCAGTAAACTGAACTTAAGTCTCTTTTTCCTCTACTAAAAAAATACAGATTCCAGTTTATTATATTCTTATTATATTGCTATAATTACATTGAGTACATTTCTAAAGACCTTGAATCGGGGATCTGTGTATTCGCATGCCTGTAACAGCTTTTGTCTAGAGGATTAGGGTCATTTTTATGAAACCTGTTCGAACCAAACTCAAAAAAGTTACAGAGCAGCAACATTAAATTGTAAAAATTGAAGTCCCACTCCAATCATCGTTGTTATATTCTCAAAGCGCTCCCCGTGGTCTTTTTATTAAGATTATGCCATTTTAGCCTAAATCAAAGAACGTGACGTTTTCTAGGACTTAGTTCCTGCAGAGCAGCAGGAGTTCATTCAAAGCTTGTCTCTGACTTGGCGTGGAGGAATACCTGCCCTCCTTCCTCTTCCTGTTGCTGAAAGGTATCCGCTTAAATGCTCTCCAGCTAGCTTACAGCCCCTCACACCCCAACCTAACATTAGCGGGGCAACAAAAAGGGTGAGCAGTATTGCAGCTTTCCAGCCGTAAAGTTTTCAGCCAGATTCCAGCTCAGACGAGGAAAACGTAGACGTGCATGGATCTTCTCATCTACAAGTGGATGCGGAAACGTTTTTTTTTTCCATCTGCTAATCATTCACAATGTTTGAATAGAGAAATACTCAGAAGTGCAGTAATATTAATATATGTGTGCCCCTTTAGAAACATGCCACAAGAACATTTTAAAACCACCATTTTCACTGGAATGGGTTTTAAATCTCTGTTGAACATCCAGACCACCAGCATTTTTACTCTAATTAAGGATTAAATATGGGATGTGGATGAGAGAAAAATAGAGTAATCAGAAGGACAACAAGCCCATTGCCCATGTTTACATGTACAGCTATTCAAACCACTGACCCAATTCTAAATGAGACCGTTTTTTTCAACTGCTGTGTTTACAAGAGTCCTATATGGGATACTGGGTTTATATTTGCCTTTACATGTGGTAGAGTCGAGCCTCATTGTCATTAATCTCATTACACATTTCAGAGCCATCCACCCTTGTGCTGTTTGCGCCCTAATTACATCCATATCCCTGAAAACTACTCGGGTTTCTCCTTTTTCCCCCAAAGTATGCTTCTTATTTCCCACAGCCTTCCTGTTTTGCACCGATTCAGCTGGAATCTAGGGCAGCACTGTTGTGTTGGGAGATGCTTTGAAAACCCTGGCAGGATGTGAGAAAGCAGTTACGGTGTGTGCAAGTCTGCATAATGTGACCAACGTGTGCATCCTCCACATGTCCTTACTTGACTCTTTCTTTCTCTCGATCCAACCTTATTTGGGCTGAAGTAATCAGAAAATTGTTGACATCGCTCTTCTGTTCATTAGAAGAAGTCTGTCGTAAAATAAAATTAACCGTTTGGAGGGGAGAGCACTTATGAATTCTGCAGGTAGGAAGAATTTTTATCTGTAAGATTTGAACCCAGAGAGGTTCTGAAGTGGAAAAAGGCTATTTTGGTTTGCTGAGTGGTTAGAGTGGGACTTTTTCAATAATTGTGTTTGACTTTGTTTTTAACATATACCCCTTATTTAGGACATAATTTAAAAATGAAATTTATCTTCATCAAAAAAAAGAAAACAGAAATCTGATGGTCTTATCTGGCTGCAAAGTACAGACTGTTTAGTAGCTATGATTGTTCTGGTCAATGGCAGAGGGGGTGCCACAGCACTTTCCCCTGGATCCAGGAACCGTTTGTGCCGTGAGAAGAAAATGTGACGGAGAACGTAATGATTTTGACCAATAATTCCATTGATCAAATTAAAAAACAAAACAGAGAATGTGAGGCCATTAGGATCAAGACAAATCCCACCCAAACATGGCGAAAAAGGGCGTTTTCCATTTCCGTTTCACTGTCTGCTCAACAAAATACTTAAAACCTGTAGATATGCTCATAATGGTGAGGAATTCTCATGGATTTAACACAGAGACTGAATATTGTCAAGACATTAAAAACCTTGTCTTGGGTAAGTAGTCAGACTGTGCCTTGCGGCTGGGAGGAGCAGTAGACAACTAATCAACCTCCTTTCATATTATTAACTAGCTTAGTTGGTAAAGTGCAGGACTGGCACATGAGAAATCAGTGTTTTGATGAACTTCCTCCAATACCGTTTGTGCTACTGAGTGACCACATATGTAGTCTGGGTCCGCCTGTGCCGGTTCCCAGTCCGGATAAAATTCAGGGTTGTGGCAGGAATAATCTCTGCCAAACCGCCTGTAGGGGGAGTACCTGAAGGGGTTTGCCAAAAGGTGAATTCTGCATAAAACAATGGCCCTAAAGAAAAAACGACTGACCCTAAATCACAAATCAGATCCGTATCCCAACTTCCAGTTCCAGAGTCATCCCTGGTAAAACCTTCTTTCTCTACCAGCTTGTTCAATTTTTTCTCACATGGCTGCACAGAAAACTACTGTATCCATTGCATGTTTCTGCAAACAACAAATGACCTGAGCTTTCCCAACATCCAAATATTTTATTTCCGATTATTTAGAAAAGTTCTAACTCTCA
This sequence comes from Oryzias latipes, assembly GCF_053564925.1. Lineage (NCBI taxonomy): Eukaryota > Metazoa > Chordata > Actinopteri > Beloniformes > Adrianichthyidae > Oryzias > Oryzias latipes. The sequence goes on along the minus strand of NC_136257.1, from coordinate 29,474,064 downwards.
ACCCAGGTTCTCTTGTGGCGTTAAACTGAATCAAGAACAAGAAAGCAAACTAAACTAATAAATACGACTGTTCAAAATCGGATTCATTCCAAACCATTTAAGATTGTTATAATCCAGTCTTGATTGTTCCAACATGGCCTATATGCCCGAACCCTATTTTATTTATAGCCTGTAGAGGCCTGGAATGCCTTACCGTTTTCCATTTCATGTCATTAACTGGCTTAAATTAGAACCAGAATTGATTTTGTTGTTCTTCACATACAAGGAGAGGTCAATCAATAAATCAGACTGTACAACTCAATCATACCGCTTCATATTTGCTTAAGGGCACTGTTGCTAATTATGTGCCGTGTCAGACTCAAAGAGACTGTTGCAGAGGCTTCAACTTGGTGGGATAAAATAAGATTAATATTAGCATAACTTTATTTGTCAGTTGTGGTTACTATTTTGAATTTAAATTGCAGACCGTTCTGCGAAACCACTAGTAAGCAAAGAGTCAAGGGGATAAATTTAGCCATGGTGTTTTGCACAAATATAATGATGGTTTGAACAAAGCTGTGAGGCGAAGTTCTGCCGTGCCACTGTAGAGTTGGTGGCTGGAGCAGGAATTAAGGCCCCTCCCTGTCAGTGTCTGCGTGAGAAAAAGCTTTGCCTCACAAACGCACATAAAAGTTGGTAGATCCTCCATTAATCCTGTTTTTTTGCGTATAAAAGTAATAAAACAAAAATGGTCTGAGGAGTTTTGCTTAAGTACTGTGTTATTGTCTCACTAAAATTGTTTGCTGTTTATGAATTTCACTCCTTACAGGACTATGCGATGTTGCTGACCAATTCCGTTGAATTCATTCCATTTTCTCACGCTTTGCTCAACACGGTAACTTTGTCCAATCAATGCAGCTTTGCTTTAATTTTGGCCAATTGTTGTACTGTAAGTTCCACCATCAAACCTTTTTCCACCAATCAAGTTCAGAGGCTCAAACTGAAACATAAGTGAAACCAATCAAACATCCGTGCCTCTTTATACCGACATGCCTGATAAAGACCGAATCCGAATTCATTCCCTACCCCTACGGCTTCTCCCTACCCTTAGCCCTCCAAGCAGAGAGATATGAAAAAAAATATTGTCTTTAAATCTGTATGACGTCATCAAAAGTCACCGGTCATCTACGTTGGAAAGTAGCTGCCAGCGCTTGGAAAATACATAACATCTATTTTAAAAACTTTCATGCAAAACCAAAAGTTAATACTTACCGGTACATTTAAATGTAAACTTCGGTGCTTCAGAGGACACCCACATGTATGTTCTTTGCGTCACAAGTGCGACATGGATCACCCTACCGGTGGAGGGATAACCAGCCCTAAGTCGCTACGGCTTCACTTAAAAAAACAAGTTGTGACACCACTAGAGCTCCAAATGCCCCCACAATCGGGGCAGTAAGGAGGAGCCAGAGGGTTAGGGAATGAATTTGGATTTCGCTATTAAACCCTTTTTATTATTCTACACCCTTGAGTGGATAATTATTATTGATAAATATTGCAACTTTTATCGCAACATTTTAGAAAAGCGGTTGGAGCTTCAGGCTTTTTGTGCTGCAACAATCATAAATCTCTCTGGAAGCTCTTGAGGAACTGATTGATGTTTGATCTCTCAATCATCTTAAGACTGGTCCCAAATCTTTTTATAGTTTTAATTTTTAACCATTTACTGGTTTTACATCTGATATTTTCACATAATGGCCTTTAATGTTCGGCAGATAAATGCAACAAAATCAAACGACGCGACCAAAATAAAACCTGCTATTTTCTTAGCATCGTCTTCATTAGATCAACGGACACAACTATGGCAAAAAATCCACATTTTTAGTAAAGACTCCAGTTCTTTTTTTCTGTTAAATGCAGCTTTATCTGAATCTGAAGGCTCTTCTTGTGTTTCCTCACTGCCTCTTTTACTTAACGGAACTTTCCAAAGACGCTTACTTTGGCTTGAGGGTTTCACTTTACCAGTTGTGTATTATGTTACCGTCCGAAGCAGCTGCTTTAAGAAGGTAGCAGATGTAGGTAAGACACGTGACAGAGGAGAGCATCTTGAAATGCATCAAGAGTGAGTCAGAGACCGATGTGGAGGAGAGACTCAGGTTGTTTTCCAAAATAAAAAATCCTCTGATAGTAGAGTGGAAATAATGTAAGTTATTCTTTCTGTGCAGTACCAAGTGACCCGGATGTTGGGGACCCCTGATCTAGCAGATGGGATGATTTACATTTGATCAGTTTTTCAGGTTTAAGATTTCCTAAATTCGTACAATAAACAAGAAACTTGGCTAGGAGCAGTTTTGTTTCACTTGCAGACCTGACTGTAATAAATGTTGCTGAACTCTTTCACTAATCTCTCAGGTGGAAATCCATGTGCTCCTAAATCTACAGGCCGGATTTGCCAATCACAAAGCAGCATTTTCCATCTGTGCATATGGATGGCTTATCTGTGCCCATGATTTACAAATCCAAGCATGCTGACAGTTTGGATTTAGGCTCTCCTGGTCCGTTTCTGAGCTCCGAAGCCTTTACTCGTTCATCTCACACCTCTGCACCAGGAATGCTTCACTAACTTGTGCAATACAAACCGAGCACTCCGCCCTGTTTCCGTCTGTGGTTTCACACGGAGCCACACGACCCATTCCACCCACGTTGAGTTGTCTGAAGTTAAAACAATGCAGAGTTTAGGCAAAAGCTGCATTAATACCAGGGTGTGGGTGGAGTGGGTTTCTGACCATCTGGCTCAGAATCCAGGCAAAAAGTACATCCAGATTAAAAAACAAACAAAAAAAAAACATTTCTCCATAGTTCCACTTTAAACAAAGTCCCATGATGAATTGTCAAAACGTTCCCAGTGGTCTTTTAAATTACCGTTATACAGTTTTTAGGCAAAATCAAAATCCCCGTGGTGTTTTCTCGACGTCTCTGCAGAGCAGTAATAGTTCATCAGAAATTCGCTTCTGAGTTGTTGGTGGGACCGTTGATGCGAAGCAAGCCTGTCCCTTCTTCCCGGCATCCATCCGTTTACACTCTTACAGCCCCTCACACCCTCTCTCACACCCAACCCACAGCGAATTGAATTAAGAAATACTCGTAAATAATATCAATTTACTTAATCTATTTCCTCCATCATCAAAAAAGCCACAAGAACATGTCAAAAACACCAAACACCTCATTTTCATCTGAGTGGATCTTTAAAGCAGAGAGTTGCAGCCTCCTGCAGGCAGCGATGAGCACGTTTCCCAAAGCATGATGCAGCCTCCGAGGATGGATGATGTTGCGCTTTTGCATGACATTCTCCTCTGCGCTGACGGGGGCAGCATCACCGCTGCTCCATCACCCCTGTCCCCAAATTACAGCGAGCAAGAGAGCTTCAGGTTGTAGCCATTATTCATCCAGCCCACCGCCACCAAGCCTGCAACTCACATTGCAGCAAAACAGAGGATAAGTCTCCTTTTTGGGGAAGATGGTAACCTTTAGAGAGGAGGTGTTATGAGGGCACAGACAGCTCCAGGTGATCTTCAGCGTTTTTGTGACTTTCTTTTCACCAGTTCCTGAAACAGAAGAACTAATGCACATGCCAGACGTGGTTAGCATCAGAGCGTGAACGCCATACGGTCCTATGTGTCAGCTTCCACGCCAGAACTTTGACCCTTCACGGACAAAAATGCTCCTCAGGTCTTCCACATTTGAAGTATATTGATTGTTACTGAGATAAATACTGAACCTTAAACAGCTTGTGTTAGTCAAATCCTGCTGAGCTGGAAACATTGCACTACTCTTTCTTATGGTCTCTTGGATGATGTGATGAGGGAGCGTTTCCTCTAATGCTGTTCACCATTGCATGTTTTTTTTTGTGATGTGAAAAAAAAAGATTAAGCGGCAGAATCGTGTGAAGCCAACTGTTTTTGTTCTGTGAGCAAGTCCGAGTGTTTGTTTGCGCTCTCTAACCCCAGCTGGTGGAAGCTTATGGGGCAGAATGCTCAGGCTCTCTGCTGGCGCTCATGGCTGCAGGCTCTGTTTCAGCCACATTACTGGTCTGTGCGAATGAACGGGCTGATTTGCAAATGTGCACTTTTAACACTTTTCTTTTTTTGAAGCAGAAAAAAATGTTGATACCACTAAAGATGTATGCCTATTCACTAATGTTACTTGCATACTTGACCTTAACTGTCTGACTAAAACCTTTTTTATAAGCTTCTTGTACTGTTAGAGTTGGTTAAAAGTATTTTTGTGAAACTTTTAATTTCTTTTTAAAGCAAATTTTCAGATATCTTCTGAAATCTGGATCTTTAGTTGTCTTTTTATTACAAAATAATTAGAATTAGGCCCTTTAACAGACTGGGACTTGTCCACGGTGAACCCTGCCTTCGCCCAAGTGACCCTGAACGGGACTCAGAGCGTTCAGAAAATAAATGGATGGATGGATGTAGGGCTGTCAATGATTAGTCAACGATGTCACCGGACACAAACTGCAATTATTAATGTCTCCTTCATGATCGTGTTTACAATGGCCTGTACTTAACGTGTTTTGAAGCACACGCCACCCACACATCACTGCCAAGGCCGAGTCCCTGATTGGTCACAATGCTGCGTTGCTGCGATTCAGCGTGAAAAAGTTAAGCCGGTTGAACTTTCAGTGGGTGACGTTCAATGAACAATAATTATTTATATTATGAATAATAATAATTGATAACAAATACATACTGTTTGTTTTTGATTAACTCCAGTATACATTTTTATTTTTATATTGGCTCTAAAAATATGCAACAAAATGACAGAAGAACAAGTTTTAACCAGTTTAATTCTGTTTCTCAGCCACAAGAAGCAGAATTCTCTATTATGTGTTCTCGGAACAAGTTTTTAAACACAATTTGAGTCATTTTCAAAGATTCTGGTGAATTCTGGTAAAAATGTAAAGTCAGGATCCTCTTGGCCAACGTAAGATCTTTAGTGTTGGAAAATGATCTAATAATCAACACAACATTCAAGTAAAAAAAAACGTTTTTTCTAACTCCAATTAAAGAAGAACGTAGAAGTTAGATAGATAGATAGATAGATAGATAGATAGATAGATAGATAGATAGATAGATAGATGGAGAGTACTTTATTAACCCAGAGGGAACTTGCTCATCCATCCAGAAGTTGACTGTAAAATAGTGACATTACCACATGTGCAATGTATACCCATAGCTAGCTAATGGAAAAGGTCTAAGACAATTAATTATTTTTGATGGGAAGTTTTACTTGACTTCTTTCCAGATTTGTTTGAGGTTTTCTGTCACTTCACTCAGTATTAAGTTCACCTAAAATGATTGGAAAGCGTTCTCAGCGGACATTCCTGTTCTTCATATTACCCAGATGCTTGTACTTTTGAAAGAAGAGTACCTGTCATAGTCTTTGTAGAAGCTTTTAGATCTCCTCTGTACCAGAGCCAAAGCCACAATGCCCGAGGGCACGGCCACAGTCTCCTGCCAAGTTCGTGAAAAGTCGCTCTGTGTTTTTCCAACGCCGTCTTGAGCACGCCGATGGAGCATATGCCTCCGACTAACATCCACCCAAAGGTCGACATCATAAAAGTTCACTGGGCGTGCGTACCTTCCCCTCAAACCATGCGCTGTGTCATGATCACACGTGTTCTTCTGTGGATTAGAGGAAACCATCAATAATGCAGCCCACTGCATTAGCTGTGAAAACTCTTCTTGTTTTAATAAGCCCTCCTTTCTCCCTGTTTTTATAGAACACACGCTTTGACGGTAAATCTTCTGCCCACAAGCTTGTTTTGCGAACATTTGAATGACTAGGTGAAATCCTGCTCACGTTTAGCCACATGCCCCTCCTTACACTCATGAAAATTAGGAGTGCTAACAAAGAAAGTAGAAGTAACACATCTGGATCTCTCGTTGATGAACTTACAGATGCACGTAGGGTATTCTACACTGCAGGAAGAGGTCGAAGCACAAGTGACTGCGATAAAATAGAAAGAAAACATACAGTTTATTAGGGAAAATGTTTTTTTTTCAGTAACTATTATGATAACTATTATGATCAATCATTTCATTTGCCTTAGAAAAACCAAACCCAGCGAAACCTTTGTTTTGATGTCTGTCATGCTGAGACAGGTTGGCTAAACAGCGATTGGGAAACGGCTGCTTTAAAGAGGCCTTTGGTATCGAGCGGTCCATCAGTGTGACAGCTGTGCTGATCGATAGATAAACTCTGTACCCTCCACGCTCTTCCCGGTCTGAAGCTGGACGTGGATTTCAGGGAACTGGGGGGCTGGCAGGTGCTGCTGATCCATGGGGGCATATTTTTGTTCTCTGCTCACTCAATGGGAACATTTTAATTTGATCCCTTTGTTTTTTTAAAACAGGTCAGGATTTGCTTTACCCCTAGGCAATTTGTGTTCGCGCTTGTAAAGAAGTTGCAAAAGAGCTTCATGTTTTTGAAAACAACTTTCACTTTGCCGTACGTACAAGGACGCTTTACTGCATTAACAGCTAGTGGTATCATGTTTTAAAAAACCACAAAGAAGCTGCCACATCGCTTTATAGAAGGCAATCAAAATTATTTTCCAAAGGGTTTCATTCTAAAAACAAGTCTGAGAGCAATTAGACAACTTGGTGGAAATCTGTTCAGCATGCAGACTGCATTTTCCAAGGATAATGATGGTATTGTTTGTTGTCTGGTGTGAGAAAATCCCGCACATCTCATCAGAATGGCCTGTTCTCTGACTTTACATGCCCCAGCTTTAGGTCATTTGCCAGTTCCCAACCCAGATTTTGATTTGACTCAACAGTGGAAGAGGAAAAATTGATTTTGAACGAATAAAACTCATGCTGGTAATTTCAAAAATTGATTCTGTGACTCTTTGACCCATTTGAACACAGTCGACGTTAGCTTTGTTCTATGCATTAAAAAACAGTGTTTTTGGAGAAACGTTGTTTTGTGTCAGCAACAGTCAAAGACGTTTTCTTTGTTTTTACTGAACCAGATTTTTGCTCACATTCAAGCACAGCTGGGGCCAGTTATTTTGAGGTTAGAATCAAACTTTTCAGTTTTGAAGGCCAGAGATCTGTCTTACAGGCAAGGAAACGGATGTCCAAGGGTTTGGCAGAAAGTAAAGATGAGCAGGCCACCAAATGAAACCAAAAACAATTCTTAAAATATGAATATTTAAAGAAATTACCGAGTCAAAAATACACAATTAATCATATTGTGATGTTAAATTGAATGAAAAAGCTTGTTTGCTTATAAATTTGCTTATAACAACCCAAGTTGATAGAGATTTATGTATTTATTTTTCTACAGAGTGGATAAAGAAAGGCTTGGAATTGTTTGCAATTAGCTAAACCAAAGAAGGAAATGAATAAAATCTGTAGACGTTGTAAGTAGGGCTGCATGATATGAGGAAAACTTGCGATATGCTATGCTAGTGATCAATAATGCGATGACTATATCACTTGCGATATATGAACAAATAGCAAAACAACCAAAAACGTAAATTCTATTTCACTGCAGTTTAATCTAAATACAAGTCAACATAACTCAAATTATACTCCAAACAACCCTCGTCTACACAGGAGATGAACATCTAACATAAAAGGGCTCCATCTGATTGGTCAAATGCATAAAGGGGTTTTTTGGATTTGCTAAATACTTTTTTAAAGTAAAAATTTAATGCGATTTTTGCTGCCTTTTACGATATGCATATTACACAGCTTGATATCGTGATAACGGTACATTTGCGATTTATTGTGCGGGCCTAGTTGGAAGGAAATATTTTAACCCCATTAACACAGGAGATGACATCACAATAATACGCTCTTCGACATACTGTAAATCTTTGACTTTTTCAGTGATGAATCAGCTGATTCTGACGTGGAGAAAAAGTGGCTTTTAATTTGGGCTTTGTGCCGCGAAGGAATGTATAAGTAATGTAAAGTGTATAATGGCGCAAAGTCGCTTTGTTCGGCTGATTTGCATTGATTGGATCTCACTATTGTGAGGTGTTGCATATGTGTAGCTGCGTTTCCATTACACATATGCGCACAACTTGATCGAAACTCTAGAAATGTTAAAAAAACAAAATTTCAAAATGGCACCATTTCCATAATTATGTAAATTAACACAAACCATCTCACGCAATAAGTCATTCAAAGACACGGTGACGGATGTGAACAATACTTGGATTTACACCAAATCCATTCAAATTTCTGCCACGGCAATAGCGCTCATCATCATCTATCAAAGCAGACATTGGTGTCTTATTCAGGCCATGGAGCAGCGAGCTCCTAACACGTGGGAGGAGCTACGGAGGAAACCATTTTGGGAAATGGTGGTTGGTGATTTTACAGAGGAGCTGTGAAAAAGCTCAACTTTCGATGAGCTTTGGGACCTCTGTGCAGCGTGGTATCCCGTTGTTGGTCATATGACTCATTTCATTCGGAAAAAAGTGTTTCCATTGCAGTTTCAATTTTGGTACACCTTAAAAACCCACCCCTTCCAAACGGAAAAACTTTTTTTCCCGACAAATGTGAGTTTTTTTTTCTCTCTATACTGTTGTGTCTCCATTAGGCAAATTAATTATCCAATTTGCACAATTTCTTAGTTAATGGAAACTGGCTCGTGTAAGGCCGCTTTTCTCTGCGTCAGAATCAACTGGAGTTATGCTAATTGCATCAACGGTTGAAGAGTTACGGTAGTCAAAAGACTGTTAACACTGCTGTCTCTTGTGACTCCCTGTGATTTACTGTAACTCTTCGTCTGTTAATGTAACAAACGTACTTGTAAATGACGTGATTCCAACAGCTTCTGCTTTGTGCCGCTAAGTTGCTGTTCTCCACGCCAGAATCAGAATTATGTTGATTGCTTTACTACTGTAAAGTATAGCATATCAGTGCACACTGAAGCCAACGCTCCACTGTTGAAGGGTTAATCTATTATCTCTGACTCCAAAAGTGCCCAAAAGATACAAATTGAACAAAATCCGACTCTTCTCAGCAGAAGCATGGGGTTGCTCTGATGGGAACCAAACAAACAAAACCTCTCACTTCCCTGCGAAGTAAAGTCTGGTGCTGAAATGTAAAAGCAGACGGACTATCCAGTGAATGAAGGAATTGATTCAAGTAGAAGACATGAGCGCTGTGCATTCCCAGTGGGAAACAAAGCTCATAGTGCAAATTCAGAGAAGCTGGAGTCAAGGTAAGGTTGTAAAATGTCTCAGATGTGGAACGACGGAGGTTGCAGGCTCTGATAAATATGTGATGCTCAGAGGACTAGCAGTGTTTTCTTCTTTGGGCTGTTTTTATTTTTACTTTTCATAGTTGTTGTCCTTTGGGCAAACATCCTCTCACCAGAGTAGCTGCTCTAACTTCTCGATGTTTTCAGGTAAATGTTCTGCTCTAAAAAGTGCAGTTTGAAAGAAAACCCACTCAAGTGAAGGTGTGACATTCGTCAGCATTTCTTCACCCAAGAAAAGTGAAACCAGTATCACTATCCTGCACTGAATGCCCTTTGAATTTAGTCAATCTGCACCTGACCTGATGCTGTCAAGTGCAGGGCTGCACGGCGGAGTAGGGGTTAGCACTGACCTCACAGCAAGAAGGTCCATGTTCAAATCCCAGCTGGGTTATTTTCTGTGTGGAGTTTGCATGTTCTCTCCGTGCATGTGTGGGTTATGTCGGGGCCCTTTGGTTTCCTCCCGCAGTCTAAAAACATGCTTCATAGGATATTTGGTGGCTCTGAATTGCCCTTTAGGAGTGAATGTGTTGTTGTGTGCCTCTATGTTGCTCTGGAACAGACTGGCAACTGTCCAGGGAGTTCCGCCTTTGCCCTTCAGTAGCTGGGTTGGCTCCAACAACCCCGTGAACCTGTGACCCCAACCCTCAAAGGGTTCAGAATTTTGAAGTATTGAATGAATAGTTTTCATTTTTATACTGAAATTTGAATACCCGGGGGAGCCAGTTTAGCTCGTGCTGGTTTGCGGCGCCTTCCGTCCGTGAAACCCGGGTTCGACTCCGGGCTGCTCCCTGTTCCCTTCTCTACCTCTGCCGGTTCCAAGCCCGGTTTGAGAAGGTTGCGTCAGGAAGGGCATCCGGCGTAAAACATTGCCAAATTTACCATGCGACTTGTTCGCTGTGGCGACCCCTGATGGGAGAAGCCGAAAGTGGAAGACTGAAATTTGAATACCTAACAGAATCCTATTGTCTATGTCGTTGGGCTTGTAAAGGCAGTACACTTGATTCAAGCAATGTTCAGCTAAACAATATCGTTTTTGTTGTCTGTTGGTTTAAGCGACAAGTCTCTCTAAGCAGTGTTAACAAGACCAAACTTTCTAAAGTAATTTTGGATGTAATTTTGTTTAAGGTATTTCTAGAAATCTGTATAGAGAAAGCTATTGATCAGGAACCAAAATAACATTTGGGGTTTATGTATTGGCTTTAGTATTGAAGTTTTTGGGTTCATACTAGGGATGTAACAGTTTAGACCTTTCACGCTATTGCCTTCCTATGTAGCCACAAGGGGGCCCGGGTCTGGGTTTCCCTGTGCCGGTCCCCAGTCCGGGTAAAATGCAGGGTTGTGTCAGGAAGAGCGCTCATCGTAGAATTGTTCCGCTAAACTAAATATAGAGTTCAGTGAAAGCTGATTCGCTGTGACGACACTTGATATGCAGTGAAGGTGAACAACAAGTAGGGATGCAACAGATCACTTTTCCTACTGTTTGGGTCAGACCTCAATTTTTTTCGGTCACGGTTTTGTTTTGGTTCGATATAATAGGTTTATTACAAAACAACAAAAAATAAAATAAATATAGGATTCTTTTTTTTTTTTTTGCTAGTTAGAAAGTAGCAATGACGATAAAGCTTGCAGTTGGTTTGTATAAAATCTGGTGTAATGTAATTAAACAACAAATAACAAATATTTCATAGGTTTAGAACAACGTACATGTTTGACATTTTCAACGTGAACATGAAGCAACGATTCATGCTCCCCACAATTTGGTTCAATGGTGTTACATACGGTTCAGATCTAGTGGCTAAACTGGCTAAAGCAGTATACAGCTGGAGTAAAAAAAAATTTTTTTTTTAAATACGAGTTTAAATTTGGGAGGTAGGTGAACCTGGGTTTTGCATTCACATTGCACTAAACCACCTCAAGGTTCATCTGCAAGTGAAAATTCAGTGAATTGGTCCACACCTGAGTACAGGTGAGCTCCCACACAAACCAAACGTACTACCCAGGCACCAAAACTCCTGTTTCTGAGAGGTACCAAAGCTCACAATGCAGCAGGACAAGGAAAAAAAGAGTTTAAGAGATTTTTAAAAGCCATGCAGGCTAAAACTGCAAGTGTCTGCAGAACCCGAAAATTGGAGTGCTGCTCCTCTGGTTCAAGCACAGAGAGGCAGAGGTTTGGTGCATAACATTGATTTGCTGGAGTAGGAGCAGTTTCAGTTGAGCAGAACTTCATGAGGAGCACAAAGACAAAAATGAGGGCTTTCAATGTGATGTAAAAACAAGTTGCACAATCCTTTTCTCCTTTTGTGAGAGCGACACAGTTCCCATCCAGTTGACTCCCTCGGAGCAGCATTTTTTTCCCCCTCTTGACATGGTCTGCCACTCAAGCCACATGGCGATGAAGGATGAGCCTAAATATGGATGCTCTGCTGTCGCAGGGCAGGTGTGAGTCCTCCTCTTGCACTTTCACATTTTCCTGGCATGGCGCTGAGCTTTTCATTAGCAGCTTTTTTTCTGTCTTTGAGCAAAAACGTCTTCAATTTCCATCAACATCTTGAGCTGCAATATTTGATTAGGCTGTTGTGTCTTTTTTTTTTGTTGAACTGTTGGTCTTAAATTACCTTCTGGGAATTCAGTGAATATTAAACCATTAATTTACCAGGTTGGGAGAAAAGGAGTCATTTCTGTGCTTATTGATTTACAGAGGTAATAAAAACCTCAATCTACAAGCCAGAATCCATTAAGCATTTACATTTTAATAACTTCACCTGTTCTAAAGCTTTAAAAGACTCTGACATGTGAAAAGGGGAGGTTCGGAAATTGGCTGAACAAGTGATTTTTGTTTGTTTTGTTCTCCTTTTTTGCTAAATTATTCATAAAGTTTTAACAGAAATGCAACCATTAGGGTTTTTCTACTCAACTTTTTTCATGTTTTTGATGCATTTTATGTAAAAAAAAGAACTGTAAAAGGAGTAAAATATGTAATGTGAAAAACATGTTTGATGTAATCTTTATTGTTTTTTTACATTTTGCTGTTGATGCTGCATGTCTATGACGAGGCAAAACAACGCTTGCGTAATCCTCATTACTTGAGGGCAGCGTTCACTGAAAAATGCTTTTGAAAGGGTGATTGTCATTAGTTAGCAAAGCCTGCTGACCCAGATCAACACTTGCACACGCACAGCAAGAATGGCAGCGCACGAGAGACCATGTGAAAGTAAGGGATGGCCCTCTCAACAGAGCTGGTTTGCTTGGGATTAGTGGGGCAGATGGCAGCTCTTCTGTGCATGCCACTTAAAATAATTCATTTTTATTCTGAGAACAGAATGAGAACAGCCAGAAATTAAAGAACTACTTCGCAGAACAATGGTGCAGACCAAAGCAGGTAAAAGTGGTTCACAATATCAATATATCGAAAGATTGCTTTAAGCTCTTAGATATTGAAAAAGAACTGTTGACTGCATGATATTTGTGCAATTTAATTTCATATTCATAAGCTCAAAATTGCATGTCTGAGTTTTTCAACAAACAAAACAAAAACATGCCGTTAGTATAAAAACGTATTTCTGCCGTAAAAAAGACAATGGGCAGGCCACCAGCTCCCTGGTCCACTCCATTCTGAGTCTCGCTTAAAACTGTACGGCTGGATAGCTCCAATATCAGTTACCATTATTATCTCATTGGTTATGTTAGGTTGGGGTTGTGAAAGGCTGTAAGATAGCAAAACAGAGCTCTCAGCAACGGGCGGTGGGGGGTGTCAATGTCGCCACCGTTACCGCCCTCCTAGAAAACGACACAGCTTTTCTGATTTCATAATAATAAGAATATAATGAAAAGACCACTGGGAACCCTTATAGATCAAAAGATTATCACAGTGGGTTTATGAAAATGCCTCAAAATTGTTCTTAGCTTTTAATTATTTAAAAGGAATTGTTGATGATCAGTAACAAATTCTATAATTTGGCCATAATAATATGAAATATAAACCTTCCTTTTTAGATTTATTTCAAAAGGGTATTTATTCATTGGTTCTTAAGTAAAATAACATCAGTGAACTCTTTAACTTGTGATTTTCTTGTAAAAGCTGATTTCTTTCTTGAATAACAAGAATCGCATAATCTAGAAGTTCTGCACAGTGTTCGCTCGCTACATCATAGTTCCTGTTTCGTGTTCTCGTTGTTTACTTATTTTTTTTAGTGCGAGTTTGCATGCCTTGTTTAACAGCACACTGTGCTATGCATTCTGATTGACTATAGACTATTGTACCGTAATATAATCTTCACACTGCCCTGTGCTTTATACAGAATTGGTTCAGTTTGGCAAATTTACATAAATCTTGTATCGTAATCAGATCTTTGTTTTCATTCTATATAACTGGGCTTATTTTTCAATGAAGGTTTGAACTTTTTAAATTCAAACTGGAGAGAATAGTGTGAGAAGGTTCATGTCTGTCTGAGAAAAGTGTGTAGTGAGGATTTTTACAGCCTTAAAACATCTGTAACAATTGTCAAAAATAATTACTGCTTAGATTTGTCCATTGCTGGTTTTTTTTTTTAAACAACTCCCACAATAAACTGTGACCACTGCATTATAGTACATGAGATTTTCAAATGTTTGTCTTCCATTACCTTTCATGTGTGTGATTCTCACAGTAAGGCTCACAAACTGGTGGTGCATGGATTTATCAAATCTGAATTGGATGACTTATGTTTCCAAATGCTTTCTGCACTGAAGTGGGATTCAGGGATTCTATTTCCCATCCTTTTGTTTAAATCTAGTCTTAAGTCCACACCTTCAACTCAAAGTGTTTGTAGCAGAAAACCTGTTTGCATGTCTGCCTTCCACAACAATAAATCAAGTGGAGGTGAGTTGATGGTGCACTCTACCGACAATTTATGTTTTTAAAGTTATAGTTGTTTTGCTTCTGCTTTGTTTTGCTCGTCATGGCTCCGTCTGTTTATCATATTTGAAGGTTATGTTACTGTTGCAGAAGCAGTCTATCCTCTGGGTTTCCACAGATCAGTCAAAGCAATGAGTTATGGGCGTGAGGAATATTTTTATGTTTTGTCCAGAGGTAACATCAGTTGTGCGCTCAGGCAGAAAACTCTGAAGTGAGGATGGCCTTACTGCAAATTTGTTTGTGTCAATTCATCATGATTACTCATGGCATGAATTCTGAAGCAGGTTGGCAGACATACGATTTACAGCTCACAGCTTTAAGGGATGCTGGCCAACTAATCAAAAGAGCCAGATAACAAAGAATTAATCAGAATAATGAGAACTAATTTTGGATTGTGATTTTTTTTAAATTGAAAAAACTCTGTTGGCTATCGTTTGTATTTATTTTAAACACCCAACAATCCAAAGTTAGGCTAAATGTTTTGCTTCAGCACCATGGACAGCGCACAAGTCGATTCAGCTATGAATTTCCCCATGTAACACATGTGATGAATATACAGTGATCCCTCGTTTATCGCTGGGTTTTTATTCTAAAAATAACCTGCTATATGTGAAACCTGCAAAGTTGTTATCCGTATCTTTAATAATAAATTTAGATGTTTTAAAGCCCCACTATATCTTTCTTTTGATCAATTTTAAAAGTATTCGCAGTGGTCTGTTAGTTATGATTCTGGAGTTTTTAGCCAAAATCTAAAACCTTGTTGTCATTTTAGGTCTGATTTCTGCAAAGTGGCAGTAGTTTATTGGGAATTCATCTTTGAGCTGTGGGCAGGACTGTTGGCGTGGAGCCACCCCCATCCCCCCATCCCGAGCTCCGTTTACAGGCAATGCCGCTAGCTTACAGCCCCAACATAAGCGTACAGGCTGCCCACCAAGGTCTTCTGTGAAATTTTGCTGTGACCAAATAATTTAATCCTTTTCTCTGGTCAATGCAACATTTTTAGGGAAAAATGTGAAAGCTAACATCAGATTTATTTTATGAGAATTGCAGTTCACTACCGCCCATGGGCGTTGAACGATCATCATTCGTTGCACACTTTAGCGTGAGCGGGCCGGGGTGTGCGTCGGGGGCGGAGGAGGAGTGGGGTAAGACTTAGGCCCGCCCATTTCAGTTTCTACATTTCCACTGTAACTATTTAAAACAGCACTTTTTTCATCTACTCCCCACATCTATTCACCAGAATTTGAATAAAGACATACTCAAATGCAGTTTTAATCGTAAATTCTTTTATACATGTTCTCCATCATGAGAAAAAAAACATGTTAAAAACACACACACGAAAAAAAACATTTTCATCAGAGTGGGCCTTTGAGATGATGTCTGGCCTGATGGAAGACCTGTCGTCTGTTTAGGAAGAAGACCTTCTTTGTTCATCATATCCATGTTTCTTGAAGACCCACTGCCACTCTTCTTAGCCCATTTGAAGGAGGTGATCAGCTCCGAGCTGCCTATGCCCAATCGTTGCGGTTCGCCGCAAGTCGCAAAGCAGAGGGATGTAGGATCTCTAGAGAGTCAGCAGGCAGAGTTGGAGGTTCATGGAAGAAGGATGTCGTTCACCGAAGGCTCACCTCTGCAGCGGGGATTATGTAGACTTCAGGTTTTTTGCATATTCTATTAAAATTGTATTTTCAGAATTAGGGCTGGGCGATATTGGATTTTTCATATCACGATATTGTTTTTTTCATATTGTGCGATAACGATATTAAAAACGATATCAAATAACTATATTTTTCAAAGTAATCTTTATTGCACACAGTTTTAAAAGACCACAAATAAATTCAAATGTTTGAACTTTCAAGTTTAACAGAAAAATAGACAAAAAATTGACACACAATTATGTCAATATAAAAAATATAATATAAAAAAAACTGCAGCGCAGGTCTTACCGTTGTTTTTGAAGTCTGGCATTGAGCATGCTCGAGGGGGTGGTGCTGCTTTAAGTGAGAAAAAAGGTTGGTGGTATTTCCACATTTATTAGAAACGTATCTTTGGCACAATTTGCAGTAGACGTTACTTTGACTTTTATCCGACTTTAGATAACCGAAAAACGTCCACACGGCGGAACTTTTCGGGCCGGTCCGTCCTACAATGCCTCTTGAACCTTCATCTGCGCCCGCTTGGCTCGAGTTTGTTAACTTCTCTTCAGACGGAACATTCATTTTCTGCAAGTGTTAGGATTTGCAACGCATGCAGATACTAGCTTACATCCTAGCTTGTAAATAACGTTCACTCTAACTAGACGTGGCGCAGTTTATTCAGTGATTGGTCTAGCCCTGTGATACTTAATTCTGATTGGACAAGAGGGCGGGTCTTCCGGGGATTTCTCCCGTGTTCATTTAAAACGAAAGTTTATCGCAATAGAGTCATTTCACTATCGAAAAAAGGTAATATCGCAATAACGATAATTATCGTTTTATCGCCCAGCCCTATTCAGAATTGATCTTTCTGAAACAGGAATGAGTTGTAGATTCATAACTGCCTCCTTGACACCCATTGGATGTAACTGTCCCCCCCCACCCCCCCACCACCACCTCCACCTCCACCAATTATGTGCAAAATTCCTGGTCAAAAGGTGGAGGAAGTGCTAAAGGAGGACTTACATCTTTGGAGGAGCCTTCACAGTCTAACTGTAAATGAGACATGGCTTCGGGATTGAGGATGCCTGTGCAGGCAAGCGTAGGTTTTATGTGGGAGAGAGGCCATTTCAATAGAGTGTGCAGCAGGGCAGGGGGAGGGGAGGAGGTGGACTCTGCCATATGGAGGAGAAAAACGCAAAGGAAAAAAAAAAATCGGAGAGAGGAGCAAGGAGGAAAGAGGGAGGCTCAGTGGCTCATGTCAACTCACTTAATGCTCCCAGCTGGCCGCAGGGATGCTGATGACACACTTTTGTTGATTCACCCCCCCCCCTCGTTTTTAGTCCTGAGCTCTGCGCCCTTCTGCTCGTGACGATCTGTGTGGTCGTCCTTTGGTTTGACCTTGTGAAACTGGAGCCTTCACTGTCATACCGTCAGGTCAGCTGATGCACACGCTTAATGCCACTTTGTCTTTGCCTTGACTTCATTATCTTTACTTTGTTCTCTGTTGTGTAACTTGCTCATTGTGGCGCATGAATGGTTTTACAGTGAGGTGCTAATGAAGCAGATGAATGATGTAGCACCCATGTTTCCACGCTTTTAGAGAATTCTTATAGTAAACCTGACTTGTTTTTTCACAAATAAAGGGGTAATTTTTTTAAAAAACATTATTAGCTTGACTTTAGTTGACCAAAAGTTGTTGATACAAAAGTTGTTTAGCAATTCGGAAACAAGTGACGAGTCAAAACCCGTTAAAGTTTTGAAATGTGAAAAAATCCTAGACCTCAAAAGAATAGCATTGTTTCACTCACTCACTGTTTTGTGTTACTTTGTTCACTGGTTTAGCTGAACTAACAGCATATAGTCATCAGCATAGAGAATCTGTGAGGTCTGCTGGGAACTTTTACTGTAGCAAGCTTATAAGTCCATCCAGCTATTCGTCCATTTTCTGAATCCCCTTAATTCCTTGTGGGGTCATGGTGTTGCCCATTCCAGGGATTGTTGTTTAAAAACAGGGTACTATATTGTTCCCTCATTTACACTCTAAAAATAAGGGGGAAATCCATGAAGTAGAATTATTTATATTTGAAGGCTGTAAGACCCCTACTACACACTTCGTAGAAAATAAGTCCAGTATTGTAGAATAAAAACAAATATCAGATCACCATTGAAGGTTAATAGAGATTTGGCAAACTGAAAATATTATCTACAAGAGACAAGGCATGGAGGCGAATGATTGACAAGGTCAGCAGCCAATCAGAACACATTGCACTGTTAAAAAAAGCCAAAATTGGACTGAAAAACTGCAAGATGAATGATGTAAGATGGGCTGCGATATAGTGAAGGACCACTGTACACCCTGGACAGGTTACCAGTCCAGTTGCAATTAAACACATTCCCATTCACACTTAGGGACAAATTAATGTCTGGATGGCTTAGTTGACTGTGTAGGGCTGGCACATGGGAAAGCAGGGTTTATTTTTTCAGGAGGTGTGATCCAGTGTGGGTCCTTAGGCAAGAGCCTTTATGCTACTGCCCAACAATGTAGCCACAAGGGGGCCCAAGTCTAGGTTTCCCTGTGCCGGTCCCACACCTGGATAAAATACAGGGTTGTGTGTTCTGGGATTCAATCAAGAGCCTTTATGCTGTGAGGCTAAAGTCCTAACCCCTACTCCACCATGCACTGTAGCCTAAACTAAAAAGTCAATCTGGACATGTGTTCTTTATCATTTACCATACGTTTGTTGGATAAAATCTGGGTTTTACCTGCAGATAGTGCAGGAGTTCTTGGTTTCCAACCTGAATGTCTTGGGTTAACTGGGCTAATTAATCTCTCTGGAAATGTGGAGCAGTTCTGTAGAAATGAACTTATGCAGTCTTGGAGTTCTGGTAAACGCTGAACTAGCAACACCTAATAAACAACACACCTCGGTATACCTCACATTCTTGATAAACAGCTTATGAAAAGTTTTGATGGAGAGAACTTTAAAAAAATCTATGCAGTTCAGACTGCAATCTGAGGTTGTATTAAAACCTTCTGTGAAAAGTTAACAAGCTTGTGCTTGACTGAATTGGAAGGCCCTTTTATTGCATTTTATTGATTTGGTCCTGTGAGTGTTGGGGGAATTCATTTGTTGAGGGATTGGTACCTCTCCTTAACCAATACTCTTTCTCTACTTAGATTTCAAGCTTATAAACCTCTTGAATGTTGCTGTCAATACTTGTTTTGTTTTTTTTAAAGCTATTGAAGGCCCTTTTGTAAATGAAGAAACTTACTTCTTAGTATGACTCATCCAAATTTGGAGGGTTTACTTGATGTTTTACTTCAAAAATCTTCGTTAACTGAAGAATTTTTAATTGAGGATTTAAAAACGGACTTGCTTATGCATAGAGATGCCCTACCACATTTCTCTGCTTCTTCCCCTTTTTAGGTGCCAGCAAAGCCTGTGTTTTTCATCATGCTTTCCTGTCAACTGTTGGCTGGGTTAATGATTTGGGCCTTTTATCTGTGTGGGGGTGCTTTTGAATGAAGAAAAAGAATTGGGGGGAATTTTCTGCACCATTCTACTTACAGTTTATCTTCATGCTTTTTGGAGGAGATTGGTTTTAGTGCTATAAGGAAACCACCTGGTCAATTTGATTACATTTCTGATAAGGCACTTCTATGTTTAATGTTAGTTACTGTAGAAAAGCAATTGGTAAACTTTGCTATAAAGCCCCACTCTAATCACCTTTTAAGCTTTATTAAAAGCATTCTCGGTAGTCTTTTAATTATGATTATGCCGTTTTTAGCCCCCCCCCCAAAAAACTGTCGTTTTCTAGGAGATAGTTTCTGCAGAACAATAGTTCTTTTGTGGGCGGGACCATTGTAGAGTGTAGCCCCGCCTAGCCCATACTCTACGTCACATATGTTCTTTTTCAAATCACATTTCTTTTGTCTGTTCTTCATTTACAATGTTTTGTATAAAGAAAAACCCAGAAATCCGATTTGGTTCTTAATTTCCATAATAAAATGGCTCATCAGTAAAATGGCACAAAAACATGTTAAAACACGCAATTTTCATCACAGTAGGTCTTAAAGCCTTTTTAAATGTAGTAACTAAGTTTATAAACTCTTTTAAACTTGAAGTTATTTGTTGTTGCCCGTAGAAATGCCGGCACCTGCAGTGCTTTAAAAGTCTGTTGTTTGAGGTTGTATCCCCACATTTTCCTTCTGTTGAATACATGATTTATTAGTATGTTTTTGAATCAACGTGGATCTTGAAAAAAAGAAAACCCTTTGTTTTTAATGTTTGCACATGTTTTGTTTCATCTGCAGTGGAAACTGGTGTAGCTAGGCAAGCCCAAACACATGCTTCCCTCACACATTAAAATGGCCCTCCCTGGAAAATTCCTTACTGTTCGTGACATTTGGCGCTGCCTCACTGTTCTGCACAGTCACAAAGAAGCATGTGCATCATTTGAGGCCTTGCTTTAATACAAACGCTAGCATATAGAGATCAGTTCAAATGAACCTCAGACATTTCCTGTCATTTGACCTTGTCTTCATTGCTCTGCTTGAATCAAATAAAGAGATGGAGAAACCTGGTTACATAGAACTTTGTTTTGATTATAGATAAGGACACACTATATTGAGCTGTGCCATATCACAATCATTCTAAAAACTGTATGAAGTGCATAAAACCATTCCATGGTTCTCCACTCTAGATAAGTCAGTGGTACAACGGTTCTAACTGGGAAATTTAGCCTATAAAAGGGAGATGCTTGAGTTTTTTTAAAATCTTAAATGGTTTTATATAGAGCTTTTTAACCTTGCTTGAAGGCCCAAAGGCCCATTCACCCATTCACATGTTGATGGTGGCTCCACTGCCTTACAAAGGCGCCAACCTCAACCACCAGGGTTCAATGTCTCCCCCAAGGACACTTTGACACATAGACGGGCAATGTGAGAACCAAACCTGTGGTCCTCCAATCAGTGGTTGACTGCTTTACCTCTACACTGCACCACTTTATATCACAAATAGGAATTGGAAATATTTTTTTGTGGTAAAAAATTTGCATGGCACTGCATGACGATGCCCCAAACACAATAAATCAAAGTAGTACTTTTATTTTTATTTTTTCAGGACAAATTCTACTGCTGCTTAAACTGAGGAAAATGGTTCAAAATGTTTCTTAGCTCACAGATCCGGATGCTCAGCAGCTTTATGTAACCACAGATGATGCACTGAAGGCCGTTAAAACGCTGAACAAGTGGACCAGACTGCATGCTCTGTCTGCCTTCTGCAATTGAAGGCGTGTTGTTCATGTTTTCAAAGAAATTAATTCAACTTTATGCCATAAATTAATAAAAAAAAACGTTGGAGTGACAATTTTCCAATAACTCTTGTTGGTATATTTTTATTCTGATATACATGATTTCATAGGAAAAGTATTTGTCGTGTTTGTGGGATGCAGAAAAACAGCTTGTGTGCTGAAAAAAACGAAAACTTCCAGATGATCAAAATTAATAAACAGTTGAGCAAATATCTAAAATATGCAAAAATTTGAAAAATACATTGAAATAAAAAAACTACATCAGGCTGAGGTTTGCTTTACTAATTTGAAGTTATGACTTTAGGATCTTCTGAAGTGTAGATTGTGATGTGTAGGGATAATTTTTTTATCCTCTACAGGACATACTGTTCCAGAAAACCACAACAATGGGAGAGTGTACTGCACATTTCTTTTATGTTGTTAACATTTTGGTATATCCTGTCAGAGGTCCACACAGCAAATCAGCTTCCACTGAGTCACACAGGGTTTTTACGCCCTTCCTGACACAACGCTGTATTTTACCCAGGCCTGGGACCAGCACAAGAAGACCAGATTTGGATTCCCTTGTGACTACAAAGTTTGGCAATAGGGTGAAGGGTCTTGCCTAATTTTACAAAAAAATATAAAAATAAAAACAGCAAAAGTTAAATGTGAATAGATAGCTGAAAACCAGACTCTTTCATTTATAATTAAAAAAAAACTTTCAGATTTTCTATTTTGTGAACAGCAATAACTCACAATCCCAAATTCATAATCCACAACATTGCATGCTTCTATTTCCTCTTAAGTTTAAATTATGTTTTTTAAAATTCATTAAAGAATTTGGATCAAATAGTATGTTATTGGTTGAATTAGATGAAAGATGTAAATCTACAGTTTCTGCAAAAGGTGTTTGGAAACTACATCACTTTCATCCAATTGTTTTTTGCCTTACTCTTGGTCTGTTGAAGATAATCTTTTACAAATTCCAAATGTTATTTCTGTTGAATTACATTAAACGTGCAATGACATCCAGCTTTTTAAAGACAACATAGTTCACTAACCGCATTTCTCTCAAGTTAATTGGCATAATGCCTCACCACTGCACTTTCTGGATTGACCAGATTAATCCTGATTATGTTTTTTTCATGTATTAAAGCAGCCTTAGGCAGATTAAGAACGATGAACTAACTTTGACAGTGTGTCAAACTCTAACACAGACAGCAGAGTCGGTAAATGTTAATAACAAGGGCTGGAAACTCAACAGGGCTTGATATTTCATGGTTAATCTTGTACATTTATTCAGACTAAATATCTTTTGGGAACAATATCTTGTAAAACATTTCTTTTCTTCATTAGTTTAGGCATTTGAACTTTCAATGCTGCAGTTTTCAGTTACAGGAAAGGGATTTGTAATTGTTGGAATATACAAAGCGGATAGTTTGGAAACTTTAAGGATAGAGTTTGATTATTTTATTATTGATTCAGTGATGATCAAAAAGTGGACTCAATTATTTTGTTTAGTTATTTTTTTCTATTTTTTCCTTTTTATAGTCCCAATTCAACTTTATTCTTTTATTTTACGGTATATAAAATTATTCGCAGTGGTCTCCTAATTATGCTATACAGTTTTTAGCTAAAACCAAAAAGCCTATTTTGTTTTGAACAAAATATCCGGCTCTGTTTTTAAGAATTACTGAAGCTAAAGACGCAGATCCTCACGGCTTAGGAGTTGATGTGCGCAGGGATGAATAATTTTTCAAATTAAGGTAATTAGGGGGATCTGCTACCAATAGCTGCTACCACTCTGGCCTGTTTATAAGGAACATACCCCAACATTCATTTGGCGGGTCTTTCCTGACCTCTTGCTCAAGTGGAAGTGATGCTGCAGCACAACGACAAGAGACAATGAAATATTCATCTCTTTGGTAAGAGCTTCAACTGGAACACAATGGGTGACTCTCATATTCATTTTCCCTCCATTTGTTTGCAGTCTGCTCAGAGGAGCTCCGACAATGCTGACAGCTCTTATGATTTATGAGGCGGATGTTCGATCGCTGTGTTGGAGAGATAAATGGTATTGCGGCTAGTCAGCCAATAAACTGGTTCCTTTGCAGCCCCCCAACCCCCCCACGCAAATGCGCCCTTCTCCAACATGCCCTCACCATCACAGTCAGAAGCGCACCTTTTTGAGTGGTCAGTTAACTCAAAGACAAATGCGTTCCTGTGGCAACATTCTTTGTCGTCGTGATCGATTACATTCATTACCGTAGATGAGTCAGAGTTTTGGTGCCTTTTGGTCATTAGCTTCTTTTTGACCTTGAAATAGTTTTTAGAAACTGAGTTTCATTAAAGTTTGACCTCAGCTTTATTACAGGGAAAATTAGAGCATGTTTTTCTAATGTACATGCATCTTAATAATATTAGGGTCTGTATTTGGCCTGTTGGCCTTTATTTGCTTTCTTTTGTTCCCAAGTCTTTAAAAATGCAATAAAAAGGCCATCCTGCTCAATCAAGCAAGTGCTTCACTCAAGGACACTTAATGAAATTTGTAATTGGTTAGTTTTCTCCTGTGTGGCCTGTGGTTCAGTGGCCATTGAGTGTTTAACCAGAGGGTTAGATAGAGTCCTGGTTGTACCATAAAAGGGTTTTGGTATAAAACTTAAAGACAGATTAGCTGTTCAAGCTAATGGGTGAGAAAAACAAGGATTGTGGTGGGGTTCAGTTCCAACTCAATGTATCATTCTTCAATACTGAGGAGTTTCATTTTTCCCACCATCTCTTAATCTAACTGATCAGACTCTACTAAGGTTGGTCACTGTGACCTCGAAATGTCAGGGTCATGCAGCCTTCTTTCTAAATGTTTTCTTTGGAACATATCTAAAAGTGAAATAGTAGAGTTTTTCCATGACACGACCTTTTGTTTTATCAGCGTTCAGTGTTTGTGCATACATTGGTTAAAAAATGTATTTAATGCACTAGCTATAACTTCAATGTTATCCTCTAAAAAGACATGTGCCTTAAGGTCGTTGTGTAAATCCCTGTCATCTTTTAAACTAATATAGGGTTCAGTTTTACCACAAATTTCCTAAAACTATTTACTGATAGTAGCTCATCAGTACCACTTTAACCCTTGTGCTATCCTAGGCACTTTAACGTTGGGAGTTGGGTCATCTAGACCCACTAGACAGTGCTCTGAACCTTTTTTCTTCAATGATTTGGGATCTTCAGTGGTGTCCATGGATTACATGAAATCTTTCCACCTTTATCCACCTTTGTCATGGTAGGGAGAACACGTCAATGTAAGGGTGGGGTCATCTAAGATAGCACAAGAGTTACAACACTCCAAGTAAGGATTCATCACCGTGTTCTCTTCCTTGAATCCATCCATACATTCATTCATCCTTTGAACTCGCTGAATCCTTTTTGGGGTCATTGGGTTGCTGGAGTCTGCCCCAGCTACTGTTGAATGAAGGCCAGGACAAGTCACCCGTCTGTTGGAGCCTTGGGATGATTTGCAGTTACTAATCAACCTATGAATCATGTTTTCGGACTGTTAGAGGAAGCTGAAGTTCCCAGAGGAAACCCACACATGAACATCCAAACTTAACACAGAAATTGCCGAGATTTGGTTCTTCTCTCTGTGAATCCAGAGTACCAACCACTACACCACAGTGCAGCCTGGTCCTTGAGTCAGTCAAATTTCCAGTTTTTTTTTTTGCTTAATGGCCCTCACCAAACTATATTCATAATAATCATGAGTTTACTGTTGACTCCGAGATGTGGAGTTCAGCTTGTGAAACTCTAAGTTCTTTGTTCACAGTTGTCTTCACATAACCTGCAGATCATTCCTCCTCTTCTTGTAGCTTCAATCTTTGTTTTCCAACTTTTTTTTTAATCTTTGCTGTTTTCCTGCATATTTTATACAATATTTTACTTTGCCGGAGGTCTTGTAACCAAACCACTTTACTTCGTGATATGCATCACTGAGCAAAACTGCATTGCTATTTATTCACCATAATATGATTACACTTTATATAATATAGAGAAAAAAACTATTATGGCACGGCCCTAATCACATTTTACCAGGAAACTCCTGCGCTCCGGTGTTCTTCTATGAGAAGAGACAGAAGTTTTAGTTTATCAAGAGTCTATGAGCTCTATAGATGCTAGTTAAAAACCAAAGATCCTTCCCTGCAATTCTTCAATTTTTTGAAAAATTATAAATGTATTGAACTGTTTAAGTCCCTGCTACCACAAATATTAATACATGTCAACAAAGCGTGAAGCTGTGTAGAGGTTAGTTGACTGAGTTATGAAATACAGTTTGCACAGCAGAAAGATGAGTTTCCCAGATTTCAGCACAAAGGGAAATAAATGCAAAGAATAACCATGCCTAACTTGTAACATCTTGTTGCTTTTCTAATGGGTGATTGATCAATGGTCTCCTGTTTTTGTTGCATGTGTACATCACCTGATGAGAGAGCAAAACAAAAATTCTGACGAGGGCGTTTGCGTGCAGCGATGGGCGAATAAGCCACAGTGCAGCTGTGTCCGTGTTTGGAAAAGTGAGAGCAGGGTGAGAGGCTGAGAAACACCGAGCCAAAAAGAGAGTCTGTTTGCTGCCACAAAATTACATAAATGCATTGGAAACGCCGCAATGGTCGGACTCGGTTCGGCTACAGCTCATCTTCTTTACAAAAAAACGGCAAGTTACATAATTGATTTAATCCAGATCAAATATTTAATCATTTTTAAAAAAAAAAATGAAATGAACAGATAAAGCCTGAAGGGTTTATGAACATCATTAACCTGTCTGCTCACAAATTGTTTTGACGAAGCAAAACCTAGGTAGAAAATCTCCATCTATGAAGATTCAGAGCTAAAATTAATCAAATGTGGAAGCAGAAGACAGCTTGTGGGTTCAGCTAAAAATGAAAAATGTGAGCAGCTTCTAGCTGCAGGTGTACAACATCTCTCCGAGCGTAATTAATTAATTGAATTGAAACACGTGTTCAGACTCTAGGCAATGAGGATTGGTGGATTGGAACAACAATTGAATGGTTGGTCCCGTCACAAGCCTGCAGCTGCAGAACTCACCCGAGTGCGACGGAAACGCATTCATGAATTCTTTTCTGGAGGCTCACTCACTGTCTCTTTCCCTCATCTCGTTTGTGCAACATCTATCGATTCTTCCTTTCTATTTTTACAGAATAAACACTTTCCTGAACCCGTACCAATGCATACGTAAGAATAAAACATTGCTTTTTTTCCCCCACTCATCCGACTCTATCCTTGTGTTTTCGCGGCTACGTGAATCAGCCCTAGCAGAGTTTATGCTTTGTCTGTCCGTGTGTCGCACGTAATATCTCAGACATGGCTGACTGGACCTCTAAAGCACTTTAAGCAATGATGTGTTTTATCGTTGCATGTTGGGATTTACAAAAGCCTGTGGCCATAATAGGAAAGAGAGATTTTCACTCCATGTGCATTCCCTTTCCCAGCATTTTGCTCTATAGACGTCTTTGCTGTACACCTTCTGAATTGGCGTTCTGGTAATAACAACCACATATGAGTTAAGTACAACAATTTACTGTAAATTCTCGGCTTTCTATTTTACTTGTAGATTGATGCCTTTAGGACAGCGGTGGGTAATTATTTTAACTCGCGGGCCACATTGGGTTCTAAAATTGGATAGAAAGGCCGGACCACCAGCAGATATGTGGAGTGAACATGATATAACATGGAATGTAGAGGAAAACATTTGGATTGAAAAGGATATTCTAAAACAGAATATTCTAGAGTTTTTAGTTTAAAACTTTTGTTCCAATTTTTAGATCTCTTTTTTCTTGTGAAGCCCTTTGGTACCTTCAAGGAGTTGTAAAGTGCTGAATGAATAAAGTTTCATTCATTCATCATCCTTTTAATCAAATAAATAACATTATTTATGAGTTAAAATAATGATCAAATAACACTCTATGATTTTCAAAGACAAAAATTCAGGAAAAATATACTGACACATTAAAAAAAACAATAAATAGTGGATCCTCTCCCGTCATAATCCTAATAAAGACTTTGAGGGCTGCAGCTCTGCGCAGTTGTGCTGTGTCCTGTTTCTCATCCAGTAATCATGAAAAAGCCAATTTCTATGTCTTCTGCTGCAGCTACGCATATATCTGCGTTACCTTTTCACCAGTACAGAGTTCCCTCGTTTATTGCAGGAGTTTCTAAAAATAACCCTTGATCAGTGAAATCCACTGAGTCTGATTACAGACGTTTATGGCAGAAAAACTCCTCACTGCCTAAATACTCTTTTCTCAGACAGACATGAACATTTTCACCCTTTTCTCTATTGTTTAAATTCTCAAACCTTCATAGAAATGAGGTCCAGGATCTTAGAATGAAAACAAAGATCTGATCGCGATCAAAGATTTCTGTAGATCTGAAGAGCTCCTCGTTTCAGGAGTTTACTGAAATCAGAGCAGAAAGACCAAGGTGAGGGGATGTGCAGTCATGGATGCAAAAATGAAACAATCAGAGGTTCTAAGCTTCAGTTGGAGAGCCGGAAAAAAACGTCTGCTTCCTGAACATCTTGACACTATGCTTTGAGATCACAGAGGAATAAAGGTGCACATGTGGCGCATCAGCTGCAACAAGCAGGCTCCTCATGGTCTAAAACGAATGCAAACATTTAAATAAACTAACTGGAAAGAAAGAAGAGTGAGGACGAAGATTTCTCAGTCGAATGAACGATCTGAAAGGTCATATTAGTTTTTTAGACGTGTTACATTTCCACGGCACACAGGGAAATACCTCCTCACCCTCAGCACCATGGCTCTGAATTATTTTTACCTTTTGAATGTGAAGCAGAAGCATTTAAACAAGAACTTGTTAAACTACTTCAGATAAGCCTGGCAGGTCCCGGAGGGTTGGAGACATTTTGCTTTAAATATAAGTGGCACTGCCCTTTAAGCTACTGACTCATCAACATTTTATCGATGAATCACTGAGTTCACATCACTGCCTTCGCCGTGTTCCTTCCTTCTCTTGCAGACTTGCGCTTCAGCACTTTGTTGCATTTGATGTTTGTGTCCTCTTCAGCAGGTGGAAATTCTGATGTTTTGCACCAAATTTCACGGCTAAAACATGGATAGGTGCAAATTCCAGAGCATCAGACCCAAAAAAAAAACCCACTCAAGCTCGGTGAACAGGCTGTGTGAATGCCAAACCATGGCTGGCTGCTTGAGTCTCTGTGAGGTCGACAGCTCTGTGAAGATTAGGAGGAAGCGCATCAAATGAATGAGAATGAATGAAAGAAGAAATGAGGGAGAGGAGAAAGCTGATGGCTCAGGAAACCTGCTGCATTACACTCGCTTTAAGAGAATTATCTGGGCCGGGGCTGAAAGAGGACACGAACACACACAAAAGCCACCCTGACTGAAAGCCTTCTTCAGGTAAATTAGTCAAATTTACCATAGTTTATATATTTTGGCATGCTTGTATACACGCTTCTTTGCTGACTTGTGTCGCCACTCTTTAAAAAAGTAAATAAATATTGAGGCCAGTTGATGGATCATTTACAAAACTGCTTCACCGAAATTAGGACACCATTAGATTAAATATTAACTAATTTGTCAACAACTGTTTTAAGACTTTGAATTTTGAAAAAATGTTTTCCACTACCTCACAATTTTATTTTGACCGGTTCAATGGGACAATAAGGGACGGACAGTAAGGGAACACCTTGCGTTTTTCTTTCACAGTTCTATTCCGATATATAAAAGACTTGGTATCATATAATTTTGGCTGTGCACAAAACACAATTATTAATTGTTCCTTCATGATCAATTTTAAATGATTGGCACTTCTTGAATTTAAAATGACACTGCCCATACATCACTACCAAATCTGAGTCCCTGATTGGTCAAAGTTCAGCTGGTTTACCTTTTTTTTTTGTACATAGAGCCCAAAAATGGGCATAAAATCATTTTGAATGTTGGAGCACAAAAACGCACACATACACTTGCATTTCAGTAGACTTTTCATTAAAAGTGTTCGCTTGTACAAGCGTTGGTGAAGCTGGTATGAGTGTGTCATAAGGGATGGACAGTAGGCGATTGACCAATAGGAGGTCAGTAATGCATTAGACATCTTGACAGTGAGGGCCTAAAACTTTAGAGTTGACATTGATAGCCAGCCAGCCAGTAAGGGAACCGTAAAACTGGTAATTTGTGAGCTGTACTGTGATTCTTTAGTAGTTATTGGAGCTGAGTTTTTCCAAAGTCTGTAGGCGATTCAAAGCACGTTTGATTAAAAAAGAGATTTACACCAATCTGAAACCAAATAAGACGATGATTGATTCTCTCCACATCCTAGGAGACAGAGACTGAACGTAGAGCGGTTAAACTCTGATTGGAGGATCAAAGGTTCAGTTTATACCTTACCCGCCCATATGTCAAAGTGTCCTTGGGCATGACACTGAACCCCGCATTGGTTTTGGTGGACGAGGTTGGTGTCAGTGTTCGTCACCCGAGCAGCTGCAACAGCCGTCAATGTGTGTGTGTGTGTGTGTGTGTGTGAATGGGACTGACTGTAAAGCACGCTGGGCCTTAAATCATGCCATTTAACATTTATTGGGCAAATAGTTAATGTATCTTGTAACATTAGTTTGTGTTAAGTTGTAATTGGAGGCCACACAACAAAGCTCAATGCCTGAACTTTCCTTTTGACACAGAAGTTCAGTTCAAGATGTTGTTTTATTATACTTCTTATTTATTAAATCAAATGGGATTTAATGCTCTCTTTTGACACAACTAACATAATCTCTTATGAAGATTATCTTGAATTTGGTCTAAAATTGGACCAGATGATCCTGTCTGAGAGTTTTACTTCAGCCAGAGTGGTGACAGGCAAACCCACATGTTTCAACCTTACGTTCTCACACGGACAACATCTCAAGCTGGGCAGAACCGGTCTTTTGTCACGATTTGTATCAACAGTCAAACTGTGGATTGCAATTCTTTTGAATTAACTGTAAAGTTCATTGCTGGTGGTGCAGTAGATCCCAACTCTGTGGTGGATGGAGCTGTTGTAAAGACAGCTCAGGGTGGGGCTTGGTCTGGAAAATGAAGCTGTCTGAAAACGGTCATTGTTGCAGACATGTGGCACAACAGCAACACGACTTCCTGCTTCCTCCCTCTTTGGGGTTTCCATGCGTACGGTGGCATCGTCCGTCCTGTAGCACATTAGTTCCTCTTTGAACACATGCTTGGTAATTGGAACAATGAGTCGCTTGGCTTCACACACCCAGGTCATGCGCAGTTCTTCATCTGACAAACCTTTAATCATAAAAGGAGGTCTTTGACTCATTTTTTCTCCCAAAGGTAAGAATGTGAATTGCTGGATGTTAGGAGAACAAAGCTCTGCTCACTGACGTGTGTGCAAACAACCAAGAGCTTCAAGTAAACAGTTTAGTCCCAGGTGAAGCACTTAGCTTTTAGAAAACCTACTGATACTAAAAATATAACTTGGTTTTCTTTGGGATTTGGTGCAGTGAGAGTTTAGAACAACTCTTGTTTCATTTGATCACATATGGATAGAAGAATGTATCTACTGAGGGTTGGTGAAATTGAGTTTCTAGCTCAAACCTGTGTTGAGGATTTGAAATGTGCAAATAATCATTTCTTTGTGAAATTGTTTTGTTGTTGTTGTTGTTGTTCCGTGAATCTCTTTGGTTACCTCACCTGTTCAGGAGTAATCAGCAGACAGGAGTGTGTTGTCACACTCGTCCACTGCTGTCAGGCATTGTTATTAACAAGGTTCAGTGGATTGCCATGGTGACGCACAAGGTCGTGAAATCCAGCGAAAGTATTCTGATTGAAAGTTTTGAAATAAAAGGAAATACCAACACTTCTGCAACTTTAACTATTTTTTTTCCCAGCAAAAACATCAAGTTTTCAGTTGGAACGAACAAATTATGGATGGATCACTTGATAGTACATGGAGACTGGTCAGGTTTTTCTTTTAAATTCAATTTAAAGGGAGGAGCTTGTTTGTTTGGGTTTATAAGTGGTGGAAAATTAAGAGTTCATGCTTTAACCCTGCAGGCTATACAAGATGTTGGCCAACTGAACCCATCTGCCACATTTTCCCAAGCGCACACCATGCCGATTTGCACCCGCTGAATTTAAGTCGAGTCAGCTTTCTGTATGGACGTTTTCCTTGTGTTCCTCTGTTTAAATTAAACTTTGAAACAGACCGGCCATGCCGTGATGTGGTTGAACCACTTTTTTATGTCCCGTCGGCACAAAACCAAAGGCAGGAAGAGTCTCTGAAAGAGCAACATCAGAAACTGAAGCCAAAAGGCGGGCCACAAATTCTAGTTCTGGTGCCACACACCGGCTAAAGGAGGCCCTGCTGCAGACAATAAACGCAGCGGCAAAATGAAGACCATCGCACGCCGCTTCTGATGTCCACTTGCCTCAAAGCAGAACACACAGACCCTGTTAATGCTATTGGCAGACAGTATGCATGTATGTACATGTGCGCACAGTTTTGTCTTTGCAGCCAGAGCGGGGTCACAATGCAAGTGATGTGCTCAGTCAAGTGGAAGTGACCTCTTTTAATGCAGCAGTTGTGTTTAGTTCCTTTTAATGAGGGGCTCTGTCTGACTCATGATGTATAGAATGTAGACAAGCTGAAGGGTTGATCAGCCTCGCCACATCTCTGTGCATCACTGTGTGTGCGTAATGTGTAATCTGTGTCAAAGTCGCTCATGTCAAGCAACTCTCCATCATTTCTGATGATCCCACGGTGACAGAGTTTCCTCCTTTTCTCTCTGGAAGTCCACGTTGAGTGTTTTAAGATAAAGAAAGCGCTGTATGACAAAGAGTTGAAGGAGGGAATAATGAAACCTGCAGGAGGTAAGTTCAAGGAGTTCTCGACTTAGGCAGCTTATTTATGTCATACAATGTCATTAATAAAAGAAGGACCACTTACTATTCTATCGACTAGCTTTACAGGTTGTATGGTTTATTGTTGGCATAAGAATATATTTTTTTGGTGATTTTTGTTTTTGTCATATTTTCCATCTGTGGTCTACTTTAGTTTCCCGTCAGGTTTCATCCTAAACGCGTTTCTGTCTTGTGTTCTTGTAAGACGCGCCGGGCTGTCAGAAATGTCAAAAAAAGTGACAGGATTTCCTGAACAAGCAAGAAGAACCGATGCTTTAGGGAAAAACACGGCGTGAAGAGAGATGGTGTCAGAAGTATAAGACAGCAAAATTAGTTTAAAAAAAAAGGCTCTAAAAGTAGAACTCATTTTGCTGTTCATATTTATATTTAATAGTAAATGTATTTGTTTCCATCTCTGAATTTGAAATTGGTTATTTATGTCTAATTTGATCCTCTTAAACTACCATTTTAGTAGCCAGAAATGACTTGCTGACCATGTCTGCCGTCTTGTTCATTTCTCAACTCTGGTTTTTTCCATCTGCTCTGGTGTCCCAAGCAGCTTTGCTGAATGTGTTTCGTCAATTTCAAAGATGCTTTGAAGCACAATTTGGAGTAGGTGAGAATGAGTCAGCCTCACTGATCTCCATCCAAACCCATGACGTCACTTTTTTTTTGGGTGGTAAACAGCATCAACTGTCAGGCCATCTGCAGCAGGACTCTGAAGTGTACTGAAGCTTCCTGTAGTCACCTTGGGCTTTCAGAGCTTAATCTGGCTCGTCACTTTGACCTTTGACAGCTTGAAGAGTTGCCGCAATCATTTTAGTCTTCCACCGCGTTAAGAAATCTGATTCTGCAAGAAAGAATAAGAGATATTAAGGCGGTAATTACTGTAAACAGGTCTCCTGGAGCGGGAATAAAAGCTATCATTTTGCACATTGAGGTGGAAGTAAGTCATGAATAATTGAAGGAGATTTTCACCTTCTGTCTTCTTCTGTCATTTATCATTAACTTCAGTCAAAGGCTCTTGTTTGTTCTGCAATGATGTGTTTTCCTGGATAATGTTGTGCTCATTTACCATAAATAATTTTATTTTGGCACTTAAAAAAATGACTAGTATATCAGTAACAAAGTTTCTACTCTTTTATTTTAGAGGCTAGAGCTAATCTACTGCCTGAAAATCGAATGACCATTTTCTTCCTCGTAAATGGTGTAATTGTGCTGTTTTGAAAGGTTTATTTAACTTAAAGCAGGCTCCCCCGGGAGCAGAAGAAATGTTTTGTGTGACTTTCATAAATGAAGAGGCCACACGATGAGCAAAGCTTGTCTGAAAGTAAAGCGCGATAGCAGAAACTTGAGCTTTTCATTAATGAGTCCTTAACTGTAAATTGCTCGGCCATCGTTATCTTTAATTTATCTCAATTGACATCTGCGGATGTGTTGGCTGCTTGTGTGGAAACTGCTGCAGCAGTGAGAAAGAATGCAGAGCCTGTGGAAAAACAAATAACCCTGAATCAGGAGCTGCTTTCAATAAGAATTGTCTGCAGGACGGCAAAACGGCTGTCAGGACGGGCGGGTATAATGCGACTCTCTGCAACAGCATGCAGCAAAGAAAAGGTCAACTCAGGTTCTGATTCTCACATACAGAAGGACTTACAGACAGTGGCTGCTTTACAATGCACAACATTACAATTAAAGAGCTGCTGTCACCATAGGCTGTGTTTATTTTTGTTCCGAATGTGGGAGGCGAAACCAAATTCCCAGAGGAGAAAGTAACTGTGCTTGCTCTTAAAGTCAAAGTGAGGCATTCACCTTATGTAGATTAGCTGTGGTGTAAGATAATGTCCTTAGAGACCAGTGTGTGTGTGGTCGTAGTACCAGCCATCCACGTCTGATTTGTCGAATACACATAGCATAACACGTAATGTAGGTTTTGGACAACTGAGAGCAGAGGTCAAGCAGTTGTCTGTTGATTTGAAGATGACAGGTTTGGTTCCCACTTTGCTTGCCTGTCTTGGGGCGTCTTTGGGCAAGACGCTGAACCCCGCATTGCTCCTTGTGGTCTGGTTAGTGCCTTGTATGGAAGCTCTGCCACAGTCAAGCACTTTGTTGAAATTACCCTCATAGCTAGATATGGGCTGTCTTTGGGCAAAAATTTTGGCTGGTGGCCCACACAAAATAGCAAGGTTGTAGACGGCTCTGTGACCATGTAGAGTGAAAATGTTCATACACATTTTTTTTCTGCGGGCATGCTGCTAGGGACAGGTCATACCAAACACCTATACAACACTCAAGGGTAAAGTAAAGGCAAAGTAGGCAAGACGCAGCTGTGTCGTACAGATGTTCTACCCATTCCTTTTGACTGTGCGAGGTGCCCTTCACTGCTGTTCACATTAGTACATGCTACTTGTGTGCACCGTGCAGGTTCATCAATGTTTTGCCTGCATACATCCTATAGGGTAGTTCAGACTAATAGTTTACTACAATTAGTTTGACTAGTAATACAGTAGGCATAAGACTGCACAACCGGTACATCAGAAGTGTGTTTCACAACACACTTAACACACGCACGGCAATATAACTTTCTTTTTTTAATGACGATTCAAGGGAACTGCAAGACACACACCTGCACTTCCATTCTCTCTACCCTCCTTGGGTCCAGACGACCCAAAGACTTGCAGCAATGATACGCATCAACACCCATACAGGTACACACAGCTGTTCCTTAATTGAAGGTAGAAAGGTTCTGCATAAGTATACATCATTTAGGATTCAGAGTCAGGTATAGTAGCCCTGGTTTGAAGTAAACTGAAGCAGATTTTCTGACATTAATACCAACTTCTGGACATTCTTTTGTCTGATCACTTGTCCTTCCATTACATTTAGCAGTTCCAAATCTTTGCAAAGAAAAAGTAATTCACAGAACAGCTGGGACATTCTGTTCACCAAAGTTAAAAAAAGAGAGTTTTTTCTTTATTTGGTATTTACAGACTTCACATGCTAGAAATGTCAAGTGGAGTGGTGGTTTTTTGGGGTTTTGATGGTTTTGTCCCGTTTGATTTTGGCTCTGTGATGCATAAGTAACTGTCACACACATGGATTCATTTGAAGGAAGCGGTAGACAGACAGCGTTTTCTTTCATCTCATCAAGTCACTAGTCTGCCAAAGGACACACCAGTGGGCCTGTACACCCACTCTACAGGCCTTTTTCTTTAATTGATGTGCCAGATGTTTGTGGTGTGAAGCCATTCTGTTTGTGAATGCAGTGTGAGTTTAGGCTCTAGGCGTCTAATTAGTCTAGTGAGGATTTTGAAGTTTTTTTTTTTTTTATCTTCTTGGATTTCAGATGAAAAATTCACACATACAGAACCCCTTCAATGATAGGAACCGTATGTGCGATATTGTGCATTTTAGTGTCACAATGCCCTTCATCTGTGTGTGAACGGTCTCTAAACCTCCTGTGGTTTCTGGGTCTGACATGGCTGTGGGTCATTTGGGTTGTGGCGTATCAAACTTGGATGTCTGCCATGTTTCCTTAGCCGTTATTACAGTACGATGGAGCACACGCTTTTTGGAGGGAATGCTGCGGCTCTTGCCACAGGAGGGTTTCTTGGTTCTTAAGTGGATTTTGCAGATCCAGTAACATTATTATTAATACATTTGACTAATCTAAACAGTATGATTATATGAGCAATGAGAGGCTTATATTTTCAGCAGCATTAATATTTTCTTACCATCAGATATTTTTAATGGAGCAGTCTGCTAACATTGTGGAGCCGGTTTAGCTCGTGCTGGTTTGCGGTGCCTTCCGTCCGTGAAACCAGGGTTCGACTCCGGGCTGCTCCCTGTTCCCTTCTCTACCTCTGTGCCGGTCCCAAGCCCAGTTTGAGAAGGTTGCGTCAGGAAGGGCATCCGGCGTAAAACATTGCCAAGTTTACCATGCGACTTGTTCGCTGTGGCGACCCCTGATGGGAAAAGCCGAATGAGAAAGAAGTCTGCTAACATTGTGCTATCATGGTGTACAAATAGAAAACCCCAAAATTCCAAGGTTGGTAGATTGGAGACTTATAATTCAGTCTAATATTCTTGTGGACATTTTTCAAAGCTGCTTTATCTCCCTTTTGGGACCATCTGGTTGCTGGAGTCTATCCCAACCACTGTTGGGCGAAGGCAGGGTACAACCTAGACAGGTCATTAGTCCATTGCAAGGCCACAACCACACACACTCACAACTCTGGACAATTTATATTTATCAATCATCTATGGAACATGTTTATGGACTGTGAGGAAAAAGTTGGAAATGCATGCATGCTTGCGGAAAACATGGAAACTTCACATACAAAGGTCCCTGCTGATAATAAAATCGGAACCTTCTCGTTTTGAAGTGAGAGCGCTAACCAATAACCACACTAAATTAACTGATGTTGTCAAGGGTAACGGTTGTTGAGTACAGTACAGACCAAAAGTTTGGGCACACTTTCTCAATGAGAAAGCTTATCACAAGGCCCCACAGATGTGTGACAGTGAGGCCCAATATCTGTCCTGTAGGTCCTCCAATGGATCGGGATGCCATTTGAAGTTTGTGCTCAGTCTCAGATAAAACCATCTTTTTATTTTGTTTTGGCACTTTGCTTGTGTATGTTGTAATGCATCAGTCCACTGAATGTAACCATGTCGCACCAGAACAGCCCAACACCACAGATCTATTCACACTTGGGTTGAAGCGACTGGTAATCGTCACTGTCAATATTGAAAAATGTTTTTTTCTCTATTAGTTTAGCACCAACAACTAAAGTCATCATTGTCAAAATAACTGTGACCAATGGATTAATTAAAAAAAATAACTGAAAGGTAAAAGAACAAATAAGATCATTACATGCAGTTTTTATTCACAATCATTGCAATGCAATTTCACGGCAGAAATGTTGTGGGATGTGCGTCCAGATGAGCGTGTCCAGCCATTTGATGGCTTCACTTATGTCAGCGCCATGAATCCTAGAGCTCTGTTTGTGACCATTCCCTCATATTTTCTCCTTTCAACTTAGATGGAAAAGAAAGTCTGAGACAATTGATTTAATGTATTTAGAAGCGTGCCACTCTTTTAGTCCATACCAACCATGCCTTTTTCACCTTTGCAGCTTCTTTCTTCCTGTGTCCACAACCGTGCCATGGCATTACTAATGTGAAGAGACAACAGGGCAGCACCTGCCACCTTTTCCGTCCACCCTTTAGAAGGAGACATTTGGTACAAAAAGCTGCTTGCTGCCACTCCCTTTTAGCAGGGTTGTGGGGCTTCAGCGTGGTTGACATGCTGCACAAGGCGGGGTCAGCAGGATGGCGGCAAGTGGTTTCCTACACCCTGCTGCAGCGAACCTCAAAGTTACATTGAGTCTAAAGCATTTTTTTCCCCCATGTTCTCCTCCAAGTGTGTCTTCTAAGGTGAATTGCTAAAAATGCAGTATATTCTGGGATTATTATTGAAGTTGATTTTATTTAAAAAATAATAAAAAAAACGGGAAAGCGCTTCTTGTGATTTGTTTATTAGATTGCAGGTAAAAAGAATTGTTTAAAAATGGATGATTCAAAATGTTTTAAATACAAGAATTTGTAGACACACTCAGATGAAAATTGTGTTTTTGGTGTTTATATCATGTTCTTGGGGCCTTTTTCTGATGATGAGGAACGTATACAAAGAAAATTAAGCAAAAAATTTCCTTTTTGAAAAATTTTTTATTCAAATTGTTGTGAATCGGGAGCAAACAGAAATATGCAGTTTAAAAAAAAAAAGAAATTACCATGGATTGCCCACAAGCTCTCTGATGTATCCACTTGCAGACAAACAGATCCATGAACGCCTTCATTTTCTTCGCCGGAGCAGGAATCTGGATCAAAACTGTCCAGCTGGATGGCTCCAATAATGCTCGCCATTTTTGTAACACCGATATTGTTAGGCTAGGGTTGTCGGGGCCTGTTAGCTAGTGTAAATGGGGAGCCCCTAGCAACGGAGAAGGGAAGAGGGCATGGGATTGCTCCATGCCCACAAGTCTGAGGCAAATTTCTAAATTCGCTTTGCAGAAATATGTTCTAGAAAATTACACTTTTTCTTGTTGTTGTTGTTGTTGTTGTTTTTTTGGCTATACTGAATAATCAGAATTAAAAGATCACTGGGGACTATTTGAAAATAGTTCAAAAGATTATAAGAATGTCTCTTTGACAGTAAAAACGTTAATAAAATGTATTTAATGACTGAATTCAGTAAAACATTAGTTTTAAAAACTTGATAGAAAGTGCAAAGGTCAATGCAGTGACAGTTTCAGATCAAAATAAATCTTACTCTTACAGACAGAATACCATAAAATCAATGCTCCCTGTAGCTTTTTTTTGTGTTGTGTTATAAGCATCCTAACACTAATCTACATGTGTTTTCCTCCAGGTGCAGTATCTGGAGTTGACTGAAGATATCTGGTAAAAAACAACAACCGCTGGTTCCAACTTAAAACACGTTCCAAAAGGTGAGTCGTCTTGGTCATTTCAGTTTGTGACTTGGCAATGCTTTAACTCTTCAACACCGGAGATGTCGCCGCTGAAACCTAAACAACACACGCTCTTTGACATATTGTAACTCTTGAACCTGATTGAAGCTGATTCTGACGCGGAGAAAAGGTTTGCATAATAGAGCAAAGCCGATTTTTCTCCTCTGTAGCATCGGCTGATCCTCGTGGTTTGCACGAGCTCTTCACTGCTAAAAGGTTTTGCTTATCAGCGCAAAGCTGCCCTTCACTTCAAAATCCGTTGGCATTACATCAGTTGCGTCTTCGGTTGAAGATTTACGGTAGTTTCAAGAAGGTCAACCCTGGATCTAAAGCTCCGGTGGTGAAGGGTTAAGTCATAAATTTATATATTTTTAATCACAGATTGATGGATTTGTGTTAAAACTTTTAGAAAAGTTATTTGGATCAACAATTATTTGGATCCAAAAGCATTTTGTATGGATACCCTGGACTGGTGAGTCAGCAAAAACTGGTCACTTTGAACACAAATTCTAAGTCTGCTGTATGAAGGAGTACACCAGCTTGGAAACAGTCCAGTCAGAGGCTAACAGTCAGTCAGAAAGCAGCTTCATGTTCAGCAGGAGGCAGATTTCATAAGCAACGCTGCAGCTTGTGTGATGCTAGCAGCGGGTTCTGCTTTGTGACGCCGCACTTCTCCATCTGCAGTTTCTTGCTCCCCTTTTTCATCCCTTGTTTTTTAAGGGCACAGCTCATGCTGCGTGTTTCCATCAGAGCGACAATTTTTAGACGGCGAGAATTACCAGGGGATCCTGAACCGCTCCTTGATATCTGTGTGTCTCTGTTCTCCCAAAGGCTTTGTTTTTAACAGACTGTCAGAAGCTTGACGTCTTTTCTGGAGATAATTAATAACAGGGTGGGGTGGGGGGGGGGGGTATGGCTTTACGGATCGAACACGGACGCTGTTGCTTGGCGTCAGTTTCCTGGACAAGGAGCTCGGAAAGAAAAAACCTTTTATCTTTGTAAAATGTTGCACAATTTGGGTAACTTGGGATAAGAACAAAGCAAATGAATGTTTGAGCTGATGAATGTTTAATGTCACAGATGTAAAAATCCCGTCACTTCATTGAAGCCAAAGCTGCATGACGCTGCAGATGATGGGCTCCTCAAACCTGAATAATTCTTTTTAAAAAATGTTAATTCTTCTCCTTTCCTAAAAGCCACATTTCCTTAACCACAATATATACCTTCATGTTTCAACCCCAAACACACACATTTCACTGCAGAGCAAAGCATCGTTTCTACAGCCTGTTTTTGTTTAAAGGATAACCTGTACTATCTGTCCTGTACCAATTTCTAATTTAGGTTAAAGGCAATCATTGCTCCCAGGTATGGATCTGTACAGTAAAAATAAATACGAAACAAAGAGATTTCAATGTTTAAAGGGACAGAGACATTTTATCATTAACACTGAAAGTTTTTAATATTTGATATTAAACATGCTGGAATATTTGTAATGATATAAAACAGCGTTAGACATATTTTTCCCTTACTAACCAGCGCCTGGCTCAGAAAATGCCTTTTTTAGTTTTGCATGAGAAGTTAGAGAATGGACGTTTTCCAACTTTTTTGGATTTGAGATTCTTTAGATTCACACCGTTTTTGGTTTCATTACTATTATCTGGTCTTCTGGATGGATAGTTGGCGCTGCTCTGCGCCAACTATTTGTAGACACACAAATTCAATGTCACCAAAGTCCAATTTTTCAAGTGTAGAGTTTCCCATTCCACAGCGGACAAAAAGTTGCTTGTTTGATTGAATTAAAGTTCAGGTGAACCTTTAGAAAAGCCAAACAGAGCTGGTCGGAAAAATGTATAAAAAAGAAAATTAACTGAATCCAAACGGTCTTACTAGATGCAAGATTGTTTCAAGAAATTCATAAATGAATCGTTCCTAAAAGGATTTTTTGTTTTTTATGGAAAATAAAGTTTGTTTTAATGTTAGAAAAATATTTTATTAAAGGAAGTTTCTATCTTTAAACATCAGTCACATGTAAATGTTTTTTTCAAAACCATACAAATATGTTTCGAAATAGAAATATGGAAAGGATAATGACCGATCAGAAATTAACGCACGCAATTTCTGATAATGCAGTTTGAAGGTCATTAACCCGCTTATACAATAGTCACTTACGATAGAAATAAATATTCCATCTGTTTTTAGTACTTTGTTCTTGCTATTTTTTTGGTTTAGGTCGCTTTTTTCACAAAAAGTGGACCATTTGATACGTGGTAAGGTTCGTTGTCACGGTAACATGACGACACGCTGAGTCGGCACCGACCTCGACTGCAGCGGCAAAGGAAAGCGATGTATATGCTGGTTGTCACAAAGGGTTAAATAAAGCATCTGTTCAGAGAGAAAGTTCACCTCTTACCGCTGGTTTTTGTCCAGATGATGAAACAAAAGATTGTTTTAAAGAATCCAGCGCAGTGATACAGAATATTTAAGCTAGGTGACTGGAACTACTTTTTTTATAAAAATAAAAAACAAATATAATCGACAAAAAGGAAAATCCTATAAAGTCATAAAGGTGTCAATCTAAAGTGAATCAGATCATGGATTTGGTTGGGACTCACATCCCTACATACAAACGGAAGAGGAAATGAACTTCAGACTAAACCGGCCAGTGTGGAAGTGTTCTTCACACTTTACAGGCTGTTTGATAAACTTCATGGTGTCCTTGGTGATGTCCAGATGGTAGAACTGTTTGGGATCATGTAACGTGTTTATGCAGTTAATGTAAGCCAACTGATTCAGACGTAGAATCTACGTCAGAATCATGTTAACTGCGTAAACGTTGGAAGAGTTATGGTAGTTTGAAGAGCGTGTTTTTTCCTGTCGCCGTCCAGCGACGGGTATCAGAGCCTGGTAGACGTAGCCTGGTTCAGAGCGCCTCAGCCAGTGTTGTAAATCCTTAAGAAAAGACAGTTTTGTCTCCTCCAAATGTACAGAAAACATGTCTGAATACATCAAGAGATGATGGCTGTCATGATGTCACATTGTTCAGTAACGCGTTTCAGCAAATGGTTTGAAAATGAGATGTAATCCCTCCTCTGTACTGTGGAAGCTCCTGCCTCAGATGATTTAATCTTCCTGCCAAGAGGAACAAGGCAAGCCGTGTTTCATCCGTGTCCCCAGCTCAGAGATTTTGAGTGTCAGGGGAGAACACTGGTGAAATGCGACTGCTTGTAGGCTAACCTTTGGTCCAGCAGCTGAGATCCACTGTTGTTGTCATGCTGCTACATGAGGTCTGGTAATAAGCAAAACTGCAAAAGCTTTGTGGCTTTTGAGTCAGAAATATTATCGTGTCTAAATCCTCATTACCGTCTTTATTTTCCTCCTTATACATGTATTTATATATTTAATGACTGTAAGCTTTGTGCTCCATGTGGTTTCAAACCAAGCTTAATACTAATTATCCATAGTTTTACACCATCACAGTGGAAACGGAAAGCCCACCTAAAATGCTAACACGTGTTCCAATCCTCAGCATCGTTTTTACCCAAATTGAGCACTTTGCAAAAGGGCAGTATTAATGTGATTAGTAGCTTTTTATAATTGGTGGAAAAGACAACAAACTTTTAATTTCTTTTTCGCCTTGAAGCCGATTCATGGCATATAATCTTAAATTCCTCTTCCTTAAAATATTGCACCAAGGGGCTTCATCAGTCTGCTGGCCAATCACATTTTGTAGTATCAACCTTTCTTTTCAATGAAAACCTAATATAATTGATTTTTGAATGAGAAATGGACTTAAAGTTGAAATAACACCCCAGAGCATCCTCTCCACCCTGTTCTGGACAAACAGCGGAGCTCCTTCTCTAAGAGGCTCAGACAGCTCCGCTCCAAAACTGCCCGGTACCAGAAATCCTTCCTACCCAATACAATAACCCTGTACAACATCTCACTGTGCACAAGATAACCCCCTGCACATTTTTTTTTTCTTCTTCTCCATTTTGCTCATTTCTTTTGCACATCTCTTTACCTGCGCTGTTTTGTAAATAGCTTTTTGCAATTTTTTTTTGAAATTCCTTCAAGTTTTCAAAGTGTAGTTTTGACAAACTGTTTTCAAACTTAATTTTTTTTTCACATTTTGTCAATTTCCAAAATTTTAATTTAGTTTTTTAAATTTTCCAATCTGTTTTTTCTTGAAGCTGATCCATATAAATGGGTGCTCCTTTATTTTGCGTTTTTGAGTCTCTGTTTAGGGGTTGCTCCAGCAGCATAGGTTTTCCTGTCATCTGTCAGAGTCATTCCAAACATGGCATCACTCTGATCAACATGTATTTATTTATATGTGAGGAAGAATCCATCTGGAGAGTACCTGCGTTCTCTCACACTGTTGATCTCACGTTGTTTCCACTCTCGCTCACTGTCACCACCGAATCCTCCAAACGGACTCTTGTTTTGCTGTCTGTCCACCGCCTGTGACTGGACAGCAGATGGAAAGGCCCGCTCTCAAATCCCACTCTTGTTATGGAACCTGTGAGTGGGAAGAGTGAGCAGATGCAAAAAC
The DNA here is from genome assembly GCF_053564925.1 of Oryzias latipes. NCBI lineage: Eukaryota > Metazoa > Chordata > Actinopteri > Beloniformes > Adrianichthyidae > Oryzias > Oryzias latipes. Next base: position 29,430,934 of record NC_136257.1, on the reverse strand, counting down.
AGTGTGGTCATCTCGGCAGATCTTCAAGAGCGGCTGTTGTCACTGATAGGGAACTTTGCAGATGAAGCCTGCTTAGTGTTTCAGTGACATGTGTTTGACACTGGAACGCTGACGAGGGGCCTTTGTACAGTAATAGAGCTGCTTGTTAGTGCAGCGGGAGCTTTTCTTTGTCTGAGCATCAGCTCTGTGTACTTCTTGGATAAATAATGGCTGCTATATTGATGTTTAAAGCTGAGAAATTGTGTACACAGTCAGTGTGAGGATAATTTTACACATGCAATGTTTTGATTCTGTGACAGCGGGCTCCAATAGACTCCGACTGATAGAAATATTTGAAGCCTTTGCAGTTTTCTTTGTTTTTTACAAGCAAATTTGTGTGAGAAGGAAGCCTCTTGATTTTGATTTACACCTTTAGATGCATTTTATTATTTTGCTAAGCTAGCATGTATTTTTATAAACATGTTTTACTGTCTTCATGATTAAAAATATGGAAACGTACAAAACCCAAACTGTTACCATACAAAAAAAAAAAAATATTCAGTGGTCCTTCGCTGGATCACCTTTTGTGGTTTGGCAGACTTTTTTGGTGCAACTTTGTTTTCTGTCTTTCTTGTTTTTGTTTTTTTTTGTTTTTTTTTACAGCCCATTGTGTTCTGCATCCTGATTGGCTGTAAACCATTGTCAACCCATCTCCTCAGTGCCATGGCGCCTGTACAAAATGGGTTCAGTTTGACAAATTTGCACAAATCCTCCATAGCAATCCGATTTTTTTCTTTGAAAGTTTGAAGTTAGTTTAATCGAAAGAGAATAGTGTTTAATTGTTGATGCCTGTCCAAGAAAAGTGTCACACGTGTGTAGAACATCTATTACCATAGTCAAAAATAAAGTTTGCTTTGCAGATGAACGAGGGAAGACTTTATCTAACAAAAATTAGCGACAAAAATTTGGGATTAGCACATTTGATGGAGTTATCTTTGGAAAACTCTCAGTATATTTCAAATTACTAATCTTGTTTGTGTGAATACTATTTTTGTACTGTGTGATATTTTTGTGAATATTGAGTTTTAAAGATGTACAAAACTTTAACTGAACTCCAGGTAAACAAGGCTGCAGTCCACATTGGCACATATCTTTGCCCTACTCCTTGCTTTCTTCCTGGATTAGGTGTTTCTGGCTAATTCCAGTCTACAAGGGTGGTTAGAAATGAAAAAGTGGTGGGTTTGAAGCCTGGAGTGGTTCACATTTGCTTTAGAGGGTCACCATAGGTTGCATTTTCCCCAGACAGGAATGGCCTTTGGTCCGACAGATGCCTGAATGATGAAACATACACTTCCACCTCCAAAAATCTGTCATCACCTTGTTTTTCTTTGACGTTCAGCTGGATATGATGCTTTTTGCGTCATTCCATAAAGTGTTCTGTGATTTTCTGCCCTAGAAATTTCCCAGAGGTGGCTGTGAAAAACCAGTGTGCATCGATGCTCACAAGATCGGCAAATATAGACCACAATGCATTGCGTCTGAAATTTTTTTGCCAAAAAAATGTATTTAAATGTTTTTTAATGTTAAATATCATTGATTTTTATCTCCAGAAGACATAAATAATCATAAAATAATCGTCGCAAAACGATCATAACAATTAGATTTTAACGTTGTGAAATCGATGACGCCATAATCGCCGTTTAAAAAACAAAAAAGTAGTGAGCATGGTGTCTGAAGTGCTTTTAAAATTCAGGGCACTACAAAGTGCCGCACCATATAATTTTTTAGTAGTTAGAGGTTAGGATGGGAATTCGGACACAACCTGAGACTGCGACTGGAAAGTGCTTTGGGCCTTAAAGCCCCACTGCAATCTTTTGATCTATTGTAAAACTGTTTCTAGTGGCCTTTTAATTATGCAGTTCTTAGGCAAAATCAAAATACCTGTGTCATTTTCTAGTACATGGTTTCTGCAGAGCGGCAGTAGTTCATTAGAAATTTGCCTCTGAGTAATAGGTGTGACTGTTGGTGTGGAGTAAGCCTGCCTCCACTTCCCGTGATTTGTTTGTTTACGCCCTCTCCCGATAGCTTACAGCCCTTCACATCCCCAACCTGACATTAGTGGCGCAACAAAAATAGCGAGCCATATTGGAGGTATCCAGTCGTACAATTTTGAGCCAGATACCAGCCCTGGTAAGGAAAATGTAAATGGAACTACTGGTAGTCCTCTACAAGCTTTTCCCAAAGCATTTTTTCCATCTGCTCCTGATTCACAGTGATTTAAATAAAGACATACTCAGAAATGCAATTTTAAGATCCTTTATAGCTAGGTAGAAATGTTCTGTAGGTGGGGTCTACCTGTAAAAAACTAGCTTCTGTTTTTGTTTTTAGAAGCCTCACATTTTCTAAATGTCTGCATTAAATCTTATATGTTTCTATCTGCAGCTTCTACAGGCATTTGTATTGATAAGAGTTTTCGTCTAATCAATGGAATCGTCTATCGTTGATCAGACAATTACTGCGAACAATCTCTGTGGTAAAACATTACAGGTTGTCTTCTGGAAAGCAGCCAATCATGTCAATCGTCTGTCATGGTTTGTGCTCTGTCTGGGATTCTCCTCACATCTTGATCAAAAGATATTCCTCACTTACCGCACACAGAGCACTGCAGATATATGATTACAAAACAAAACAAACAGGCTCTCCAAACGCAGCAGATAACAGCAGACTGCTGCTGTATAACAGAAGCGGAGGATCCTGTTACTGTCATGCAGATTAAACAGACTGGGAGGCTGTCTGCCTCTGTGCGGACGCGAGAACTGACCGTTTGCTTCGCTTTTATGTCTGAGACCTCGTCTTCGTCTACGTCACGCTATCCTGAATTATCACCCAAGGTTAAAGACAGAAAACTGACCGTGCTAAAATGTTCAGCTTTAGTATGTATTGCGTAGGTTTTTTGCAATAAACAGAATGTGGCAAAAAAAAAAAATCATCAAAGTGAAGCAACAACACACAAATTCAGATTCCACAGCCCAACTGTAACATTACTTCTTTTTTTGTTCTCTGTGATTGTGTATGCATCTCAAAAATAGTCTGTCTGATGAGTTCAGCGTGAAGGATTGCGTGTACAGAAACACTAGTTCACACACATGCCTCTTCTTGCTTAACGTCTACTATTCCGAGGCAAATCGAATTGGCCTGGTTTTTGGGAGCGTGTGCCATTTGCTTTCACCGGTACTCAAGGGTTGAAACTTCTCACACTCAGTTGTAGGAACTTGCTCAGAGGAGGGCCTGCTTCCCGTAAAGGAATGCTCTCATGTCTGCTCGAGTTCCAGCTTTTGAGGCTGTGACAGACAAAACCATGACCAAACGGTACTAACAAGATTACCATAGCCGCCATTTTCATTATTATGCCTCGTCCAGCACAGAAGTGAGACATCTGATGCCAGTGGATGTACATCAAGTCTGACATGACTATTAAAACTCGGATAGAGCGTCACAGTTCATTTGGTATTGATCTTTTTATTTCAATATAAATTTTACATGTGTTTTTTTGGGGGGAAAATACATTTATTTTTAAGTTCCTTTCACCTGAGTGTGAATTTATACAGTGGGGCAAAAACATTCATGTTTACAATCTTGTCCCTGGTATTCTTGGACAGCTCTTTTGTTTTGGTCATGGTGGACAGGTTGTAGTTTGACTGTTTAAGGATGTAGACAGGTGTCTATTATACAGGTAACCAGTTCAAACAGGGGACAGTAATGCAGGTAAAAGTCAATGGGCTTTCCTTCATCCTTTTTTAGCATTCTGTCTCTTACAGTTGAAGTCTACCTATGATGAACTATATAGATTTGGAGCACCAGTGACGGACATACTGTTTTTGCCCCAATGCAGATGTGCTTTTAAAATTTGCTTTACCTCGCAATTTGTCTGTACTTTCAACATGTTTTCTCCAATGGCCTTTACTTTGACAGATGACTGGGAGACAGAAAAGCAAGCGAGGGAAGGGGGGGGTTGACACAGCAAAGGACAAAAGGTCAGGGTTTGAACTCGGTTCTGCAGCAAAGAGCACTTTTAGCCTTCATACACGGGGCGCCAACTTCATCCAGAGCTTCAAAAAGCTCTATAATAAGCAAAAACAATACAAACAAGTGCAAAAACAGCCAATTATTTAAACTTTGCAGACAGGAAGAAAAATACAAAGAATTTTAAAGCTGCACAGGTTGAGGTTTAAAACAAGTGCATCATGGTATGGGCTTGATGTTACTTTTAGTTTGGAATGCTCTAAATTATGGAAGCAATAGGACACATTCAAACTGCAAGTTCTACTGCCTCCACAGGACAGTTACTAATATTGTTTTATTATTTGAGCTTTAAGTTATCTCTGGCATTAAGCATACATGGGTTGTTTGCGTTGTTTCATATTAACATGTTCAGGCCAAAAAAGAACATTCATTTTTATGGGAATTGAACCGACTGGGAGTTCTTGAATTTGTTGATGATAGCTTTGTCAATGGTCGCACTGGCTTGTTGTACTCTTCAGCTACCAATATTGGCACCCAGACCAGTGTATATTCATGTAGAAGGAAATTCTGATAAGATATTGGTTGCTTTCGCAGCAATTTTCCTACCCGGAAGTAAGATGGCTTGACCTCCTTGTGGGTGCCGCCCATTTCATGACGTCATCCTAGAGCCGACCTCAGTACCCGAATGTTTGCAAAAAAATAGATTTGCATATTGTGCATAGAAATTGAAAGCATTTATGCTGATCACCACTAGCTCCACGGAGAAAGTGTGCGTGTTAGCCTGGGGGCGGTGCTGGCATAGCAGGCTATTCCAGAAAGGGGTTATTCGTCACTTTGTGACATCACAATATGAGGACACGTCTTTTGTGAGGTGGAAGGGTCTGGTGCTCAGAGCCAGTGTATTTAGAGGAAGCTCAGAAATCCGTGAATGGATCAAAGTACCGCTATGGGGTTGTGTTTTGTGAGGATTTAAAATTATACAACATTTAAAAGCTCAAGAATACTACTTTGCATGATATAGACCTTTTAATAGTTTGTCATAAAATTAATCAAATATGAATTTGGTTTTTTTAAAAACAATGTAAAAGCCCAAACTGAAAACCTCCAAAGGCTATGCAGTCATTACATATTTCACTCCTAATAAATCTCCAAATTATGTGCCTCCAGAATAAAATCAAATATATTTAGGATACAATCTCATACATGCATGCAGTCATGACATCGCATGCACATTTTCATTGCATTGTCTTGTCATGTTCACTGTTATATCTTTAGTTCATAAACACACGGATATTAGAAGGAGCAGCATCATTAGGAGTACAGAATACATTTGTGTTTAGGACTGTTTTTACTTACATTAATATATTTGTGGCAGCAGTGGTGAGAGTCTGGCACCAAAAAGGCAGTTCTGAAGGGAAAATTGGGGAAACGTGGCGTCATGTAAAGAATTCTGCTCAAACGGATGTACAGCCGTAGTTTAAAAAGATCCGTCAGAACCATCAGGCTGTGTGGCCACATGGCTGGAGCTCGGGTTTTTTCAGGTCTGTGAAGTTGGGGATAAAATTAGCTCAGCAAATTAGTAATGATAAGTCACTTGTTGTCTTTCTTGTGTGTGTTGGCAGGAGGTGGGTGAGTGTGGCCTGCTGTGCTGGCTCAGGTCTTACAGGAATTTAATTGAGGAATGTGTGTTTGTTTTCACAGTAAACAGTGTGTGACTGCTTACTGTATTTGTGCGTCTGTGTTGTCCTGGTTTCCAGGACTCTTTCTATGTGATGGGGGCTGTCGTCTTGGAAGTGCAGCTTCAAGGATTTCAGTGGCACGTACGCCACAGCTCTCCTGCTTCGACACGAGGAATGTTTGACTGAATGAGAATGAAATTGAAAGCTGATCTGCATGGATCCCTGCAGGTTCCATAACACTATCTCGTCTGACCTCCTGCAGGTGTTTGCATTTAATTAAAGTTCGCTTTGATCATCCAGTCACTGATATTGCGATTTCACTGCCATGAAATTTTACATCCTGCCTTCATATTTCAGAAGGCCTGCCTGTTAGAAATTAGACAGTTTGTATGGGCATCCCACAGGCACTTAGGTATCATTGAAGAGGTCAGTACTCGCACTCTACCAACAACTAGTGTGGTGTAAGGGCACCATACAGCAGCGTCACCCAGAAGTCATAAGTACATACAACTTATATAGCCGTAGGGATACTTTACGATGCACTGTTCTCACATGACATTGGTGCGTTTCATTTTCATGACGTCTCTTGAGGTGGTTGTATGAGCCTCAAGGGAATGCAGCAGCTCTTCTCTATGACCCTCCACGGGCTTGGACAACCAGAAACCTGCAGTACCCTTACGGGTACTGGGTTGATCCCCGTACGCCTGTGACTAAGGCTCTAGCAGCTGTTCCTGTGCCTTTTGAAGGATCTTGCCTCCTTTATTGCTCCAAACGGTGGAGCGGTGTCATAAACTTAACAGAAGGAGGCTTTGCTGTCTGCATATTAGAAGTGTAAAAAAAAAACAAAAAAACAGCTTTTATTAAAGCTTGAAAGAGAAAAACTGTAACTGTTGCGGTCGCCAGTTAAAATAAAGTTGTTTTTTTTTAATGTAATGGAGGGATTTTCTGTCTGGTTGAGGACTTCCGGTTCTGGTTGTTGATGTTTTCAGCCAGGTCCTCTTGATATTTCAAGGTGTTGTTCCATATTCCCATTCCAACACACACAACAATGGTACTTTCCATTTTCCAGTTGTCCAGGTGTGCATGTAACTGTTCAAGCCTCAATAGAACTCCACCAGGGCTCCCCTTTAGATGCGACCATTCCTCAGTGGGTACGAACAACCCTAAACCCGGCAGCACCTGTACAGGTCAACCTCCCGTACTGGTGCACGTGAATGAGGCTAAAGGAGTCAATAGAGCATTGCTCAAATTGTTGGTTTTTGTACCTTTTTATTCTGTATAATCAGAGTAGTGGATTACATCCTTTTTCATTCACAGTTTGTGTTACTGTGCTACCTTGTGTGGATGAGGTTGAATTCCAGTCTATTTGTGGCTGCACAGTCACTCTTATGAATATTGCATTTGATGAAAAGACGAGTGGCGTGCTCTTGAATGTTGCATGGATGAAATGACAGATTTTCTCCCTTGGCTAAGAGCCCCCTCCCAAGCAGTCTGGTAGTTAAGGTTTGTGGCATCTAACTCTTCAACACACTCTTTCCTTGAGTGTCCAAACTCTGTGTCCACAGGACGTCATTGTTTTAAATTTGGGAATAACTTTCTAACTCGCGCTCCTTTTTTGGTAACTTCTGCTGGTTTGGCGCTGGAGGATTATTTCGAAGGGAGTCTCCTCTGGTGTCAGAGGAGTGAGGTTGATAACATTGTGCACTGGGGGATGTCAGATGAACGCTGGAAGTGTCTTGAGCTGAGCTGTGCTCCAGTTGGGTTCTGTCAAAGTCACTAGTTCAACAGCAACAGGAGCTGTAATTATAGAAAATATCCTTGGCAGCCTCTGACATCTTTGTGTGTTCATGTCAAATTGCTGCTGCCAGCCCTCGTACTTCTGCCCACCTTTTTAATTTTGTTTGTCCCCCTTGCGTCTCCTTTTTTTTTTTCCAACCTTGGCCACATCGTTGTCCCTCACACTCTGCACGCTACCCATGTGCACGCACTCTTGGCGTTGGAACATTTACGCTGTAAATCATAACTTATTCAAGTCTCTGGCAGTTAAGCTTTTTCAACACTTTGTTTGCTGCTTTCTTGTTCAGCTGTGTCATAATTGCAGCCTGAGTGTGACCCATTCCCATATTGGTGGAAACTAGTTATATAAATATGGCCCCTGAGCATGTCACCGCTGCACTGCCAGCCTTTCTCTCACTACACCACAGTCTGTGCTGCATTCGGCCAGCATTCATTCATAGTTAGAGATTTAGAGCGTAAAAAATGCCTTCAAAAACAAATAAGAATGAAGCACGTGTGGGTTTTTTTATTTTTTATTTTTTTTTCGACAGAAAGCACAGACTCTTGTCGTTGAAGTCTACTCCATTTTAATGACAGCAGATCTACCCATAATGCTTTGGAACGCACAGAATGTCTCAGGGGCTCCGAGTCATTTCTCACATCTGCTGCTTTTACCACGAATAACCCAGATGCACACACACACGCGCACACGTATGTGCACACACACACACACACGCACACACACACACACACCCACACCCACACACACACACATACATCCAGAAGGTGAGATGTTTAAAATAAATTAACCCTTAGAAGTCATGAATATGCAGTTAAACCGAGGTGATGGAATACGTTTTCTAAACAGAATCTTTTGCTAAATCCTAGTTCTTTTTGCAGTAAAATAAATTTTTTAAAAGAAAAGAAGAAAAATAAAAATTTTTAGAGGTGTAAAAAATTGACTTAGTTAGTGAATCAATTTATATTCCTACAATCCAAATTGATCTGTCTGAAGCAAGATATTGATCCAATCGACCCAATCATATGGAATATACCATTTGGATTGAGGCACGGGACGTTTATTTTACTATCACGTAAAAACAACCAATTGCATCGCAATGCATCACACGTGATGATCAGTCTATCATTCCAATCCAACGTGTGGAAACACTTTGAATTCAGAAAAGACGTGACCATTCAGTGTGCTAGAATGTTCTAAAGATATTCCCTTGGGACTATTTTGATGTGGAAAAACAACAGTGGGCTGAACTCAAATTTGAATGGATTCGCCATTCATTCTTGTTTACTTACTTGTTTGTTTGTACACATTTAGTTGACACTTGAGGATCTTGCAAGAAATGCAAGGAATCTGGAAAACTTTACCTGCACTGATCAGTACCAGGTTTTCCTCTCTGAGTCACACTGGTTCAAGTTTTGGATGCAAATGTCCTGGATCCATTTTAGCTCAGTGAATCGGATTGTTCAAAATGAACCAAAATTCGACTCTGAACCTATTGACAACCACAAAAATTATATGAATGGAATCATTGTTAAATGATATGTTAAACCCATATGATTTCTACATAATTTCTTTTGCATTTAGTTCTTCTATTGACTCCATTCCTCAGAACAAAAAAATCCGGCAAAAAAACTCCAGCATTCGGATGTCCTATTATGACAACCCAGGTCAGAAACCTTTGAACGGCAGCGACTCACTTCAGGTGAAACTATTAGTTCCGAGTTACAGTCATGTTGTCTCCTGTCAGCCGTGAAGTTTCCATGACTGATCAGAGAAATGGGAAACCAGATCCAATATTAGAGATGCTGGAGATATCATAAAAAAAGCCCTGCAATATAATTCTGGTGTGTATTTTCTTTTTTTATTAGCTTCAACTTGAGTATTTTAAACCATAAAATATTCTTATTAAGTAACACACTGATCTTTCTCTCCAGCCTCCCACTTGAGGTAAATTTAGAATACTTGCTGTGAGATGCAAACGCGTGAGCTTCACCAAAATGGAAAAGGTTTAAAAAAAGCAGATTTTATTGCTTTTTTATATTTGTTATTATGAACAAAATTATCAAAAGAAGACTAGGGCTTTAACATCTGAATTTGTTTAAATTTCATTATTAACAGCACTTCCATCAAATTGACATGGTTTGATAAATACATTTTTACAGGTATTCTCAATCAATTACAGTTCTTTGTCACACTTCTGCAGGTTATAATAGTTATTTGGTGAAATGGGGGTGTAGATGGATTTTGTTTTATTTGAATCTGGTCGTACAAATGTTGTATAACCTCTGCTTTTCTATAAACTTTTTTTTTTCATGTTTTAGTTTCCGCATGCCCATATTTACGGACTCTCCTCCTCTTTTACTCTCTTAGTGTTGCATTGTCTGCTTGTTTTCTGCTCCATCGTTCTCTCTGTCCGCTCTTACCTTGAGTGACCCAATGGATGCATGACATTGAAACCTCCCTGAGTCAGCAGGTTGGAACGCCGTCCTTCAAACCACTTGGTGGCTTCGCTGCCATGAGGCTAACAAAGGCAAGCAGACGAACAAAATACTCGAGTAAGGCCTGCAGTGAGAGAAGAACTATTAAGGGGATGTGTTTGGCGCTGCTAACTTGTTTTGATTGAGCCAAAACGTAAAAAGAAAAAACATTGAAACCAAGAACTGCACTCATAGTTTTGTCAGCAGATATTGGTCTTGGCTGTCGCTGAAGCTGTTCTGGATGAAATCAGTTTGGCCCTTTCACCAAAGATATGCTGGTTTCCATTCTAAAATAGTAACCCTTATGTAACCATGGCATCTGTTGGAAATGCAGTTCTGCAGCGTAAAAGGCTTTCTTAAAGTGAACCAGTCAGATGATGATAATTAAAGCAAAACTATTCAGTTTTCTTATATTTAGGTGGTGAAAACTGCTGAAGGTTATATGAAAAACAAAAATAGATGCTAAGCCGTGTAAAGACCCATACCGATTAAAATAGTGTTTTCTAATGATGGAGGACATATATATATATATATGCAAGCCTTCTGCTCTGCTCCATTCTGATGCATCCACCCACATCAAAACTGTTTTTTGTGTCCTGTCCAGCAAATGAACACAGATTGTGGCTGAGTTCCTCTCGTGATGGACATGTGTTGCTTTTACAACCGGGGTTGTTTGTTACTCTTTGAACGTGTGTGATACGGGGGGTGATAACACAAGGTCATGGGATAAGATGCGTGGAACAATATCGCTCGTCATTTTTGTTGCACTGGTAATGTTAGGTTGTGGTTGTGAGGAACCGTGGGGAAGCAGAAGAACACATAAACAGAGAGCTTTCAGCAAAGAGGAGGGGAAGGGGGGCCTGGGCTGCGACACGCCAAAGGTCAACGCAGAGGTGAATTTCTATACTGCTGCTTTGCAGAAATTGTGGCCTAGAAAAACGACTTTTGTTTTTTTTGGCTAAAAATTGGCATAGGCATTCATGTGGGTCTTAAAAGAAAATGAAGGGCCCATTAGGTTACAACAGAAATGGTCATTTTACACATTAGCGTTTTTAGGTAAGGGCAGTACGGGCGGTTGCCTGGGGCGGCAATTCAAAAGGGGCGGCGTCTCAACGCGTGGAGAGAGAAAAATTGGCGCTATGGTTTTTTATTACCTCTTATATCATGGTGTTTGGAACGGCCTGAAACCAGTGAATCGGCGCCCCCTGCACTCAGCTGACAGGAGCGCGTGCAGGTCCGCACGGCGTGCTCCGGCCAGCTGAGAAGATCTTGGTAAAGCTGACCCACTACCCACTTAAAAAGACCAGGCAAATAGGCGGAGCTGTTAGTTTTACGTTTGTGGTGTTAGTTTTGGGTTTGTGCTGTTAAAAAGATTGTTTGTGCTGCTATGGTTTTTGACAGATAAAAGGCCATTCACAGGTCACCGTCCCCCTAGATTGCTCCAAAATGAACCGGACAGGTCTACTCTTCTAGTGCCACGTTTGTGTTGGTTTGTGCCTTATAGTTTTTGCTGCTATGGTTGCTGAGATATTATAAGTTCTACACTCAAAGTGCCAAAACCCCAGAGAGATGGACAAAAAAAAGGTCAAAGCCATCTGATAGAAAATAAGAGGAGAAGCAAGATAAAGAAAATGGTTTGTCCTCATAGCTAGGGATGCACTTTTCTGGTGCTACCTGGCCAGAAATACGTGAACAACCGAAACTTTTTTTATTTTTATTTTTTTTTGTGGTTGACGACTGAAACCGAAGTAGGCCTAAATGTTGCAACTGGCCTCGTTGTTTATTTTTTAGGCTGTTATTTGTTCGCCCGGGGAGTAATTCATTGTAGAACCGCCACTGCTTTTATGCATTAACATTTTACCTGGTCCTGAGCCCAAATGGAGAAGCAGAATGTAAAAAAAAACAACCCATGAATCGTACTCCTGAACTACTAAACTATTGTACCAATATTTTTGTCAAACATCAGCAGGAGACTTTTGTTGCTATATCTATAAAGTAAAACCTCTGTGCCTGCTGACACCGTGTCTCGCTCCATCGCTATTGAAGTCACTCAAGTGTTCGTGACCATCTGTCTCCTTAAGAAACCTGCTGGCGGTCACTGATACCTCCCTCTTTCCACCACATTTCCAGGTTCCCGGACAGACTCGTTGTTAACTATTCCTTTTTCTTGTGTATGCATGTGACATTTTTCTTTGTTAAATCATGTTTGTAGTTGTCAGAACAAGATTAATAGTCAACAAACACCTTTCCAGTCTAGATATTTATTTATATTCATGTAAAAACCTCCACATCAGCAAAGTGAGGCATTCAATTATTTGTTTGAATTACTCTGAGATTGTACCAAACATGGAAAACTGATGAATGTGGAGAAAACCCCAGTCGTTTTATGAAACCAAGTAAATTGTTCTTGTTTATTGAAACATCTGAAAGCTTTTATATTTTGACAATAAACTTAATAAGCTATTTGAGTTAACTGCTCTAGATTGGAACCATGCTTATTATTGAAAAGTGTGAAACATTCCCTCTGTGAGAAAGAAACTTTAATAGCTGAACATAAAAGAGCCGGCGAGCAGGTCAGACCTACTCTACTGCGCCGGCCTTAGGCTAGAGCAGACAGATGGAATATGTTCACCATCTTTTCCCCCCATCACACCTACCCTATGCGTTCACGTTATGAACGCTTTGACGGAGCTGTAAAGACGCTCTTGCCTTCCACCTGACCTCCTTCAGCGGAAAACTTTATTTATGCGGTTTGTTTTTTCCCTGCGCAAACCCGCCGTGTGCAACCACACCGTTCCACCGGCACCGAACCATCAAGTCCCTCTACCGTTCACATTCAGAACGAAAAGTCTGCACCGAGGACTTGTTTGTGTTGGCGCCTGTCACGCAGACAGAGGAAGCTTTTTAAAAGGCGAGGGGAAGCAGAGGATTTGGGGGGAGAAGTGATGCTTGGCATGCTAAAGGCGCCACAGGCCCATCTGCCCATGCCTCACTTACAGTCTGTGGTTTCTGGCACTGGCAGCAGTGCAGCGACGGGCTGCCGCAACTTTTGTATCCGCAGCAGAATTGACAGTAGCCCCACTGCTCTCACAAGAAATGTTTTGTGCCTGATTGTCGAGGCACGGTTCATCTTGACATCTTTAATGTTTAATTTTGTTTTCGTGTTCCACTTGAGAAAAACACATCAGAGTCTGAATAACACGGTTTGGTAGTAGTCCTTGAGCTCCGGGGCGTTGAGAGGACTTCGCTCCGTAACATCTCTGTGCCTGCGAGTGTGGAGGAAAAGAGGTGAATCTCATGCAAAAATAAAGCAGGTGTTAGGAAGGCTTGCAACTCGCCACAAACTGGACGGTTTGTGTGTAAAATAATTGACGTCTTTCCTGATATGTGCTTTTTTTTTTTAAAGCCTGATAACTTCAACAAAAGCTTTTGAAAACTGAAATAATTGTCCAGTTTTTGGTGCGGCCCTGGTGCAGGGGTATAGCGGTCAGCCCCTGAACGGAAGGTTGCGAGTTCGCTTCCTCCTTGCCCATGTGTAGGTGTCCTTGGGCGTGACACCGAACCCCACAGTGGTCCTGGGTGTTGGGGTTGGCGTCTCCACTCTGGAAGGAAATGAAATTGAGGTGGTTCATGTGTAAAAATATCTGGGAATCTTGATTGATGATGCACTCTTATTCAAGCCCCACATTGAGAATCTTGTTAGGAAACTGAAATTGAAACTGGGTTTTTTATTCTGAAACAAGTGTTGTTTTTCATTTAGGATTAAAAAGCAACTTTTTGATCCATTTTAGATTATGGAGACCTTTTATATATGAATGCTACAGCTCAATGCTTGAGTAAGATTGATTCTGTGTATCACACCGCTTTGAGGTTTGTAACAAACTGTATGGCCTCGAAACACCATTGTGAACTGTACTCTCGAGTAGGATGGTCTTCTCTGTCAACCAGGAGGTTCACACACTGGTGCATTTTTATTTACAAATCCTTTCTTGGACTTTTCCCTTCGTACATATGGAGCTTGATCAAGCTGTGGAATCATACGGACTGCGTTCCAATGACCATCTATTCCTTCCAAAAATATATGTTTTAGGTCATTTTTCCTTAAACTAATTGTTTAAAGTTTACAACTAGCACTTTATCAATACAACAACAAAAACTAAGTGGCATTTCAAGAAAATTGAATCATAGATTTGATAAACTGAGAATAAATTAGATCTTCAATTTATAAAACCCATCTTTTAAACCTAATGTCAAACTGTCGACCCATAACTACCAGTCCAAGTTAAATACACTTTTATATAGTTTTTCTATCAAACATTTGGGACAAAAGCTAACTTTTACATCTTCTGCATGGATTCTCATACAACATTTTAAAGTACCGGTAATTGTCAAAATATTAAACACTCAAAATAAACCAGCCTCAAAATTAGAATTTTTCTGTAATATATCTTCATAAATCAAACATTTTTCCTGTTTCAATCCTTACTTGACAGTAAACATGAAAGGACTCTGTAAAAGTTGATGTTGCTTTTCCTTGAGTGAGCAAATTCAGCGTCTCGAGTTTCCAAATAAAGATTTGATTTCAAAGAAATAACTGGGTCTTCTTTCAGCAGGTGTAAGATGAAACCTACTTTACATGATCCCCCACATCTCATAGTATCCTTTCGTAGCAGGGTAGCACACACACAAATGTAAATGCAACATGCTGTGGCCTACTTTTGGAGTACCTCAGTGGTTATCCACCATCAGAGGATAAAAGTCTTGTGGGAAAAGCTGCCCATCCATTGTGCAGCTGAGGGGGCTCTGAGAAAAGGAGGCTGGAGGGCCTCTGCTGGTTGGCTTTAGTGTCCATCCCAGAAGTCCTGAATGATCTGTACCTTCGCATTGCCAGCCACTGAGAGTGCAGCTTGTATTCGAAGCGTTAGAGCCAGAAACGTCAGACCATTTTCTGGATTCAGAGCTGCTCTCCGGTAAAGGGCTCAGGTGGCCGCACCGAACACTTGCTCTGGACGGTGGTAATGCAGATGTTACGTGGTTGGCACGGCATGTTTCTCCTCTGTGTCCGGTTGTGGTCACAAGCCAGCTGTGCTGGCCAGCTGCCCAGTTTGAAAATGCCTTGGCAGCTCCCCAGATAGCTGACCCACATAGACGAGCGGAGAGGAGCGCGTTCGATTCCCTCTCTGAGGTCATTTCAGTTACGCACACCTGTGTGGGCCCCCTCCACACTGATACACTTGAAACTCCCACCTGAGCGAGTGAAGCACAAGAGGGTGAATATTTTAGTACTTTTCTAAAGCAAATAAGGTGTGATTGTTCTGTCAGAGGTTCAGCTCTTTCCTTTAGCACAAACGTCACAGTTCTTTCCTTTTCTCTGCATCAAAACAGCAGAATGAGCATAAAAGTTGTTTTTTCATTTTAGCTTGCACATTGAATAAACTATTTATTAGGTGGCCCTCTGTGTTTATCTGGAGCTGCTGTACCTCTGACGTTCTTCTGTTTTGATTTTGATTAGGATTTGCTGAGGCAGTGGATTCAGATAAAAGACAAACACAGTTAAACGTCCCGGGACGGACTGTGGTCAGGAAAGGAGTGCTCCACCTGCTTTTCTCCTCCGGTTTTTGTTTTCTTTTGACAAATCAGAGCCGAACAGTCTGGTTGAAGGATCGTGTGACCTTTTAGTCACGTCATAGTTGGAAATGGTTAACCAAGGTTAGTTGAAAAAACACTTAATAATAAGACGTTTGATTTAGAAAACGTACTAGCTCAAAGATCATCTGATGTTAAAGGTGTTCCAAGTGGTCTTAATTATGTATGTGCCGTTTTTAGCCATCAAATAAAAAAAAACTGCGTTGGACATAGCTTCTGCAGAGCGACAGTAGTTGATTAGAAATTTGCCTGAGCTGTGGGCGGGACTCCCTCTCCATTCCTGCTGATTAGAGCTCGGAGCAGGGAGCAAGTGGCCCACCCGGCGTGTTTGCTACATCGCAAATGCAATCTTTACAAATAAAATGAAGAAAAACCCAGAAATCTAAATTCCAAGCTTAATTTTTCCCCCAATATATTTTCATGGGAGCTGGTCTTTAAGAAGCAACCATGTTTGATCTGTTTGAGGAAAAACCCTAAACACATGATAAAAGTTATCCCATAATGCCTCCAGTTGACCAAACACAGCCCACTCCTGAATTTGCTGCAGGAATCTCTTATTTGTGTCTTTGTCCGTGTGCCGTGGGAGGCTCTGAGTGGTTCCTCCTTAAATACTAGGTTATGTGACATGTCAAAGGTGTGATCAAATCTCCCAGCTTTAACCGAGTTATTGGTGCAACTTCAAAATAAAGCAGTGATGGTCAGAAAGTGCCTAGTCCCCAGACTGCATGCAGCAGTGCCTGAGTGTTTTGAACTCCACGCGACCGGGCCGGCCTGCCCCGACTCTGTTTTGGCAGTCATGTGATCGTGCTGGAGTGCAGTCCTTTTCCTGCGTGACACTGCATTGCAGTGCAGTAAAAACAGTCTTTGCCTGGGCGGTGCAAGAACATCCAGTCTGATAATGTCTGTAAAAGTTAGTTCACTGACTGCTGATACTGTCGAGTTTTGACATACAACTAAATATTTTATTGTTGTTTTTTTTCCACCCTCATAAGCTGCCTGCTCTCTGCTTTGTGCTCTGTATCTGTGGCCCCCGTGGTTAAGGCGTCTACACGGGTCCACAGCTCAGTCGAGAGATGAATTGGTTGCAGTGATACTCATTTGTCACCGGAGAAAATGCTGACGTGTGCATATAATAAAGATGGGGGAGGACAATTCATGAGAGGAAACGGCTTCTTCTGCACGATGGGATGCAGGATATTTAGCAACTTGTGTGTTTTTTTTTAAATATATTTATATATATCTGCATAGGCGGGAAGCATGCGCAGATTTCTTAGCCAATGTTTTATGACCACATGCTGCTGGTTTTCTGTTGATGTGTCCGCCCGCTGTGCGTGGATTTCAACACCTCCATATGTTTCCATGAAATAGATGAGCAGAAAAAATTCGGTCTAAATTAGGTTCAAAGTTGTTAACAAAAAACACTTTTTTCATAGATCCTACCAGCGACTGAGATGTGAACACTCCAACCCCTGATGTGGTCCGTATTGCCATGACAACAGGGGGTTTTCCCTGAATTTGCCGGTAAAATAATCCCTGCAGCAGCTCAGCCGAACCAGAGCTGAGACGAGGAATAGCATGACAGCTGTGAAATACAATTGAAAAAAATAGCTGGGCTCTGTCAGAGGTTGGTGGAGGATCGTGCTTTTGTTATGTTGAACTGAAGAGGCATGGAGGTGAAGATGTTCTCTGCCAAATGTTTATGCAATAGATCTGCCCATCACGATCATTTATATTTAGCTATTTTAAATTAATAAATAGTAACACTTGCTTTTAAGACTAAACCCTGTAAGTACACTGACCAAAAATATAAACGCAACACTTTTGTTATTGCTCCCATTTTTTATGGTATGAACTCAAAGATGTGAAACATTTTCCACATTCACAAAATAACCAGTTCTCTGAAATATTGTTCACAAATCTGTCTAAATCTTAGATAGTGAGCACTTCTCCTTTGCCAAGACAATCCATCCCACCTCGCAGGTGTGCCATATCAAGATGCTGATTAGACAACATGATTATTGCACAGGTGTGCCTTAGACTGGCCACAAGGAAAGGCCACTCTGAAATCTTCAGTTGTATCACACAGCACAATGCCACAGATGTCGCAAGTTTTGAGTGAGTGTGCAATTGGCATGCTGATAGCAGGAATGTCCACCAGAGCTGTTGCTAGGGAATTGAATGTCCATTTCTCCACCATAAGCCGTCTCCAAAGGCGTTTCCAAGAATTTGGCAGCACATCCAACCGGCCTCACAACCGCAGACCACGTGTAACCACACCAGCCCAAGACCTCCACATCCAGCATGTCCACCTCCAAGATCGTCTGAGACCAGCCACTCGGACAGCTGCTGAAACAATCGGTTTATATAACCACAGAATTTCTGCACAAACTGTCAGAAACCGTCTCAGGGAAGCTCTTCTGCATGCTCGTCGTCCTCATCGAGGTCTCGACCTCACTCCAGTTTGTCGTCGTAACCAACTTGAGTAGGCAAATGCTCGTTGGAGAGGTGTTCTTTTCACGGATGAATCCGGGTTTACACTGTTCAGGGCAGATGGCAGACAGCGTGTGTGGCGTCGCGTGGGTGAGCGGTTTTCTGATGTCAATGTTGTGGATCGAGTAGCCCATGGTGGTGGTGAGGTTATGGTATGGGCAGGCATATGTTATGGGCGAAGAACACAGGTGCATTTCATTGATGGCATTTTGAATGCACAGAGATACCGTGACGAGATCCTGGGGCCCATTGTTGTGCCGTACATCCAACATCATCACCTCATGTTGCAGCATAATAATGCACGGCCCCATGTTGCAAGGTTCTTTACACAATTCTTGGAAGCTGAAAACATCCCAGTTCTTGCATGGCCAGCATACTCACCGGACATGTCACCCATTGAGCATGTTTGGGATGCTCTGGATCGGCGTATACAACAGAGTGTTCCAGTTCCTGCCAATATCCAGCAACTTCGCACAGCCATTGAAGAAGAATGGACCAAAATTCCACAGGCCACAATAGACAACCTGATCAACTCTATGCGAAGGAGATGTGTCGCACTTCATGAGGCAAATGGTGGTCACACCAGATACTGACTCGTTGTCTGAGTCCCCTGACCCCCTCAATAAAACAAAACTGAAGATTTCAGAGTGGCCTTTTCTTGTGGCCAGTCTAAGGCACACCTGTGCAATAATCATGCTGTCTAATCAGCATCTTGATATGGCACACCTGCGAGGTGGGATGGATTGTCTTGGCAAAGGAGAAGTGCTCACTATCCCAGATTTAGACAGATTTGTGAACAATATTTCAGAGAACTGGTTATTTTGTGTATGTGGAAAATGTTTCACATCTTTGAGTTCATACCATAAAAAATGGGAGCAATAACAAAAGTGTTGCGTTTATATTTTTGGTCAGTGTAGTTTGACCGATTGGTCTTGTATTTCTCTGTACAGTGATCCCTTGTGGGAGTTACATTCTTTATTTTCTTTTATACTTATTATTTTAAAGACCCATTTGAAGAAAATTGTGTTGTTTTTTTTCGCATGTTCTTGGAGCATTATTTTAATGATGGAAGACAATGAACATTATAATTGCTTTTTTTGTGTATTCATTTTTATGAAATTGTGATGGAGCAGATAAAAACCAGAGCTTTGAAAAAAGCTCAGGTTTCTGACGCAGCAACTGCATTGGACCGGCCAAAGTCTCCAATTCTGAATCCTTCACTTGTAGACGAATAGATCCATTAACGCCTTCATTTTCCTCGACCATTTGGTTCACAACTGTATGGCTGGATTGCTCCGATATTGCTCAAGGTTTTTTTTTTTTTTTTGTGCTACGCTAATATTAGCTTGGGGGTTGTGAGGGTCTATAAGCTAGCAGGAGAAAGGGTAAACAAAGGAATGCTGGGAAATCAATGTAGGGTTACTTCCGTGCCAATAGTTCCGCCCACAACCCAGAGGTGAATTTCTAATGAGCTCTTACTGTGCTGCAGAAAATAGGTCCCTAAACAAAAGACTTTTTGATTTTTGATACAAAATTGCACAATCATTATTTAAAGACCACTGGAAACAGTTTTGCAATAGAAAAAATATCATTGGAGTGGGACTTTAAGGCTGTAAAACTACACACTTTTCTCAGACAGAGATGAACATTTTCACACTTTTCTCTTTTGTTTAAACTCTCAAAGCTCAAACTTTGTAGAAGTTCGGTATTATAGAATGAAACTACAGAACTGCTCATGTAGATTTGGCAAACTGAACACACTCTGAACAGATGAGATTGATTGACAGCGGTCTACAGCCAATCAGGATGTAGAACATAATGCACATTTGTGCAAATCTGCAAAATAGCGAATTTGTCACTAATGATTCTCACTTCTTTTGTTGTTTTCCCCTATAAACTGACTTTTAATTTGCGTTGGTATGTTGGAACGTCCACTTTCCATTTCTACACTCACAAAAAAATAGTGCCATTATGCAAGCTGCTGCCATCCTCCAAAAACGTCCTCATCCCCAGCTTGTCGTCTGCTTCTTTCCTATTGCAATAAAAGAAGGAAAAAAAAGTGTGACACTTTTGCAGATCCCGATTCAAGGTCGACCACCGCATTACAAAAAGCCGTCCTACTGCAGTTGAGTTCCTTTTTGCAAGCAATAACGTTTCCCAATTACCTGGACAGCTGTCACCCTCCTGTTAAATGCAGGCCGCTGCAGAGTCTGCCACATCATTAGCGGCTTTTAGCATCAACGCGCCGTAACCAACAACTCTTCTGGAGTGAAGGCTTTCAAATCTCCTCCAGGAGAAGTTTTCCAACAGCTTTTGAGACTTCATGCAGTTTTTTTCCCCCCCTCGTCTTTTGATGGACGACGGTCCACGTCTGTATTTTCTCATAAAAGTGACCTCAGAGTCTGTGGAAGCTCTCGAAGCCCTGATTCAATGGTGTTCCAACTGAACATCTGCAGAATAATATTTAACTTGAATGGAATTTACACAATAAATGTGAAGAAGATAGTGCGGTCAGCAACCCGTTGGGTGTAGCGCTTCCCGTTTTCTTCGTTTCTCAGCATGTGTCCTCCTGCTTTCAGATTCATTGACTACCTTAGTAAATACTGGCCGTGTTTCCATGACACTTGCGCGCAAAACTTTATTGAAATTCTACAAATGTTGAAAAAACAACGTAGCAGCAGACGATTCCTCACACAGTGATTGACGACTTATTTGGAGTTGTTGACTGCTACATTGGGGGAAAAAATGCAAACATTACATTCATATTCCATCAAATTGGAAACCGATTTCACACAGTTCTGCTTCCTGTCACAGTGTTCTCCGTAAAACGATACATTACAGCCAAATGGTCATCCGTTATTGGCAGGACAATAAGTGGAGAACTTGTGTTGGACAATAAAGCAGAACATGCCAAGAAAACCAACTTGGAGTCGAGAACTGATGGACACCTTTCAGTCAAATGAAGACCCCCCCCATATATGGTATATGGGGTATACTTATATAGCCCTTTTCTACCCACGAGGACAAAGCGTTTTACAGTCACATTCACACACTGGTGGGGGGCGGCTCTGCTGCCAAACACAGGCGCCTCCCTACCACCAGAGGCAAGGTGGGGTTCAGTGTCTTGCCCAAGGACACTTTGAGTCATGGGCGTGCAAGGCGGATATCGAACATGCAATCTTACAATCATGGGTCGACCGCCCTAACGCTGCACCACGGCCGCCCCCAATACACTCAATGTTAAGATTTGAAACCAACCTGTTACTACTTTTTATTGGTGTTTGACGCTTAAACCACCTAGTATTGAAGTAAAATGACCAATCCAGTTGTGCTAAAGCCCCCTAGTGGTAACATGGTGAACTGTCAACCCCAGGTTGCGTTGCAGATTGCAGTTTTGCTGCGCTGTGTCTGTCGCTCAAAAACAGTCGTACGTTTCAATAACAATCAGCTTTTAAAATAGTCCTGTTGTTTGGCATCGCTGCCCTCCTCCTCCTCCTCCTCTCAGTGCCCTTTGGGTGCCTGTCTTGGCAGGAAGGACAAACACAGAGCAGCCCATTGTTCTGTTTCTGCTTACATGCATGAATGCACACACAGACACACACACACACACACACACACACACACAACTGCTTGTCAAGTTCCAGCCAGAAGAAAAAGCCAAAGCCACAGGCCCCTGGAGCAGATATGTTGCGGGCGCAGAGCTGGAGGGTTAGTTAAGGAGACGACCACACCCAGAAGTGGGAGCTGGTGGGGTTAGGATCCAAAGACAACTCCCAAGGGAAAAATGTAGTCATTCCTATTTACAACCGCTCTTATTTTGGGAGAATTCTGGATTTCTTTTGTCCTTCATCTACATATGTAGTTTCACATGGGTTCAGATAAATGTAAGGATGCAGTTTACGCTAAAAGGTTTTGAACAGCGAGTTATATTCGTCCTACTCTGCCTTAGCAAGTGGTCCCCGCTGCTTTTGCATGTGGTCCTGAGGGAAGAGCATCCCTGGAGGGGGACGGTTATCCCCTCATCTCTGTTTATGATGGAGCTTCTGTGCTTTAGAATATCTATGGCTTCTGTGGTTCAAAGTTGAAACCTGTTTTTTTTCTGTTCCTGCTGCTTTTTGCGTGGCCCTGGTGTGCGATGGGGTTGTTTACACTTCATTGTTGGTGTTTAGGACCTAAAAGCTTGTTATTGTTCTTTATTTTAATGTTGTCTTCTCACGTTTATAGTTTTTTTTCTTCAGTGTAAGCTGCCGGTCTGTTCCTGTTCCTTTTTTGTGTTCTTTGTAGCTCTTCTCCCTCATTTCTTGAGCTTTATTCCTTTTTTCCTTGTTTCCGCCTGTTTTTTTTCTTTGGTTCATCTTGGATCCCGGTGGCGTTCCAGTCGGCCTTGGATCCACGTTTCCCTCCTCCCGCCTGTCCTCTCATCCGTTGATACAGCGGGTTGTTCTCTCAACCATAGCAGGTGCTGCTGTGTTGGGACGTTTCTGTTACTTTTCTGCTTCTGCCCTCTTCTTGTTGGATCTGGTGTTTCTGGTTATCGTGATTTTTTTCCATGTGGCTGAACCGTTTGATTCCTGAGGACTCCAGATTTTTCAGATGATGAGTTTGTTCTCGTTTGTGTTCTTGTTTTTTAATTTTTATTTTTTTAGCATGTCGTCCGTGTAACCAGAGAGTCTTTTGGAGGAAACTGCAACCAAAACAGCACCATCCCAAAGCCTGTTTTCACATTTTCAAAGCAGAAGGCAGTATATTTGGGAGGACATGTCATCTACAGTAACCTTTGTGTGTTTCCGGATGTCTTGTCCTCCGACTTTTTGCCTCAACCGTGTTCAGTGGGAGGTCTGCTGGGGCTTCACTGAAATGTCATCATGTGAGATGATGTTTTCCTCTTTTTTTAACGGTTTTGGTTTTGAGTTCTTGAGCCAGTTGTTCTTGGTTTTTTGCAGCAGTTTTTGTCCAAATAAGGGTTTTATTATTTCCAGCAGACCCCTTTGATTGATTGTGTGTAACTGATCCAGTTCTGTCCGCCATGGGGTGCAGAGGAGCCTCTTTTGATGGATTGTAGGTGTATCATATCATGTGGGGGGGGGGGGGGGGGGTCACTTATGTGAAGAACATTATTCCTTGTTTTAGCTGGTTGTGTTTTTCTTCTTGATAAATTTGACCTTCAAGTTGATTTGTTGTGTTTTTCGTTTATTTTGCTGTTCTTAACACACTTCTGCACATCTAAGCTTTTTGAAAGGATGCATTGAAAATACATCCGGTTGCATTAAATGCATTGGAGCACAAAAGTCCCCGACACTAGAAACTAAAATGCACCAAACGTCTATTTTTTTTATTCATTTGAAGAAACTCTACATTTTTTCATTTATTTCCCTTTTTTGTTTGTAAAACAGAAAGTTAGTGTTGATCTGATCTTGTGTGTTCTTTTAATTGTTATTCTCAAATCAAATCCACTTTTTATAAAGCAAAGTGCCTTACAGATTGCCCCCCAATCCTCCCAGTCACCCCCAAACCCAATGTAATGAAACAAAGAATGGCATTTAAAATATTAATCAGAACTAAAGAAACCGGCTTGGTGTCAATGTGAAATGATAATACATTTATCTTTCTTCTTTATATAATGTGATCCACAGCCTTTAGCTTGTGCTCGATGTTTCTGTGCATCCAACACCAACCAGCTTGTGTCTGGTTAGCCAATTCTAGTTAAAAAATCTTTTGATTTTTAAGGCCAGTGCACCAAAACACAGGTTGTGCATAGCAAGTTAACCGTAAAAAGAAAAAAAAAAGAGTCAACTCATAAAGTTAAATCCACTACTTCAGGATGATACTAATTTTCCTGTTGCAATGCTGCCCTCTGCTGGACAATCTGAGCTTCTGCCAAAGTTGAATTCAAAGCTTAAATCCGACATCTTTAGGTTTCTGTTGTTGAGTATTTACTTTTCAAAATCATGTGTTTTTTTTAGAATCTTATTCTAATTAGAACCTGACTCTAAAGCAAACCTTTAAAGTCCACACAGCTGTACGAGTCCCAGTCCAGCTATTTACACAAAACTCTTAAAAATAACAAAATAGGTCAAATCCGCAAAGTAGAATTACAGGATTGTTAAGGCTATAAAACTCCTCACTACACACTTTTACTAGACAAATATGAACATGTTCACACTTTCCTCTCTTGTTTAACTCATTGGAACCTAGAATTTACTATAAATTCTCAAGTTAAAGACTGCTTGATTAGCTGGTAGCTATGCGACTCTATTTTTCCATGTTGTATTCACACACTAGACATAAAATCATACAAAAACAGAAAATTCCGCCTGAAAAAGAGTGTTTAATTTTGCTGGGGAAACAACAAAATGTTCAATGAACATAGAATGAAAGCTTTACATGTAATTTCAATAAAACAACAAGAGCAAATGATTCAAACAAACTCACTCACAAGAGCAAATTTCACCGATACAGTTTCTGTTCAGATGAGCACATAAAGGCGAATCACAGGCCTCACTCATCCGTGCCGTGTCCTTTCTGATCTTGTCATACAGTAAGTGTCTGCAATTAGGTTGATGAGACGGCTTCTTTGTTCCTGCCAGCTAAGAAATGTAAAAAGATTTCCCATGAAGTTAAACATAAGTTCTGGTTATGTGATTGGACGGATTCATGGAAGCCTCGGGCCAGTCCTGCACCCAACTTGCACCCCAGATTTATGAGCAATTTCTGTTTCCTTACATTAAAAAGGTAAGGACTTATTCAAGCAAATGGAGTAATTATATAATAGAACTACTCTGCACTTTTGCAAACACTCACAGAAGTAGAAGTTACGAAAGCAGGCGTAAAACGTTTGAATGTTTGCGTGTTAAAGATGGGTCAGAGGGGAGGGGCGGCACTGGCTGGCCTATCGCGGTTGCAGGCAGCTTCTAAGTTTGGCGTTCGTGTGTGCGTGCGGCCTGCGGTGACTGAGCCATTGGCCTCATTTTTGGGCTGAAGGCCAGAAGCCGTGGTTCAAAGTCACGCACTCCCCCTTATCACGCGTGTAATAGACTCTTTCTTTTTTTTTACGATCTTACTTGTACATGTTCGAGCCCACGGAGCTAATTATCATCCAACCGTGTTCTTTCTTCTCACTCATGGGAAGTCATGCCTCCCCAATTCAGAAGCTGCTATTCCGTCTCACACAACCTCCTTCCTGTCCAAGTTTGATCAGAAGAGGAGGTGGAAGCCCTTCATTCAGGACTTCCTCAGGAGGCGATAAAAGTCCGCCAACGTCTGTCCAAATCCAATTTGTTTGTTTGTTCTTTAAATCCCGTATCACGAAACAAAAAACTTCATGTTTGAATGCGGATCCTCCACGTACAATAATGCCGCCATCATAAAGTTTGGACTGAGGTTCAGCAGCCTGGATCTCATCCTGTAAAACAGTTTAAGAGCTTGTTTTCTGTCAGCGATCGTGTTTCTCCGTCAAACCACAGGAAGAGTCTGGAGCGCCTTTTTAATCTGGTCTGGATAACTGCAGGGCACCCGGCTGCTTCACCGCTGTGTTCTTTCGTCAGTTGGGGAAGGACAGTGTGTGGAGCGCGTCTGCCGCATGTTCAAAGTCTGTCATTTCACTTCATTCAGGGATCGGTGCTGATTCACAGTTTGTACACAGAACCTTAACCTTCATCTGTTGGCCAGTTCCTGTTTTAGGTCAGCTGTGATTTCTTCCTCTTCCTCACTTTTGTTTTACGTTAATCACGACTGTTCACATTTCAAGAAGCTGGAGGTACAGTTTCTGGAGGATAAACCTTCCTTGTCTGGTTGAACCGACTTCTGCCCATTTAAACCTCTGCAGGTTTTGCTTTTTTTTTTTTTTTTTTTTCTTTTAGCTTAGATTTAAATTTGTTGGGCTGCACGGTGGCGCAGTGGTTAGCGCCCTTGCCTCACAGCAATAAGGCCCTCGGTCCAAACAGAACATCAATGGGGGGCCTTTCTGTGTGGAGTTTGCATGTTCTCCCCGTTCATGCGTGGGTTTTCTCCGGGGACTCCGGCTTCCTCCCACCGTCCAGAAACATGCATCATAGGTTAATTGGCATCTCTAAATTGTCCCTAGGTGTGAGTGTGAGTGTGCATGGGTGTGTGATATGTGTGACCCTGCGACTGAATGGCGACCTGTCCAGGGTGTCCCCTGCCTTCGGCCATAAGTAGCTGTGAGCCTGAAAGGGACAAACGGAAGAAGATGAAGGAAGGAAGGAAGGAAGGAAGGAAGGAAGGAAGGAAGGAAGGAAGGAAGGAAGGAAGGAAGGAAGGAAGGAAGGAAGGAAGGAAGGAAGGAAGGAAGGAAGGAAGGAAGGAAGGAAGGAAGGAAGGAAGGAAGGAAGGAAGGAAGGAAGGAAGGAATAGTTAAGTTTGTCACTCACTGATTCCACAATCTGCCCCACATTAAAATTTGAGAGAGGTCTGTAATCTTCTTTATAAATACACTCCGAAAGAGAAAATATAAGAAAAAAAAGAATCCAGAAAATCTCACCGTTTGGTTTTTAAAGAGCTTTTTTGTATATTTCTGCAGAAAAGGAGGATTTAGCTCCAACAAACGTGCAGGAATTCTGTCTCAAAGACCTGTTACTGCTTCTTTAAGAAGCTTTTCCATCCTCCACTGCTTACATTTATTAATGTCACTCGTCTGAGCTGGTCATCTGACCCCTCCCTTAAACACAAACTCTCCACCATGACCAAAGAGAGCTGAACATGACTGGGATGAACCAATCTACAACAAACAAGCAGCTTAGAGAGAAGATCAACTGTTGGAGGAATTATGGGAAAATGGAAGAACTGACGACCTCCCTCCACCTGGAGCTCCACGCAAGATCTCACCTGATGAACAGTGAGGAAACAGTCCAGAACTACATGGGGGGGACTTGTCAATGACAGGAGGGAGCTGGGTCCACAGTAACTGAAGTTACTGTCATAACACACAACGTTGTCTTGGATCCAAACGTTCCCAACGTTTCCCAGACCCATCTAAAGTTCTCCAGAGAGCTTCTGGATGATCCACAGAAGGACTGAGAGGAGGAAGAATGCTGAATGCTGAAGAAAGCCACACTCACTGACACGCATGGGGGTGGAAATATCATGGTTTGGGGCATTTTTTCTGAAAAGGAGACAGGACGACTGACCTGAATGAAGAATCTGATTAATGGCCCAGTGTATGCTGAGATTTTGGACAAAAACTTATTTTTATCAATGAGAACATTGAGGATCTAAGATGGTTGCATCTCCTAGCATGACAACAATCCTAAAAACATCGCCCGGGCAACAAAGGAGTGGCTTTGTAGAAGCATTTCATGGTTCTGGAGTGGCCTAGCCAGTCTCTGGACTTCAATTCATAAGGGAATCTGTGGAGGGAGATGAAAGTCTGCTTTGCCCAGCAACAGAACGCAAAACATCACAGCTCTTGAGAAGATCTGCATGGAAGAATGGACCAAAATAGAAGCTAAATCCAGTCAAGACATACAGGAAATGTTTGACCTCTGCTGTTCATAACGAGACTTACAATACAAAGTATTGAGGTGAACCTTTTTTTTTTAACCAAATACTTATTTTCTGCTTCAATATATATTTATTTTTTTACATTACTGTCTCATAGTTGCAGTGTATCGATGATTAACAGTACTGGCTTTTTAAATGGAACAACTTACAGAATCTGTGACAAATACTCTTTTTGCTCCACTGTATTTAAGGTTTCTATATATAAAGGTTTGTCCAAGTGTCTTCTAAAATATATTTAGGACATATACAGACACACTTAAGTGTTTTCATAACCTTTTGCATTATTTATTGTATTTACTGCTAATATTAGTTGCTGATGCAATAAATAGTGTCAGAGTGTGAAGGATGTAAAAATCTCAGCGGATGCCTTAACTTGGCCGTTACCAAGGTAACCGTTTAATTTAGGAAATTTCAAAGCCATCAGAAAAACCCACTTTGTTCATTTTTTTTTAATTCTCAAAGCAATTTATGAAAAATATCAAACATTTTGGGCTTATAAAGCCTTAAAAACAGTTCACTGACATACTTAAACGATAAGAACATAATAATTGCAGGAAGCATAATGGAGGGAAACTTCATGGTTTACCTGATTGTGAGACTTTTCCATGCGGTCACTAAGGAGAAAGTGTCCCACTTTTGCACCAGCATAAGGAGTAACCATGCAGTGAAATGGCAACATAACAAGCTTACATGCATCGGAATTACACACATGAATGTCGGGGGCACAATTCCAAAAAGACACTTAAGTACGTAATAAAAGGCAGAAAAGTTTACTTGATGGAATCTATAACTGCAGAAAAGGTTTTTCTGTATGCGGTTATACAAAAGACGGAGAATATATACGATCAGAAATGTTTGATTCCAATGAGTTGAAGGGAGATGAGAATCCTGGTGATTGTCTTCTATAAAGGTTCAGTAACACAATCCGCTCCAATCTGATCTAAAGTCCATGGAAATCTCTCTGAAAACAAAGAAATTTATCCTGTCAGGAGTTAGTCAGAAAGATGGACCTCTGCGTGAATTCATATGCGTTTTGGTTCTTTCCCCGTTTACGGTTTGAATGTGACCGATTGAATTAGATCTGCTGCAAAAGGGTGGTCTGTCCGTAAAAAGGTTTGGTATTTGAAACAAGAGATTTGTGTCTGTAAAAACGTTTTGTATCTTAAAAAAAAGTGTTCCTCTGTTAAAAAAAATAAATAAAACAAAAGCATTTTGTACCTTTACTTAGAAATGTGTGAAATACGAGCCTTGATCGTTAAATAAGTTCTTTTGCTTCTTTTCACTGTGCTCCACTGCTGGGACCAGCCGATCAAATGCTTCATTCTACACCAAGGAGATGAGACGCAATATCGGAACAAATCAGAATTTCCTGAAACTAATAATGATCAACAATTGTTTCTTTTGTTGCATTGTTGACATGAATTACACCAGTGACCATGTTTTGGGTATTTTCCACTATTTCGTTCAACTCTTACAAGTGCAAAACATTTTAAGGACTTTTGCAACAAAGCCAACTTGACAACTGACTTCTCTATCCGGCTTCATTTACTCCAGAGGAAACCTGAAACTCAGCATCTTTACCTCACTGTACAGTTTTGTCCCTGATAATTATAAAATAGAGTATATAATAGGGCAAATGGACTGTTTATCACAAAGTGAAATAACCAGGTCTTTGTTCCTGAAGGTCAGAAATAAAATAAAAATACAAGACGATCCATTTTCTCCAAACCAAAGACCCAAAACAGAACCTGTATCAGGCAACTTGTTAGGAAGAAACCATTCAAATCGTTTAGTAAAATGAGTTTCACGACATTGAATATGTTAACCAGCCATCTGTATCTGTTCAACTTGCATCTTATTTATGTGTAGTTTGCAGTTTTTTCAGATTAACTAGAGCAGAATATCAAATCCAAAGTGTTAACTTGTGCCCACTCTGGAAATCTCCCCTTCTGTCTTTATTATAGTTTCTCCAACAAAAATGACGTTTTTGGTGTGTTTTGAACATGTCCTTTTCCCACGTTTTTGATGATGGAGGACACATAGAAAGAAATGGGAGATAAAAGTTGTACGTCTGGGAATTGTTTTCATTCAAATGGTGAATCGCGAGCAGACGATAAACAATGCTTAAATGTCAGAGCTAGCTCCCTTTTTCGCAACCGAAGGGGGAAGGGGGGGCGGGGTCGCTCTGCGCCAAAGAACGTCTCACATACACCAGTTAATTTCTGAGGAAAATGAAAAGGCATCCTCATCTGCTGCATGGCTCTTCCTTTTTTTTAAATCCCTCTGTGCTTCCCACCCTTCTGTTAAACAGCTTTTCTGTGTGTCTCAGATGACGATGTGACAGAGGTCAGTGAAAGTTTTTGTCCTTTACTTATCTGGAAACTATTCTTTCTGTGTCCAACAGGTTTCTCCCGTGACAGTCGTTGCAGAGCCAAAGGTGAGTTTTTTCCTTCTACTCCTTTCATTTTCAGTCATGTGTTTTTGTCTTTTTCTGTACTCCAAACAGCTTTGAAGTTTTCAAGGTTGTGTGAAATGTTTGTTTGTTTGTTTTTAAGCTATATCTTCATAATCGTAATTCATTTTCTGCCAAATACATGTTGTTACTATGTGTGGCCACCAGAGGGAGGCAGAGTGTTTCCTATCGGGTTGCGTCTCCATCATTGTAGTGACTTTTCAGGCTGAGTGTCCAACACCCCAAAAATACCCATTTTCTTGGTGTGCAAACTTGTAAATCTGATCTTAATGTGCTGTATGTGATACAGAAGGGGTTGAAGTTTCCACTGCAGAAGAAACATGACCACAAAAGAACCTTAGTGGTTGCTTGTTGCAGGAGGGAGCTGGGGGGGGGGGGAGGCTGCTTGCTTGTTGCAAAGGTCAGATACATTTCAGACAGGTGTAGGCTGCCTTTTCACATTTGTTCATTCTTATAAACCTGAAGGTATGACTCTCACTCCTTTCCAAGTCTCCTCCTTCCTCACCACCCCCTTCGCCTCCCCCTCTCCGACTCCTGATAGGGCAGACATGGAGTCAACGGAGGAGAGAAGCAGCGAGAGGAGGCGGTGAAGAGAGGGGAGGGATAGAAAAGGAGTTTGGATGTGAGGGTAGAAACAAAGAGAGGCTGCAGGTGTGTGGGGTCGATCTGTTGCTATCACCATGTGGTCGCACAGGAGGAACTTGTAGATCATTTAATTGGGATCACTGCAGGGGTTGAAGTTTTACCTGATCTTTCAAAAGCCTTTTACTTGATTTGTTTTGGGCGTTTTTTTTTGGGGGGGGTGTAAGTGGGCATCAAATCATGGCTCTTTTCAGCAACGAGGCGCAGAGTCTGGGCTCCTATTATTGTCTGATCCGACGCAAGTTCAAGAGGAGGCGGAAGAAGCGGTCGGAACGCAAAGGTAACCCACCAGTGGAAGTTATGAGGCTGCGGAGCAGCCGAGGCGGCTCAGGAGAAAGCCTCACTTCCCCCAAAGAAACATTGATCCTGCCTCAGGAAACATTTGAGTTTTTAATGCCTTCTTGTCAGGTGGCATCAGCAGACGGCTTTATTTGAGGAGAGTTCCAAGATTAAAGCTCTACAATGAAGTTTTCTGTTGGAAGATTTTTATTTTTTATCTGGCATAATCTGTCTGGGTAACAGCTTATTTAAATTTTTTTAAGTAAAAAAAATCTTCATTTAAGATTATGTATTGTATTTATTTTACAAAAACTATTTAGAAGCTGCATATTGTCCTTCAAAAAGATAAAACATGATTTTTTTAATAGATATTAAAATTTTCTGGCATCCATTTTTAATTTTTTGCAACTTTCTATATTCGCTTGTTAATGTACGATGCTTTTCGTTTTTCTAAGGAACTTTATAAATAAGACCCACTCTGATAATTTTTTTTTAACTTTCCAAACGTTCCCAGTGGTCTTTTGATTATGATTTAGCTGTTTTTAGTTCAAATAAAATAAAAACGGTGCTGTTTTTTGAGTCATAGTTTTTGCAGAGCGACGGTAGTTTATTAGAAATTCAAATCTGAGTAGTGGGCAGGTATCCTCCCCCTCTGATGCAAAATGTGTGGGTATAAATGGGATGGCATTTTTTAATCCTTTATCACAACAATTTAAAAAGAGAAATACTCAGAAATACAATGTTAAGCTTCAGTTTTTCAATATATGCCCTCCATTATCAGAACATGTTAAAAACACCATTTTCATTGGACCGGGTCTTTAACAGCTTTAGACAATCACCTTTTAATACACCTTTCTTTATAGAGTTGATTTTTTTAAAGAATTTTATAAAGAAACTTGACTTAAAGTGTCATTTCACACAGCTGTATCAATGTCTTCTGGACTTATGGTCTCATTGTTGTTCATTGTTCCATCTGAACTTTCAAACACTGTTATCCTGACTACTAAAGAAAGACTTTTTTGTCCAAAATAAAAAAGAAAGAAAGCTTAAATTCCCAAATAACTACAATTCCCAGAGCCCCACCTATTCCTTGATAAGTCCCAAATGTTCTTTGTAAAAACCAAGCGGAGTTCATTCAGGCACTTCTAAGAAGTCGGACTAATCACTACTTACTGACGTCGTCTGGCTCCAACATGGCGCCGTCTGTATCACAAGATAATGGCGACTTAATTGACGTCATGTGGTTGGAGCTGGAAGTTGCCGTGGTTACCAAGGGTGACGTCCCACTCAGTCCAGTTGTCATCTACAGTCAGTAGTCTGCGTTCACAACAAAGTGGGCTGAGAGCCTTTTATTCAGCTTTACCTGAATTTTTCTAATAAATATTTAAAAATAAATGTAGTAGTTAAAATACTGGGAAGCTAAAGAAAAAGTACTAGATAGTTACAGTTCTGTAACCCTTCTTTCCTGAACTTCTCCTAAAATGGTGCTTCGGCCGTGTGATGCGATACCCGTTCCTGGTATTTGATATGCGTTATCTTCCAGATCATTTTTAGTGCACTCTGTAATCTGGGTTTACGAAGTCATATTATCCTGCAAATCCCAGCAGCTCATTCAATTGGATTACTAGAAAAACGTGACAGATTTTTACTTTTATGATCAGTTTTGAACTTGTTAAAACGCCTTTAGTGGCAAACTTTTAAACCTATTTGTGAAAGCTTTGCTTCGAAATCCGACTTTTGATTAAAACACACTAAAATTAACAAAACTTCATTTTCAAATTGTTTTAATGACAAAGGTGTTTAATTTAGATTTTTCAGCTTTAAGCTCTTTTGTGGTCAAAACTGCAGATTTCTGGACTTTTCGGAGCAGTTAACCAGAACACAATCAGCGTTGATGTTCATTTAATGTGGTATTTGCTATTCAAATGTCTGTCTTAACATAGATATTCTGTAGCTTGTTGTATTAGATCTCATTTCATTATCTCTTTATTTGTAGATCACCTTTGATGCTTGACATAAAGATATATAAACATAGTTTTAACGATGAGAAGTCATAGAAAAACAAACTAAAAGCAGCAATCAAAAGACGAACATAAGATGGTAGAGAAAAACGGAGACAATTAGTTCATTTTTGACGTCTTCCTGCTTCTGATTACTTTTCATTCAAAGTACAATTAGGTCTTCTAAGGGTGATTCTCTACCACACCTACATATCCCAGCTGCTTACCGTGTTGTTTTTTCTTTGGTGCTGTAGTGATCTGGATTTATTTCGGCGTGCTGAGCCGCTTTAGAAATGCTGAACTCGAGCGCATCTCTTATAAATGCGCCAAGCCTTGACGCTCGCAGACGCTGCTTTCCAATGGGCCGTGCATGAAATATGGAAAATTGGGAAGAGGGGTCTTTTCTGCCGTGCCAGCACAATCTCCAAGATGAGCTTTTTGCAAGTTTATCAGAGGGCAGAAAGGGGATCCGCACTCCAGACAGCCTCAATCATTTGTTTAATGTTATTTAAAAATATTTCAGTGCTATTTTTATTTCAAAATTCTTAATTGAAACAAATCTTTTTAGATGTTGATTGTTTTGTGTTGAAGACTTTTATTCTTTTCGTTAGAGTCTCAGTTGTTGACTAAATAGATTTCCGGACCTGATTAGCATTCGTTGTCAGCATCTCTTAAAGGAAGTTAAATAGAAAACATTGTCATTACTTCTGAGAAAAACACTGTGGATTGGAAACAACACAAACACTTGAACTCTCTCTCTCCACCTCAGAAAGGAGTTGTTTTCCTGTCTTGGTGCAATTAGCTGTGATTAGCACGTTGCTGATGACAAACTGTCAGAGGGAGAGACGGGACGCAACGCAGAGGTGCGTTTACTGCCAGAGAGACACTTCGGAGCCCAGGAGACGGATGCATGCAGCGGTTTGTGGCGACCGCCTTTGTCACCGGGAGATGAACTTCATTACCGCAGATGCAAATGGATATCGAAATGTTCCGCCTTTGCAGCAGGCGACTCTGCTGCTTCCATGTCATAGGTGTCGATCCGAAGACGGTGATGAAAATTACAATTTTGTGTGCAAGTGTGCAACCTTTTCCAGCTGTGCAGAGGAGAAGCTAAATCCTGGTTGCAATGACTGTTTTTGTAATATTGCATGGCTGCTAATCTGGCCATGGCAACCCAGCCGACATTCATTCTCCCGCTGTCGGGCGTTGGCGCGCTCTCCTTCCCTCTGTCTGCTGTCACAACCTTTTTCATCGGACTGAAGCTTCCCGTCCGTCAGTCGTATCTCATCTTCTTGACGGCTGAAAGGGCACAAGGTGTGAAATGCAGCTCCGAGATGACAACATGTCGGTGCACCAACTGCACTAACTCACACGGTTCTTGCATTCTTGCACTGCATTTCATTTACAGACACCCCCACCCCCCTGAACAAGCTTCGCTCTCTTTAGCATCGCACTGCATCTCACCTGGTCTTGAATGGGACGCAGTGTAATGCTACAGACACAAATGAAATGTTCTTGAACGCACATTTAGCTCACAGTGTTCACACTGGACGAGCAGAGAGGGGCTTCTTTTTCCCTTTTCTCTAGTTTACTAGCGCATGTCCACCACCTACAGTTGGAAGAGACCTGGTGCAAAATGTTGAAGCAAATATCGATGTAAATCTCGCTAATCGTGCTCCAGGCTTTTTTTCCCCCAGCTCTATTCCGATGTGTTCAAGACTTGGTGTCATAGAATTCCAGCCGATCAGAAACTACAACTATTAATTTTTCCTGCATGAACAATTTTCAAACGGTTGGTATGTCCATGAATTGAAAGGGACGCCATCCATATGTCACTACCAAGTCTGAGTCCCTGATTGGTCAAAGTTCAACCTGGATTAACTTTCAACTAGGCCTGCTCAATATGTCGCAGATTTACCGTTATCGCGATATCAAGTTGTGCAATTGGCATAATGCAAAAGTCTGTAAAAATTGGGAGAAATGGTAATCTTAAATGTGCTAAAACGATCTTATGGCAGCTTGAAGTACCGGTATTTAACAAATCAAATAAAATCCCTTCATGCATTTGACCAATCAGATGGAGCCCTTTGATGTTAGATGCTCACTTCCTATGTAGACTAGTTTCATTTGGAGTATAATTTAAGTTATGTTTTGATTCTTTTTTTAAATTAAACTGTTGCAGTGAAATGGAAATGATGTATTTAGTCGTTTTGTTATTTGTTCATTTATCATAAGTTACACAGTCATCTCAATATTGATACTAATAATGCAAATCGCAAGTTTTGCTCACATCGTGTATCTGTTGCCCTACTTTCAACGTACGTAGAGCCTGAAAACAGTCTTAAAAATGTGCGTAGCAACTCGTGAACGCGACAGTTTTGATTATGAACTTCCGCGTTTAGACTTTTCAAAGGAAGTGGCCCCTTGAACGCACATTCCCCAGGTCAGTGTGAAGGCGTGGGCGCACTGGTTTACCAGGTGAGAAGAACAGAGGACACATTTCTATATTTCCCGATTCTTAACAACTTTGTGTTTTTTCATTCTGGTATTCAGTCCGTTTTTTCTCCCTCTCAAGTATTTTTGTTACTTTTTATGGAGGAGGCGACATGTCATGTTTTCACAGTGATGCAGTGCACACACACCTGGGCGTGTGTGCACAGATGTGAGTTTTCGCCTGTGCTCTGCTGTAGTCTTGCTGAACATTGAGCACAGCAGTGTTGGTCCTCCGTGAGCCCGCCATGCTCTCCCATCCAAACACACTCAAACATTACAGGCTTTTCCCCACAGCGCTCCGCGCCTATGCTGTGTCATAAATCAGAGCTGTCAAGTAGATTTTACAGCTGCAAGAGAAAAGAGGAGAGGCAGCCCCCCCAGCAACCTTGAAATGATGGAGGAAAGCAGAAGCAAGGGAGTTTTAATGTTATCAAGCCTGAAACCTGATTCTGCGGACGCCATAAAGGGGATGCTTTTTCACAGAAGTGTGTGTGAGATGCAATCGGCAAGATCCGTGTTGGTGGTAATCGTTATACATGTTGCACTTTTGGAGAGTCATATCAATT
Organism: Oryzias latipes; assembly: GCF_053564925.1. Taxonomy (NCBI): domain Eukaryota; kingdom Metazoa; phylum Chordata; class Actinopteri; order Beloniformes; family Adrianichthyidae; genus Oryzias; species Oryzias latipes. The sequence continues at coordinate 29,394,873 of NC_136257.1, read as the reverse complement.
GTTCTGTATGTGTTGTTGGTGTTTCACAATCGTCCGACACCTCGTTCCAGTAATGGTGCAGATCGGTGACCCAAGTGTAGAAGATCCTTAAGGCCTCAGGCTATGTCTGCATCCCCTCACTACTACCTAACCCCCCCTCAAAAAACTACATGGTGCTGGACCATGTAGTGCCCTGGATTTTAAGGCAATTTAGACACACGCTCACTGCTTTATTTTATTTTTTTATGGCAAATATGACATCACCCATTTATAAAATCCTAATAAATATGATATTTTACAAAGACTATTTATAAATTCACTGTGTTTTGCTAATAGAAGCTTGGATGATTCATAAAAATATATACAAATGTACACACATTGTTTTTAAATGGCAAACGGTTCAAATGTAATGCATTGTGGTCTATATTCAGTAGAGAGAGCACATTTCTCAGTTTAAAACCAAACTATATATTACACCAATGAATGGAATTATGGGGAAAGTGAATGGTTACGTCCCTACTGCATACCAGTTTTTTTTTACGTTGAAAGTTTCAAACTTGTTTATATGCGATATAGTTTCATTAAATTACTTAGTTTAAGCCAACTGAAAGGTTGTTCTGCATTGTTCATCAACAGCAGGATTTTTCATCATTTTGACTTTTGAGTTTTTTTACAAATCACATATCAAAGCGAAATATAACTGCGAGTCAAATATCGAGGTTTGAATTGAATTGGGGTGAAAGTGAATCGTTCCATCCCTGATCAGTGCACACTTGTTTTATGATGAGATTTCTGGGAAACTTCCAGGTCACTGGATTTTGGAATTGAAGATTGAGCAACCCGACAACATGGCAAAACGCTATATATTGCACTGAGTAATAAGGTTATTCGGACACAAACCCCAGACTATCTCTGTTTGTCTTCTCACCTCCGTAGTCTAACCATATATAAACTGGACCAATAATCTTATGAAATCCAAAGGATTCCAAATGATATGAATTTTCTGCACAACTTGACAAAATGTCGCGATAGGACAGGACGGAATGTAGTGAAAGTTTTGTTGAAACCACCCACCTATCAATCCAGAAACATGCACCTATAATTGCACCGGTTAGAGCTCTAAATGGCTGACTTCAAAACAAAAACCCCATTATGAGAAGAAAAAAAACTGAACGATTTTGGAAGTCGAACCAAAGACTTAACTGCAACGTGATATTTCTGGTTTTGTTCCTAACTTGGGAATGTGGGGGCTGTGTTTATGATAACCAGCACTACGTTCACAAACGTATGCGTGGGTCAGGGGTTCAAATAAACCTGTGTCCCCCAAGTTAACAGTAATCTGTACAGTGTTACTTTTTTAAATTCTGGAGTTATGCACACATAAGGAGTTGAGTACATTACTCAACAATGCAGTTATTTTTTCATTGAAAACTGCAGGTTTTCCAATGATTGACTAAAATTAGGATTGCCATCAAGTCAACATCTTCATTATCAAAGCAGCCGTGGTGCAGAGGTAGAGCGGTTGACCTCCGATCAGAAGGTTCAAGGTTTGATTCCATACTTGCCCGCCCACGTGTCAAAGTGTGATGCAGCGGAGTATCAGTGTGTGAATGTGTGTGTTAATGGGTGAATGCAACTGTGACTGTTTTACCTTTAAGGAAGGTAATAAAGTATTAAAGAAGTATTTCCCATAACACCTCTACTCTTATCCTCTTTTTTATTGATGAAGAATCTGAAATTAAACTTCAGGAAAGTCAGCCTTGGTTCTTTTTTATTCACCGATTACGCATGCTGTGTGTTCCTTAAATCATAGAGGAAAAAGGTATCGTTTTCTTTACATGTAGAGCATAAAATTCTTTGAAATTGGAATTATTCTCACCAATAATTCAATATTGAGACACCAGTAATCATATGCAATTATGGCACATCCCATTTCCATTTGTGTTCTGTCAGTTTGACATTACAGTTCAGTCTATTGTAAAAAGTGGGGGAGAAACGAAGGCCTTTTTATTTTTTTGGTAAGTACTCATAGTCCCAGCTTATCCGAGCACACGCATTCAGTGATTGGAGGAGGTTCATCGCTTGTCAGCGTCTGAACGGCGTCTTCTTAATATGCAGAGTGGAGGAAAGTGTGCACACCTGACTGTGGGGCTCAGAAGGCAAATCACTTGTGGCAGCCTAATTCACTGCTCTTTAGCAGGGCCAAATTGAATAATGGACTCAGGGCCGAGGTGTGTGTATGTGTGCTCATGTGGAAGTGATGAGTCTGAGAGGACCATGCTTGGTGGGGGGCTACTTTGCAGCCCCTTCACTTTGGCCCATCAGTTTCAATCTTTCAGCACGACAGCCGGTCGGTCTCCTTTTTGGCACGACCCTTCTCCATTAGGCCACTGGTGCCACACGTGTTACGCTGTTACACCGCATTACCTGGTCAGTGACTGGAGGTGTGACCTCTGAGAGGGGGGGTTCTACTTGCGTTGCAATGAAGACCTGCTTTCTATTAAGATTCTTCCTAACTCTAGCACTTTCTCGAGGTAATCACAGGGCTGCCAAAGGCTTTTTGGAGAATGTAATTGGGTTGTGGATTGGCGGCGGTGGAGCTCATTCATCTGATGGCATAGATGGTATTTCTCACCCCTCACTGTCTTATATGACTTAATTAATCCATAAAACCAATTTATCTTTAACAAATAATAATTGTTATCTACCATTTCTGTACATCTAACCAGTAAATTCCTCCTTCACGTAATATGGGACAGCAAAGATCCTCAGAAACATATTTTTGGCACACAATAAAGATAATGTAGACTGTTTGGAGCAGAAGCATTTTATCACAATACAAGAAACCAGATAAGTAACATCTGTTAGTTTTAGCCCTGCGCCTCCAAAATATACCAAATTTTTCAAACATCCTTTGAAAATACCACATCCTGTTATGGTCTGTTGTGACTTGAAAATACGATTTTTGTTTTTGGAAGCGAGACAAAATAAGGCAGGGAGGAAATAGATGTGGGGAATGCTGCAGCTTGCTGGGCCTATCAGTCTCAGTTAGAGCTGCAGAGAGGGTTGTCTCCCAGCCTGGCTTCCCAGCAACAGCCATTTCCAACGGCTATTTGTCTTTGTCCGGTCTCTTTGCTCTTCCTTGTTCCCTTTTTTCCACTTTCATCTCATCCCCCCTCTCATCTTCGATTGCTCATTTTCGCCTCTTATTTGTGTTCGATCTCTTTCTTTGTCTGTTACTCAAGTTGTCTACTTTCTTGTAGTTTAATCTCTGGAACTTTTCTGTATTTAGAGTTTTTAAAGCGTTTAGTGCATTCAAAATCTAAAAAACCAAATAAATTGGATATCTTTAGGAACATCAGCATTTAATTAGATAAGACTGTCAGGATTAAAGTCAGCGTTACCAGTATTACACCACATTGTGCTAAAAGGTAGACCAGAACAAAGATTCCAGAATTAACTAAATAAAGCAGAAGTGTTAAGAGGAAAAAATACATTGTAAATATTACTTAATACATATTACATTGGATAATCAATTTATTTAACACATTAATTCAAAAAGAGAAGTCTTAGGTCAGTGTTTCTGCTTAGTGTTGCTGTAATTCTTAGTGTTAAAAGGCCGTGTCACACAGTCACTACATACATTCATGTTATGAGAATTCTTGATCTCTGTGTGAAGCTGTGTTCACACCGCCTTCGGCAGCGCATGTTTAAGCGATCACTCCCAAGCAAAAGTCTATGGAAACGCAGATCAATGCCCGTTTCTGGCTTCTCCATTCAAAACCTTTGCGTTCACAAGTTTCTACGACCGTTTTTGGGCTCCGTGTACAAAACCTGCAGCCATTGAACGTGGGTGGCGGGCTTGGTCGCCCGGGCGGCGGTTGTTCCCTGCCGGTTCCCGTGTGGCGTTGGGGGGATTCCGGCTGCCGCTGCTGCTGCGGTGGGGGTCTTGGGGTGGGGATGGCTGGGCACTCTCCCTCCTTCTTTTCACGTTCCACCATCCATTTTAGAAGAACATAAACACTCACCTGAGCACAGGTGTTAGCTCACCTTTGCACTAACAGTTTGCATGACTGAATGACTGAAATATTTCACACTAGTTGGTTTTAAGGCATAAGTATGCGTGTGAACACTATCTGTTTTGTGTACATGTCGACAGGTGGACATTTTTGCAGCTAACAGGTGTGTTTATAACATTTGAGTGTGTGTGTGGACAGGCTCCGCCCCTTTTTTTTTTTTTTTTTTTTTCCTACATTTGAACCTTACCATAATGATTAACAACCAGTAAACTTGTTGCTTTATGCTGCTTCATGGTCTTATCCCCCTTCCCCTCCTATTATCACCCCCTACCCCCCCTCTCTCTAACGTCCCTCTCTCTTCTTCCCCTCTTTCCTTTTCCGTCCGGTCCAACACCAAAGATTTTCAGACATGATTGAAATTAATAAAGTTTGGCCTCAATTACAAAAGGGGTTTATTCAGTCATACCTTTGGTTTGTCTGAAGATTAATAACCCATGTTGCTAAAGTAAAATATGTCCAACACAAGAGGCCCTCAGCTCTCATCTGTCTGCCCAGCTGTTGGACAGGACAAGTTAAAAAAAAAAAAAAAAAAAAGGTTAACCAGGTGGAACTTTGACCAATCAACGACTCTGATTTGGTAGTGAGTTATGGATGGCGTCCCTTTGAATTTATGGAATCGCCATACATTTAAAAAATGGATCATGGAGGCTTAATTGTGGAAATTGTCAATAATTGTGGTTTGTGCCCGGCTGGAACTATATGACACCAAGTCTTTATCAGAATTGACCTGCGAATGACAAAGCCTGAAGTAGGGCTGCACGATATGACCAAAACGTGGGAAATGCGATATTAGTGATCAATATTGCGATAATGATAATATTTGCGGTATAAATACAAATGGCAAAACAACCAAAAACATCATTACCATTTCATTGCAACAGTTTGACCCTCATTGACGTAGGAGGCAAACATCTAACATAAAAGGGCTCATCTGATTGGTCAACAACGTGAAAGGGTCCATCCAATTGGTCAAATGCATAAATGGATTCATTTGTTATTTAAATGCTTCAAGCTGCCATAAGATTGTTTTAGCACATTTAAGGTAACAATTTAATGCGATTTTTGCTGACTTTTGCGATATGGATCTCGCACTGCTTGACATTGCGATAACAATAAATTTGCGGTATATTGTGCAGGCCGAGCCTTAAGCAAGTTTTGCAAGGTTTTCACTGCGTCAATATTTTGTACCAACAAAACTATAACTGTTGGTGGCAGACAAACGCTAGTTAAAGGTAGGAAAAAAATCTTCACTGCTCGTCCACTTTGACTGTGGTAGGATAAATGTGTGTTTAAGAACCCACGTTCCAGATTGTGTGTCTCATTCCCAGTGTGTCTGTAGCATCAAGAGAGCCTCCTGAGAATAAATGGTGAAAGAAAGGACAGACACCATATTAAGTTGTGTTAAAAAGCAGCTCCCCTGGTCTGCATTAGTAAAGTTTACATGTGTAAGTTGCCTCAACGTATCACTGTATGAGGCTTCTCCTGCAAAGTGCATGGATGGCACTATGTGCCAATGATTTATGCCTCGCTCACAACTGCCCTTATGGGTGGATGCGGACTGTCTGTTGGAAAAAATGGGCAAACCTGCATGGGGCACGCAGGTGGACTGCACAAAAAATCAAGGTCATAGATCCACTAATAGATGTTAGTCTATGGAGTGAATCAGGATGCCATAAGAGAACTAAAGAAGCTTCTCTGGCGTGCAGCATGACATCTTCTTGGTCAGCCTTTAAGGTCTAGTTGCCCTGAAGAACAGAATGTCGTGCGAACATGACCTGGATGACTGAGATCCGCACAAACTCAGCTTCGTAGCATGTTTCAAATCTGTTCAGCAGGTTTTTTATAGCATTCTTATTTACATAATAAGACGTCCAGACTGACTGCTAGGCCATAGAAAGAAGAGTTTTTGAATCTTTGCTCACAAATCTCAGTAAACTCTTGAAGTTTTTTCAAGAAAAATGGACCAAAGCTACTTCAAATACAGTTAATAATATACTCCCCAAATGCTTCTCTGTGAGAGTACAGTCGGACACTTTTCTATTCCATCTGGCATTTATTTAACTATGTGTCAAACTGCAGCTTGTGGATCCACACGGCTCCAAACGGACCATATAAAGACATTACGAGCTGATGTTTACCCTGGTCTCCTTGGAGGTGGATGCTGTTGCCACCTACCTCATTCTCTACCATACCCTTTGCTGTTCCAACAGAATTACATCCATGATAACACAAGTAGTCAAGCTGTGCTCAATATTTGACTGCAAAGTTAGTGTTGTATATTTTAGGAAGCCATTACAGTGGAGTTAAATCAAAGAACAGAAAACGATTCATGAAAGAGTATAAATGTATAAATTCTAACAACATAAAAAACAATACAATTTTGACAAAACTCTTGATTATTTATACTCAGCATTACAATGAATATTATATCAAAAGACATATAGTTATTGCATAAATAAAGGTGTACAGATGTATATTTCTGTTTTGTTAGGCTTTCTGGCGCTGCGTTTCCGTGTTTTGCTCTCAGCTGAGCATTTCCCCCACCGGCCTTGACGGCCAACGTGAAGCAAGGGCGTCCAGCTTCTTCCTCTGGTCCCCCCCACTGCCCCCCCCCCCCCCCCCCCCCCTCCAGTCCTGTTAGAGCTGAAGGGAGTCATATCCACTCACTGATGATTTATGACCACGCCTGATGTTAGCCCCAGTATTCTGCAGGTGTGCTCTAGTGTGTGTGTGTGCACTTTTGTAAGTTTCTGTGAGAAAAAAAGAAAACAGACTTTTAATGGGAATAGAAGAGAGAAGGTCACCAAAACACAGTTTGTTGGTTTAAAGATGCATTAAATAGAACATGAACAAATGAATTTTGGTCTTTTAATAGTTTAGTCGAATTTGCACTCAGGCTTTGAAACAATAGACACTTCACTAGAGGTGTAGCAAACATATTTCAAGTGCAAAGTTTAAAACATACAAACTTAACCATTTAGAATCAAGAAATATGGATACGTGTGCTTTTTTTTGTTTCCTTTGAAATTATGTCTGGAAAAAAAATATCATCTGTTTGAATGTACTAATTTCGTTCCACCTTGTGGTGGATGACAGTAACGACCCAAGAACCTTTAAGTAGTTCAATCAGCGCAGAGTTCTTCCAGTTCTTCCACTGTTTTTTTTATTTTATCTACGACTCAAAGAAACAAGTTTATCTTATTTTCACAAAGTGGTGCAATGGTAATTTTTCTCACCCCATAATTCATGGTTACTGTAGCGAACCTTCAAGAAAGCAAGCATCGTAATAGTTTAAACCATGTAGGCTAATGTGAACATGAAGTGATGAAAACCTTTTAGCCAGCTTTGCTTTTTACAAGCATTAAAAACAAATAGTATTTTGTTTCTAGAAATTTCAGACTCTTGGTTTTCTATGCTAATTTGTTATGTGAATTTTTTAGAAAGACAACAATATAATTCAGTTTGAAGTAATTATTTACATGGCTAACTATAGACGTCAGCAACACAGAAAACAAATCACAAGCTGACTTCAAACACTTGTAAGACTTCCTAATAATTTATTTTCTGCAGTTACTATCAACTTCACATCCTTTAGTATACTACATAATATATGTATGCAAGATATGTTGAGTCCGTTTTGTTATTTTTACTTCCCTAAGTGTCTTTTTGATGAGGTAATGACACAATAGTATTTTTTTTCTTAAGTTTTGTTCAGTAATCTGACTCTTTATCTGAAATTTTAAACACTAAATTTAGCCAAAACTATCTTAGCAGTTTTTATGAATATTAAATAATGAGGAAAATCAATTTTGTGGATGACAGAGAAGCTGACCAGAAATCCTAAATTGGAAATGCTGCACTGCAGACCAGAATGTTTATTTTGTTCTTGTCCAGGAATGCCATCATATCTTTTCTTCTCCATATTGCTTCTCTATCTGAATCTGCTCTCGTTGCTCCTTGAACCTTGACTCTGCAGGTCCAGTCCGTCAGAAGATCCATCAGAAAGGAAAGATTCACATCGATCCTCCTGCATTTAGCTTTTCCGTCACCTTTATTATTTCTACCAGCAGGTATTGATGAATGACTGCCTGTTACCTGTAAAAAAAAAAAAAAAAACAAGTGACTGTTTCAACCACTTATTTCTGCCTTCTATTGTTTTGTTTTGGCTATAGCGGTACCTCAACAGTAATGAATACATTATTACCGTCAGCAGGAGAAACATCAGTCTTTTTTAATTAGAGTCCCTCTATCAGTAGACTGGAAATTACACGGTGAGTTTCTGATTAGCATGAAATTGTTTTTGTAGCAGTTGTTTCTTCTCAAGTGTTATTTGGAAAATATTTTTAACACAAAATAATTGTAGCAAATGAAAAACGTACCACTAAGCGATGAGGAATCCGTTGGTTAGATGTCAAGTGAGGGTTGCGTAGCTTTCCCTAAAAGTAGACGTGTGTTAGATTAGAGCAGAGCGCTTTCTACTCTGGCTGTTCCACAGGCGTGTGTAGGTACTGCCCATTTGTCTTAATTCCCAGCTGAGCTTCGGCATTGGTCCATTAGCCGCGAGCCCTGGCACTGCACGGCAAACTGAAACGCCATCACAGAGAGCCGTCGGACCGCAGCAGTCACTGGAACAGGCTGCCAGCCAAGCAAAACAGCAAAACTCCGCTCTTATCAGCCTTCATGTTGATAAAAACTAAGGAGAAAGAAAATGAGGGGAAGAAACACAATGAAAGCATAATTTAACATGGAAAAGTACACATTGACATGATGTCATTTAGCTGTAAGCAGCTAATATTAACCTACGTTCTTGTCATTAAATATTCGTCTATGGAACCAACTTGAAACCATTTTTTTCCCAGCAAAGGCTGATGTCACATGCTGAAAATTGGCTGATGTCACCACCTCTTCTTAAAACGAACAAACTCATTTTGCAAATGTGCAAGTGGAAGATTGAAGAACTGGTGTGTATGTCAGCGTAGGTACTCCTTTTATGAGTGCTTATCATTATAAAAAAGGGGCTTATTTGCTGAAAACTGCTGCATCTCAGATTACACAAGCCTCAGTTAACCCTTTAAGTTACAGTAACGCCTCGCAGTTAACGCAATTCCTACAGATTCTTTAAGCGGACAATTTGCTTTGCACTCACATGCACCACTTTTAATAGCGCTTGACATCCTTCGAAGTACCTTAACTTTTCATCTACGCAATTAACGTTATACCAGCAAATGCTGAAGTGGAGACAAGTCATTTTGCGCTAGTATGCAAAACTTTGCAAAAGTAAATTGTGTACTCAATCAATGTAAACCAGCTTATTGTGACAGGAAAAGAAGCGGGCTTGCACTAACAGGGCAAAGCCCCTTTTTTGTCCATGTCTGAATCCATTGGAATGGCGTTAATTGCGTAAATGATTGAAGAGTTACAACAGTTCAAAGAGTGTGGGTTATCTTGCTGTCGCTGGTAACAGCTCCAGCCTTAAAGGTTTAAACGTTGTTGTTATTACAGCTTTGAGAATCAATTAGGATCACGATAACTGCGCAGATCATCGAAGAGTTACGGTAATTCAACGGTAATACAGTAATTTTCTGTTAGCTGGGACAACTCTGGTGTTAAAGGATGGATGGATGGATGGATGGATGGATGGATGGATGGATGGATGGATGGGTGGGTGGGTGGGTGGATCTTAATTTGTCATACCATGGTCCGGGTGAATACTCGATTCTGATTGGCTGCTGGGTGTGCATTAAAACCTGACAACTGCACTGGTCAGTGGTAAAAACTTACTACTGAAAAGAATAATTACTACTTAAAAAAGTGTACAACTGGTAACTTAAAACAGGTACTCCCAACTTCACATAAAAAATGTATAGTCCTACTGAGACAGAAATTAATTCAGATCAGGACTCGGGTGTTACCAGTTTGGTCCTTTGTTTCTCCTAAACAACAGGACTGGTCTTCTCAGTTAGTGTACAATCACAGTGTATATTTATAGCAGATCTCCTTTCAAACCTGTTTAGTTCTCTGAAAGCCTCAGTATACTAACTAAATTATACATTTACCTGAAATACAAAAAAAGAAACTGGTTTGCAAATGTATCCTGACAGGCCAGAATGCAGTAAGAGTCTAAGGTAATGGAGCAGCATGAAGAGAGCCGTCCTTTGTGCAAACCGGATTCATGTCCCCTGAATTTAAAGAATCCTTGGTGTTTGCGCGGAAAGGTCAGGCAAAGAGGTTTACTAGAGGCTGCAGGGGGGAAAATAGGTTAAATCTGCTGTAACAAAACTCAAAACGTTGTAAAAAACACATTAAACCATGAATACTGAAATATATTGTACCATGAGGACTAAGGTCTAAGGACTAACGAGGGCAATTAATTGAGTATACCAAATGAAAAACCCACTACTCCTATCCCATAATGCACTTTGTGTTAGCAGAGAATGACTTTGAGGATTTACCTTCCAACACATCTTTAAGCCTTAATTAAAACTGCCCTTACGAGTACATACGGGTTGTCTGGGGGTGAAAAATGGGCAAATCTGTATTGTGCACACCAAATATCAAGGTTGTAGAATGGGTGTACTGCGGGAGAAAGGTTGTAGCAAGAACGTAACCCTTGTGCTATCTTGTGGGGGTCCAGATGACCCTACTCCCAATGTTAACGTGCCTCCCAGGCAATAGGGTTGGTAGTAGGGTCATGTGGACCCCTACTCCCAACGTCAACGTGCCTCCCAGGCCTCCAGTCATCTGGACCCCCACAAGATAGCACAAGGGTTACAAGGCACGTGAGGGGAAGTTAAGGTAAAACCGTGGAGACATAAGCAGGTCGTGTAGATTTTTCATTCTTTTAAACCCTCCTAAATCTCCCAAATGAAAACCCTCATTGGTGCTTTTCACGTGATAAGACCGTGCCCCTTGGATTCAGCCTAGCTGTTTGTATGGGCATCCTACAGGTGTCCCAGTCTATGTGGCATTTTCAGGCAGCTTACTAATGACTAGAGTGTGGAGTAAGGGCACCGTACAACAGCTTCCCCCGTACGTCATAAGTACGTGCAACTTCCATTAGCCTTAGGAATATTTCACACTAACCACACGCCCAATGGTACGTTCCATTTTTATGACGTTTCCGCAGGAACCTTAAGGGAACTGCAAGACACAGCTGCGCTCCCGTTAAGATGCAGCTACGCCTCTGTACTACCCTCCACGGGCCCAGACAACCCAAAAACCCGCAGAAGCCGTATGAGTTAACATCTTCCGCTTGTTTTTGTTCCTGTCCTTGTGCTGTTTGGTCATGATTGGGGGGAATGTCGCTGGAGGAAGGTTGTGGAGAATGCTCCATCAACTCATCCATTTCAAGATGTTTCTGAGGGAAGACGGAAAAAGAGAAGAAAGCGTGACTGTCCTGATGGTGGGGATGCTTCCCATCTGTTCCAGTTTATTATTGGCAATACCGTAATGTGTTTAGGGCCTCAGATTAATCAGTCCTTGTGTGGAGCATCACATTCTTATTTAACTGCAAGTTTTTCATGAGAAGAATCATTTCTGATAAAAACATCTCATGCTCAAAGTTTTAAATTCGCTTTCTTAAGAGTTTTATCCTCACTCAATAAAGGTTTTAGTTGTTGGATTTGATAAAAACCGTTGAAATGGAAAGTTTGCAACGTGCGCTGTTTTCTACAGTATGAACTCCACAGTCTGCCAAGGGCAGACCTTTCCATCTGCCTCTGTTTTTAGGGAGATAATGATTTGATTTCACCTGAAATAGGATTGCATTTTCCATCTCTTTTGTCCTCTGTTCTTCCCTCACCTCAGCTCTCCTCCACCCACTACGCCTCCCCTCCGTCAGTCCGGCCATTCCGGGTACTCCCTCCACAGCGACTGTTCTCTGCGGCGAGCGAAGGATGAGAGACAAATCAAAACCGCCTTATTTCCCCTCAGCCCCTCTCACCATGCCAGATTGAATTTGAGGCTTTTCATCTTCTTTCTCATCTTTCCCCCCTCCCTGCCTCCCTGGGCGTCCACTCAGAATTACCTGGAACCAGGCCGTCTCACAACTTGATGACGCATTATCATTTATGCATGTGGATGGAGATGGTGTGGCTCTCTCAGCTCCTATTATTTTGACTCACTTTATATCCTCTGCTTGTGTCTTTCATGTTTAAAGGTGGGGGAACGGTCGGTCTGTCCAGGATTCCATCTCGACTCTATCAATTTCATACTGAGGCTACAGGCATGCAAATGTCCAGATTATTATTGCTGATGTCAGCACAAAAAAACACAAGCAAACCCATTTCATTCTTTGCTTTTGTTGTCCTAATATATTTATACATACAAACATTAAATGTAAGTTTTTTTTTTTAAATTATCAATAGATGTCTCTTAAGTGTACTGTTTAAAATATCAGTATTGGTTAGGGATCCAACAACTCACTCTACTCCATGATTTGGGTCAAACCTAAATTTTTAGGGCATCCTTCTGTTACAGATCGATACATTATTCCAAAACAAAAACCTAAACATTGGCGAAAATCCTTTTTTTAAATTAGCCAATAAGTAACATGATCTTTCAGTTGGCTCATACTAAGCCTTGTGTAATGTAAAAAACAAGATAAATACTAAATCCTTTCAATATAAACATACTGGTATGCAGTAATAATAATAATAATAATAATACATTTTATTTCAAACGCCTTTCAGGTCACCCAAGCTCACTGTACAAGGTTAAAAATAAGAAAAACAGAATAAAACATCAATAAGAAATGATCAGAGTAAAGCATAAAGCCATAAAAACAGGATAGAAAAACAGACAAATGAGGATGTATTAACTGAACGGGTTAACTGGATGATTGTTTGAAGAGATGAGTCTTGAGTTTGGATTTGAACAGTGGCACTGAGTCGGTATTGCGTAGATCCGGAGGAAGAGAATTCCAGAGCAGTAGGGTTAAAAAAGGTTCCCCTGGTTTAACGGTGTGACATATGGTTGTCAGTAGAAATTAGTGGCATCCCAAGTATTAATACACCTTTGAGTCTGCCTTAAAGTTAAAGAAATAGTCATTCTTTGGTAAAGTCAATATGTATACCATTTATTTGATTTAATCCAAAGGGTATTTGCTTTTTATCATATAGAAATAATATATAAAATTACAAAATATATTAAATTAGATTAAATTCATTGATAAAACCTTCAAGATTTCTTTAGTTTTTGGTTTTAATTTTTTCCCCCCCTTATGTTTTATTGAAAATCTTGCCCTTTTGAACTGGCCTCTTACTCGGATCTGCACTTTGTAAGCTAACATGCAACACTCTGCTGCTTTAGCCTGATTGAAGAAGTCGTTATTGATTCATGACCAAGCTGGTCTCATATGAAGCTCAAAGCTGACACGCATCCAGATGCTGTTTGAAGTTCACCGAATAAGAAAAGGGGGAATGAAAATTGAGTCTTTGTTCGTTTTTCAAACCTAAAATTTCCTCTACTGCACTAAAAATCTAAAAACTAATGAAATCTTGAACACAAAGTCTCACTGCAGCATATAGGGACTGTAGAGGTAACCAGTGGTGCATGCAGATGTGGAGCTCAGAAGCAGGGGGGCCACCTGGTCTCTACTACCTGAGAAAAATGACTCCCACTTGGTTGGGTCTCCTCGCACCCACCCTCTCTTTCAGTTACCCCTTCATTTTCAATTATGCGTTGGAATATGAATCTTTAATAGGGTGATAATTGTGGTAGCATATTTGCTGTCACCCACCATTAGCCCAGATTAATTAGCCCATTTAGTTTAGCTTAAGAAAGTGTCTGGCTGAGGAATGGGGGCACTGATGGAAGGCGGACAGGGGAAAGTAGAATCAGCACAATATGCTTCATATTACGCTGCCATCTTTTCACGCATCTTCTGTGTCCTTCTGGTCCTCGCTTCCTTGCTCTTGTCTCCTGGTCCTTCTTCAATTCTTCTGTTGCATCAAGCTAAACTCTTTTTTTTGTTTTCTTTAATGAAAAAGAATTTATGTTGAGCAGTAACATATATTAGTGAAAACATTTTCTGTTAGTAGGCAACTGAAATAAAAATGCTGTCATTGCCAATCAATGAAATCAAGATATAAACGTTTTGTCCATGAATAATTTATTTTTTTAGGCACTGATTACATTTGTTGAGGTGCACCTACACAGACATAGAAATGCATGTTTTTCTGTTGTTGCTTTTATGTGAATTTGTGTGTTTTGAACTACAGTTCTCAAGAACCAAAGGTATCTCCTTACAATGATGGACTGTAAGAAATGAGTGGAGTTTATGCCGCAAAGCATCAAACGAACTTTATCTTTATCTAGGCGCACTTAAAATCCCTACATCCTCTCAAAAATCGACAGAACATGTTGTAAATGAGTTACGGTTGTGCTTAAACTTATTTTCTGTGGTACCAGGCGCTCAGAAAACAGTGAAAATGTTTTCACATGACTGTGGTAAGCGGTCAGAGCATTATGGGTACCATTCCTCAACAGTGAACCAATAATTGGCCTCTCTCCACATTGTGCAGAGGCTGCTGATTAGTAAATATATAGGCAAACATGAAGAACAACACTTTCACTAGAAAAACGTCCCATCAACCTGTCTGACCAATCGCCTTCCTTTAGGCATTCTTAGTATTTTGTTTTGGTTAATGACCCTTATAATTTAGTGTGCCTTATGTTACAAAATAATATGGTTGATGAAAATAGTTGTGTTGGAAAAAGAAACATAAAAGACGGACCTGATTGATGGCAAAATAAAAGCAAAGAAAAGAATCTGTCTTACGTGACTTTTAAAGGGTAACTCGATAGTATATCAACTTTTACTTTGGCTGTCTACCTGTATAAATTGGGCTTTAAAAGTGCTGACTGTAGGTCCTTGCCAAATTTTTGTTAATTTGATATAAACTTGATTAATTCCTGAAATTATATTCTACAACCGTCTATGTGCTGCCCCCTAGTGGTTGAGACAAGGCGGTAAAGTAGAATTTTTTATGATTGGTCAGCTGGTGTAACTCCCAAGTCATTTCAGAAGTCTCATGTCATGCTCTGCAGATCTAGTATAAAAGACCCAAGCATTTTTAAACACTTCCCAGGACGGCAGAGCTCGCTCAGCAGCGCCGAGAGCGGCGGAGCTCGCTAAACCGGCCTGGGCGGCCGGCTTGACAGCATAAACGGAACCGCTGCGGGATGGGGAGGCAGCCTTCCTGGGACCTCCTGAACTTTATCATTTTGTTCTTGTTTTCATCAAGAAAATTTTAAAAATCCTCCAGTTAACTCAAGCTAACCTCACTTTCAACCACAGATCAAGACCACACCTCCCCTGCTCAGCCCGCCTCCCCATGTGCATTATTCAAATCTGGGCTGAGAGTGGAGTCATCCTCCAGACTTCCTGTTGTGTTCCCCTTTAACATTCCTCAGGATGGTTGAACAGACTCTATATTGGTTATTAAAATGCAGTTTTTACAGCAGCGTTCACCAATTTATTCAGATTCAACAAGTAAAAATAATTTGACAGGATTCACTGTCTGTTAGACTGGGACTGTTAACTTTTCTTCTTTTGGAAGTTAGAAATAATAAAAATTCAAAGTACTTGGCCTCATTGTTCTCAGCTTTGGAGAGATTGCAAAAAGGTGAAAGCAGGCAGTGTGGAGTAAGTGGATGAAAGTGTCAGCAGCACTTTGTGACAGGGAGAGGAAAGTCAAAGAGAAAATTAGCATATTTCAGTGACAGAGGGAGCAGCAGGCGGCTAAGCTGAAGATGGTGGTGTTCTTCTTGGTTGTGATGAAGATAGACGGCGTTTGAAATGAGCGGAGGAACAGCTTAGGACGGACGTTTTTACTGAAACAAAGTGTCACCAAAGCCAGATTGATGTTTTGGACGTATGCAGGCTGAGTATTGTTTTTGTTTTTTAAAGGAGAAAAATGATCTTTTAAGTTTGGTTTCTTGTGTGAAGAGTTTTGATTTAGACAAGAAACAAGAAATCTGTAAAGTTGTAAAACGCATAACAGGAGATCATTTAAGAAAATGGCTTAAAGTCCTCAAAGTTCCCGTTTTCAAAGTATTCCCAGTGGAAATTATGCCGTTTTTAGCCAAAATAAAAATTCTCAGTTCATCAGAAATTAACCTTTGAGTTGTGGGCGGGACTGCTGGTGCATAGTAAGCCCGCCCATATTTCCCGTCATCCATCTGTTTACATGCTCTCCTGCTAGCTTACAGCTCCGCACGCCCTCAATCTAACGTTAGCGGTGACACATATATGGCAAGCAGTGCAAAGTTTGGAGCCAGGAATTAGCTGGCTTCAAACTAAAACGAAGACGTTCTTGGATCTAATTTTCCGCTAGTGGATCCATTGGAATGGGGCGGAGCAAGGAGCTTGTGGCCCGTCCATTTGGTTCTTTTACGTAACAGCTACAAGTTTTTTGTCTGCTCCCAATTCACAACAATTTCAATAAAGAAAAACTCAGACTTTATGCTGACATGTCTTTATTAATGTCCGCCAGTGTCAGAAAAATGCCACAAACCATTTTTTTAATGAAGCTTTAATCGCTCCCTCCACCTTGGGATGTGTGTACATGTGGGGGGGGGGGGGGGGGGGGGGTTGTCAGGGGGACAACTTGGCTGTGTTGTCACCAGCTGTATATCTCCCAGCAGCCAGTGGGAAATGAGGTCTAATCGCGGGGATATTAAAGTCACAATAGACTGCTCCTGCTATTACGGCCTGTCAGCCCTGGCCTCCTCTCTCACCTTGATATCTCTCGGTCTCTGAATATTTATATGCTTACATCAGCGTGTGCACGTCTCTGTGTGTGCGTGCCGAGCTGGAAATTCATCATTGCCGTTGCTTCTCTGTCCACGCTCAACGCCGCCCGCCTTTTCTGTCTTCCGACAGGTGCAGCGGGGGCGAGGCTGCTCTCAGGTCAGAGCAAACCCATCACCATGGATGTGGATGAGGAGGAGAACATGAGTGAGTTCACCTTCACTTTCCCTCCCCCTTTTTTTTCTCCATCCAGGTCCTTCCATTTAAATACCACTCTGTGCTTTTGCTGCCCTCCTCTGTCGCTCCGCCCATCTGTCCTTCTCCTTTTCTGTTGTGTAATCAGTGTAAACTGAATTTTATTTATTTTATTTATCTATAACAGATGACTATATAATCAAGTGAAATAAAGCAACATGCAATGTCACACAAATTGAAGCTCAAATCCACCAAAAAAGCAAACAAAAGTCACTATCTGAATTCAAAAAATAAAATAAAATAAAGGCCTTGGATTGGAAAAGTCCTACAGTGATGTATATGTTTCGGCTGCAGCAAGTTATTGAACTTAACTTTTACAAAGTTTACACTTTCTTCATCAAGTAGAAAAAAAAGACTTTTCTACATAAAGAAAACAAATCCAAAGGCAGTGTCATCCACTACATACGTTCTATGCATGTTGCATGGATAAAAATGTATCATACGTTAGAAAAGGGAGAAAGTTGCGGTCTTTACATCGAATCTTTACAGATGTATTACGAATAAACCACCTTAAAACCACAGAAGAAGTATTAATAAACCACGCTAAGAACCCGTAAATCAACATAGAACATGAACCGTGCGTGATTATTGTGCTGTTTATGCCATTCATTAGTGATTTGTGCTTCAATATGGGCCGTACATGTGGAGAGGTCGTGAAACGCCACAAATTTGTGTATGCATCTCGCACAAATCACGTACAATTGTGCACGATTTACGTAATAATTGCTTATAAACTGCGTAAAATTCGCCAGGACTGCAGTTTTTAACATCTCAAAAATAAATTTACGTAAAGACATTTTGGCTGAAACACTTGACTGACATCGGCGCACATTGCAGGAAACACTTATGTTCATGTCCTTACGAATATCACACATGTCTCACGAAAGACTGAAATTACGGTATATATGGAGAAAATTTGCAAAATGTACTTAGTGGCTGTGTGACATGACCTTAAGTTCATCAAATCAAGTTTCATTCTTTAGGAGTCGCACACGTGACCACAAAGACTCCAGAGCAAAGTGAAAGCAACATTTAGCCCAACATTTTTCTCCTCATGTTGAAAAGGAACATGGAACACAGAAACTGGAAGACTTTAAGTGTTCCGTCAAATCATTATTATTTACAAAAGTCCTAGATGAGTCTGTAAAACATCTCACTACACAATTTATCCACTTTTCTCAGACAGACGTGAACATTTACACTCTTGTTTAAACTCTCAAAGTTCAAACTTTCATAGGAACATAAGTCAATTTTTTGTAGAATGAAAGCAAAGATCTGCTGATCAACGATTTAGAATTCCTTCTGTACTTGACACACGGCATGGAGGAGATTATTCACGATTTCTACAGCCAATCAAGACGCAGAACAAAATGCACTGTAAAAAAAAATTAGCATGCAAAATTGCACAAAATAAATCTGTGAAAAAGTGAAACCCCAAAATATAGAGGGATTACTGTACAGAAACAATTAAAAGAAGATGTTCAAAAATTAAAATACAGAACACTTTCATTGACCTTTATTTGTAGGAATCATAGATGGCAGTGAGCATGTGTTTTCTGTTTTCAATGTTAAAGCGCTTCTCGCTGCACAAAATGCACGAGAAGCGCTATTTTATAAATAAAGTTTGATTTTGATTTGATAAACAGAAGTCAGTGAAAAAAAATCGAAAAGGATCAATGTTTATGCAATCAATCAATCTTTATTATTATCTGTTCAATAGAGTAGATTCAACCACACAACTTAGCAATGTTTAACAGTGTGACAGCAGCTTTGAAATCACTTATCAATAAGAAACACGAAGAAGAAAAAGCGTTGAAGTCGCTACAGAGTACCAGGAACCAAAAAAGTTACATTTTCAATTCTCATGATCATACATCAGATGTATTAAATCCAGATTTTAACTTTAAAAAAAAAACTATTTCCACCAAATCCATCGTATTTCCGTCATCATAGAACAAAACAAAAATCTAAATGAAAATAACAGGCATTAAGTCGAAGTAATTAAATATTTTTAGTCTGTGCTTTGGTTCAGTTTAAAAAGAAAGAAATGTATAAAACTCCCTCATAACAAGAGGAAAACAATTATTAACTTTTACTGGGTGTTCTTTATTCTTTTTTTTTATGAAAAAACAGTCATTCTAAAAGAAAGCTGTCAGTGATTGCTACAAAGCAGCTCCACTTATGTAGGTTAAATCTTTGTTGAAGAAAATGAGGATGGGAGGAATCCATATGGCCCGTCATAAATAAAACATACTAGTCTAAACCTCTTAAACGTGTGAAGCTAATACAACTTCTTTTATGTATTTAATTGTAATGATGGAAAAAATGTGTTTTTTAAACATTTTTTTTGTAAAGGAAATGCGTAACTTTAAGAGTATTTTAAAATGTTAGGGACCAGCAGGATGATGATGCAGGAGTCATCCTAAAAGCATGCAGTGATGTTGGGTATCTTAAAAATGTTAAGTTAGCTGCCAAAATAAAAGTTCCTGGAGGATTTTCCTCATGCAGAACTGACCTAATAATTATTATTATTATTATTATTGTAATTATTATGCAGAACTGACCTCTAGAGTCCAGAACTCAGTGATGGTCCTCCAAAATAGTACTAGAGAGGACAACTTATGGAGTGGGACCCCTCCATCATCCATACCAGAGAGTGGACATCAATAAAAGGAACATTTTGGACATTAATTAATGTCCAAATTAATTAATGATCTGAATCGATCCTTAATAATTCAATAACACATCCATAAAAGTAGAGATCGAATTTTTTTTGTGCCTTTCCTTTTCCAGTAACTAACACAAATCAGCAATTAGGCCACAGTCTGCTAGCTTGATGCTAACGTATAATAGAATTTCCAACAGGATGGCTAATGCTAATGATTTTTCGGCCTACACTTACATTGCTGACTAAATGAACAGCTTTATGTTCTCACAGTCAGGATTTTTCCAAACTCTTTTAAGAAAACTTTTTTTTTAAATAACCATTTGTGGTCTAAAGCTCAGTTTTTTGCTCAAATCTTCTAGAATAAAGTGTAATGCTATAGGGCGAGCTCCACTTAGTGGTCGAACTCAAACGCCCTCCAGGGCGTTTACACATTTATCTCTATGTAAATTCAAAATTGAATTGAATTGAATCGCATAAATCAAAAGAATCGATCCCCGCTCTGGTGATTCGACTGGATTCCAGAAATTATAGGTGATACCCAGCCCTACGAATAAAGGCTTTAGCTTTGATTTGATGAAGGACAGCTGATGATGTCCAAAGACTCTAAGTTCAAGAAACATCAAAACAAAACTGGTATAATCCAGATCATTTAAATAAAGTTAATTAGTCTTAATTTGATTTTTTTTTATCACTAACTGATAACGTTGGAATAGTTTCAGCTTTTTTAAACAAACAGCTTTTTTAAGTTTTTCAGTAGGTGTTAATCAAAGCTAAAGATCATCCAATAAAACTCTGTAAATGACAGTACAGGGATATGTGATAAATAGATGGTTCTATTTTCTGATTCGGAGGCTTAACTTTGAGTCTTGTAGACACATGGAGCCCCCATGTTTCCCCATCTCCAGTATGCACTACTTTTAGAAAAGTATTTTTTTTACATCCTAGTCATTCTAACTTGTGGTCTTTAACTAATAGTTTGGAGCTGTGGAATAGAGTTTCTATATCTTTGTGCAGATCTGTCATCCCATTAAAAAGGTATCTGCCTTCCCAAGAGCACAGGCAGATGATTCTTACTGCAGCGTCGTGGCTCCTTTATCAGGATGTCTCGCATGTCAGATGACTTTACTGCAAAAAAAAAATCTTTGTTTTCCTTTTGTTTCTGAAGCGTTGCTTTGACTTTTTTTCTATAAAGGGGGATATGAAAAGTGCATTTGAAGATGAAGCACAGTTCTAGCCTGTTTCCTTAGCACCAAGGGAAAGCCAGAGGAAGACATGAAAGAAACGTTGAACTTTTATGTGACAGCCTTGGCAGATCTCCAAACTCTTTTTATCACAGGAAACAACCCGCATCAAAACGCCAGCGAGCTGTGACACAAACTTTGTTTTTGTCTGCAAATTAGCTTCTTGTAAACTCCAAAAAACATTAAGACTGAGACAATGCAAAAACTTAGCAGTGGTTTGTGTTGACCTATGCTGATTACACAAAAGCCCTGCATGGTGGCGAGCATACCTGCATGTGCGTGCTGGAATGTGGTGGGCGAGTGGTGCAAGTGTTTTAATCATTGTTCAGCTAAAATTTTTCATTTGGGTGCATGCCTAGTAGAGATCTCTCCTGCGTATGTATTTAACAGGAAGATTTGGGGGGGGGGGGATAAAAAGAGGTATCTGCCTTTTTTATTGTATGTGCAGCCTTTGATTTAATTTCCATAATATTTATATTTGTCGTTGACAAATTGTCACAGGCAGATTTAGATGTTTTGCATCATATTTTTATCCCTAAATGTAGAGAAATAATAAGTTTAGTGTAAATTTGCAGAAAAGCAATACATAAACTGCAGTAAACTGTTCCAAGTTTTCTTTTTACTTATGTCGCCATTGACTGTATATGCGAACTGGAATTAGTGACTCCTCCCCCTGGCATTCCAAACAGGAAGTACCAGCTGGCTCCAAGAAGATAAAATCCCATAGACTTCTATAGTGACATAAATAGCTATTGCTCTGTCATTAATTTTGTCAGAATAATGCTCTGATATCCTTTTTGGTACAAATTCTTGATAATCTGACATGTTTTCATTACATTTTTTCTGAAGTATTGAAGTTAAAAACTGGCCGATCAAAAGCCTCAATAAAAGAAGGTGGTCTCACGTCCAACATTCAAGCATTTGTGTAATGTCTGGACTATCTCCCAACTCTCCAAATACAAAAAAAACAAAACATTTTGTATGGGGAATATCTTTTGCCCTAGATTTTAAAAGGAATTCGGAAAGCAATCCACAAAGTAAAAACCCAATTAATACGAGCATTTTACGACTACTATTTATGAATCCACTGTGTTCTGAAGATGACGACGCTGATGATTTATTAAAAATATACAGTAAAGTACTTATTTTTCCGCAAAACTTGTTCAGATGCAATCGTTTTTGGTTTATACTCCCCAATCTAGTGACCATCGACGCAGACTGGTTTTCATAGCCCACTATGACATGAGAAGTAAAGGAATTCGGACACAACCTTAACTGACAGCAAGTCCACATTCCACTTTAAGTTGTAGGGGTGTGAACTTCCAACAAGCTCACTCCTGATTGGCGAGAGTGGTTGCCATAGAAATGCTGACTCAGATCGCCCCGGGCTAATTACCGCTTACTGACGACTTTGTGTTCCAACATCGAGGTGTCTTTATTGCAAAAAAATGGCGACTGAATTGACTTTTGTTGGAGCGGGGTGGGGGGGGGGGGGGGGGGGGGACCACTGTCTATGAATGATGTCACACTATCTCAGTCCAGTTCTCATATATGGTCAATGATTGTAGCACATCGTGATCCTTTCCCTGTCGCGTATTCCTGCACCTAAAGCCAACTTTTATTTATTGGGTTAATCTGCTGAATGGATGAAAAAATGTAAATCTGTTGCATGTTTTTAAATCATCTGAATGTGCATCTTTTGGTTTCTCTGGGATTGAATCTTCCTTTCTGGTGTTTTTTTCTTTATTGCTTCCACACGTCTGGGTGCAGATGGTCACTGCATGAAAAGAAACGAAAACTTTTTTCTGACAACCTTCATTGGGGGGGGATCTCAGAGGCGTAGGGTCTTACAAAATGCTATAGTGACCTTTTCTGTATTCAGACCTTTTTTAATTTTTTTTACATTTTCAAAATTCCAAGCATTTTACTTTCCACCGTGTCACCAGTCCAGCCTTTAGGATCCTGCTGTGGGTGGAGTCTTCTCCTTCTGCCTCTTTGATGTGCTCTCCTCTTTGCCTGGTCCTCAGCTCCTCCCCCCTGCACTACTCCCCCTGCACTCCCTCAACCTGACTTTCAGTCTCACTCATCCACACTGCGGCCTCTCTTTCTCTTGAGTACCGCAAGGAGTAACCTATCAAGCCTTTGCTGGAGGATGTTATAAATGAAAATTTTCCCAACATTCCATCCACTTTGTTAGCTGTAATCAGTGAGATGTGTTCCCCACTGAAAAAAAAAGTGTTCAGGCCTTCGTTCTATCTGAGCTATAAAAGCCTAAACTGAGTGTGGAAAGCACTGTTCCATTGTGTACTTGTGTGACTGTCCGTCAGTGCTGACATGTGACTGTGTGTGTGTTTTTTTTAAAGATCTCTGCAAAAAAAAAGAGCCTAAAAATTTGCTTTGATATACCACTATTACAATTAAGCTAGAATGTTTAAAGTAAAAGAGAGATTTAAATCAAAACCTGCTTTTTTCCAAAAACAGTGCTTTTGTTGTTATACATTTAAGCACTTGCCATTTTGTTAAGGAAATACATGGATCATAATTCCTATTTTTCTTGTCAATAGCCTCCAGGGTAATGTGCTTTTCTTTTTAAGCTAAAGGAACACACATCATTGGTTCAGTTCCAAAGAGTGATAAAGGAATCTATAAATTTTGCATTTACAAGATCCTGCAACGAAGGCGTTGTAAGTTACTCTTTCTGGGCACCGCAGGTTCGAGCAGCACAGATGTTAAGGAAAACCGAAACCTGGACAACGTGTCCTGCAAAGACGGGGTGGGAAGCACTGATCAGCTCCCGAACGGAAGCGGCCTGGCCAGTCGAAAGCGCCCCCTTGAGGAGGGTAACAATGGCCATGCACATTCCAAGTTCCGGGCTAAGAAGCGCAAGAAAACCCCGGGTCCAGTCCTGCCCAAGAATGCCCTGATGCAGCTGAATGAAATCAAACCAGGCCTCCAGTACAAACTGCTGTCTCAGACAGGACCGGTTCATGCGCCCGTGTTTGTCATGACTGTGGAGGTCAACGGACAGGTGTTTGAGGGCATGGGCCCCACCAAGAAGAAGGCTAAACTAAATGCTGCTGAGAAGGCCCTGCGCTCCTTTGTGCAGTTCCCCAATGCATCTGAGGCTCATATGGCCATGGGCCGGACTCTAACAGTCAACACGGACTTTACATCTGACCAGGCTGACTTCCCAGACATGCTCTTCAATGGTTTTGAAACACCAGCTCCCTCTGACGACTCCTTCTACCTAGGCTCAAATGGTACAAATTCCCTTGGGGAGTACCCACTGCCCACCCCACCTGGCAGCAGCCTTGTCCAGGCACCATTGCCGCCTCCATCTGCATTCAGCTCCCCATCCACTGGCAAAAACCCGGTCATGATCCTCAATGAGCTCAGACCGGGCCTCAAGTATGACTTTGTCTCAGAAAGTGGCGAAAGTCACGCCAAGAATTTTGTGATGTCGGTAACGGTGGACACGCAGACGTTTGAAGGCTCGGGGCGCAACAAGAAGCTGGCTAAGGCCCGAGCGGCGCAGGCCGCCCTGTCTGCTCTGTTCAACATGCAGCTAGACCAGACGCCGTCCAGGCAACCCATACCTAGAGAGGGGTTGCAGCTTCACCTACCCCAGGTAAGAGGTTTCCTTACTTTAGCAGAGTAGAGTACAGAACAGAATATGTGTGGATGCATGGTAGACCTTCATTGGAAGGCATTTTGTCAAAATGTGTTGATGCAGGACCTCAACTATGATCTTCAGATTCTGAAAAGTGTTTGGTTTAGACACCTTAATGGCTTATCCAACTGTCCAATGGAATAAGACAGCTTCTCCATAAGACACGGCTCTGTTAAAAGTTCTGTTTAGAGTTATTTTAGGCTATTGTCATGTGACTAGGCTGTTGTGTGAACAGAACAAACAGGTACATGGCAGTTTCAAACAAGTCTGTGGATTTTATAGATTATCACTGAAAATCTGGATCAGGTCACGTTAACGGTGAACAAGGAAAGTCTGCGCCTCAAGATATCATGTCGAGGATGACTGCGCGTTAAGAGAGATAACACCGCCAGTGAGGCTAATCAGCTCGACACACTGTCAGCACCGTCTCTCCCCAACGTCTTTTACTCCTCTGCTGCTCCGTCTTTCTTCTTTCTGCTGATTTATTCAACAATCTGCCCATTTTAATAACTATTCCAGTAGCTCTCTGTCATTTTATGACAAATTTTGCAGCTTGGTTCCATATAGCGCCGCATTAATCTGCAAAAAGCATCTCATTTTGGGAGTCCCCCCCCCCCCCCCCCCCCCCCAAAATTAAATTTTTGTGTATTATTTTCTAATTTGAGTTAGTCTCTGACAAAAGAAATGACTTCAAGGGCAATAATTCATTCGGAAATAGTCAAGTTCCGTGAACAAAGTAGATCATGGAGGTAAAGTATTGGAACCAAACAATGGTGTTCCACAGTTTTCTAAAACAAAAGATCGATGTGTGTCTGAAGTAAACTCGTAGAGAGGTTATTTTCGAACCATTTCTTTAATTTAAAATTATCCAGCCACTCCTTCTCCATTAAGAAGTTGTCTTTCAGCATCACTTTAGCAGCGCTTAAAGAGCTCTGATTAGCTGGACGTAGAACAACGGGGGAAATGTGGGATGTTTGTTTTCGACTTCTTCAGATGGTTAGCAGGAAGTTAAAGCTTTGTGGATAGGTGTTCACTTTGTTGTTTTTCTTCATTTGTTGGGTGTGATACACTGTCAGGAAAAGGAGATAAGCTTTAATCGCCATGCCAACCTCCAGCAGTGTTGCTTAAAAGATGGTTGTGTTTACCTCAGGGGGGTCAACCCAGTTTTGCTTGTTGCCGTTTCAACGATGTGAGTCTTGTTTGATGCTGAATGCAAACAGTGTGACAGGTACATAATGCTCCGAGGAGGGATAACATCAGACATGTGCTGTGAGATGACACATCTGAGAAAAGCTTGTGTTTGTCTGTGGCTGTGTGCGTGCACTCTTGTGTGTTTGTGTTTGTTTGTGTGTGTGTGGGTGTGTGTGTCTCTCCAGGTTCTGGCTGATGCAGTCTCTCGCCTGGTGGTGGATAAGTTCAGTGAACTGACTGACAACTTTACGTCCCCCCATGCACGACGAAAGGTCTTAGCGGGAGTCGTCATGACAACAGGTAACACCAGAGGAGGAGAAGGTTTCTGCTGCATGCCTGCTAAGTGTTTTCCAGAAAGAAACACAGAATATGCAAAGACAGTTTTGGTTTTACTTCAGTGTTTCAAGTGAAACAGTTCTCCAATTTTTTTATTTTTTTAAATCATGGCACCAACTTCAACCACCAGGAGCAATGTGGGGTTCAGTGCCTTGCCCAAAGACCCTTCAATATATGAGCGGCAAACAAAATCGTTTAAGATAAAGATTTATGAATGGTTTGGAAAATAAATTAAAGAAAAAGATGCTGTCTTCTTGACATTATAATTGCCCCCAATTAGAAATAAACATATTTGCACTTATACATACACAATGAATCTACTCGATCGATATATAGAATGTCCAATAGAGTTGGAAGAATTGCTTGAAAGGGAGTTGAAATAAGTGAACTTATGTAAACTGAATATACTGTTTGATGTAAACAGATTTCCACCTTAGAAAAATACGTCAAAATGCAAACACATAAAAATATATCTTAAATGAATAAAAATAAACAGTTCAACAGTTCCCCTAAGATCCACAGTCAGGACGCTCGTGAGCGGGAACATCTGTCTAGCTCAGCTTTTCCTGGGATATTTACACCCAATGAAGTTCAGGATGGTGTACATTAAGTCACTGACTAACATCCCTCCGACAGGCACAGACGTAAAGGAAGCACAGGTGATTTGTGTCTCCACGGGAACCAAATGCATCAACGGTGAGTACATGAGCGACCGGGGACTGGCGCTCAACGACTGCCACGCTGAGATAATCGCCCGGCGCTCGCTCATCAGGTACCTCTACACTCAGCTGGAGTTCTTCCTCAGGTCAGTGTCTCTTCCTCATCAAAAAACCATTAAATCAATTATATTTTTCACGTATTCGTCTTCTTTATTCACACTTCTCACCGTCTTTGTTGTCATAGCAACAATAAAGAGGAGCAGCAGAAGTCTATATTTGTGACGTGTGAAAGGGGAGGCTACAGGTTAAAGGACAACGTTCAGTTCCACCTCTACATCAGCACCTCGCCGTGTGGAGACGCCAGGATCTTCTCTCCTCACGAGGCCGGAGTGGAAGGTACCCATCACCCCCCCTCCACCCTCCCGTCGCTCCTGACATATTTTTAATTTAGTCCCATCTCGGCTCAGGATTCAGTTTCAACAGCTGTTTACTTTATTTAATTAAATTTGGAGACGTTCTTCGTTCGCTTCAAATCATTAAATGTGAATTCTGCCACGCTGTCCAAACACACATTACCCTCACATTTAAACAAGGCACTTGTAATTAGAGCTTTTTGTCATTCTTTGTCCTCCTCTATCAGTCTTTTCCCGCTCAGGCCTCCCACTCTGTCTGTCTGATTAACCTCCCTCTTATTCTTGTCAGAAGGCTTTCCATCGCACATGGCAGACTGAATAGAAAACAGCCACATTCAATTAGCCACTGAATAGATGGTGGCTGCTGCTAGAACAGCAAAAACTTTGATAACATAATGTGGACGGCGCCATTTTTGTTGACTTTTCCTCAAATGTTCCTGTTTACTGATTTGTTTGCCACAAATTCCTCCACAGTGGAACAAAACAGTGTTTACATTCCAGAGAGAAATGAAATATAATAGTTAGGAGGCGGATGTAATTCTAACTCATTGCATGGTGGAAAACTGGGCCTGATGCAGCAGGAGACATTCATTATTTCATGGTATATGGGAACATTGTGTTCCATTTTTGAGACATTAAGGCTCATTGAAACACATCAAATAATTTTGATCCCTTAGTTCTCCAAACCACCACTGTGGGGCGCAGCTGGAACTCAAACTCTGGCTCTGACCATTGACTGTGTAACCCTTGTGCTATCCTAGGCACTTTAACATTGGGAGTTGGGTCATCTAGACCCACTAGACAGTGCTCTGAACCTTTTTCTTCAATGATTTGTGAACCTCACTGGTGTCCATGGATTACATGACACCTACCTTTATCCACCTTTGTCATGGTAGGGAGAACACGTCAATGTAAGGGGGGGATCATCTAAGATAGCACAAGGGTTAAAGACTCATTGCCACTGAGCAGTACAGTCTGGTCTGGTCTGGTCTGGTTTAGAAGGATCAAGGCAACTCAGGTGAGCATTGCCTCTTAAAGTTGGACCGTCATGGCTCACATTAGCTAACAGTCAAGCTAACCACAACAATGGAGGTCATCCAGCAGCTCTTTTTTTCCCTCTTGGCTTTTGGTACTTTGTATATACAAAGTGTTCATCTTGTTTGAGAGAAGATTGCTGACAGCGAAGAGAAATACAGCCGCTTTTTTTGAGCTTTCTTCTGTTGTAATGACCTTCAGCCAATTAACAGGTATCAACGGTTAGCCCCGCCCTAACCGGTCTGTTCCATTTTACTCTAGACTTACAACCAATGCGGCCCAAAAATGGTGCAGTTCAGTCAGGCCATTTTATAACGGAAACACTCAAAATACCAGACTGGACTGGAGCGGACCTTACCGCACTGCTCACTGGAAACGAGGCCTAAGAGAACTGGACCGAGCGAGTGTGACGTCACCCATAAAAAAAAAAAAAAGGTTTACTTCAAGCTCCAATCAAATGAAGTAAATTCAGTCGCCATTTTTTCCCGATGCGGACACCGCCACCTTGGAACCAGATGTAGTCAGTAAAAATCTGGATAAAGGAGAAAATTTGATATTTGCTCCACACCACGGAGGCAGCCCATCAGTTTAGAAAACTAAAAATCTGAATTAATTTTTTTATTGTTTGAAAGTGAAGTCCAATAACTGACTTCTGGGACCAATGAGTCTAAAAAGTTAATAAATTTTAGATTTTATTGGAAAAAAAAAAATTTTCACTTTAATTTTTGGTGTTTATTGTTCTAATGTTTAAAGTTTACGTTTTTTTAAGGTTCTAACTTTTCTTCAAAAACTTCTACTTGTACTGTCTTTTTTTGTGGGTGACAAATCAGTCTCCTGTTTTTTTGTCTGTTTTTTACAGTGATTACTTTTGTAAAGTAATCTAAATCTAAAGGATTTTGCTTAATGTTTTATCAGCCTTTTCATTTTTCATAATTTTGACTTCTATTTTAAAAGTCAAATTTCAATCCCGCTTTATTGCTCAGTTCAGACAAGAATTTCTTTGTGTTTCTTCCTCAATTTCTGTTGAAGGTTTTAAATAAATACATGGATGGATATGACTGCGACAAAATATTTTTGTTCTTCACAATGAATAAAGTACGGTTTGGTTTTGCTTTCTCTATATTTTCCACACTAAGGTGACTTCCTGTTTTGATGTCTAACTAAACTTTTGTCTGGTCACGTGGATCAACACTAAACTGCAAGTGCTCATTCATGAGCAGGTAACTGAGATATCACGGAAGCCCTTCTCTGCAGTTTCTGTTACCTCTTTCTGGTCTTTCACTCAGATCAGGGAGACCGGCACCCTAACCGCAAAGCGAGGGGCCAGCTAAGGACGAAAATTGAGTCTGGGGAGGGCACTATCCCCGTGAGGTCCAGCAACACCATCCAGACCTGGGATGGGGTGCTCCAAGGAGAGAGGCTACTTACCATGTCCTGCAGTGACAAGATTGCACGGTAATTTAGATTTAGATTAGTTTGGATATTTTTCACTGGTCACTTTATTGGGAACACCTGTTCAACTGCTCATTAACGCAAATTTCTAATCATACATGTAGACAAAGTCAAGACGATCTGCTGCATTTCAAACTGAGCATCAGAATAAGGAACAAAGGTGATTTCAGTGACTATGAACGTGGCATGGTTGTTGGTCCTAGACAGGCTGGTCTGAGGATTTCACAAACTGCTGTTCTACGGGGATTTTCATCCACAACCATCTCTAGAAAAAGAGAATTTCCAGTGAGCTGCAGTCCTGTGGGTGGAAATGCCTTGTTGATGCGAGAGATCAGAGGAAAATGGCCAGACTGGTTCCAGCTGATAGAAAGGCAACAGGAACTCAAGCAACCATTGGTTACAACCAAGGTCTGCAGAATAGCGTCTCTAAACGCACATGTCTAGCCTTGGGAGAGATGGTCTACAGCAGCAGAAAACCACACTGGGTGTCACTCCTGTTAGCTAAGAGCAGGAAACTGAGGCTACAATTCACACAGAATCACCAAAACTAGACAATAGAAGATTGGAAAAACGTTGTCTGGTCTGATGAGTCTCTGTTTCTGCTGCCACATTCGGTTGGTAGAGTCGGAATTTGGCGTTTATAACATGAAAGCGTGGATCCATCCTGCCTTGTAGCATCAGTTCATACTGGTGGTGGTAGTGTAATGGTGTGGGGGATATTTTCATGGCAAACTTTGAGCCCCTTAGTACAGATTGAGCATGGTTCCAACGCTACAGCCTACCTGAGTATTGTTACTGACCATGTTCCTCCCGTTCTGACCACAGTGTACCCTGATGGCTACTTCCAGCAGGGTAATGCACCATGTCATAAAGCTGGAATCATTTCACTGGTTTCTTGAACATGACAATGACTTCACTGGACTCAAATGGCCTCCACAGTAACCAGATCTCAACTCAATACATCACTGGAACAGGAGATTGGCATCATGGATGTGCAGTCAACAAATCTGAAGCAACTGTGTGATGCTGTCATGTCAATATGGACCAAACTCTCTGAGAAAGGTTTCAGTACCTTCTTGAATCTATTCCACCAATATTAAGGCGGTTCTGAAGGCAAAAGGGGGTCCAACCCGGTACTAGCAAGGTGGACCTAATAAAGTAGCCGCTAAGTTTACGTATATAGTTTGGTGATGCCACAATTCACATTTGCTATGATTTAGTTCAAACCTCAATTTTTGTGTCACGGTTTTGTTTTTGTTCAGTATGTGATTTGTTTATTACAAAACAATAACAAAAAACAAAGAATTTTGGACATTTCCAATTTTAAATTAGTTAATGTGCGATTAACAACAAAGAAACACCTTTCAGGCAGCTTAGGCTAAGCCTGGTGTAGTGTAACAAAATAATAAACCCTAAATCCTTCTTAAAGTTGGCACTGTTGTTTGATACTTTCACTGTAAACATCCTGGTATGCAGTAGGACTGAAACGATTCCTACGATTTAGCTTAACGGTGTGACATACGGCTCAGTTTTTGATCAGAAATTGTGGCATTTATTTATATTTGATGGACCCCAGTCACACTTCCTTTGACGTATGAGCGCCCCTGTTTTTAAACAAATGCAATGAAAATTGAGTATATTTAGCAGTTTGGAGGCATGCTGGTCATCAGTGTCGGTTCTTAAGACTGCAAAAACGGGGAGGGATCCGTTGGAGTCGGGGTTTGTTTTCCGTCTGCAAGCAGATCAGCTGTTCACATTCAACGCAGGTCTGAAACGTTGCACTTTAAGTAGCTGTGATTCATGATGCCGCTTCCACGTGTCACCATGATCTACTGTGTGCCGCTTCCTTCCCGCTGTGTCCATCCACTCCATCATTCCAGCTTTGATGTTCTCCGCAGAGCTTCGGAATGACGTGACGGATGCTCGGTCCCTGTGGATCTTCTTCCTGCAGATCATGGTGTATTTAGTCTCTGTCCATGTTCAAGGCGTTGCGTTCTTCCCTCCTGATGAATGAAAGGACTCCTCCATAACTCATCTTCTTCTCCGTTTCGGGTCAGAATTGTGCCCCGCCTGCTCAGACTGAAAAGCTGACTGTGGGTTTGTTTGCAAACGCTGCTTTCCCTGTTAGAGGCGTCCAGCGCCGCTGCAACCGCTTCAGGTTCTGTCCAGCAGGGAACGATCAAAGCCAGCAGTGGTGAAAATGAGTTTTAGGGATCTCCCCCCTGACAGTTTTGCTTGCTGTGTAATCCAGCCTTAGTGTATCTCTGAGGACGTGCGTGGCTCAGGAAAATCCATCCGCTCACCGGCTAGTTGGCGGTTTGATTCTTCGCCTTGACAGCGCGGTTGCTGAGTGTGACGGACCTCTCAGCATCTCCTGAAGGTGGAAACATGCGTCTGACTCAGCGGGATTCAGGGCAGAAAGCTGCTGCCGGGTGACCCGCTGTCGTCCCGGCGTGCGTTTGATTCCCGCTGAGCTCGAGCGGCTCACATTGACCCCGACCCGCACACCCTCCCCCACTGAGCACATCGCTTTCCCTCCTTTGATCGCCGCACGGCTTCAGCAGCACAAGCAGGCTTCTTCATGGCGTCGGTTCAGTGCTCGTCATCAAACCGGCTTTTTACAGATTCATTTTCTCGTTTCCCATCAGCTCTTTTTCCTGGCGGGTTTTTCCGTTTTTTGGTTTTGTGCTCGTGTGCCTGTCTGCATCCCACGTGTGAACACATGATGTTTGTGGGAAAAGAAAGCAGCCGAGAAACAGCGACGTTTGACAGAAATGAAATTGAAAGCTTGAAAAACATACGTCTAGTGTTTGTTTGTGCTTCCCGGTGCCCCCCCCCCCGGAAACGATGCCGGTGTTTTGTGTCTCCGTATTGTTGAAGTGTTCACATTACAGGTCTGTCGGTCTCAGAAAAACATGGAATGTTATATATTTGTGCTATATTTGTGCTAAAATGATTTGAGGTTTGACAAACTCTTCTCACATCAAACATGGAAGCAGCCGACCCCCCCTGAAGCAGCCTGGGGTCTCACATTCATAATCCTCATTATCCCGGTTTCATACCGGATGTGTATAAAAGTATAAAAATCAGACAAAATATTTAATTAAGTATTTCTTAAAGAATCATTTATTTTCTTTGGTTTTCTCCGCAAATAAAAAAGTTGAATTGTGAAAATTTAGCAAAAGAATTTCATAAATATAACTTTTCATGCCTGTTTGTCAGAAAATGATATATTTTTCTGCCTTTATTGGGATTAAATGAGCAAAATTGGTTGTTTCTGTCAAACATTTGTTGTGCAGCAAC
Organism: Oryzias latipes; assembly: GCF_053564925.1. Classification (NCBI taxonomy): domain Eukaryota; kingdom Metazoa; phylum Chordata; class Actinopteri; order Beloniformes; family Adrianichthyidae; genus Oryzias; species Oryzias latipes. The sequence continues at coordinate 29,361,838 of NC_136257.1, read as the reverse complement.
TTCAAAAAGTTTTTTTTATGATATGAAACCTAGTTATTGCCGTCTCCGTTTGTATCTAGACTTGTGTTGTTACTCACGGAGTTCAGGTTTTTTTCCTGCGTCGTGACAAAAAGTTTTCAAAGAGACAAAGAGTTTTTTGTTCATTGCAATGTTTTTTGTACCAATTGTTCTACCCAAAATCTAGTCTAAAAATACAATTTAAAGCAGCTGCAGCTATTTTACAGAAAAAATGAAGATAAACGTTACCCTTAAAAGTTAGAGCTAAAAATAAAATAAAATATTTTATAAAAATATAAAACATTAAACCGATCCGTGGTAGTTCGCACAGACCACTGCTTTTTTTCGCTTAAAAATGATCACATCAGGAAATGTAAAGAAAGCATTCAGACTGTCAGACATGTCCATGCTCTTGGATGTTGAAGATCCTTTTCAGAATTGCAAGGATTGGAGCCGAAAGCCCCCCATCGACATTCTCCCGTCCATTTCTGCCTCCTCCTTCTTCTTAACGCTCTCTGTGCCCCCCCCCCCCCCCCCCCCCCCCCCATCGCCTCGCCTCTCCTTGTGTCTCTTGCTCAGTGAGCTGAGGAGGCGTCACTCCGTGGAGCATGTCAATAGGAAAAAGACTGGGGAGACTTGGTTAATGATGCAGTGCAGAAGTAGGAGGAGGTTGGATACTTCAGAGTCCATAAGACCCTGTGAGCCGCTGTGTGGCCGATCGTTTGTGTTTGTGTATTAATATTTATGCTCGTCTCCTGAGAAAATTCAGATGTGTCTCTGATAATGGGGCCGTGACTTCAGAACTCTCTGCCAATACGCTACAGTGGTGAAAATATAGATTTAAAATAAACTTTGTAAAGATTTTTCACCATTTTCCTTTATTTTTGTTAAATTTTTTTAAACAGCTTTCATCACGAAAAAAGTTATCTTTCTATTATCTGACGCTACATTTTTGCTAAAATACAAACAGATCTTTTTGATATATAGGAAAGGCAACTTTATTATTATTTCCTGCTCTTTGTCAATACACTATTGTAATCTTAAATTAATTAATACAGCTTTCTCTGTGTCGATACTGCTGTTTGCAGAAGGCTGAGAAATACATAGTTTGGTTTATTTAATACATTTATTTCACTGTCTTTTCCTGTTTTTCTGTTAAACTTTAGATTGTCCCCTGTTGACCTTCCATTGACCCCGCTCTAGTTTTAGATTTTACTGTTTTCTGAAGTTATGCATCCAGATCTGATTCTGCTCTTGGCACCGCTGGTCTGAATGGTTTGTGGTTCCAGGTCACAGTTTTGAATGAAGAAATCTTTATTCATATAGCGCTTTTACAACGCCATACAAACGCCTCATTCAAAGAAGAGAGATTTAAAAAAAAAAGAAAATTAAGAACAAAAATTAAAAAACAACTGCATGCAATTATAAAGGGCAATGTAAAACATTAAATAAAACGAGTAAAAGAACATAAAACTACTGAGTTTTAAGCCATTATAAAAGAGTAAATCTTAAATTGATTTTTAAAGCTCTTTACAGATTTCTTCTACCTTTTGCATTTAATTTATTTATGTACTTATTTATGTAGCAAACTACCATATTGTATCTCCACATAAAAGAAAATTATTCCTCCTTTTAAACAATTTTGAGAACCGACTTATGCAGTTTTTTTACATTTGTAGGTTTTTTTTATATTATTGATGATACTGTTTTGATTATAATTAATTACAATTATAACTAGTTTAAAAAAATGTAATTATAATTATTTTTTTTATTATTATTATGTTTTTTGGCTGCTAATCAAAATGAACAAACAAGTGAAGCTTTGTCAAGTTAACCTTAATAATTTAGCAGGTATAGAAAAGCTATGTTACAATAGAATAGAGTGAAATCAAAAAGTGAAATTAGAAATAATTGTCCAGTTTCTCCATTTAACGTGCAGCTTGGAGATCATCAGAGCAGCTCCTCAGGTGCTGAGCCAAGTCTCACTGCTTCTTTCTCCTCAATGAAACTGCAATAAATGAGGATTCTGATCACCTGACATTATTCATCAAACTCTTCCGACCGGCTGTCATCCCGATCCCGTAGCTCCCGTGTTGCGATTTGTCGAGAGGTGAGTGGCTTCTGTCTGATGCATGATGGGTGTGTTTTTTGCCTCTGCAGATGGAACGTGGTGGGCATCCAGGGCTCTTTGATGAGCTACTTCACTGAGCCCATCTACTTCTCCAGCATCATTCTCGGCAGCCTTTACCACGCCGACCACCTTTCCAGGGCCATGTACCAGCGGATCGCAGACATCGAGGACCTCCCACAGCCGTTCTCCCTCAACAGGCCCCTGCTCAGTGGTAGGAACGCTCAAGTGGTTTGACCACGTGGGAAAAAGAGGGGTGTGGGGGGCTTTAAAGCTCTATCTAAAAACTCCAAACCCCGCGGCGGGGGGGTTCACATTACATGTGAGCCGGGAGTGTTCGTGTCCCTGGGGGGTGGGTACTGGTCCTTGCTCCTGGGCGCTGGGCCCCGCCAAATTTCCAACTGTGGCCGAGCCTGGTCGGGCCATATTTACAACACCCTTTGTGGGCCCTCTTTTTTCCCCGGGGTTCCCCCCTCTTGGGCGGGGGCGGCGGGCCCCTGCCTCGCTCCTCCCTGGACCAACCGTGGGCCGGGCGGATGGCTGCCTGGAGTGCGGAGCGGGTCTCCCTTGGGGGGTCCTGGCTCGTACCTGGGGTTGGGGCGGGGGGATGCCCGGAACTCCTGGGTGGTGGTGGGGTGCTCGTCTGGGGCTGTGGGCGTCCTTCTCCGGTGGGGCCCTGCGTTGGGTTCTCCCGGCGCGGCGGGGGGGCTGCTCTCCTGGTTGGGCTGGGGCGGCGCTCTCTGGCTCTGGGGGCCTTGCGGCGGTCCTGCTGGCCCTGGCCTGGGTGGCGGGCTTGGTCGCCCGGGCGGCGGTTGTTCCCTGCCGGTTCCCGTGTGGCGTTGGGGGGATTCCGGCTGCCGCTGCTGCTGCGGTGGGGGTCTTGGGGTGGGGATGGCTGGGCACTCTCCCTCCTTCTTTCCACGTTCCACCATCCATTTTAGAAGAACATAAACACTCACCTGAGCACAGGTGTTAGCTCACCTTTGCATGACTGAATGACTGAAATATTTCACACTAGTTGGTTTTAAGGCATAAGTATGCGTGTGAACACTATCTGTTTTGTACACATGTCAACAGGTGGACATTTTTTGCAGCTAGCAGGTGTGTTTATAACATTTGAGTGTGTGTGTGGACAGGCTCCGCCCTTATTGTACTACATTTGAACCTTACCATAATGATTAACAACCAGTAAACTTGTTGCTTTATGCTGCTTCATGGTCTTATCCCCCTTCCCCTCCTATTATCACCCCCTACCCCCCCTCTCTCTCTAACGTCCCTCTCTCTTCTTCCCCTCTTTCCTTTTCCGTCCGGTCCAACACCAAAGATTTTCAAACATGTTTGAAATTAATAAAGTTTGGCCTCAATTACAAAAGGGGTTTATCCAAACATACCTTTGGTTTGTCTGAAAAAAAATAAAAAATAAAAACTCCAAACCCCAGATTTGAATGTAGAGCATCTGTTCAGCCCACCAGTCATTCACTCCGGACAGGAGGCCAGCAGTTTTCTGTTTGGTCTGCGCTGGCATTTACTTTCTTTCAGTGGAACTTAAATGGATTCATCCCTTTGTGGACACTTGCAGTCTTGGCCTGACCTTCTGGAAAGGCCAGAAGCGGCCGAGCTCCCCCTGTTCTCTTCTGGTTTCTTAGATTTTTTATTTTTCTTTGACAAATAAAAACTTGACTGCAGGAAAATGGAAAAAAAACTCCTTCAAACATGTCCAGTTTTGTTTTTCTTGTTTTGTTGGTAAAAGACAGACAAAATTATATTTGTTTTAATTAAAACCAGAAGTCTGCAACCTGAGACTCTGGAGCCACATTCCTCCCTATGTTTTTGAAAATTGCTAATAACTTCAACAAAGAAAAGGTGACTTCATTTCTTTAAGTCACGAGAAGGAATTAAACAGTTAAGACAGTTTTCTTTTTTGTGTAAAAAAAAAAAACTTTTTAAGAAATTATGCTTTAACTTCTCCTGACCATCACTTCACTAGAGATGGAAGAGTGAGAGCAGAGCGTGGTCGCTGTGGCCGGTGTGGGTACCGGATGTTCTCGGGGTCCTTCGTGGTCCTTCGACCAATGATGACGTCACACTATTTGATTGGCTGTAAGTTGCCACGACCAATGAGAAAACGTCGCTAAGTTTTTTTTAAAACTTTATTGACAATTTCGGTATCATACATTAACAATGACATTAACGTTAACAACGAACAATAACAATGTAATGAATATTGCTTCAAAGATCAGTCACCATTGCCAAACATAACATATTAACATAGAAAATAAAGAATAGAGAGGAAAAAAAGAAACAATGAACATAACACACAAATAAATAAAAACACAAGTAAAATAAAATAAAGGAACATAGAAAAAATCTAAATAGTCCAATACTAGTTAAGTATGGGGTACTCGTGAAGTTTGTATTTCTGAACAAAACTAAGCAATTTCAAGCCATTCTTCTTTTTCATATAATGAAGTGATTGAAAGTAAAAACAGAGCTCTTTATTAAATGTTATAAAAAGTGGTTTGGTCTTCAAAACTTGACCTCACCAAGATGGCGGTGATCTCCCATGGGGAACCACGTGATGTCTCCTCTAGTGATATAACTCATTGGAAGGACCCCGAAGGACCCCGAGAACATCCAGCAACCCGAGAACATCCGGTACCCACACCGTCACCACGACAACGTGATGGTGCGCTTTTTGTGAAAAAACGATTCAAACGTAAAAATATAAAGACAATTGAAGTTCTGATTTAATTCTTGTGTAAATAACCACGGTACGAGCAGGACAATGCTCTTCCATGTGTGCACTATCAGACATGAACGGACTTACACGGACGCAACTGCCCAACCCGAACAAATGTCTGTAAATAATTAACCTCGATTCACGCTGTGATTTGACACCCCTACTTATTTTCTGGACATTAAAGGTTAATCTGCTTTTGTTTTAGTCTTTCGTCTACGTCTGTTGGATATTATCCTTTTTAGTCCTGATAAATCTTGATTTTTTTTTTTTTATTTGAAATGGTTTATTTCAAGCAATCAAATAAGAATACATAAAAGCAATACAATCATCAGTTAAATCATAAATAAATGACCGTAGTGTTATTTGGTCTCAGCTTGTTGCAGTTTTTTCTTTAACGCTGCCAGCAGTAGAGGTAAAGGTGAAGGCGGTAACGGTGTGGCGGTTTCATCTTGATCCGTCAGGATGACAGGGGGGGCATCACATCACAGCCTCCTCTGCTGGGCTGCTCTCTAAGTGACGGGTGGAGGAGATGATGGCGGTGGGGTTATTAACCTTTTCCGCTTTAGAGGATTTTTAGCCGTGAAGGGCAGCGGCCTCCGAGCTCCGAGGATTTCAGCCCCTGTAAATCATCTTTGGCGACGAGTGCTGCCAAATAGAACCAAGGAGCTCCGTCCACAGACGCAGGGATTTATGTCCTCCATATATCTGCCATTTATGTTTGAGATACAGCGGAGGCCAAGGCCCTCTAATGATGTGGAAGAGTGTAAGCTCTGTCCCCAAAGTCCCTCAAGAGGAAGGCCTCGTTTTTCTCTGCTTTGCGAGGTGAAACGGCTTTTCATAGATGTCCTGGTTGTGTGGGTAATTGCCTTCATGTTTTCCACCTAACACAAGTGAAGAATTCGTTGAACGCTGTGGACGCTTGGACACGTCGTGTTTCTCCTCACACAGACGCTTTCTGCCTGTGTTTCAGGAATTAGCAATGCAGAAGCCAGGCAGCCCGGGAAGGCGCCAAACTTCAGCGTGAACTGGACGGTGGGCGACCAGGCTCTGGAAGTGATCAACGCCACCACTGGCAAAGATGACATGGGACGCGCTTCCCGACTGTGCAAGCACACCCTCTACAGCCGCTGGGTGCGACTCCACTGCAAGGTACAGAAAAGCTTCAGGCTGTTGATCTTAACAGCGATTTTACAGGAAATTATAGTGTTTTTTTTTTTTTTTTAGCATGTTCTTGTAGAATTTTTCTCATGATACAGGACATTTATTAAGAAAATTAGCTCAAAGTTGCATTTTAAAGCATTTCTTTGTTCAAATCGTTAACCAGGATCAATCGACAAAATTCTGTTTGAGAAAGATCGTATTAGTTATGTTAAAAATACGGAGCTCTATTATGATGCATCCATTTGTAGTCGTTTCCTGGTCTGAGCTGGTATCTGGCTCAATATTGCTGCCTTTTTTGTTGCACCTGTGTAATAATATGTTTATGTACATAAAGGGATTATGGGAAATGGGGAAGGGCTTACACCACACAGACGATCCTGCCCAACAGGATCTGGGAGGCAAATGCTCTGCCGCTCTGCAGACACTATGTTCTAGAAAACGACACGGGTTTATTGATTCAATAAAAACAGCAGGATCGTAATTAAAAGACCACTTGGAACGCCTTTAAAACAGAACAAAAGATGATCGGAGTGAAGATGATGGGGGTTTTAAAGAGAAAGTCTTTCCAAATAACAGAGGATCATCCTCCTCTTTGGATCAGTGGTCAAATGAAAACTCAAATGCGTGAGGAAAAGAGAGTCACAGCTGAGAGAACTGACCTTCAATTAGAGCCGAGTCATCTCTGCTGTCTGAAACTTTGTTTCATCAGTTATGAAGGTTTCAGGAAAGGATGCATTCTGTGTCCCAAAGGCTTGAAAAGAAGTGAGTGTTATTGAAAAGTGAGACAGCTGCGGCTTCTGCTGGCCTTCACGTGAGCACAGATCGCACCGCCATGGTGACTGGTGTCGGATGTAAAGCAGGGAGCCGGTGAACTGTGGCACAATGGGGAGGCGTTCTGAGGAGCGATAGATCACACCTTGAGGTGGTTGAGTTTGATGAATGTTCAAGGAGAATCTTACCACCTGACTGCATGGGGCCAAGCGTGGAGCTTGGTGGAGGAAGGATGTTAATGTGGGGCTTTGGCTTCGTAAAGACTGTCCTAATGCTTCAACTCACATAAAAACATTTTCTTTGCTTCCACTCCAGAGATGGAAGTTTGTATTTTAATCTGGCATGAGATAAACTTGTCTGGCTTGATTCAAAGTCCTGATTTCAACCCGACAATCATCTCTGGGATGAAATGAAAAGTGATGTAAGACTTTTATTTTGAAAGACCAGCGTCTGAAGCAAGTTTGTTCTGTGAGACGGTGGCGGCAGCGTTCATTGTGCGGATCGTTTGTTCCGTTGGCTGTTTCATAGAAAAGACCTCTACGGGTTGGTTGACTTCACCTCTCCTCTTCCTCCTCAGCTGTCGTCCATCCTGCGGATCAAAGTGCCGAAGCCGAGCTCCTACCACGACGCCAAGCAGGCCGCCACAGAGTACCACTCTGCCAAGAAGGCGCTGATCAAGGCCTTCCACAAGGCCGGCCTGGGCGCCTGGGTCAAAAAGCCCATTGAGCAAGACCAGTTCCCCCTGAGCTCCTGAGGTTCTCCCTGGACCAAGGTGGCTCCTCCCACCCAGACCCAGGCCAGAAGCTAGAAAGACCCTTCTTCTGCCAGCCGTTTCCCTTCTGACGTATCGCAGCGCACGTGCACTTTGTACCTGCGCCGCCTCTCAGACTGCTCATTCCTCAGAGGACCTCAGCGTCGGGTTTTCCCTCATCACCTTGATTTTTATTTTTGACCTTCCGTGTTGAATTTTAATTTTTGAGATCGTTGTGTTTCATGTCGTTTTGAATTTAAAAACTGGAATCACTGTGTTTTCATCTCTAAAATGTTTCGAATGCTGCGGAGGCTGAAATGACAAATCTGTCGTTTTTTCCCAGATGAAATCCAGTTTACGTTCAAATTTAGCAGGGGGGAAAAAAGGGCCCAGATGCATGCAAGTGTGCAAACAATCCTCACACCAGATTTCTGGAGCCATTTAGTTTTCTTTCAGGAAGGTCGGTCATTTTGAGGTCTGGTTATGCTCACATGCACAGCCTGGTTTTACACCCAGATCTACTACTGTTTTGCACGGATGCAGTTTTGTTCCAGAGCCGCCAATCAACCCGAAATCCCCTCCTCTACCTTTCAAGAATGAAACAACCAGAGGTGTGAGCTGTAATATATGTATTTCTCTTTTTGAATTTGTAAAATTAGGGCAGAGTTAATAGTTTGCTAAATGTATGTATTTAATTTATCGATTATTCTTTTCAATTTACATTTTTCATTTTTATTAGAAGTTCAGAACATTTTTAGAAGACAGCTGAAGGTTTTTGGGGGGTTAAGTCAGAGAACATTTCTAACATTAATACTGAACGGCTCATTTTATTCGATTTTTCTATCCGTTTCGTGGCGTTTCATCGCTGAAATTAATTAAAGGAGTGCAAAGACAACTGAGTGAGTGTATTCAGGAGATGATTGAGCGAACCTCACAACCGCGCAAGCGCAATGCTAACTGTGCGAAGCCGCGCAGTTTTTTGATTTTAAAATAAAAAAGGCGGATTTAGTGTAGGTTAAAACGTGATCGAATGCAGTGATTTTCACATTGACACAGATTGCAACCGTGCAGTTGTAAAGCGTGGGGTCGCACAGTTAGCATTGCGCTTGCGCGGTTGTAAGTTTCGCTCAATCATCTCCTGAATACACTCACTCTGTTGTCTTTGCACTCGTTCAATTAATGGCAGCCATCAAAAACACACAAAGAAAAGCATAAAATCTGCACCGTTTTGTGCGTACTTACTTAAGTTTTGGCATCTGGCCCTTTAAAAAACTAATGTTAATGTGTAAGGACCTAAACATTTACACTATATAAGTACACTTGGTAAATGATAAGGAAATCTAACTTGAATAATTCATAACCAACTAGTTTGAACTTATTCTGTGCGTCACAGTATGAGATTCATCTCTTTTAAGCCGCTGTATAAAAAAAAAAGAAAGTGTCACCTTAAGTATTGTCACCTTTTGGATAAATGGAGTAGAAAAAAAAGCAGTTGTGATGCTAGTTTAGCATAATTTTAGTTCAGTAAGGTTCATAGCGTCTGGATTGATAACTGACTTCTTGGGTTCTTCTATTATCAGACACAGTTGTGTTTTTCTTACATGTTGTCCGTCGAAACATGTAAGACAAACACAACCGTGTCCGATAATAGAAGAACCCAAGAAGTTAGCATACGGTAATTTTATTTTGAAAGTCTAATCAACTGTTGAAGCTTTTGTTTTGTACGTTATTTCCAGTCACTGTCATTTCATACTTGAACCGCAGGGTGGGGGGCGCGTGCGGACTCCGCCGCCTGGGTCTTGGGTCGAGCTTGGCGAGGCGCTGCACGTTGTACTTTTATTTTATTTATTTTTTTTATTTTTTGTGTCGAGCCAAGGCTTTGCATGGAAACTGAACTGAGAGGCTTGCAGAGCAGAACTCACGCGATGGTCAACTCCACGCGTCCATCCGCGAAAAAGTTTGAATGAATGCCAGCAACTTCCTCCACAGGCAGCTTTGAATCTCTTTTTTCTAGATTTATTTTATTGGGGGGGGGGGGGGGGGGGGGGGGGAGTTAGAAGGGATAACCTTCTTTTGAGTTTGTCTTCTGGAGTGGTCCCGCAGTGAAACTGTTCCTAGAACTTTGGTGGCACTCGTCTGTCACGTCCGCTGTTCATAGATGTACTGTAGCAGCACGACCCATAAATGAACGTATTTTCATGAAAACGATGCCCTCTGTAGAGACACAAACATGTTGCAGTTCCCTACACACAATCTCCCAGAAAGCCCCTTTTTTTTCCTGGTGAATATGCAGTCCCTGCATGAAGAACACTGTAGGCTAGTAGTTTACAACCAAACGTCGTGATGTCGCGTCTACGCCGCCCTTCCCCGCCCTGCTGCAGAAACACGGCAGGTCGCATATCCTCCGTCTGCCGGACTCCAGTCCGAGGAACACCGGTGGTTTCCGCTTCCAGCTGTCCGAGGGTTCAAACGGGAGTGTGCTTGAGTGTCCTAAAGCATACCGACTTTCACCAAAGATCGATGTGTGTGTTTTTTTGCCCGACTATTTTCTTAATGATGATTTATTTTGGAATACGGTTTGTCATGTGTGCCGTCAGGGTTCTGCTCTTACCACCGTTGTTCGTTCATGCTTTCTCCACTGCATTTGTAGCCGTCTGTGAGCAGTCAGTGTTTCTTGTGACCTGTGATCATTCTTGCCGCAGTGTAGTGTCTGTGTGTAAAAAAACAAAACAAAACAAAAAAGACAAATACCTATGGCAAACTTCTTCCCTCCTTTGATGCTGGAATTGTGACAAATGTCCTGTTTTGTTTTCTTCTTCTGGTTCTTTGTGACTCACCGGGGCCACCGTAGGACACGGCACCTTCACTGCCCTGGTCATGACAAAGTCCTGCATCTCCACTGTAGCCACACGTTCACAAAAGACGACAAACCCACAGGAAAAAAAGCAAACAAACCTGCACTGTTAAGTGCCTCAGCTTGAAGTGGCATCCACCAGCGGGCACTTGTTGATGTCATTTACAATATGTCGATTTTTCACTTCTATTTGGTAGTTTGGACTTAAAAACCTGAGCGTGGGACAAAAGCTATTAGCAGAAAACGTCCCCACCTGCTGCCGGCAAAACTGACCCAAACCAAAGTCCTGAGCAATACTCCTGAACCGTCCTTTAACGTCAGCCCGTCACAAACAGGAGTTTGACCCACTTTTCCCTTCTGCTCCCTTTTTTTTTGTCATTCTTCTCCCTCCACAAAGCTGTCTGAGGACTTTTTTTTTGTACATGTCCTCGTAAAGATTGCCTGCTTTAAGGTTTCTTTCTACTAAAGATGTCAACTGATGATGTCATGCTTTAAAAAAAAAAAACTTGTCAACGGTGTGGACGGACTGAACTAGCACAGCAAGAAATGAGCTGCTTCTGCTTGATCCTTTGTAAATCCTTGATGATGGTCAGTGCGCCCCCTGGCCCCTCCCACAGTGAGGGTTGAAGGGGTTGTAGTTTTGGGTATGTTTAATGACCGTTTCTGGGGTTTCTGCTCTCTCAACAATCGTCCTGTGTGTGAAATCCTTCACCAACAAGAACCACAACCTTGCATGTACTTACCAGCACTGAAGCTGCACCTAGCATGATGACAAACTTTTAAAGGACTCTGTAGAAAAGAACCTAATGAATATAGATATACAAAATCTACAAAAAAATAAAAGAGTTCTTAGTTTACGCTTGGCATGTGGTGAGTCGTTATTTCTGTGGATAAGAGAACTGGACTGAAGGAGTGGGACGTCAACCTTAGAAAACGGCTTCCTTCCAGATGAAGTCAATTCAGGCGCCATCTTTTCGCAGTATGGGCGTCGCTTTGTTGGAGCCAGACGACGCCGGTTAGCAGCGATTGGTCCAAGTCAGTCATCATTTCCATGGCAACCACTCTTGTGGAAATCTACACCCCTACCGCTTGAAACCAAGCTACATGAAATTTGTCAAACGTTAAATGAGGCATCTGATTGGTCAGTCTATAACTTGAATAAACTTTTACGACAGAAATAAAACATCATTAAAAAAATTGTGAATTAGCAAGAACATGAAACATTGCCAAGTTTGCAATGCGACTTGTTCGCTGTGGCAACCCCTGATGGGAAAAGCCGAAGGAAAAAGAAAGAGCAAGAACATTAGGAATCAGAGCAAGAAGGGCTATTCTGGCAAATAGAATTAGTATCTGCTGTTTATTTCTCAATAGAAGCCTATAGGATTTGACTTCCTGGGGTCAGTGGGTACTTCCTGTTTGGAATGCCAGGTGGGAGGGGCCACTCAGTCAAGTTCTCATATAAAGTCAGTGGTCTGAAGTGGTTTGTGTGGAGAAGATCTTGACTGAGGGGCAACACCTGGACTGCCCTCTCAAAACAGGTTAAAGAGAAAAACTAACTGCACCCAGGTGAGTACAGCAAGTGAGCACTCCATTGGCTCGTAACACAAGTTGGTCTCCATTCGCTTCAATGTAAAAAAAAGAACCCAGCTGTGTCATAAAAGTAAGCAGTCTGGTTCCAGAAACATTAGGCAGAATCAGAAATTTGGTAGTGAGTCTCCATGAATCCCATCCACTGGTTCATATTTGTGGTCAAAGCTAAATGTGGCGGGGTCTTCAAATTTGTTATGGAATTCTTGGCTCTGCAATGGCATGGTATTCCGTGTTTCAACAACACTCAGGGCATTTGTCCCCCCCAGGTGTTCACCTGACCAAGCTGGAAGTGACCCCAGAAATGAACATTTTGGGTTTAAATCTTTTTCACTGATTCCTACTGACATTTACCAGAGACCTAAACACACTGGCCTTTTTGTGTGGTCGTAGTACGTTGTCATTGTCGCACACCTGATCCTGAAAATCAGCAATAAGTAGATGACGATGTCTAAAAAATCATGCAGACACATCAAACCTTGAGTCCTAGAGTTGCCCACCCCTGTTCTACATAATAAAAGCAGCAGAACTTAATCAGCTGCAGTTTTTTTAAGCATAACACAAAAACACCCCGGCCACTCCACTGGTTTTTTTTTTTCTTTCAAAGGTAACACACGTGTGTCTGTTACGACTGGCTCTGGGTTGTAACAAATAAGAGGGGAGACAAAACCGGTTTTGGGATTCAAATTATAACATACTGTATATTTAAAGAATAACAACTAAAATAACGGAAAGCCTGAGAAATGTGCTGTTGCATGAGCGTAAGTGTAAGTTTGAAAAATAAAGCCGAACCAAACACACGAGTGCCTGCAGCTGGAGCAGAGAATAGGCAGGGCTGCAGCGATTTTAACCTCAGAAACTGTGGAAAACATGTGACTGAGTTGACTGAAAATGTATATTTAACACTGATCAGTGGAAAATAAAATTCACTTAATTTACCTTTCACGATTATGACAGGTGAGGCCTAGCCTCACATGCCTCACCTTAACGCACGTCACTGGCAGCGCCGGGTCTGGACTTGGCAGGCAGACCAACAGAGCACCTAAATGGCGGATCCTATATGCCTGTCCTCCAATAGTCAAACACCTGTGCAGGATGAGGAACAAAGGCAGCAGAAACAGACTCAGACCCATGGCCGTAACGGTGTCCATGTGTCTTTTTTTAATTTAAATGCATTCTTTTATTGTCTTTAATGCTTAAAAACGACACCAGGCTCTTTCATCCCGAAAAACTTGTCTTCTAATTAGCATCACAGGGCTTCATTCTAAAGGGTTGCTAGCAGCCAAAGTGGGAAATATACATTTCAAATGGATTTTCGGTTGTCGTCTCCCATCACTGCTGGAGTAGCTTATTTTGTGGGCTGACAGGACAGTTTTGCAGACACAAATTGCAAATGTTCTTGGTGTCAATCAGACTCAAGGTGAGGCTGGATTAGTCAGGCGGAGGCGTCTCATGAATTTTATTCCAGGTTTTAATCTTCGGGTCACCCGGTGAGTGAGAGCAGAGCTTGCATCTTGTTGACTTTAAAGCAGCTGGCATTAAGAAAAAAAAAAGCGACGGACCAACTGTTGCGAGAAAATCTGTTTCTAAAAAGTAATTATGAAGTCATAATACCTTCATTGTTATTGCGTGTATATGCTCCCATGCACAATTAAATCGTTTATTAGCAGAAATTGTTAAACAAAAAATGATCCAAAGTTTTCTTTAAAGTTCTCATACCCCTTGGAGTTGATCAAACAAATGTTAAATCTGTCTGTTTCCCTTTAGTTCTTCTTTTCCTGGTTTTTACAGCAAACGCGGCAGAATCAGTCCAACTCACAACCTGAGCTTTCATCCAATGGTTTTAATGTTCAAAATGAATAGTGAAAAACTAACAAACATAACAGTTTTTGTCAAGATTTGATTTAACTCTGCTTTATTTTATTTTTGTTAATGTAGAAACTCTATATTTGATGGTTCCAACAGACTGAAAGAGGATTTTGACTTCACAAGTAAGGTACTTGTTCAACGATGACCATGTCCAATCTGTCTTTTTGATATTTTTCTTCAAATTACCAGTACAACGACAAAGAACTAGAGGATGTTGGTAAACTGTTGTAAAAAAGAAGATTGTGGAAGTTTTCCAAAGATTGGGATGGTAGATATTGTCATGTAATTATGGTCGGAAACATGTCTGAATGTCTTCTTTAGTTGCCAGCTGAGTTTCTGTCTTCACATTCAAAGTTTTTTTTATTGACTATCTCTATTGATTATTGGCTTTTGGTTTTAATTTGTTATTTGTCAATACATTTTCCAGAAATAATCTGGAATTAAAGCCGTAAGCGGCATTGTATAGCCCACAGGCGCTACCAGCCACTCCATCAGGCCCGTCAATCACCCTCTTCTTCTGCGTCTGCCACCCTGGTCAGAGCTGCAAATTCATGAAAAAGCCAAATTTTTTGGTCCAAAATGGTGGCTTTTCTGTTGGTTTATGTCCATAGCAACCATTGTATGTTTTGTTTGCCCAGGGGGTGACGAACAGGACTGTGTAATTTTCAGAAGAATAGGCAAAAGTTTGTTTTTGGATTTCCTTGACAACAGTGTTTTTTTGTTAACCGCGCCTGCATTCCTAATATTTTTATGTCATATGTCATATCATTTCATTCAGCCTGAGCAAAGCATTCATGTATTACATTTTCACTATAGTCTTGTAAAAAATGTGCAAGCAAAGGGGAACGCCACTTTTGCGAGTGCGCCACGTAACGCCGTTTATAATCTACAACTTCTAATTCCTACATTGTTTTCCCTCAAGTGGCTTCCAAACGATGCTTGAAGAGTCAGGGGGCAATAGATTGAAATCCCTAGGAGGAGTTTAAATTTGTAGTAGGTACTAAAGGTGATTTGGATATTTTTGGGTGTGAAATTTTGTCAATCAAGCAAAAGTTCTCCATCCCATGTTGTGGTAAAATGTGAAAATCGACAAATTGCCCACTTTGCCACAAAATGGCCCCTAAGGCATAGGCCCTATAGCCATCCACTAATATTTTCTTTTGGATGTCCTGAACATGTGTGTTTTGGTTTTGTTTGTAGATTTTGACTTTTATTTTTTGATCCATATAAGAGATTTTGGTCCCATTTATTTTCTGTTTCTCGCTCTGTGATGTCATCATTTTTGGTGAGTGGTTGCTCTCTCAGCCCAAAATTCATTTTTTACCGGCCACTTGGTGCGTGCAAATTCGGGCTGCTTGTTTAGTAATAATTAGGTCCCACATGTCAGCGGATCTCTTCTAGTAGACATGAGTGTGTTGGAAAGCGGTGCCGGTCCAAGGCCCGGTGCTGGAGAACGGCGCCTGGGGCTTCTGGTGCAGTCAGACTGTGAGGGAGAGGGCAGCCATTTGTGCCCCTGAGAGAAATGACAAATCATTAGCTCTGGTCCAGGGGTAAATGGAAGCCACACTCCTCCAAGGCCCACATTTCCATTTCAATTTTCTGCTCAACAGAGTTGATGTATGTGGCGAATCACATGGCAAGAAGAGTCTCCACCTCAGCTGGCTCCAGCCTCCTGTTATTCACTGGTTAGAGTACCTCTGCGACCTTGTGCCTGAGCGTGTGTGTGTGAGTATGAGTGTGTGTGTGTTTTATTCAGTGATATCACCAACTTACAGAATTCAAAAGCGATGTCTCGTGACAAAAAGAAATCCCTTGATGCACTGCAGGGGCTTCACATCACATGACACCAGGCTGCAGTAAAGTCCTGACTGATCTTCAGGGTTTCTGCTGTCACCAGGTGAGATTTGGACTTGAGTCACGTTTGTTTATGACGTTTGTTTGGGTTATTACTACTATGAGTTTTGATGTTTACCCGTATCACTGAATTCTGCTCAGAAAAAACAAGATTAGAAAGAAAGTTTAGCTTAAAGCCATCTTCCCGCAGAAAAGAGAAAAAGTGGAATGCTTGATGAAATGGGAAGAACCAAAGGATGAGCTTCATATCACACAGTGAGTCGCAGCACAGATGGATTCTGCCAAAGTAAAAGTGCATAATTAGCAGCAGTGGGACCACAGACTGTAGAAACATCAGGCATGACATATCGCTGATGAAACAGCATCATGAATATCTGAATGTGATCACGTCGGCAAGAAAAAGGAAAAGTTGTAACTGCTACACTGAAATGTAACTGTAAAAATAAAAAAATTGAACGCACAAAAATCTGTGACGACTCACTGAACTGAGGGGAACGCACGTGTGCACGACACAATACAATGCAACAAAATCATTGATGAGGCTCTCTTGCCTTTTTCCTCACTATTTTACAACTTTATTCTCATCAAATATTGTGTTTTTTTTCGCATAGTTTTATTACTTTATTCTCACATAATGTTAAGTTTTTTTTTCTTGTAATTGTGTGACTTTTATTCTCATAAATGTTGACTTCCATCCCATAACCTTCCGTCTTGATTCTTATAAAAATTTAACTTTTTGTCTTATTTGTGTCACTTTTACCCGTAGAATTTTTCATAATTTTACGACTTTATTCTCGTGCAGTTTGTTCTTGTAAAACTGTTTTTCTCATATTGCTATGACCTTATTGTCATATGTTTATTTTTCTTCTTTTATGTTGGCCTTTACACTCCATTGTACAATATTTTAGAACAAATATATTTTTTACATTTCTTTTCTGAAAAAAATTGGACAAAATGTACTCTCAGTAAAATTTGATGAAATTTAATAAAACCAAATTTCACTGGACTCAAACTTAATAAATTACAACAGAAAATTAAAAACTCTCGACTTAAGCTGAAAATGAACCAATGTTGTAGCCAAATGACTGCCTATAAATGATTACTTTAGAGTCACTGTTGTTGTCACGGATTCCTGAAGCGGTTTTAGATTTGGGAAAAATGTATTTGGATGTTCAAACACCACAAAACCTGAAAGAATTACCCTTTTTCATTTTTTTTTGTTTCATGAAAGAGCCCAAAATCTCAAACTAAAGTCTAATGAAAAAATTGTTTTGAAGAAATGTATGTGATCAGAAACAAAAAGACCACCAAGTTGACAAAGGGTGCTTTCAACTTTGATGTACTTAGTTTTTCCCCTTACAAAATAAATCTTGTATAAAATTCCTTGTACCAAAGAAAATTGTCCTATGGAGTTGGGGATGCAGCAATATTAAGTCTAAATTATTTTTTTAATTATTAGGAAAAGTTAGTCTTTGATTTACTGGAAACCAAGCCAATGACAAACACACCTCCTTCAGCGGAACCTTCTGACCGATCTCTGTGATTGGCACGGAAGCCATTTCCTGTTGCTGGGACGATCAATATGTGGAATCAGCATTGATTCAACTCTAAGTGAACATAAAGACGGGGGCGCAGTGTAAATGAATTGACTCCACATCCTCGGTCGGTCGATAATTGCAAAAGCATCTCTTTGGCACCGTGCAACATTGTAATTGACTCAGTGGTAATCCTGTGTGTGAGAGGAGAGCAGATAGGCTAAGTATAGAGAAGAAAGTGTCAAGAGGAGACGCAGATTGAGCTTATCTGTGAGCTCAGGCCTTCCTTTGTCAGGACGGCTCAGTTCTGATGAAGACTCTTTGAACCTGACAGAATAATTAAAATAAAAGAGAAAAAAAATATAGCTGACATTTGCGGTTTGACCTTTCTGACTTACGTGGCAAAATTGGCACCGTTTTCACAGATTGCATTATAATAGCATTCTGGTCTTGTGCGCATCTCTGTATGTGTGTCTGTGGAAAATCGACCGTTTAAGTGTGGAAGTGTACATGAAAGGGGGGTGTATGTGCACCACTGGTGTGTAGAAGTGTGGGAAAGAATAAAAGAGTAGGTTTATGACAAATCACCCAGTCATTTTCTCATTCAGGAGCCGTTTTCTCGTATACCAGGATATTTGAATAGCTAAATTGTGCAAACAAGGACTAATATCTCCGTGCCCTTGTCACTGGAAAAGTCAAAATGAAGATCGCCGATGTTAGCTGTGTGTCTGTGTGTGTTTGTGATTATCCTGCAGGGGGTTTGGGGTCCTTGTTTCCTTTTCATGGTGCAAAATAAAGTGATTATTCAGCTGCAGTTGTCATAAACTGCTGTATCGATATTTCCAACTATAAATAATGGAATTGTAAGTTTGCATGACTGATCAAATTCACAGGCATAAAGTCAGTCTGATCAAGTTTTTAGTCTGTCTCAGTTTTCTCGTTTTCCTCAATTTAAACTCAGGTTGACATCTCCACACACTGATTTGCTCACATGCAGCTGTGCTCATCATTATCGTCTTCCTAACACAAAAATCCAGACTGATTACAAACGTAAAAAATATTAAAAGTAGACACATTTACGAAAATGACTTTGGCTTAGAGCAAAGCCTCAAATACAAAAGAGGTTTATATAGATATACAACTTGTGTCAGGAGAGCTATAAACCCCTACTGTAACCGTAAATTCAAAACAAGAAGTCTTCAGATCTTATCTGTTATTTAGGAGAAATTAGAAAAAAAAAAGTGATTAGGACATCTATAAACTAAGTTTCGGTCAGTTAGCCCAAAAGTTCTTACAGTGAGAATCTAGGCATCATTGATGCGACGATCCACTTTGCCCACAATTTGGTTCAAACCTCTAGTTTTGGCTCACGTTTTTTTCTTTTCGATTCAATAAATGATTTGCGTAACACAAAACAACGAATAACAGAAAATTCATAAAAATATATATTTATATTTTAATAAGAAAAACTTCTCAATTGGCTTATACGAAGCTTATTACATGTCATGTAATAAAACAAAAAAATAAATGATCCTTCTTAAATTTAGCTAAACAACTGATCAACTCTTTCAACGTAAAAAATACACCAATATACACAGTAGGGATGCAGCAATTTACTTTCCCCACAATTTGGTTCAATGGTGTAACGTGTGATTTAATACTGAGAATTGTGGAATCCCAATGTGTATAGACTGAACCTGTGGAGGTATATGGAGGAGTTTAGGAGAGGTGGTGGTAGAGCTGCTAAGAGGATGTCTGAAGAATTGAGAAGAAGTGCTCTGGTTTCATTTTTATGAAGAAAGGAGATGTTCAGAGAAACTACAGAGGAATAAAACTGAATTGAGTTAAATCACAATGAAGTTTTGGAAAAGAACATGGTGGTGGACTGATACAGGAAGTGAACATTTGTGAACAATGGTAGGATTTCATACAAAGAAAGAGAAACATAGATGCAAGTTTTGTTTTGGGGGACGGTTGGAGAAAAGCGGAGAAGATCAGAAGGTGCTGTCATCGTGTTTTTTGTAGATCAAGACAAAGTCTATGACAGGATACAGAGAGAAGAGCTGCGGTTTGGGCGACGTAGTCTGGAGTGGCAGAGAGGAACATTGGCGTCATTCAGGACATGCTTGAGAGGTGAAACAGTGGTGAGATGTTCTGCGGTTGTGACAGGAATTGAAGATGGAGGTGGGACTGCACCAAGGGTCATCTTTCTTTGCTGTGGTGATGGACAGACTGACAGATGAGGTTAGACAGGAGTCTCTGTGGATTGGATAGTCGTGTTTGCAGATGACATTGCGATCTTTTGTGAGAGCAGGCAGCAGGTGGAGGTTGAAAGAAACGAAGGTAAGCTGCAGAAAAGCAGAGTATCAGGCTACTTCAGAATTCCCTCCCTAACCTCTAGTAGACTATAAAAGCGGGACCATCTCGTTCCCTGGCTTTTACCTCACTACTTTTTTTTTTTAAACTGCGAACATGACGTCACTCATTTGCTGAAATAAAAACCTAACGAACATTTTACAACAACCATTTCTGAATCCACTCAGTTCCGATGATAAAAACATAAGTGAATTATTTAAAAATAAGTTATAAATTTAACTACATTTTTTTCAAATGACCAATGCATCCTGGTCACCAATAGTAAGCATTGATGCACATTACTTTTTTTGCAGAGACTTTTGGGTAATTTCCAGGACACAGAATTTTGGAGTTATAGATTTGGGCACTCCGAAAAAAAAAAAAAAAAACGATGAGTTAGTGCACTAACTAGTGAGTGAATTTTGACAAAGAGTCAAATTGTGTCTGTAAATGAGAGGAACTCAAGTGGAACAGTGAGCTTACAGGGAGCAGAGGTGGAGAAGGTGGAGGGCTTTCCGTACTTTTGTTCCTCCGAGCACCACAGAGTTCAGAGATGAGGTGGAGAGGCGTGTAGAAGCAGGTTGGAATGGGTGGAAGAAGAATGGAAGGAAAGATGTGGAAGACTGCGATGACAGCAGCCATGTTGTTGGTTTAAAGACAGGAAGCAGAAAAAAAAGAAAACTACAATCACTTTTCGTTCATCTTTAAAACCCGTTTTGTTCCCTTTCGGGGTCACGGGGCTGCCGGAGCCTATCCCGGCCACTTGTGGGCGAAGGCGGGGGACATCCTGGACAGGTTGCCAGTCTGTTGCAGGGCCACAATCACGCACTCTCACATTCACACCTATGGACAAGTTAGAGCAGAGGTGTCTAACATATGGCCCATACATACATACAGATTGTTCAATATGGCTCAGCCATGAAGAGAAAAATTTCTCTGCACGAGCCAAAAGTGAATCCTAACAGCTCTGCGTCTATGTAAGATGTAGTTTGGTTCTCCTTAGATTCTCACCGCTGTTACGTTGCTATGAGAATGATCGGTAGTGACACCAAGACGTTGTCAAAAAAAAAAAGCTTGAAGTGGAGTGCTAAACTTTCCAGGAATTATTTGTTCACGGAGCTGAATGCAAAACCTGCATGTTTGGTATGTCATCAACAGGTTGCAGTGCTCAAAGAATATAACATTCAGCACATATAAGACTCAGCATAAAGAAAAGTTTCACCATTTGTATTTTTGAAAAGAGAAGATTCACCAACTATTAGCTGGACCGACAAAATAAGCGTCTGCATTTACTGCAGCCGAGATGTCAGTGATGGAGCCGTGACAGTAACCTTTTTGCAAACAAGTTGGAGCAAACATCCGAATCATTTTCAGATGGTGAACTTGTTGAAAAATGCTGGAGGCTGCAGAAGTCTTGTTCCCCAAAAAGCAGTCGACCTTTTGGCCTCTGTGAATGAATGTGTAATAATAAATCATTAGGCTACCATATTGGTTGAAGCATTTTGTCCTACTGAGAAAAAACAAAAAAACAAATCTAAACTGTTATTTTGCTTTTATCTTACTGATCCGGCCCAATTAAGATCAGACTGTGGCCCCCGAACCAAAATGATTTTGACACCCCTGATTTAGGGTAACCAAATAACCTATGAAGCACATTTTTTGGACGGTGGGAAGAAGCTGGAGTCCCCGGAAAAAAACACGCATGCACGGGGAGAACATGCAAAGTCCACACATAAAGGCCCCCCATTTTAGTCTGTTTCAGGTCCCCCAGCCGGGGATCTTCTTGCTGCGAAGCAGGAGCGCTAACCACACACATTAAAAATTTTAATAGAAACCTTAGATTTTAGTAATTTTTTGGCTTCGTTCTTAATATTTATGGTTTTTCAGGCAAATCGCACAACAAATTTTAACATTGAAAATCAGACGTTTATTGAATTCATTTAAAGAAAACCAGGAAATAGATCAGTTTTCTCTTAATGCGACATAGAAACATACAAAGAAAAACACAGTTTTGTTCATTTGTATCCTTTAGAGATTGTTATGTTTGCTTTTCAAATCTAAAACTATAGCTTAAAGTAAAAGTAGTGATGGTTGCATTTTTCCAGAGGTTTTTTTCCGTTATTTTTCTTTAATGGTGTGCATTTGGAAGCAGAACTTCAAATCATTTATCACAAATCCAAGTGTTTTATCTTATGAAGAAATTCTAAAACTCATATCTGAAAAATTCCAAAAGTGTTCTTCATTTCTGCATTGATAGAGCAATAAGGTGAATAATTGAAGAGATTTGAACCTTTTTTGTGAGCCGCGAAGAAAAAATAATAATGAGGATTTCAAAGTGATGTGAGATGAAGAGGCTTCTGAAGACGTCTCATTACCTCTGTGGAGCTTTGGCAGTGTGCTAACTCAAGGAAAGAACTTTGAAAACTTCAGTGTCTGCAGATTTATCCCCACAATTTTCCACTTTTCCACAAAAAGCAAGTGAAGGGACCCTTCAAATGTAATAGTTTGAATCAAGCTTTGAGAAAAACTGACCAATGAGAACTAAAAACTGCTGCTAGGATACTTGCAGAAGCTTCTAGAGGTTTTGAAGAAAAAATAAAGAGGTTTTGATTTGGATTTTTCAGTTTTTGAAAACAAAAGTGTTCTTCTAAAGATAAGACATTTTTACAATAGAATGTGCTTTTTTTAAAATTCCTATAATGTCCTGTTTTTGACTAATGATTTAATTGAAAATCTTGATGAAAATCTGCGTTTCTTAATTTCAATATTTATTGTTCGAAAATGTCTCACTGCCTTCACCTTTGGTCAGCTTCATTGTACTGCCACCAAGTGTTGGAAACAAGACACGTCCAGCTTCCGTCTGCAGAGGATTCATTCCACTCCTCCTGTGATTTGGAATAAAAATACCTCACTTGACTTCCGCTTTTTTTATTTTAAAACCGCACAGACCAGATTTGGAAAGTTTCCCTCTCTTAGGCAACGCTCTGCTGCCATTTCACAGAACCATTCTTATCTGAGCTCCCGATCTTTCTCAAAACAAAAGCCATCAGTTTTGCATTTTTCCTCTACAGCAGCAAAAGAAATGTGACTTGACAGTGAAAGAAGTGTGTAGGCTTAAGTAGATCATTGAACACAAACAACAGAGCAGTGTCAATGAAACCGTTTTAATGGAATGTGGTTTTATTGGAAGCTGGAATGGTGTTGAACTGTTCAGCTGATGCAGATCCTCCTCAGAGTTCATTGTGCAGCAGCACCTTAGCTTTGTTCATGTTGCTGATCACTGTGGAGAAACAGAGCAGAGTTTACCCCAAAGAGCTCACAAATCCAGAGATCAGGCTGCACGAAGCAAAGCATGTTATTCTGGATAAAGTGTCTTTATTTGAAGTGGCTTGGAGGATGTGACGCAGAATCTTTTAAATAAACTGTTGCATGAATGAGGTGTGATGAAAAACGAAACGAACAGCCATTTGTCTTTTAACTGGCTTTCCAGTAAACTAAACCAGATTTATTCCACTAAATGTGCTTACATTTTTTAAAGAGTATGTAGGATTTAAGTTTTGAAACTCTTCCTTCGACTATCATTAAAGGTTAAAGTAAGATGTGAATTAATAACAGTGCTCCAAAGCGCAGAAACACTGAGGATTAACCTGGAAAAACTCCTGATTAAGGTAGCTTTTTATTTGAGTTTTTGACTTAAATTCATCTGAAATTTTACGCATCAGATCCTTTTTAAATGCATTGACACCCTTGTTTTGTCATTAAAATGTAATGAAGAAAAAACACATTTAGTGTCACAGTTATACTTGTTTTTTGTATTTTAAACCTTTTGAGACCTGGCGTCCACATTATGGGTTATATTATCACAGTAGTTCATTCATGTGGCTAAAAATGAAAAAAGGCCTGTTGAACAAGAGATCAGGTCTTAGGAGGTTAAGTGGGAACACTTCCTTTTACAGTACAGTATTGCCAGGGTATTTAAGTGGTATTTATATGGTACTTTTGTTGTACCTACTGGGTACTTAGAGGGTATATGTTGTGTATGTATGCTGTACTGTATTTGGTTCATACCTGTGTGGTACTTACTTAGTATTTATGCTGTACATTCTAGGTTTTTACAAAGTACCTAGTGGGTATTTATGTGTTTATGTGTTTTTTGTATAAAATACCACAAGAGCCACATTATCAGACACTCTTGGGTTATTTCATCAACCCGATTACTGTGTTATTCAGGTTGGTGTACTGTTGGGTTACTTCTTTAGGAGGAGTTTCATTTTAACCCAATTTAAGTTTTTCTTTCTGAGTTAAAGTAATCCTGAAAAAAGTTAGTCCCGTTTTAGCCTTAAAGGTTTGGTTAAAAACAACCCAACCTGGCTAATTTTTACCATGGAAACTTAACCCGTACCACATAAATACACAGCAAATACCATGGAAGAACCCAGTAGGTACAACAAAAGTATCATATAAGTACCACTTAAATACCCTGTCTTAACCCTTGTGCTATCCTAGACACTTCAACGTTGGGAGTTGGGTCATCTAGACCCACTAGACAGTGCTCTGAACCTTGTTTCTTCAATGATTTGTGATCTTCACTGGTGTCCATGGATTACATGAAATCTTTCCACCTTTATCCACCTTTGTCATGGTAGGGAGAACAAATCAATGTAAGGGGGGGTCATCTACGATAGCACAAGGGTTAAATACCCTGTCTTTTTGAACTGTTAAAGGAAGTGTTACCCGTGAGGTAGTTCACTTTTAAGTTAAGGAAGCCCTAATAAGCCTCGTTTATTGGGGCACTTCTGTGGATGGTTGGATACTTTGGAAGCTCCGCCGTCCACCATGTCACAGAAGTGGGGCTTTTTTTCCCCACATCATTACACTGATGCTGTCACTCCTAAAAGTGGAAACAGTTTCAAACTCTTCAACCCAACTGAACCATTTATGGTAAATTGGCCTAAATGTTGGTTGGACGTGTTCCTGCTTTTCTAAACTGAAAAAAAAAAGAAGGAAATTTTCAAAAGGGGGGGGGGGGTTAATGTGCCTGCAGGAAGCTGACAGGTGAGACCTGTCAAACAGGGAGGACTTTCAGTTACTCACAGAGTGCGATATCCTCCGGAGCGTAGGCGTAGTGGCGGTTGCTGTACCGTCCAGTGATGTCTGCACGCACAGTCAGTGAGGGATCTGCACAAAGACGCTCGTTCAGTTGGAAGGAAGGCTTGTGACCGAACCAGTCTGAACTGTGCTAAACCAGTTTGTGTCTGTCTATGTGGCATCAAAAGTAGCTACTGAGGAATGAATTACACAATGGGACTCAAATTTTTATATTTGCTGTCCTTAAATAGGATTATTTTAAGACCATATTTACCAACAAAGAGGATTCGTGGAACATAATAGCCATCAGGAGCCAGATTCTTGTCCATGGCTTCCTCCTGTTTTTCAAGAAGGCACAGTTGTCAGGTATTTAGAACGATATTTGCAATCTTTTTTTTTTTTTCCACAAATAGTTTCATTTTTTTGTAATTGCAGACCAAAGTGAAAAAATGTCCTTATTTACCACCAAGTTGATCATGATGAATTCGTCTTTAGCCATTTTCTGGAGGGTGTCGTTAGCAACAAATGCTTTCTTCAGAGCTGTTGACACAATTCGCTTTAGTCTGGTGTTTCTGCTCAGCTAAACAATGAATTAAACATCTAGTGTCCCTCAAAATTTCAGCTCACAATCAAACCAATTAAAAATGGTCTAAATGGTCCTGAGTGGCAGATGAAGGCTGACAACAGAGCCTGGAGCCATTTCCCTTTGGACATGAAACTATGAGTAACTCTGAACCAAAATCTGAGTTTTCCCCTTAGTGTCTGCCTCCAAACATTTCCTGGAACTGTGCTGTATATCTCAGGAACTTCCTCGCCTGAATGCAGGTTTGAAAGAAACTATAGGCTCACTAACAGTGTGTATTCGTGCATGCAGTGTTTTGTTTTTTCCCCGGCAAAGCAAAGTTAGAGCCGTACCTTGGCTGTACGGGCACTCGTCTTTGTGATGAATGACCATCAGGGGCTTCTGACTGAGAGAGTGAAACAATAAAGCACATTTCTCAACACAATAGTGAGCGTGAACGCAGCCTTGCACGTCCGAATCATTGAGAAAACAAATTGCCTTGCCAGATTGTAGATGATTAATGATAAATGCAAACATTCTTTGCTTTTGTGGAATAAGAAGAAGGCCACAGTCCATTACGTTGAAATACTGCACTAATATATATTTAAAAAATTAAGAAAATATAATAAACAAGTGAGGTCTTACCTCCTTACTGCTTTTGAAAGACCCTCGCCATAACTTTGGACCCAGTTAATTTCATCACCCCATCCTGAAGAAACCACAAAGAGAATCTAGCTCTCTGCTCATATTTCAGTCAATCTGGTTCCTGGTGTTAAGAAGCGGGAAGCATCTACCTTTTGACAGGGGATTAGGCTTCACAGTTTTCCTTTTCTGCTCTGCGGCTCCGGCGCAGATGCCGATGAACGTGAGAAGGATGACCCACCGAAGCATGGCGCCACGTCCTTTTAGAAAACTGAGCGGGAATCTGCACTGAGACGGAAAAAAAAAGACAATTTAAAACCAAAGAAATATATTTCCTTTTAATCAACTGCTATGACAGGTAACAAAGACTAACTTTACAGAGAGTGTTGACTCACCAAACAAACCTGACGGGCCTTTTCATGGTCAGCCAAGGAGAAAAAGGAAAGTAAGATTAGGAAAATCAGTGCGGTTTTAAAACTGTACGATGCCAGGATTAACAGTTGTAAAAGACTTAGTTTACACTTTGTAATGGGAATTAAAAACCTTGCTTTTTAAATTAACCACTTAATGATTCTGCAAATATAAATCCACATCTAAAAAAAATTGAAATTGTGATTTTTTTTTCCCCCCTCTTGCTATGTCACACATGCAAACTTTTAACAAAAAGTCACTTCTTTAAAGTAAAATTCAATAATTTCCCTGGAATCACTGGTCTTCTTACCTTGTCAAGAATCTGTAGGGATCTGCACCTGCTTGCGCACACACCCCCTTTTTGTAGGAGGCTTTGAGCTGAACTTGTCAAACAGGTCTGTCACAAATCTATGCAGTGAATAATGACAGAAATGATGAATGCTTCAGAAAGAAAAGTGACCAAAGCCACCCATCCCAGAACTGTACAGATTGTTTCTCATCCTTTGGAGGTGGAAATTCCTGTAATTCAAGAAAAAAAACGTGTTAAACAACTAAAAAAGTGCAGCAAGGCTCATTACCTAAAATCTGTTTAAGGTCTCTCAAGATCAGATAATTTTAGAAAATATCTTTTTATATTTATCTGTATCGCTTTCGAATGAATTCACTTTAATCTGTAACACTTGGCTCGACTGTTTAGATTAACCCTTTTAACCCTTTGAAGCCTGAATTTATCTATGAAAAAGCAATTTCACTCATGTTTTTGTCTTCAAGTAGATCCCAAATGAGGGTAATTTGGAACTGGTCTGATGCATATTTGCATCAATGGGTGACAAGGGGTTAGTAACTGTCAATCTTGTATTTGAACCCCCTGCCCTCTCTACAGAAGAACATCAAAGGTTCAAAAGCGACTGAGTCAAGGTTCGTACTGTACCTTAAGGGTAAGGGTGGATGTCATGCTTTAAAAGCAAAAACAACTACCAGGTGAGGTGTCTCAAGATCATTATCCCAGGATCAGGAGCATCTATTTGATAAACAACGTATAACAGATTTATCATACATTTACAAATAAAAGTTGTTTTTCAATTAAATTCTGTGAAGATCGATTTAAAAGCCTGCTCCTGTTGAGCCTTTGTGCTTTACAAGGAGTTCACTTTACAAAATAAGGTGACAAGGGGCACGGCTCTCCATTAGCATCTTGGTGTAATTATTAGGAACATAAAAGAAAAGAATTCAAGCTTAAAACAATCACTTTCATAAACCCTTAATGTGATAACGTCTTCGACCTCAAAAGAAGCTCCGCCGTTAACCGACACACTTTGCAAACTGCAAAGAGAAACAACAACTCTTTTTCTAAGAGGAAGGAAGCAAAAGGGAGATTTTGTTTAAAATGATTTGTCACAACGAAAGTTATTCTGAACTGTTCTCTTCCAAAGTATGTCACACAACCAGTAGTGACACATATTTCTATATGTCTAACATTAATGTCACACAGAAACCAATTATAATATATTAATTAAGAATATTAATTTCCTCACTGAGATTAAATCAATGTTTTTATTTAGTTCTAATATCTTTTATTTGTTTAATAAATAATATTTCTTCACTCAAATCGTTGAATTTAGTTGATTATTTTCTGTGTTTGTAATGACTCTATACTGATAATTAAGTGTGCTGGACCCCAAATTCAAAGTGATCATAGTTGATCAATAACATAACATGCTGGTTGTGCTGTCAAGATTCCTGTTTTTTTGTCCAAAGTCGGTCACCAAACGAACAAAATCAATAAAAATATCAATGAAAAGTATTATATTCATTCCAAAACTATTTGTGTTGTTAAATTTTGATTTGTGTCCCCTTCGGCAACCCCCCCCCCCCCAATTCCCTCCAACAGTTGCCATGGTAACAATGCGCTTGACAAGTCCACAGTTGAGCGCAGGCGCACTGTTTAACCGTGAAGCATTGTGGGATTGCTGAATATTGACATGGCAACCAAACTGTAGATCCGTTTAGCATCCACACCGGGCTTTTTGCTGCTTCACCCCCTTAGTGATCACCCACTCGGTTGTATGCGTGTTTACCGCCGCCATGAATGCGGCGGTGGTGAAAAAGACTCAGGAAACGTTGGGGAAAGTGATAAAGAAACCACCGCTCATGGAAAAGCTGCTGAGCAAGCCGCCGTTCCGGTACCTGCACGACATCTTCATGGAGGTGAGGCGGAATTCCTGTTTTACAGTATCTTCACGACGGTGTGACTATTTCACAGCCCCTCTTTTAGTCCATTTTGTCGGAAAAAAGCGGAGCGAAAATGCCCTATATACGCTAAGAAATGCGGGGGTACGGCTAGCATCATGGCTAGTGGTATTGCACCTAAAGAAAAGCTCTTTAAGTAAGTTAGGCAGCATTAGGTAACACAGCTGATACGGCTGCCATCACTGGCAGCAAAAAGTAACATATCTGAGGACAGGAACGTTGTATTATTTCAGCAGAACTTCTGCTGTGGTTTAGTCTAAAGTGTTAGCTTCGTTAGCTACCTAGCTAGCTGATCAGCGTCGTTTAGTTGCTAGGCAGCACCTGGGCTCAGACTTCAACAAACCCATTTAACTTGGTCCCTTGTTGAACTATTCAACAGTATTTTTTTCGGATCGTTAAATGACTATGAATGAAGTTTAGTTACTTGTAGAAAAAATTGATGCCGATAACCATCTGCATCTGTGTTATAGTAGAAACAAATACTTTTTAAAACGTCTGAAACTGTGGTTTTAAACATGGATAAATGCTCCCTGGTGTTCTGTCATGGGGAAAAAACCCACTCCTATAAAAGTCACAATTCAATAAATTCTTTTCTATGTTTGCAGTGGTGTTTATACACAAAATATTCAGTATTTGTTTGATTTATTTTTTGCTTTCTTTTCTGAGAGTCTTCTGCATATTTAGTTATTATTATTTATTGATTTTTTACTTATACCAACCATTTTGACTTCTTGTTTTCATGTTGTTTTGATGCTGCCAATGCTTTTGTGCCTTAGAAATATTTTCTTGATTACCGATGAACCTGGCTTTTGTTGGTTTGGAGGTATTTATCTGAAACCATCACTAAATAAAAGAAGGAAAGAGTAACTATATCCAAAAATTTTGAGAAATGACTTATTAATAAAATAGTTATTTTGATCATTTGAAAGTATTTTTGATGCATTTTAACTTTAAAACCCCACTGTTTTGGGTTTTTTAACATGTTCTTGTGGTATTTTTCTAAGAATGGAGGACATACATGAAGAAATTGAAGCTTAGAATTACATTTCTGAGTATTTCTTTATTGAAATTGTTGTGAATCAGGAGCAGGCAGAAATTTTTTTGTGAAAGGGCTTATGGCGTAGAATCTACAGCAGCGGGCCACAAGCTCCCTACTCCGCTCCGTTCTGATGCATCCACTTGTAAACAACTGGTTCCGTGTGCGTCATCGTTTTCTTTGTCTGAGATTGGATCTGGCTCTCTCTGTATGGCTGGATAGCTCCAATATTGCTC
Organism: Oryzias latipes; assembly: GCF_053564925.1. Classification (NCBI taxonomy): domain Eukaryota; kingdom Metazoa; phylum Chordata; class Actinopteri; order Beloniformes; family Adrianichthyidae; genus Oryzias; species Oryzias latipes. The sequence goes on along the minus strand of NC_136257.1, from coordinate 29,332,011 downwards.
ACCATTTTTGTTCCACTGGTAATGTCTGGTTGGGGTTGTGAGAAATTTCTAATCGCCTGCAGAAACTCTGTCCTAGGAAACGACACAGGTTTTTTGATTTTGGCTAAAAACGGCATCATCATAAGTAAAGGCCACTGGGAACGCTTTGAAAATGGATCAAAGTCGACCAGAAGGGGACTTAAAATAGACAGAATAAATTAACATGTATAGAGAAGTCTCAGAGGTGTAAAGCAGCATCTGTTTTCTCAACAGAGGTTGGATCTTTTTTTCTATGCCTCACTTGTTACGTTGTCTTGTATTTCACTGCTGTTTCATACATATTTGAACAATGGAGGCACGTCCAGACAGTAATCAGAGTAAAGGAGTCGTTTAGACTCTTTACTCTGATTACATTCTCATCTCTAGGCACAGGACTTAAGCAGAGAGTTCACTAAATCTGCACTTTAGGCTGTCAAGAGTTGTTTAAAATGAGGAAAGATGTTGTTTTTTAATTATTGTTGATATGGCTAGGATTTAATCGATGTTTGCTGCTTTGAACATGAAATAAAACTCATTTTCATCTCTTGTAGGTCATCAGAACCACTGGTTTTCTGAAAGGCTTATATGAAGAAAATGAAATGAAGTCGGATAATGTCAATGTAAGTCCTCTATTCCTTTAGTATCCTGGCAACTCAAGACAAATGTGTCACAGATTTATTCTTTTATGTTCATTTGAATGCATTTGTCTACATCATCAAATATCACACACCTGCAAAGAAAACCAAGAAAACAGCAAATGTGGAAGCTGCTCTTGCTGAGAAAACTTTAAAACTTAAAGTTTTGAAGAACTGAAAGAAAAATATCAACAACTACTTACTCCACATACCTCCAAAAATGTTTTCTAAAGTGAAATATGGACGATTATAAAATGATCAAAAATGCTCTTTTCTAGCCAATCCTTTTTTTCTCTAAACAAAATGTTTTAAAAAATAGTTTTCTAAGAAAACTATCTTTAAAGTAAATCACTTGTATGGGTTCAGACTAATCCATGTTCTACAAGCAGAACATGAATAGAAAGATTTTTTAGTAATTTTAGAGGAAGCTGTCATTTATATGCTGCTATTGAAAAAAATGGAATTATGGAACAGCACATGGACGTCATATAAACTATTTTGATTTTATTAGAAATAAGCTAATCTGTATATTCCTGCATGTAAATAGTTTTTTATGTGCAAACAGGATGTTTGGGATTCATCAGATCAACAGACTGCTGCAGACTGTTTGTCTGTTAGAACTGCTGGCTAAAGCAGGAAATAAAGAACAAAAATAAGGTATAGAAGGTTTAAAAAAACCTGTTTAAATGTAAGGAGAGCCGGTTAGATTTGACAAAATAAAGAGCGGAAAGTCCCCCTAAAAGAAAATAAACTTCTATATCTATATATAAAATGAAGGGAATATCTGTAGGAAAACATGGATGATAAATAGAACATCTTACTCAAGTAAAAAAATATAAAAACGAATATATTTAACATTACATATAAACATACATTATTAAAATAAATATATATATGTATTAAAGTAAATGTTGTACATTTTTGCATATAGTAAATAATTCCAATAAGGATAATTTTAAACTTAACTATTCTACATAACTTTAGCATAAACAAATTGTAACATTGTGTAGCACATTTTTTGGTTTGTTCATGTTCTGCTGACTTATTTAATAACTAATCTGTTCTAATTATTATTATTTTGCACAAATGCTTTTTGTTCTGAAAAGTAACAGAAGACCAGGTCGACCTTGTGTAGCTGAAATATGTCTGCGCCATCTGCGCAGTCTGCGCCGTCTGCGCATGGCGTAAGAGAACACCCAGGCTGAAAGAGAAGCTCTTTGGTGACAGGCTCTGGCTCTGAGAAGGTTTTCTGAGGTGTTAAAACTCTAGTCGGCTGTTGGCACATGAGCCTGTAGTAGTGCTTATCCTTAGTAAGTGGGACTCACTTCAGTTTTGCCTGAATTCTGCCAAATTCCACCAACAGAAAGCTGCACTCAAGCAAGTTTCAGATCAAGCATCGTTGAAATCATTTATCTGACCATCTAGAAATGTATTTTTCACTTATTTGTTTTATCATTTTTTTATTTTTAAATTGATGAGAACTGATTATTGTTACCAAACATTTGTAATTTTTCAGGGTTGCTGTTTCTCTGTGAACAGAGAGCTCTCATCCAAACCTGCATTTTACAACTTTTCAAATAGTGGATTTATGTTAGAGTGAGGCTGGAGGAAAAGTGGAAAAAATGGATCCCCGTTCATGTGATTTGTGAAGTAATGTATCCTCCTGGGACATCATTTGGTGCCTCACATCAAAGAGACAAAAATTGGACCCACTTGTGTTTTTTTTCCCCATTTTCTTTTTCATTTAATTTCAACCATTAAGAGTCTTTTGTGCAGGACCATTACTTAGATCCTATCTTGAATATGTAGCATTAAATTACAGATTGTACCCAAAAAAAAGCAAAGTAGAGACGCTCTTACAGTTAGGTGACATGAAAGTACTTTTTAGTTTAGCATTTTCTAGAAAACCTAAAAGGATGGAGTGAATAATCTTTAACTAATTGTGCTTTTTTGCAGATTTGTCCTATTAGTTTTTGGAAGCATGAATTTCTGCCGTCTCACAAAACAAAAAGGTTTTCCGTAAACGTTTTTAAAATATGCCTTTTGATTTCCGTCTTACAAAGAGGAGCAATTTTTAAATTGCTGGTTCCTCTTATGTATAATTGTTATTTAATGGTCACAACATTCACTGGTAAACTAGAAAGTGGTGCTTACAAAAATAAAAAATAAAAAAGGGAGAACCCTTGAATTCCTTCTTTTTCCAGATATGTTTTTGTACTCACCTTTCTGGTGATCCTTTTCTTTTTTCAGGGCAAAGAAGCAAGAATGTCTTTCCTCCAGAAAGCCATAGACGTTGTGGCGTTGGTAAGTGGCGAGCCGTTAACGGCAAAGCCTGCACGAATAGTTGCTGGGCACGAACCGGAGAAAACCAACGAGCTGCTGCAGGCCATCGGCAGATGCTGCCTCAACAAGGTCAGTGTCACTGAAAGATCACACACAGAAAAAAAAACACGAGAAAAGACATTTTTTATGATTGCTTAATGTTAACTCAGTTACTCCGGAGACCAAACTGTTGTGTGAAAACTCAAAAACCTAAATCTATTTTTCACATTCATTAGATTAACAACACTCTGTAGGAAATGGTTGTTTAGCTTCAGGAAAAACCTGGAAAGCTTTAATTGTACCCTGGAGATGGGAGGAAACGGATGAACTGATGCTCTGGGACTTCTTCCTCTAAACAATATGGAAACAGTTATTGGCAACATAAAAACGTCTCACAACTTACAGATACGTATGTGACAAACGTGATTATCGATCTGGAGGTTTCTCCCTTGTGGAGAAATATTGTAAAGTGAGTGAAAAATAGTAGCGAGTCAGATCAGTTCGACAAAAGCTAAGCATCTCAGGTTTGATTTGTCACAGGAGTGGAATTCTATTTTCGTTTTATCTTTTTGCAGTTATCCAGTGATGAAGCAGTGAAGCAAGTGCTCTCAAGAGGAAAGGTGGACCCAAAAACCAAGATTGGCACATCCCAGGACAAATCCCAGGACAAATCCCGAGAGAAATCCCAGGACAAGAGGCACAGGGAGGAGCGCAGCCATGGTCTAGATAGAGATGTGAGTTCTCAGTACAGATGCCCTCTTTTTTTGTTTTTGTTTAATCAGTTGTTTGTTTTTCTGTGTATTTTTTGTCTATGTTCTTTTTCACTTCAACCATTTCAGGGGAAGAAAAGATTAACCGAGCGCAGCAGCAGTCGAGAAGAGAAAGACACAGTGAAGCCCAAAGATCAGCAGCTCAAGGGCGAGCAGAAGGAGCGCCGGCGTGACCGTGACCACTCTGACAGGCGCCATCGCAGCGACCAAAAGCCCGCAGCAGAAAGAGAAAAGAGTCGAGACCAGGAGCAAGAACGCCACAATGGACGCGCTCGGGACAAGGAGAAGGAGCAGGACAGAACAAGAGATCGGCAAAGAGACAAAGACAGAGATTCTCACAGAGACCGGGACAAAGGAAAGCACAAGGAAAAAGACAGAGAGCGACAAAACGGCAAAGGGGAGCAGAACAAACGTGCAGAAAGTGGGGATAAAAGGGTACAAAACTTCACTTCCCTTAATGTCTGATTATATATTAGTAGCAAAGAATGGTAGATATTATACAGATGCTTTTGTGTTCAGACCAGAGAGCCAGAAGAACCGGAGCAGAAACCCAGTTCTGATGAGATCAACAGTCAAACAGCCAAAACGGGGACACCGGTAAGTTTATCATTTAGTATAATTAGGAAGCTAATCTGCACAATTTTAGGATTTATTAAATATAAATGAATTTTTCTATTGTTGTAACTCGTGTTTTTGCAAGGAACCAAATCCTGATGAAGAGGTAATGAAACCCTAGAAAACAGTTCTGCCTCTAAAAGTCCCACTCCAATCATCTATGGGTCTAATTTCAAAGCTTTCCTAGTGAATTTAGCTTTGTATTTTATAACTGATTTTAGGTTTTCTACCTAAAAGCACGTTGAGATACCTGCGTTGTAATATTATATAAATAACATCTTATTGAATAGAGCTGAATTAATTATGATTACAGGCTTAATCAAAATGCTGGTGTCACTTTCTAGGGTCTGCAGAGCAGCAGCTCATTAGAAATTCACCCCCGAGTTGTGGGCGGGATTATTGGCGTAAACCGCATAAGCCCGCCACCCTTCTATTTACATGCTCTCCCACTACCTTACAGCTTCACCCACTCCTAACAAAAAAATGACCGGTGAAGCAAAAATGGCGAAGAATATTGGCGCTTTCCAGTTCTTAAAGTTTTGAGCCAAATGCCAGTTCAGACGAGGGAAACCAAATCGTTTATGGATCTGTTTGTCCATCTTTGTGGAGCGGGGGGGGGCTTATGGCGACCTGGTGTAGCTTTTCCTGCTACAGGCTTCTTCCAACGGCACTTTTTCATCTGCTCCTGATTCACAACCATTTGAATAAAGAATGTCAAGCTTAATTTCCTTTATAGATGAGAAAAATGCTACAAGAACATGTTAAAAACAGCAAAATCACAATTTAATTGGAGTGGGTCTTTAAATACAGTTTCAATGCAGTAACTGTTGCAGCAGCTTGAGCTTGCCTGTTAGATACTTTGTGTTTTCAGCATGCTAGCCACACTTTTCTTTATTTTTTGTTCCCGGCATGTTTCTGTGTTCAATGAATCTGTCATTCTTCTAAAGCTGATTTGGTGGAAATACAAGCAAAAGCCACCTGACAATAGAAATCACAATAGAAATCTAAAGTCATCTATTAACAACATAAAATCCTATTGAGTGTGTTAACATGGTCTTACTCCACCTCCTAAATGTGAGTTAAAAAAGGACATCAGCGCCAAGGTGAGGTTCTACACAGAATTACAGTCTGTGGACATACTATGATGAACAGTCTGCCACTTTCCATAAGGGCCCTTCCTGCTCTACAAAGCTTTAAATTCACCTTACAGTGTGAATGAAAGCATTCTGAAAACCACTGACTGCCCACGTCAGAGTAAGGAAAGCTTCTACCTGGTATTTATTTTGCTTTATTGTCCCGATCCACGCTCTGCTGTGTTTTCTGTGACCTGCTTAGAGATTGCAGATGCAGATTAGCATTGTTGCTGTAATATGGCGTGTTTACAGCGGTTGTTTTCTTTATAGGTTTCTTTTATATAAAGAAGAAAAAAGTCCAAATGTGGTGAAAATAAACTTGTAAAAATATTAGACAATAAAGTCAACACTTTTTGTGAACAAAATCACAAATTTATGATCTAAAAAGTCATAATTTTACAAGAAAAAGTCTTTTTTTTTTTTTTATAAAGTTGTACATTTACGAAAAAGTATAAAGCGATTCAATAAGATTGTTGAGCAGTATGATGTTGATCAGATTTTCTCTGAACATGAATGGCACAGGTAAATTCCAGTTGTCTTTGTTAAAACATTTTAAAAGCTAAATGCAACAATTTCATTTTCCTAAAAGCAAGACTTTTTCATTGTAAAATTTTGTGCACAAATTTACAATTTTATTCATGTAAATTGAAGATTTTTTTTTCATATTTGCACAACTTTTTTTCTTTTAAAATGAAGACTTCATCTTATTGTTTGACAACTTTATTTTCATGTATTTATTTAGTTTTCTTCATTTATTGTGGCTCTGTCATATATATATTTGCACTGTGACTTTGTGCGCCTCATTATTGTTTCTTCTCTTGTCTCTGCAGCCTCCAGAAGTAGTCGGAAGCCAGGTGGGAATATATTTTAATATAATTTAAATAAAAAGAATAATTTAAAATAAAAACAATCAAAATCAAAAGCATTTTTGTAAAACCTTTAGGTAATAAAGGAAGTTGTCATTTTTTATTTTCTGCTTTCTTTCTGTTTCTGTACAAATGGCTAAATTGAAGTTAAACTTTGTTTTTTATTCAAGTGCAAAAACCCACAACATTATTATTATTATATGAATTTCCAGAGGTTTTACTAAAGAGGACATCAGCGCCATTCTTTGTATTTCATCTTTTTCTTTTCCATGTTTTTTCTTTCTTCTGCAGCCCGACAGCCCCGCGAGAATTCCTCGACCGTCGTCTGCCAAAGGACAAAGGCGAAGACCTAAAGCCGGAGGTCAGGTTTCCCCCACGTCACCTGTTTGAGTTTTAGGGACAGATGCTGATGAAAAATAATGCTCTTGACCGCTTGATCTGAAGCTCAAGCGCCTGTCTTTATTTACCAGTATCATTTTGCATTGTCATTGTTACTGTAAATTAATGAATTTTGTTGGAGTTTCTTTAGAAACACAGCATTCATGAAACTTGTTATACAATGAAAATATTTTTCAAACCCATTTTCCATCAATATTACAACCACACAGAGTCTGTGTGTCCCACCGAGTGAAAACCATCTTTTTTTGTTCTCAACAGATGAATCTGACAGCGATGGAGGTACGTGTTCTGTCTGTGCAGATCCTTGCAGGAAAATTCTAAGGTTTCCTTTAGCATTTCAAATGAACTTTGGGCTTGACGTTTGGCAAACATTACAGTATATCTTCTTTGGCTCCTTTAGAATGTACTTTAAGGCCTAATGTGGTCTGGATGCAGTCATGCGGATCAGTGATCCGTCCTGATGATGCTGAAGATCGGTTCTCCAACTAGAGACCATTTTTTGATTAAATGCTTGATGGTTCCTTGTAGTTCAGCCCTAATATTATTTATAGTAGTGATTAGAATCACTGAGAAACAAAATGTTGTTATTTAGATTAAGCAAAGGTGAAGACAAATACAGAAACATATTAAAGGAAATTTTACCACAATCCCTTTGGGTCTGTTTAGTTTTAGGTTTAGCTTTTTTTACTATAGAAGTACCTTCTCATTCAAATGAATGAAAGTATGTCCAAACCTTTGGTCTGTACTGTATGCGCCATTTACCATTTACATTTTCTAACGGTTAATAAACTAAAGACCAAAATTCTGCATTCCATCGTTTGTGAAAAATCGTGTTCTTTATGTTCCTGGACATTATGGGTGGATGGAGGAGGGTGTGGTCAAATAGATGATCTATTTTTCTGCACTTTAGCTCCTAGTAGTATTGCCATTAGCTGCATCATGAATTCAAATATTTCAAGAGCAGCGTGTTTAAAGATAATAGAAGGGAAAATGTAACTGATGTCGTTCTCCCAACCGATATATTTACGTTAGATCTGTGAACATATCACATGTGAACTAGCAGCAGAAGAAAACTGCTCCAGATGCAGAATATAGTAAGTCTGGCATAACTGAATATGTGTGCCATAGGTGGACATGAAATATATCCAGAAGACAACACTTCCTGGTTGGATTAGTCTGGTTGTTTGGATGTGTCAAACAGGAGGGACAATCAGAATTTAGCATAGGCATCTTGAACTTTCAAAGTTTTTTTTTTTTTTTTAAGTAATCACAAGACAGAATAAAAAATGTTCCTCAATAATATGCTAATATTAAAATTTTGAAGGTCATTAGTTTTTAAATGTAGATATAAATTATGCAGCCACAGGATTAGCAACAACCGTGGGACCAAAATTATTTGTTTAGTCTCTGACTTTTTAAGTTATTCCAGAGACGGGATAAAAAAAAAAACAATTCACAGTGGAAGATTTTTAAATATATGTAGAAAGTGCAGACAGTAAGTGGTAATAATGGTTGGGAAGAGGTCAAACGTAGATGGGTCTCTACCAGGTTTGCATGCACTCTAGATTTTGGTCCATTCTTCTCAAGAGCTGTGATGTTTTGGGGCTGTTGCCACAGCAACACAGACTTTCAACTCCTTGCTGAGGTCCAGAGACCGACTAAACCACTGCAGAACCTTGGAATGCGCTTTACGTATCCACTCCTTTGTTGAAAAGCTGTATCTAGATTTTACTCCTTTAATGTAAGTTCAATCTCTGCAGGTTTACAAAGAAGAGATTTGGGTATATCTGAAGTTTCTATCATTTATAGAGAGTCTAGGACTTTGCAGTACATTAAGTGATCCTAAAGTCCCTTTTGCTAACACAGGATCTGTGGAGATCTAGCATTATAATCTGACTAACGCTCCACATGTTCTACTGACAGATGAAGATCCACGTTTTGCCCAAAGTTCACATCCTCAGGAAAATGGGAACACTGTGGGATCCTCCATGTCATCTGACATCAACAACAGGTCTGTTCACTTCATACATTACACTTTGACCTGCCATCACTCAAGGGACACATGTAAACATCTCACAACCCAAACTTTGATTTGTTTGAAAGAAACTCCCAGAGTACATATTTGCTTATTTTCTGTTTTATTTTTCCCTTTGTAATTATGTATTTTTATGGTAAATCAGTAGGCTGATGGCCCGACCGGGCAGTGCACGGTTTCGTGTCAGGAGACAAGAGAGTCATGCTGACGCCCCCCCATCAGAGAGGTAAACCTGACGTCACTCGTGGCATCCAGTACTCACGGTTTTCACGTTTATTCTTAAATGGCGTATACTTATATAGCGCATTTCAAGGCCCAAAGCGCTTTACAGTCACATTCACTCAGACACACACATTCACACACACACATTCACACACTGGTGGCGGCTCTGCTGCCGAACACTGGCGCCAACCTCCCACCAGAGTCAAGGTGGGGTTCAGTGTCTCTCATGGGCGTGCAAGGCGGGAATCGAACCTGCAATTTCATTATGGGTCGACCGCCCCACCGCTGCACCACGGCCGCCCGATTCTTAGTGTTTGTCCTACTGAAAAGTAATCAACCAAATAAATTAGAAGCAGGTTCAGAAAACACTGTCTAAAATGCGCTTGTAAATAAGCGAAGCTCCTGTTTTGAAGGCTGTCAAGTGCCAAGCCCAGAGCACCTGTCATCATGGACGGGAAGAAGATGTCAGACGATGAGGAGGAGGATGACGAGCAATTCCTCGTGGAGGAGGCACCCCCTCCACCCCTCAGCGTTCCTGAGAGCGATCGAGTAGGTGCCTCACATGTCAGTTTGAACATAGGGAGACTGTTTGGATTCTTATTTCTTTATTTTTTATTTCCCGTTCACAGGAACCCGCTCGAGAACTGGACAGTGAGGAGGAGCACGGTACACCGTCAGACGTTTCTGCTTCTCCTTTCAAAGCACAGCGTGCCACGTTTACCTCAGAAATTGAATGTTTCTGTTTCTGTCTCCCCAGGGGGCCTGGTGAAAAAAATCCTTGAGGTCAAGAAGAACCACGAACTGCCCCATTCCTCCCTCAGATCTAAAGAACAGGTTTGTGGACGGTGTAGTCTTTCTGTCTCCACTAGAGGGCAGTACGGGTTCTAGTTCTTTAAGTTTTGTCATTTGTTTGAGCTTTTCTCTCTGTGAACTTTGCTTCCAATGAACCAGTAGCGGTTTTAGGCACGGGCCATACGGGCGATCGCCCGGGGCGGAAAAATGACGGAGGGGCGGCGCCAGCGGCTCAGCTCTTGTAAAATACTTTATGCATCACTATTGGTTTACTTATATCACAGAGTTTGTAACAGCCTGAAACCTGGCGGCGCCCCCGCCCCGCAGCTGCGCTCCCTGCTGTCTTTGAGAAGTAGACGCAAATGTGTGTGAGAAGGAGAAGGGAGGGGGCGCGGGGTGAAGAAGGAGAAGGGAGGGGGCGCGGGGTGAAGGGTGCAGGCTGAGGTGAGCACGGAGCACAAAACGCATGCGCAAACCTGGCTGGATCTTCTTCCAGGGGGGCAACGGTCGCGGGCCGCGGCTCAGTGCTTCATGAAAAAATAAAAATAAAAATTGCGCCGCCATGTAGCGAATTGGCGCCCCTGGGTGCAGCTGCACGCGCTCCTGCTGGAAATGTTTGACGAACGGGAGGGGGGGGGGCTGCGGGTATAAAAAAAGTATAAAAAAATCATGCTTTTTTGGTTATTTCAAATAAAAAATGGGGAAACAAAAAAAAAATTCTTCACTTAGATGACAGTTGGTTTAGTCGACAGACTTGATACCTATGTCAGGACATTTAGGCTAAATGCAAAAACATCTGAAATATGGAGAAAAAAGGTCAAAGCTGGTGCCCAATTTAGAAAGAAAAGAGAAGAAGAGGAGAAAAGAGACAAAGAAAAGGGTATTATCGCATAGCTAGATGCACGTTTTCTAAATTCGAATGCTACCTGCCCTACAACAACAACAACGTTGCAGAGGAAAAATCTCTTGTTTGGTCTATCATGACCAAAACTGAAGTAGGCCCAAATATTGCAAATAACGTCATTTTTAAGATATTTATTCTTAAATGTTTGCTCTGCCTTAACTTGTAACATTAGTTATGATTCGTGTGTCTGTCTGCTCTGCTGTAACACAAAGTTTTTGTTGTGTTTTATTGTTGTATATTAGTTCATAATGTTAAATAAGCTGTGATGGTAGCATGCTGCTGCTGCTGCTGCTGCTGCTGCTGCTGTTAGCTTTTCAAAACTCCAGTTGATCAAGTCATACCTGAGATCACCAATGTCTCAGGAGCAACTCACTAACCTGCTGTTGTTAGTATCAATCATTCAGGGGGGGGAGCAGATTTCATTTGATGACGTTATTGACAAGCTTGCATCAGGAAGGCCACAAAGGTTAGGTTTTAGTTAGTGTTTTCTGTTCTTAGTGCTGCAGTTACATTTATTCTAGTGTATTATTAGTGTGATTTGTAGTTTATAATATTTATTTCAGATTGTTTGTGTTTATTAAATATTTCCTAACTGTATTTTCAGTTACAATAAATGGACAAAGTGACTCTATGGGGGGGGGGCGCTAGAGGAGGGCCTCGCCCGGGGAGTAATTCAGGGTAGAACCGCCACTGCAATGAACCCTTTCCAACCAAGTGCAACATTGGCATTTACTTAAAAAAAAAATGAAAAAAAAGGTAAACAAACAGAGTAAAGAGGTGTAATTGCAGTTCCCTGAAACCTCAGAAATGTTCTCCTCCAGTGAAGCTGAATTGCTTATAACCAGACAGGTTAGCATGGCCCCTAACAAACCACACACAATTGATACACACATCTAGATGTCTGGAGCAAAAGGAGCTTGTTTCCTTGGGTTGCTCAACTTTGAGGTATGCCTATTTATTTTCTTCATTTATATTCTCGTTAGAGACTTTCCTGTTTTGTGAAAAAGTATTTGACATCTTGGGAACAAAGTTTCTTTGTATTCATCCTTTTTTCTCTGTGAGGACTATACAGGAAAGGACATTTTTTCCCCTCTGTTACAAATATTTTTTCAGGACTACAGTTCCTGCTGGTTTCGCGAAAATTTCCAGGAGGAAATATATAGAATTGTAACTTGGACCCATTATAAGAGAAGAACCACACAGGAAATCATTCACAAGTTAGGAAATATGGAACGTAATATGTTTTTCCCTTGGTTTTGGTGAAAGAATCTGCCAATGGAACTAGTAGAATTTGTCTTGGTTAGAGTTTTTAAAATAAAAATATAGAATAGAACATATAGAAATGTATATAGAAATGTATATTCAAACCTAATTTTGTTTATATATGTTCTCCATCATGAAAAAAATGCCAATCATCTCATAGTGATAGTGAAATTGCACATGTAAGGATCATTTTGGCTCAAACATTACATACTAGGGTTATTAGTCAAATGAAACTTTCCAGTTTTCTTAAATGAAGCAGGACTGTTTTTTGAAACAAACTCACCATCCACAAACGAAGCGTAAAAATGTAAAGGAAAAACAAATCTTGTTTAATTGGACCTTTTGCTTGAAATGCGATGTTTTCAAGATCAAATATCTTAAGATAATCAAGATTTATTATCCTTAAACAAGTTACTTCTTTGTGAAAAGTTACTATTAAGTTAGTTTTTTCCATTGATTGTATTTAAGAACTGGATGGAGTGAATGACTTACAATGAAATGAAGCCAATTCAGTCACCCTTTTGGAGGCAGACATGAGCCAGCAGTGATTGGCTTGAGTTGGTTCGAGTCAACACTTCTTTGGCAACCACTCTCTCCAATTAGAAGTGAGCTTGTTGAAAGTCCACACCTGCCACTTGAAAGGGGGCTACATGAAATCTGTCGTTTGACCAGCAGGCACCACATACTTTTATTGAGACCTCCGTCAGTTTATAACTTGAATAACTTGCACTACAGAAAAAGAATATCACGAGAAAAATCAATCGAACTTTATTAATCCTAACAAGGGGAAAAGTAGAAATTTCAAGGAACAGTTTAAAAAAGGAAGGAGAGCAAGAATGGTTATTCTGACCAATGAATTACTGAGGAACAGCTGATTATTTCTCTATAGAATTTAATGGGAATTTTGCTTCTTGGAGCCAGCAGGTACTTCCTGTTAGGAATGCGAGGGGTGGGGGGTGGGTCACTCAGACCAGTTCTTCTGTACGGTCAATGGTTTTGTCTTGTATCAAGTGTATCATGGGGTGTTTGGGGGCTGTAATGTTCATTTACCCATCAACCCTGTTGGGGGAAATCGTTCCCAACTTGGATCCAACTAGCAGTAGGTCTTTCAGGAGAGTTTCTTCTGCTCTTTTATCTTAGTTTGATGTTATTCCCAAAAAAGCGCCCAAAAGTTCTAACAGTTTGTCTTCTGTCGACTTGGTTATCAGCCACACAGACGGTCCTGTTTCATTTGTGTCTGGGGTAAGAAAATGTTCAAGGCTCACAGTTTGGTCTGCAGGCTTTGGTGTGAGGTGGTGTATGCTGTCTGCTTTGGGTGGTCCCTTTCACTGGGGCATGCTTTCCCTGCATCCCATCCTAACTGACCACCCTGACTTTGATGGATAGATTGTTTTGGAATGTCACTCATGCAAAAAGGCCCTGATCTATCGCTTCCTCACTGTAGCCCCATGCATCACCCCTCATAACTCACGCCTGAAGCCGTGGTTTATAACCAACAATAAACTCAAAGGCCTTGTCAGGAGTTGAAGCATTTAGCAAAAGACATTCATGTGTGTATGTGCGTGCACATGTGCTGTCTGACCATTTCAATTGCCACATGAAAACAGAGCTGCACCGACGGAGCATAGAAACTAGCAGTTCTTTGAGTAACGTGAGCTCAGACGAGATTATCCTCAATTTCTTAATTCAGCCTCCTCAACTTTCAGGGCCTCAAACCTCTGGTTTAGAGGACCGCAGTATCCTGTATGGTGTGCAGGCGAAGCTTAGTGCAGGTATGTCCGCTTTGCAGGAGCTGTGAACTACACTACAGCCTTCCCCCCACGCTCATTATTTCCCCAGCTCTGTCAGCTGTAAAACCCTCCAGAATGACCTCCTTCCTGACATAAAAGGTCAGCGGAACCAAGAGATGTTTTCTTCTTGGATTGTAATCACGGTGAAACCTGAACAGAAAGAACCATAAATGTTTATCTTCCCTTTTCTGTTTGATGTGTCCGTTTCTAATGGCGTTCTTATGCTCCTGCGTTCATCAAAGCCCAGTGGACGTCCAAGCCATTTCTGCATATCATGTTCACGACAAGAATTGGTGTTTGAAACATGTTAATAAAGCAAAAAGGAGGTTGTACTCTTCTAATTTCTGTTTGTATGATATTCGTTTAGAAGGGATATTCGTATGGTTGTATGGTTCCGTTGGGTCTGTTTATCACAGCTCAGTTGTGTGTTTCAGCGTGTGTGCGAGGGAACAAGACCAAGGCAAATTTATGGGGATGACCTGCAGCGTGACCCCTCAGCAGTCTTGTATATTATTACAAGATACTTCTCTTTTTATTTAGACAGAATCTGCTCCGTGCAACAGCTGCGTTTTCCTTAGAATTTTTGTGTACTTCTCTCCCCCAATTTCTGTACCCCCATCAAATTAGCCTAGATGAAGGTCTTTAATGTATAAATAAACCCTGTGGCACACAAATGGACGGCTGTTGAGTGAGCGTCACAGAGGAGAAGGGCCAGAAAACTCTCTGCAGAATCGTCAAGAAAATAAATACCTGTCTCTGCAGACCTCTTGTCGTCATAAACATCCAGCGTTTTTTGTGGAAACAAGAAGTTGACCCCGCGGCGTTGCATTAGTGGGATTACTTTGGTGGAGCGCAGACAGGCTTGTTGGAGGAGCACCGTCAGATTAAAAGTTTATTTTTTATTCAAGTGGTTACATCAAACATTTTAACTCGCTTCAAAGTGGTTTCCCTTGTTTTTTTTTACATCACTTCAGTCAATGAACTCTTGAGAATTATTATTTGTTTCAAATTATACTCCAGAGGGTAATTTCCACCGTCACCTATGGAGCTCTATGGGCATGGGCAGCAGCAACATCCTTTAACCTCAGAACGCCTCTCCTCAGTTCACCGATTCTCTGCTTTTTTTCCCCTTATTTTATCTCTTTATATTTTTTTGAGGTTCTACATCTCAAATATGTTTCTTTGCATGTTTTCAATCGAACACCATTAACCTGAACGATTGTTAGAAGCTCATCAGTTCAGCTTACACCCTCTCTAATAGCCCGTTATTAAATTTTTTTTGAATTCAATGGTTTTGTTTTATTTGGTCTATTTCAAGCAATAAAAACAAAGGGAAAAAAACAGAAATATTAAACATTATATCCATTCATTTATTTTTTGCAAAATAAAGAAAATATTCTCTCTTCTTAAGAAAGAGACATATTGCACTTGGCAGGACGCCAGGCATCTACTTACAGTACACACATGCCACAAGGGAAAAGCGGATTTATATCATCCCACTATTATGTTTTACTTAACGGTTTTTTATGTTAATTAGTTGTCTTAATCCAGTTCTTAACACATATTAATAGTTAATTATACTTTATCAGTCCAAGTGCAGATTATTTATCAAGTAACAAAGCTAAAAGGCGTATTTATTAAGATAAGAAGATATCATTACATAACTTCAAAAGTCATTTTTAGACATTACATATGTGACTGATTCATTCTAAGTCTTTCCTTTACACTGTTTCCAGCTGAATATCCTTGCTAATGTATCATTTATGTTCTAATCTTTTCTGCTTTTCATTTGTATTTATATTCAAGTTTTGTAACTGAAAGAAGAAAATAATCTCAGCCTACACTGTAAATTGTGTTCTGTAAAAGAGAGCATTACCGAAATATTCTTTTTATTATGAGTCTGAACTTTTATTTTATTTTGAAAAATGACCGTTCCATATATACTTTCTCTCTGAATTGATGCTTTTTTCAACCTATCGGAAAGATCAGCATATATATATATATATTGCCGTATCTTGACTGCAGCGGTGGTGCGGCGCCACGCGGACTATTTATTATGTGGTAGTCCGCTTTTTGTGAGAAAAGCTATCCAAATCGGGTAAAAAAAAAAGGAATTAAGAAATAAGAACTGGTTAATATGTATTGCTTTTGTAAGTGACCATGGTATAAGCGGGTAAATGGCCTTCGAAGTGTGCGTTATTACTTTTTAACGCACTTGTCGGATGGTTCCAGCTTCCACTGCGTGCGTTAATTTCTGATGATGCACACGTTGTCTCCCATTAACACTTACTAAATACCCTGCAATCACTTCATGAGCTACTGTCTCTCCTGTTGTTTTTCTCGTTAATATAACCTAAAGCTTTCCATGCAATTAGAAGGTTGTCTGCTTGTAAACCATTTTTCTTGTCAGAGCGTACTTTAAAGAATGTTTTCTCTTCCTCCGAAAATCCCCCAAAGCGCTCCATAAATCACATTTAGCACGTATTTCCTAATTAAGCCAATTAGTCATTAGATGACCGGCTGGGTTTTATATTAAACTAAACTAAAACTGTTAAACAGTCTGTGCCATGACCTTCTCATTTTGTTATCGCTTCACAGAAGGTTTTTTTTTTTTTAGGTTTTAGATGAAAAAGTTCTTCCAGGGGGCCGGTCTGTTCCAAATGTCATGAATTATAAGAGGTGAAGATATGAAATGTTTTAGTTTCCCCTGTTTTTGGTCGTTGCAGCCAGATGTTTGGTCGTCCCCTTTTGCCTCGACCCTTCATCACTGTCGAAATAAAAGAAAAACCCAGGAGTGCGCAAGTCTGGAAGTCCCCAGCAGAGACCTCCATAACACTCTGATTTATATCTTTCAAGACAGAGTGGGCAAAGAACAACGGGTTGTGTTTTCACACCGTGTTTCTTTTTTCCTCTTTTCCAACAGAGATGGATGGGGTGGGGGCATTGTTGCAAAGCAACGGCAAATACAATAAAGCCAGGGTTGCCTGTCTGGGCTATGCAGACCAAAACCACAGCTAAGCCAACCGATTGAGCCGTAGAGTGTTTTTCTAGCTGCAGGGTTCGCAGCACCAAGTGGAAAGCCACCCACCTTGCTGAGGGACCACTGGGCCAAGGCATTTCAGGCCTCACACCCTTGAGTCACCACAAAACGCAGAACCGAGGCGGTCCGAAATGTGCGCATGGATGGAAAGACACAGAGGCAAACAATAATGTTTGATGTCATTCCTACCGTGTGGTCTGGTCTAGTCAGCTGAGGTCCAGTTTGGTTCATTTGAGGTTTGATAAGGCGGAGATGCCTGGCGTCCTGAGCCGCTGCTGTGAGGGGTTGACGAGGCAGTCGCCGTTTCATTTTCACGTTGTGTCATTAAGGATTTTTGCATCCTCATGAAAACAGGTGGCCTCGTTTGGACCAGAAGTTGCACTTGAAAGGAGGCAGAAGGATCGTAGTTGTTACCCAATACTGTAGTAAAAGACCCAAAAACCCCACCGCTACAGAAGGTTACTAAAATAAACACCACCTGAAGAGTGAAACTGTTGGGGGTCGTTCACTGTACGCACGGCCTGATTGACTGCTGGGTGTTTGTAGGTGTGTGCGCACTGCTTGGGACATTCCCGTTAAACACACACAAACACACTGCAGAGTCCAGCTGAGCAAACACTCTCTGCCAGCAGTTTTTTCTCCGATACCCTTCCTTCCTTCAAGAACCCGGGTGTTTTTGTCATGGAGGGAACCCCCCCTTTCAGCGGCAAACCAATCAGCCAGTCATCCACATCAGCCAGCACCATCCAGCATCATGTTTGATCTTTGTAGATCCAGCCAGCATGGTGGAACTCCTGAATGTCTTCAGCCTTGAAATCTTAAACCACTAAATGCATTTACGCTCTGGTTCTGGGCATTTGGGTAATCGCCAGTGAGGATGGAATTTCTTAAGAACATTAATGTTGTTGCCTGTTGGATTTGTTTTGAGCAGAACTGTGTTATATGATACAGATGACCAGATAAAAGGCAGAGTTGTCTTTGGTTATTTTTTAAATATCATTACCAAAAAGCTAATAAAAACAAAAAAAGAGAAGTTTTGAAACCTCCTGAAATGCTTACAGATCAACGGCACACTTGAGGTTCAGATTTTTCTCTCTAGGACTAATTTAAAGCAGAGTTTTAGAAATCTGGTAAAGTGAAGTTAATGTGAAGTAAAACAGTTTATGCTAGTTTATTTTGTTAAAAGATTGTGTAAATTATGATTATGCAACTTTTTTTTCTCCAAAATCTAAAAACCTGTCATTTTCTAGGACATATTTTTTGCAGGGCAGCAGGAGTTCATTAGGAATCACCTCTGAGTTGTGGGCACAACCAATAGCATGGAGCAACCCCGCCTCTCACCTCCTTCCAGTGCTGAGAGCTCTCTGTTTACATGCGTCTCCCACTGTCTTATAGTCCCTCACACCCCCAACTGTACATTACCGTGCAACAAAAATGGCGAGCAATATCGTTGCTATTGGAGTTGTCAAGCTGTCCAGGGCTGTACTCCGGTTTCTCCCGATATTACTGTTCAATTCAAATAAAAAAGCACTTTTCGGACAAAGGTAGTTCAAAGTGCTTCAAATAGAACATTTACAAATGTAAAAACCATCAAGAAACAAAATGCAGCGAGTTTAAAATTGATGTAATGTGTCCCCCCCTCCCCCTGGTCCTCGTCAGCACGCGTGCGGCTGAAATCTGCAACAGTTGAAGGTTTGATACCCTTCATCTGGGCATTACAATCATTTATTCTGCTGGAAATAAAAGAAGGCATTAGAACCTCTGTGCTGGAAGGAGAACAAAATGGGCGGACTCTGGCAATGTTTTTAAGAGAAGAGAATCCTGTTTTTTCATTTTGAATTTGTGGGATAAAACTCATTTCAGTCAAAAATAACACCTGGGTTTCTCACACCAAGAAGATGTTTTTATATTTCTATTTGTTTAGATAAAACAATCTTTCTCTCTTCTTCAGAACCGATCACTAAAACCTAAAGACGTTCTCTGCCATCCATGACTTCATCTCTAAAGTTTACACAGCAATGTGAAGTTGTGTGTCATCAGTGTAGCTTTGATAAAAAACGCTGTGCCTCCTGATGACATCCCTAAGTAGCAGCATATGTAAACTAAAAAGTAGCTGACCTAAGATTGATCCTTGGGGAACCCCACAAATGATTTAATGGACTTTTGAGGAGCATGCACCCATGTTGGCTATAAGAGCCATCAGAGTCCACAACCCTTATTTAGTAAAAAAATTATATATATATAAATATAGATGTGTATATATATATTTTTTTTTTTAAATCAAATTTATTTCAGTCGTGAACTAATATTTGAATTTGGTGAATTTTTGAACGTGTGTCAAACCTTGCACTTCCACAAACGTCTCTCTCAATATTCTCTTTCAGAGTTTGGTGTCTGACGCAGCACTTCAGAAAAAACGGGAGATGGCAACAAAAGAGGTGGAGAAGCTTCGCTCATTCATTCAGAGCTTGTGCCACAATTACCAGTTCTTGGCTAAACTCATGGAGTACACGCTGGAGGACATGGACGCCATGCGGGCCGAGGTGCAGCGCTGGCGGAAGGAGAACAAAGAATGCGCAGAGGCTTTGCTTCAGGAACAGAGGTTAGGATGCTGCAAACAAAGCACGCCGTTTAATGTTTGGGGTTGACGTTTAAAATATTTTATTAAACAGACCGACCAAGTAGACTGTAGCCAAATTCATGAAACCAATTAACCTGAAAACATGTTTTTGATCTCTGAATTATTGCAGACTTAATGAGAAATAAATCTCATTTTAGGTTTCCTTAAAGCAGAGGTTTTTTGTTAACTACGCCCACTTTCCTAATAAAACAAAGGTCCTAATATGGTCATTGTATGTCGTAATGTTTCATTCAGCCTGAGGCATCTGACTCATGCCCTAAAATTTGCTTTTGCGAGCTCTCCACGCTTAACGCCATTCACCATCTGCAAACTTTTTTCCGAGAAGCTTCCTAATGATGCTGGAGAGGTTAGGACTGAATAGATTGAAATCCTTAGGAGGTGAAAAGTGAAGATGGTAGCCTCTTCCTGAGGTCAAAGGTCAACAAACCTCAGTAAGCCGGCAGTGTGTTTGGGAATTTTTGTGAAGGTCGCTCGAAGAAAAGTTTTCTTTTCCCATTTTGTGGGAAAATGTGAAAATTGCCAAATTTCTCACGCAAATCTCCCACAAGCCATAGGTCCTGTGGCCACCCCATAATAATAATTTAAAAAAGAAAATAGTAGGTGCGAGTTTTGGTGAGTTTTTGAATATATTTTCTCTCAAACACACAGTGTGATAGAAAAATAGTGACATTAAAATGGTGTGTGCAGTCCAGGACTGCTGCAGGACAGATTATTATTTTCTATGCACAGAAAATAAAGAAGGAACGACGTGTTGTGTGTGTTTGTGATAACATGTAATTCCTTTTTTTGATGCAGGGAAACTGAACGAGTTCTGGAACCTCTGAAAGCTGAACTGGTGGAGCTGGAGCAGCAAATCAAGGACCAGCAGGATCAAAATTATTCCATGAAGGCAAACGTTCTGAAAAACGAAGAGCTCATCCAGAAGATGCTGGCTGGAGCCTTTTACAAGAAATGAGGGAAAACATAAAGAAACCCAGAACCTTCGCTGCGATTCTCAGCCCCTAAGCCTCCTGGGGTTCATGTTGGACAGAAGGAAACGTCAGAACTGGAGGAGGAGCATAGAAGAAGAAGAGCTGAGCTGTTCTTGAGAGAGTTTCCATCATTCCTCAGTGATGAGATGATGATGGAAGAGGATGCTGATAATCCTGACAGATGATCCATGCTGTCAGTGTCTGCACACGGACATGTTGGGTCCCTGCTCTGTGATGGTGCCTTCGTCGAACGAGCCGCTGCAGCTCGCAGACGTGAACAGGGACCGTTGTTTAACTGCACAGCAGCCACTGCTTCCATGTGTGAGGTTTGTCTCATTAGTTTATAACCAATAAATGTAAAAAAAAAAGAGAGATCAATAAATGCATATTTTTATAGTTACTTGTACGAACACTTCTCTTTTTTCCTTTGAATCTCAACATTTAGCTTGAACATACTCAGTTTACTGGCAGCAGGTCAGATTTCAAACGGTTCCTTTCAGTTTTCCAGGTGAGTGTTTATTATTGTAGATCTTCTAAAAGGCAAAGAAAAAGGAAATAAAGGATTTTCATTTGCAGAAATGATTTCCTTAACGCTTGAAAGTCTGTCTCGTGTGATTCTGCCGCTCTGAAAGCACTGCTGCACTTTGAGGAGTGTGTTTGGGGGAGTTGCTGTTTGATGCTATTTACAGAACCAACTTAAAAAAACAAAACTCTCTCTATCTGTTTCAAATATCTAAAAAGACGCCTTGATGTGCCCAAGAGACTTTAACACTTTTAGAGGAAACTTTTTTTTATGGAGTCAAGTCAGGATCGGCTTAAAGTGAATAAAAACAGAAAAATGGACTTAAAAACAGATTTAAACTCAAAAGTACAGATTGAAAGTCGAAAAAAAAATTGAAAATTGGAAAGAAAGAAATGTAAATTTGACAAAAACACTATAAACCAATTTTACAAACGGTAAACAATCTGGTTTTCATTGACTGACCCTGATTTGACCCCCACCTTTTGGCCAGATTAAGCAAGTATATAAAACAAAAAGTCCACTTATTGTTAAATAGTTTTCTTTTAGCAGTAATTCATTTTACCTGTGTAGGTAAAATTACACTTCAGACTGAAAACGGCTAAATGTTCTTCCTTCCGCCTCCTGGAGGATGCAGAAAAAGCTGTGAAATTCTGAACGTGTCCCTGAATGTAATCCGGTATTTTTACTGCAACCCTGACCTTTTTTTTTCAGATGTGATGACTTGACATACTTCACCAGATTTCTATGTAAACACGTTCATTTTTGGCCGGCAAGCGTCAAGTCCTTACCGCAGCCTGGTGTTGACGAGAGAAAAATATTTGGACATGCTCATTCATTCAAGTAAAGCCGTGCAAACACCATTTGGGTTTCAAAATCAGATTTGTTGTTCCTGTTATTTGTGAAGTTTGTGGATGTTTGTTTCAACAAATCTAAAAGCTGGAACGGAAAATTCAGACTTAAAAATGCTCTAATATTTTTGATTTCATGTTCGTATACAGGAATTTTCTATTATATTAAAGGAATTTTCTACAATTTTCAGGGGTAAAAAATGAGCTTTTATCATCCACAGACCGTTGAAATTCAAATAACTCAAAACATAACCAAAGTATAAATTAAGGTCCTTTTTCTCCCAAAAACTTTATCTTCCTAAATGTTTTGTTTGTCATACTATGCTATACTAATATTTTTCAGATGTTTGGTCTGAATTTACTTTGCACATCTTCCCTAAAAAAGAAACACAGTCGAGTCTTCTGAAGCCTCCTTCTTGCTGTTTTTGCCAACAGAGAAACAAGTTCTGTAAACTGAAACAAATGTTATACTTGTTGTCTTTTTTTTTGTCATTCACTGAAACACCTTTATTCTGTGGAAAACATAAAAAGCCATAAAATAGACTGGAAGATTGCTTTTTAAATTGAGAAATACAAAATGATTTTTAAAGATGTATTTGTGAACAAAAGACTTTAGGGGAAAAACTTCCTTATTTCCTGAACCAACAAGCAATCGCCCAACAAACTATAACACATAGTTTCTCTATAAGTGTACAATATGTATATTTGAAGAATGTATTATACTGGAAATAATTCTATAATTTTGTAGTGGAGTGAAATAAATGGTCTGTTGGAATAAACGTTTGTCTCTTGAGTTTTGCTTCTAACAGACAAGAGTTACAGATTTACTGGACAGTCTTATTGCTTCAGAGAGAAGAATTGACTTCAAGCCTTAGTCACATGCACCCTTAGGGGGGGTTGACCCGTACGGGTGGGGTGCGGCAGGTTTTTGGGTAACCCGGGCCAATGGAGGGTCGTAGACAGAAGCGCTCACACCGTTACAGGGACACCATCCAAATGTCACTACTAAATTGAACTTCCTGATTGGTCAAAGTTCAACCTGATTTAACTTTCAGTGTGCATTTATGGACTTGCATGTCGTACGCAGAGCTCCAAAACGCGAGAGTTTTAAAGCCAGAAGCCCAAAATGAGCAGATACACATGCTTACACAGACTTTTCATTGGAGGTGGTCATTTGCCAAAGACAGTGTGAACATAGCTCAATGCTGCGTTTGTTGTGCATTCCAGTCGTGCACCGACTGCAGTCATTAATTTCTCCTTCATCAATTTTCAAATTATTTGCACTTCAAAGAATAAAAACGGCAAATTCAATTAGTCAAAGTTCATCCTGGTTTACCTTGCAACATGCAAGTAATGGCCATACATTTTGCATGTAGAGCTTAAAAACAATCATAGAAACTTTCTTGTGAATGCGGGAGTTTTGAACATGGAAGTCCAAAATGCGCATATACATACTTTTATTGGAGGTGCTCAATGGATGCACATGCCGAGGACGGTATAAACCTAGCTTCAGGCTAACGGAAATGGCATGCATTCATGATCTGTGGGTGATGCTGTTACATGCTGCTCTCACACCACACTCATTAGTAAGGTGCTACGCATACTGGCTCCCTACTGACCAAATGCAAATTCTGCATGCACAGGCAATGCATAAGTAACTGTAGGATGTCCACATAAACTACACTCTGTTTAATTTCCTCATTTCTAATAGGTTGTGTGCAAGGAGCGCGCACTTATCACAGGAATGGCACCAAAGGGCTTCTTGAGCAGTGCGCAGGATTTGGGAAAAATAACCGAAATATCCATGCAATGTCCCTGTCTTCTCACCTACTTAGCCCTTGCTTGCCCCTGTGTCTTATATAAGTCCTGTCGCGCACAGCATGCTCGTGGAAAAAAAACTGCATGAACTTTTTCTCTCTATGGGCTCACCGAGCGGTCTACGACCTTGATCTTTTGTGCGGGCCCCTTGTACAGGTTTTTAGTAAAGCATGTCCCACCACACCAGATTCCAGAAGAGGATTATTTACTCAAGGTGAGCTGTTAAACTGGCTCCCATATTTGAATTCTTCAGTTTTGCTTTCCTGTTTCCATCACTTTTGATGCACAGAGCAGGAGGTCTGCATGCAACCTGTCCACTTATGGACACGCGTGGCTCTGGTGACCTGTGTGTTTATTTTTAGAGCAGCAGCAGGATATCAGTGTCTGTCATCATGCTGCATAAACCCACAGCTACATGCCTGTCTGGTGTGTTTTACCCCCCCCCCCCCCCCCCCCCCACACACACACACACACAAAACGACTCACTGATGGTGAGAAGCTGGGCGGTCCTACACTTCACATGTTCAAACTTTTATGAAGAAGAGCAGTTACTTTAAGCAAAACATGCTTTATTGGAATGGTTCCAAATCCTATTTTGAAATAAGGATGCATACAAAAAACTGTGAAACATGCATATCGCATTGAAGGAAATAAACATGGGCTGCACGGTGGCACAGGCAGTGGTTAGCGGTCTTTCCTCACAGCAAGAAGGCTCCCGGTTTAAGTCCCGGCTGGGGGACATGGAAAACACAATAACAGGGGTTTCTTCAGACATACCTCTGGTTTGCCAGAAGATTCATAACCCCTGTCGTAAAAGTAAAATATGTCCAACACAAGAGGCCTTCAGCTCTCATCTGTCTGCCCAGCTGTTGGACAGGACAAGTAAAAAAAAAAAAAAAACAACAATGGGGGACCTTTCTGTGTGGAGTTTACATGTTATCCCCGTGCGTGCATGGGTTCTCTCCTGGATCTCCAGCTTCCTCCCACCATCCAAAAACATGCTTCATAGATTAATTGGCAACTAAATTGTCCATAGGTGTGAGTGTGAATGGGTGTGTGATTGTGGACATTCTACCCTACAACAGACTGGTGACCTCTATCGCCCACAAGTGGCTGGGATAGGCTGCGGCAGCCCCGTGACCCCGAAAGGGACTTAACGGAGTAGAATATGAAAACAAAAGGAAAGAAACATAGGAAGGGAATGAATACAAAAGAAATGATATGAACCAGTACTGCATATGTTATATATGCAACCCCCCTGATCTTCCCTTCTCTTGTCACTGAGAAATCGCCCACAGACTTCACACACTTCCCATGGACTCCTACTAAACCAGTTAAGTCCTGTGTGCTCAATCCTGGAAGTTTTTTTTTAGACAAAAAAGCTGCACTAAAGTTTCTTGCAGATTGTTGCAGAGATTACTTCCTCTAACCCTTGTGCTATCCTAGGAACTTTACCATTGGGAGTTGGGTCATCTAGACCCACTAGACAGTGCGCTGAACCTTTTTTCTTCAATGATTTGTGATCTTCACTGGTGTCCATGGATTACATGACACCTACCTTTATCCACCTTTGTCATGGTAGGGAGAACACATCAATGTAAGGGTGGGGTCATCTAAGATAGCACAAGGGTTAAATCCTGACAGAACTTGATCTCCTCTCAGCTCACGAGAAGGTCCAGCAGCATTAGGACAAACTATCGACCAGCAGTCACTTCTCCTTCATTCACTCCAAACAAAACCAGCAGAGGGAAGCTCTTCAGGTCTCACATGAAACCAGGAGAAAGTTCTGAACCTTTCAGTGGGAACATTCCCTGGTCAACACATGAGGGATCTCTCATACAGCCCAGTTGATTCCACATGTGTTGGGGTTTATAGAGGCTCATTCGGGTGTAGAAAACCCGACTCTAAGAACCAGTTTGACCCGAATTGAAGTACGGAGAGATGTTGGGAGAGATGCTTGTATTCACACTGTTCTGATCTTTGCTTTATTCTTAATCCTAAAGAGAGTATGGTGGCTTGAATTTAGATTGGGGTTTTCTCGGTCTGGGTTCAGAGAGAGGTTTTACCCTCAACGCTTGGTTCTGCTAGAAATGTCTCTAAGTAAAACCCTTTCTCAAGAGTTTAACAAAGTGGCTGAGTCTCCATTGCATGTTTGTGTGAAAAACCTCCGTGAAGACCATGATGATGATTTTGATGTCCTTTTTTGATGTTGTATTATAAAGATTATTTCTGAATGTCGTTTTTGCTGCCACAGATAAATGAAATTTCCCCATTGTGGGATTAATAAAGTCATCTATCTATCTATCTATCTATCTATCTATCTATCTATCTATCTATCTATCTATCTATCTATCTATCTATCTATCTATCTATCTATCTATCTATCTATCTATCTATCTATCTATCTATCTATCTATGAGCGAATGTTCTGGGATAATTATGGTGTGATAATCACAGCAAACCATAGAGAGCAGTTGATCGTCAATAAAGGATGTATTGATCTCTACACAACACTGACACAATAAACTGACATAAATCTGAGATGGTAAAATCTGATTTTAAAGGTGCCCTTTGTTAAGTGGATTCAAGACTGAGTCCAGTCAGCAGTTGGTAGGTGGTATTAAAGTGAGGCATAAATCCATCCATCTTCTGAACCTGCTGAACCCCATGGAGTTCCTGGAGCTAACCCAGCTACTGTAGGGTGAGTTGGGGTACACCCTGAACCCATCAATCTGTTGCAGGGCTACACACTCACAGTCACACTTAACGACAATTTAGAGACACTAATTAACCTATGAAGCTTGTTTTTTGGACTCTGGAAGGAAGCCAGAGCACCTGGAGCAAACCCACACATGCACGAGGAGAACATGCTAACTACACACAGAAAGATCCCAGCTGCGATTTCAATCCCCGCTTTTTCGCTGCGAGGCAAGAGCGCCAACCACTGCCTGTGCCACTGTGCAGCCCAGGGGGCATAAAGAAACATTAAAGACCCCAGGAGTATTTTATAACTTCCTGCTAAATGTGCCTGGTGTGATGCTCAAATGTAATGCTTTGAGCTGCTTCTCCATCTATCAATTTACACCTCGAAAATTCAACACTGGAGAACCAACCCTTAGCAAAAAGTCGTCTCTTTCAGTGCAATACAAGTATACTTACTTGAAGTTAACTTTTTTTAATACTATCTAATCTATCCATGCATCCTCTTAACCTGCTGGATGCCTTCTGGGTCACTGGGTCGCAGCAGCCAGTCTCAACTACTGCTGGGTGAAGGCGGGCTCGCAGGGTGCTCTATTTTTAATTTTTATTTTTATTTTTTTGGCAGCTGTTAATTGCTGCCATCCAAAATAAACAAACAAACAAACGTACATTCAAAGAATTGTCAAATTAACTTTAAAAGCCCAGAAGAAAATGTCTCACGAGTTATTTATGTTTGTTTAAGGTGGTATTTCAAATCAAATCAAATCAACCTTTATTTATATAGCACCTTTACAACAACACGTCACTCAAAGTGCTGTGCATAAAATACAATAAAGTTTAAAAACAAGATGACAAGACAAACAGTGCCGACAACCCCCCCCCCCACACACACACACACACACACACACACACACACCCACGCACACCATGATATAAAGAGTGATGAAATGATAGAATGTAGAGACCTGGCTTTGTCCTGAAGTGGGGAAATGATATTTTGGGGACATGTCCACATCAGTGACCCCCACCCAAGTTCACGGAGTACACTACCACAGGACCCCCCAGATCCAATCAAAAGAGTCAGAGTCAGACCCGGGAGATCCCATTGCAGCGACCCCTTTCACTGAGAAGGGTCAGTCACCGATGTGGAGGATCCCTTAGAGGAAATTTATGGTTATTTAAACTGTAAACATTCCAGCTCATCAAACTTAAAAGTTTAATACATAAGTCATCCATGCAGACTAATAATTGAACTGAAATCCATTCAAAAGTTTGACCTTCAATGGCAGCAACTTGAAACAGTGAATTTTGAAAAATGTATTGAGTTAAATAGCTTTTTTTAAATTGTATTTATTTATTTTACTTCACCCTTATTTATTTCTAAAATCTTTAGTGAATCTAACCCTTTTTTTCAGTAGTTGGTTTGGTTAAAACCCGCGCTGGCACTTTAAGCTGCACAGCCAGCCCGGAAGTGACGCCGTGATCTGCGCAGACGCCTTCGTCAACTCCGTCCTGCTTGTTTATGCTCTCCTGTCTGGTCCGGACCCCCGCCTGTCCCTGCGTCTGTGTGTCGGGATCGCCTCTGCGTTCAGTCGTGCAGCATGGCTGACGGTCCGGACGCGGACGAACCGCCCAGTATCCGGTTCCTTCCGCTCATCACCGTGTCCGACCTGCCCACATCCACCCCTGCAGGTGAGCAAGTCTGCACGAGCCGCGAGCCGCCACCAACCAACCCGTCCATCATCTGTCACCCTGATGCAGACGGCATAAGATGTTCTGACTGAACCAGAAGTACCGCAAATTCCCATAGACGTCTATAGAGAAATAAACAGCGTCTCTATAAATAAACTATTTTTTTATTTAACATGTTCCAATCTTTCTAATCCTAAATTTTTCTTTAGTGCATTCAAGTCATAAACCGACCAATCAGATCCCTCCATTAAGTTAGGCGGTGCCTTCTGGCCCCAACATCCAATGATCAAAACATTTGACTGACAGATGTCGTGCAGCCTAGGCTCTTTCATGTTTTAAATATATAAGGAAAACTCAAACTGATGTTTGGAAGTGTGCTCTGTAGGCCGCAACCTGAAGGAATGGCTTCAGGAGCAGTTCTGCGACAAACCTCTGGAGCAGGATGACATGCGGCTCCACAACGCGGCCTACGTGGGAGACCTGGACACCCTGAGGAACCTGCTGCAGGAGGACAGCTTCCGACTGTGAGACCAAACTTTAAGAAAGGCTGCAGCTCTGTGGCTGATTCAACTCATTAAAGATTAAAAAGTTGCAATCGGAAACTCTAAAAAACAAAAACAGAAGCCCAAATCATTACATCCCCACTACTGTGCTTTACAGTTGGTGATTCAGCCAAATATACGAATGCTAGAAAACTTCTTGTTCTTTTTTAGAATTATGTACAATGGGCCTAAAGTTCAAATCACATCAATAAATCTCAAAAATCCCATTGTCAATTTTTAAAATAATTTATTTGTGTATTATGGTGGAAAATAAGGTTTTGGTCACCAACAAACAAGCACGATTTCTGGCTCCCACAGACCTGTAACATCTTCTGGAAGAGGATCCTCTGTCCTCCACTCATTACCTGTATTAATAATACCAGTTTGAGCTCATTATCTATACAAAAGACACCTGTCCACAGCCTCAAACTCCACTATGGCTGAGACCAAAGAGCTGTCTAAGGACACCAGAAACTAAATTGTTGATCTGCACCAGGCTGGAAGACAGAATCTGTAACAGGTAAGCAGCTTGGTCTGAAGAAATCAATTATTAGGAAAGGAAGTCATGCAATACCACTGACAATCTTCCTCCACCTGGGGCTCCCCGCAAGATATCGCCCCATGGGGTCCAAATGATCACAAGAACAGTGAACAAAAATCCCAGAACCACACGGGGGGACCTAGTGAATGACCTGCCAAGAGCTGGGACCAAAGTAACAAAGGCTACCATCAGTAACACACTACGCCACCAGAGACTCAAACCCTGCAGTGCCAGACGTGTCCCCCTGCTGAAGCCAGTACATGTGCCGGCCCGTCTAAAGTTTGCTAGAGAGCATTTGGATGGTCCAGAAGAGGATCTGGAGAATGTCCTATGGTCAGATATAACCAAAATAGAACCTTTTGGCAAGAACTCTACTCGTCGTGTTGAAAGGAGAAAGAATGCTGAGTGTCATCCAAAGAACACCATACCTACTGTAAAGCATGGGGGTGGAAACATCATGCTTTGGGGCTGTTAGTCACCAACAGGACCAGGACGACTGATACGTGTAAAGCACACGTGTCAAACTCAAGGCTTGGGATGTGGCCCTCCATGTCATTTTATGTGTGCGGCAAGATGCTGGGGATCTTCCACCAGTCTGTGGTAGCCAGCACCCTGTTCTCCTCCGTGGTCTGCTGGGGAAGCAGCATTGCAGTCAGTGACACCAACAGACTGAACAAGCTGATCAGGAAGGCGGGTTCTGTCATTGGCTGCAAACAGGAAACATTTGAAGCAGTGATGGAGAGGAGGTCACGGAACAGACTCCTTTCAATCATGGACAACCCAGAGCATCCTCTCCACCCTGTTCTGGACAAACAGCGGAGCTCCTTCTCTAGGAGGCTCAGACAGCTCCGCTCCAAAACTGCCCGGTACCAGAAATCCTTCCTACCCGATACAATAACCCTGTACAACAACTCACTGTGCAAAAGATAACCTTTGCACATTTTTTTATTAGCTATTTATTAATTTTTTTCTATTTTGCACATTTCTTTTGCACATCTTTTTACCTGCACTGTTCTGTAAATAGCTTTTTAAATTATACTACCTTGTTTTTTGCATTTATGCTACATTTTCTTTGTTCTTTTTTTATATTATTCTTAGTCTTTTTTTTTTCCCCTCTGCTGTCAGTTGCTATGGTGACAAACAAATTTCCCACGTGTGGGATCAATAAAGTATTTCTGATTCTGATTCTAAAAATCAAACAATGTGATTTTCTGGATTTGTTTTGTTCTCATTTTGACTCCCATAGTTGAGTTTTACCTATGAGGAAAATTACAGGCTTCTCATTTATTTTTAAGTGGGAGAACCTGCACAATTAGTGGCTTACTAAACCTGTTTTCCCCCACTGTATGAAATATCTCAGACAATTCAAAAAGGAAAACAATTTAAAAAAAATGTCATTGTTTAACATTTAATTTTTTAAATCTGGAAATAACTTGAGTTTTCTAAAATATTTCATCTTTATTTAGCTTACATTTTTTGGGGTCTTTTTTAGTCATGTTTTGTTTTCTGGAATTTTTTTGCAAATTTCTAAAATGTTTTTTTTTTATATGAACAGTTTTCCTGTCGTTGTGATCCTTAATAGGTTTTGTGTTAAGTGTTGTGATTTGTACTGCGGGGACCCTTTAGTTTCAAAATATTTTACACTCTTACTGTCATTCTCCGGAGATTCCAGCTTATATTTCTGGTTTTGCTTAGCTTCGTGGTTATTAAATGTGAAGATATTTTAATGCTAACTGAAAATCATCCGTTTTTTGTGACGTTTTGAGGAAGTTTATCATTTTTATCCAACAAATTTTGACCTAAAGTTAATTTAGCCTCTACCATTTTTTCTATAGCTAACTAGACATTAAGTAACTTTAAGGTTTAAGTAACTATTTGACCCTTCTACATTTTCTTTTCCCCCCATTGCTGCCGTCAATCAAAAAGATTCACAAACAACTTGGTGAAACTTGATTCTGTTTTACCCGCTTTAATCACTGTTATCCGCCAAACAGCACTGCTAAAAGTCGAGTTTTGTTGCACTTTGATTTTATTTGTTGAAATTCTTTTACAAATCTTGAACTGGTTCCAGACGCATCAATGAGAAGTCGGTGTGGTGCTGCGGCTGCCTGCCCTGCACCCCCCTGCGGATCGCAGCGACGGCCGGACACGCTGCGTGCGTGGCCTACCTGATCGCCCAGGGAGCCGACGTGGACCTGGTTGACGTCAAAGGTCAAACGGCTCTCTATGTGGCGGTTGTTAATGGTCACTTGGACTGCGTCCGGATCCTCCTGGAAGCTGGAGCCGATCCCAACGGGAGCCGGCATCACCGCAGCACGCCGCTGTACCATGCTGCACGGGTGGGGAGGGAGGACATTCTGCAGGAGCTCATCAGGTGAGCGTCAGGAAATTTAGAGGCCCCTTTTTGTTATTTGGAAAGAAATTTGAAATTATTTCTGTGTTGCCATAGTGACTCTTGATTATCAACACTAATAGACAAAACCCTTTCAAATGCTTTAGAAAAGAGTTCTTTTAACCATCTTGTGCCCCTTTTTGTGTCTATGGGTAAACAGAGGAGCATAACATAAAAGTTCAGTTTTTTGCCGTGACTTAATAACCAAAAAAATTAATAACCAAACACCAAAAGATTGTCTCCAAACAAAATAACAAGTTTATTTACAAATTAATTAATATGAAACAATAACTTAAAAGGTGAAGCAAAAAGGCTTCAGGGTGAACCAAGGCCAAAGTAACAAACAAAACCCCAATTAACCGTAATCTGAAATCTAACCTGTGAATTAGCGATGGCCCATTTGACACGGACGCTCCGGCGCTCATTTCACCTTCGGGAAGCAGAGTGGTTCGGCACAATGTGTGTCAACTAGCGCAGATCACGTGGTTAATGACATACAAAGCGCCAAATGCATCGTTTGGTCAAACCACGGTTCAGATGTCACTGGTGTTTGAACAGTTGGGCGTGCTATTCTTTAAAAAACACAAATGAATCCCAAACATTTCCTGACCAGTTTTATTGTTTCCCCTGTTTTTGAATCAGCGTCAGTTCATTGCACTTTACCATAGTTCCTGGTGAAAAACGTACTGTGGCTCAGGAACGTTTCAACTCGGTTTCTCCTAATAAGAGAATATACTATGAACGTTATTTATAAAGAAAATACTTCTATGAATCTGTAATGGCAAGATGTTACTGCAACAGTATAGATGGCTCAGTGGAAAACGCAATGGCGTCTGCAACCAGAGGTCCTGGGTTGAAGACTAGCGTTTAACTATTTTTTGCTTTGCGTTTATTTTTTGCTTGTGATGCGTGTTTTGCTGTGCCAAGCACTTCTCACAGAAAACGTCACGTGTTGTTTTACGTTGTATTTTATTATCATTACAAACATTTTGTTTTACGTTTTTTCATCATTTCCACACTGAAGTGTTACAAGGAGCTTAGTCGAAGCATATGATATACGCCCAGGCCGCCACCAGATGCCGCTGTTCTGTGTGGTTTCAAAGCCCTGAATGGTTGGTTCATTTTTGCGGCACAATTGCATGAACCCCGTGAAAGCTTCATGGGGCTTCTATTCCCATCCCCACTGTGAATGAAAGTAAAGGGAAATCAAAGATGAAACATTAACCTCCCTACACTAACAAACAGGAGGAAACGTGAAAGAAAATGTTAGTTCACCCCCACAGCTTCACTTAAACATAGCTACACCAAACAAAAGACTACACAGAGTGGGCCTGGACACAAAACCACAAAAAACAAAAAAAAACAAAGTGCAACACAAACTACAAAACAAGTGGAGAAGAGCACCAAGCTGCAGTGGAGACAGGTTGCAGCAAATCTCCCTTCTCACAGGCTGGAGGTCCACACAGTTCTTGTAACCCTTGTGTTATCCTAAGCACTTTAACATTGGGATTTGGGTCATCTAGACCCACTAGATAGTGCGCTGAACCTTTTTTCTTCAATGATTTGTGATCTTCACTGGTGTCCATGGATTACATGAAATCTTTCCACCTTTATCCCCCTTTGTCATGGTAGGGAGAACACGTCAATGTAAGGGTGGGGTCATCTAAGATAGCACAAGGGTTAAAGGCTGCCTCCATCAGCTTAGCTCCAAAGGAAGGCACACCTTTCCAGCATCACATCTGAAACAATCAGACAAACTCACAAAGATCCACAAAAAAAAAACAAAGTCCCACTCTGATAGACATACAATACACAAAACACTGAACAAAAAGAAAAAACAAACCCAAACACGGCCACTGCCGTTACAACTCTCTTCACTTTTGACAATGTTTGTTTAATGAGTCTATAATTTTAATTTTTTAGAAGAGGGTTGCTTTGACCTTTCACCTCTTCCAAAGAAACCTCCAATTATTCCAGAACAGAATTTCTCATTCCAGAACTTTCACACTTTAACAAATACATTAGAAAATAAACTCACCAAGTAAATAATTAATCAGCTATGAGCCACGGAACTGCCAACATATTTTATTCAAATATAAAATAACAGTTATAATAAAAATAAAAAAACGCGTATGAAACCTTTTTTGGTGTGTTTCTTGTTTGTAGATTTAACGCTGACGTTGACATGGACCACCAGCTGGGCCCCCGTCTCATCCTAAGCGCTCGAACCCTCAACACGCTGGTGGTGTGTCCGCTCTACATCAGCGCCGCCTACCACCACCTCCAGTGTTTCAGAGTGCTGCTCCGAGCCGGCGCGCAGCCCGACTTCAACTACACGGGACCCGTCTGCCACGAGGCTCTGGCGCGGGGCCTGGCCTCCTGCCTGCTGGACGCGGTGCTGCGACACGGATGTGACGTGGCCTTCGTCCACCTGCTGCTGGACCACGGGGCTAACCCCGCTTTCGTGTCCTGGGGCGAGTCTGAACTCCAGGCTCCAAATCGAAGGAAAGTTGAACCAGAGGCACTAAAGGTTTTCCTGGAGGCAAAAAGTGAGTGACTAAAATAAAAAGTTTGCCAATAACAGCTACTTAAACGTTTGTTCATTTTAATGTCATATTTCATAAATTTGGTTTTATTTGTAAGTCAAACATAACCAAGATCTGTAAAGACTAGGGGTGTAACGATGAATCCATTTCAATCCAGATCGATGAATTGACTCAACCTAAACCATGAAAAAAATCACTTCAAAATGAGATCAATCGATAATCTGTATCAGAAAATACCATTTGGATGTGAACATGGTAGGTTTATATTACTATAAACGTAAAAACAACCAATTGTTTTGAATTGAATTAGCAAAGTCATGTGACCATACAGTGTGCTGGAATGTTCTAATAATTTGGATTATTTTGATGTGGAAAAAGAACAGTGGCTGAACTTTAGGAAACTGAAATGACGTTCATTCTTGTTTACTTGTTTGTACACGTATTTAATTTTCCCTTGCTCAGGCCTGCACAATAAATCACAAACGTTTGTTATCGCGATACCAAGCTGTGCTACATGCATATCGCAAAAGTCGGCAAATATTGCAATCAATGGTCACCTAAAGAATCTTATGGCAGCTTGAAGTACTTAAATGGAATTAATCCCTGCTTGCAGTGGTCAGCGCTTCTTGCCTCACAGCAAGAAGGTTCCTGGTTCAAATCCCGGCTGGGGAACCTGTTTGCATGCTCTCCTCGTGCATGTCAGGGTTTTCTCTGGGGGAGTCCCACCTTCCATGCACACCCATCCCACCCCTCCCTTCATAGGTGAATTGGTGACTCTAAATTGTCCCTAGGTGTGTATGTGAGAGTGTGCATGGCTGTGAGATTGTGGCCCTGCGACCGACCGGGTTAAGCTGTCATTGTTAACCCTTGTGCTATCCTATGGGGTCCAGATGACCCGATCCCTACATTGACGTTTTCTCCCGACCATGACAAAGGTGGATAAAGGTGAAGAGGATTTTATATAATCCATGGACACCAGTGAAGATCACAAATCATTGAAGAAAAAAGGTTCAGAGCACTGTCTAGTGGATCTAGATAACCCAACTCCCAATGTTAATGTGCCTAGGATAGCACAAGGGTTAAGCCAGCATGTGTGCTCTGTAGAAAACACCGATGAAAACAGGAGGAGTCCATAATCTGTCTTCTTGTCCCGTCAGGAAACCCTCGTAGACTGGTACATCTGTGCCGCATCAGGATCCGCAGAACGATGGGCAAAAAACGTCTTAACTGCATATCCTCACTGCCAGTACCAGATCCCATCAAGAACTTCCTGCTCCACCAAAACTGACCCAAACTGTGGCTTTCCTCATCTTGTGAAGCGGTCATCCTCAGTGAGTCCCAAACAGCGCTCCCGGTGTTCAGATGTTAGCACGCCATCCTTTTGCCTGATTTGCTTCTTTCTAAAGAAGCTGTTCTCAAACGGTGAACCTCTGTCTGCGTCCTACAGTGGATTATTGCCTTGTGATCCCCTAAATCCTCAAGATGTCTCCTGGTATTTTTAAATTTAACAGGCAGAATAAATGTCTTCTGATGGAAAAAAAAGACTTATAAATATATACATAGATATATATAGATATCTATAGATATAGATAGATATTTGAATGTTAATTTATGGGGGGTAGATGTACTGAAACATGTTATTGAATGTCTCCTGAGTGTTTATACTGATAAATAGATCATATCCACAGATGTTGCAGGTTTCTTTGGATACAAAGAAAGCTCTTGTGTTCTTCTGCAGCCTTCAGTCTTTTTTTAATTTTGGTTTCCTTGAAAGAACAACTCTCCACATTTGGACAAAACACTGCAGTTTGAAAGTGATGCAATATGTTGATTCTATTTTATTCTGTTGCTCTGACAATCTAGGTAATACCTTGTTAATAAGTTGTGATTTTAATTTAAAAAAAGACAGAATTTAGGGCGTTTTGTTTTCAATAACCAGAATGATGCCTTCTCAGTGATGCTATTGCACTTAATGTTTCTTGTGTGTGCACGGCGTATACAAAATGAAAGTACTTTTCAAAGATGTACAACTATAAATGTGTTTTTGTTTCTTTGTTTTCTACATTTCACTGTAATTTGCTTACATTAAATGTAATCAGGAGAATCTCTCCAAGTTCTCTTGTTCTTTGATCTGTTTGTGATTTTCCCCAATTCAGAATATTTAGCAAATACAGTGATACCTCACTGCATCACAGTTCACAAGACTCAAAAAATGTTCCTGTCTCTATTAGTGTTTACAGTGTGATCCTACTCTGTGGATTTCACCTATCGCAGGCTATTTTTGAATCCATCCATCCATCCATCTTCCTGCGCTTATCCGGGTCGCGGGGGCAGCAGTCTGTGCAGAGATGCTTAGACTTCCTTTGCCTCAGCCACTTCCTCCAGCTCCTCTGGGGGGACCCCGAGGCTTTCCCAGGCCAGCCGAGAGACGTAGTAGTAGCTGGAACACCTCTCCAGGGAGGCGTCCAGGAGGCATCCGGACTAGATGCCCGAGCCACCTCAACTGGCTCCTTTCGATGTGGAGGAGAAGCGGTTCTACTCTGAGCTCTCCGCGGGAGACCACGTTAAGGTGGCAGTTCACGGGGGAGTGTTATTTTTTTTTTTATGTAAAAAAAAAAAAAGGTTAAATGGTGTATACTTATATAGCACCATAGCCAAAGCACTTTTCTGTCAAAGTACCATTCACACAATGATGTCGGGTCCGCATTTCTGGTTTTGACTTTTATTTTTAATTATGCTACAGAATTGCTTCCATAGAGTGTCTTCCCCAAGGGCACTTAGACACATGGGCGGGCTGGGAGGGAACCGAACCTGCAGTCTTTCAAACAGAGGTCAACCACCCTACCTCTACACCTCACTCACACCACGAGGGAACACTGGAACACTGTACAGAGAAATCAGTAAGACCTAAATTGGTATCTTACAGCCCTGCAATGGACTGGCGACGTGTTCAGGGTGTCCCCGGCTTTGGCCAACCCTCCGGGTATAGAAAAAGAAAGGAATGGGTGCATGTCTCAGACATGCATCTATGTATCCTTCAGTGATTGGAGATTGTGGTCGATTACCTATCTTTGCAGTGGTAAAGACGATGGTTGCATTGGAGAAGATCACCAACGTCTTTGGTTATTTCAAGAAATGTTAACCCCCCAACCTAGCAATGTTCTTTCTGCACTTGATCTCTAGGGTGATAGTGAATTCCAACAGTGCCAAGACTCAGAGGTCACTGGAGTTTCTTAAACTGACTTTTAACACTCTACAGTTCATTTAGAGCCTTACGATTGTCGCTGGGTGACTGCGAGACTGAGGGGCTGGGTTATTCCTGAAATCCAATCATCTTCTCTGATTTTGTAGACTTGAGGTTAGGGTTTTTGGTGCCAAGTGTCAAACAAGCTTGGATTTATGCATGTTCAGTTGGACTTGTTTTTTGTAGAACACCAAAGACATAAGATGCTTTTGAGAAAACACTATAATTTTAGCAACTTTGAAAAACATATGAACATCCAAAAACTGTCCCCTGAAACCCTTTAGAGCCTCTGAGGTCACCGGGACATCAAGTAAAACTTTTAAGAGGGTAAAACCATCTAATAAAAGTTGAGACAGTAAAAAAATAAAACAACATCCGGACATAACTTAACCATGAAAGTGTGAGAACACGAGTGGTGACTGGATACTGAAAATTGCCTTTGGCAGAAACAGATCAGACCCAGAGGAGAATGCCCAGCCTGGGAACTCGGGGTGAAAGCAGCAGGGAGCACAACGTAAACATCAAGCCCCTCAAAGATCTGCTGTTCCAAAGGAAATTCATGTCACATCGTCATGACTAACACTGAGGTTATGGTCACAATCTTAGACACTTGATCTGGTAATTGAGGACATTTTAGCCAATATAAAAAACATTGTAAGAGCTGACAATAGAATAAAAAATTGTTTTTCCAACCACAGAGTCATATAAAGATGAATTACTGCTATTTAAAGAGACAACCACAGCAGCTCAGAAGTTAAACCCTTGTGCTATCCTAGGCACTTTAACATTGGGAGTTGGGTCATTTAGACCCACTAGACAGTGCTCTGAACCTTTTTTCTTCAATGATTTGTGATCTTCACTGGTGTCCATGGATTACATGAAATCTTTCCACCTTTATCCCCCTTTGTCATGGTAGGGAGAACACGTCAATGTAAGGGTGGGGTCATCTAAGATAGCACAAGGGTTAAAGGCTGCCTCCATCAGCTTAGCTCCAAAGGAAGGCACACCTTTCCAGCATCACATCTGAAACAATCAGACAAACTCACAAAGATCCACAAAAAAAAAACAAAGTCCCACTCTGATAGACATACAATACACAAAACACTGAACAAAAAGAAAAAACAAACCCAAACACGGCCACTGCCGTTACAACTCTCTTCACTTTTGACAATGTTTGTTTAATGAGTCTATAATTTTAATTTTTTAGAAGAGGGTTGCTTTGACCTTTCACCTCTTCCAAAGAAACCTCCAATTATTCCAGAACAGAATTTCTCATTCCAGAACTTTCACACTTTAACAAATACATTAGAAAATAAACTCACCAAGTAAATAATTAATCAGCTATGAGCCACGGAACTGCCAACATATTTTATTCAAATATAAAATAACAGTTATAATAAAAATAAAAAAACGCGTATGAAACCTTTTTTGGTGTGTTTCTTGTTTGTAGATTTAACGCTGACGTTGACATGGACCACCAGCTGGGCCCCCGTCTCATCCTAAGCGCTCGAACCCTCAACACGCTGGTGGTGTGTCCGCTCTACATCAGCGCCGCCTACCACCACCTCCAGTGTTTCAGAGTGCTGCTCCGAGCCGGCGCGCAGCCCGACTTCAACTACACGGGACCCGTCTGCCACGAGGCTCTGGCGCGGGGCCTGGCCTCCTGCCTGCTGGACGCGGTGCTGCGACACGGATGTGACGTGGCCTTCGTCCACCTGCTGCTGGACCACGGGGCTAACCCCGCTTTCGTGTCCTGGGGCGAGTCTGAACTCCAGGCTCCAAATCGAAGGAAAGTTGAACCAGAGGCACTAAAGGTTTTCCTGGAGGCAAAAAGTGAGTGACTAAAATAAAAAGTTTGCCAATAACAGCTACTTAAACGTTTGTTCATTTTAATGTCATATTTCATAAATTTGGTTTTATTTGTAAGTCAAACATAACCAAGATCTGTAAAGACTAGGGGTGTAACGATGAATCCATTTCAATCCAGATCGATGAATTGACTCAACCTAAACCATGAAAAAAATCACTTCAAAATGAGATCAATCGATAATCTGTATCAGAAAATACCATTTGGATGTGAACATGGTAGGTTTATATTACTATAAACGTAAAAACAACCAATTGTTTTGAATTGAATTAGCAAAGTCATGTGACCATACAGTGTGCTGGAATGTTCTAATAATTTGGATTATTTTGATGTGGAAAAAGAACAGTGGCTGAACTTTAGGAAACTGAAATGACGTTCATTCTTGTTTACTTGTTTGTACACGTATTTAATTTTCCCTTGCTCAGGCCTGCACAATAAATCACAAACGTTTGTTATCGCGATACCAAGCTGTGCTACATGCATATCGCAAAAGTCGGCAAATATTGCAATCAATGGTCACCTAAAGAATCTTATGGCAGCTTGAAGTACTTAAATGGAATTAATCCCTGCTTGCAGTGGTCAGCGCTTCTTGCCTCACAGCAAGAAGGTTCCTGGTTCAAATCCCGGCTGGGGAACCTGTTTGCATGCTCTCCTCGTGCATGTCAGGGTTTTCTCTGGGGGAGTCCCACCTTCCATGCACACCCATCCCACCCCTCCCTTCATAGGTGAATTGGTGACTCTAAATTGTCCCTAGGTGTGTATGTGAGAGTGTGCATGGCTGTGAGATTGTGGCCCTGCGACCGACCGGGTTAAGCTGTCATTGTTAACCCTTGTGCTATCCTATGGGGTCCAGATGACCCGATCCCTACATTGACGTTTTCTCCCGACCATGACAAAGGTGGATAAAGGTGAAGAGGATTTTATATAATCCATGGACACCAGTGAAGATCACAAATCATTGAAGAAAAAAGGTTCAGAGCACTGTCTAGTGGATCTAGATAACCCAACTCCCAATGTTAATGTGCCTAGGATAGCACAAGGGTTAAGCCAGCATGTGTGCTCTGTAGAAAACACCGATGAAAACAGGAGGAGTCCATAATCTGTCTTCTTGTCCCGTCAGGAAACCCTCGTAGACTGGTACATCTGTGCCGCATCAGGATCCGCAGAACGATGGGCAAAAAACGTCTTAACTGCATATCCTCACTGCCAGTACCAGATCCCATCAAGAACTTCCTGCTCCACCAAAACTGACCCAAACTGTGGCTTTCCTCATCTTGTGAAGCGGTCATCCTCAGTGAGTCCCAAACAGCGCTCCCGGTGTTCAGATGTTAGCACGCCATCCTTTTGCCTGATTTGCTTCTTTCTAAAGAAGCTGTTCTCAAACGGTGAACCTCTGTCTGCGTCCTACAGTGGATTATTGCCTTGTGATCCCCTAAATCCTCAAGATGTCTCCTGGTATTTTTAAATTTAACAGGCAGAATAAATGTCTTCTGATGGAAAAAAAAGACTTATAAATATATACATAGATATATATAGATATCTATAGATATAGATAGATATTTGAATGTTAATTTATGGGGGGTAGATGTACTGAAACATGTTATTGAATGTCTCCTGAGTGTTTATACTGATAAATAGATCATATCCACAGATGTTGCAGGTTTCTTTGGATACA
Source organism: Oryzias latipes (assembly GCF_053564925.1). Classification (NCBI taxonomy): domain Eukaryota; kingdom Metazoa; phylum Chordata; class Actinopteri; order Beloniformes; family Adrianichthyidae; genus Oryzias; species Oryzias latipes. The sequence goes on along the minus strand of NC_136257.1, from coordinate 29,291,207 downwards.
AAGAAAGCTCTTGTGTTCTTCTGCAGCCTTCAGTCTTTTTTTAATTTTGGTTTCCTTGAAAGAACAACTCTCCACATTTGGACAAAACACTGCAGTTTGAAAGTGATGCAATATGTTGATTCTATTTTATTCTGTTGCTCTGACAATCTAGGTAATACCTTGTTAATAAGTTGTGATTTTAATTTAAAAAAAGACAGAATTTAGGGCGTTTTGTTTTCAATAACCAGAATGATGCCTTCTCAGTGATGCTATTGCACTTAATGTTTCTTGTGTGTGCACGGCGTATACAAAATGAAAGTACTTTTCAAAGATGTACAACTATAAATGTGTTTTTGTTTCTTTGTTTTCTACATTTCACTGTAATTTGCTTACATTAAATGTAATCAGGAGAATCTCTCCAAGTTCTCTTGTTCTTTGATCTGTTTGTGATTTTCCCCAATTCAGAATATTTAGCAAATACAGTGATACCTCACTGCATCACAGTTCACAAGACTCAAAAAATGTTCCTGTCTCTATTAGTGTTTACAGTGTGATCCTACTCTGTGGATTTCACCTATCGCAGGCTATTTTTGAATCCATCCATCCATCCATCTTCCTGCGCTTATCCGGGTCGCGGGGGCAGCAGTCTGTGCAGAGATGCTTAGACTTCCTTTGCCTCAGCCACTTCCTCCAGCTCCTCTGGGGGGACCCCGAGGCTTTCCCAGGCCAGCCGAGAGACGTAGTAGTAGCTGGAACACCTCTCCAGGGAGGCGTCCAGGAGGCATCCGGACTAGATGCCCGAGCCACCTCAACTGGCTCCTTTCGATGTGGAGGAGAAGCGGTTCTACTCTGAGCTCTCCGCGGGAGACCACGTTAAGGTGGCAGTTCACGGGGGAGTGTTATTTTTTTTTTTATGTAAAAAAAAAAAAAGGTTAAATGGTGTATACTTATATAGCACCATAGCCAAAGCACTTTTCTGTCAAAGTACCATTCACACAATGATGTCGGGTCCGCATTTCTGGTTTTGACTTTTATTTTTAATTATGCTACAGAATTGCTTCCATAGAGTGTCTTCCCCAAGGGCACTTAGACACATGGGCGGGCTGGGAGGGAACCGAACCTGCAGTCTTTCAAACAGAGGTCAACCACCCTACCTCTACACCTCACTCACACCACGAGGGAACACTGGAACACTGTACAGAGAAATCAGTAAGACCTAAATTGGTATCTTACAGCCCTGCAATGGACTGGCGACGTGTTCAGGGTGTCCCCGGCTTTGGCCAACCCTCCGGGTATAGAAAAAGAAAGGAATGGGTGCATGTCTCAGACATGCATCTATGTATCCTTCAGTGATTGGAGATTGTGGTCGATTACCTATCTTTGCAGTGGTAAAGACGATGGTTGCATTGGAGAAGATCACCAACGTCTTTGGTTATTTCAAGAAATGTTAACCCCCCAACCTAGCAATGTTCTTTCTGCACTTGATCTCTAGGGTGATAGTGAATTCCAACAGTGCCAAGACTCAGAGGTCACTGGAGTTTCTTAAACTGACTTTTAACACTCTACAGTTCATTTAGAGCCTTACGATTGTCGCTGGGTGACTGCGAGACTGAGGGGCTGGGTTATTCCTGAAATCCAATCATCTTCTCTGATTTTGTAGACTTGAGGTTAGGGTTTTTGGTGCCAAGTGTCAAACAAGCTTGGATTTATGCATGTTCAGTTGGACTTGTTTTTTGTAGAACACCAAAGACATAAGATGCTTTTGAGAAAACACTATAATTTTAGCAACTTTGAAAAACATATGAACATCCAAAAACTGTCCCCTGAAACCCTTTAGAGCCTCTGAGGTCACCGGGACATCAAGTAAAACTTTTAAGAGGGTAAAACCATCTAATAAAAGTTGAGACAGTAAAAAAATAAAACAACATCCGGACATAACTTAACCATGAAAGTGTGAGAACACGAGTGGTGACTGGATACTGAAAATTGCCTTTGGCAGAAACAGATCAGACCCAGAGGAGAATGCCCAGCCTGGGAACTCGGGGTGAAAGCAGCAGGGAGCACAACGTAAACATCAAGCCCCTCAAAGATCTGCTGTTCCAAAGGAAATTCATGTCACATCGTCATGACTAACACTGAGGTTATGGTCACAATCTTAGACACTTGATCTGGTAATTGAGGACATTTTAGCCAATATAAAAAACATTGTAAGAGCTGACAATAGAATAAAAAATTGTTTTTCCAACCACAGAGTCATATAAAGATGAATTACTGCTATTTAAAGAGACAACCACAGCAGCTCAGAAGTTAAACCCTTGTGCTATCCTAGGCACTTTAACATTGGGAGTTGGGTCATTTAGACCCACTAGACAGTGCTCTGAACCTTTTTTCTTCAATGATTTGTGATCTTCACTGGTGTCCATGGATTACATGAAATCTTTCCACCTTTATCCACCTTTGTCATGGTAGGGAGAACACGTCAATGTAAGGGTGGGGTCATCTAAGATAGCACAAGGTTTAAAAAGTCATGTGGTTGGCATCTCCCGTGTTATATCCTATGCAATGTGGAGTTGTATGTCAGTGATGTATGCAGCAAGTTAATTCTAGATTTCTTTGTCAAGTAGTTCTTAAAGGGAAACTTGAAGAAAATGTTTGTTTTAAAGCTTTGTTGGGTCCACCAAACAAATTATAGACTCCCCACAATACTTTTTGACAGCCGGCTGCAAATACATTCATATTTGGTGTAAAATCGGACTCTTCGACATTGAAGTTATTTAGAACATCTGAGACTTGCCTCCAGTGGTCTTTAGAGGTACAGCAACTCTTGGTATTTCTTTTTTTTTTTTTTTTTTTTTTTTTTAACTTGTCCTGTCCAACAGCTAGGCAAACAGATGAGAGCTGAGGGCCTCTTGTGTTGGACATATTTTATTCTAACAAGAGGGGTTATTCATCTTCAGACAAACCAAAGGTATGTCTGAATAAACCCCTTTTGTAATTGAGGCCAAACTTTATTAATTTCAATCATGTTTGAAAATCTTTGGTGTTGGACCGGACGGAAAAGGAAAGAGGGGAACAAGAGAGAGGGACGTTAGAGAGAGGGGGGGGTAGGAGGGTGATAATAGGAGGGGAAGGGGGGTAAGACCATGAAGCAGCATAGAGCAGGCAGGTTTACTGGTTGTTTATCGTTACGGTACGGTTCAAATGTAGTACAAAAAGGGCGGGGCCTGTTCACACACACTCAAATATTATCAACACACCTGCTAGCCGCAGAAATGTCCACATGTCAACATGCACACAAAACAGATAGTGTTCACGAACGCATACTTATGCCTTTAAACCAACTAGTGTGAAATCTTTCATTCATTCAATCATGCAAACTATTAGTGCAAAGGTGAGCTAACACCTGTGCTCAGGTGAGTGTTTATGTTCTTCTAAAAAGGATGGTGGAATGTGAAAAGAAGGAGGAGGAGCGCCCAGCCACCCCCACACCCATACCCCCGCCGCAGCAGCAGCGGCAGCCGGAATTCCCCCAGCGCCACACGGGAACAGGCAGGGAACAACCGCCCCCCGGGCGACCAAGACCGCCACCCAGGCCAGGGCCAGCAGGACCGCCGCGAGGCCCCCAGAGCCAGAGAGCAGGGAGGCGCAGAGGGAAAGAGAGCGCCGCCCCAGCCCAGCCAGGAAAGCAGCCCCCCGCCGCGCCGGAAGAGCCCAACGCAGGGCCCCACCGGAGAGGGACGCCCACAGCCCCAGACGAGCACCCCACCACCACCCAGGAGTTCCGGGCATCCCCCCGCCCCGACCCCAGGTACGAGCCAGGACCCCCCAAGGGAGACCCGCTCCGCACTCCAGGCAGCCACCCACCCGGCCCACGGTTGGTCCAGGTAGGAGCAAGGCAGGGGCCCGCCGCCCCCGCCCAGGAGGGGGGAACCCCGGGGAAAAAAGGGCGGCCCATAAGGGATGTTATAAATATGGCCCGACCAGGCTCGGCCATGTTGGAAGTTTGGCGGGGCCCAGCGCCCAGGGGCAAGGACCAGGACCCACCCCCCAGGGACACGAACACCCCCGGCTCAGGTGTAATATGAACCCCCCCACCGTGCGGAGAGAGCACCGCCGGGCCCAGGGAGCCGGCACCCAAGGGACACGGCCGCCATCGCCAAGGGGCCCGCACCCCCCACCAGGGACGGGGTAGGGGACAGATGGACCCAGGTCCCACCTTCCTTGTAAAATGTGTGTGCGTGTATGGGTGTTTGAGAGGGTGTTTGTGTGCATGTGTGTGTGTTTATGTTTGAATGTATATATTGAAGGGGGAGGGGTGTGTGTACTAAGGGGGGTGCAGTTAAAATTGGCGAGTAGGGCACTAAGGGGACATCTCCTGATTACTCACAGTGATGTCCCCTCACCCTCCACACCAAGGGGCCCTAAATGTCTAAGGTGCGGTTAAAATTGGCGGGTAGGGTGCCAGGAGGACATCTGCTGCTTGCTGGCAGTGATGTCCAAGCACCCCCCCTACCAAGGACCCTACGTGTCTAAGGTGCAAATAAAACCGAAAGAGGGGGGGCCCACTCCATACGGCAACCATAGGAGGGGGGCCACTCCCAAGTAGCCCCCCCCCCAAGGCGCATCGCAGGCTAAACCCCCCACCCCCTCACCCTAATATGAGGTTATATAAGGAAGGGGGTAAGTTGGGGACAGCTGGTAGACTGTCCCCCGGTGGTCAAACAGCCGTCCCCCAGCCCACCCCCAGCAAAGGGGCCAGGGCCACCCAGCCCAGGGGCCCACCCCCGGAGGCGCCGACACCCCAGGCCCGGCACCACCCACCCCACACAGAGAGAGAGGAGCCAGAAAGCGTCGCCCCCCCCCGGAGCAAGCCCAGGCCCCCACCCCCAGACGCCGGCCCTAGAAGAGCTCTGGTCAGGCCTCGACGGGACCGAGGAGGCCAACCGGCCGAGGCAACCACTGATTGCCTCAGCGGAGACCCCGACCCGCTAGCCCCCCCGACCCGTACTAATAATGGGCCCCCCCTCACCCCCAGAACGCCCCCCCACAGGACAGGGCCGACAAGCCCCCCACCCCACCCCACCCCAGACCCCGCAGCCGAAGCGGGTGACACCCAGAGCGACCGGGGGCCCCGAGAGGGTTGTCCCGTCCCGCCCCAGAGCCAGGGAAGGGCCGATCCCAGCCCCAGGTGCAGATGGGCAGCCCATCCGGCGCCGCTGGGCCCCCCCCACCCGAGCAGGGCCCCCCGCCAACCCCCCCCAGCACAGGCAAAGGGACCACCCCCCCAAGCCAAGCCAGACCACCACCCCACCCCCCCACCACGCACCCCCACACCCAAGCCCAGAGGACCACGCAGCGCCCCAGCCCGCCCCACCCAGGCACCGGACCCGACCCCCCGACCAACGGAGCCCCCCACCGCCCCCGCCAGGCACCGGAAGCCCCGACCCCCACCCCAAACCACGGCAGAAGGGCAAGGAGCAGCGACGACCAAGCCCTCCACCCCCTAAGTCATGGAGTCAACCACAGGAGACCAGAGAGACTGAATTCTTTCAAAGTTACTTGAGCTTTGGGCTGACATTTTTTCCAAGCTGATATGATCAAACAGCAGATTTCTGTGTTGACTTATGTTTATATTTTTCTTGTTTTTCCAATTTATTAAAATAGTTTTTTTGGCAATACAAAGAGTTATGAAAATGATAGATGCTAATCCTTCTTCTATATCGATGGCACTCATGTCACCAAGCACACAAAGTGACGGTGAGGCAGTGATTGAAACCTTAAGCCAGACTGATAAATCGGCACATACCTGCTGCCAGAGAGCCCTGACAGGAGTGCAGAACCACAGTGCGTGCATGTAGCTGTCGGGTAGATTATTATCACAGTGCTCGCAAATGTCTGAGTTACTGAGACCCATCTTGAACATCCTCTGTCCAGTGTAGTAAATTCTGTGAAGAGTTTTGAGATGGATTAGCTGCAGATTTGGACTTTTTGTCAGTTTAAAGGTGTTTAGACAAAGTTCTGACCAGAAGCTTTCATCTGTGCTGATGCTCAAATCTGCATCCCATTTTTTTGTTGGAAGGGCAATATTGTTATCTAAATTACATAAAAGTTTGTATATTTTGGAGAGAGTTCTATTCATTGAAAAATTAATCAGAGTGGTAACTACATCTGGTAGCTTTAAATCGTCGTCTTTAATTTTATACTTTTTAGTAATACTTGATTTAAGTTGCTGATATTCCAAGAAGTTATTTATTCCATGTTTGTCTTGAAGTTCCTGGGGGGTTATGAATCTTCTATCAATAATTACGTGCTCTAGTTGTTTTATGCCCCCTGCTTGCCAAGCTGGGAAGTGAATCATTTTTTTGTTAATAAGGATGTCCGGGTTGTTCCAGATGGGTGTCATTTTGCACGGTTGAATTGATGATTTTGATATTTTGAGAAATTCCCACCAGGCTGTTAAGGTGGCATTTATATTAATGCTTTTGAAACAATCCTGTTTTTTAACTGTTTGGCTAATAAATGGTAGCTGTGACAGGTTGATCTTTCCACATAACACCTGTTCCAAGTCTAACCATGAGTTGGTTTCTGGATTATTTTTTAACCATTTTAAGATATATTGTAATCTATTTGCAAGAAAGTATTTGTGGAAATTAGGTAGTTCTAATCCTCCACAGCTTTTTGCAGATTTTAAAGTTTTTAGACTAATTCTTGCAGGTTTGTTGTTCCATAGAAAGCTTGATATGGATGAGTCTAATGTTTTGAACCATTTTAATGGCGGTTGTGTGGGAATCATTGAGAAGAGATAATTAACTTTGGGTAAGATTTTCATTTTAACCGTGGCTACCTTGCCCATAAGGGACAGAGGCAGGTTGGTCCAGCGTGTTAGATCGTCCTGTATGCTTTTCAGTAATGGGGTGTGGTTTAGCTGCACCAGTTCTGATAGTTTGGGGGAAAAGTAGATACCCAGATATTTGATATTTCCTGTTTTAACTGGAATTGTGAGTCTTTGTTCCATATTCCTGTTGAGTGGTAATAAAACAGACTTATTCCAATTAATGGAATAGTCTGATATGGATATTGGTATTTCTAGGTTTGCACAAAAGTCTTTAGTGAAAGTTGGGGTTACTCCACTACACTGAGCTTTTCTTTGTGCTTCACATTCTCCACCTGTGGTACCTCAGAGAGAGCCAAACCTGAAGTCAATTCAGTCACCATATACACATCGGCATGTTGGAACTGGAAATCATCAGTAAGCAGTGGTCGTTCCAAATCCGTCTGAGTCATCGTTTCTATGGGAAACGCTCTTGCCAATCAGGACTGAGCTTTTTGGATGTCTACACCCCTACCACTTGGAAGCGGGCTACACGAAATCTCTCAAACTTTTCTAGGCATCTGATTGGCCAGTTTAGAACTTGAATAACTTTAACTATTAAAAAAATATAGGATTTTCAAGAACATGTTATTCTGACAAATAGAATGACTGATTGACAGCTGTTTATTTCTCTACTGAGGTCCACGGGGTTCTGGCTTCTTGAATCTAGTAGGTACTTCCTGTTTGGAAGACGAGGGGGAAGGAGTCACTCAGACCAGCTGTAATAGTCAATGGGCCAAACATGCATCTCTTATTAGAAAACAATAAGTTTGATAGTTTACTTCTTGAAATAAATGTCAAAACAATATCTAAATGTTGGTGGACCAAGTTGTTTTTTATTTTATTTTTTATTTTGCTGGGGTTTTTTTGTAAGTCATTTTTATATATTTTTCTAACTTTAAAATAGATAAAATAAAATCAAAATATTTTACCATTTGAATCAAAGAGATAATAAAATACTGTAGATTATGATACCAATTTGTTCTATACCCTACTCAATCCTAACAGTGGAGGGAATGTGATCTTTATTTTATCAAAGAGACATAACAATGATGTCTCAGCCTGTAAACTAAACTGCTGTTTTTCTACACAGCTGTTTTAATGGGTCTCTAGATGGCACTCTTTTCCTTTCAGGCATGGCAGACTCTTGGTCTCCTTTCTTCACTCCTTATGTCATCTCATTTCTCTTCTTCTGTGGGTTTTTCTCTCCTTTTCTACCTCTAATCTTTTTCTCTGTCATCTGTTTTTGCTGAAAAGCTTGCAGCTGCATTCATCCTCTTTGGTTTCATTGAAGCTAGGCTTTCATTAGGAGGACAAACAGAATGAGATTTAGCAGTTAAACAGTGGATCATTTCTAAAAGCTGGATGTCTATTACACCATCCCATTTTAATGGGATGCTGTTTTAACAGTCTGCATGCATTATGTTCAATACAATGTGATGTGTCACTGACTCATAAACAGATTTTCTGATCAATTCTCTTTCCGATCAGCGTCAACTTTCTCCAAAACCTTTAAATTCTCACCAGCTACCGGAAATTATCAGAAGAAGCGATTTTTTTTCCAAAGGTCAAAATAGCTTACAAGTGCTTTAGTTCCTCAGGAAATCACCAGCAGCCTGGAAAAGCTGAATGCTGTTGTTCATTCCCAACTTTATTTGCACCACAAACTGCAATCAAAATCTCAACAGCCTCCTTTAGTACCACCGCAGTGTTCTGCTTCAAATGGGGAGCATGTCAAGGAGCTATGCGGTTCTCTTCATGTGCCCACCGCAACCTTTAGGTAAAGATTAAAAGTTGTTTCCATAGATTCAACGTTTCCATATAAAACTCTAAAATGTGTAAGAAGTTCTTTGATTTTTTTTTCAGATTCTCCTTGTGTGAAGTGAGACCTCAACAAAAAGTAATCAAAACCTTTAAAAGTGTACCATTATGATCACTGTGTACTTTGTGATCAGACCCGTCTGCTTCATGCACTGAGGGCTAAGCCTGTTAGCATTTGGTAATTGCCACTCGCTCTTATTTGAATGATCTCATTACTCTGGCAGTCCGGAACTCTGAGTTTCCTTCAATGACCGTATCACTGTTTACTGCTGCAACACACACACACAAACACAAAAACACCAACACTCACAGTCTGCTTCACACACAGGACTTGTTTGTCACCTCTCAGCTAAAGCAGAAGAAAGAAAACCCAAAATCCTTTAGTGATTCAAAGAAATTGGAGTTGGTCGTTACAAAAATCCAACCTTTTCCATTTGAGTTTATGCGATCAGTTCAACAGGAAAGCCTGGATGAGTATTCATCACTTTTTATACATGCCTCACACTATAACCCAGCGCATGTGGGTAGCACGTCCGGAAGCACATTCCTCTGCTTTAAATCCAGAAACCACTCAATCAGGGGAAAGGCACAAACAGGGACTTCCTTCAGTTTTACTGATATAATTAAAACTTGCTGGGGTAGAAATGCAGAAAAAAATGTGTGCTAATAAAAGCTTTTTAATTAAAAACCAAGAGCAGGAAGGATGTAAAGTTATTCCTTCTGTAATTACTGTCACGGTCTATCACTTGTGTTTTATACTTAATTAGTTCCCTCTCATTAGGATTACGCCTAATGTTTACATGTGGACCTCAGTCTGACTCCAACAGATCTGCCTAGCAGTACTTTAAAATATATACATACATTCTAAAAAGAACACTAAAACTTTTATAGTTCTGTTGGTTTATATATAAATATCTACAAATTCTGATAAATTTGACCATGGTCTGCATGCATAGTGGGTCTTCTGTCTGATGAGCTGAAGCGTGATGCAACAAATTAATTTTTGATGCAAAATCTCATTTGCAGAAGAAATTGTACTTTTCTGATAAAATCCTGGGTTTTCTCTAAAGCTTTTCGGACACTTTAAAAGTCACATCTTAACCCAAAGGGGGATTACTAGAGAGGCCAAAATTCAAAATAATGGGTCAAATTCGACTTCTTGTTGGCCTGTTCATTTAGAGTTGTTCTGATTTGGTTTATTGGTTTATTTCAAGCAATCAAAACAAAGATACATGCATGCAGACATGCCAACATATGTACCCAACTACCCACCCACCCAACCAACCAACCAACCAAATAATTTCAGATTCACAGCTGCAATATACATAAAATAATATATTTGATCTTGGATACTAACTTTATTAAACTCTGACAGATTTGAATGAAGATGAGTTCTCATAATAACTTTTTATAGAATCCCCTATAACATGTCAGAATTGAGAGTTTAAGAAGGAAGGATCTGTTTTGGTGTGTTTCTGTGCCAAAGAAACTGGGGATCAGTTATTGGAAGCACGATAATGTCCATTACACCAAGCTAAATGTGTTGAATTGCTTCCGGAGAGTTGGACTACTGGTACTCATGGGAAGGATTTTCCACCGCGGAGAAGATCCCCATGGCTGGAAGTAAAAGGGGATGTTTTGGATGGGGAACAAAGCTGTGTGGAGCTGTCAGGACTAGTACGGTTGGAGGGACTGTGGTTGGTCCGGGCATGGGTGGTTTGTTAGGACCCCTCCTCTTACTTTTTTGCTCCCCTCCCCGCTCCCTCAACAAAATTAACCAGCATCCACTGGGAATTCTCCCAAACCGCTGCCTGACAAGAGCATGGACAAGAAGAAAGTGCATTCAAAACAGAGAAGGAAGAGAGACTTTTGGTGGTCACCACTGTGGGAATGTTCTAATCTGTGCTTTCCTGAGGCCTTGGGAATCCCACACTAGAGTGGGAACCTGAGGCCATGGAAAACCGGGGTTTGAAACCCTCCAAAAGACATGAAATGCTACAAGTAGCTTATATCCCCCCACCCCCCCACCCCCCTTAGCAACGCCTTTAAAGAAATAGTTTGGGCAAATTTGCAGAACTGTAAAAAACTGTAAAAAGCCTCATTTAAAAAAAAATTTCTGGTATTAGAAGTACAAGTTTCGCTGATTCCATAGATTTTAAAACAAAGAACTCTTTTAAAGGTTTGTAAGATCATTAAATATTTAAAAAAACCTTTGAGTTATGAATGAATATAATTAAAAATGAATCTCCCCATACTAAAGCTTTATTTTTCTGGTCATATTTTAGATTTAGTCTAGGAAAATATACAGTAAATAAATGTAGTTATAAAAAAACAATGGCATTTAAGGTAATGCATAAGTCCTTTTAGGAAAAAATATTTGTACTAGTAGTACTAATAATTAACAGAAACTACAGATTCTTCTAGTATAGATTGTCAGGTGAAAGTTTGGTTACTCTGAGATCTTTTGGATGGATAAGGAAACTACTTAAAGGGTGTCTGGCAAAAGGAAGCAGAAAAATGATTTAAAATGGCGCTAAACCTCAAACCATGTCACTATCTAAAGAAGTTTAAGAACAAAAAACAAAGTCACCTACATTTGTCAGTCTAAAGGGTTTTCAAAGTCATTCCATTGTCTGTAAAACTCCAGAGATCCAAGCAGACAAGACATGATTCATCCCACCAGTGGAAAGCTCAGTAAAAGCCAGGATTCAGAAATAGAGACAACCTGCAGGGGATAATCGGGATTATCGCTAAAACTTTTGGACATTTTAGTCGATTGATGGGATTAAAAGAATATTTTTCTGGACTGTGTGCCTTGGAAGTTAAATTTTGTCAGCATTTTAAATAACAAACATCATGGCTGCAAACGAGGTGGTGGCACTGTGGTGGTTTGGGCTGCTCTACTCAGAACTTTAATAACTTCAATAATAGAACGTCAGAGAAAAATCATCATACTCTCTTTAACTTTATAGCAGAAAAATGGTCCATAAATACAAAATTAAGTCCTTGTCTAATACCTCAAAAACCCCACACCAAATCCAGATGTTGTAGCTTCATAAAATTATGTCCGTAAGTCTGAGAGAAAACGTGAGGGCTTTTATTCTGGAAACTCTCCAATGTGTCTCAAAGCAATTATACAATAAAAGTCCTTAACAGCTATAAAAAATAAGAGATGTCTGTGGGCTGCAAATGCTTTTTTCTTGTAGGAGTCATTTACTTTATCACAGTGTCAGGCAGACTTGGACAGCCCTTTTCTCTTAAATGATGACTTTAAAACTGTACGATCATCATTGTTTAATGGTTCATCGATATTGTGAAACTTTTCAGAGAAGAATCGGTATAGAGGGCAAATACTTTACTGTATTGCTGGCTTGATGTAATTAAAATTGGCTCCAATATGTGTGTTTGACAAGATGGATGTAGTTCTTCATCAACGCACCTTTTGCTCCTAAGAAGTAAAGAATAAGTCAAGAATTATAATCAAGCCTTTGCTTTTAAGTGCTATTCTGCTGATATGATAAGCCATTTTAGGATTTCCCAGAGGTATTCCATTAAAATAAAACAAAAACTCAAGTTTACGACTAAAAACTTCATTGCCTAATCAACGTAGCCTTTACAGTTTTGAGAATTCCATTGCATGACTAAATACTCTTCTGAATAAAACTGTAAAAACAAGGTCCTCGTGTGTTTCGACAGAGGGCAGGACGTCTAACAGATCCATGACGAGGCAGTGTGTGGTGGGAATAGAGGGGCTGGGATGAGGGCAGCATCGCGTGACTATGAAGCCAACTTCCTGTTCTCAGTGAATTCCATGGAGGAGCATGCGGCTCCTTTGGTTTTCAGAGCTTTTCCTTGAGTCCCACCATGCAGGAAAGAAAGCATGACTGTGAGTGAGACTTGATTTATGTCGGTGGAGGTCATCTTCTGCACGCAGCGACTCGCTCAGGGTAAAAAACCAACACAGTAATGTAAGACTCAAGACTGCCTCTGTTGAGCTGGAGTACATTAAACTCAATGAAACATGGTCAAAAACATTTTGTGAAGATCTTAAGGAATAAATTACAAGAAATTGAAGATTATTTCAAAAGTCAGTAGTTAAAATATACAAATATTCCAATCAAATGGGTCATTTTCCAGATTGGCACAGACATGTTAACTTCCATATTCAGGGAACATAGGTGGGATGGCTTATTTTTTTTGTTTTGCATTTTGGGAGTTTGAGAACTTTTATTAAACAATCTGGACATGAATCAGTAAGCCAACATCTATCCATCCATCCATCCGTCCATCTGTCTTCTAAACCCACTGAATCCCTTTTGGGGTCACGCGAATACTGGAACCTATCCTAGCTTCTGTGGGGCAAAGGTGGGGTAGACCCTGGGCAGGACCACAAACACACATTTACACCTAGAGACAATTTAAAGATACCAATTAACTTATGATGGCCAATTTTGGACCGTGGGAGGAAACCACAGAGCCAGGAGAAAAACCCACACATGCACGAGGAGAACATGGAAACTCAACACGGAAAGGACCTACGTTGGGTTTAAACCAGGGCCTTCTCAATGTGAGGCGAGAGCGCCAACCACTACATGACCGTGAACCCTGAGCTGACATCTTAAACGTTTTTTTTGTCTAAAAGCTAATGTAAGCTGGAAGAAGAAAGATTGTTGTTTACCTGTCTTACAATGATAATGCATTAACCCTTGTGCTATTCCATGGGGTCCAGATGACCCGATCCTTACATTGACATGTTATCCCTACCATGACAAAGGTGGATAAAGGTGAAGAAGATTTCATGTAATCCATGGACACCACTGAAGATCACAAATCATCGAAGAAAAAAGATTCAGCGCACTGACTTGTGGGGTCTATATGACCCCACTCCCAATGTTAGAGTGCCTAGGATAGCACAAGGGTTACTCAGGATATGCTGAAAGGGGTCATGTAACACATGTACACAAAGAATACCTCAAGGTATTATTTGGAAGGGTTGTAAATGAGAACATCAGAGTGGACGGCCATGTTATAAAACACTAGTACATTTATCTTAGATGCTATTATTCCCCATTGTGGGATAAAGTAAATTTAAAAAATAAAATAATAATAATAATCTTTAAAAAGCTTATATTGATGATTTCTAAATTTTTGTCAGTAACAATACTAACCCCTGGAACACTTACGCTATAAAACGTTACATCATCACGTTTGCCGGGTACCTGAAATAATATAACCAACTAAAAGTACTTGTCATAAAACATAGATCAAAACATGACAGCACATGATAAATTAGAGTGGTGTTCTTTTATTTTCAACTGTGGTGTGTATAACAAAATGAAAATAAATAAATATAAATAAACAACGCAGGAAGTTCCTGATAACATGCTAAAAAATTAATCAAATCAAATCAAATCAACCTTTATTAATATAGCACTTTTTCAACAACATATGTCACTCAAAGTGCTGTGCATAAAAAACAATAAAATTTAAAAACAAGATGACAAGACAAACCGTGCGACAACCCCCCAATAAAAGAACTTTAAAATCAATTCTGAATTGCACAGGGAGCCAATGCAGCGATCTTAAAACTGGTGTAATGTGTTCCCGCCCCCTGGTCCTCGTCAGAACGCGTGCTGCTGAATTTTGCAGCAGTTGAAGATTTGCTATTCTTGTTCTGGGAAGACCAGAGAGCAGGGCATTACAATAATCTAACCTGCTGGTAATAAAAGCATGCATTAGCACCTCTGTACTGGCAAGAGAGAGAAACGGGCGGACTCTGGCTATATTTTTTAGATGATAAAATCCTGTTTTTGTGATATTTTTAATTTGTGGGATAAAATTCATCTCAGAGTCAAAAATGACACCCAGGTTTCTCACACACTGAGAAGTTTTGTAATTCTAGTTTAGATAAAACTATCTCTCTCTTGTCTTCAGAACCGATCACTAAAACCTCTGTTTTGTCCTGGTTTAGCTGTAGGAAGTTCTCTGCCATCCATGACTCAATGTCTAAAATGCATTTTAAGAGTGTGTTGACCGACTCTTCATCATCAGGAGACACAGCGATGTAGAGTTGAGTGTCATCAGCATAGCTGTGGAAACAAACGCCATGCCTCCTGATGACGTCCCCCAGTGGCAACATATATAGATTAAAAAGTAGTGGGCCTAAAATTGAACCTTGGGGGACCCCACAGTTGATGTCGAAGACCCTTGAGGAGCAAGTATCCATACTTACGTAAAAACTTCGATCTGTGAGATAGGAATAAAACCACTTTAGTACGGTACCAGATATGCCCAAACCTCTCAGTCTGTCGAGTAAAATACTGTGATCTACAGTGTCGAAAGCAGCACTGAGATCCAGTAGTACCAGAACTGAGAGTTTCTGACAATCCAGGTTACATCTGATATCATTTACTATTTTAACAAGGGCCGTCTCTGTGCTGTGGTTTGTCCTAAAACCAGATTGATATTTTTCAAATATGTTATTTCTATTTAAAAACTCATTAAATTGGATTAAAACAGTTTTTTCAATCATTTTACTTAAAAATGGCAAGTTGGATACTGGACGATAATTGTTATAGTTGTTTGGATCTAAATTACTCTTCTTCAGAAGAGGACTCACCACTGCCGTTTTAAAGGCAGCAGGGAAGACACCTGTCTGAAGAGAGTAATTTACTATATTTAAAAGCTCAGACTCAAAGAAGTCATAAAATGTTTTCAACAACGATGTGGGGATTGGGTCTAAAAGGCAGGTGGTTGGCTTTAACTGGGAGAAAACCTGACCAAGTCCCACAGCATCAACCAGGACAAAACTTTCCAGTGTTTCCTCTGATAAATACAATGCTATAGATTCATTAAAAGCAACACCTTTTTGAATTAAAAGAGTAGATCTAATAGCATTGATTTTACTCCTGAAGTGGTCTGCAAAACTCTCACATACAGCATCTGAGGCTGCTATGGAGGACCTTTGAGAGTCTCTTTTAGTTAAACTGTCTATTGTTTTAAAGAGAACTCTAGGATCGTTTTTGTTTTGTAAAATTAAGTTTGAGAAGTGGAGGGTTCTGGCTTTTTTTATTGCATGACTGTACCTCATTTGCTGTTCTTTAAAAATTTCGCAATGTACAGTTAACTTCGTTTTTCTCCACTTCCTCTCCGCTCTCCTGCATTCACGTTTCAAGGCTCTGATTGGTGCGTTGTTCCACGGTGCTGTAGCTTTAGTTTTCAACGTTTTAGTTTTAAGTGGAGCTACAGCATCAATGGCTGACTGTAGTTTGTTGTTAAAATGTTCAACCATAAAATCACATGATGCAGGTAAAATATGAGCGGGAGTTTGATGTAAAATATTGATAAAATTTGCGGCCACATCAGGAGTTATGTATCGTTTCCTCACAGCTCTCGCTGGAGCTTCCTGTCGAGTAAAACTGGTGATATTAAAAAATATACAATAGTGATCTGACACAGCCATGTCAACAACAGAGGACACACTGCAGGACAGGCCATAGGTTATCACCAAGTCTAGAGTGCGCCCCCTGCCGTGAGTAGGCTGTGTGACATGCATGAATCAGGAATTTGAGAACAAAATATTCCTAAAAAAAACAAAATGATACTAGAAACTTAGTCTTTGGTTCAACCATTCCTGGAACATGTGAGACTTTCCTGGTGAGGGCACAGACTCCTTGACACGCTACATTTTAAATTCATGTAAATAGTTTTGCTCGGGTGAAAAGTCTAGTATTGCAACAACACATCATCAGTAGGGTAAAACTAACCTGTCTCACGACGGTCTAAGCCCAGCTCAAAAAAAAGGAGAGGGGTTGCTGCCCTCCCCCCAAGTCCCCCTTAGCTCCGCCCCTGTCCATATCCTAAAATCTGTTTAAATATGTGCAAAAAAAAACCTGAATTTCCATTTTAGGAGTAATACCTGCCAAGGGTCAGCATGGTTGCGGGTGTCATCCAGACCTTTGTGGACCTTCAGCCGACCAGCTGGAAGCACATGGAGCGACCTGTGTGCGAAGAGAGGAAGAAGAAAAGCAAACTATTGTGATGCATTCAAAGGGCAAATAATGAGCAGTTGAAGAGTTAACTACAGGCAATAATTACACCAGGGCAGAATGCAGACAAAAAAAAAATGAGTGCTATCTTAGATGACCCCACCCTTGCATTGACGTGTTCTCCCTACTATGACAAAGGTGGATAAAGGTGGAAAGATTTCATGTAATCCATGGACACCAGTGAAGATCACAAATCATTGAAGAAAAAAGGTTCAGCGCACTGTCTAGTGGGTCTAAATGACCCAACTCCCAATGCTGAAGTGCCTAGGATAGCTCAAGGGTTACAGGTGGATTCCTAACTTTCTGCTTCATTTTTGACAACTGGCTGGAGTTCATCAGCACACCTGCTAATCATTTCAGACAGATTGTTGCCATCTCATGACTCCTTTCTGCAACCAAGCGTGTTTTTGATCATCCTCCTCTTTAAATTGTTTTTTTTCTCTCATTCAGTTAAGATAACTTTATTGATAAAGCGACAATGCATATTCATGAACATTGAAACAAATGTAAATATGCCAGATTATAGTTCCTGTCTGGAGTCCCTTGGCAGGTTGATGTTAAAAGAAATAAAACAGAGTTTAAGAGCTAGACAGTTAATTATAGATCACAAGTAAAAGACAGTGTACAAAATAATACAAATAAAACTGAAACAAAAATATTTTAAAATCAGTGCCTGTTTTGTAATAAAATTCAGTTTGTGCATATGTTTTGCAGCACAAAGCATGAGAATATAATAATAAATAAAGTTTGATTTAATTTTATTTTAATCCTGACAGACTGTCTGCCTCCAGTTTCCTGAATCTTCTCAAACACCACCAACCATGACAGACAGAGGAAAACAAACAGGAACAGAATTCCCAAAACCAAACAAGCAATCAAACTGAGGAAGATCTATGACTGGAATGATGATGCACCTAAACAAAGTTCACTCAGAAAACCTCATTTGCTTTCAATTCAGTCAAAAATACTGAATCAGAGAGGAAAACTTTAGTTGTTTTTAGAGGAAATACCCACAGTCCCAGGGTCACTCACAGTTTGCCTCTGACTGAGGAAACACAAAGAAAATGTTGGTGGGTTTTCTGGCTTCTCTCAGTTTTCCTATCTGTGTCCTCTTCTGTGGTTGGAGAGCCATGCAGGCTCCTTTAATCAGTTTCCTGGCAGAAGGACTGCAGGCCGCTCCGTTAACCACAGCATGTCTCCCCTTTTATTTTCTCCCCCCTTTAGCACGCCCACTGGGTGGGAGGGGCCGGCGGCATGTTAAACCGTCAGTGACTGACAGGTGGACAGGCAGACTCAAGACTTCGTTTATACTTTTTAAGGTAAAGAAAAATACATTTCAATATAGGCTGATAGAAATAAGTAGAAGGATAGTTAAATATATGACGTTCTAAATCGATCAATAGGCACCTAAAGCAGCTAAGAGATGTTAACATCACAAAATTCCCTCCATTACAAAAATACACTAAACTTTAAACAGTTAAATCATAGAACCAGACCACAAACCAGCTGGAATGCAACTGTTTACTAAAAAATCTATTTGATTTATCCATATATTTGTTGACATTTTCCCAGATTTGTATTCAGTTCGACTTGAACTTCCTTAATGTTACTGTCAGGTACGGATGTGGAAATCACATAGAAGCGTCAGATAAAAGGAAACTTATAGGCTAATGTCATATTTTCTAGATTTTAACACTTTCTAAAACTTTGTTTTTAATCACAGGGACCATGTATTCACGACAATAGCAAACAAAAATTAGTCATTTTTTATAGTGCAATATCAGGGGTATGAACTCAACTCAAAGATCATTTTAATATTCAAGATATCCTTACTTTATACAATGTGCTTTTACAACCTACAAATTTAATTCAACCCTATATGACCGTTCACATTTTTTGATATTTCTGAGAGCGCTATCTTATTAGCATTATCTGAATTTTCCTTAAAGAACTGATGAAAATGGTGTTTTTGGTGTTTTTTACATGTTCTATGTGAAGAAAATTCAGATAAAAGTTGCATTTCTGTGTATTTCTCTATTCAGATTATTGTGAAACAGGAGTAAATGATAAAATGTCATTAGAAGGCTGGGCAGACCACAAGCTTCCTGCTTCTCACCATTCTAATGCATCCACTTGTAGAAGACTAGATCTATGTACATCTTTGTTTTGTTGCACCTGTGTCATGTTGGGGTTGTGAAGGGCTGTAAGCCAGCAGGAGAGCACATAAACAGAGAGTTCTCAGTTATGAGTGACAGGAAGGGGGGGCGGGGCTGCTCAGCACCAACAGTCCAACTCTCAAAGAGTTGAATTTCCAATGAACTCCTGCCACTCTGCAGAAACTATGCCGTAGAAAAACGATTCATTGTGGCTAAAGGACCACTAGCACAAAATACTGTACTTACTTGTATGATCCCACCCATTTTTACAACTAGTGCAGTGCACTATTATTCCACTAGAGGCAGAAAAATGTCTGCTTCCTGGAAATCTCAAACCACTGTTGGCAGGAAACAACATGCTGTATTGAAAAAAAAACTAAATTAGGTAATAGTTATTTCTTTATAATACAGGTATTCCATGTTAAAAATCAAAGTATTTTGTAAAATTGTTTTAACCGACTTCTATATTTTTTCTGCAAGTAATATAGTAGATGAAAGTGAAAGCAAAAATCCCAGGACTAAGTAAAATTCCTGGTGTTCAAATGTGTTTTCATGGCGGGTAATGGAGTGTATGCACGTATAGCAATCAGCCCACCACAGCATGTGTTGCTGCTGATTATTTTTTGGGTTTAATTAGGCTTTTGTTTGAGGAGGGAGGCAGAAAACAGACCTGCTCTGGTTTCCCTTTTCTAACGCACCACATAAACATTTCAGATTCTGATCCACTTTTATTTATCTCAGCTCACTTCCACACCCCATGGCGATGGCTGCCACATTTGCTGGATGAAAGCTCCTGCTGCCTGGAATCTGTCGAAAGCATGAATTTAGTTGAATTAATACAAATATAAAGTCCGCTGCGGGGAGTAAGTGTGTTGGATATTTTAACTTCTTATTTTTTTTATTACATGTGAATGGCTGTTTGATGTGAACCTCGGCAAGCGGTTGACTGCATGCGTGTGTCTGTCTATGGCTGTGTTTACTATTTAAATGTCTTCCACATGTAGATGTAGGTCTAAACCCATTTACACTTCCTCTGCTCTCCAGTGTTGTATATATGTGCTTCACTTAGATTTGAATTGAGCTGCAGTATTGAACTCTGGAAAGCTTCCAGCTGCTTGATTTTTTCCCAAACAGACAATCTATGAATTTGGATTATAAACACTTTTCTGGGATCGGATTCCTGCGCATTATTATAAAAAAACTTAAATGTAGACGATGGAGGAAGCGGGGTGAGACGTTTTCTTGAATTTCTGATTTGTCCAGTTTAAACGTTTTTTTCCCCCTGAAAACAACTAAACTATGAATAAAAAAGAGATTCCACCTGTGATTTAAATAAATATTTGTTAAACATGAAGTAAAAGTTGCACTTTAATTCCACTGAGCCAGTTTTAGACACTTCACGGAGAGCATAGCTGTTTCTACATTAGTAGTTTTTTTAAAGCTGAAACAAATGCTGCATAAAGTAAGTAAAACTAAGAGAGTTAAAACATTATTACTAATCAAACAATACACCTACTTAACAATAATCCCAAATCAATAGATGAGTTTACATGTACACAAGGACTGTGTGTTCCTTATATAACTTGAATTTTTTTTTTCATAGATTGGTCAGAGGTGTGACTTTTACTCAGGAGTTACTTATTTGTAATTTTTTTAAACATAAATAATAATAATAATAATATACTTTATTTATATAGCACTTTTCAAAATCAAGATTACAAAGTGCTCTTCAAAAATATGGGAGAAAATCAATATTAAAAACAGTTTCCAGTATGGAGAAATTAATTAACATTAATACATAAAAACATTAATATTATTGTTTTTATTTTTTCCTCTACTTGGATGAATGCAGGACAGTAAGTCATGAAACTGGATCACAGAGACGGACGAACAGTTAAATACACCATCATTCAGATGCAGCTCCAGCAGTATAGAATGTCCACACACAATGTTAGTGTAACCCTTGTACTATCCTATCCACTTTAACGTTGGGAGTTGGGTCATCTAGACCCACTAGACAGTGCTCTGAACTTTTTTACTTCAATGAGTTGTGATTTTCACTGGTGTCCATGGATTACATGAAATCTTTCCACCTTTATCCACCTTTGTCATGGTAGGGAGAACACGTCAATGTAAGGGTGGGGTCAGCTAAGATAGCACAAGGGTTATGAACATAGTTTTGGAAAAGCGTTGAAGATCAAATGTGGCGCACGTCAAAAGAGGTAGTGGACGTTTGACGCATGAATCGCCTGTGGTGTGAATGCAGCATAACATTGGCTAATTTGTTCATAAGTGTTGGATTTTTTTTTTTTGGGTGCGACTTATACTCCAGAGTAACTTAGATACTTTTCTTTCTTCTTTATTATGCATTTTTGGCTCCCTTATACTTGGAGTGACTTTGACCCCATCAGACTCATTCGGATCAAAATTTTCTTCCGATTGAGATGAGTGGGAAATGGCAGATTTAATCTGATTGTGGTACATGTAAACACTTGTTCTGACTGTGGGTCATTATAGTGCTGGCTTTTACAGCATGTGCGTAAGCAAAGCCTCCTCCGGAACGCTGTCTCAGTGCGAAATAACTAAGATCTTTTTGGTTGTTAGTGGGTAAAATAATACCCGTATTATTGTTTGATCTACTGAAAAGAAAAAGTACTTTTATGAGAACTTTTAGAATCTCTTTTATCACAACTTTACTTTCATTTGCCCCATTTTTTCTGTTTCTTTAAACATCAAGGTTTTCCTTTTTGTTACCAGAAATACTGTAAATTTTTATTTATTTGTTTATATTCTATTTAATCCAAACTTATGTCAATTGTACAGAGCCCGTGTCCTGACATTAAGATATAAAAATATATCTTGTTCCCACAGATTAATATCTTGTTCCCACAGGTTATTATGTCGTTCGCACGAAATACTATTCCGTTCCCACAAGATACTATTCCGTTCCCACAAGATACTATTGCGTTCCCTCAAAATACTATTCCGTTCCCTCGAAATGATTAACTCGTGCGAACGCAATAATTATGTCGTTCGAACGCAATAATTAATCCGTTCGAACGCAATAATTATTCACGTCATAAGTCATTCACGCGGATATGATCTCTGTACGCCGCCGCTTTCAGCGGTAACTTCCGTGTCTCTGTGACCCATATTCGTTCAAAAAAGGAACATGAAAAACAAAAATGATCACTTTATTACCGTCTCAATGAATATAAGAAAAATATCAAAAGATTTATGATAACTAGGCTGCTTTGTCAAACGATAGCTCCTGCTAGGCTACTACTAGCTCCGCCGCAGAGCTCTCTGATCGTGTATGCCGGCATTTGGGCAACTGGCTGGTCTGTTGTCAGACAGCTGATATTGTAGTTTAGGGTCGAATAGGAATAATAATATTCAGGACTTGTCTTTTATTAACTTTAGCAGTCAGTATCTTTACATTCGAAGGCTATTAGGCTACATGCTAACTGACTAGCCGATCATTTCCTGTTATTAATTTACGTCATAGATTTACAGCAGATACCTTCACATTTCTCTCTGTGTGTGTCTCATTACATTGCATTGAAGACACGGAGGATGTTTAGAGAACAGATTTATTTATTTCAAAAAGCACAAAAGCATCCATCGTATTCACGTTCATTCACATGGTGATCTGGTACGCCCTCAGTCATCTTGCTGCAAAAGCTGCTTCCTGCCGCTACTTCCGTGTCTCTGTGAGCATTCAATAGGGGTAAAAATAAAAGCCAATCATTGGTCTTGTTGTTAGACCTTGGTCACAGGGACACAGTGATTGGCCAGTGATTGGCAGCAAAGCACGCTGGGAAACGGGACGTACTGCTATTGTTGTTATGCTACAAGCTAAAGGTAAGTGCTTTAGGCGAAGCAGCCAGCTTAATATGATATTTTTCAGATTTTCATCGAGAAAATAACAGATCGACCATTCTTGCTTTTATTTTTACCCCTATTGAATGCTCACAGAAACACGGAAGTAGCGGCAGGAAGCGGCTTTTTCAGCAAGATGACTGAGGGCGTACCAGATGATGTGAACGTGAATACGATGGATGCTTCTGTGCTTTTTAAAATAAATAAATCTGTTCTCTAAACATCCTCCGTGTCTTCAATGCAATGTAATGAGACACAACCAGACAAAAATGTGAAGGTATCTGCTGTAAATCTATGACGTAAATTAATAACAAGAAATGATCGGCTAGTCAGTTAGCATGTAGCCTAATAGCCTTCGAATGTAAAGATACTGACTGCTAAAGTTAATAAAAGACAAGTCCTGAATATTATTATTCCTATTCGACCCTAAACTACAATATCAGCTGTCTGACAACAGACCAGCCAGTTGCCCAAATGCCGGCATACATGATCAGAGAGCTCTGCGGCGGAGCTAGTAGTAGCCTAGCAGGAGCTATCGTTTGACAAAGCAGCCTAGTTATCATAAATCTTTTGATATTTTTCTTATATTCATTGAGACGGTAATAAAGTGATCATTTTTGTTTTTCATGTTCCTTTTTTGAACGAATATGGGTCACAGAGACACGGAAGTTACCGCTGAAAGCGGCTTTTGCCGGCGTACAGAGATCATATCCGCGTGAATGACTTATGACGTGAATAATTATTGCGTTCGAACGGATTAATTATTGCGTTCGCACGAGTTAATCATTTCGAGGGAACGGAATAGTATTTTGAGGGAACGCAATAGTTATCTTGTGGGAACGGAATAGTATCTTGTGGGAACGGAATAGTATTTCGTGCGAACGACATAATAACCTGTGGGAACAAGATATATCTTTATATCTTAATGTCAGGACACGGGCTCCGTACAATTGTGCTTGGCTTTTAAAATCAAAACAGTTTAACAGTTTAACCCATTTCTTTGGATGAATGAGTACTTTTTCTCAACTAACATTCATTTGAAATAAAACTTGATAACAACCATCAGTTCCTTTACTGTCTCTGATACAGTTTGTTAAAATCACTATTCAGTCTTTGCAAAAATTTTCATCCAACAATCAAACTTTTTTGTTTTACTGTATAAACAGTTTTTTTTATCCACAGTAATAGGAACTTAATCAATCAAAAGTGCCGCTTTTGGGACTCCAGTATCTATTTTCAAAGCATTCCCAGCTGTCTTTTAATTAAGATTGGGCTGTTTTTAGCCAAAATCCAAACCCTGTATCGTTTTCTGGGACATAGTTTCTGCAGAGCAACAAGAGTTCATTAGCAATTTGCCTCTTAGATGTGGGCAGGACTATTGGCAAGGAGTAAGACCTCCCTTATTATCCCTTTGTTTTCACTCACTCCTGCTAGTTAACAGCCCCTCACAACCCCAACCTAACATCCCCAGTGCGACAAAAATAAAAATATTGGAAGTATCTAGCTGTACAGTTTTGAGCCAGATGCCAGCTCAGACAAGGAAAACAGACATGAATCTAGTTGCCAATTGTACATTTTGCGTCACATCTACCAGCTTTTTCAAACTGCATTTTTTGTCTGCTCCTGATTCACAATCGTTTGAATAGGGAATACTCAGAAATGGTATTAAATTTAAATGTTATTCATATCTGTTCTCCATCATCAGAAAATACCCCAACATGTTAAAAACTCTAAAAACAGGATTTTCATTGGAGTGGGTCTTTAAGGTTCCCAGTTTCTTAACCTTTAAACTACATAAAGGATTTAGTGTAAAAGTTTATTTTAAAAAATGCTCTAGAAAAGCAAGAACCTCATCTGTGCCCTTTCAAAAGTATTCAAACAATTCTTCAAATGTCACAACTTTCCATCCAACTCTGGATTGAAGACCTGCAGGATCAAGGAGCCGTCTCCCCACATCCTTTCCTCTCCTCTTCTTCAAACCTAATTCAAAGCATCTTGAGGAGTGGAGAGAGAAGGATGTGGCTGAGGCAAATAAAAGAATCATAACAACAGGATCAAAGCAGCTCTGCAAATCCATTCCTTCTGGCCATGACAGTTTTAGCATAAAACAAAGGAAGACGAGATGGGCATGAAGAAGCTCAGAGAAAAGAGGAGATGAGACGGAGGCTCTGGCAGTCCTGAATGTCAAATCTCATGTAGGTCATCATTCCTGTTTTCTGCTGACTGATCTTCGCGATTTCCAATCAGAAACTTTAAACTTGGATGATTATTTTTTCCTTAAAAACCTGGGAGAAAACATATTTAGGAGAAACACGATTGTTTTTAAAGATTAAATTAATTAATCCTGAGTTTTGGGCGGGACTGTTGCCGCAGAGACCCGCCTCCCTGTCCCTGTAGCTCTCCCAATTGCTGAGAGCTCTCGGTTTACAAGGATTCAAGAATTCTGAAATATATGACTCTGGTCCTGGGCCAGCCAATGACAGAGCTTTAACCCTTGTGCTATCTTAGATGACCCCACCCTTACTTTGACGTGTTCTCCCTACCATGACAAAGGTGGATAAAGGTGGAAAGATTTCATGTAATCCATGGACACCAGTGAAGATCACAAATCATTGAAGAAAAAAGGTTAAGAGCACTGTCTAGTGGGTCTAGATGACCCAACTCCCAATGTTAAAGGGCCTAGGATAGCACAAGGACTAAGAAAGTATCAAACTGGATACAGTTCCAATGAAATATTGCACGAAAAACAACAAAAAAGATCTAACACAGTTTAATAGATATGGCGGTGACACGCACTCCCGCTAGCTTACAGCTCCTCACATCCCCAACCTAACATTGCAACAACGGTGCAACAAAAATGAAGAGCAACAGTAGAGCTATCCAGGATACTCTTTTGACCCAGATGCCAGCTCAAACAAGGAAAACAAAGACGTGCATGGATTAGAAGCATCATATTGGAGCAGGGAGCTTGTGGCCCTCCCAGCGCATGTCCTTCTGCATTTTTTCATCTACTCCTGATTCACAATGATTTGTAGAAATAAATACTCAGAAATGCAAATTTGAGCTGACCTTTCTTTATTTATGTCCTCCATCATCACAAAAATGCCACAAGAACATGTTAAAAGCACCCAAAACACAATTTTTCAGATCCATTTTTTGTCTTTTCAAGGAACAGAAATGGCTCTTTTAATCTCGGAAGAACACATTAAAATTAAATTACATGAATAAAACTACTAAAATGATTACAATGAAATTATTGAAATGAACAGATACATAAAAATAAGTTAAAATCACAAGCTTTCAGCACCATTCACTTACAGTTTGAGACAAGTGCTATTGAGAATTAAGCCTTTGGGGATGAATACATTTTCATTGGAGTTGGTCTTCAAAGAAGCAAATGTGCAGGAGAGCATTTCAAAAGCACATTTAGCACTTTAAATATCTGTTTTGCTCATATAATTATATAACTTCTGTGGTTGTGTTTATCAATTTCAAAATGCTACAGTTTGGAAATGCTGACAATTTTTTTTTTAATAACATGTATATGTAGGGACAAACAGGAATTCAAACCAGTGCAGCAACTCAATCTGAGTATCTCACTGCATTGTATCTTTCAATATACCTAAAAGGAAATAAGGAATTTGCACACAAAAAAAAAGAAAACATGCCGGTGTCCTCCCATTTCCCGAGCAAAAAGAGAAGAGAATGTGAATTCTCTGAAGTTTTACTCCCAAAAAAATATACACGGCACTGACAAGAGTGAGAAAAACGCTTTCCAGATCCACCAGTAAAAGCCTCACGTCTGGATCGGGCTTTTTTGTTGGACTCAATCCAAATGCCAGTTGAGGGGGGTGTCCCTGTTTAGAGCTGGGAAGTAAAACAGGGTTTGTTTGCTGTGCAAAGAGCCTGAAAGGTCCTGAAAGTTTCTGAAACAAAGGAGGCGGCGTGACAGTTTTGAGAAGCTTCCCAGTCACTGCATAGATCTTTGCAATCACCACAAAGGAACATACCAGCACAGTAAGTCCATAAGTCATCAGCTCAAACAAACTCTGAAGTCTGCAAATGAGGCTGAACTCCAGCCCCGAAGGGTGAGACTTGGCTTTTGTGGCCTCGGCTGATGAAGGCAAACAATGCAGCTGTACGCCGACGGGGGGACAAGACATCTGACTGGAACCAGGCTGCGCTCTTTATCCAGAAATATCTAGAAAAATCCACAACAGTTAGGGACAATGTTACATAAAATCATAACAATTACCAGATTAAAATCTGTAAAAAATTAATTAAAGACATTTACGCAAAAGTTTCCCTTTTATTTTGCTTACTTAACAGTAGGGATGGGGGTATCCATACAAAGCTATAAAAGTATGGATACCTGTACATCACCAATTTTGGTATCGATTACTCTATTAAAGTATCTATTACTAATTAATAAAGGAGAAAATAAAAGTGCATGCATTTCTCCAGATAGTCTTCTCTAGATTACCTTTACTCTATTGGTTTGTGCTGAAACCCCCCCAGTCCACTGCATATTGAACTTCTCCATCAGTCACGTGATCAGAGGTGTGCGAGTTGTGGGGATGGGTCAAATGCGGAGAACAAACTTCACACACCTAAGTGGGTGACAGCTTATGGGACTTTAACTTTTTTTTTAAAAATCACCAAAAATAGGTTACCAGTAATCGGTGTTGGTAACTGATATCAAATATTTGATGCAAAAAGTAATCAAATCAGGTGTGCCATCGCCCATCATCAAGGCTCAAATGAATCTCCACGGAGACGTTGTGAAATGTCCTCTACAGCAGGTCCAATATTTTGGTCAGAGTGTGGTTTACCATAGCCGTCAAAGACCTGACAGGCCGCACTAGTCAGGAGAAAGCAACAAAGGAGCCGGAAGAAGACCTTTAGCCAAGGGCGTGCATGACAGCGGCACGCCACACGGCCAACAACAATACACAGTCTGTCTGTCCTGACGGTCGTCGGTAAACACGTGAGCGCGGCTGGGGAGGAACACATGTTCACCCCCAAATCTCCAGACAGTGAAAAAATAAACGGACAGATGGAAAAAGAAGATACATAATGAAAACCAGCCATCTGTGAGGAAAAAAAAGCAGGCTGATCTCTCTTTTGTTGTGCATTTTACTTACTTTGGTGTCATTGAGTAAGAAAGACCTTTCTGACCTTCTCAGTGGGATCTTTCCGTGCCTTTTGTGATGGGGGCGTTAATGCCAGCACCATGAAAACACTGGCTACAGGTCATTAAAATCCCTTGGGGAATATGGGATGCTTATCAAATAATATGAGCCACATTGCTCCACTTACCTCCTGTGTAAATGGTTGATATCACTACCTTTTCAAGTGAGCTTTGAAGTCTGGAGCCTGGAAATGAGCGCCTGGGAAAAATCTACACACAAATGCAGCACAGCGTTGGCTTCTGTAAAAGTCATGACCACTTTGTTTTCTTGTTTTCTCCTTGAATATTCAACTTTTTGGGTGACGTTCGGGATAGCTACGATGCTTCAAAGACAGACCGCAGCTGCTTCTCTGCAAAATCTCTCTCATCTTTCATCAGCTTTTGTTTAATGTAAAAAGGGATTTACATATAAAGGCATAGACTTTAAAGAATAAGAAGGGATGCCCTGTAAAAATACCTATCATCAGCCACTCATCAAACACGCAGATGGACTTTCATTTGACACGAGAAGATAACCTGGAAAAAATGCCAACAGAGGCCAATCTGCCAAAGAGCCTTTGTATAATCTTTGCCAGCTGGAATTTTTTTTTCTTTATGCTTGAGCATATTCATATATTACAGAGTTATCTAACATATGGACCTTTGAATTGGACGCATCAAAGAAGACGGTGCTACATCACTGACTGGTGTTTAAATCATTTAGCAAAAACCCTTAGAACCCTTTGAAGATGAAGGACGTTCACACTGGGGTTGTCCTGTAGACTCATCTGGAATAGGTGGGAAACAGTTTTCACGCACAACAACTTTCTTATGCAGCCCATCCATCCGTCCATCCATCCATCCATCCATCCATCCATCCATCCATCCATCCATCCATCCATCCATCCATCCATCCATCCATCCATCCATCCATCCATCCATCCATCCATTCTCTGAACCAGCTCAATCCTTGTGTGGGTCATGGATTCCCTGGAGCCTATCCTAGAGGCGGGGTACAGCCTGGACAGGTCCCCATTCCAAAGCAGGCCCACAGAACAACACAAACACTCACATTAACACCAGAAACAATCTAAAGTGACCAACTGACCTACAATGCACATGTCTGGACTTTAGGAGAAAACTGGAGTGTCTGGAGAAAGCCCATGCATGCTCGAGGAGAACATGCAAACTCCTCAGAGAAAGGTCCCAGTTGGGATTCGCTGTGAGTTGAGAGGGTTAACCACTACTCCACCATGCAACCTGCCTTGAGCAAGCCAAAGACAAAGAAATCCTGCCGTGCCAGTGGTTTCCCGCTTGAGGGCAGTATAAAAAACTTACTAGGAAATATGAAGAAGAAAACCAACTAGCCCGATTAGCCTTCTCACTTTCATTTATTAACTAGTGTCTGCACCTCCTCATTACAGACCATAGATGCAACTCCTCACGCAATGGAGACCAGTGTAAATCCATGGTAAGGCAAAAGACTGACATACGTTACTACTTATTTGTAAATAGGAATAACTATGATACTGACTTTCATTGAAACATGTTGGATGTCTAAAGGGATTCATGTATAAATTCTTTTATTCATTTATTTTGGAACTTAAATGTTGTATCTTAGCTTCTTACTGTGTCTTTGACTTTTAAAAGGCTGACAGAATCTCCAGTCATCCCCTTGTCTCCTTGTCATTAGTCGCTTGTTGTTTGTGTGTTTGTTTCATTTGCGTTTGAAATTCTGCCCCCTGTCTTGTGGAAAAGGGTAGAACCCTTTGAGATCTGCCCACCACAAACAAACAGGGGTCTTTGTGGATTTCCTGCTGTTTCACCTAAAACACTGAAGCTTCCTAGCCTTGCTGATGGCTCACAGCGTCCCAGAAGAAAATGTCACGAGAGACAACAAACCTCACAATTATTCCTCTCACATCAAACAGACCTTAAAGCAAAAACACAGCCCCATCAACGATGAATTTGTTTTTTTAAATCCCTCCAGAATTTATTTTACTTCAGAAGTTGAATATTTTTGGTGAACTGTGAATGGAAAACAAAAAGTTTAATTACACAAAATGAACCCCTTGTTTGTCGCTAAAACCACTCTGTCTGTGAAACAAACCAAAATCAAGCTTGACATGAGTTTTGGAGCATGTTGGTGCAGCAACAAAGCCAGAGCTACAATATTTGTTATAATTTATAAACTTTGTTTTGTTTGTTGGGCAGGAGCCACAGCGGACAGCCGTCCTCCGCCACAGATCCTGGACTGCCTTTGAAAAAAGCTCTAATGGTCAAGAGAAAATCCTACAATCTGGGGACTTGCACAAGGGCCACTGAGCCAAACTGGCAGGAATCTCTGTGTTTTGGGGGCAATGAAAAATAATTTCCTCCTAAAGATTTGTCTCAGGAGATGGGGCTTGGCCCAGAGTGGAGGGGCCTGAGCCATGCAGGACGAATTCCAAGGTGGTGGAGGGGGGGACTGAGATCGTCAGAGGGAAATGTCAAAGACAGACGGTGGCGTCAGGCTGCTGCAACCCAGACCTGTTTACGCCACGGCGGATGAAACTGTACTGTGAAAGAATTCAGCATCCAGTGCTGCATGAGTCAAACAAGAGACGCTAAATGTACAATGCAGATCTTTCACTTCTGCACTTCATATTAGATTGCCCTCTGGTAAAGAGGATACGGATTTCTTTTCAGTTCCATACCTTTTAGTGGTCTCAAAACTAAAACTACTTTTCCGATACCCCAGACCATGTGCAATTAGCTAACATTACATAAAGACAACATAATTAATAAAACAAAATGCATTTACTTAGGTTTAGAGAGGGATCCCTGCGATACCGCTGACAAATAATACAGCTAACATTCTAGTTTGTTCTTGAAGTCACAAATGCCCTTACGGGTAGATATGGGATATCTACGGGTAGATATGGGATATCTACAGGCGATAAATGGTTAAACTTGTACAGGGCACACAGGTGGCCCGCATGATATACCAAGGTTGTAGACAGGTGGGTGAATCTGTTCAGAGAAAATGTTAGTACACATTTTTTTCTACAGGCAGGCTGCGGTAGACAGGTCATAGTGAACACTCATACATGTGATGCTACGCTTACACCGCGCATTGGACACGCATTCTTAAACACACGTTTAGCCCATGGTGCTCCCACTGGACTGTCACTACGCGATTCTGCCACATGTGCCTACAGTTGGAAGAAATTTGGTGCAAAATGTCAAACCGTTTCAAATCTCCTGAATCTTGCTTTACAACGGTTGGCAGTTCCGTCTTTTGAAAAGCACGCTTCTTACACGTCACTACCAATTCTTAGTCCCTCATTGGTCGCAGTTCAGCATTGTCACTATTTAACAGTCAAAAAGTTCAACTGGTTAAAGTTGCAGCACGTGATCAAAGGACGCCTGTTTTGTACGTAGAGCTCGTGCCCGGACTCGTGAACGCAGAAGCCCGGGTTGACACGCGTTTATATAAACCTTTCAATGAAAGTGGCCACCTAGACGCAAGTTGACGCGGCTGCTGTAAATGTAGCTTGAGGTTCCACATGTGAACTAACACCGCACACCATTAGTAAACACAGCATCTGCACAAATGGTGATTTTGTTTTGCAGTTTTCTTGTGACTTATTTAAAACTGGTTAGGCCTCATTAGAAGAGTGCTGGACACACACGCATGCACATGCACACACACACACACACCACGTCCAGCCCCAGCTGTCAACCAGCAAAGGCTTTCATCAAAACCAGACATTTAATTTGTTTCAGGCGCTGAAGCTTTTTGGTGTGAGCTGTAATGTATGATTTCACTCTTGTTTGTGGTTGGAATTAGATTTTTAGATTTTTTTTAATCGAAAACGCCTCATGGGTGAGAGCATTGAAACATCATGAGGATAGCATGAAGAATCAACAATGCTTTAAAAATGACAGGAGTTGAAAGTTGTTCAGTTGTTTGGTCCAATAGCTGAGACAGACGTTATACGGTAAGAGCACTTATGAATGAGTGGCCGGTTTGACCTGCTGGAATGACAGTGTGTGCAATTTCCGTCAGGATCATCATACCAGGTGGATACTGTTTGGAAAACTCTCCACAGGGTTACAGTCTGATCTTCTCCTTGCAGAGAATTTAATTCTGTTGGAACGGTTGTCAGATCCCAACTTTTTTCTTAAAATATAAATAAGACGTCTTTTCAATGGGGGTAATTATTGTGTCCAGCAGCAGTCCTGGACCATAATGTTTTTATTTATTTTTTCATAATTCTTAGTTTTTACTGCACCTTTAAACAATAATGCTACCTCCACAAATTCACTCAAATTTAGAGAAACGTGGGGCCAAAATATCCTCTGGGATCAGAATAAAAAAAATCATAATCCACTAATGAAACCAAAACATGTACCGGTATGTTTTGAAATAATCATGGGATGGCCACAGGACATACGGCTTAAGGGGCCATGTTATGGAAAAAATGCAAAATTCATCGGTTTTCACATTTTTCCACAATATAGGAAAAGAAAAATTGAGTTTAAGTAACCTTCACAAAATTGCACACACGGATCGCCAAGTTAAGCCGATAACCACAACCAAAGTATTGTTGGCCTTTGATCTCAGGAAAAGACTGCCATCTTTAATTTTTGAAAATTTCCTTGGTATTTTCTACAAATGTGTACTGCCTGTAGGGATTTGGATGCATTGTCCCCTGACTCCTTGAGTAGCATTGGGAAGCTATGTGGGTAAAACTGTTGCAATTAGAAGTTGTAGATTTTTAACGGTGTTAGCATAGCGAGCTCACAAAGGTGGAGTTTCCTTATAACTCACATTTTTTACCGGATTATTAAGAAAACTTAACACATGTCTCCTTGGCCCAAACTGAACAAACCAATGGGTATGTCCAAATACGAGGGCTGCCTCCTTCAATGGGGGCGGCCTTCCCCGGTCGACATTGGCCGGGTCCTTCGTGGAGCAGGTAGGCCGGATGTTAAAGACTGTAAATTTGGACAAGTCTAGCAAGCAGCAAATGTCCTGCCGCCCAGCATCCGTGAGTCCCGAACAGAGAGGAGTGGTGAACCGGGCACAGAGCTCAAAATTTTCCTGGCTTATTTGATCCAACTTTTAATTTGAGGTGTAATTATAAAAAGGGGTAATTATCTCCAACTCCTGGTTCCGCTTCACAGTCCCCCATTGTTGTCAGAAAATCTCCGGGTTCGACCACATCTTAGAATATGGACAGCATAGAAGGATACACCAAACCACAAACCTTAAAAATGGGAAAAGATGGCCATATTCATTGGCCGCATTTGAAGGAGTCGTTGAATTTGGACAGCACTTGTTGCAGCGCTGTGACGTAAGCAGCCTACAAATGCAGGCTAGGAAGAACGCGGTCCTTGAATTTGGACACAGCCAATATGACATAGAACTTGAACATATTTGGAATTTGGGCATGGTTAGTAAAAAAAATAAAAAATACCTCTGTTGCCAAGGACATGTAAACATTTACTCTTTGCTGATTCTTCTAAAAATTACACAGACCTATTTTTTGCCCTCAGATAACCAAAACAAGACATGGTTTCTATGGAGATAAAACAACAAAAAAGTCGCCATTAAAAAAAAAAAAAAAATTTGTCAGAAGCAGCTCTGCCCAGGATAGCAGGGGCAGAGAGGGAGAGGCTCGAAGAAGCTACTCAGCCAATGGGGGGGGGGGGGGGGGGGTAACAGGAAGCGGCAGGCAGCACCTGCAGGCCATAGTGCTGATTTAATGTTGGATTTGTAAGGACTAAAACTCTGAATATTTAACCCTTGTGCTATCCTGTGGGGTCAAGATGACCATTGACGTGTTCTCCCTTCCAAGACAAAGGTGGATAAAGGTGGAAAGATTTCATGTTATCCATGGAAACCAGTGACGATCACAAATCATTGGAAAAAAAAGTTCAGCGCACTGTCTTGTGGGGTCTAGATGACCCAACTCCCAAAGTCAAAGTGCCTAGGATAGCACAAGGGTTAAAAAAGAAAAGCTTGAGGTAGAAATTTTGAACATTAATTTGCTTTTGCGTTTTATAAACTGTCCCAACATCTCCATAATTTGGACCATGTAAAATAATCTACTCATGAACTGCAGTAAACTTTGAAACCCAGTTGAGGTTCATGTTGTTGTTTTTTAGCATAATGTTCAGTCAAGAGTGAGATTTTCCTCCTGTTGGTAAATTTGGGCCACACACAGAAATGCCCCAGGTTGGAAGTAAATCAGCTTCTTCCTAAACTTTCCTCAGATTTACTTTCATGTCAGTGAGAGGAGTCTTGTTGACAAACTGTCGGTGTGGTGAACCCAAGGATAGCTGGGATTGGCTTTGGCAACCCCACCACCCTAATTGGTCAGAGCGGTCCCAGAAAGCGGGTTGTGTGAAGTACTGATGTGGAGTTGGTACCTACAATACAGCGCTTCAGATGATGGTGGGGGGAAAAACTCACAAAGAAATAATGATGAGGAGAGAAAGACAAACAACTTGAGTAAAGGCAGGAAACAGACCAT
The DNA here is from genome assembly GCF_053564925.1 of Oryzias latipes. Lineage (NCBI taxonomy): Eukaryota > Metazoa > Chordata > Actinopteri > Beloniformes > Adrianichthyidae > Oryzias > Oryzias latipes. Next base: position 29,256,756 of record NC_136257.1, on the reverse strand, counting down.
CACATCTTCACCTCAAAAGTTTCATTTTGAGTTTTCTGTTTCATGACATTGTGGGATTTTATGGCGCATCACTTTTGCATAAACACACTCACCCAAGGTTAATGTAAAGTAAGTTCTTTTCCAGAACATCAATGCAGCTTTCCTGTAATAGTCACCCAAAACATGTCTAAATTACCTTAATAATAAAAAAAACAACAGTTCAGCTCTTGGTAATGCTGTTCTAGTCCAACATCTAAAACAGCCAGTCTACCGGTAAGCATAAAGGACAAGAAACCTAAAAACTTCAAATGCATGTATTAGAAGCATCTATTGTGAATAATCATTTAACCCTTGTGCTATCTTAGATGAGCTCACCCTTGCATTTACGTGTTCTCCCTACCATGACAAAGGTGGATAAATGTGGAAAGATTTCATATAATCCATGGAAACCAGTGAAGATCATTGAAGAAAAAAGGTTCTGTGCTCTGTCTAGTGGGTCTAGATGACCCAACTTCCAACGTTAAAGTGGCTAGGATAGCACATAGGATAAGCTCTTTTTCAAACAGCATTTTTTTTTGTCTCCTCCTGATTCACGATTTGAATAAAGAAATACTAAATGCAATTTTGAGCCTAATATTTTTTGTCCTCCATTATGAGAAAAATGCACTCAGAACATGTTAACACTATTTTCATTGGAGTGGATATTTAAGCATTTTTAATAAAAATTAGAGGTGACAAAGTTGTGTACTTCTGTGTCTTATGATCACTTTTTTACAAGTTTGTTTTTTATTGCTTTTTGATTTTTTTTGTCAGTATTTTTATTGGTGTTCGTTACCAAATCTTTTTTCTGTCTATAAAAAGTCCTTTGAAGTGTCTTTGCAAAAAGAAGAGCTGCAGAAGAAATACTGCCTTGAACAAACAGTTCAAAGAGGGATATGTTGATTCAAAATATAGTTTAGACCCACTGCTGGTTTGGGCTCAAATGGACAAAAAAAGACTAAATATGCTTTAACAATATTATCAAAGACACAAAAAAACAGTCATAAATTTGTAAAAGATTCATTTAAAGGATCAAGTTTTGCTTTTAGTCATTGAAAAACTCAAAATGTTTAATAAAATACATTTATGGCTACCTAGCCTAAATCATTCGGATAATTGTATAATTCCTTTGAATTTTTTTCATTTTTGAGCACTGAAATGGAATATGCAGAGAAATGTATTTGAACTAAAAAAGTGCATACACATGAAATGAAGTCATTTTATCCAAACACCACCTGTTGTCCCGCACACACCCCTGCATTCAAAAAAATGTGGTTTTATCAAACTCAGAATGAGCTAGGCTCCTGCAAGTCCAGGGACAGGGCTGGTGCCCCCCAGAGGAGTGTTTGCTCAGGCTCCACTTTATGACCGTGATGCTTTTTCCAGACCAGATCTGGACCTGAACTTCACAGCAGATTGGCACAGAGCCATGAAGCTGCCTCAGAGCTCCAGTGTTTGTTTGTCTCCAGGGTTCACATCATCACAGATGGTTTGCATGCGGGGTCACTCACATTAAGCATCCGCTCTTGTCCCAAAGATACCCTAACTCATGAATATCACCCCAAATCCAAATCCACAAACTCCTGGCATGGAGGAGATCTGCATGCAAAACAGCCGTTTCCTGCCCACGAAAAAAAGTTTTGCGCTCCCTTCACAGGCACATTCTGCGCATTGCAAAGCTGACTGCAGCTTACCTTTAAAGGTATGGGCCCCAAGCAATCTGGGTCCTAATCTGCAGTCAAGGCTAACTTCTGCTCTGAGCTATCACTCCAATGTGCCGTGACACAGTAATGGCTCGATCCCAGCGCGGATCAAAGAGCTGTTTGTGGTCAAAGCCCCAGATTGCGTTTGGCTGCTATGCCGCGCTTTCATAGCAGCCAAGGCCGATCCCAGAGGCTTTCAGATGGAAGATGTTTATCTGCCTGTAGCCAAACAAACATGATGTGCGTCACTGAACACAGTCATGTCATGCTAATCTTTCCTTTTGTTTTGTGTGGATGTTGAGCAGTTCAAATCCCTGGGGGGGGGGGGGGTCTGCATGAATGGAGGCTCCGCTGCTTAGGTTCGAATCCCGAGGAGAAACGTTGGCTCAGATCGTCCTTTTAGGGTGTCAGAGGAAGTCTGAGTAAAGACGGAGAAATAAAGACTGACGTGAGAGGCGCAGCGGGGGTTTGGCTCTCCTGACCAGCTTTCATCCCCCTCAACATGTCACTGATTAAGACAAGCAGTGTGGACACGAAGGAACAGGTGCGAATCCACGCGGACATGGCTTTGATTAGCAGTTTCATCCGTTTTCCAGGTGGGGAGCAGCCTCATACCGCAGAATAATTGCGAGCATGTGGCCTCGCGCTGCGTCCAAGGCGCACTTGACTTTTCCAGGCCAGTCCGCTCAGCCCTGGAAGGATTTCAGAAGACATCCATCTGAGGAGGGTGTTCATGCAACGACTCCCCACATCCAAACAAAGCAGATCTGGGGTCGTTTTGAGTGAAAAAAAATGTGTTACTTCCAAATATAGAACTCAGCGTGTATGTGGGAAATAGACATTTTTTTATTTATAAGTTGGACAAGATAATGTGGAAGCTAAGCTCCCCACAACAGTTTTGTTTTGTTAATTGTGCAAAACACCTTGCATGTTGTGCATCTTTAAGACGCCACTAGGTGGCGCTTGCAAAATTCTGAGAAGAGAGAGAGTTTTCTGAGAAAGACCAGCACGTTAACAGGGTCCGTGGCTGGTGAGCTAAAAACGAGAAAGGAAGTGCAGTTGCCTTTTCATGTCGGTGGACTAATAAACAACTGAATTCTATCAAGCGGCCTCCTCATCTCTTTCAAGAGTGCAACAAAATTTGGTAGCAGAGGATGGTTCAGCGGTGCATGGACAGCCTGTGAGTCGGACCGAAGGGAAAGGAGCACGATGGAGTTGGAGCAGCTACAGGACAAGCTAAGTGAAGCCTTGGTGCAGCTACAGCCTGAGCAGCTACAGAAGGTATGCTCTTTTGCGAAGATCGACCCGGGACTGTTATTCAAAAAGCACACGCTGATAAGATTGATAAGTGAAGAAGTAGAAAAAATTGTTGAAAGCGAAGAGGAGGATACCACGTGCGCTTTTCTGCTAAAGCTAATCAGCTATGCTAATGAGGCTAAGCCAGCCACGCTGCAGCCTTCCCCGCCACCGCAGCTTCAAACCGCAGACACAAGTCATGATCATGCTGAAGCTCTTTTGAGTTTACAAAAGCAATATGCGGCTCTGCAGGAAAGTTTCGTAGAGTCAACTAAGCGGATTGAAGCAGAAATGGCCAAATTAACAATGAGAGGGGCAGGCCAAGCACAAAGTCACCAGAGTCTGACGCAGCACGTGGTCCCCCCAGCTCCTACTCTGCCTGAAGTGAGCATTAGAAAAGAGTTTCGGATTAATGGCCAGATCGGAGAGCGGGGACAAAAGGACAAATTGTCTTATTCAAACCTCATCCACCAGATTGACATGGGTTTAAAGAAAAATCACAGTGAGGCTGATATCATTGAAGCGGTTGTCAGAGCAGTGAGTCCTGGTCTCAGCTTGCGTGATATGCTGGAGATAAAGTCAGACCTCACCCTCTCACAGTTGCGGACAATCCTGCGTGGACATTATAAAGAGGACAGTTCCACTGATCTTTACAATTGTTTGATCAATCTCACCCAAGAATGTAATGAGTCACCACAGAACTTTTTGTTTCGGGCCATTGAATTAAAAGAAAGACTGTTGCTAGCATCAAAAGAGCCTGGTGCAGAAGAACAGTACAGCCCCGAGTTGATTCAGAGAAAGTTCCTGAGGGCTGTGGAAACTGGACTGTTAAGTGCTGATATAAAATATCAACTAAAGCGCTACTTGGAGGATCCAGCTGTTACTGATGAGCACCTGATAGCCAAAATAAATGCAGCTGCTAGTCTTGAATGGGAAAGAAAGCAAAAGTTCAAAAAGCACGTCAGAGAACCCAGGGTCAAAGAAGTCAGAGTGGAAGCCCAAGCAGGTCCAGAGACGGCAGTGGCCAGTGTGAGTAGCCGACCATGTCCTACAATGACAAAAGGTAAAACGCCTGAAATGCCAAATGCAACACGCACGGAATCAGAGCTTCTTGACATGGTAACACAGCTTAAAGGGGAAATGGAAGAGATAAAGAAAGCCATTCGTGAGTCTCCCCGAGCCCCTTTTCATTTCAGAACCAACAGGAAACGAGGGTGCAAGAGCTGTCAGGCTGCAAACAATGGAGAGCAATGCGACCACTGTTTCAAATGTGGGAGGAGTGGCCATTTGTCACGGGACTGCAGATCTGGAAAAACACAAGGTAAAGGGCCAGTAAACATGGCTGCTAGAACTGTCATCACCAGACCTACACAAGCTGAGACACAAGAGCTTTACCAGCTAGTAACAGACAGCATTCAGAAATTAGAGGCAAGGTTGGCAGCTAAAACAGAGTCAACTCCGGATAAAGAAACCATTAGTGTCAATCTACTGTCCCCAAATCGCAGATCACAGCTTCTCAACCTGATTGGAAAAAAATATGTGATTTCCTGCTCACTTAATGATGTGGAAACAAAAGCTTTGTGGGACACAGGATCGCAGGTCTGCCTCATAAATGAGACTTGGAGACAACGCAACATGCCAAACACAACAGTCAGGGATCTAATAGAGTTAGTTGGTCCAGATATGTTGGATGGGAGGGCAGTAAACCAGACACCAATTCCATTTTCCGGGTGGGTGGAGGTTACTTTTAAACTTCCAACAGACACTTGTTCGAAAATCGAGCTGCTTGTCCCAGTGTTAGTGGCATCCGGAGTGGGAGTGGCGGAGCAACCCATAATTGGATTTAATGTGATTGAACAGGTCCTTAAGATGGGCATAGAACCTCCTGATGCAATCAGTGATGCAGTCAGCACCGCCTTTTCCTTTGATTGTAAAAAGACTGAAGTTTTCTTAAAAGTGATGCAAAATGGAGAGGATGGCTTGGGAGAAGGCATTGTAAAATTGGGTTGTGACACAGTGACTGTTCCTGCTGGCCAAACTAAAACAGTAAAGTGTTTTGTCCGAACTGGCACCCTTACAGACGCACAGGATGTACTGTTTGAGCCGAGCCAACACACTCAATTACCAGAGGGGTTACAGGTGCAGAAGGGGGTAGTAAGGTTAAAAAGAGGAAAACGGGCAGCAGTAACGATTCCAATTACAAACAGTACAACTTATGACATTCGGCTGCCAGGTAAAACCATTTTTGGGCAAACGCAAAGACTCAAGGTCATCTACCCTGCAGAAATGAGACCCACTACGGTAGGGCAGGTTGGGACAAACACTGTAAACTCAAAGGCGGAAAACGGAGAAGGCAAAGAAACAGACCTCACTGAAAAGGAGCCGGTGGACGCCTGGGAACCTCCGGTTCCCCTGGATCACCTTTCTCCAGCCGAGAAAGACAAAGTCAAACAGCTTTTAAGGGAGGAGAGAGATGCTTTTGCACGTGATGAGTATGATGTAGGTACAATTCCCTCTCTGCAGTTGAAAATAAGACTGAACGACCCCACCCCTGTTAAAAAGACATACATTTCAGTCCCCAAGCCACTTCATAAAGAAGTAAAAGAATACTTGGAAGATCTGTTAAACAGGGGTTGGATAACCAAATCAAAGTCATCTTACTCAAGTCCCATTGTCTGTGTGCGGAAAAAAGATGGGGGCCTTCGCCTGTGCTGTGACTTCAGGGAGCTAAACAAAAAGTCAATACCCGATCGCCACCCTATTCCCCGCATACAGGACATGTTAAACAGTCTGAAGGGAAGTGCCTGGTTCTCAGTCCTCGATCAAGGCAAGGCATATCACCAGGGCTTCCTGGAAGAATCCAGCCGTCCCCTCACTGCATTTATTACGCCCTGGGGTCTCTTCGAATGGGTAAGAATTCCCTTCGGTTTGTCCTCAGCTCCAGCAGCATTCCAGAGATCAATGGAGGAGTGTTTGTGGGGGTTGAGGGATGATATCTGTCTGCCTTACCTCGATGATAATCTTGTTCATTCACAGACTTTTGATGATCATCTGCGGGATCTAAGAGACGTCCTACACCGATACAAAAGCCACGGAGTGAAGTTGACTCCTCGTAAATGTGAGGTTTTCAAAAAAAAGGTACGTTTTCTTGGCAAGTTAGTCACAGAAGAAGGCTATACTATGGACCCTGCAGATGTTGCCCCTGTGCAAGCCCTGAAACACAATCAGCCCACAACAGTAGGAGAGTTAAGGAAGCTGTTAGGTTTTGTTTCATATTACCGCAGTTATATACCTAACTTCTCCCGAATTGCAAAGCCTTTATATGACCTCCTGAGTAATGACAAAATGGGCACAATAAAACAAAAACCCAAGAAACAAAGTAACTTTGGGCAGTTGGCCTCATCACACAAAATCAACTGGTCTTCTGAACATCAGAGAGTTTTGTGCCAACTCATTGACTTTCTCTCCCAGCCTCCAGTGTTGGGTTACCCAGACTTTGAGGAGCCATTTATTGTCCACTGTGATGCTTCCCAAGAAGGGCTAGGAGCGGTGCTATACCAGCGACAAAATGGAAAACTTGTGGTGATAGCGTACGGCTCCAGAAGTCTAACTGCCCCAGAGAAAAATTATCACCTCCATTCTGGGAAGTTGGAATTCCTTGCACTGAAATGGGCCATAAGTGAGAGGTTTAGGGATTTTCTGTATTATTCCCCACCATTTACAGTTTATACAGACAATAATCCTCTCACCTATGTGCTCTCCACGGCGAAGTTAAATGCCACAACACAGAGGTGGGTTGCGGAGTTAGCCGATTTTCAGTTTGTGATTAAGTACCGGCCCGGAAAAGCAAACAGGGATGCAGATGGCCTCTCACGAATGCCACTAGATATGGAGCAGTATATGAGCAAATGCATACAGGATGTTCACCCAGATGTAATACAGTGTGTGGTGCAGGCGGTCAGTGTAAAGTCTCAAAATAACGAGCCATGGCTTTGTCCAGTGACCATTTCTTCTCTCATCAGTGAAACAGAGCAAGCAGTCACTTCCATTGCTGAACTTCCAAAAACAGTCTTGAGTAGGGCTCAAGAAGAAGATGCAGTCCTAGGAGATGTTGTGCGCTATGTGGAGTCAAATCAATGGCCAAAAAGTGGAAAACGTCTTAATAGCAAAGTTGCAGCATTATTTAGAGAAAAACACAAACTAAAAAAAGGTGAGGATGGGCTAATTTACAGACAGACTGCATCCCGCACCCAGCTGCTGTTGCCTCAGAAGTATCACAAGCTAGTTTATAAGGAGCTTCACGAAAAGATGGGTCACTTAGGGGTGGAGAGAGTCATGAATCTAATCAGAGAGCGATTTTACTGGGCTAACATGCAGAAAGATGTAACACATTACATCACAAAGGTGTGCAGCTGTTTAAAAAACAAGCGTCCCAACAGGCCCACAAGAGCCCCTTTGACTAACATCATCACCACCTACCCCTTTGAGCTAGTCTCTGTGGACTTCCTGCATCTGGAAAGATGCAAAGGCGGTTATGAGTATATTCTGGTTTTAATGGACCATTTTACACGTTTTGCTCAAGCCTACCCCTGCCGCAACAAAGCCGCCCACACTGCCGCTGAGAAGATCTTTGGAGACTTTGCACTCAGGTTTGGGTTCCCCACCCGTCTCCACCACGATCAGGGAAAAGAGTTCCAAAATAAACTGTTTGCAAAGTTACAGGAGTATAGTGGTGTCCAGGGGTCCAGAACAACTCCCTACCACCCACAAGGAAATGGGCAGGTGGAGCGGTTTAACCGCACTTTGTTGGCTATGCTCAGAAACCTGCCAGAAGCAGACAAGGCTGATTGGAAGTCGTCTCTTGCCAAGGTGGTTCATTCCTATAACTGCACCAGGAGTGAGGCAACGGGATATGCACCCTATTACCTTTTGTTCGGCCGCAGCCCAAAGCTCCCAATCGATCTAATGTTTGGTCTAGAAACCAGAGAACAGAGTTCATCTCAACAGGACTACGCAGAAAAATGGAGAGCTAAAATGGCTGAAGCTTATAGGCTAGCCTCAAAGTCAGCTCAAAAGGAAGCCATGAGAGGAAAAGCCCTGTACGACAGAAGGACATATGGTGCAGAATTGCTTCCTGGCTCCAGAGTGCTTGTTAGAAACCTAACAGAAAAAGGAGGGCCAGGAAAACTAAGATCATTCTGGGAACATCGAGTTCATGTAGTAACCCAAAGGAAGCACCAAGACACCCCAGTGTATGAAATTAAACCTGAAAATGGCAAAGGACGCACCCGGGTAATGCACAGAAATTTACTCTTGCCATGTGACTTTCTCCCGCTGGACACAGAAGACTCTCAACAAGAAAAAATGAGAAAGAAAAGATACACTCAAGAACATCAGGTGAACACTCGAGAGAGCTCAGCTGATGAAGAAGAGGATGAAGAGTGCTGGCGTGCGATTAGCGGACTGCCAGCTGGAAGGGATACACGCAGCCGCCTTCAACTCAGAGCTGAAGCGCCAGTGTTTCACCCCTACAACAAAAGAAGTCAAGAGAGTGAGAACAGCGACTCAGATGAAGATGCAGGACCACAGCCGGCACTGGAGCCTGATGATGCAATGGCTCCAGGTGACCCAGCTGAGAAAGATGAGGTCCAGGCAGAGGTGCCGTTTGAGTCCAGTTCCAGTGACCAGGAAGATCCTCCCTACAACTCTGTGAAACAGTATCCTTTCCGACAAAGAAAAAAAAGACAAGTGTTTACCTATGATAAATTAGGTCTGCCTAGCACTTCATATGTTTAAGTGTAAAAATGAAGTGTAACAAATAGGCTATGTTAAAGGAAAAAAAAACATTAAGTTAATGAATAGTTGTAATGTTAAACTTATTCTAATATTGACCAATATTTGTTATGTTTAGAAAAAAAAAGATTTTAGTATGTTTGATTACCAGGCAAAAGAACCACATGTGGGTTACACTGGTAGGTTATTTCTATGTTGAGTGCCTTACTCTCAGGAAAGATGCAGATACCCTCTGTTGGTGGTTGGTGTAGGAGACTGTCATCGTGCACAAAGGCATCTTCTACAGACATGCAGCATGGAAAAAAAGGAGATACATGCTGTATTGTGGACTGTAACCAGTTAGCATCTTGATTTACACTAATGTTCCTGACTCCTACATAGTGTGACCCTGCTTTCATGTAATACGTTGTTTCCATATGTGGACTGTTGATAATTGATGTTTACATTTTTTTCTCAGATATTTTAGAATGTCGAGGCGACATTACAATTTTGAGGGGAGAGTGTGGGAAATAGACATTTTTTTATTTATAAGTTGGACAAGATAATGTGGAAGCTAAGCTCCCCACAACAGTTTTGTTTTGTTAATTGTGCAAAACACCTTGCATGTTGTGCATCTTTAAGACGCCACTAGGTGGCGCTTGCAAAATTCTGAGAAGAGAGAGAGTTTTCTGAGAAAGACCAGCACGTTAACAGGGTCCGTGGCTGGTGAGCTAAAAACGAGAAAGGAAGTGCAGTTGCCTTTTCATGTCGGTGGACTAATAAACAACTGAATTCTATCAAGCGGCCTCCTCATCTCTTTCAAGAGTGCAACATGTACTTACAGCTTGAACATGTGTTTATTACCTATTGAGACTGAAATAACTCCATAAACCTTCGCCATGTTTGAGCCTCTTCAGGGTTCTTGAAGTTTTTTTTTGTAAACACTCAGGTGGATCTGGATCTGACAGGCGCGTTTCTTCTGTCGTCAGCTGGAGGAGACGCGCGCCAGACTCTCATGACAGGCCCGTCTGCGCCTCCTCCTCCAAACACTTCAAACAAATCCTACCAATTATGAATTCAATTTTTTTCACATTATTATACTCTTCTTAAAAAAATTCAAATTTATTTTTGTAGCTTTAAAACGAACAAATTTATACTCTTAAATTCTCTCTTGATTTTGCAGTTTTAATCAAATTTACAGATCAATTAAGCGTAAAACAATAATTAAAGGCTATTTGGGATGAGATAGTACTTTAATTTTGCGCCAATAACAACGAAGTATTTTTAAAATGTGAAATGATTAAGACAGAGAAGAGACAAAACTCCAGAAAATCTCATTTAATGACAAAACCTGTTTCCACGTTCTCACCAATTCTGCAGAAAATGGAGCAAAAAAAAGGATTTTCTTTATTTCAAAATAAATAAAAGGAAAAACGTCAGAGGAGAAAAAAACAGAAAAATTAGCTTAATTGAAAGAATCTTCACAGACTTTCAGTAAGTCATGCTGTCACTGAAAATTAAAGATCTGGCATAAGTACCTCGCTTCTTCTTTTTTAAGTGTTGATCTGAAAGAGTTTACATCTGTCTGTCACCTGTGCCTCGTGCTTTAAGGCTCGCGTGCTTCACCTGTTCTTTCCTCTGGAATTGGCACACAGCCTCGTGGCTGATCGCTCCGCGGAAGGCCCGGTCGGCCGGGAGCAGCCTGTTTACTCCAACAACTCGGATCCCTTTCAAACGAGCGTCCTGGAGGACTTCTCTGAAATCAAAACCACGTGTCAGCGCGCGGCTTTCTGAATGAAGAGTTGATCCCAATGCAAGCTGTCCTTCGTCCAACCCCGGGGAGAGTGCTCATTTGATGAACCCGCGTGCGTAATTACAGCGCGCGTCTTCTGCACCGGCTGCCTTTAGCCTGTCGTATCATTTGCAAATTAGGAGCAGATTAATGTGGCCGCTTCACTCAAATTATGTGGGCCGAGTTGTGGTCGCATGGGTCTGAAATATTCTGCATTTTGTGGGTCTGTGTGAGATCAGTGCATAAAAAATGTATGGACAGCAGAACGAACCCAAAGGCACGGCGTTTAAAAATCTACTTTTACATTAAGTTGATCCTTAAACCGGCCTGACAAAGGGCTCTCATCTGTTTGTGACAGTTTGTTAAGCCCCAATGGTTTCAACAAATCCATTCAGGCCTATTCAGAACCAGCGGGGCCTGAATGGGCACGAGCCGGCTGCTTGGGGCGGTTTTTGTCCTATTTGGTCCACTTGGGAGGAAGTTTATAATTGGACACGTGTTTTGTCTGCTTTAAAGGTACTTAGCCTTTTGTTTTTCTGTTATTATAAAGCAATGAACGATCCGTGAGGATGCGTCCTTGAGCGCTCCTCTTCTGTCTTTAGAACTGAGTGGCGCGCAGAGGAGCGCGCGAGGCCCTGAAGTATTTAATCTGGACGTGCGCACAAGTGAGGTTCACACAGGTATACCACATCAGGTTCTGATACATGTGCATCTCTGTCAAAGAAGGTTGTGTTTTACATCATGGAGGACATCAATCTGCTGTTTAACTATGACCAGGATACAGAGTTTGCATTTTGGGGACAAACGGACCAACACGGTCCGTCTCAGGCCCAGCTGGACTCCTTTCTAGTGGACTGCAGTGCAGTTAGCGGCCAGCTCTCCCCCTGGTCCGGGATCCCGGACGCGCAGCTGAATTTCAACGACCTGCACGCGCAGTCACCAGGAGCAGGGTTCTGCGCAGAGGCGGACAGCTCCACCGGCGCAGACTGCGTAGACAGCGCGCGCAAGCACGGCTTGCATCTCCCGCACAAGGTGCAGCGGCACGCCGCCAACATCCGGGAGAGGAAGAGGATGCTGAGCATCAACTCGGCCTTCGAGGAGCTGCGCTGCCACGTGCCCACCTTCCCATACGAGAAGCGGCTGTCGAAGATCGACACCCTGCGGCTGGCCATAGCCTACATCGCGCTGCTGCGGGAGATCCTGCTCTCGGGCTGCGACCCCAAGTCCTACGTGGACGAATGCGTGAAGAACGGCTACAAGAATCAGAGCGACGCTGCGTGGAACACCAGCGGTGAGCTGCACCTGTCCACACTTGCGCCGCACAGCTTCACGCACGCGGGGTTTACTGCAGGGCGGAGGGGGGTCAGTGAGTGGGTCGTTTCCTTTATTTCTACTGATAGTTTTGATAAAATTGATATTTAAAATGGGTTTTCTGATGATTATGAGTCTTTTCATTCTTTTATTTTACTTACAGACCTTCAAAGATCAGAATGAAAAGAAAAATAACTATACATTTTTGGGGGAAAGTCAAATTTTTAATCAAAAACTCGATTTCATCCATGAAAATGTAATAAACATTCAAATCCTTGACTTCTCAAACCTAATTTACAGAACGAACATGATGGTGGGGCAGTTTTTATGAACTATCTGGCAGAAGCCTGTTGGTCACATTCATGAATCTGACCAACATTTTCAGTTTACAAAGTTTGTAAGTGTATAATTTTAGAAGCTTATTTAACTTCCTATTAATTTTATTCTGATTCTGATCAAAAGTTCACTAGTGTGGTACACATCCACAAAAGCTTTTAAGGAAGGAATAAATTGTGAAAAACTGAGATCATGATTATCGATAAGAAAAGGCAAAACTAGAAAAAAAGAGACATTTTACAGATCCAATTTCTGACTTTACCTTGAGATAACAAAGTAGTGATTAAAACGTTAGCTGTACATCTTATTTTGAAACCACACATTAAATCGGGAGTTTGATGAGACAAAACTTTTTAAATTTACCCCAAAAACAGGGGTATATAAAATTGGAGGAGCTCTTTTATAGAAATCATTTAGGGTTTCTGTAAGACACAAAGATGACCCAGTTTGTCAGTTTTGATCAAAAGAAGTCATCAAAAACCTAGAACCTTTTACTTTGAAGGAGTGGAGATGCACATAACAAATATTTTTTACAAAAAATATGGACAACAACAATAATACTAATAACAAGCTCATTGGCCTTTTGGTAGAGTGTCCGCCGTGCGACTTGGAAGTACTCAAGTACTCTCCTGGTAGTTAAAAAAAAAATTCACTATGTATAAACCTTTAAAAGCACAACAAGAGCAGCTGACAGAAGAATGAACAGTTAAGAGTTTTTTCTATTTGTTTATTCTATTTTATTTTATTTTATTTTGTTGTCACAGTAAAAGAATTTCCTGCAGGATTTCTGAATTCTGTGGAAATTAGGTGAAAGTTTTACATTAAATTTTAGCCGGATAACTGAAATCAGTTTTTTTTTAGTGATAGATTGGCTTAAATTCTTATTTTTAAAATACATAAATGTGAAAGAATTGCAATTAGAGAACCCTGTAAAATGTGACCATTGTTCATTATTAAAGGGGAAATCCTGCTATTAAACATCCCTGTAAGCAGACTGTTGCATGTTTCTCAGCGCATTTATTTTTACTTGATAATGAGGATTATCTCTAAAACCTTGCAGACTTTTCTTGCTCTCCTTGATCAGACTCCAGCTGCATGAAAGTGTCCTTCAACTGTTTCAAACCTGTATGTTTGCAGTGATTCTGTTTTTTTTTCTTCTTCTTTTTTTGCTCCACACTGACAGATCTGACCGCCCGCCTTTCTTGGATAAAGTGGGATTAAATGAGCGGTAGAGTGTGAAGATGCGGTAAGGAGGTGGATGTGGGGGCTGCGCCTGCAGATCTACATCTGCAGACTTCTCACCAGGTCACAAACCCCAGGCTCTCTCAACCTTTTCTGCCACTGTGTCCTCAGTGGATTTCAGTATTCAGCTTTCTTATTGGCGAGTAATTGAGAGCCATTGTTTGTGCGGCAGGGTGGGGACAGAGAGTTGGCCCGGCTTTCTCCTCAGAGATGGCACTTGTCTCACTGGCATGAAGCTGAATGGACTTGTTGAAGGCTCATACTTCTGCACTGAAGTGCTTTCGGGACTCCTCATGCGGCTGCGGGTCGATGTGTTAAAAAGAGTCTTAATGATGCAAATGAGATGAAGATCGGTGTGATGTTTCTGAGCATGTCAGCTGCTGTTTTGTAACCATGAGAGTCGACTTCTGTTTGTTTCACGAAAAGCTCTCTGGTTTGTTGTTGTTTATTTATTATAATTTTTTTTAATCAAATTTGGTTTTCATTATATGAAATTAAACAAAATCTCACATTTAAGTCTGGTTTTGTCTGTATTCACTCCCATGTTGGCATTTAAATCTACAACCCCAGCATCCATTGCTATGAAATTTTCCCAGAAGTCTCTATGAAAAAGTGGTGGGCATTGATCTTCAGCAGATTTGCAAATATAGACCACAATGCATTGTGTTCTCTTAAGTTTTGATCATCAGAACACTCATAAGTAGTCTTCCTAAAATATTCACATTTATCAGTGGATGAAGTCATTTGGCGTTTGAAGAAAAAAAAGGTAGCCAGCAGGTGTCTGAATTGTGTTAAAATCCAGGACCCTGGATAGTCCCGCACTATATACTGTTGTAGGGGTTATGGAGACATAACCTCTGTTTCATTAGCAGTTAAGACATAAATATGTGTCCAATTGGAATTAATCACCACATTCAAAATGGTGACACCAAAAAAAAACCAACATGTAACTGTGTGTCTGAATTCAAGATTGTAAACATCAAAAGTGTTATGTGACTTAAAGCTTTGCTTAATCTATCTATTCAGCTCTAACTCTGGCTTCAGTTCCATAAATGTTCCTAATCAAAAATGCATTTGCATTTATGCAAATGAAGAATAAAAAATATTTTTTACCTATTTAGACAAAAAAGCACCACATTTATTACAAATTATATCACAAAAGATGTAAAGCTATGTGGTACAATTGCTTGTGAACCATTTTTGGGTGAAAAAACTTGAATAAATGTTGTATAATTTGCTTAATTATAAACAATAGACACAACAATTCACCCATTAATTCACACTGATGGCAGAGGTGGGGTTCAGTGCCTTGCCCAAAGTCACTTGGAAACACGGACGCGAAGGGCGGGAATTGAACCAGCGATTTTTCAACCTGCGGTCAACCACTCTTCCTCAGCACTCTGTCTGAAAAGCAAATTTTTTCGTGTTTTATCATGTTGTTTTCAGAAAATGGAGGACATATTTCAAGAAATCTAAGCTCAAATTGCATCTTTGAAATTTTTTTTATTCAAATTATTGTGAATCAGGTGCTACTGAAAAAATGCTGTTTAAAAAAGAACTTATTTATGATGTAGAAAATACAATATAAATTTGTCAAAATTGTTTTACAGTTAATTAATACAGAATCTCTCTCTAGGGGTCCAAAGGGACCTAAAAGTGTCACATTTTAATAAAATAGTTGTAAAATGTGTAAATTAAAGGTTAAATTGCGGATTTTTTTTTATCTTCTTCTACATGAGTTAATACATTGTTAACTAGATCCTAAGCTTTAAAATATCTGCAGCCCACATCTACTAATCATTATTCATTGGTAAACACTATTGTAAAAATGTAAATCTGAACTTATTTTTGATTTTTTTGCTGTTTCTCTGCTCCACAATTGCCACAGTGGGTTCCTGGCTCACAAGAAACAGCCCAGAATACCATTCACATGAGACATAATTCATCCAGCAAGCGGAAACTTCTGGAAGCCAGGATGAGTAAGAGTCCTGCCTGTGGACTGCATCAAGCTGCTTTCTTGCATTGAGGTGGTTTATTGATTTAACATCCGGCACAAACACTGTGAGGCTGCCCTGCTGTCAGATGGCAGGTGTGTTTACCGTGCCGGGGTAACTCTGGAGTCTTGGCTTTGCATTTGTAAATAAAATGATTCCATCACATCCTGCAGCGTTGCATGAAAGAAGATGGAAAACAGCTCCGTTCAGAGGCCGTAAATCAGCCCGCTTGGTGCAGCTCGAGTCTGCAGCTTCAACTCTGCCTCGACTTATCAGTATCATTCCACCAATAAAATAGATCTGTTTGCTGAAAAACCAAACACTTGCAGTCAAACACGTGGTGATGAATGCAAGAAGAAGTGGAGTGAGAGGCGAAGAGGGAAAGAAAAGCAACCCTGCAGTGATTTTACAGTCCTGTGTCCTCCATCATGTCAGGATCAAAGTGAGAAGAGCTTTCAACAGAAAAACTGGCTGCACTTCCAATAAATCCCTCCTGACAAGCGTTTGCTTTGTTTTGAACAGTTATTTTTCTCATTTTCTACTCATGAATAATTGCAGTTTTCTGCTAAAAGAAAAAAAAAGTAAAAAATGGAGGAGTTTTCTATCTGATAAGTGGCAGTTTTTTTTGTTGCATTTGAAACTTGTTGCTTAAAAATACAAGATTGGGGCTTAAAAATGTTTCTGCCACAATCTAAACTATTCACAACAAGTTAGGGATATTATTTGCACGAGTGTGTTTCCTATTTGGTCTTATTTTAACGAAACATGTAAAAGTTTCCTAATGATGAATGAGAAAAAAACACTATTTTCAGTAATTGGATATCTATTACTCCAAAAAACAGGACAATAATAAAGATGGCCATGTCAATATTTGCCACAAAGACAGCTTGACAGCGGTGTCTCATGGTCCTGACCAGACTCATGATGTTGTTCTGAGGCAATCTGTTCCACTCTTCCAGAAGTATTGCCAGGTCAGTTGGGGTTGGGGTATGATCATCCAGTCTCTACTTCAGTCCCAGACGTGCTCTATGGGGTTCAGGTCAAGGGTCATTGTTGGCCGTACTCCATGAGGCACTCTGACTTCCTGAAGTCCAGCTGTGACAATTCTGGTTCCATGTGGTGGGGCATTATCATCTATGAACAGAAAGTTTGGGGGGAGTTTCAGTGATTGGGTCAACTACAATAACCAAATCGGTTATTGCCTGATCAGACTGTTGCCCCTCCTCCCCCAAAGCCAGACTTGTGGACTATTGACCCTGGCATATAGTTCACCTCACCTTTTCCAGCAATGCTGACGCCCATCATTTCTGTCCAACGTGACACAACACTCATCGGTGAACAAGACGGTAGACCATTGCTGCATTGTCCAGGTCACATGGTCTTATACATTGGATACACTGGATACATTGACAGCGGATGTCAGTGGGGTCACCTGCAATGGTTGTCTGGCATTCAAGCCTGCAGCTGTGTCGCATTTGCGCAACAATCTCTGAGTGCACAGGTCTTTGGGTCAACAAATGGGGGTTGTCAACCACCTAGAAGAGAAGCTGCAGGTGTCCTTCTACCGCGCTGTCATAGAACCAGTCCTGATGTACTGCACGAGTATTGGGTTTGCTGCTAAAGGAAAGCCCTCAGAGGGTGACCAGGACTCCTGAAAAAATCTTTGGTCAAACCCCACCCCCTTTCTCCCCCAGAGAACATTACTAGCTTACACTGCCTTGGGAGGGTCAGGAAAACACTCACTGATTGCTCTCACCCTGACCATCACCTCTTCAAGCTACTACAATCAGAGAGAAGGTATAGATCCTTTAAAACCAGGACCAACAGAATAAAAAACTGTTCCTCCTCACGGACCATCAGGCTGAAGCACTCCAGACACAATGATATCTAAACACATATTTATACTGTTCTGCACAGCTTTTTATCCTGCTTTTATTATTGATTTTTATTTTTATGAGAAGAAATACACCTTGACATGATTGCTGTCTTTATTTATGTCATACTCCTTGTATGATGACAATAAAGCATTCTATTCAGTTCAATTCAACTCAATTCAGTTCAATTCTATTCTGTCACAAACTTTGCCAGTAGTTCTGGGTCTTGATGCAAGTCTGCTGATGACACCTTGAGACTCACTAAGGTCACCTGCAATATCTTACTGCCTACTACCAACCTGAAGGAGCGCTTTAATACGTGGTGCTGCTCGTGAGTTCATGGTTGTTTGAATGATGGAAAAATCCTTTTTCATACCCACAGAGTGTTGAAATTGATGGCAAAAAATTTTTTTTCTTCTTTTGCCTTTGTCTCTAACTGGTCGTGTTGTGTGCGTCCAACCTGTCCTCTAAAAGTCACTACAAGACCCTTGTTTCATCAAAGTTGAATCACGTAAAAGGCATTGAATATAGATAGCACAGTCAGACAGACAGACAGGTATATATCTATATATCTATATCTATATACAGTATATATGCTATGTATATTTAATGCCTTTTACGTGATTCAACTTTTATGAAACAAGGGTCTTGTAGTGACTTTTAGAGGACAGGTTGGACGCACACAACACGACCAGTTAGAGCTCGAGCCACACCTCTGGGACCATATGAAGCCATAAAGTGGTCAGCATGCTCCTCCTCTTTGGACCAGTTGTTTACTCATCTCACGTACCGGTATGTCTACAGACAGGGAACGCCCCCACAACCGTATGATCTGCCTAGTTTTACCGCTCAATGGTTGGTCAGTGACGCATGCTGCTTGATACCCAGAGCTCCGTACAACTTGATCCAATGTTTTAACCCTTGTGCTATCTTGTGGGGTCCAGATGACCCCACTCCCAATAACGTTAACGTGCCTCCTTAACGTTATTGGGAGTAGGGTCATCTGGACCCCACAAGATGGAACAAGGGTTAATAACTTTAAAATAAATGATTCTAACCAGGTTTTTGTCTCTTATTTCCTTATCAACCAACTAGCAGAGGGCTACCTCAACACCCTTATTCCAAAAATCTGTAAAGTGAAACAAGCACAGTACACTGAGTTTTTCACAATATCCCAAACTTATTGTGAGTGGTGTATGCAGCACCTGTGATTGAGGAGATGAAAAACCAGGAAGCTCTGTAAACATCATCTGCATAGAAAAGTCCAAAAAATAAGGAACTATAAATCTGGGCTAAATCCAAAATTGTTCTTGTGTCATTTTTAGCCTTCCTGACTCATTAGTTGCTTCTCGGCATCCTGAATGAATAAAAAAAATCTGATTACTATAAAACCACCTCAAATAAAATTCAGACCAGATTTTTGGTTTGTGTAACCCAGCGTGTTGGCCATTTAATAGCTGGTAAACTTTAGTTAAGTACCTCACCTGCTTTTCTCCCGAGCCTCTTTCTTCACAAGAACATGACTTTAGATTTGAGGGGCTGGAGGAAAGAAAGTTGTCTTTACAAGGACACAAACTGTGGAGATCTTCACACAGCAAGCCTCCTCGGATGAGAACTTTCAGCGATTTCCTCACACGATTAGGCCACACAAACAAAAGCTGCAGAGAGAAAACAACAGGTCTGCCTCCTCAGCCTATTTGACTGGATTAATGGGATTAATAGGAGGTCCGGGTTCCTCAGAGTCCAGCAGAGATGCTGACACAGCTGACGGGGAAGAGCTGACATCAGACTGTTAATGTTGACATCCGGGGATCTTCAGCCTGCAGGTCAATCAGAGGAACAAACAACACTCCTGTTTACCCAGACAGCCTGAGCTCCCTCCAGCCCCGCCGTGGCCGTGGCCGGGCCCGGCCGGGCCACCTGGCTAAAACAAGCCACCCTTATGCTAACCTTGGCACCGAGGTCACAAGTGCAGTCCTAATTACGCCGCCTTATTTGTGCAGGAGGCCGGCCCCTCTGCACCAGAGTGTGCCGCCTCTCTGTCATTTGTTCGGTAAATTTACTCCAAACTCCATCAACCCCACCCACCCCACGGCACCCTCCCCCCTCAGCTCAGACCGGTTAAAGTTCAAATTCTGGAAGTGGTACATGCATAATGAATATAATTGTGTTATAGCCGACATAATTGCTCTGGCAACACTGTTTTTTGTAACTGTCAGGTCTGTGAAGCGCTCCTGCGTTGACTGAGGGGATTTAGCACGAGCTGCTTTATAGCGGGTGTGTGTGTCAAATTCAAAGCTGGACCCTCTGCACTGAAACCAGCTCAGGTTGGTGAGCAGTCCAAGAATTTGAGGACGTAAAAAAAAAAGTTCAATTCGGAGAGAGTCTGCTGATTGATCCGTGTATTAAAACCAAATCCACCTGCCGTTCGGTGTTTTTATTTTTCAGGGCGGTTTCTGGAAGTGGGGGCAGCTTGCCTAACAGATCCAGCATGGGCTGTAGATCACAGAGGTTTCTGCGCGTGCACGTCCCTCTCGGGGTGTAAAACCCAGGAGAGCTGCACTTCAAAGCCGAGCACTCTCGATGGACGGCCATAACTCCACAGGGCAGCAGGGCAGGAACAGGTATTGGGTTTGTGAGTGTTTCTGCGGAGGATGGGGGGAAATATTCCTCCCAATCCCCCCCACCTCTGAATTTTAAAGTGAACTCTAACAGTGGGGGCTCTTTGGCATCTCGGGCCCCTTTCCAGAGAGCAGACAAAGCACGGTGCTGCGGGCCTGCATCGTGTTAAACAAACCTAAACGCTTCAAGCTGTTACACACTGGCAAGTGAAACTTTTATGAAAGGGCCCCTAATGCAATTTCAGAAACTCCCTGTCATCGGCCCCGGGGCTGAAGAACGGAGAGGTGTGGATGTATGAATGAGGGGGTCTTACAGTTACAAAGAGCCAGCTTCATGATTTCAGGTGCCCCCCCCCCCCCCCCCCCTCGTTTTATTCCCCAAAATGTAAATGTCTCTGATGCTCATTTGAAACAAGTACCAGAAGTTCTGTCACTTTGAGAAGGAAGAACAATCTCAGCAGCAGGACTTTCAGCGGACCCCCCACCCCCTTTGTTCCCATCTGAAGTTACATAATGACACTGTTCTCTGGAAATGCAGGGATGCTGTCTGCATGTTTTGCTGCAATGAAGCCCTGAATCTGCTGTGAGTCACAACAGTATTTTTTTTTTTACCGTTTACTGGAAAGGAGCTGCGCAATAAAACAGACAGCGTGTTGTTTGTGTCAAACTCGTGGCATCGCCCATTTCTTCCCACAGATTTCAGCACCCTGGAGAAAACAAACAAAAAAAAGTAGGAGAGAAGGCAACAAAAAGATTTCCTCTTTTCCCCTTTTTTCCAACAACAAGTCATTATTTTCTTGTTTGCCGTTGCAACACAGAGATAAATCCAATGGAAAAACTCCTTTGGGAAATCTGGAACTTTTCCAAACTTGAATATTTGGTGGGAACCCCTCCAAAAGGCTGATTAATTACAACAACAAATAATTCAAGCAAATCAGGCAAACATCGTCAATAAAGGTGTAAATGCAGAACCAATTCATCAATTAAATCTGTGGGTGAAATTGTACAGCGCTAGCTCGGCTAGCCCCGTGTGTCACTGCTCTCACTGCAGACCTTTGGCTCAAACTCACTTGATAAGCACTCCGTACACGCCGACTCCCCCACTGTCGGGGTAAACGTGGCAAATTTATGTAAAAAAACAACAACACTTTTTTTCAAAAAGGCAGCTTTTCTGTTAGTTCTATCTCCACAGCAACCTTTTTGTGTTTAGGAAATCCACCTCTTCATTGGACAAGCCCGTCACCTTTCTGTTAACACGCTCTCCCGCTAGCTTACAGCTCCTTCCAACCTCAACCTCACATAACTAGTGCAACAAAAATGGCGAGCAGGAAGCTATCCAGACGTACGGTTCTGATCTAGATTCCAGCTCAGATGAGGAAAACAAAGACGTGGATCTATTTGTCAACAGAATCAGAATGGAGCAGAGCTTGTTGCCCACCCAGCTTACTTTGTACATCACAAATAAAGCTCTTTTTTTAAACTTTTTTTTCTTTTTGCTGCTCCTGATTCAAAACAATTTGAACAAGAAATACTTCGAAGAGCAATTTTGAGCCTAATTTTCTTTATATATGTCCTTTATCATCGGAAAAATGCGAGAAGAACATGATAAAAACATCAAAAACAGAACAATGACTGTACAGACAGAGAAGTTTTAAAGTTCATACTTTTCTTTGCTTAACTTGCCTCAAAGATGTCACCGAGATTCTCTTCACTAAAGAAACAGAGCCAAACTCTAAACGATGTCAAATCTAAAGCCATTTTTAAAAGTGTATTTTTGAACTGATATGAGGCTTTTCCAGTTTGAAATTATTATTTATATTTAAACTCTGCTCAGCTGCAAAATCTCCAGCTGTTCTTAAAACCAATTCAAAGTGTTTTTTTTCTCTCAAATCTGAGGTGATGTTTTACGTTTTCACAAAGGTATCCATGTGACTTGGTGTGCCTACTTTCTCAGCGGCCCCAGGATACCTCACCCAGGCACCTCCCATGAAGATTTTCTGTGACAAAAAGGAACCAGCTGCAGCTTATTGATGGCTGGTCATTTTTGCATCTATGCCTATCTTCCTGTAGCTAACAGAAGGGTTATGCAGGCAGGGTTCATAAATGGGTAAGTGTTTTGACAGAAGACTACTTTTTTAATGATTTTACGCCCGCTGATGTTCTGTGTTTTGACCAAATCAATGCCGCTGGGCGTCTTTGGTTCGTTTTCATACACACAGAAGTGTGATAAGTATGGAATGAATGTGATGAGGATGAGCTGGTCCGTTATGGTGCGCACATGTTCACTAAAATCCATCTGAGACGAAAAAAACTTCATAACTTCCGTCACAAATCTGTGACCTGCATGTCGTCACACCTCTGCATTGGACTGAGTTGTTTTCTTCTTCTTTTCTTCCACTTTCAGTTGTTTTCAGCCTAACCTGCTCTCGGTCTTTCATCACTCCTCCACCGCTCTTGTCGTCTCTCCATGTGACAGTTAGCGAGGAGGGTGGATGTGTCCCATGTGGAGCTGGTTTTGAAGGTGTCAGACCGGGCCGAGCAACATCACCCCCCCCCCCCCCCCCCCTTACTCTTTGAGTTATGACCGAGGCTCATCTTTGATGTGATAGGCAGGTGGTTCTGCTGCTGCGAGTGTGTTTTCTACCATCGTTCTTCCTCTGTGGTGGAGTTTATTCATGACTGAGTCACAGCCGCCAAGAGTTTCTCCCAACTCAAAGAATATTTGGAGAAGAATAGGTGAATCATGCCAGATCTTCCACGAAGGATTAAGGGGCTTCTTTAGAAGTTACTGTCAGTATTTTTCAAAAATTTCACACAAATAACTAAAGTGCAGTTTTATTACCTTTAACTTAAATACCCACTCCAATGATAATGGTGTTTTTGCTATGTTTTTGTGGCATTTTTCTGATGATGGAGGCCATATATAAGTTCAGCTCAAAATTGCATTTCTGAGTATTTATTCACTCAGATCATTGTGAATCAGGAGCAGATGAAAAAATGCCACCACAAAAAATGTAGCTGTGGTGCTACGATTGGCGAGTCACAAGCTCCATTCTTTTGCATTCACTCGTAAATGACTGAATCCACGTACGTCTTTGTTTTCCTCTTTTGAGCTGGTATCTGGCTCAGACCTGTACGGCAGGATAGCTCCAATATTGCTCACAATTTATGTTGCACCAGTAATATAATGTTGGGGTTGTGAGGGGCTGTAAGCTGGGGGGTGGGGTGGGGGGGGGGGGCTTACTTTGCTACAACAGCTGTCCCCACAGCTCAGAGACAAATTTCTGATGAATTCCTGTTGGTCCACAGAAACTTTGTTCTAGAAAACTAGGCAGATTGTTTTTTATTTTGGCTAAAAATTCCCAATTAAAAGACCAGTGGGAACACAAATGGATCAAAAGATGATTGGAGTAGGATTTTAAAATATAGTTGAAATACACAAAAAAAGTACATTGAGTAACTAGGAGTATTTTATGTCCCTGTGTGAGTTAAGTTGGGATCTGCCTCCCATCATCTTGATGTGTTGCCTTTTTTCAGGCGCTTGCTTATTGTTGCCTGCAGTATATGAGGAGGATGGAAAGTGCTTGCCAGAGGCCCCCTGTCTTCTGAGCGGCGTGCGCATGGGGAGCGCCGCTCACAGATGCTGAGCAGGATCGCTCTCTGCAAGTCAGAAGTCCTTTCCCCTCCGGGCGCCGAGGCCTCATGCAGCTGAGCTCAGGTTCAGAGGTCATAATCAGGGAAAGTGTGTGAATGTGCTTGCACTAATTTCAGCGTTGAGTTAATATTTGCACGTGTGAAACACTGCCTTCTTTATAAAGGAGATGTTTCCCACAGGCCCAGGCTCAGGCATGCCACTCTCTGGAGATTGGAGCTCTGGTTCTGAAGGGAAAAAGGGCGACAGTAAGTGAAGGCCAAAACACAAAGCAAGGCTTACTGCAGGCCATGTTGGTTTCAACAGAGCTGTGAAACATTCAGGAGGTGCTCGGCTCCGCTCCATTTCCTGTCGCCTTGAATGTGTGATCGCTGGAATCTGATCATCGTCAGAGACTTTTCTAAAAGTCAAGCAAGAAAACTTCAACATGAATGGATTTTTTCTTCTATTTTTCTGTTGATATTTATTTTTTAGGCATTTTGTCACTCTAACCACACACTAATCCAAAGCACATTAACGTGTCTTCATACTTTCTGAACAGAAGACTGCTGGTGACCTCTTACCATGCCACTGTAGAAACTGCAATGACATACTGCTTAAGAACTTGGTTCAGCAGCTGTTCACCGTCTCAAAGGAAGGTTCTCCAGCGGGTCATCAACACAGCCCAAAAGATTGTTGGCTGCCCTCTCCCCATCCTGGAAACCCTCCACAGCTCCTGCTGCCTCAACAGAGTGAAGAACATTATCAGAGACGCTCCACACCCCTGGGCACTTCCTGTTTGACCTGTTGCCTTCAGGCAAACGCTTCAGGTCAAGCAGAGTAACAGTTTTTATCCAACTGTCATAAACATGTTAAACTTGGATTTCTTCTTTTAAATTATGTTAGTTTGGGAGCTTCCTTTCTAAAAAATTTTATTTATTTATTATCATTATTTCTCCAATCTATTTTAAGACACATTGAATCACTTTTTATGTATGTATTATTTACTATTTAAGTAAGTTGTCTTTAGCCATTGTCTACTCTCTCTATCTATCTATCTATCTATCTATCTATCTATCTATCTATCTATCTATCTATCTATCTATCTATCTATCTATCTATCTATCTATCTATCTATCTATCTATCTATCTATCTATCTATCTATCTATCTATCTATCTATCTATTATCATGCCTGTTTTTAGTGATTTAATTTTATTTCTTCTACTATTGTTGAGTGGTTCAACAGAGTAAATAAAAATCTTTTATTGAAAATATGTTTAAAATCAGTTTAACATGTAAATGGATCAGG
This sequence comes from Oryzias latipes, assembly GCF_053564925.1. Lineage (NCBI taxonomy): Eukaryota > Metazoa > Chordata > Actinopteri > Beloniformes > Adrianichthyidae > Oryzias > Oryzias latipes. The sequence goes on along the minus strand of NC_136257.1, from coordinate 29,231,855 downwards.
AAAGTACTTAAAGTTTCTTCTTTTCTTTGTTTTATTGCATTCCTATTTGGTTTTTTTTGTGTATTTTATTCCTTTTTTGCAGTTTTATGCCGTTTGAATTTCTTTTCTTAATTTGTTTAATTTTGAACTTTTTTTTGTCTTTCTTTTTATTGTGAAGCACTCTGGTACCCTAAAAGAGTTGTAAATTGCTAAATAAATCAAGTTTTATTCATATTAAGTCAGGACTGCTGAAATATAAAGATGTTCTGGAGAACAAACTTTATTAGGGATGCTTAAAGTTGAAAACAGAGAGATGCCAGAGAACTTACAAAAGTGATTTGTTTTTACTTCAGAAGATAAAAATCACAGGTGGAGATAAGATTTTAAGTTTAAAACAGACACATTTTTCTTTTGTTGAGGTGAAAGTTTGGAATTTCCAACAAAAAGTTCTGAAAAGATGTTCAAATAAACTTTGAATTAAGAAAATGTGTATAGAGTAGTCTAGCAAACTTGAGGAATGTGGTTAGTGTACATCTTGGGTTCTCTATTTTGTCTACATTTCCCAATAAGATCTGATAAAAGCCAGCATGAAATGTGAGTTTCCTTCTACCCACTGCTCGTTTCTGTCATGAAAACGAATGTTGTTTGTAATAAGTTAACATATCGTGGTTCTCTTTATGAAAGGAACAATAAAACAGAACTATTGCATTTATTATTAAATATATAATCATTTCATTTAAGTTATCAAGGCAAAGAAATATTAGAACAAATTTGAACTGTTTTTGAAAAAAATATTTTCTGGATGGATTTTTTGCAAAGGTCACTCTGGTCAATCGGTTCAACTCTGCGCCACCTGCATGCGAAGAACACAAGGCGATGCGCAGCTGACACGAAACATGCACAAGGGTCTGCGCTGGACTGCAATCCGACAGTCGCAGAGGGCCGCAGGTTTACATCACTTCCTTTGAAAATCAGTGGGAATGCGGAAAAGCGGACAGAACGTGTTCAGCCAAAAAAGACTTAGATTCGTCAAAAATTGTTGTCATCACTGAAAGATTTTTTGATATTTTAGTTGAAAAACAATTTACAAGACTTAGATCCCAGGATGACAACATTTTTAGGTTACTTTAAGTTTTAAAACAAATGAGTAAAAAGTATTTGAAGTCACAAACAAACCGCATCTCTCATCTGACAGTAAATTGAGCCTCCTGTGACTCATGTGGAGACTAAACCATGACTCCTTCCTTCAGCTCACAGCTCTGAGGCGCACCCTGGCCCCCGCCCCGCGCTTCAAACCCCTCCCCTTCCACTTCCAAAACTATTTAGCATCTGAAACCAGGATAAAGTTTCCCTAAAATTTGAAGGAAAACCCTCCCCGCCAGAGGAGCTGCATGCCAGCAGAGAGTGAACTCCGGGTGTCCAAAAGCGTGAAGTCCCCCCCTCACCTTGAAGGATTTCTACACACTCGTGGAACCACGGCTTCAAAGGTGGACTGCGTCTTTTCCTCTCTTTCCTTGCATTTCTTCAAGAAAGAAATGGAAGAGGGCTCTGGTTCTCCGGTCTCCCCTGTGGATAGTCTGGTGACCAGCGAGGAGGAGCTGGATCGACAACAGAAGCGCTTTGCGAGGAAGAGGAGGCACAGCAAAAAGTTCAGCGAGGACAGCAGCGGGAGCAGCCCGGGCCCGGTGAAGCGGGCCAAAAAGCCCAGTCCGAGCAGCACTCAGTCCTACGAAGAGCTGCAGAACCAGCGCGTCCTGGCCAACGTCCGGGAGAGGCAGCGGACTCAGTCCCTGAACGAGGCCTTTGCGTCTTTGCGCAAAATCATCCCCACGCTGCCGTCGGACAAACTCAGCAAGATCCAGACGCTGAAGCTGGCGTCCAGATACATCGATTTTCTCTGTCAGGTGCTGCAGAGCGATGAGATGGACAGCAAGATGTCCAGCTGCAGCTATGTGGCGCACGAAAGACTCAGTTACGCGTTCTCCGTGTGGAGGATGGAGGGCGCCTGGTCGATGTCAGCATCTCACTAGCGGCGGGAGAGCCTCCCTCACAATGCCAAAGCGGTGGGTACCACGAGGAGGGAACATTGTAGACTTGACTTTTGCGGAGATGTGATGCAGAACTTCCTAAGCCTGAGCCCAATTCCTAAAAACGCGCGCGCAATGGTGACCTGTTGCCAAAAGAGAGGCGAATTTCTAAGGTGCGAGAATAAGATAAGAACTGTCCCGTGAAAAACCCTGAAGAGCTTTGGGCCTCCGGATGCTGCAGCGTGCGGCTGTCACTCCAAAGCTGTCAGAAGCAGGTTATGATCCTCCCAACATGAATCCACCCTTCTATGTTATGCTTGTAATATTAGTTTTTATCAATCTAATAATAACAATAGGAGTATTTTATGGTATAAAAATGAAGGTAATGTGATGTCGTTTCCGTGGACACATGTTGCTGTCGCCGCTCAGCCCCTCAAAGCAGCATTTTATACCCAGCGGGCCTGTAAACCACGGCGCACAGCTGCAGTGCCACCACGGAGCGCGTTCCTGCGCGCAGACCGCAGGAATGGAGCTGAACCGGCGCTGCACAATTAAACAGACCCGCAGTAACGAGCTGCGCGGATCTGGATCCGGCCCTGATTTGGAGGTCGGAAGCGTCGTTTGCGCGTTTTCAGAGAGTTCCCTCTTAATAAGGTTCCCTGCAAAAATGACAATTTCGTTTTTAAGCCTCCCTCTTAAGAAAATGTAGCTCTTCTTTCAAAACACACACACTTGATTTTGTCACATTTTGTATTTTATGTACTTACATTCAAAAACAGTATTATTTAGCTTCATAAGCATTAAAGGAAGTTGTGTTTTTAACAGTTTTTAACTGTGAAAGGATGCGCAGAGTTTCTAAAGGCCCAAAGGTGACCTCAAGCTGACACTGCAGCATCTGGAGTCTCCTTCACATCCACAGCCACAGCAGCTTTTAAAACGCCCAAATACTATTTTTTCTGATAGCAACAATAATCGATGTCTTTCACAGCAGAAAGTGTGCTTCGTAATTGCAGGCGCGCAAAGCACGCATTAATAACGCAATTCACGCATTTGTGCCCCCCCCCCCCCCCTCTCTTCTTGCAGACTGTTTACTTCCACAAACCAAAGGGATTTTTGGAGAAACCCCTCGACCTCAAAGGCCTGGCGGAGACACGTAACGTGACCCGTTCCTACAAAGTGGAGTGGCGTGCGTGTGCGCGTGCGTGGGTGACTGTCCAGATCTGCTCGTGTCAGTGAGGACAGGCAGAGCAGGACCGAACCAGCATCAGCATTTCTAAAGGGGAAGGTTTTTTCCCCCACCAAGACTCTAAAGCAAAGTTTGAATATATTAAGATGTAGATACAAAGAATTAAAACCTATTATACATATTTGTGTTATTATATCCTGTAGGGACCAATGCAATTAAGAAGCTTTGGCTGCATGGATTTAGTCCATTTTTCTGCGAGTTGTCCTCCAAATTCCGTCCAGTTTTCATTGTTGCTGTGCTTATTTATTAAAACAGGGATTATTTTGAAGGAAATGTGATGCACTTGTATGTTTGTTATTATTCTGTGTATAAATGAAGGCAAAAACTTTCAGCTCAGTCAAATTTAATGAAAAAATAAATAAATTAGCCAATTATTTATACAAATTTGTGAGGATTTTTTTTTCTTTTTTCTCGTGTAAGAATTGCCCTTTTGCCCTCCCCCCTCCGCTTGTTATGAAAAAGTAAAAAAACCCCGGGCTTAAAAAACAGACCATAAAAAAAAATACGGCTTCATTAACAGTGGAGGAAACTCGGGCCAGTTTTCAAACTCAGCCACATAAAATGTTTGTCCGCTCAAATAACGGGTAATCATTTCAAATGCCTCTGCGCTCCTTAACGAGCGGGAGCCCCAAAGAGCTCAGATAAGCACGGAAACTCCGCCTGGAGCCACAGAAGAAGGGGTGGAGGGGGGAAGCAGGACCCCAACTAGACTGAAGACATTCCTTTGAATCTCTCCTAATACATCCAAACTGTTTAAATCCTGCTTTCCCAGACTTGATGCAATCTAAACACTAAAAAAAGAGCCTTTTGTCAACTGCGGGCTGCCAGGGTAAATGCTGGAGCTCGAGCTGAACCCCAAATCTGCCCTTCAAGAATCAGCAGAGAAACAAAGCTCTGTTTCAGAAAGAGTAACTAGCTTTAAACTTACAACTTGACATGTTTCATGACTTTCGGCTTCTGCTTTGCTCTGGTTTTAGTGGAAAAGTGCAGATGCTGCTGTCCTGTCAGAGCATGCGGACGCCGGTGTCCGGGCTCCGTCCTGTGTGAAGGGATACAGAAAAGTTTCAGTGTGAAAACATGGAAATACACGCAGACTTCATATCAGATTAAGAATGTAATCTGATCCAAAAAGCTGCAATTTTCTCAGAGTTTATGCAATAACAGGCCAGATCCGCTCTGAGATCTCTCACAAGTTTGCCTGAGTCCCTTTTGGCATGGTGGTCCTGGATGCTGCTGGGCAGGCCTTCCTACCGAGCCCCACTGATCCATAGGAGCCAGTTTGATACCTGCTCATTATCCCGGGCCCTTGCATCTGAGCGGCTCACAATCACCCGGGGGCCACAGCTCCAGAGCTGCGAGAGATCCAGATGTTTCCCGTAAAATCAGACGGAAAAAGCTACAAAACTTTAATTTGCAGTAAAAAGGGAATAAAGGTTTAGACTCGGTGCGCCTCAAACCGTGTTCGTCTGCTTCAGAGAGAAAACCTGCCTGAGCTTCCTCTGGCTGTTTGTGAGCTCCGCCGGCCGCCACCATGGCAGGACTCAGAGTCTTAGTCGGGATTCAAAAAGGCTTGAAGGTTAGATCTGTCATTCTCTTGTTGTTATCAAGATGTTCAGATGGATGAGGTGAGGGGAGTCTGCTGTGGAGCAGAAGCAGACTTTAGCTGAGAAGATATTTATGTTACATGTTTCCTTTTTTAAGGCAAAAATACTCTGATTACTTTGAATAAATCACGGTTTTTTAACTCAATTCGAAGTCATTATTGAACATTTATTTAAGGGGAATTTTCTCTCATCTCACATGAAAGTTGATCAAAGAGACACAGTTCCTTCCCTTGGTGTAATAAATATATGCAGTGTCTGCTTTTGCTCCATGGAATCCCTACCTCTTTACAATGTTTTTCTATTTTTATTGTAAGACCTTTGGGAGATCTAATAATGATTTAAAAAAACACCTTTCTGGAATCAATGACTCAGATTTATGAGATTACAGGTGATGCAGAAATTCCACTTTTGAGAACAAAGTTTCTGCCTGAAACTGGAAACTGAAGGCAGGAAGATTTCATTATACTTCAAATGCAGACGTTTCTTAAAATAAACCAAACGTCTTCGCTTTCCGCCTTCTGACACGTACGATCTAAACTTTAAGTCAAACTTTAGCATGAATGGGGGGAAAATCTGCTTTATTTGCTTTTAGAGGAAAGCTGTGCAAAATGAAACAATGTAAAACAGGTGATTTGCACTTTTACAGCACAAGTCTGTTTATGAATAGAAAAAATACTTTCTATTCAGTTTAGGATTTTCTGAAAGAAACTTGGGATTCATCATTTTCTAAAAATGAATTGTTGTTTGCTAAAAGTTCACATAATTTCTGTAATAAACAGAAAAGTGACACCTGACTGAATAATAATAATCACATAATTGAGATCGAAAAACTCCGTCACGCAGACATTTCAGCAGCAACGAACCGGAAGGCTGTGAAAATGAAACGGAGAAATCAGCTGACGAGGCTGAAACCTCGGTTTGTGGAAAGAAGAGATGAGATGAGTGACTGAAGGAAAAACAAACACTCACTGAATGTTTGGGGTCGACGTCAGGTGAAAGAGCAGAGGCGGCTGTCATCACAGCCAATGAACAGGTGACAGCAGATCTCCTGAAGAACTAGTTCTTCCCACAGAGCACAAAAAAAAAGAAAAACAGACTGGACTTCATCCAGGAATAGGAGTTAGAAGACTTCTATTACTGGGACTTGACAAAAAGGAAATACGATTTCTTGCCACTAAAGCAGATATTATTTGGTTGAGAACCTTTGATTTGGTTCTTGTGCAGAACCAAATCAACACAGCAGGGGTCAGCAGAGGTCACATCACTTTATTCATACAGAGGATTTTTAATCTTAATGTGCAAAAACAAAAAAGTTTTCAACATTCTAGCTTCAGGAATGATGAAGCTGCCTGATCCTTTGCATCATGACAGAGGATCAAAGCCCCCTAGTGGCAGGATTTAAAACACTTTTATGTTTTCAAGTGGAGGATTCTCATTTCAGGGTTTGCAGTTTTTCTGCTCAGGTGCAGCTTTAGATGAGAGTTCTCTCTGGGATTCATTAAGGGTCTTATTAAGGGGTCAAAAAGCATAGATGCATCAAACCACAGTTTTAAACATCTTAAATATAACATTGCTGTCTATAATAAATGGTTCAAAAAATCCACTCCGATGAAAATTTTAACATGTTCTGCTGGCATTTTATTAATGATAGAGGACACTTAAAAAGAGAAAATTAAGCTTAAAATTGAATTTCTAAGTATTTCTTTGTTCAAATAGCTGTGAATCAGGAGGAGACAAAAAGATGCAGTTTAAAAAAGATCGTAAAACAATACATGGGGCAGCCCACAACCACCGCTCCATTCCAATGCATCCACGTGCAGACGACTAGATCTGTACGTCTTAGGATAGCTCCGATTCCGCTCGCCTATTTTCTCGCATTGGTAATGTTAGATTTGGGGCGTGAAAGGTTGTAAGCTAGCAGGAGACGGTGTAAACATAGAGCTCTCAGTAATGGAGGGCAGGGTTACTCCCTGTCAATGATCCTAATTACAACTCAGATGTGAATTTTTCAAGAACTGCAGTTCCCCTGCAGAAACTATGTCCCAGAAAGCGACAATTTTTTTTTTTTTTTAATTTTGGCTAAAAACAGCATATTAAATATTTAAAAGACCACCAGTAAGGTTTTTAAAATAAATAAAAATATTGAGCAGGACTTTGTGTTAGGTAATCAGTGGTTCAAGACAACCTGTAAAACATTTCACGGGTGGAGCATCCACAGAACCCTAACCCAACACGTAAAAAAACAAAAAAAATATGACCTGTATTCTGAGATGTCCCAAACTGACTAAACAACTCTCAATCTGTTTTTTGTTGTGTTTTGTGTGTCGATAAGCCAGATCGGACTGCAATAACTCTTTCAAAGTAGCCTGGCGTGCCGTGTGAGCAGCTGGCAGAGGCCCCATCGCCCGTTTGGAGTCACTCGAACCTTCAATTAGGAGTGGTGGCGATGAGCACAGCTGGGAGGTTGAGGCGTTTGGTGCACACATGGGTGGCTGGGTAATAACAGAGCTCACAGATAGCGACCGACGCTGCAGGAGGATGAGCAAGGCGACAGCGCAGCGGCCTGCAGCCCACGCCGGCTCCGTAGGCAGGGAGGGAGAAAATAGATGTTCGGCTGTTTGTTGTGGGGAATGAAGCGGCCGTCTCTCTTGTGGGATCTTCTTTGGGAGGTTGGGGTTGCGGGCTCCACCTCCTCTCGAACCCGAGCTCACTGTGTCATAAAGCAAGGATGAAGCCGGGCTGTCTGTGTGCCACAAGGGTGACCATGAAGAAGGAACACACCTGTCTTTCAGGTCACTTTCACTCTACAGGAAGCTGCTTTACGTCTCAAACTTAACCACACACTCACACCAAACTCCACCCGCCGATGCATCAAGTCCCTGTGACCTTCAGGAGCACAACGCTTTTCTCTGCGCTGAGTGGAATGCCTTTATTTGACGACAGACAGCCCCTGTTTGCTCTGGACTGTGTTCTTAGCGTTAGTTCCACCACCGACAGGGATTCACCGCTGTTTATTTGGACAATGGCTCTGACCTCTGACCCCCTCCAAATGGGCGGCTAATCCCGGTCAAAGCTACTGTGGGACCCTTCTGGACAAGGATTCCCCCCTCTGGATTTCAAAGAAAAACGTTGCTAAATTTTGCAAATAAACACCGTTTACAGCTACTGGGCAGAAAGGAAATGGCATCTGAACATTTCTTGACTCCAGATGAAGCAACGAGCAGCAAGATGGGTAACAAAAAAGTCAGAAAAGTTCATAAAAAAAGGGGTGTGGAGTTGAAGAACTAGGTCTTCTAACTGCGTTGAATGCAGACCTAAAGAAAGCATCTTCTAGAATATTTTACCTGTCTTCATTAGAACACAATTAAAAAAGACTAGAAAACAAAAAGTAAAAGCATTTTAGTTTCTATTTAGATCAAAAAGAAATTGAAATATCTCCCTAATAACAGAAATTCTGCCTTATTTTTTGAAACACAAGGCCTCGTGGATTTTCTTTTTCATCGCTTTATTGATGTTGGCTGTATCCTCCCTCATTCTTGTTTGCACGAACTAAATCTAACCATCATCTTCCAGTGCAGGCCGGAGGCTTATCACAGCTTTAGCTTCATGCAATCGTCCACAGGAATATTTTCTTACTGCCAGCTGTAGCTCGGAAAGCAGGTCTTCCTTGAAATTTTCAAGTAATTGCCAGCATTCTCTGAGCTCAGAAACATGGATTTACATTTCATGTTTTCAAAATGCACAAATGCATCTGTTTTATTAACTTCATTCTTGTTTTAACCCTAGAGCACTATCGCCGGGGGATTTTCACCCAAGCAAAACTATTTACTTGAATTTCAAATGTCAAGGAGTCTGTGGCTTCACCAGGGAAGTCTCACATGTCCCAGCAATGGGTGGACCAAAGACCAAGTTTCTAGTAACATTTTATTATTTTTTAGGCATTTTTTGTTCTCAAATTTTCTTTTTCATTTTATTAGACACATCCCAGTTGACAATAAAAGAAAACCCCTCTCATTTATTTAACTATTTGTTCTGACAAGTACGTTTTGTTGGGTATATTATAACGGATAAAAAATTACCCGTCAAAAGTGTTGGTGTAACTTTTTACGGCGAACGTGATCTAGGGTTAAAAAAAAGTGAATAACTAAACATTTTTCTCTAAATTGGCCTCCAGAAATTTGTCTTTGGGCCAGTAGTAAGCCATTTTCTTGAGGGGACGTCACACTCACTCGGTCCAGTTCTCACATACAGTCCATGCCAGAGGTTGGCCCATCTTTATTTTATAAACTGAAACAAAAGGAGAAAATGGTTGAATTGTTCTTGAGTTTAGAATTTAAGGACTTGTAGAAGAATAGAAAGGGATTGGACATGCAGTGATTATGGCATTTGCGAAGCTATGTTTTTGCATTTCAACAGACACTCATCTTCATTTTCCCAATAACCAAAAAGCAGACGGCACAGAAGAGTTCCAAAACAATACTTTATATTATACATGTCAAACAAACATGTAGAGCAAAGGTTTCCAGAGAAAAATGGATCAGTTCAATAACAATGGACAAACAAGTCAAAACATAATAAAGGAATATGCATTTCCACGCATATAAACCTACGACTGTTTGTTTCTGTAACCACAGTGGTCATAGAGATAACTGGTCTATTAACTGGAACGGAGGACCGTAACAAAGTCCAGGCATCTGGGTGGAGCCCTTTACACAGTCCAGATGTGACGGAGAAGCAGAAACGTCTTTCCAAAAAAATTCCATCAAAGTCACATCCCGCCTGGAATGAAAACAAATGCCCTCTTCATGCTGCTGCGCTTCCCGCTGAAACAATCTAGGGTAACACGTCTGAGTCTGCCACCTGCGACAGCTGATTCTTCAAAAACATTTTCCGCTCGTGTCCTCCAGGTTTGAGGAGTCTGAGGGCTGCAGGTCAAAAAGTAGGACGTGGAGAGCCTCCAGCCTCCACACAAGAAGTGAAAAAAAAAAAAAACAGCTCGGAAACAGTGAAAGTACTAATGTCCTTCAGTGCACGATCCCACATTCTGAGTGTGATGGGGACAGACAGACAGACAGACAGGTGGGGCTTGCATGCGGACACAGATCATGCAGAGGGGAACAGGAATGGAGTGAAGTCAGACCAGACCTACAGCGTTCAGCTTTTAGTTCAAACTAAGCAGCTCTGCCTCCTTGTAAAGAAAAAATGTCCAAAAACTGGAATGTGCCTTTGTGTTTTCTTTTGTAGCTGGACACAGACAAATGGGCGGAGAAGGCAGACGGCGGTAGTTTTGGCTTCGTCTGTGAAACCAAAAAGCATTAAGCATGAGGAAAACCATGACTGGCACTGCTGCATTAAAAGCTCCGGGAAATCCTCAGACGTTTGAAAGTGTGCAGATCCGTCGGTGTGTAACAGCGTGTGCATCCTTGTGTCCTCAAACTTCAAAAAACTCGTTAATATTTGATATACAATGAAAACGTGTCGAGTTACAAATAGAGAAGATGTCTGTAAATGTGTCTCATTAAAAAAAGGAATGTACAGAGAAACTCACAGACGAAAAAACAGTGATGGCTTCCTGTAAATGCTATCTATACCATCTTCTGAGTGTATGATACACTATTTACATAACCTGGATTAAGGACTCACGATTTTAGGATGTAAAGATCACACATTTCTGCAGTTAGGACCCAAATACATTCAGTAAAATCTGATTTAAAAAAAAAAAAACTCAGAATCTACGATGATATACTGGTATTTGAACCTTTTCTTTAAAGTAGTCCAGGTAAAGCCGTCTTTATCAATCCTTCAGTCGCTGTTTCCCTTCTTCAATCCATCTATTTTCAACAAACCAGGAGCTTTCAGCGCTTTCCATACCGGGACTGACAAACGTTCATGAATGGCAGAGTTTTGGTCTTTCCCAAGACTGAATAAGGCTGAAATGATGGGGTGCAGACAAAGCCGGGGTTGTTTTCAAAGCAGGAAAAAGTCATCTGAACACCAGGAAAACCTGAAGCCTCCGACCTGCAACGCTGCAGGAGAGGAACAGTGCATGCAAACACAAAAAAAAAGGAATCTGCTTTCCAGTCCAAATGAGAGATTTCTCTCAGTTAAAACCAGTTTTCCAGATTCATTCAGACCAAGAATTTAAAAAACTGAAACATCTCGAGTCTCACAAACTGCTAAAAAAAAAAAAAAAAATCCTGAAATGCTGACACTTCTTTTTTTTTTTGAAACAATAACAGCTCCAAGATCAGAAAGTACAGAGTGGTGCAGGATTCAGGTGTGTGAGGCTGACTGCACCCCTCCTGTAACAGTGTCATGGTACTAATGTCAAAATCAAAGCATATAAAATCAGAGAAATGCCGCTCCACAGTTTAACTGCAACCCCAGACAGCAAACGGCGCCTTCAGTAACACCCCGTCCTCAAAAGGGTCCACTCCACACCCCACTCACAGAAAGCACACATCTTTATGGTGACTTCAAAACGAGGTCAAAAGTATATAATATACGCATTTCCTGTACATAAAAATCTACTATAAACAGACAGCAAATAAACAAGTGCCCATCATTATTATTATTATTTTACAAAGAATAAAACACGTCAACAGCTTAAGGGAAATGCTGTTGAAGTTTGTCAGCCTTTGAACAAGTCGAACGAGGTGCGGAGCAGACGCTACCAAAAAAAAATAAAGTCAGTGGAAACAATTGGGAGGAGCCAAGAGACGCGAGGGGGCGGTCCTCTGTGTCACAGCAGTAAACACCACAATTCCTGATGACTGTAAAAATAACGTCACAACAGAGGCTGGAGGTTTCTAGATGGCAGCTACCCCCCCCCCCCCCCCCACACACACACACAATAACCAGGAACCTACAGCTACTGCAGTCACGGTTTATATCGATACGTATAAATAAAACAACGTTTTAAAGATGCCGTCTCTTTTAAAGTGAATCCTTTCAAAATGTCATCTCATTTCAAAAGTGTAAAAGAGACGATAAAACTCATCTGTCTGGTTTAAATGTACAAATTCTGCGAGTATATATGAACAGAGTCTTACTGTAGTGTAAACTGCAGACGCACACCTGCCTGCTGAACAGCAGCACCTGACATTTGGGGAGCAGATGTCCTCAACAACACCCGCAAGATGTTAAACCAGCTCTGACATCATCATCATCATCATCATCATCATCATCATCATCATCAACGGCATCCCCAGTACAACCCTCATCTGGAAAATCCCTGGTCCTCATTACCATGGTGACACATGAACAAACTGGCCCATAAGAGATTGTTTAATTAATTAATCACATCCTTTAATAATCTGTAAAAAAAAAAGTCCACGGATTCTTGACTGACGGAAGTGTCGCTGCAGATGTGGAAGTGGTTGGACGACGAAGATGATCACCTGCTCTGCTTTGGCTGCTTTACGGTCCCACTGGTGAAGGAGAGTCCTCCATCCAAAGGCTGCTCTAGTCTAGTGCGTGCCGCTGAACTCCTCTTTTCATAAAGGATGAGGAAGTCCACAGCTTCAGACAAATAACTCCTTCCTTTAAATCTTCAACAGAGGCCTGAGAACCTCCTCAGAGCTGAAAACCAGGAGGGTCTCAAAGATGGAGGGTGGTACTGCCTGCCTGTTCCAGGTAAACGTGTCAAAGTTCTCCTGCTTGTTTGCCAATAACTTTCAGGCCCGATATTTAGAAGAAGGAAAAAAAAAGCCTGAGGGATCCAAAATCTGCTATTAAGGCAAAGTCGAGCTGAAGTGAAAATCCATCAGGGCTGAATTTGAAACGAAAGGCACAGCTGCTCAGTCTAAGAAACCTGCTGAGCTTTTTCAGTGATCTCGGTAAAAATGTTTTTAAATCTTTTTATTGGGATTTCGTAAAAGAGGAGGAACACACAGTTAGTGCAGAGTCATCAGAGCTGTAGTGGTCTTGATGAAAATGTGAAGTTGAGTTCAAATCTGCAGGGTGGGGGACACCAGCAGGCAGTTGAAACCTGCATCCAAACAGCACACCCGGCAGAAACTGGCCTCTGCACTGCTGCCAACCCTCACCTTCCTTTGAGCAAATGTTTGCCGGTTCCCCTCCCACAGGCGAATGGCGTTTTGGTACGGCAGTGGTCGGGCGTGCAGGAGGAGATACTTTACAAGCAGACAGACTGGATAAAGAGTCAAAATGATGGCGAGGTCCTTTCTTCTTCTTACATTGCAGCTTCCTCTTCCATAGGCTCCTCTTCAGCTCTGGGAAAAACAAGAAATAACCTTTCTTTCAAAAGTGCATCTTAAAAAGATTATGTGTAATAAACAAATAAAAGAAAAGAGAGCTTTGACGCTAGACTGTTTTTTGAATTTATTCTATTCTTTTCTGTCGCTGGAGCAGAACTTTGGTTCCTTCTTAATAAACCAGTGGAAAAGCAGACAAACAAATCCATCTATTCAAACACCTTTTTAATTTATAGTGTTTTCTGAAAGGCTAGCTGTTGTTTTTGTGATTCTTTTAGTGGCATTATTGGCTTTGGGAAGTTTCTGGCATCCCCCTCCTGTGGACTGGTACCGGTCCATGGAACAGTTGGTACCAGGCCTCTGGAAATAAGAAAAAATGACCTCTATTTTTTCTGTTTTATTTACAATCTAATTCTGAAGGAAGTTTTATTTTTGAAAAACTACTGGCTACTCTCCATCACATCCGACTCATTTTTGTTGCACGTCTATCAAGTTTTAAAATTTAAAGCAGTTGCGTCCGATGGTCTGGCATGAAGCCAGTCTGTTGCCGGAAAAAAGTTGGGGACCACTTTTATCTATTTCTCTATCTTTCTCTCTCTCTATCACCAAACGTCAGCAAATACATGTACAGTGATCCCTCACTATAACGCGGTTTACTTTTCACGGTTTCGCTACTTCACGGATTTGCATGGTGCATTGTGTTCTGCATTCTGATTGGCTAAAACGTCACTCCGCTTCTTCTCTACCTGTGCGTCAATAACGTTGCCGTTTAATATGTACAGGTACGTAAAACAGCTTGCCAAATTAACATTACGTACGTGCAAATTCTCTTGCAATTTCGAGTTTTTCTAAAACCCATAGAAAAAGAGCGACAACAACTGCCAATCACTATGTTCTTCTTCCAAACAAAACACAGCTGCACCACAGGCTTCAAAAGGAGAAAACACTGCAGAGCGGAGTCAGGATGCAGCGGCTCAGTCTGAAGAGCAGTGAAATACACCTGAGTCACTATTTGTACCAATGGACTTTGGGTTTTCTTTCATAATTGTTTTTAAAATTTTCTCCCTTTTTATCCAATTACTCGGATCGTGGTGGGCGGGGCTAATCTCCGCCCACCGGAGCCTTCTTGAAGCCTTCTGTTCACATTGATGATTCACATTATTAGTTGACAGTACAGAAGTTATTTGTTGAAAAAAAAGTTTCTAAAGTGCTTTTATTTGTGAAACAAATGCTTGAGCCTGTAAAATGGTTTGTTCTTTCTTTTCAATGCATAATAGAGTATTTAATTGTATAATAATTGTGAGAAAAATCAAAGGTTTGTACTTCACGGATTTTGCCTATCACGGGTTCTTTTTGGAACGTAACCCCCGCGAAAAACAAGGGTTTACTGTATACGGCAAAAAGTTTAAACTTTTACTTTACTTGGATCAGCCAGGAAGAAAAAACACAGACCTCTTTCCAATGTGCTTGTTGGCCACAGACAGTGAGGCCATGGCTGAGACGGTTTCAGCTTCTTCGACGTCATGCTGCAGGGCTTCACTTAAGGAACAGCAGAGGGTGGAGGCAGAGCGCTGCAGGGAGCGCCAGTATTTACCTGTAGGAGAAAATACAGCGGCTCTCTTATCAATCATCGACAGTTCTTCTCATTTCCATCTACACCTGAAAGATTAGCCTGTCAAGGTGTAATTGGGTCAAAATATCATACTTTTCTTATACAAATGACACGTTTTGTTAAATATTAAACAGTAGTTGAAGTAAAATAGCTTTAACTAAAAGTCAAAGTGTTTTTTTTTAATCATGTTTCTATCCAATCCATGGCTTAATATAGACCAGCTGTGTGCAGTGGTTTTAGGATAGAACCCATCTGGTTTATTGGGTAAGTAAAACGAGACACCAAAGCGTAGCATGACAATGGCAGATAAAAAATGTCTCGGGTGTCGGGTGGTGCATCTGCTGCAGGTGAGGCGTGCACTCACTGTGGGTTTCCATCACTTTCTCTAGAGAGCTGACGGCGTTGGCGTTTGGTCTCTGCTGAAGCACCTCTTCAGGAATGGGCTCCAACTGGAAGGAACAGAAACAAGCTTGGTTAATGCCACCACACCTTCACATGAGCCGCGTCTCCTGGCAGCTGTGGGCAGAAATGTAACCGCTGCAACCCGGCACAGGTGTGAACCCTGCTGAGCCGGCCGGGAACTTCAGCGAAACGCCTCAAAGGTCCTTTTTCAGAAAGTCCACGGCTGCATAAGTGTTTCTATGAATGGAAGTGACAGGTGCTTCAGAGACGTTGCTCCAAAACCTCGTTTGACCTCATGAAAGTCCCTGCAGGTTTAAAGGCTCACTTTTAAAATGTGGACCACAACCCACTGTTGAGTCAGTCCAAGAGGTCGGGAACAATGTAGACCTGCTGACACAATAAAAAAAACACACACAAGCCTGCAGATGCTCGCCTCCACCCACAGCTTTTACTCTTAGACACAAATTACAATGTGTCCTTTGTTCCCACTCTTCGGACACATCCTAATGTAAACTGATGCTAACTCCTGGGACCTGCCATGCTCACACACACACACACACACAGCACAATGCTCAACACTCTCCAAACCACAACTCAGAAGAAAACACAGCTTTTCCCTAAAGTGCCTTCCCAACTCGGAATGATTCAATTTCCCCTCTTGGCTGGCTGTTGGAACGACACTTTCTAACCCTGCTTTGTCAAAAAAAAAAAGAGAAAAAAAAGCCTCAATCAGCTCCACATTCAGCCTCAAACAACACGTGTCCCTCTCTGCTCTGTCATAACCTCAGTGTAATAATACACCAACTGAAAAGCATGTAAAGACGGAGAAACGGTGAAAAAAAGAGGCTTTGGCCTGAGATTTGAGAGCAAGATGCCAGAGAGAAAAGGAAAAAAAGTCATTGTTGGTTGGTTTCTCATGGTCAAGACTGAAATCTTTCTTTTAATTAAAATAAATATTGTGTGGGAGGGGTGAATGGGATGGAGGAAACAAGGCAGTCTGGGAAGAAGGATACTTTAATCCTACTGTGGCACGACAGGCCACATAATCCTTAAAGTATCGGACCGAGAGGCATTGATACGTAAAGTTGGCATCAAATAGTGGGTCAAAAATCCACAAAAAACATTGTATGGCTTTGGCAATTTAGGGGCCTAATTAATTATCCATATTGACAGAAATACCCAGATTTTCATTAAACTAAAACATTTCAACAGACAGTACAGATGACGATGATGTTAAGACCCCCAGAGTAAGTTGTTGACACACAACCCTCTACATTTCTGAAGGCCATGCGTCCCATTTTCAAGATACAAAAAAAAAATGGGGAAAATAAATGACAGAAACCAAAATGCTTAAAAATAAAAAGGCATCATTTTAGTTGTTAAATCACAAGGCTGAGAATTCTTCATCAGTTCCATCCAAAAATCTCAGAGTTTACAATGATCACTTTCAGGTAAATCGGAGGACTTCCTGATTTAGGTATCAGCAGCCCCCCCCCCAGGACAGGCGCTACTGTAACGACTCTGTTTCAGCCTAGGTCTGGCAAAGAAAGAGCACAGAGTAATGAAACTACTTCGGCATCAGCGAGGTAAGTGCAGCCGAGCAACGTAGCAACAAGCATATAAGCTCCGCCTTTCTACCCTGCCGTTTGGAGTGTCCATTGCTGCACGGTGGCAGCAGCACTCAGATTCACTTGTCAGGACCGGAGGAACTTCTGAACTTGGAGTTGATGAGCCCAAGCAAGTGCGCCTTGAAAATTATCCAGTGCAATGGCAATAAATACAGTTTCTGTAGTTCATGGTGCCCAAACAGAATTTTGGTTTAAGTGATGCAGCGTACGGTTTACCACGTAGACAGTTCAGCACAACTTGATAAGATCTCAGTGATGTTTTGGGAATTTGACTTTTTAGTTTTTTTATGGAAAGCTTGAGTTTCTGTTGTGAGAGTTTAATTTAATGCATTGAAAAATACCAAAAGAAACATGTAATAACTGAGCCCCCCCAAACCGAGCAACAGCCCTCCCATCTTAAATATTCTGGGGCCGGATTTGGGCATCAGCGCCAACAAACCAACATCGTCTGCGATAATCCGGCCCGCCTCAGCTACCCGTCAAAGCGAGGTCAGGGTCTCACTGGGGTTTGGCTGAGTTCACCTCAGAGCAAAGCTGAACGCGGGCAGGCGGGGTGGGGGTGGGGGGGCTTGTCAGTTTGATTGGCAGCTGGGCCTTACACTTATAAACTTTAATGGTTCCTGTCATGGTACCCCAGGGGCCCCTACCCAGCAGGTATGGCAAACACACAAACGCAGATGCAGAACCGCGAGCTCACGTGCACAAGCATCCATTTGTCTACGACGTCGTCCATTAAGGCATTTTAGTTTATTTGACTTTGCGGTCCCAGCTCAACCGGTCCCTCTCAGTCCAGGTTGGAGATGTGTTGCCGTCTTTTGAGGAGACAACTGGATCTCCTGAATGGAGAGTTGTGGTGGTGGTTTTTTGGAGAGCATCACCCTTCAGGCACGTGACGTCCACAGCACCAGACAAGACCAGGAAAGACCGAGAACGGAAAGCCACGAGCTCAGGGCGAGGAATGTGCTCCGGTAAAAACATTCCTGAGGGAGGCTCAAACCAAAACACTGGAAAGAGGAGGAATGCCACTTTTTCAGCGAGAGGAAAGTAAAAGCACAAGGCGCCCATTGTTTATCATTTGGTCCATCCGAATATGTTGGTGGCCACTAAAATCAGTTGGTTATGTTATGCTTACTGAACGACGTAATGGCATGTGTTGGGGAGAGCAAGTGACCCTTCCAGATAAAGTTGGAGGTTCCATTTGTAGTAGAGGAGAGATGGGGGGCGCAAAGGTGAAGCCAGGCGACTTTCTATAACTGTCATTGACAGCTGGAAACAATTAGCGTATTAGCAAGTTGCTGATCAAATAATTGCTAACAATCACGCTTAAACTTGGCAAACATCTGTTTGCAGGCAATCATCAATTAGTCCAAAGTTCAGAGTTGACGAGTGCAGATGGAGATGCAACATTCATGAGCTGCACAGTATGGAGGAAGGAAAAAGTCCATACAGCAATTTTCCTTCATCTCTTAGTTCATTAAAACTGTGTTCAAAGAAACTCAACGCTCATTATGACGACAGAGCTTGTCTTTGTCTGCCAATAAAAGCTCAGCTAGAAAAACAGTAAAAAAAAAAATTAAAGTTCCAGCAGCAGGAGACTGTTAATATAAAGGTCTTTTCTAAGTAGGTCATTTTCATCATTGAATTCAGGTGTTTACATGAACTTCATGGTATAGGAAAGGGCCACATTATGTCTCAGTGACCTTCTTTAAGGTGAACGGTGCTAAAAAAAAAGTGTCCAGAACTCTGGATCTCCCAAAGCTTGAAGCATGATAATGTGCGGTGGGAGCTTCATGGGATGGGTTTTCAGGCACAGCATCTGCTGGGAAGCCTCAGATGACGGAGTCCTAGGCCATAAAGCTGATGGACATACCCAAGGAGCACGCCTACTTTAGAAAAAAAATGACTTTTTGTTTGGCAGTAAGATGGGGAAGTGTTTGTATGGAAGATGCCAGGAAAAGATTGGAAGGTTGACGAGACTGTGCAAACTTTGAAGATTGGTAAAGGAGAGGTAGGGTGTGAATGTAATGGTATATGGCCAGGCCTTTTGGTTTTAAGCTCGACCCATTACTTCCAGTAAAATATTCCAAGACATAAGAAATCTTTCTTTCTTTTTAAAACTTTGTAGGACTTTTCTACTTCAGCCTAAGGTCTGTACTGATATGTATTTACTTCATTCACCCACACAACCTTAAAGACCCACTGCAATAAAAACAATGTTTTTTGGTGTTTTTAAACATGTCCTTGTAACATTTTTCTGATGATGGAGAACGTTAAAACTGCATTTTCTGTGCATGTCTGTATTCAAATCGGGATGAATCAGGAGCAGATGAAAAAATGCCATTTAAAAAAGCTCTCAGTTGTGACGTAGAAAATGAAATGGACAGACCAAAGTCTCCCTACTCCACTTCATTCTGATGCATCCCCTCATGTTAGTTTGAGGTTCTGTAAGCCAGCAAGAGACGTTTATTTGTCCGAATAACCATTCTTGCTCTGCTACTTTGTTTTTTATTTAAACATTTTCGTGCTAATCCTAAATTTTATTATATTTTTTTCAATAGTGCAACTTATTCCAATTCAAAATAGACCAACATCATCCCTTAGTAAAGGTTGTTGGTCATATGTCATAGTAAAAATGACAGATTTCGTGTAGGCCGCTGGTAGAGATTTGGCCCTTTAAACAAGCTCACCCCTAATTGTGGAGAGCGGTTGCCATAGAAATGGTGATTCAGACCGACTCTTACCAATCGCTGCCTCTAGACGATTTTTGATTCCAACATGGTGGCATCAGTAAAAACATCACTGAGCAAAAACAATGGTGACTGAATTAACCTCATATAGTTGGTACTAGAAGTAAACCATTTTCTGTGGGTGATGTCACGCTCACTCAGTCTAGTTCTCATATACAGTCTGAACTGGAAATCCGTCTAGATCACAAACAAGTAAAAAGTACAGAATAGTCCTTTATAAATGTTGTAAAAAGTCTTCCAAGTTGGCTGGAAGTTAGTGTTTTTGTGTATAAAGGTACAGAAATAAAACTAGGAGTAACCCACAATAACTGTAGTTTACTAATGTCCATGTTTGACCATCTGATACTAACCTAAAACATGTTAAATTGTCATCCAACAAGTACTACTTTTTAAAAACTTCCCCAAAAAGTCACTTTTGTTTTTTTCTGCTGTTCCCATTAAAAATTTTGATTTTGCAAATAATGCAAAGCATTACGAGATACATACTTTAATTTAACTGTAATTTGCTTTTTAAATAAGATTTGTTATTTGGCCTTATTAAAAGAATGAAAAAAACATGCAAATAATGCCTTTGAGGAAAAACATTTGAATAATAGTAATAGTGCAATAAATTCATAAATTTGAACATTAAAGAACCTGCAGATGAACACAGAAAGAGCTTTTAAAATTTTCCTCTGATGTGCAACATCAGAGCTGAGCTGTCAGTCTAACTTGGCACTACAGATATTCAGCCCACGCTACACGATTTATTTTAGGTGACTGTTAGGACTAAAGTTGGACTTCTGCTATGGTAACTTACTGGAATCGGATTCCAGACGACACAAAGCCTCAGGCAGTTTGAAGCAGCATAAACAGCTGAGCAGCTAATCCAGCTGTGGTCAACCCCGCTCAATCTAAATATATTCTTTAGGAAAATCTCATGAAAAGTGGACATTATATTTTTTTAGTGTCACGTAAACAGAACCTTTTGTAGCTTGTCCATACACATGCTCAAGATTGCACGTTTATCTTCTTCATCTTTTTCTACTGTTTACGAGCGCATGTGCGCCACCTGCAGTTGGGAAGAGGCTTGGTGCGAAATGTCGTCAAAGTTTGCAAATTTAACTCTAGGTTTTTCACAGCTCGATTCTGTTATATGAAAGACTTGGTGTCATATAATTCCGGTCTGACACAATGATTAATTTCTCCTCCGGGATCAATTTTTAAGCGCGTGGCCCTTCTGTGAATTAAAAGGACATCCATATATCATTATCAAATCTGAGTCCCTGTTTGGTCAAAGTTTGAGCTGGTTTACTGTGAACAGGCGTTCAATTGCCACACGTTTTGCACGTGAAGCCCAAAAACAATCGTAGATACTTTGACCGTGGAAGCCAGACACGTGCATATTCGCGCGTTTCCATATACTTCTCATTGGAAGTGGTTGCTGGCCCGCGTGTTGCAGAGGCTGTGTGAGCGTCTGTTGAAACTTTCAGCAAATACCAACATCTATAAACCTATTTTTTATCGTCATTCTGATCTGATGAGACGTTTTACAGTTTTTGAGGTGACATCAGCTTTCAATGTCCTAATCATCCGATACTCATCTGTGGTCCGACAACATTTGTCTCAGGTTATAGAGATTTTCTGAATTGTTCCCCACGTTAAAGAGATCCATCTTCCCTTCTAATTCCAGCTTTAGTCCTCCTAATATCAGAAATATTGCAGAGCTAAAAGAAATAGTCTCAGACTCACATAAATAATTCCAAACGTTTTCAGACTTTGAAGACGCACAGATACCCCACTGAACAGCTGCTTAATAACAATAGTTTCCTCCCCTCCGACTTCAAATGCGTGCTCCATTTCCCTTTATTATCTGATCCCCAGACCCAGGCTGACCCTGCTGGAAGAGGTGTGAGGGTAAGCGCTTTCAGATGTGTATCAGTGACAGAGCCGTGGGAGAGAGAGGTGCCCTGCGGCGCTGAAGCCACGGACAGCCCCCGCCTCATGTCTATTTTCAAATTCTCAGCTCTCTGTGGCACCCATTCAGGGACCTCCTCCAAACCCCTGCCAGCAGGGGTGCCCGGCAGGCCGCCGAAAAACAACACGCAGAGCCCGCGGTTCACTTCATCTGATGGCTGCAGCGTGGGGTTCGGAGTAACAGGAGCGCCCTTCAAACTAAAAAGTCATGCGCACCATCGTGACAGCCAGATAGCATCCACCCCTCTGAGGTGTCCTTGAAACCCTGAAACCTTACCAGATGTAGCAGGAGCTTGAGCTCAAGCACCGCATCCCCGGGAACGCTCAAGTGTACTCTGCTAGACGTCTAAATATGTGCATTTTCTACTGTCTTTAGCATTTTCATTTTTATTTTTTGAAGTTTGGGCACAACTACAGATAAAGACCCACTCTGATGGTGTTTTTGACATGTTCTTGTGTCATATTTCTAATGATGAATGGTATTTATATAGAAAATTAAGATAAAATTGCATTTCTGAGTATTTATTTATTTAAATTGTTGCGAATCGGGAGCAGATGAATAAAATACTGCTAGAAAAAGAGCTTTTTTGTGACGTATAAAAATTTGCTTGCCGGGTCACATGCTCCCTGCTCCAAGCTTTCAGTAATTTTTAATAAACTACTGCTGCTCTGCAGAAACTATGTCCCAGATTACAAATTTCTTTTTGATTTGGGCTAAAAATGGCAGAATCATAATTAAAAGACGACTGGAAACGCTTTGAAAATAGATCAGAAGATGATCGGAGTTCTTCAAAACAATGCGTTCTGCGTGTGTTACCAAAGAGTGTACATGGTATTCTTGAGCTGATTGTAAATTTGTTTTATTTTTTAAGATTTGATGCTTTAATGTGCCGACACCTTTAGGCGGGAACTCTCTCATAAAAGAGATTTTATCTCTGAGGAGTTCCTGCCAAAATAAGGTTAGGAATGTGACCACTTTTTAAAAATTCAGACAAGAAAAAAGAGCTGAAGTTCTTTCAGGAAGATAGAAAAGACTTTATCTAATGCAGGAACATACAATCAACCAGACAACAACAAAAAAAACAAACCCACTTGTATGAGGTCAAATCAGGTTGAAGTGAATGAAAAACCAGATAGTAGGTTTGTTAAAAAAAACAAAACAGTTCTAAGCTCAAAAGTTCACACAGTTAATTTAAAAGACTTGATAACATGCGACAAAAAAAAAACTAAATTTGAAAAATATATATACATTTTTTTGAAGAAATACCAAAAACTTGAACAAAATAGACCTAAAAAAATAAAACAAAAAAGTTTCTATGCAGCAGCTGTTCTTTTGTATTTTCTATTTTTTTTTGTTTCCCTCTTTGCTTACAGTTCTCCATATACAGTTTCAATTCAGACTTTTTGTTTTTAGGTACCGGTCTTAATTTACCATGGGGGTGTGGCTTTGCGCCCATTGGCTACTGGGACATGATTGACATCGGGTGATGAAGGTCGTGGGGACATCAATGTTTTCCCTCTCCTGATGTGACGCACAGTAGTAAAGATGTTCACCCAAAATTTTGTACAATTTCTTTAATTTCAAAGTTCTATTTTTTTGGGTCAAATTTACAATCTGGATTTTCATTCACTCTAAGCTGATTCTGATTTGACCCCATGCAGCTGTCAGAGGAACAGAGATAAACACAAAGGACATTTTCTCCTGGCTGTTAAAATGTGAACAGCATCCATCGAATTTACAGTAATCTACAGAAAAATGTGCTTTGCTAAAAGGCACAGAATGATTTCAAATAGTGTTGTGCTGGTGTTTATGCTGCATCCATGCCAACAATATGTGTGTGTTTAATAAGTGATCCTCGTCAGTTGTGTTCTGATTCTGCTAAAGCAAATGATAAACAGCAGCTTTTGAATTTCTGACAGTTGAACGTCTCAAACCCTGCTTTTTCAGCTTTCGTCTCACCTCATTACCAAGCAGAGCGGAGATGCAGGCTTCAGAGGCATCGCATATAGCTGTGAGGTCATGACCCCCCTCCAAGGCAAGCACCAGACGACCTCCTGCCAGATCCATCAGCTGCCTGGTCAGGTAGCCGAAGCCTGAATTCACAGGAAATGACAGGAAAAGGAGAAGAGACTAAATTAAAAAAAGAGAAATGTTGCTGAGCTTCTTCCCCTTTGAATGACGGATGGTGGAAGTAAAAGGACAGGGATGAAGGAGTGATTGTGTCAGACGGAGGAAAGAAAATGGGCAGCGCTCCGTGGAAAGACAAAAAAACAAGCCCTATTTTGAATATAAGCCGGGTTAAATTTAAAGAAATATCGTTTTTCTCAAAGCTTTGGTTTCAGTTTCATTCAGCAGATCTGGGGAATCTGATGCATTCAGCCCCACTACGATCTAAACCAACCACATCACTGACCCCAGATCTGTTTGAGATCCGCAGGGCGCTTTAGGAAAAACTTGCTGCAAACAAACCAACACACACTGAAAAACGAAAAGAGCGCTTGTCTTCTTCACTGATGGACCTCGTATGGATTCAACAAAAAACTGAAGCGGCGTTCCATCGCAATATTGCAGTTTACCCTTTGTGGTTCCTCTGTTTCATGGATTTTGTTTGTGCTGATGTGCACTGTGTTCTAAATTCTGATTGGCTGTGGAACACTGAAAATCAACACCTTCCATGTCCTGTGTGCGGGACAGAATGCGTTCAGTTTGCTGAATTTACATAAATGTTCGATTGCGAGCAGATGTTTGTTTTCATTCTACAATCACTAGAAATATTGCCACTTCATCAAGTAAAAATCAAGTAAAACTTTCTAAAATATAGGATGCTTTTCCTTTGTTGTGAGTAAACAATTACCTGCCAATAAAACTAACAGAATTTGATTTCTAAAAATAAGAAATGTTCTGCCTTTTTTAAGACTAAATAAAATATTGAAATATTCTTCTGGTAATTGGAAATGTTATATCTTAAAACGCTTTAGTGTTAAAAAAGTTTTTTATCTTTATGTGATCCATTTATAAACTTAATCTCCCAAGTTGTCCTATTTTAAGCGCTACAGCAATCCAGCTACCCTTAGTTCTAAACTATAATCACTTTAAAGTATAGAATTACACATTTTAACATTGATTTGTCTTCCAAATTATATGTAAATGTTAAACTTGTTAGGAAAAACCGCAGTAATAATCACTGTGCGCACTTACATTTGGATGTGACTTTGTAACCTCCCAGAGGTGGGGCATGTCCATCCACTGCGTCAAAGCCAGAAGAAACCAGAACCATGTCTGGGGCAAACTCCTTGGCGATAGGCATGACCACCGTTCTACAATAAGAGAAATAAACATTTGTTTGTGAAATTGATGCTTTTATCAACCGTCTTTGCAACAAAAACAGGGAATCTATCAACTGAGACAGTAAAAGACATATCAGAGCTGGACATAAAGACACATCTGACGAGCAGATGAAGACAAACCATCATTTAAAACATTTATTTCAACTTTTATGTTTTTTTTACAGTAAAAAAAATCCCCTTTAATACCAGCTGCAGTAAGAACTTTTCAAAACTGGACGTTTTGAAAAAGTAAGAGGTGACAAAGGTCTGGATTGTTAAGAAATTTGGCAATTTTTTTTACATTTTTTGTTTAATTTGGGGGAGAATAAAAAGATCTTTGACCTCAGGAAGAGGCTGCTATCCTGAATCCTGCCCACCCAAATAAATAAATAAATCACCTTTAATACCAGCTACAAATTTAAAATCCTCCTAGGGATTTAAAATACACTCGTAGCTCCTTTAGCCTATTGGGAAAAGTGTTGGTTTTAAAGTTTGTAGGCGTTAGCTTGGGGCTCGCACATTTTTACTGGAATATTGTGAGAATTGAATAAATGAAAACAACATAACATACAATATGAACATATAAGGAATGTGGGCGTGGTTAACAAAGCAACTCAGTAGCCAAGGAAATCCATTAATTTACTTTTGGATATTTTTCCATCAAAATTACATAGACCTGTTTTTTCACTGCCAAACATAAACATAACATTTGTACTGTGAGGCGACCTTGAGTTTCCAGAAAGGCGCCATATTAATAAAATGTATTATTATTATTCATAAAATGGTTTCTATGGAAATAACACTAACAGAAAAGCTGCCATTTTGAAAGAAGTGTTGTTGTTGTTTCCATGAATCTGACCAGGGCGGGAGGGGCGGGGATGGAGGGTGAGGGTGGTGCTGCTCGGCCGGTGAGGGCAGAAAAGGGGCGGCAAGGGTGGAGCCGTGCTGTAGTTGCTGGTCATTCAATGCTGCCGAGTCTCTTGTTGCTTTTACTGTGATTTATCTGTACAGTATCCTTGGGTGTCTTGAAAGGAGCTTTTCAAGTTAAATGTATAATTACTATTATAGAACTGGAGAAAAAGGTACTCAGGACTAAAACATTAACTTCAAAATGTAGAAGACAGTAAATAAAGGAATTTGGGAAAGTTTTGTACAGAAAATAATAACATATATGCAGGAAATGAACACTCACAAGTTGATAAACAGTATTTCTCTTCGAAAACTTCGGCTCTGCACATATATTTTAGGGTCTTCTGTGATATTTATATAAGTAGTATTTTGGGCAGGTCTGTCAGTGATGTAAGTGACGGAGCACCACAAGGGTCTGTTGCAGGCCCCCTGCGCTAGTTTTACCCTGCTGGGGGTGTGCAGGTTTATTCCATCTCCAGCTCCCCGTTAAATTACAGCCCTGAACTATGCCCCCCCCCCCCCACCCCCACCCCTCACTCCCCTACCACCACAGCACAACACAAATGTACACACAGCTGGCGGAGGGCGAGGTTGGAGGGAGCATTAGAAGGTATTTGGGAGTCCCAGACAGGGAAGGCGTGCGTCACTGTGCCTTTGGATGCATCTGGCAACATTTCAGGGAAGACGTCATGCCAAGATGAAGGAGCTCACCGAGACACACGGACACTGGGTACAAAAGCTTCGAAAACAGGACGGATGAAGAACTTCCGCTCTAACAGGAACCAGCTGATCTCAGAATGATACGTCTGCCATTCACAGTCACAGATAACAAACATTTAGGCTGCTTCAAATAAACAGACTTGACCACAGATGCAGATACGGTCTGTTGGAAGAGCACAGATGACAGGACACCTCAACCACCACAGACAGAAAGTTCTACTCATGAGGCTGCACTGTGCTGGTGTCATCACTTCCAGCTCTGAGGTTCAAACCACAATAATGTGCTACCACAATGATGAAGAAGGAAGCTGGTGGTTTAGAAGAAGAACACTGTTTACGATGCTGGCTTAGGGACATGCTAAGGGAAGGGACTGCATTCTCTAACCGAGTAAAGACCACTACATCAAAGAATGGACAGAAAACACTTGTTTTTTGAGAATTAGGATGTTTTTTAAACTCCTTGATAATATCCACAAAAAATTCCAGTATCATTTTTATTGAGATAAAGATAGGTTAGTGATTGGTTACAGGAGACATGGAATGGAGGAGATTAATTGACAAGATCAACAGCCAATCAGGAAGAAGAAGAAGAAGGAATTAATGAATGGTTTATTGTTCAAGGAAATCCGGAAAAATACATTAACCCTTCTTTAGACTTGAACAATCCGAACAGAGGAACTTTCTTAAATAATCTGTTCCTTTTACAGAGGCACAAAGGCAAAATTAATAACAACAGAAGACAATGCACTGTTTCAAAAACATTAAAGCAAGCAAAATTGCTCTGAAAGATTAATGAAACAGGGAGACTTCAAACGGTGAACTGCAAATAGGGAGTGAACACTGTTGTGTCGGTGGGTTTTTCTAATGATTGATTGGAATAAATTCTATTTTGCTATCATTTAAAGAAAGAAACAACAGAGGAGTTGTTCTCACTTTAAAGATTTAAAAAATTAGCAAAACTTTTTCCGATTAAAGCGGAAATTTCTCTGCAGGCGGCCCCCTACAATATAAAGAAAAAGCCCTTCTATTGCCTCTAGTGGAAGGATGATGAGCTAAAGAGCTGAAAATATGGACCAAGTTCTATATACAATGGGTTTTAAAAAACCAAATCAACCTTTTTGAGCTTTTAAGAGTATTATAATTATAATTCCTCTTAATTCATCTTCAAGCATTCCTGTAAAACTCTGCACTCTGAGCACCAACTCCTACTAATCTAAAACAACTAGTGGGTTTTTTCACATTGTGACCTGGATATTCTTGCAGGAAGAGTCTGTGCTGCTAGCACCGCCCCAGGCTAACGCACACAAACACTTTCTCCTCAGAGCTAGCAGTGATCGGCTAAACAACTTTATATGAAGAATATGCACATCCATCTTTGCAAAAGTTTGGACATTGTTTGTTTTCGTGGGCGAAACGCAGAGACACAGCCGAGGCCGGCTCTAGGTAGACGTCATGAAATGGGGCGGCACCCACATGGAGCGAAAAAGGCGGAGCCTCAGAGATTGAGTCGTCTTACTTCATAGTATAAAAAAATGAACTGTGACAATAAGTCATATTTCATTTAAAAAAAATTCTTTATTTTTCCACAGGTAACGTTCATTTATTCACTCACACATCTTCTTAACCATTTGTCCCTTTCGGGGTCATGGGGCTGCTGGAGCCTATCCCAGCCACTCGAGGGCCAAGGCAGGGGACATCCTGGACAGGTCACCAGTCTGTCGCAGGGCCCAAAGGTAGCATATTATCATATAAATAGATAGATTTTACTCTGAAAAGTTTTTATGGAACATGATACAAATGGCCATATCAGGTTAAAACCACTGAGTTTCTTCCAGTTACTTTTTGTTTACTGGTTTACCTAGCAAAGTGAGTGCATGCACACTGATGTAATTGCAAAAACAATTAGGATATTCAACAATCAGCGAAGTACAGTTAGTTTAAACAAATCCGAAAAAGGGTCTTAAGCATCCTGCTTGTCCCCCAGCTGAGGTGAGATGACATCATTGTGGCTGCTTCCACATTCTGAAGGAGGAATAGATTTCCCATTGATGTATGATGGATTTTTTTCTCTTTCATGTGTGACCTCTGCAGCCCTTTTCAAATCCGTGAAGTCCATCTGTCTCTGTGCATGAAAGGCCAGGTGTAGGGCCGAAGCAGAGCGCGCCCTACAGAGGGAGCAAAAACCTCATCCCACCGGCAAACAAAAGGTTAACCGGCAGAGTTTGAGGCTTCCCTCCTCCGTTCATAAAAACAGTAGAAGTGAGCGTGGCGGCGGCAGTGGAGGAGGAGGAGGAGAGACGAAGAGGGTGAAAAACTCACACACACACACTTAGACTTCAAAGCCCTGTCATCTGGCACTGCGGAGAGCTGGTTTGAATTAAGTTTTATTCTCTCTCTTCTTTCCAAGTTCATGGCAAAGAGTGGGGGGGGGGGGGTTGACAGAGGGAGAGAGACGCTGCTTCTGGTTTTCATTAGGGCCAATTTTCTTATCTCCCCCCCCTCTGTGCTTTCTGGAGGCTCTGAGTTGATCCCCTGTGAATGCAACGTGGCACCAGCCCCGCAGTGGACCAGGACCCAGAAACACGACTCAAAGGAAGGGCCCACATTGCCCGATACATACCGAGGCTCCAGGCATCAGGTGTTTGCATGAGTAAGTGCAGCAAACTACTGTTTAAAAATCCTCTCATTCATGGTAAATGTTGCATAATTGTGTGTTTTATTCCTTTTTTTCTTTTAAACCAAGCAGCATCTGCATCATAGTTTTTTATGTGTGCATGATCTATGAGCCACTTGACAGGTTTGTTGCCGTCCCACTGGGACAATAAATTGTCAGAAAGTGCCAAAGCCTTTGGGGATTAAAGGCCCCAGGGAAGGAAGAAGTAAACAACCAAACTGATATTCTTCCTTGCTACCCCCCTCTCTCTCACGCACACACACGCACACACACACACACACAGACACACACAAAACAAGAGTGATCTTTGATGATCAATGATTAACAATAGGTATGAAAAACACACAAACAGGACCTGCCATCACAGGCATGAATGTGTTCCAGGACAGACTTACCAACAGCATGAAAAAAGCTATAACGTAAAAAAAACGATTTAAAAATAAAAAAGTAGTCATATTTTTTGTGAGTGAATAAAATCCAGCATAAATGAAAAGCAGTAATTCAAAGTAAAAGGTGGCTACTTTAGAGAACCTACTATATGACATATTTTCAGTTGTTTCACACTGTTTTGTTCATGTGTTCATTCATAGTTTTAATGCCTTCAGTGTGAATCTACAATTTTCATAGTCACGAAAATGAAGAAAACTCTTTGAATGAGAAGGTGTGTCCAAACGTTTGGTCTGTTCTGTAGATAAGTGAGGAATCGCCCCTTCCAGGAAGAGTTTGCGCTGCCAGCACCGCCGCAGGTTAACACACACACTTATTTTTTCTGAATTCGCTGTATTTGCGAGTGTCTCTGGTCCCTAACCCCGCGAATGAGGGGGGATCAGAATCAGAATCCTTTTATTTTCATATGTGCAGCTTTTACATTGACATACGAGATGTGTTCCAGTACAACCTGAACAAGATCAGACATACAACAAATACACACATACAGTTCAGAGTTGACTGAGGCTGCAGCTTCATGGGATGCGCGCCTTGCTTTGGATGGGTGTAGATTGGTTACGAATGGGAGGGGGGGCATTGGTGACAAAAAAAAGTTTATCAGCTTATCTGGATTTACATTTACCTTCAGGTGATCCTGATTTGACCCCATATGTACTGTACGTACAAAGAAAATGAAACAAACAGCCGCCATCTGCTCTTGTTCTTCACATGCGATTCGACCGCCTTGATCCCCCCTCTGTTTTAAATGTCTGTCGGCAAACCGTACAGTTTTTTACATAAGGATTTCCACTACCTGGTCTCAACCACCTACTTTAATGTAATCCCTACTTTCAATTTCTTCATGAATTTGCACTTTCCCCCTTTTCCCACCAATTAGCCAGCCGAGGTTAGAACGATTTGTGACCAGGTCACGACCTTGTAACACAGCGCATCCTGGCAATGCTTTTTTATGACAGGAAGTCATCACTCTGACAAGAAAAATATTTGATCCACTGACCAGAATTTAAGGCCTTATTTTGAGTTTAGTTAATCTAAGACCTTTTAGGACTTTAAGGATCTGCAGCCACCCTGGTCAACAGTCTGTCATTTTTTTCTGCCAATGCATTATTTGGATTTTTTAAAGATCTGATAGAAAATAAGATACATAACTTAGCCGTTAGTGTGCAAATCTGAAAATACTTTTTATTATTTCTACATCAAGAATGGATCTTTTTTAAACAGCACTTTATTTGTCTGCCCCAGACTCACAACAGTTAATAATAAAATGCAGTTTTAAGCTTAATGTTCCTAAAATATGTCCTCCATCATTAGAAAAAAAAACATAAAAACATTTTAAAAACACCCCATCTATGAATTTTATCAGAGTGGGTATTAAAAGACTGTTACAAAAAATAAGAATGAATTCTGTCACTTCATTTTTGTGGAACTAAGTTTCAGTTACCGGTTGTTGCTATTGCATAATATTCGATTTTCTTGTCACAGATGCGTTTGCAGCAAGAGGAGCAGAAAGTCGAAAGGGGTGTGGAAATACCAGAATGAAAACAGACCCTTTTGGGGGGGAGAAAGGGTACTGGGGTGCATTAACGGACTAAGGTGCATTTCCTGGAAGTTGCGTGCTGAAGCTGGGATCAGACAGTGGCCTGTCAGCTCAAAGCATCGGGCTCCGGCCTGACGGACGCAGATGGACACTCCTAGAACCATCTTCAAAGAGGTTCTAGGAGACTGGAACAAATCTAAGTCTATCTATCTATCCGGCTGCTGGAACCTAAACTGCACATATCTGCGTTAGGAAAACCTGCAGATAGTAAGTAGGGTGGGAGCGTGAGAATATCTAGATACCTTCAGAGACACGACAACCACTAAAAATCCTGCCTAGCATGAAGACCAGACTGTTGTCCTTTTAGGAGCTTTAAAAGAGGATTTAAAGGAATTATTGATCATGTAGTGAAGTACACATACACAGTGGGAAGTTTTTCGGGCTTACCTGAATGCAGCTAAATATTCTGCATCAGCCATGGGAGGTTCCAGTCCTCCAGTGAAGGCCACGTTTACGTTGAAGCCTACACCTGCTCCGCTTCCCACCTGGAAGGCAGAAAAGCACAGTTTGCTATGGGCAAGTGTCTGCAGGCGGATGGGAAGGCGAGCAGATAAGACAGAGCGGGAGCTGCGCTCACCTCATCAGGGGCTCCGCTGCCGGGAAAGAAGTTTCCGTCGTCATAACGATGCAGAGATAGGTAGAGGACATTGGGGTCCGCGTAGAAAGCCTGCTGGGTGCCGTTGCCGTGATGAACATCCTGGAGATGAAATAAGCATAAGCATAAAAGCATAAGCATAAAAAAAATTTTAAAGGAGGACTTATTAACATCTTCCACTTCAATCGCTGCTGGCTTTCACCGATGACGTTAATTAAACGACGTCTTTATATTCAAAGAATGCTTTCATACGTCGATGAAAAGATGTCCCCGTTAGCTGGAGGCGAGCGACATGACAGTGAGCCTGCGCTCCGTCTGCGACAGAGAGAGGAAATGAAAACGGGAACTTCAAAGACTGCTGGCGAAGAGAACGACCAGCTGGGGATGGAGGTGAAGAGCGTCGCTCCTGGACACCAGAAAGGCGCCATCACCGAGAAGGAACACAATGCAACATGAAAAATAGATGTGGATTTGGATCACATAGACCCACTATCACAAAAACTGGTCTTGTAGTTTTGGGGTTATTAACATGTCATTGTGGCATTGTTGATATATAAGAGATGGGCTAATTTTATTTTTTCTGGCCATTACAGATGACTGATATTTTCCCTGCAACTGTGGCCGATATTTGCCGATACTTAAGCGTTTAAGTTTAGATTTTCTTTTTGTTTCTTATTTAGAAATGCTCAACTTTTCTTTTACTGTACAATCACATTGTACTTGACCTTTTTAACATACAGCAAAGGATCTGATAGGAACAAGTATCAGCATTCAGACCATTTATTGACTATTGGACATAACTTTAAACAAAAAGCTCCTCATTGTCAGGGATCTATTAGGAACAACACGTATCCCCATCAAAAATAACATTTACCTGTAAACAGTCACTTACTGACTATGCTGTGCTATGCTGTGCTCAGGTCTCTGCACTGGCTCCCTGTACCTCAAAGAATAGACTTCAAAGCAGCTCTGCTTGTGTACAAGTCTCTCCATGGCCGAGCACCAAAGTACATCTCTGACATGTTAGTGCCATATGAACCATCTCGTACTCTGAGGACCTCAGGGGCCGGCCTCCTGTTGATTCCCAGAGTCAGAACTAAACAAGGGGAATCAGCGTTTCAATATTCTGCAGCTAAAATCTGGAACAGCCTCCCTGAAGGCGTAAGACAGGCCTCTTCTGTGTTCATGTTCAAATCTAGACTTAAAACATTTCTGTTTAGCCGTGTATATGACTGAAAGGTCCTATCTGCACTTTTCTTTCCTTTCCTTCCTTTATTTTTAAATCAATTGTCAATTATTATTTTTTTTTCTTTTTTCTTTTCTTTTAAAGTAAATTTTACGTTGATTATTTCTATGATGTATTGTGATTTTAATGCATTTTTCTGTTTTGTGAAGCACCTTGAATTACTTTGTGTACGAATTGTGCTATACAAATAAACTTGCCTTGCCTTGCCTTGACTGTAAACATAAGCTTCCCAATCTATTAGGAACTAGTATATATTTCAGTCAGACAACTCTTGCAGTAATAAATATTTATTTCACATACTTAATTTTCACATTCTTTAAGTTGGCATTCACATCTTTCACAATTGGCATAAGGCTCTGTTCAATTCCATGAGATAATTTCCATAAAACCTTCGGGTAACAAAAACCCCCTTAACGGAGCCCACAGGTGGAAGCCGGGTAGGAGGGAGGGGCGAAGAATGAGCGCTGAAGGTAAGAAAGAGAATGAACAGTTGCGCACCTGGGCTTGAATAGGACGCTGAGCAGGTGAGTTAATTGACTGAAACGCCCTATGAGTAACCTGTAAAACACTGCTGAGTGTGCCTGCCTGAAATAGTGAAGGACACTTATTTAAAAAAAGAAGGGTTTCTGAAAACATTAGAAGAATACCAGTACATTTGTTAATATCGGACCGATACCGATAAAATCAAGTTGTGCAAATATCGGCCGATACTGAAACTGGCACCGATATATCGCCCTTCCCTAATATATATGTCCACATTGATGATGGGGGATGCATATAAAAAATAAGCAACTGCATTTCTGTCTTTCTTTCTTTAAATCGTTGTGATTCAGGAGTGGATGAAACACTGCATTTTGAAAAAGAGTCTTCTCTTCCTCTGAGCTCTCAGCTACAGGGAGGGAAATGGGGAGTCCCGCCCACAACTCAGAGGCAAATTTCTGATGAACTACTGCCGCTCTGCAGAAACTATGTCCTAGAAAATGACAAGTTGTTGGGCTTAGGCTAAAAATGGCATAATTATAGTTAAAAGACCAGTGGACCACTTTTAGAATACAGTCTTCCTCCACTTATTCGGTTTCATGTAACGGGTATTTGCTGATTTTTTTTTCAGTCACGTTACTCCCCCGGTTCATCACAAAAACTCAGCCAGCTCAAAACAATTGTATGAGGCGTTGGAAGGAGGTGCTGTGGGAATTTTCTGAGGGAGCGGAGATGAAGAGCACCCTGGCCCTTCGGCTGCCCCACCGGCTGCTACGTCTTATTTCACAGCGAGGAAGAGCGGCTTCCAGCGGTTCCTGAATCGCCACCAACCAAAGTTTGTGACCCTGCATGGAAAATGGAATCGGCTGACTCAGCAGCGGCTGAAAAAAATATCCTGATACGCTGAAAACAGATGAGAGGTTGTCCCTCATGGTCCCTCATTTCTGTGAATACGGGGGGAATACTGTAGAACAAAAGATGATGGGAGTGGGACTTGAACATTTAATTCTATGGCACAATCGGTATTTAAGATAATGGGTGTCCCTTAGAATCCCCTCTTTCAGATAAGCCTGTTTGCCACAAAATGAAGTCAAAGATTTTACAAAAGATGTAACAATGGAGTGGATTGCTGCAGTCTTTACAAACGGTAACCTTTTTGGAATTTCCTCGTTGCAAACTTGCTTTTCTAAAAGGAGGAATCCGGAGGTCTATCCATTCCAAATTTGGTTCTTGAACCGCAAAATGCACAACTTGTCCGGAATATCAACCGTGCTGGCTCCGTCCGGTAAGTGGAAGCCTGGAGAAACTATTTTGTGGGAATCAAACCAACGTCTACTAATCTGGCTTTAAATTTCAGAGCAAATATAAGAAAAATTTCTCAATTAAAAGGAAATTAAAACATATTCAGGGATCATAAAAGTAAAAGTGATACCTGCAGCTGAATTCAGAGTTTCAGTGTAATAGAAAATGTCTAGTTTTTCCAGATTACATCCCAAAAAAGGGGGAACATTTATGTTTTAGAGTGTTGTGCTGAGGATCACGAGAGATTGTCTAGAGCTTCATTCTTTATTTTTAGGATCAATTGGCAAATATCTTTGTCACCTCAAATATTTTCCCTTTTCTCCTTGAAAAAGTTTAGCCCTCAAACGAGGTTCCCAGCTAATATTTTCCAATTCCAAAGTGGCGTGCTTCACTGGACCTCTGAATGATTCCCAACAGTCACCTCATATTTCAGATCTTCATCTTAAACTTTGGCTCGGTTGTGCTGCTGTGAGAGCGAGACGGCGTTTTTGCTGTGTTACGATCCAAAAATGATTGGCATTTGTGAACAGTTAGATCTACAGTTTTCTATTGTTTAATCTTTCTTTCTAAACCAACAGCCTGTTCTGTGAACTGCAGTTCAGTTCCTGTGCAGAGCTTTTCAATTTGGCTAATTTACAACAAAATCCATGTGTTTTAAACATGCTTATGCCTTTAGGGAACTCTGCTGCAGCAGGGATCTGTTGTGATAAATACTGAACACAACAGCAGAAAGGTCAGGCACAAACACCTAACTGAGTTATTCCTGGATTATGAGCACAAACCAACATAATCTGAGGAGGAAAGATGAAGGATCAGAGGCAGAAGGACACGACTGAGAACTGTTTCAAGGAAATAGCTGCAGGACATTTCAAATGCCTTGTTTAAAGCACACAGACTGGCAGACACTGAACACAGCAGTAAGAGTCCAGCATTGGGCCGTCTTTTGTCCAGATTAGGAAATCTAATCTGTGTATGCAATCTATTGTTTTTTTTTTAATTTATTTATAAACTAAGTGTTTAAAATTGCTGTACAGGGAGAAAAGAAACAAAAGTAAACCTAGATTTTTAACAAAAAATCCTAAATACGAATGAAAGCCAATTTTTGTAAAATATTATATAATAAAATTTAACATTTCTAAGAGAAAATAATGCTAAAATAAAAGTAACCTAAACCGTTTTTACGGTTTAAAAGCTCAGGAAGAATAAATAAAACTCAAAGCAAATTCATGACATATATTAAGATTTTATTAATAATAATAATGATAATTTTATTTTCAAGCGCCTTTCAGGTCACCCAAGGTTGCATTTTAACCACAATGGTCCCATAATTTGTTATTTCTCAACAATTTATGAGTGAATTTCCATCTGGGATTAGTAAATTATCCTATCCCCTCAAAGTATCAGACAGTTCAACCTACCCAGTCCACTATGAGGATTTTGCTGACGTTCAGTCTCTGCTGCAGGAGTTTGGCTGCGATGGCGACAGAGTTGAAATAGCAGAAACCCCTACAAATGAAAGACAGCATAAAGTCACCAGACGATGGAACTCCAAGCCTTCCAAACTTGTATAATGTGACTTACATGGGCGTGCTCTCCTCGGCGTGGTGTCCGGGTGGTCGAACCACGGCGAAACCGTTCTGTCAGCAAAAACAAACGGTGGTTCACACAGATGAACGTGCACAGACAGGTGAGTCTTAATCCCTTCAATCCCAAATATAAACCTATGACAACTAATAATGGCGGATTCCTTAAGAGGAAGATGGGAGACGCTGAAAAAAAGAAAAATCAGTTGTGAATGTTGGGTCCGTTAAGGGGGAACCGTATAAAGGCGGCGTTTCCTGAAACTGTTTCTGGAAGCTCCTTCTGCTTCCCAGGGACCCAAGATCAATGTTTGGGCTGATGCTGAGGGGAACCAAGCTGGACTAATGATGTTGAATCAGCTGCTGTGGATTAGCAGCCAGCCGGAAGATTACTGCGGCGACAATCACCTCAGTGGGTTAGAGGACACCCGCTTCAGGAACTGCTTTACACTGCACGTGTGCGCACATACAGGTGGTGAACGTACAGAGCTTCTGGGTGCCCAGGCGCTGTGCGCCTTGAACAGATTTACGGCCGTCTGCGGAGAGCAGTTTTTTGTTGGTGCAGGTGGAATTTGCTCGTTTAGCTGCGGTGGATCCTCGGGAGACCCCTCAGCATGTGTGTGAAACGGCGAGAGCGCGAGCAGATGCACATCTGGATGCATACATCAGGATTTCTTTGGAGTTCATACCTGCAGAAATTGAATCTTACCAATAAACATGAAATAACATGCCGGCTGAACATTTGCTTTTGATTTTACGCCCTTTACGTTTCCAAACATGCACGGCGCTGAGCAGAAGAGCAGATTAGGCTCACGTGCAGAGACATCAACCGCAGCCAAAAACCTGTGTGGGTGTCTGCGTGGTTTGCTACTGTCTCTCTTGAAGGAATGTCATTAGTCTGCGGTATGTCGGTGCTAAGTTAACGATAAGTGCGCCGGCTGCTCCGCAGGTGGCTTTGGTGTTAAAGTAATAAAGGAGGCCCGTTGGTGGGGCTCACTGGTGTTTGCGGGGCCACACTGGGCCCCCCTGCTGGGTTCAGAGAGTGGGCAGCCACCGCCGCAGACACACGAGGGAAGACGGCGGAGACACTAGGGGTGATGATGGGAGGTGGGTTTTCTTTTCTGTTTAAAGCCTAGAATTACCCTTTCCATGATGATGAACTGTGATGATTAAAGGAACTGAGAACAACAGTGAATCCTATAATAAGCCCACCTAATTTCTAAACCAAGAAGACCCACCGGGTCAAATTTGGCTGCTGTTTTTTCTTTCCAGTTTTATTTGAATATGTTGGCTGCTGTTAATTGCTGTGACCCAAAATGAAACAAAAATTGTCAAATTAACTTTAGAAACCCGGAAGAAATTTGTTCTTAGGTCTCCAGGGTTAAAGGTGTGAGGGCGTGTCTACATTCTACATTCCTACAGAGAAAAACAATTTACAAACTTTGCTCGCCTCTGGGTCGTCTCACGGCCCAGTTGAAGCCCATCGGCTTCACTATTTAAACATGTAGTTGTAGAGTTTGATAAGTCCTGGGAGAAGATCCCTCCTTCATGTGGACATCCCGGAGGTTTCTTCTTTTTTTCCCGTTTTTTTTTTTCACAGAGGAGGAGGGTCTAAGGGCAAGGATGCCCAGTTTAGCCTGGTCTGTTTAGTTTAGCAACCAGCTATTGTATTTTATTACCGATTTGATGTTTTTGTACTATTACCCGTGTGAATCCCGTTGAGACAACGGTGTCATATATTGGGCTTTATAAATAAAAGTTTATTGAATTGATCTCTCAACATCATCTGTGTTTTCCATGCATGGTAAATAAAATAAACACACGCTCTATGTAGCTATCAAGCTAAAACCGAAAGCTGGTAGCTCCTCCCACACGCGGCGGCGAGCTCAAAGGAACACATTATTTGGCGGAAGAGAGGCGGCCGACAGGAAATGGACGGGCGAATTGCGTTCGGCGTGAACAGTCAGACAAGGATCGCACACGTGAACAGCACTAACGGCCTGCAGCATTTGTGAGGAAAAATCCGTACAAACGCCTGCATCACCTACTTTGCGTGTTGTTTAAATGTTTGCTACAACCTTTGGCCCACATGTTGGCTCGACAGGTTCACCTCAAAGGTCTCTGACTTTTGTGCAGACAATCACCCATAAGAGCAGTTGTGACTAGTGCCTTAGTTTGTACTTTTTTCACCCCCTAGTGGCAGAATTTAGTATAAATATGAATCCAAAGTTAGGTCAAACTCGTAGCCTTTTTCGTCAACAAACTAAATCTTAAGAGGGTTTCCTGTTGGGTTTGGGGTCACAGGATGCACGGATTCACGCACACAGTCACGGCAAAAGTCTCATTTTCACATTAATTCCAATTCCTAAAATAATGCAAACAGTCATGAGTCATTTGACTCCACAGAGCCTCCAAACCAACCTTCAGCTCTCCTGATGCCACTTTGAAAACCAGCTCCACCACAGAGCCGACAGCCAGACGAGCTGCGCTGGATGAATGGACCTCATTCCAAATGGTGTCGCTGTCCACCTGCCAACACACACAACAGTTGTTTTACGACACTTTAAAGCGAGCAAATAAAAAAAAGTTTTTTCCCCTTTTTTTTTATGAATAAAGGAATATCTGACAAGTTCATTCTGTCTTTTAGGACAAATATTCACAGACGTTCAGTTGATGAAAAGGGTTTCAGGTCTGAGAAATAAAGACACTTTAATGCTTATATTTCTTTTAGAAGGGAAAGGTTAAAAAATGTAAAAAGTTCCGAGTGAGTCCAAGTTGTTTGCCGTAACTGAACACAGAGCATCCCAACAGTAACAAAAATGCATCTGTTTTTCAGTTTATTGTGTTCAAAGCTTTTCCATTCCGCCTGCATGCAAGTGTTGCGTTCGCTGCAGGGAAACCATTCGACGGTCAAGCCTGATTAATGCCATGGCACGCCTGGCCTCCGGGCCCAATCACAACAGCCCATCCCACACGTGCACTCACGCCAAACAGACCCCAGTACTGTACATGATTGATTATGCACAGGACCGTGCAGTAATATACACACCCTCTGTGTGTGTGTGTGTGTGTGCGCATGGCAGAGACAGCAGGCAGATGGAGCGTGTGATAAACACAGAGCAGACGCTGGCAGAGGAAAAGACGAAAAAGCGCAGGTCTGGAAGTGTCAGCGTGTTTGAACTGCGCACATGTGCCGAGCCGCCGATGGCAGGGCCCCGGCGGGGCTTCGGCTGTAAACTCCGTCAACCGAGTGTCAGCCCGCCTTTTATCCGAGGTCGTGACCTCTGGGTTGATCGTCTGACCGGGTGGAGCATCAGCTAAAGCCGCCCGGTCCACCACTGCTCTGCCTGACAAGCACTGAACCTGCAGCTTTTCAGGCTTTCTCCTGGTTCCTCGGATGAAAATGATCCAGACAGGAGAAAAGGAAACATACCTTTTTTTCAACAAAGGAAAGACTAATAAGTTGGGTGTAGGAAGGCAGAGGTGGATGTGAAAAGTCCGGTTCACACTAGCAGGTCTTCTTGAGGACCTTTAATGGGATTAGAACTCCAGCGGGGTTCTGGGAGTGTTTGCGTGTGACTGTTGGAAGTAGAAAAGGGCGGGAATGTCCTGGTATGACGGAATGAAGGCTCTCCACAGGCTGACATCCTAATTTCAGCCCCTTTCCCTGCAACAGTGGGTGTGTGTGTGTGTTTGTGTGCTTATGACTTGTATGAAAGGAAGACAACAATTTGGCCTCATTTGGCTTTATAGAGACCAGAACCAGCAGCTCCAAACTCCTCTCTGGTCCTGAAGGTGTGGAGAGAGCCGGAGAGACAAGCTGCAGGTCTGGGAGAACAGCTTTTTGCAAAAACAAAAAGGCAAAATTCAACAAAGCAGGAACTCGTGCGAGATCGTCTGTTTGGAAGGCCGCTATTCTGATTTGATGCAACCGCTGAAATCAATGCCCTTGTGCACAAACATGTCCAAACACTGAGCTGTGCACACAAACACAGGCCGATGCTGTGCCTCACACAGTCACAGGCCTTCCAGCATCTGGTTCCAATTACCAAAACGGCGGAAAGGCGAGCAACAGCTTTTGTTGCCTCTGGTCCTTCGGGGGTGGCGTTTGTGTGTGTTTGTGTGTTGGTTTGGTGGAGCAAGAACAAATGGGAGCATTATTAAAGCAGGGAAAGAGTGGGCGAAGGCGACACAGTTGTTTCACTACAATTTGATGATGCAGAAACTATGCTCCAGATGGGTATTGATTAGATTAACGCACCGCTGTAAATGCAACAACAGGCCATTACGCCAATTTTCCAATGAACAAACCGGCGTGACTAACCGCCGCAGTTTGCGAGGAATATCACGCACAAAAGCGACAAATACTTGAACTAGACTGTGACTGTTTGACTTTGCAAACACAAAAAACAGCGACTTACCCCGATGCCTCCGCAGGGTAACCTCACGAACACGGGATTCACCGAACCTGAAGGGGGCGACACACAGGTCAGAAACACAGGAAGTGAAAAAAAGGTGAACGACCCCTAAAACTCGACATTTGACTTTCTGACCTTATCTAACAGCGAGAGTGCATGGGGGACGTTTGTATTTGATGAGGTGAAAGGAAAAAAATCCTCTCAACTTCCTTTTCCAGCTTTCCAAGGAAAAAAATCTACCTTGAAGGAAATCTTGTTTGGACAAAATCAATTTAAAAAAGTGTAATTCAACTGCTCACACGGGTTTTTACAGCTGTCAAAGGATGAACCCAAATGAGCATTTTATATAAAACGAATCTAAACTATCTTACTTCTAATTATTTTCCAAAAATTGCTAAAATCCTACTGATATGGGCCATGACATAAACCACAACGACTGGACCAAACATTTCTATTTGACTTAATTTGAATGAGCAGAAACATGGATGTTAAAGGCTCATTCCAATGAAAATAAGATACGATAAGATAAGATATTCTTTATTGATCCCACATTGGGGAAATTCAATTATGGTGTTTTTAACAGCATTTTATGAGTAAATCTTTATTTAAATTGGTGTGAATCAGGAGCAGACGAAAAATGCCATATGAAAAAGAACATCCAAAATTGCTCCGGGCCTTCAGGAACTAGAAGGGGGAAAGGGGAGGGGTTTCTCAGGGCCAACAGTCCCGCCCACAATTTAGAGGTGAATTTCCAATGAACTCCTGCCGCTCTGCAGAAACTATGTCCTAGAAAACCACACAGGTTTTTTGATTTGGGCTAAAATCGCAAAATAATAATAATAATAATAATAAAAAGTCCACTGGGAGCGCTTTGAAAATAAATCAAAAGATTATGGGAGTGGGATTTTCATGTCTCCTGGTTTGTCTTGTCATTTTGTTTTTACATTTTATTGTATTTTATGCACAGCACTTTGAATGACATATGTTGTTGAAAAAGTGCTATATAAATAAAGGTTGATTTGATTTGATTTGATTTGATTAAAGTAGACTCTTCCAGCGGGACGACTTGCAGACTTGCTGGGGTTTACATGATGATGAGTTTGAGGGTGCAGGCTCACGGCAGTTTAGAAACTGCACAGTTTGGTGGTTTGAACAGAAATCTGTCCTGAATTTGGAGGAGAAAGGCACATCTGGAACAAACGTGTGTGTTTTTTTAATGCATGTCTTACAGTCTAGTCTCTGTCTCAGAGGGTTGGTTCCGTACAGCTGGACGTGGGCTTCAGAGTGCACCGTTTGCAGCTCCTCTGGAGAAGCTTTCCTTCCACGGATGACCTAGAGAAACAGAGCAGATGCAGGAAATTTCAATATTTTATTTTGTTTTGGTAAAAAAACACAGATAAGTGAAGTTAAAGGGAAAAGAGTCATAGTAAAAAAAGGTGATATTTGAAGTTAAATGAACATAAAGAACTTAAGGTAAACAAAAAGCAAAAATGTAAGTATGAAGATTCACAATAATAGAATAACACTGCCCTCTATTGATTATTTTGGTTAACTGCAACTAAAAAATAAACCAAATTGCTGGTAAAAACAAATTACAGCAGTTTATTTTTATTAAAAAGTAAAGTAAAATGTAAACTACGCTTTAAATTTTATTTTGAAAATTTCTATGTTTTTTAACAATGAAAGAAATATTTAAATAATTATTTTTTAAGATAAAAGCATTTTCTTTAAATGTTTATTAGGGCAGTACTGCTGCAATTGAGTTTTAATGTTTTTATGAACTGTAATTAATAACTGATCCAGTTTTGAGCTTCAGCTAAAAAGTAAGCTATTGTTGTTTTTCCAGATTGCGTTGATGTTCTCAGGGTGACTGAGGAATGGACTTTGTCTTTAGCAGGTCAAAATGAGAGTTTTCTCATCTGAGAAAAACGTTTCTCCTCTCTACTCCTTCAGCATTTGGATTCCTCTCTGTCATTTTTCTAAAGAGTGATCCTCTGGGGCGGGTTTTCCAGTTCTATAGACATAAGATCTACAGATCTGTGGCTCTTTGACATCATGTACTGCTGTGATCTTTGCGGGTTGGAGGTGTGGTGTGCATTCATGTGATCTTTACATCACATCTCAGAGGATGTTTTCCCGGTGCAAACAGAGGTTTTACCCAGGACTTGTTTTAAATTCATTACAACAAGCATCCCGGTGCAAACAGTCATTGTTACTGTCAGTAAGTAAAAGTGGGCGTAGCTCTCTTTGTGACCATGACACACCCCTAACACAACAAAGTGTCTCAGTTCTTTGATGGGGAAATTTGATTTTTGGCAGTAAAACAGTCAAAATGTTAATTCAATTTAGCGGTTCAAAAGGAGGGAGGTGGTAAAAACATTTATTTAACGCTTTTTTTCCAGTTTAGCCTTCATCCATTAGAACAGGGGTGCCAAATACGTCGAAAGACTTTGGGTAGATTGCGGGCAATCAAAATAAAACAACAAAAAATTAAGATATTTTTTGGGGAAAAATCCTGTCTGCCAATCGACATCCATCCCGTTGAACCTGTCACTTCTTTGACATGCAGAAGCAACAATCCAACATCCTCTAATATACGTTACTGCACATGCATGTTCCCACTAAACCAAGCACTCCGCTCCGCTAGCAGATGAGGAGTTTCTCTTCCTCCTAAACTTCTGAAAGGTGTGAGCGTTCAGAGACTCCTAACCCTGGATGTAGCTGCTAATGCGCCTTATTTTTTTCTCAACAGTCACTCAAAAAAAAAAAAAACCTCGAACGGAACGTCTCCGATGACATGACAGCTACAAACATGGAGGTCCAACTAAACAAGCTGTTGAAGGAAAAATGAAAGAGGGAACCCTTTATCAGGTTGTCCTCCAACATGTTCACCTAAATTTATCAAGTTCACAGTAAAATCTGCTGTAATGAATACATCTTCAAACTCTAATTTTATAATATTTGATTTGCATGTGTATATCTTTTGGATCTGGTTATTTCAAAAGTAGCACCCATGCCAAAAAGTGTGAGCACCCCTGCATTCATGAGTGTGTTCAAAATAGGTCCACATTTAAATTGCATAATTACAAGAAAATTGATGGCGATGGGATCCTTTTGCACGGCAAACATATTTCTGGAATTTTAAGGTTGTTTTGATGGAGTGAACTTATCTGGCCTTACCTCACAGTGTGCCCTGAGGCCCGTTTCCTGAAGCCGGGACCAGATGCTCTGAATGCGGCCGGCGTGTTCTGGATGAATCGTGG
This sequence comes from Oryzias latipes, assembly GCF_053564925.1. Classification (NCBI taxonomy): domain Eukaryota; kingdom Metazoa; phylum Chordata; class Actinopteri; order Beloniformes; family Adrianichthyidae; genus Oryzias; species Oryzias latipes. Next base: position 29,187,880 of record NC_136257.1, on the reverse strand, counting down.
AGTTTCCACAGATGCACTGATGCTTCTGCATCAAAGAGTCATAAACCAGACCTGGAAAAGTCACAACATGTGAGTTTCTACACAACAAATCAATGAAATGTTGGTGCAAAGACAACCGTAACTTGCAACATTTAAATATATGCAGACCTGTCGTAAACCTGTGTTTGACTGGCGACTCCTGGACTGCCATGGGGAGAGAAGCAGAGGCTGGAGACGACTGCGTCCTGAACAAAGGACGCTTCCCAGCAAGGGTGCCTGGTAAGCTGGAGTCTTCTATAGTGGCCCGGTAGTTTCTAAGCTGGTGAATCCGTTGTTGCTCCAGAAGTAGGGTCTGCTGCTCTCATACAAAAATACACGAGGACAAACATGAAACAAGTGCAGTACTGATGCAAGCCAGCAGAGGGCGCTACATACTTGCAAGTTCCACCATCCAAAATCCATGTAGAAATAATCCTGACTTACTTTTAAAGACAATGCTGTTATATAACTGTAGGAACTGTTGGCTTGGTATTAATGGCCTTTTCTTTAATAAAGATCACATCGGTGAACTCATAATACAAATCTATATGGCATTAAAAATGTTTTAACAGAGACAGCTTTGCTCTAAGTGGATGTTTTAACCTCTTTCCACTGCTTCACTACTCTGATAGGTGTGTCTGGCCACACTGCAGCACGGGCGCTGTAGCTACGGGAGAGCTGAACACGGCTGAGCGCGCCGCAGAGATGGGTGGCACGAGGACACGGTGTCCCAAACGTGCGACAGCTGTAAAGATTAAAATACCTTTCAAAGAGGCAAATAGCACTAAACTGCAGGCGAACTTTGTTTTGTGATGCATGTTTTTGTACTCTGCTGTTACATGTGACAGGAATACAGAACATCACAGTCGGAATTCTGTCATAAACCAAGCCGATCAGTCCGTTTGGGGAACAGCTGGAGTTTCATGCAGTAGTTAAATGCTCCATCTGTCACTGCTACAGTTAGCACGACCACGATGTTTGTAAAGCTCTGAGACGCCATCAAATGGACTTGTTTTTGCCAGTTTGCACCATCAGGCATGTTAGTTCAAGACGATAAATCAGAAGAGAACCACATAAATGTGCATTTCCTGGAATATGCGTTGTCAATAATAGGTTTCCTGGGAAAAAAGGCAACAAAACATGATGACCATAAGACAAAAGAAAAACCGCTTATTTAAGTAAATGAACTACAGAAAATCTTAAATTGCACATTTTGTTGGACAAATCTAATATAAATTCTAAGCTTGTCAAATACATTTAAAGAATTCTAAAGAGCTTGTATGCAGAAATAAAAACTGCATAGTTATTTCCACATTAGCTAAACAAACTGTAGAGAATTATCAGCCTAATAGTATCAAAGCATTTTTATTAGAAAAAGAGAAATGCTAAAAAAAAGTTGGGCCAATTTAGTAGGTGGACTAAAATTTGCAGAATAATTTGAAGTAATGAAAATATAACCAATGAAATGCAACAATAGTTGAAGGAAAGCCTAAAAAAAGCTAACTGCTAATCTAATCGGGCTGCAGGACAGCTGAAATGAGCTAAAAACCTCGAAAGAATGCTTAAAGATAAGTGCTAAATAAGTTGAATAAGCATGAAAATGACTAGAATTAGTGGAAAACTGCCTTAAGTCCCACTCCAATCATCTTTTGATCTATTGTAAAATAGTTCCCAGTGGTCTTTTAATTACAATTATGCCGTTTTTAGCCAAAATAAAAAAAAACTACCAGTATGTTTTCTAGAACATATAAATTTGCCTCTGAGTTTTGGGCGGGACAATGGGCACAGAGCAACCTCGCATCAACTTCTCCTCTCCGTTGCTCTCAGTTTACAGGCTCTCCTGCTAGTTTACAGCCCCTCACACCCCTAACCTAACGTTCCCGGTACAACAAAAAAATGGCGAGCAGTGTTACAGCTCTGCAGCCATACAGATTTGAGCCAGATGCCAGCTCAGACATGGATCTAGTCGTCTACAAGTGGATGCAACAGAATGAGCGGAGCAGGGAGCTTTTTTTTGTTTGTATTTTTCAAACGTCATAATTTGAATAAAGAAATATTCAAAAAATGTCATTTTTGGGTCTTAATTTTCTGAATATAGATGTCCTCTGTCATGATGAAAATGCCACAAGAACATGCTGAAGACACCAAAAACATGATTTTTATCAGAGTGAGGCTTTAAGAGTCCGTACACAGTATGCTCAATTAGCTCATTAAATTGTAATTAAAGAACACGAATATAGACTAAATAAGATCAGCTCTGAAATTTGCTGAATAAAGCTAAAGGGCTTAGATACTCGTCCTACAAAGATGTTCTTCTGTTTAGAGGCATTAGATGATACCCCTGACCGTGATCTTCCATTACCTGTTTGAACAGGAAGTCCGGCTCCGAGTGCCTCTCCCTCTGCTCCCTTTCTTCCTGCTCTTCAGGATCTGGTGGCTCCTGCTTGATGGCCCTTAGCAACCTCGTCTCCTGCATCGGAGCAGAGGAAGGTGACGACGAAGATGAGGAAAGTCCCTGGTGCTCCCTGAGCTCCTCTTCCGTCTCCTCTGGGTGGCTCTGGTGTTGCCTGCCAGGCAATGATGCGCTGGAGCCCACAGCCGAGGCCGGATCACCAGGCTTGGACATGATCTGAGAGGACGGCATGGAGGAGCTCAGTCAGTCCAATACTTCGATTTTTTAAAACTTCAGGTATGCTTGAAGCAATGTACGTTTTCAGAGAGAAAGTTGATTACTGCTACAAAAAACCAAAAACAAATTACAAGGGAAGGAGAATCCCTTGAGCCCGTGAAAGAACAGCAATCATTGCCTCAGACAGTGACGCATGAGGCAAGACAACCGGCCTCTCTTTAACAGCTGTGTGTCCGCCAACAATGTTTTCATTCCAAAAATAGCTGCCTGGTTCAGGCTAAGTACAAAAACAATGTAAAAGACCTCAAGTTTAACCAAACAAAAGCAAACAACAAGCAGTTCCACTGATAAACCTGGTTTGCACTCTGGACTCAAGAAGCCAGAAATAAACTCATTTCTGACTTGGAGCTCACATACTCGACCGGACCTTTGGTGTTTACAGAAACGCTTGTTTATGATGCCTTTTCCTGGAGAAATCCACAAGAGGGCTCCCCAGATTGTATCAAAAAAATGTGCTATGAGACAATGATAATAAACATGAAGGAGGAGGTAGAGATGTACATCCTGACCCGAATGCAGAGTGACGTGAAACTTGAAGGAAAACAACAAAAAGCTGGATAATTTAACGACTCACCGATACAAACATCTTAAAACTAAAGGTTTCCCAAACAGACAGGATTGGTTGATACTTGAAATCCAGGACTTTTCAAAAAATAAAGTTCCTAAGAACTAAAAGGCAGCAATAATTCTTGCCCAATTCCTAATTAAAAGCATGTGCAGTTGTGTACTAATTTGCTTTTAAACCCCTGACAGGATCTCTGTGACTTTGTAATTTATATTGCAAAGTTGGCCCAGCGTGAACCTGTGGGTGAAAGGGAAAACCGAGCCGAGGGCAAGAGTGGAAAAGACAGGAGGAATCGTAGAGGGACGACCGGCGTAATCTTGTTGTGGCAGCTGCCCCTGTCGTTGTCGTCAAAGACCTCAACCTTGGTGTGCAGGTCATGATTGGATGGGACCACTGTTTGTGCACAGACACACACACACACACACACACAGACATGCACAAGCACACACTTGGCTGGCACACTGCCCAGGGAACAGTCCATTGACGTCAGAGAGCAGGCTCTTGCCTCATCCCAGTCCCCCTTCTCCAAACAAACTCAAAACACTCAACCCCTTCTGCTGCACCGTTTCTCACTGTTCCTTTCTTTTTTTGCGTTTTGTTCCCTCTCCCTCTTTTAATTCTCCTTTAAAAAGGAAATGAAGCATACAGGACCTAAATAAGCCTGGTAAATCAGTTGGAATGAGAGAAGCCTGGTGGGACGTCGAGTGGAAAGAGGATGTGATTGGGGACACAGATACCTGACACTTGTTGACTCGCTGCATCTGTGTCGCACACATGAACAGCCACCATGTCATGTGAGCAGGTCTTTGTACACACCTGACTGCTTCAGGTAGTAATCTGAGACTCTTGTGTGGAAATGTAACAGCACCGGGACTTTTACCTTCTTTCTTTCCATTCGTTTTGCCCCGATTTGCCAAAGGTTCCTGGATAATTCTTTTGTGTCAAAGCTCCACTTTCACTGCTGACTAAACTTAATTTAGTCTTTAGGTGAAGAAAAATGTCTTTTGCAAACTGATCTGCATGATGGTACCTGGAACTACAGGGAAACAGTACTATAAAGATTAGAAAATGTCTGTTCGTGTGCGCTAATTGCTCTGCCTAAGGCCACTTTATGAAATAATACCTCCAAACCATGAGTACCAACTACCTTTAGTGTTGAATAGCTGAGCTAATTTAGGCAGAACAAAAACTGAAATCATGAATCAAGTGCTTCATATTTTCAGTAAAATTCCCAATCATAGTGTAAAGTAAGTATTCATCAAAAAATGCCCCCATAGATAAATACCTAATTGGTTATTTTTAATAAGATTTATTATAATGCTAACGCCAAAAGGACATTATTAAATATTTGTGGTCAGGATCCCAAAAACTGAATTTATCACTCCCAGTTTGATTGCTTTCCTTGACTTTTCTGCAGCTCTGGCAAAAGCCGTCAACCTGTAAGAGATGAACTCTGCTCGATTGAGCAACACGGTTTTCTCTCTGACCTGAAGTCTGCCATTGCAGAGTCAAATTGGAGACAACATCCAGCATTTAGTCCGTGCCCGAGTCAGTTGTATAATGGTTCAGTGTGACCTGTGATGTGGCCACCAGTGTACGAACAACTCAGAGTAAGGCTGTTGTTGACTGTATATGAAACCCGGACTGAGTGACCCCTACCAAACAGGAAGCATCCACTGTTTCCAAGAAGCCAAAATGCCAAAAATGACTTTTTAAAATAAAAATCAGCTGAACGTGTGTCACGGATATCTAACAAGGTGAAGGCTGGGTTGACTACACAGGTGAGGGTTGGTGTAGTTCTGTGAATAAATGGATTATATCTAGATGATGGATCAGTGCAGTGACTGTATGAATAAAGACAGACTGATCATGTGACCCACTGAACAGTACTGAGCTCCCCTGAAAAGCCCAGTCTCTAGCTTTATAGTCGCCTCCATCTTGGCCTGGGACACAGTCATTGAACTTTAAAAAAAAGAAGGAAAAACAACTAATAAGAGCTTTTTCAGTTGATGGGAACAAATGGCTTAATATCTAATTCATTAGTGAACCGACCTGGCTCCAATTACTTTGTATTTTCAATTTAGTGGGAAGCTCAAATCTTGCCTCTTGGATCAATTCAGAATTTTGTTGAAAGAAAAACTCAATTTTTCTTAACTAACATAACGAAATGTGATTTCCTGAATCAAATAATCTGTTTATCTTTGTGCAAAATTGATTCCGACTTAACTTCAACACTTATTTACAGGAAAAAAGCATGTTCAGATTTCATTAAAACCAAAAATGAAGCTATATATAGGGTTTATTGTGTCCTAATGTTTAGACTGTGTTGTTAATGATGTTTATGCCTGGTAACCAGAGGAATGTCTGTTGTAAATGTGTTAATTAATATGCATCTACACAATGGCCTGCGATTTGAATCAATGCGTGAGTAAAGGAATTTTGTTTTACACATGTTCCATACATTGAAAATATCCAGTCAGAGCATCCATAATTAGAGGCGCCCATTGTTGATTTGTAAACATTCCTCTTTAATTGAAACTTTTCAACACAGATTGCAGTCGCAGCACGCTAACAACGTAATGTTTTCCTACAAAATAATACTCTGGGATTTGCAAGATCACAGTCACAAAAGTGATAAAGCCTCAGTTATGGTTATTGACGTGCAGATGTGGCTTTTCCCACCAAAAACAAAAAATAAAATTAAAAAAATCATGAAACTAAATCTGAGCCAGGACTTTAGAAAAGCAGTTTACAGGAGCAATTCAAAAGATAACAGACATCATCTGCTATATTTTCAACTGCAACAACTCCTTTCCTGGAAATGGAGAGAGTACCTCCATCACATGGCGAGCACACACTTCCACAGGGATGTGGTGAGTCATGATTCCTCTGTGAACATACATGGAGGCAGCTTCCTCCTGTTCAACGTTGCCAGGGCGACAGGAAGAAGCAGGGACACTTTGACACAAACATTGAAATCCGGGCTAAACTACTATAAATGTGAGGGAGACACGCATACGTTAACCCAGTCAGCAGGCAGATGAACCCTACCCTGCTAAATTTAACAAGCCTGCGTATCAGTGATAAGATATGGACATACCTTGCTGATGAGGTGCTGCTGCTGCTGTTGGAAAAGTTGTTTGTGCTTCTCCAGGAACTGCTGGTGTTGCTGCTGGACTACCAGCTGCTGCAGGGCCTGGGCTTGTCCGCATGGCTGCTGGGGCAGAGGGGCCGACTGGGTCCTCCCCAGGGGACGGTGGCCCCGCACCAGCTTGGATACAGTGGGGGACGGTAGTGGTAGTCCAGCCAGGCCGACTATAGCAAACACAAAACACTTTAAAGATCTGATCATCTTTTGATCGATTTAAAAGGGGTTTTAATTGTAATTATGCAGTTTTTAGCTAAAATTCAACAAAAAAAAACTTTTTCTAGGAAATAGTTTCAGCAGATCAGAAGGATTTCATTAGAAATTCTGCAGACCGCCCCCGCCCCCCCACAACCCTGTTGCTGAGAGCTCTCTGTTTCCACACTCTCCTACTAGCTTAACCTAACATTACTAGTGCAACAAAAATGGTGAGAAACATTGCGGCAATCCAGCTGTAAGGTTTTGAGCCTAATACCAGGTCGTACAAGGAAACAAAAGATGTACTGTTTTTTTCAGCATACAAGTTGCGTTTTTTTTTTGTCATAGCTTGGCCTCGGCAGGAATTGCAAGTGAATTTTTTTTTAAATAAATAGCAACAACGCTAGAAGGCACTGTAGGTGCGTGTATCAGTATTTGCTACCGACAGCAACGTAGAGAAACCGAGTTGTTCCAAAACGACACAGAGGATAAATAATTCAATGAGTTTAGTGATTTACAGGGATTTAAAGAGTTTAGTTGGCCTGTTTGCATGTTTTTTATGCTGTGGTTATCTGAATAATGGTTCATATGTCGCACAAATTTGCCAGACACTTTTTCAATTACTTCTATGTTTTATAAGACAAATACGGTTACATTTGTTAAGTGTCCATATATTCGGATCTATTGCTTTGATCTACTCTATTATTATGATTTATTTTTCAATATTAAATATCTGTTCTTGGTCCCATATTGATATGATATGATAATATTTTACTTTTGACATGTTTTGTCAAATACATTTCTCCCCAAAGTGCGACTTATGTGTATTTTTCTTCTTCTCTGTTTTGCATTTTTTTTTTGCCGTTTGTGACTTGTACTCCGGAGCAACTTATACAAGGTGTCTGCAGATTTACAGAAGGCAAATTTAAACATTTTTAGGACCTTTTTAAGAAAACATAAAATCAAACTTAAGGCCGCATAGGAAATAAAATTGACAGCTAGACTCTTGCTGTACACATTTGAATGCCGTGATACCCATTGTGCCAAATTCAAAAACGCCTCTCGACAAACTGTGCCAATGCTTCTTACGAATTTCCACTAACCCCGTTTTAACTAATGGGTGTAATCCCTATTTTAAGCCATTTTTACACGAATAGGCACTTTCCCATTTCCCTGCACCAACACGTTTGAGCTAAATAGCTACCTGTGGTTAACAATTTACAGTTCTCAACTGTATGACACAGCGCACCCTGGACATGTTTTTTTGAGTGACAGGGGGCCTTCTTGCTGTGAGGAAAGAGTGCTAACCACTGCGCCACTGTGCAGCTCATCTAATGACATTAAATGTAATAATTTTCCCTGTTATAGTCCGGAAAACTCAGTTCATGGACGTCTATAAGTGGATGCATATGAATGGAATGGAGCAAGGAGCTTGTGGCGCCCCAGACTTTTTTTAAGAGCATATTTTCGTCGGCTCCTGATTTACAACAATTTGAATAGAGAAATATTCAGAAATGCAATTTGAAGCTAAATTTTTCATGTCCTCCAACATCAGAAAAATGTTACGGGAACATGTTCAAAACACGATTTTCATCGGATCATCAGATATTCAAGGAGGGGGAACCATTTCCATGATGGATTATTAGAGCCGAAAGGACACGAAGAATACTTTTCACGTGAAGCTTTTGCAGAAATAATTGAGACCAAGCGAGAACACGTCTGAGAAAGAATGAATTTGGAAGAGTTTAGCAGCAAATGTGGTTCCGTCTGGGTGGAAAATAATGACTTGGCTGAAAGGAGCTTTGTAATGTCTTCAACATGGTGAAGTGAGGAGACGAAACCTATGAAACCAAGCTTAAGAGTTTGATGTAAATATGAGTGACAGGATGGCATGTTTCACAGACAAAAGCATCACTTTTTAACAGACACAACTAAGAATGGCTTGGAGTTAAATCTCAGTGGGCCGTCACCACCTGTGACTCAAAAAAGAATACCCAAATGGATTATTTGCCAAATGGAACCACTAAAATATGCACCAAAAACACGCAACAAAACGGGATTTACAGTTGTGCAAATCAATCGATCCCTCACAAAATTTACACTCACAAGGCTATGTCTGTGAGCAACAAGTGAGATTGTCCCAAAGTGTTTGCTTGCATTTTTCTGTTTTTACTTTTTCACTTTGCTACACAAAAGTAAAGCAAATGCTCCACGAGTCAGCCAAAACTTTTACAGCTAATTCTGTCTTTGAACTGTCAAAAAGTCGTTGCAGCTGCTGGTTTCAGTCAGAAAATCTGCTGTGGGGTTTGGCCACTTCAGAAACCAAATCTTTGGAGCCAAAATGTAAGAATGTGGAATTCCAAACCCTGATGTTGTGGGATTGCGACAAAATCCCAATGAAAACAGAACCATATTCTCACACATATTACACTGTGGAGCAGTGAAGCTACAACACGCCAGCTCACACTCCTCTGGTGTGTTTTCAAGCACAGAAAACATCAAGTGAAACATTTAAAACGCCAGTGAGAATTACATATTAGTTCTCTTCACAGATAAGCTCCTGTTCCTGAAGTAAAAAAAAAAAAAAACATAAAAAGGGGATTCATTGATGATTTTCCATAGGGATCACATGATCACAGATCACGTACTTTCAGACTAGGTCAGAATTAGATGTTGCATCTCGAGAAGGGATTTAATATTTATTTTCAGTATTTTCCTTATCATTTTGATTACAGATCTATTCAAGACTATTATTATAAATAAATAACCTGATAGAAGTCTGCAAATCATGAACGGATCACGACGTTTTACTGTGGTAAAGCGCAGCAGAATACGGCGCTAGTTTAAGCAGGAACAGTTCAGTAAAGTTAGCAAAGATTCTGGGCTCAGTAACCTTTTAAAAACATTTTAAACAGATGTCAAGTGTCTGTATTGGTTTGTCTCAACCCAAACAACAACCTACAAAGGCATTTCAAAAGAAACATTAAGATAATTTTGAAAATTTTTAATGAAAATTAGACAGGGAGACAGCTGTGAGACAATTGCCAAGGGACCGTCTACAAAGTGCAAGCTCCGGGGAAAAGTGATAATAAAAAAAAAATCATAATCCTAAAAAACAACCAAAACTAATTGACACGAGCTAGTCATTAATCGTTTCTTTCAACAAGGTCACTCTGCCAAATTTCTACTTATTCTTATTTTCCCAGGGACTACAGGTGGAAACAAGCTAAATTTGACATAACCCGGCATAAAACATCTTTTCACGTTTCACGTGATCAAAGTTCTTTTTGTCCCTTGTTTTAAATAACTGAAATAAACCTCTAAACACCAACGTCGTTTTTCAATGTTAGGAATTTTTAATGGAGATCCGAATCACGTGTGATAAAAACCTGTTCAGTAGCTCTGTAGACACCAACGCTACAGTCACCAAACTAAATCACATGACTGATGCTACTACTTAACAGAACTGATCTGTTTAAGTGTTACAAAAATAGGTTAATAAAATAAAATAGGGGTAAAACTTGGATCTGTTTATTAAATGTCTTACGAAAGTATCAAGGATCTGGGTATCGACAGATTCCCAAAATTGGAATCGGATCGGGGGCCAAAAATACCCGGTCAGGACATCCCTTGATCTCAGGCTTCTGGCTTCATTGAGAGCTCGTTCAGCTCTACAGTTGTGGCATTTGTAAAAATCTGTTTTTGCATCATTAGCGGATCAAAGACGAGATCATACCTGCAGGTTATTTAGAATCATGTATGCTCTCAAGACAAAGTCCACAGAAAAGAAGGAACAAAAAACTTTGAATCGAGAAAAGTGCAGATCTGAGGCGGCAAACAAACCAAACGTTTGATGTCCAAGCTGCAGAGGAAAATAACTACTGACCCATTGGACTGTGGCCCTGCTCCAACAGAACCACGTGTTGAAGGAGGGGGTTGTGACCAGCTGTGCCCCCTCCAGGCCCCTCCCTGTCCAGCGCTGAAGGTGCCAAGTAGGAAGGCAGGTGGGCGGTGGGAAGAAAAGGAGGAGTCAGTGGAATGCCCTGTTGCAACGCAGGCAGCGCCAGATGACTCTCGCCATCTTGGTGTCCCGACACCACCTACGAGGAGCGAGATGGAGACATGCCGAGGGTCAGATGTGACACGTGGGCAGCGAGATGGAGAGAGATGGAAAGAACGCTAGAGCAACTCTTAAGCCAAAAACAGGAAGGAGGGCAAAATAAAAAGCTCATGTTCCCTGAAGAAAGAGCTAAAATAAAACCTCGGACTGTCAGATTGGGTCACTATTTTGGTTAAAAAAAAAAAATCACATATTTCGCTGTAACAACTTAGATTTTAGCAAAGCTCAGAAAACACCACAAGCCTTCAGATAACAGAGAAGTCAACGCACAAAGGAAAATAAAAACACTTTTCCTCTGGCAAAAAACCCCCCTGCAGACCGTTTTTGTTAAAACACCTCATCCTTAGAAATCCTGAAACTGTACTTTAGTTATTTGTGTTAAAGACTGTATTTCAGCTGAGTTAGAGTAGGGATCCTAAAGCCAGGTCAGGCTCCAACCACACATTTTTATTGAAATACAAACCTAACAAACTGTAAATATTGTATTTTTTCTAAAAATGTTTCGCCATCTTGTTGCACTTCCTTCCTTCTTTGGTTCTTGCACCTTAATGTCTCAGACTGTCAAGCTGTTTAACAAGTGAATTTCCCAGTGGTTGGATCAATAAGGCTCATCTCTTATCTTAAACTCCTGTGTATGATCAATTCCGATGTTTGGATCTCATGTTTCACTACTTTTCAGACTTTGCCATACTGTAACTCTTCGACCGTTTACGTGAACAACGTGCATTAGCTGATTCTCGGACAAAAGCGACTTTTTATGTCAGCTTTGCAGCAATTTGCAATACTTTACTTTAATGCCGTTATTTTCCACAAAAGAAACAGTTGATCTGCGTTGACAACATAAGAATATAACTACTGTATATCATTGCATATCAGTGCTAAGCCGCTTTTCTCCGCTTCAGAAGCCGCTCGACTTAAGTTAATTGCGTCCATGGTTGATACGTTTCAGGAGTCAAAAGAATGTCGTCACTGGAGCTAAAGATCTGGTGTTAAAGGGTTAAACCTTTGATTAGAGTCGTTCCATTTTCTCTTGGGAACTAGAAAATTACAAGATACAAAACTTCTGCGGGTACATTTTTGGAGCATGTGCCACAAAGCAGAGACGGTGGTGGAGCTTTGGTGCACAGACCTCAGCACTGAGCAGGTGTACTCACAGCGCTGGCAGGCCCGGTGGCTGGCAGTCCTAAGGTGATGTTGGGCAGAGACGGTGAGGTGTAGAGAGACAGTTGGCTGACTGAACCCTCCCTTGCAGCCAACCTCTGAAGCAGAGAGGCCTGGCGACACAAACAGCGTGACACTACAGCACACGCTCACATGCACATGCAGAAACTGCAAGGAAAAGCTGACGGATTACCTCTCCATGGCTGCTGGAGATCGGGATCCCATTCTCGTTCGGGATGTTACTGGAGCTGTTGTTGGGGGAACTGGGGCCAGAGCCTGGTGCACTGTTGCATGCAGGTTCTGTCATAGTAAAAACAAAGAGACAATTTCTGATTAAAGAGTCGCATTTATTCATGTACTTAAAGATTACATATCAATAGAAATTTTATTTTAGTAAGTTCTCGTAGCACCTTCAATCATGCGTCCTTATAACATAACCCACAAAAAAATGTAAAGCTGTAGACTGTGGGAGAACTTTCCTGCTGTGGATAAACAGCTTTAACATTTACTTAAGTCCAACCCAAACTTCAGTTCTGTGTGAAGCACTCCTGCATAAAGGATTCGATTAGAGGGTAATAGTGCAAACACAATCATCAAAGCACTCATTACCAACATGCACATTCATTAGGAACAGTGACCACAGCACTTATCGGAGCCTTTTCAAGGTCGGGTACTGTGAATTTGCACACATTTCAGTATTAATGCAGTTTAAAAGGGTTGGATAGACATGGAATATTCACCAGTTTGATGAGCAGAAACTTGGCTTTTAAAGTGTTTATCTAAGCTTCTCGAAAGGCATAACATGGGAGGTTATGGGAATGTGTTTGCCTCAGGATGTTTCGAGATTCACTTGAGAAACTGCAGATTTTGGCTCCGCTCTGAATGCACTGACCCGGGCGAGGGTCACTGACCTGCCACATCCAGGGACCGCTTCTTGGCAGTGGTGATGAGTCCATCCTTCCTGCGGAGCAGAGGGCTGCTGCGGCGCTCCGCCACCTTCTGCTTTAGCCGGGAACGAAGCTTCAGGTTGGGCTCGGACGCTGACGGCACACAAAGAAGAGACACATTTGTTCAAGACAACGTCTAAAATATGCAACACAAAGGCTGTGAAACCATTTGAACTGCGAAGAAAACCTGCAAAAGTAACGATTGAGGAATCTATCAAGTCTAGTGCTGACGTTGAGTATCTGCTGGATATAATGCAAGTACAAACGCATCTTGCCGATTTATGCCTTGGTCAAAACTGCCCTTAAAGGGGTGGATGCGGGGTTGTCTGTGGGCCAAAGGTAGGAAAACCTGTGCATATGGCCTACAGGATATATCAAGGTCGTAGACCGCTCAGTGATCGCATAAAGTGAAAATGTTCGTGCACATTTGCTGTGAGCGACAGGTCATAGTGAACACTTATACACAGTCCTGTGGACTGTGCAAGGACCCCATGTCACCAGCACACTGTGTGCGCGCGACATTTGCGTGTGGACAGTAAGGAGCCAGCGTGCGTACCTAACTAACGACTACAGAGTGTGTCGTAAGGGCACTATATGACAGCATCACCCATGCATCAACTTTCATTATGTAAACCTCCGGATAACTTTACCACACAAACAGTCATGGGACCATTTTCATGATCTTCTTTGAAGTGGTCGAACAAACCTCAAGGGAGCTGAAAGACACACCTGCACTCCACTTAACCCCTTCAAGCCCAACTTTATTTCCAAATTTATCAAAAGATATTTCCAATGTTTGTTTTCTTTAAGGTGATTTTTAATTAGGTGGAGTCCTTGATTTATTGGTACAATGCAGATTAGCAACACACTGCATGAAGGGGTTAAGATACGTCTGCTCCTCTCTATGACCCCTCCATGAGACCGGACGACCCACAAACCGGCAGCACTCGTCCGGGTTAACTCTCTCTACGGGTGCTTGCGACTAAGGCTTAAAGTGCGACCCGAAACGTCACAGAAATAATGTAAAACTGAGGATATCTTTCATGGGATTTAGTGGGAACTTGTTGGGTAACATGCACACTCAGCTTTATGGGCCACAGATTGAGCAGCAGAACCATTATGTGGGAGTGGGAGGCATTCAAGTGGCAGTTTGTTGACATTTTTCTAATAATGCAACCTTTATATTCTGCTAATGAGCATTGCTTACAAACAAGACCCCCCCCCCCCAAAAAAAAAAAAAAAGTGTTGACGCGGATTTGTCTGAGGATGTTTTTCTTGGAAGAAAGCTGGTGAAGCTCCTTGGATTATTCTGGAAACGGTGTCGGGGACTTTCTTGACACTCTTTGCTGTTGTGTCTCGGTGCGGGACGATACCAAACACAGACAGTCCCCCCCCTCCCTCCCTCCCTCCCCCACGTGCTTCCCTCCGCTCACTCAGTTAAAGCAGGATGGTTGACCCAGAGCTGACCGAGTGCTCGTTCCATGACCTCGTATCAAACAGGCTATGCTACGTTCATTAGCCTCAGAGCAGGAGGTGGGGAGGTACAGCCAAGTGGAAGCCAGAGATTCTTTGTGTACAGTAGCGATTTATTCCGTATTAGAGGATTTATTCCGACTCATTAAAAAACAAAGGGATGCCCCCGGTTTTTATGTGCTTCAAAGAGGTACAAGCTCTCATTATACCTCTACGTGAGTGGGGATGAGAAAACCCACTGGGAATCTATTGTGCCCTCGACTTTTTCAAATGCACTCTTAATTTTAGGGGCAACGATGCAGCTGAACTTATGAAACTCAATTATTTTTAAAAAGGCCTTCCTCTAAGTGGAGGGCAGCGGTCCAAAGTCTTTGGTAAGAGGGTCGTGATCAAGCGGGGTAAAATGTTTTGCCCGGGTTAAACCGGGGCAGACTGGGGGAGATCAGTCATTTTTAGAAGTTTGACATTTTAACAAATTCTGAAAGCTTAAAAAGACTATAAAAAATGACAAAGTCAAACGTCAGTCATTTTCTGATCTAATTTAAAATGTTCCCGGTGGTCTTTTAATTATAATTATGGCTTTTTTCACCAAAATGTAAGAAAAAAACATGTTGTTTTCTAGGATATCATTTCTGCAGAGCAGCATTAGTTCTTTAGAACTTCACCTTCGAGTTCTGGGAACCTACTGCTGGTGCTGAGCAAGCCTTCCCTGACTTCCCATCATCAAACCAAGATGTACACAGATCTATTTGTCTGCAAGTGGATGCATCGGAATGGAGCAGACCAGGGAGCTTGTGGCCCACCGATTGTAGCTAAACGGCTCGAC
Source organism: Oryzias latipes (assembly GCF_053564925.1). Lineage (NCBI taxonomy): Eukaryota > Metazoa > Chordata > Actinopteri > Beloniformes > Adrianichthyidae > Oryzias > Oryzias latipes. The sequence goes on along the minus strand of NC_136257.1, from coordinate 29,172,738 downwards.
TTAACAGACAGACAGGGTCCCAGTGCAAAAAGTTTCAAATACAACAAAAGCTTAGATTACAAACAGCAAATGAAGTAGAAAGAGGGGCAAGTGTGTTTTTGACTTCACGTTTTTCCCAACAGCTTTTTTCCGTCTGCTCCTCAGTAGTTATTTTCAACGATTTGAATCAAGAAATACTCAAACATGTAATTTTAAGCTTAATTTTCTTTATATTTGTCCTTAATCATCAGAAAAATGCTCCAAGATCATGTCACATTTTGTATTGGGGGGAGATTTAAAACGGCTGAGTTTTTAAATGACTGCAATATGGAGGAATAATAGAGCAGAAAAGCCTTTGAGACGAAGGCTGGAGGAAGAGCCGGAGTTCGCTGTTCACCTCAGGACACTGTGACTTTGAAGGGGTGTTAATGCCGACAGGGCAAATCCACAGCAGCATGCGCATGTGCAAACGGGCTCGCTGCAGACGGCAGACTGGTTTTCCTGCTGATGCTGGCATTTGGCTGCTGCCCTTTCTCCCCCTGCTTCTCCTTCAGCCTTCTCCTTTCTTTCTTTCCTCGGACTCCCCAGTTTTCTGCTTTTTGACCTTCTCTTCATTCCGGCTGAAGCAGGTAACTCTGACTGTGCTGCTTCAGTACATCTCAACAAGTTTTACCTTTTTCTAGAGTTGTTCAAACCTCTTCCTCATTGTTCCTCTTCCTAAAATTCAGAGTGCTAACACCAAATATATAGTGTTTTTTCTGCAAGACTTTGAAGCAAAGGTTTGCAAACATTTGCAAAATTTGCAAAAATTAAAATAATTATGTTGAAGTAGCTTTAAAAAAATGGGGTTTTAACCTTTTAAGTGCTGTAACTTTAGTGCAGCTTCTGTGTTTCTCTTTGTTGTCTTTACACAAAGGACTGTAAGGGTCTGTGACGTCCGGTCATACTTCATTAAACTGCATAGCAGCGCTGGATGCCTCAGCAGGTTTGATGAGGGAACCGATTCGTATGCGAAAGCCATTGATCGGCGGCTCATTTGTTCGACAGGGGAGCTTCCAGCTCTTCTGTCAACTGAAAGGGAGAGACGGGGATTTACTGTATGGAAATCAATAGGCTTGTTTTCTGAAACTCATCAACAGAGTTTCCGAGAAGCTTCGTACATGGAAGATACATTAGATAAGTAGATTAGATGGACAGACATAAGCAGAGGTGCAGATGCAAACTGATGGGTTTGTCTTATCTGCATGCAGAAAGCTGAACTAAGTGAGTTGAAAGGAACGCTGTGAGAAGAGGACTCAGTTGTGAGCTCCAGGAACCAAGGAAAGACTTGGCTAAAATGTTTGGTTTTTACTGTAGAGCAGAAAAAAATGCTCTAACGAGGCCCCCCCCCAGAGGGCCCATGACGTTGACCAAATTCCTTACTTGTTGGAGTAGAAAGGCAGGTGGACATTTTTCCAGTGCATATTCACCAATATTGCAAATTTCAATAGAAGAGCTTTTAGATTTGCCTTGTAAACGAAGAAAACACCCAGATTTAGGTTAAGAAAAATCTGCCAATGGCATAAGAAAATGGTTTTACCTGGAATTCCTATTGAAAAAGAAAAAAAGTTGTAACTAAGACATGTTTTCTTAAAACCAAGATCATTTTGCAACTGGAAAACTTTCTTTATAAGATTATTTTTTTTGCACGACAAGAAGAATAAGGTCTTTTCATTTTCTTACAATTCCGTTTTTGTACTGTAGAACGGTCAGTAAATCCTGTGGCGGGTCACAAACAAAGTTTTATTTCCTTCCCTACTTGTGTGATGTCATCTTATCATCTTAATTGATTTGATTGAGCAACACAATGTTTTATCAATGAATTTACCGATCCACGGGGATTTGAAATGGCATTTCCTCCTACAGTCACAGTCCCAGTCACACACACATTCATCCATCAATGTCAGTGTTTTGCTCAAGGACACTTTGGAAAACTACTGGACTCTCCACCACATCCGCCTCATCCTCGAAGCATGTTAAGTCGCTCGCGTCAAAAATCCTTCTGCTACCTTCTTAATAGTTTCTTTTCATAGAAAACAGCCAGAGAGGAAACAGAAGAAAAACCTTCGACTTCAAAATAAAAGAAAGCTGCATTTAACAGACAAAAACCAGGAGTCTTTACCGCAAATATGGATTTACTGCAATAGTTATTCCCACAGACCATAATAATAATGCAGAATATTCAGCATCAGACTGTCTAATGTTATGAGGATGCTGTTTATAAACTTGTGGATTCATATTTATGATTTTATTTAGAAAACGCTAGTGTTAGTGACCATTTTCCTCTTTTTTTGTTTATGCGTCGCATCTTTAAGTCAGACGAGGCTGAAGTTGGCGTCCGATCTAGAGCTTCCACTTTCTTAGAAGAAGAAAAAAAGGAAGAAATCGGACGCTTGTTTTAGCCTCGTAGAAATATTGTCTGGCATTAAACCGATCCGTGGCCTGAAAAAGGATGGGGAGTGCTGATCTAAATCTGACTTTTTTCCCCCTTTCCTCTCTCTTTTGCTTTGCCATCTGTGCTTGCATGTAACTGGAATAAGATGTTTCATCTCAAGGGGAAGATCTTCCTTTACATTTTACTGTTTTTATGAACAAAATGTGCTGTCTTCTCACCATATAATGATGTACCTCTGCACAACAACCACAACAAGGTTGAAAAAGAAACAGTAGTGGGACATGAGGGTAACAGCTGCTTAAATGTGAGCCACTGGGATGAAACAAAGAAGACTGCAGTCCTGGATTGTTTCAGCAGGACAAGACAGTCTCTGTCAAGTCAGACTTCCTGCAGCGTCACTCTTAAGTGCCCTTGTGCGTTTCCAGAGCCATCATCACAAAGCCCCTCACACTTAGACAATGGATCCCTTTTGTAACGTGCCGCACGCCTCAACGTCACACACGCAAACATAAAAAAATGATTTGGCCTGTTTGACGTGTGTTTGGAATTTGCATGTCAAAAGCTCGACACTGGCAGGAAATGTCACTCATGATGTCACTTCCTGCTGAACACAGACCATATCTGAGAGCAGATCTCATCTGATCTACGTCCACTAACCACTGACAGCATCAGCTCTTCAATAAAACACCTCCTTTCTCTTCGCATCTCGGCTGCTTTCTGCGTCGAGCTGCATCGGAGTCCCCGAAATCTGAGGTCGCATGCCAGCGGTGAGAGCAGCCGGTGGGTGGGAGCGAGGGCAGAGGACACAGTTTGTTCTCCAGCTGAGAAGCGGAGGAGGCGGAGCCCAAGCAGCTGCTGCTGGCGCTAAATGGATAAATGCAGCTCGGCTGCGTCAGCCTGGGCAGATGGACACATTTCTGTGTGTACGAGAGCTTTTGGCCCGTTGACCTTCCTTTCAATTTCAGTAACCCTACAACTGTTTACGTAGTTAACGTAATTCCAACCAACGGATTGTGATTCAGTCGTGAGGTGTTTATCGGTTGGATTACGTTATTTGCGTTGTGTTGCATTTCAGCTGCTTTTTCCGGCACCAGAATACGTTGGAATTACGTTAAATAAGAGTTATGCTAGTTCAAGGAAAGTGTGTTATTTTGCTGTCACCAGCGACACATTCGGTGTCGTTTTTAGGTTTGATGACTCTCAAATGTAACACCAAGTTTTCTGATTGATAATGAAACTTAAGCCATTTTTCTTGGCACCTTCTACCCTATAACACGTAACGCTTCAGCTCCAGTGTTTACATTTGTTCAACTACCGTAACTCTTCAACGGTCCAGGCAAATATCGTAATTCCAACGGCTTCTGATGCTGAGAAAAGCAGCTTTGCATGGAGATGCAACACTTCACAGTGGTGAAATGCTCACACAATCAACGTAGATTAGCTGATTCTGTCGAGCAGAGAATCCGTTGATCGTTTAAACAGTCGAAGACTAGCGATATTTCAAGGAGTGTGCGTCATTTAGGCATGGCCTGCAACATCTCCGGTGTCAACTGAGGCCGCCACACCTCCGCTGTGCTTCTGCCACTCTCAGCAGCAGCAGCTTTCCCACCGATGTGACATCGACACTGTGCAAAAAGATTTTAACCACAGAAACATTGAACATCTTTTTCAAACAACTACTTGTTTCTGGTATGATGCAGTCAAAATGTTTTTTCTAAAACCTCTCACAAAGAAAGAAAACAAAGAACAATCAAAATAAATCAAAACCTTTAAGGTAGGGGTGTCAGAATCCAGACCTTGAGGGCCGGTGTCCAGTATGTTTTCCAACCAATCTGCCATTGAAGCTCCTAACTGGCTAAACACACCTGAATCGGGGAATCAGCAGCAAATCATTCAGGATTCCTGGAAAACCAGCAGGACGCTGATCCTCAAGGCCTGCAGTTTGACCCCCTCCCCCTGCTTTAAGATTATCATGTTGTTTTTTAGTTTATCTCAGCAGAACTTTGACAAAACCAAAATAAAATATCAGCTTATTCAAGTAAAGGTTCTTATTTACTGTCATACCTGTTTTTCGGAGAGGGAAGTCGTCTTTCAAGTCGTATGTGCCGAGCATGGGGTGGTTGTAGGCTGACAGTGCTGTTTGGGGCGGTGAGCTCTGGTCCAAAGAGCTGTGGTGAGTTTTTCTGTGAAAAAAACAGCAGTTTGTTAGTTCCACATAAAAGACAACCAACTTAAAATAAAACGAAAAGTACTCTTTATGGAAGGATAGTCAAAATCAAAAAGATTTGGCATGAGGCAACCCTGCCCCTCCCCTTCACCCATAACAGAGAGCTCTCTGTTTACATTATCTCAGAATGGAGCTGATCATCACAACTACAAGCTTTTTCAAACAGCTTTTTTTGTGTCTGCTCCTGATTCAGAACGCTCTTAATAAAAAATACTCAAAAATGCTTTTTTTTTAAGCCTAATTTCTTTACGTGTGTCCTCCATCATCAGAAAAATGCCATAAGGACACGTTAGAAACACAAGAAACACGATTTTCATCTGAGGGGGGGCTTTAAAATAGCAGAGCGGGCCTGACATGGCTACTATGTGTGTGTGATAAGGAGAAAAGGTCGTGTGAGGAGTGCACATGTGTAATGTCAGCCAAAATCCAACAAATTTAAAAAGAACAAGAACCTGTGACGTTACTGCGACCCACTTGTCTCTCCTTCCTCCACAGTGACGGCTTAATCTGTCAAATATAGGAAGTTCTGTCTACCTGCCCACTTCAAACACCCTTGGGACAGAGCGGGTTGTCAATTCTGACAAAGGCTTCCACATTTTTGTGTCTTTGAAAGCCAAACGCTTAGGTTGGAGACGAGATCTTCGTTCTGCAGCACATCTGTGACCCAATCCCACCACAGCACTTCAAAATGTGGAGAAATTCACCAAATCCGAGAAGATTCAAAACATTCACGGCTTTCTTTCTTCAAATTTCTTCAAAATGTTTGTATTAAAATCCGATTCCATTGAGACAGAAAGCAAAAGAATTAACAAAGAAGTTCTCTAAATATGTTTCAATTGATGCTTTCAGTTCATTTTGTTAAACAACCCAAACATAGAATAACAAAGATTATTTCTCACACAGTCAGAAGACAGACGCCACAGACGTCAGCTTCACTCACGCCATCGGTGCTCTGCCCGTCGCACATCCAGCTTAACTGGCTGTGCGGCGGCAAACTGGTGACACTCACCCATACCAGTAGCGCAGGTCACTGGGCAGACAGTGGTTTAGGTTTCGCTGAGCCAGCGCCTTCTTCTTGTTCAGCACAAACTCCTGCAGTCTCATCTTCACCTCTGTGCTGGCCACAGCACCTACACAGTGACACGGAGCGACAGAGACACCCGCTTTAGTGCTTTTTCTGGCACAAACAAGACAAATCGAAAAAGGAAAGATCACCCTGTAATCATACAAATCTGCTCATCCACACTCTGACAGGAAATACACTGCAAAAACACAAAGTCTCATAGTTTTGTCTAGTTTTTAGTTTAATGATCTAATTTCACTGGATGTAAGACAAAACAAACTTCTTAGTAGCTCTTCAGTAAGATGCAATGACTTGTTTAGGACAACATTTGATACATTTATTATTTAAAAAAACATATTTTTTAAACAATATTTGAAATTAAACAGTATTTTTAAAGACCAACATTGGTGAAAATTGGGTTTTTGGTGTTTTAACATATTCTTGCGGCATTTTTCTGAGGATGGTGAGTATTTCTTTGTTCAAGTGTTGTGAATCCGGAGTAGACGAAAAAATGTCATTTAGAAAAGATATCATTTGTAATATAGAAGTAAGGTTAGGCTGCAGTAATATAGAAGCATTTGCGATGTAGAAAATACGCTGGGCGGGACACAAGCTCCCTGCGTCGCACCATTCTAGACCATTGTAGACGACCAGATCCATGAACGTCTTCCTCCTCTGAGCTGGCGTCTGACCCAAAACTGTACGGCTGGAGAGCTCCAATGTTGCTCGCCACTTTTGTTGTACCAGTAATGTTAGTCCAGCATGACAGAGTGTTAATGCAAAGCTCTCAACGATGGCGAGGGGAAGAGGGTGCAAGGTTGCTCTTCATCAACGGTCCCGCCCACAACTCAGAGGCAAATTTTGAATGAACCCCTGCCACTATTTCCTAGAAAATGATACAGGTTCTTGGATTTTGGCTAATCAAAGTTCATCAGTTGAAAGCCACAAGAACATGGAACAAAAACACGAGTGGGTTCTTAACAACCGTCAGTCACTGACAACATCAGAAAAGTTTTTGGGTACAAACAAATCCAGAGGAAAAGCACAGCAGCGTGAAGCTTAGCTGCCTTTCATGACCCCCGGAAACCTTTGCAGAGTTTAATCCATCTGAACAAACAATAGCTGCACTCTCATTTCACAATAACGCCAACGGAGCAGAATCACAGCAGTTTGACTAAATGAAAAGAAAGACTGTTTTTTTCCTCGTGTGTGAGCATGACAGCAGCTCCTGTTTCCTCACTCATGGTGCTTCTGGAAGTGCTGACATTCCAATATACCTGTTCCGCCACAACTGCAAATAGCTTTTAAGAGCCGGCCGCTTGTGCGGTTTAGCACAGTACTTAACAAAGCTTCCTCTGTTTACTACGCAGACGTTTTTTCCGCGAACGTCAAACTCTCTGCGGCGCAGAAACGCCTGGGAGGGGCAACTGTGCTGGTGGAGCAGGGCGTGCATCTCAAAGCATGAAATATTAAAAAACGGAAACACTTCTGTCAAACCTCCCTTTTTGGATAAACTTCAGAAGAGTTGAATGTCAGTTTAAGCACAGTCTGCAGGCGGATCATCTGGATGCCTGGCAGCACTTACAGAAAAGCACAGTTTTGTTTGGTTTATAGGTCTGTCAGTGTTCATGGAAGGGAAATGAAACCCGTTTCCAGGTCACACAGCTTCGCTTGTAGCTGGAAAGAGTGAGGGGCTGTAAAATTTTCACTGAAACAGTCCACTGTAAACACCCACAGTGTTGAATTTGATCTTCATGTCTTCACATCGTTCACTGAGCAGTGTTCTGGTCACAGGTGCCAAAACAGCTGGAAAAGAAGAAGCCGCTCCTGCAGAGCAGTTACCCTTCAGCCTGGTGGAACGCTGTTGCAGTGCTGCGCCAGGACGCAGAAAGGCATCCTAAAAGCCAGTCATGCAGCACTGCTCCTCAGACCATCACCTGGCCAACTCACAGGGACGCTTCCTGAAGTGAATGTTGGAGGTCAGACTGCTCTGATCGCAGAGTTTTAATTGCAGGGGACGGGACTGCGACACAGCTACGGTAATGTGGCTCAGAACAGGGAACTAATGTTAGAAACAAAGAGGAAGGCGGCTTTATTGCCAAATTTTCTTCCAAATATTTTCATCTGCAGCTCAGTGTGATAGTTTTAAATCAGTTCAATTAAGAACAAATGAATGAATGACCATAGAATAAATCAAATAAAATATCTTCTAAATCTCTCAGTTCAATTAAATCCTTAACGTCCCACTCCAATTATCTTTTGATGCATTTTAAAGCTTTCCCAGTGTTTTCTTAATTCTTATTTTTTATACAAAAATCACAAAACCTCTGTCGTTTCCTAGAACATAGTTTCTGCAGAGTGACGTGAGTTCAGCGGAAATTCCCCTCTGAGTTGTGGGCATCATTGTTGCAGCTGAAGTAAGCCTTCGCTAATATCCCATCATCCCTTTGTTTACACTCTCCGACGAAAATGACGAGCAATATTGGAGCTATCCAGCTGTGGAGTTTTAAGCCAGATGCCAGCTCAGACGAGAAAAACAAACACGTACACGGATATATTTGTAAGTGGGTGCATCAGAATTGAAGTGGAGCGCGGAGAATTCAGCCCCCCCCCCCCTTCAGTTGCCGTGCCACAAAGCAAACAGCATTTTTCATCTGCTCCCCATGTATCCTGATTTAAATAAAGAAATGTTTTAATCGTAAATTATTTTATGCATGTCCTCCATCGTGAGAAAAATGCTACAAAAACGTGCTGGAAACACCAAAAAAACACAATTTTCATTGTAGTGGGTCATCAATATGAACATATAAAACAGCAGAGATGCTCACAAGTTACTCGTTAGCAAACAAGTTTCAAGTCCCAAAGCTTACAGTTAAAATGATTATTTTATTGTCACAAATTGGAATTAAACTACTTTGAACTGCTTGATGCTTATAGATCCAAATATGCTTTAACCACTTTCAATTAATATTACCTTAATCTATCATCTACTTAAAAGTAAAGACATGAGTGGATATTTTGATTGCTAGAAAAAAATATAAAGGGTCAAGGGGTTCAATAATTGCTCATGACTCATTACTAACAAGCAATTGATTTTTCTACATTCATGGTGCAGAATAAGACCTTTTATTTTTAGACTGTAGATACGAAGTGAGAATTAATGGAAGAAATTTGTTTTGAAGTCCCAGAACTCAAGTCTTTGCGAGGGAGACTCACGTCCAAGCGCCCTGCAGAACAAACCACCACCCTAATGAAGGCCTGTGTGAACGCCTGCTTGTCATACAAAACTAATTCGTATCAAAAAATGTCAAATAAAAAGTGGATTTTTATGAAAAGGGAATCAACAACGTCTCTGCTATTTGGCTGGTTTTTCCGTTCTTAACATTATTCCAATCGTCCTTTTCCCCTCATTTCTTTGATATTTTCTGCGAGGTTTACGAGGTTATGGGAAATATTAGCGTCTTGCATTGTGAACATCTCGAGTGAGAAACGCACCGCTGGAACAGATTGTGTTTGTCGTGCGAGGTACCACTACGCGCTGAGAAGGGAAAAGCTACCCACATGGATCCCACCTTCACAAGTCACCTCCTGCTTTAAAATTAATATCAGTTTTTTTAATTGCTCGATGTATTTATTAAAAATTAGTCTTCTTAGGAGATGAATTTGACTTTCACCCCCTGCTGCCCCGGACTTTCAGATCCTCCTTGTCTATACGTCTCACTGTTCTGTCTGAACAACAAATATGAGAAAACCACATTAATATTCACAATTTAAAGGTCTTTACAATCTTTTAAGCAAAAGTTAAAACTCTTCTGCTCAGACTAATTCATTATCTGTCTGGTTGATTGCTATTATTCTTAAAATGTAAACTGTAGAGTTACCCGAGCTGTCTGAAAGTGTCTGCATAATAAAACATAGAAGAACAATATAACAATAGAAGAACATAAACACTCACCTGAGCACTGGTGTTAGCTCACCTTTGCACTAATAGCTTGCATGACTGAATGACTGAAATATTTCACACTAGTTGGTTTTAAGGCATAAGTATGCGTGTGAACACTATCTGTTTTGTGTACATGTCGACAGGTGGACATTTTTGCAGCTAGCAGGTGTGTTTAATACATTTGAGTGTGTGTGTGGACAGGCTCCGCCCCTTTTTTAATTTTTTTTTATTTTTTTTTACTACATTTGAACCTTACCATAATGATTAACAACCAGTAAACTTGTTGCTGTATGCTGCTTCATGGTCTTATCCCCCTTCCCCTCCTATTATCACCCCCTACCCCCCCTCTCTCTAACGTCCCTCTCTCTTCTTCCCTTCTTTCCTTTTCCGTCCGGTCCAACACCAAAGATTTTCAGACATGATTGAAATTAATAAAGTTTGGCCTCAATTACAAAAGGGGTTTATTCAGACATACCTTTGGTTTGTCTGAAGATTAATAACCCCTCTTGTTAAAGCAAAATATGTCCAACACAAGAGGCCCTCAGCTCTCATCTGTCTGCCCAGCTGTTGGACAGGACAAGTTAAAAAAAAAAAAACATAGCATCATAGTTATGGTAATATAATCAGGTTTTATCAAAGACCAAAGATGGAGGGGGGGCTCCCTCGGGGAGCAATGAGCAGCTACTTTTAAGAAATAGTTGGTTGGTTAACCTTATATCTAATGCCTCCATCTTTGGTGGGGCTTTAAAAGTGTCACCAGGTTTCTTCAACACAGTTGTCCCCCCCGACAACTGTGTTGAAGAAACCTGGTGACACTTTTAAAGCCCCTCCTCTCATGGCAGAGCCCAACATACTTGGGTCATAAATCCAGTACCTAAACGTTTGGACCCTAACAAAAAACTCTCGCTCATATAAACGAAGCAAACGAGGTGCAACTTACTCTCTTGTCCCCTCTCTTTGTTTTTGAGCTGCTGGAGTTTCTGTTCCCGCTGCTGCTTTTCCAGCTGGTCGTGGCGTTGCTGCTCCATCTTCCTGTGATGCTCCAGCAGCTCCTGTTGATGTTTGAGGGCCAGCAGATCCTGTTGGTGCTGGTGGACAGAATGGGCAAACTTAGATGGATGCACAGAAAGACACAAGGAGGCATGCAGCTCCAAATATAAAACCCTGAAGAGACAGAAGAGCGAAGCCAAGATCGAGAGCAGGAATTGAGTTACTGTGGACAAAGAGAAGATTGTTGACACATACGAGTTATTTTAAGCCCAAACTCATTGTCCCTGCAGGCTGGCTGGCAGGACGTAGCCACACTAAATGAAGCTTTTAGCAGAGGAAGTGTCATGTACAAATCTTACACACACATAGGCAGGATTTATGGGGCCAAAGTTCCCATGGAGACAACCAAACAGCCTCATGCTGCCGTTGGATCAAATTACACCAACACATCCACTTAAAAGTAAGCGTGCGAGTGTTTTTCTCCTGTCCTTCACAAGGTGCTGAGCACAGGGCTGCTGCTGCTGTATCCAAGGAAGAATTTGAACCTCCGCCCCCTCCACGGTTCACACAGACAGAGGAAAGCCGACTGGCTGTTGCCGCCTCACCTTAATGTGCTCCTGCAGCTGGGCTTCATGTTGTCGGGACAGCTGCTCGTGCTGCCTCTGAAACTCTGCGATCAGGAGCTGCCTCTGGAGCTGCTGCTTGTGCTTGAGAGCCACCAGCTCGTGCTGCAGCTGGTGTTCCTGGTGGCCTGGGGGTGTTTGTTTTTTTTTTTACCAAGACTGTCAGTCAAAGATCACAGGGCAGATCGCCCAAAAAAACGGAAACGCATCATCGTCTCTTACCGACGACCGGCCCATGGCCGCCTTCAGACGCTGGACACCCTGGGGCCGGGGATGGGTGCGGCTGGGACACCAGGCCAAAAGCAGGCTGCTGCTGGTGGTGGTGGTGGTCCACTACGCGCAGGTCCATGGGAAGGATGGCGGTTGAAGTGGGGGGCACCTGCGAGGGCAGCGCTGCCGGGCTCACATCCACTAAACAAGACAAGCGATAAAGTCGTTTAGCCTTTAGATCCACTTAGGGACGAGCAATATGGTATTTGATCAAATTCTGATTGTTTTCTATTTTCATCGCCCCTTTACTTTCTTAAAACAAAATATAAAAATCACACGATGTTTCTTATTTAACATATCCTGTGGGGGCTGACCTGAATTTCAAGTGCAACTAAATACAGGCTGTAAAAATCCTTGAAAAACAGTATTTCAGGTATTTTGTGAGCTGTCGTTAGCTTGGGCATCTCGTAGAGAACAACACTTCTCCCGCTCAACAGAGTCCCTCTGTTTCAGGAGTTGAAACAAATTTGTTGTGCTCCCACTTTTGGTGGCAACGGCCTTCAAACTGACTGTGCGGCGTGCGGTTTGTTACTCCAAGTCTGAAGTCGTAAAACCAAACCAGTTCCACAGAACTGAAGAGGGTGCTTCTTTCTTGGGCTCCTCTTTGCTAGTTGCCATTTTAACATCTACCCATTGTGACAGACAGGCGGGCTGACCTCACTCCTTACATGAAAATAAATAAATGATTTTCTCTAGAAAAAAAAGAGTCCAATACGGCAAATTTGTGAAAGTCGATTTATCGCCTGGCCCTTGATCTACTTATGGCAAAGTGTTGGGAGTGGATTCTCTAAAAGCAGCCGAAACACTAATTTCTCTTCTCCAAACCAGACAAATGGAGAAATGTTCTCCAGACTGGATAGATTTGATAACAGCATTCACTCTGTGGTTGCTTGTTTTGAGGTAAACAATGGGCATTAAAGGACCACTCCAAAGAAAATGGTGCTTTTGGTGTTTTTAACGTGTTCTTGTAGCATTTTGATCATTTCTGCACACCGTGCGTCCTCGTCTTTGTTTTCCTGGTCCCAGCCGGGCTCTTGCTCGAAACTGTACAGCTGGATAGCTCCAACCTTGCAGGTCTTTTCTGTTGCACCGGTCATGTTAGGTTGGGGATGTGAGGGGCACTAAGCTAGTAGGAGAGTGTGTAAACAGAAAGCTCTCAGTTATGATTGGGACTCCTGCCGCTTTGCAGAAACTATTTCTTAGAAAATGACACAGGTTTTTAGATTTTAGCTAAATAGGGCATCGTCATAGTTAAAAGACTATAGGGAACACTTTTGAAATAGCTCAAAAGATGATTGGAGCGGGTCTCTAAGGTGTCTGTCGTTGCTGCCCATGATAGATACAAACACATTAGGACGTTTAAAATGAAATTACATAAGAGCCTCCAGATGCGTCATTGTGTAGAAAGTTTTTTTTTTTTTCAATGCAGCTGAAACTAGAAAGAATAAAAACTATATTAAATTCTGTATATGAACTGGAAAGGAAAGCAAAGAGGAAGCAGATTTTCAAAAAAAGTTCAAAACACTTGTGAAGGGGACGTCACCATCAACTGTAGCCATATGCTTAAAGTGCATGATGAAAAAGACTGACGCAAATAGAGTTTAAAAAAATGGCGTGTTTGTGTTGGATGCCCCCGTTGGGTCATTTAATCTGCAACATTTAATCTGCTTTACAGAAATAATCCAGACAAACATGCACAATAAAAGAGAAAGGTCATCATGGTTCACTTCCAGCAACTGGAGGAGCTGTCCCATCAGATTAATTTTCTAAAACCAAGTGAAACAGCAGCTTAAAAGTAAACAGCCACACAATCCTGCTCAACATTACAACATAAAACATCAGAAACGTCAGCCGAAAAGCTCTGGAGTTTTCAGAAATGGCTTCAGTCTGCTGCCCTGCTGTCTAACTGTTATTTCCTGATGAGAGGAGGAGTGAGAGTTGATTTCAGGACCGCCTGCTTCCTAAACAAATTTAGGCCTCCAGTATATTATTTGGATCAATATATTCATAGTGGAGAACCACCTCGCTCTGTGCCAAGCCCTCTGCCAGAGATCAATACTCTGAAGCCATCACGCAACATCCTGAGCCTATCACGGACACCCTGGCATCCCCAGGTGACCAATGAGATGGCGAATGGAGTGGCAGTTAACTTGCCGAGACAGCCAATGACATCTTTGGTACTGGGCAGGTTTTCAGAGCGGGAGGAAACTTGACACCACCCAACGGGCCAGTTGTGGGGGAAGAAAGGGTGAGGCCAGGGCGGTCATGCTGGTGCTGCGCTGCCGCATCCCCGTGTGCTTGTCAGGACTCGCCTGGGAACTGGACGTCTAAGGGAGTCTGGCTTCTTTTTTAAGGCTATTAGCTTGAAATTCAAAAACTCGTTAGCAAACAACATTGGGTTTGTATTCTCCTTCATGCATGTTGCTGATGAAAAGTTCAACAAAGATGTTTGTCAACTAAATACTTACATATCTACTCATAAACTCTGTACATTCGGGGCCCGCCTACCCAAAGAAATTAATTCCAATACAAATTAGCAAAGAGAATCATCTTTTTTGTCTTCACAAATGAGTAACACCAAAGTTATCAAACTTATTCTGCAAATTTATTGCACCATCCACAGCAGCAGAAAGGCCCCAGTCTACTGTGACAGATGGCTTTTAAAAGCAGCTGCAGGCTCATGATAACTAATTATATACTTACAGAATCTACTGATTTATTCTCAGAAGGTTTTTTGGTTGACCATTTCACTTCAATGGCATTAGAGGAAAAAAACACAAAATGTAAAGATAGTAGAGTAAAAATACCCTCTTTTTAGTCAACGGCCCTACCAGCAGGGGTCGCTGTTCTAATCTCCGGATGTTTACTTCTAAATATTACTTGGGCCTTCAAGCTCAGCATCATGAAAACCTCAAAACAAGCTGCCAAAGCCATCACGACAATTACAAGTCATTTTTTACAGTGGATCGTTTCGCTTTCCTTTCTTTAAAAAGGTGAAACAGAAAGTATAAAACCCACTTATTTGTTCAATGTATCATATGTGGTAAAATGACAGCACAAAGCCACCATCATCAAGTCCAAAGTGTTCCCCTGCTAGGAGAGAAAAGGAGCCAAATCCATGTCCTATTCTGCCCGCATCCCTGCTTGCTTACAGACATGTGATCAATGATCACCTGCAGGGCTAAGGCAAGACAGAAAACCTAATTACGGCTACTTAGATTGAGGAGCTACTAGCTCAGACGGCACCGAGACAAACAGGGGTGGAGGAAAAGGGCACGGCGCTGTAATCATTGCTCCAAGCAGCTCCTCACGAGCTAACCACTAACTGGAACATTGAGATTGAGCTGAAAGCTATTGCTGACTAAAGATTGTGGTGTTGGCCACTCAAAGGAACTTAAATTGGTATTAATACTCCATGCAACTCTTGAACCACAAAGACAATCACGCATTCATCCAGCATCATCAGATGCTTTCGGTTCTTTATTTTCAAAATACTTTGATACACATCTGAAAAGACGACGAGGTTTTAAATCTTAATGGGCTTGAAAGGTTTAATTTATTTTTCTAAAGCAACATCTATGAACATCAAAAACATATCTTTTATTACATTTATTTATTTTTGGACAAACGTTTTACATTTTGCGGAGTAAATGTGCTCCGTCGGACTTTGGAGAACACAGGAAACGTTTGTGTGACTGATATTTCAGTCCAGCTGACTCCACAAGATCCCTGCATGGTTGGAGCGCGACACAAAAGCACATCAGGTCTTCGGAGGCAGGTTTACAGTAAACAAAGCTTTGTGTGACACCGCAAACAACAGGGGGCAGACACCTGGAGAGCCAGTTTACCAGGCCGGCCCTCTGGATGCAGCATGAGGTCATGGTGCTGAGCCAAGGCCAAGAGAGGGGCTCGAACAAGATGACTCGCCGAGACAGCACCGGACGCAACAACAAACATTTGTGTTACAGAAATAGAAGAGTACGTTGGGATAAAGGCTGACACACTGGTAAAAAATTAAAAAACAGCCCACACATCTTTTCATAGAGAGTTGATGTGGAATTCTTCCTTTATTTCTGTGCTAAGCTCTCTTAGTGTAACCGATTCCATTGGACTCACATGTGTAGTTTGCATGTTTGTGAGAGTGAATGTGTATTTAGCAGCTACATTAACAGGTATGTAGTTGCTACATTTCAAACTTGGGATTGTGATGACTTTGACCAAAAACAAAAAAAACCAATAAAGTTGATGTTTTAAAGTCGTGATCTCAAACGCAGGTTGTGTGCATCGTCGGCGGATGCCTAAAACATGCAGGCTATTTAACAAGACGTCCATGCAGCCGCATTGTTGACATACCTGCTCACATATCTGCCCTTCTGCTAGAAGATTCCACAGGGGGTCACGCCAGTGAAGTATGACCGGACTGCACTTCCTGCTTATCCAAACGTAAACACAGACAGTGTAGAGGACCTGCTCTATCGCCAAAGCTTCCAACCAGAAATGTTTCATCTCCTTTGACAGACATTCAAACACATTAAACACATTCATCTTTGCTGATAATTTACTTTTTCTGCTAGTTCTGTGTTCAGACTTCAAGGGTTTCCGGGGAAAACCTTTTAATACTGTTCTCCTTCACTTCTTGCACCGCGCCTCTCGCTCCCTCTACTTACACACATAGACATCTTCATTCTACAACAGAAGTTTCCGTCTCGCGAGGAATTGCGACACATTTACTGCGTTCTAATTATCAATTTCCATTGTATTCATTTCCGTTACAAGCTGCGTGCGTTCTTGAGTGCGTGACACGGCCGCCCGCTGAAGGATTTTGTGTTGGGGGGTTTATTACTGTTCTCCTTCAATCTGTAACACCAAACATGAACGCGCATTGTTAGATTGCGATGAATATCACTACATGTTTTGTTTGGGAACTATTTTGTGTAGCGCAAAGTTTCGTGTCTGTATAAACAAAGGCGGAGCCTCCTGCCCCGCGTCCTTCATGGGTGTCAGACTCATGGCTACCGGAAAGGTGACAAAGTGTCTGCAGTCTGTTTATTACTGGGCAATATATAATATTCCCATAAGATGTCTGTACCAGAGAGCACAGGTGAAACACGCGTGCAGCTCCAGAGCGGTCCGCTGCAGAAGAATCAACACGCACCCCTAACACTTGTGCGCGCTCCTTCCTACACACGCAGCGCACTGACACACATACACACAGTTATTCTACAACACCTATAGAGTTAGTTGTTACACCGCGCCCCCTGCTGGTTCATCACAGTGATCAAAAATCCCACACCGTCACAGCTCTAGTTATGAGCTGACGCTCAGCAGTTGGCACAGTCTTAAAAATGTATTTATTGTGAAAAGTGATTTAGAGGATTGAAATCTGACATAAAAATGAAAAAGAAAAAAGACTTGGTGGAGGACGCGGCAGCCATTAAGATCCAGCAGAAACAGTTAAAATCCCAGAGACTTCTATAGAGAAATAAACAGCTGTTACTCAAGTTATTTTTTTTGTCAAAATTACCTTTTTTGCTCTGCTACCTTTTCATAAAACGCTCTCGCAAATACTATTGTTTGTCCATTATATATACATATTTTTACTGGAAGTTATTCAAGTCATAAACTGACCGGTCAGATGCCTCAATAAAAGTAGGTGGTGCCTGCTGGCCCCCAAATGTTTGACAGGTTTTGTGTACCCTGATTTCAAGTGGTATGGAGTGTGGACTTTTAAATAGCTCACTCTCGATTGGCAAACGTGGTTGCCATAGAAACGATGACTCAGACCAACGCGGACCAATAACTGCTAACTGACGTCATCTGGCTGAAAAACATGGCGGCGTACATATCATAAAGAAAATGGCAATTTTAAGTTGACTTTGTTTCGTTGGAACCAGAAGAAAGCCACTTTCTTCGGGTGTCATCACACTCACTCCGTCCAGTTCTCATATACAGTCAAATCTTCTGTAGCTAATGAAAGAAATAAGGAGACTTCCAGCCCTTAACGGATGTCTGAGGAAGCAAAACAAGGTTGCATCGCTTTAAGGTCGGACACTATGCTTTTACTAAAGCAAACACAGTGTGCAGAAAATCACATTTACTGCGTTAAGGTATGGAATTTTCTTTTGACTCTGCATGAAAGGTAAAAGTTCTAAAAAAGGTGGAAAAAAAGGAAGGTTTGAGTTTTCAAAATATACAGTGTTTTAATGTTTTACATAATAAAAGTGAAGTCAGCAAACAAATGCTCAGCTTTAGGGTTAGTTCTCAAAGTTTATTTGTGGAAGAAATCTCTGTTAATTAAAATTAAATACACCAACTCAATATTGGCTTCCCTTAATCAGAGTATCATATTAGTTTTCTATAACCAATCTCTTAAAAACAGCATTTATAAGGATCTAAAGTTATTTTTGAACAGATTAAAAATAAAAGTCTAAAATTACCTATACAGCAGCATTTAGTAACTTCGTCATGACAAGAATGATAATCTCGTCTTCAAAAATGCATATTTAATGTTTATTTTATTTACGCTATTTATTTATTAATGGTTTATTCACTGATAAAGCTGAAACTAGCATCCCGTTTGTGCCTCATCATTCGGTTCATTCATCTCCATCACTCCCTCCCACCTGCCTCTCATCCCCTTTCTCAGCCTTAGATTATAGATCACACACACGCGGTTATTTATAGCCCAGGATTCCCACGGGACTTCCTCACACCACCGGGCATCTGTGCAGTCGGTGAAACCCCCCCTGTGTTTACTCACAGAGGCTGGAGAAAGTGAGCCAGCATGCTCAGTCACAGCTCGGACATAATGGCAGGAGATGTCAATGAAAGCCGCTCAAAGGCTTGTGTCATAAAGAACGAGCTGTAATTTGCAGGTATGCGTCAGCCTTCCTGTGGGCCTCGCAGGTGCTGACAGAGCCGTGGGATTGACTGGACAGGTGAGCCCTGAGAGAACGCTTCAGGGAAAGCCACTGGTAGGCAAGAGCAACAGGCCCACGTGTGTTGCATAATAAGCTCAGTGCCAGTAAAGGGGAGTGTGGTGGTTTAGGTGTGTGTCACCACATCTTTGTGTTTGCGACCGGAGCCAGCCAGCCAGCACTCCCACAGGGCAGAATGTGGAGGATTAAACAATCATAAGAGCAACTAATCAAAACACTTCATCAGCCTTACGTGGCAAAGCCAGATTTTATTAGTCAAAGCCAAACCTGAGATGAAGTACAAACATCCTCCAAAGGATGGAGAGTCTCACGGGAGCGAAGATGCAACAACGTGCAAACAAAACTCCTCCAACTCACAAGCTGCATTTGAACTTGTGCGCTTTCCTCCACCGAGACACACAAATGCCCACTTCAAGAACACAATGAACTGTGCGGCGGGGCGAGCGGGGTCTCTGCCATCTGCTCCATTCAGTCATAGGTTGCCCGGAGTGCTGCTGAGCGAGCCGCCATACATCAGTGTCATTCACTAAACGCTGTCACTGCTCACCCACGCAGCAAAAACACAAAACACTCCTCAAGTCCACATATAGAAACATATCCACAGGCGAAGCGAGTGCGTACATGCTGGGAAGCACAAAGGCACTCGCAGATGAGCAGCCTGGGACAGCGTTCACCACACAAGTAAAAAACAACTGAGGGAAGATATCATCCAAGCCCATCCCCACAGGATATTTACACAGTAATACTTGCATAACCACAGCTCTCACCCATCAGTTGTGCCGTTGCCGTCCGCTGCTTGGAGCTTGAGTGTGTGTGCAGATTAACTGAGCGGGGGGAGAAAAGTGAGTCTTTCTCAGCCCAAAGTGGAAGCCTAGCTTGAAAGTCCACAGCGGAGCAGGAAACCCAGCGAGCGGCTGCGCGATCAGAGTCTCCGGCTTGTCCTCCTCTCTCCGCCGATCGCTGCACTGCCCTCCAGCTGCCACCCGCTCCGTCTCTCCGTTCAGCTGGTCCCCTCCCACTCTCCCCTCCCTCGCTGTGACATCAGAGGGCAGTCTCAGGCATGTTGAGGATTTCACCAGCGTCACTTTTTGCCTCCTCATTCAGCAACAGGGCTCGCTGCCTGCCACACACACAGACAGCCCTTTCTGTTCTCTTTTGACTTGTTGCACATGAACGCAGCATCACACATTTCAGACCATGCACAGCCTCCTCAGGCATAAAGGCTCACATGTAAGAAATTTGACGGATAAAAACAAAAGGTTGTCGTGGAGCAATTTTAGGGACAAAGACAAAAGCTCTTCTTAAACATTTTAAACTTCTTTTTACCAACTGCCCCAGAGTCTTTTCTTGTGTCGTTGCAAATACAATCACTATAAACTTATATGACAGGAAATTCTGAAGCAGAGGAAGGTCTGCTGATACCATAAATCCTTAAGATGTGGGTCAGTTGTTTTTTATTTTTGTTTTAATTTCCATTTTTGACTTCCTCTGCTCAACTCTCACCTGGGATCAAAGAGGAACTGGGTGTTTAAAGACCCACTCCAATGAAAATGGTGTTTTTAGTGTGTTCTTACGGCATTTTATACATTTGCATTTGGGATTATTTCTTCATATCCATGTAAATTAGGAGCAGATGAAAATGCTGTCTGAGAAAGAGCATATTTGTGATGTAAAACAAATAGGTGGGGCCACAAGCTCCCTGCTCCGCTCCATTCTGATGCATCCACTTGCAGACGACTAGATCCATGTTTGTCTTAGTTTTATCTCGTCTGAGCTCAAAACTGTACGGCTCCAATATTTCTCGCCATTTTTGTTGCACCGGTAATGTTAGGTTAGGGTGTGAGGGTTTGTAGGCTAAATGCAAAATAAACAGAGAGCACCCACCAAAATGGGGGTTGTTCTCTGCCACAACTCAGAGGCAACTTTCTATTGATCTACTGCCGATCTGCAGAAACTATGTTCTAGGAAACAACACATGTATCTTGATTTTTTTTGCTACAAATAGCATAATTATAAAAGACCACTGGGAAGGCTTTATTGGTCTTTAAACACTTTGTTCCTATATCAAGGCGTCTTGCTAACACACCAAACTTTTAAGGAAATACAGAGAAAACATTGAACATTTTCAAACACTGTATTTAAATAGGGACAGTGTGGCACCTAGGTCAAGCCATGTGCCTGAATGAGCCTCGGTTAGAAACCGCGGCACAAACAATCCCGATAAAGTCTTAGAACTCCAGCACTGAAGACGCTGGGAGGCAAAGATTATCTGATAAAATCTGTGTGGCAGAGCCAAAGGCTCCTCAGGGCCAAACCGGGAGGCAGATCTTTGGCGTCCAAGTTGGAGCTTGTTTGATAACAAAAGTAACTGGAACCAGACATAGTTAACCAAGAAATCACAGCAGGCTTGTTACACAAGAAAATCACTCCAATGTTAAATGGACCAACTTAAACACAAAAATAAACATGTTTCTGTTTCTTTCTAGGGCCAGATTTACATCTTTATCAACTCCACATGAACTACTTCCAACATTTTTATTTTATCTGATGTTTTAATCTCACACGTCTGCACTCTTTTGGAGTTTTTTTTTAAACAGATTATAAAGTTCTGACTTCAACAAAACCCTTTTAATGCTCTTTTAACATCAGTATCGGTTGTTTTTTCCTAATCAGTTCTAAACCAATGGTCACTTGACCACATCTCCAATTCAAAGGATAAAATCTCTTTTTTTATTTTTTATTAAAGGTTGGCTCTTTCACTTGTAGTCACTTTTTCAAAGGGCAGATTTAAAAGGTTTTTGTAATGACCTCTGATGAACAGAAAGCACAAGTGCTTTATGAACGTCTGCAGCTGAACAATCTGAAGGTTTGGAAAACTATGGATCAATTGTTTCTTTTAACTTAACAATATGTAGGATTTTAGTGATAACAGCGCTCTTGTCTGCATGCACTGAGATTTACTGTTTGCACAGCAATATATCTTAGTATGGCTGTTGGACACATTAAGATTCGATCAATAAAAAAATAGAGGTGGTTTCTTGTGTACATGAGGTTTTGGAACCGAGCATAAAAACGTGTCAAATGTTTCGTTTGTTCGGCATTCAGCAAAAAATAACTCAGCTTAGCAATAAACTGCAGTTACTGTAGTTAACCCTTTCAAACTGGGGTCAAAGGTGGGGGGGAAAAACACCAGATTATAAATTAATTCAAATAAAAAGGGAAATAGTTTTTAAATCAAAAATACACACTTTAAACTTGGAAAAGACAAATCTTAAAAATGTGGGGAAAAGAAAATTAAATTAAATATATGAATATATAATTCAAATTTAAAGAAATACTGACAACCTATAGTTAAAAAACTATAAACCAAATTTTAAAATAGAAATGTTTATTTGTAACATGTATAGGTACAAGTTTGTTTCTTTGTTCTTTCTCTCTTGACTCTTAGTTCTTAGTTTACAGCTTCAATTCAGAATTTTCATTTTGTTCAGCTTAATTCCTAGGTGCGGGGCTTTGAGCTCATTGAAAAATGTCTTTGTCAAAAATGTCAAATTCAGATTCACAAACTGGTTTTTCATTCTGATCCTAATTTGATCCCATTCTTCACCTACAGTGTCAACGTACTTTGAATTTCCGTAACTCCTGAATCATTTACCCAACCAACTGATTCTGACTCAGATAAAAGCAACTTCGGTCTTATATTCACACCTTACAGCATGGAAGTGTTTTAAAAACAGCTAATTCGGACTTGGAGAAAAGCAGCTTTTCGGTTGGAATCACATTGACTGCATGAAATTGCCAAAGAGTTACAGTGGCTGGAAGAGCAACACCACTGACAGCTCACTTATCAAAGGTTAACATCAATCTTATTGAATGAAACATAATCCTGAAAAAAACAGAACCAGGAAGTCAGTGAAAAGACTCGAGCTATTTCCACCAGATCTGTGTTTTGTCAACCGAAAATGGAGAGGAGTATGAAGCTCAGCCCGGTGTGTTTGCATGTGAATGCTGGGTGGTCTGATACTGTGCACATGTTTGCTGAAGCTATTTTTGAAGTCTTGTGTGGAATCCAGAAAGCCCAGTTTTTGTTTGATCTGACAACGTGCCCCCCCCCCCACCACCACACAAACACACACACACACACCTGTCTGTGGTAAAGTTCTGCCTTATCGACTGGTTGGACGGCGCTGACGTCAAAGGCTTAGCTGAGCTCCACGCGGCCATGACACTGATAACAGCTAATGCCAATTATCCCAAACCACAATGGCACACACAAACGCAGACAAACACAACTTCATTTTTAGAACAGGGAGGTTCACCTGGGAGGGAGAGAGCAGCAGTTGACTTGCGATTTGCACCAACAATCTATATATGGAAACGAGCTGTTGAGTAAGAACAGTGTTCAGTTAGCTGCTAAAACCCATTTTTCATGGCTGCGTTACACAGTTCTTTGCAGAAGTGAGAGTAGTGGTAGGATGTGGATGAAGGAGGGAGCAGAACCAGAGGGAAGGGGGTTCCTCCTGCTGAGGTTCTGGAAGTCACAAGACCAACACAGAACAAAAAAAACAAAAAAAGAAAGAAGGAAAATTACGCAAACTGACTTGTAAGTACATGTAAACCACACCCATCAACACACCAGCAATGTCTGCAACAGCACTCTGGATGTGAAGCACCATGACATGTGACATAAAGGATACACAGCCTAAAAAATTACATATATATTTTCTACATCATCTACTACCTACTGAGGGCTTTCAAGGAGTCTGTCAAAGTTTGTCATTGGGCTACCCAACAAGATATCAAAGGAACACAAACCCCCCCAGTCCAGTCAGATTACATCCAGGAGAGAAGCTACACATGCAAAAGCAGAAAACTTGGCAAAACAAGAATTTAGCTGAGAGGAGCTGAACTGTTTATATGTCAACTTGATGTAAACACCATCATGCAACATTCCATTGTTTTCCTATGATGGGTTTAAAAGGACAAACAAGAGAAGCAGTGGAATACTGTTTTTACTGAACATCTCTCTGCTAAAATCACATCATTATCATCTAATAGCATATTTACACTTGTTTTTTATGTTCCTTAATATGCAAGGTCCCTTTCTTAATAAAGACATGTTCAAATCCTAAGTTTTGGTCAAAATCTTTATGATTTGCATCAGAAACGGAAAAAAAATAATCAATTAAAGTTTTTACCCCCATTTTCTTTAATGTTACAAAAACAAAAAACAGTCTTAAAGCAGAAATTTGAGTATATGATTTGAGCTTAATATTGAAAGGCTGCATCTGCTTTCATCTGCAGAACTATTATGCTGCGTTCACACCGCATCCAGATCGAGCCCGCTTCCAATGAAAAGTCTATGTAGGTGCACACATATGCGCGTTCCGGGCTTTGGCGTTCAAAACTTTCGTGTTGACACGTTGCTACGCAGGTTTTTCAGTTACTGTTTGGGCTCTACGTACAAAACGCAACACCATTTAATGCATGACAAAAGTTAAATCAGCTGAACTATAACCAATCAGCTGCCCGGATTTGGCAACGTCTTGCATAGGTAGTGTTGTTTTCACTCGGAAGTAATTAAAAAAAAAATTGAACATGGAACAGAAAATTAATAAGAAGAATTATATGACACAATATAATGGAATGGAGCTGTGAAACAAAAAGCTTTCAACATTTTGCACCAAGATTCTTGAGGTGACTACAAGCACTAGTACTAGTTGGTGACAGACCTGTGTAAACACTATATGCTAAAAGTGAGTTCAAGAGCCCAACGTACCACACATGCCCAGTGTGTATGTAAAATAACAAATATGTACTTAAATTGGTGCCCTTTAATCTATAAAAAATAGTAAAATAAATATGTATATATATATAATTTTGGTGGGTAAAATTGGATTAAATGGAATAAGAATAAAAATGTCTACAAGATAAAATCAATTGATGTGTCAGCCGTTCTCACAAAATAACAATCTAAAAGTTCTTCTTTAATATGCCGCTTATCTACATCTAACACTTGAGAGAATCCTGAATGCAATCAGTAAAAACCAAACTGCTCCCAGGAAAACAACAAACCGCTGCATTGTTTCCACAAAACAGATTGCTCTGATAAGTACAGTTCCAGTCTCCAGCAACAGAGGCAGAACGCAGCAAGAACTGGGCCTTGAGCAAACGTGATGAGTGTGAAGGACTTGAGGAAAAAGCCGGTCACATGTTTGTCAATGGAGATTAAAGCTTTAAAAAAAATGGCATTAAACCTACAGACTTTATGAAGGAAGCAAAACTAGAAGTGCTCTGATGTGGAGCAGAATGAGACAGAAGAGACGACGCTGAAGAACGTCGGACATAAATATCTAGAGTCTGCCTCAGAGTCAGTGTGCACATGTGCCTTAAATATTGCATGTGGCATAAGGATTGTGAGGAATGCAGAAATACACAATGTGGCAACCAAGCAGACATGGCTGATGAATAAGTAATAGGCGGCGTCCAACTTGAGTTGCACGCACACACACACATGCACAACATAAACACGAGCCGCCTCATGCTTGTGGGGGAAGAACTCTTTTTTTATTTTTTTTTATTTCACTTGTTCCCCTTTCCAGTGACTGGAGGGGAGGGATGGTGGTAGATTGCGTTTTTCATCCATCTCCCTTGGGGACTTCAGAGTCGACTCCAAATATGTGAGATACCGTGTCGTTTATTATTGATTAGAGTTATTTATAATACACACACTCTTGCTACCCCCGTCTTACACCCACATCTGCTGTCTTATCTCACTGGCTGACTGGGATTGGTATTTTGAACAAGCTCAGACAGCAGAAAATAAAGCTGAAGTGAACCAGCGGTTCTAAAAATAAATGTTTTTTTGGGATGCTCGGTTTAACAAACAATGGAAGTGGTTTTTTTTGGGGTTTTTTTGGGGGGGGGGTATTTTTGGGGTGTTTATAAGTTTGAAGTAAATGAAGCACAATGAGGGAATGTACTAATGCAATGCTCTTATTCCCAAAGTAGAATCCAACACTAGGTAGGCTCAGTATTCCATTTTTCTCAGTAAAGAAAGACATATTTTTGACAGGTTTATCTGAGAACTGAAGGTGGGACCAGGTAACCCAGACTGTCCTAAAATAAATCGCTACATTTTCTTTTTTTGTGCACATTTTATGTAAATAATGCTTTGTGCAATGGTGTAATAAATCCTCTGTTGATAATCAATAAGAACTTCACTTTTGTTACTTGGTAAATAATCTGCACTTGTACTTATATTGTATTAATAAGTATTAATAACTTAAAATAGATGTTCAGAACTGGAAAATGGCAACAAAAATAGTTTAGTTCAACTTTACATGGGTGGGATTATATTGCTTCTTCCCTTTCAAGCAATTAATCAAAGTATTTGAGAATCATTTTATTTATGGATTTAATATTGTATGTATAGATGCAACTATTGGTATTTATGATTAGGAGCAATTATGTCAACCAGATAGTATCATTTTCTTTTTTCTTATTGACTAACATCCCAAATAGGCTTGATCTATTTATGTATTTTTAATTGTCTTGACCTTGTAAAGGGAAAGTCGGGTTTTTAATGAAAATAGCATGAAATAAACCAGCCAATCAATCATCAATGAAAGAATAATATTTTAAATATAAAGTAAACCATCAAAGTGACTGTCTCTACTACAAGCCTCCTAAGGCAGAATAGCAAATGGATCGCGATGTGGAGAAACGGGTATAACCCTACTAACTTGCACGAATGTTGAAATTTTGTAACCATCCTAAATCTGATGAAAAAACTTTTAAAACATTTTTAATATTTTGAAACTAAAGATAAATAAAGTCATATCTGGATAAAAAGACTTTAACTTGATAGTTAGTCGACCTCTTTGCAACTTTATCCGCCTTCATTGATCCTGAAAAGGTTTCATCTTGTATGTGGAGGGTTCATGAGGGTCAGATCTGACGCCAGCTCAAAAGGTTCTTCTCCATTCCAGTTTGGGTCTCTATGTAAAACAGTCAAGTTCTTATAAATTAGATTTCTTTTACATATGTCGGTTTTAAACCATTTGCTTTGATTTGAGCAGTGTCAAACATTTTGATCTGCTAAAGCAATAGGATGCCGTTTGCTGAAAATATTGAAAATGTACCCCTTACTATTAACCTTTTTTTCTTTTATAAAGTTCATACTTTACTAATTAACACATTATGTGATTTTAAAAAATTTATGCAGAAAAAGCAAAGAATAACTGCAAAAATCCAACACACTCAGGTTGAGAATATAACCAACTACCAAAGAAACCTGCAGACAGCATCCTTTTTCTAAAGCCAGACAGTCCAGTCTTACAGATAATGCTGTCCTGGTATTGGCCAAACCCACACTGGCGCATCTGACTGCACAACAGTTGGGAGAGAGATTTGTTGTTGTTGTTGTTGTTGTTGTTTTAATCCAACATGGATCTAAGAGTGCTATAAAGACGGAGGCATGACGGTTGTTGATGTAAATCCTGCATGTTGTTATTGATTTTTTATAGAGCATTGGTCACATGTTTACACCGCACTCCTAAGCAGTTGTTCGATTGTTCTATACCTTACGCAGTCTTCTATTTTTGTGCTTGAAACTTTATTTCTACATTCTCATTTTACCAACAACAGTGTGATATAATTTGGGATTACACATTAAAGCGGCACGCTGTCAGAGGATGCTGATCCAACTGTTTCACTTTTCAGCATGTCCCTTCAGGAGTCTCCACAGCAAATCAGTCTTTACTGATTCACACGACGTTTGGCAAAGAGTTTTACACCGGATGCCCTTCCTGACACAACCCTGTATTTTCAAGGCACAGGGAGACCCAGATGGGCAGCAGCGCAAAGGGTCTTACCTATATATAACTCTTCCCAAGGATTTCACAAACTGTTGCTGGTGTTTTGGCCCATTCCTCCAAGCAGATCTCCTCTAGAGCAGTGATGTTTTGGTGCTGCCACTGGACAACACAGACTTTCAACTTCCTCCAAGGATTTTCTATGGGGTTGAGATCTGGAAACTAGCTGGGCAACTCCAGGTGTGGGTTCGCTGTCAATTTTTGTTATTGACCAATTACTTACCTACCCCATCATTTACAAATGATTTCTTAAAAAATCAGACAATTTAATACTTCTTTTTTTTCATTTTGTCTCTCATAGTTGAGGCTTGTAGTAGAGATTCAAATTACAGGTCTCATCTTTTTGAGGACTTGCACAATTGGTGGCTGACTAAATATTTCTTGCCCCACTGTATATTGGGTATTTGCAATTTTGTCAGATTGTCCAAATCTACAATTCCAAAATCCGGTGCCCTTAAAATTCCCCCAAAGTCTGCGAAAAAATGGTGCGCATTAGGGGTGTGTATTGGCAAGAGTCTGGCGATACGATACATATCCCGATATGCGCCCCACGATACGATACGTATCCCGATATTTTACCAAAACATATATATATAAAAATTGAATGAATGAATGAATGAATGAATGAATCATAATGTTAAGCACTGCAACAGTATCTCATAAATAAGTTGCATTTACCAAAGCAAATTCATAGTGCTTTTATTTTGGTAAGTTAAAATATAGAAAGGGAACAGTCAACATTGTCTGATTTCCACAACAAAAAATTTTTCAGTATAAGAAAAAACAAAGGATGAATGTGCCTTAACCAATAAGTTTCTATTGGGGAAATAAAATGCTGTTTCTTTTCAACATTGCTTAATGTAGCTTCCATCCAGTACTTTTAAACGGTTCAGGAGCCTGAATGGTGCTTCAAAAATAAAATAAAGGGGGGGGGGGGGGGGGGGGCACTGATTCTCTCCAGAAACAAAAAAGGTGTGAAGAGGCAGCATGACAGAATGAAGGAAAGTTGCTTTATGTGACAAAGAAAGTGCTTTGTTTACATATCAGAGTGCTCTGCTGCACCTTTGCAGCCACGATTCTCACACGGGGAAGAAAAGTAAACCTCCTTGCCACGATGTCGGCCTTTTTTCAGAGCGTTGTACACATCCCTCTAATCCATCAGTTTACTAAACTAGAATCTGTTGCTGGGAGGTTCTGCAGAACTTCGGCCCGCTTTGCCGATAGCATTTTAGCCGATGCTAAGCGCATTAGCCTATTAGCCGCTGCCGTGCTTCATTATCTATCTTGTTTATCTGAGCCGCTAAAAAGCACAGCAATCCACTTTTATATATGTTACTGGCAGCAACATGGCTCAGAGTTTCTGTTTGGTATCCATCCCACGTAAAAACTAAGTAGTTCATGCCTCAACAACGAAACAAGCTGCCTCTAGCTACTGTCTTCCTGTTTTTTTTGTGCAGAGTAGAGCTTATCAAAGAGGTTACGTGTGTTCTGCTGCCAACTAGCGGTCGGAGGGTGAAGTGGAAAACAAGAGTCAGACGCTGAAGAACGCTCAGAAATAATTAAAGAAATATCGTCCTGGCAGCATTTTGAATCGAGTACAAGTATCGCCAAATGAACTATCGCGATATTTTGCTGCATTGATTTTTTTCTTTTTCTAACACCCCTAGTGCGCACTGATGCTTCCTTGATTGCTTCATATGGACCACAATGCATTGCATTTGAAGCATTTGTTACTTGGACAAAACATATCTAATTTATTTAGTATAAATCATCTAAGTTTTCATCTTCGGAAAACAGTGGATTCATAAAAAGTCTTTATAAAATATTCATATCGTTAGGTTTTTACTTCTGTAAATGTGTGATGTCAAATATCAGTGAGCGAATTCGCACATAGCCCTGGAGATTTTCTCAGCCCATTGAACCAGGGCTGTTCAATGTTGATCCTTGAGATCTACCAACCCTTGTTGTCAACCTGTCCCTGCCCTCCTCGCTGTTAGTTCCTCAAGTCAGGTGTGTTCAGTCATTCAGAACTGAAATCACCTAATCCAGCTAATTTAGCAGCAAAGAGGGCAAGGATAGATCTCAAGAACCAGGGTTGGGCAGCCTAGACCAAACCTAATTCTAAAATAATTAGACAGATTAGATTGAAGAGTTTTAATGTTTTCTGAATGATGTTGGACAGGTTTACCAAAAAAAAAAGTAAGTGTCAAAGTAAGGACAGAAGTTATGTTGTGTACACACACAGCTCATGCTATAAAAAGTGAATTTCTAAAACAAGCATTACAACTCCTCACTGGTTAATTATGGAATTTAAACAAACAGGAGATATTTCATTTTACCTGAACAGATTATATTACAGAAGTAGTTACATTTTCCAATAGGGATGCCAGAATTAAAAGTAGTAAGAGTGAATCATTGCATCCTTACTGCTTACATTTACTGCATACTGTATGTTTATGTTGAAATCTAATATATTACACCAAGCTCATTACATGCCAACTGAAAGGGTTTTCTTCATGTTACTTGCTTATTAGGAAATAAAAAAGGGTATTTCTGAATGTTTTGTTTTGTTGTTTTTATGTAATACACAGATCATATATTGAAACTAAACAAAACTGTGACCCAAAAACCAAAGTTTGAACAAAATCATGATGAAAGTGAATCGTTGCATCCCTGTAATCCAGTCAAATTATGTATTTTGCAGTTCAAATGCAAAAAAAAGAAAACCTCAGCACATCAAAAATGGATTCTTCTTAAAAAAGGGAAAGGTTTCAAGGGGCATCGCAGACAGCCCTTGTAGTGAGGAATTCCTTTCATTTATATTTTACACCCTCTCCTTCCATCCCAATGGTAATGTCTGTCTGGGCCGGATCGCACCAGACAGAATGCCATTAACTGGAAGTGATTCTAAGCTGAACTTATGAGAGATGTCGGCGCCCCATGTTGTTACCTATGCTCTTAAAATATAAGAGGTCATTGGTGGAACCCCCTATTTCAGCTTCATCTACTTATGCAATACGATTTAGTAAGGGACGAAAATAAAAGCTGGTTAGATTTCACTGACGTTTTATAAAACCACATCAAAATGTGGACAATTCCATCTGCAAGCTGTGTCCTGAAAGATCACAGCCAATTCAATGATCTGAAAAGTCAGTTCAATATTTTAGTAAATGATCTTTTATTTACATCACTTGTGACGAAGAGAAAACTGCTAGTTTTATTGCAGATTTACACAATTCTGTACAAAATGTTCAATATTTTAACAATATCCACTTTAATTTACATAGTTGTTGAAGGCAAATCGCAGGCTTCTGATTATTTTCTATTTCTTCAGTTAAATGAGTTTGCGGTCTATCACTGAAAGCCTTGCCGTTGCCATTAGTCTGTCTGTAATAAACGCCTTTTCCCGGACCAAGAAAAGCCCGCCTCAGGATCCAATAGTGTCATGGCCACATGCTACATAAAACCCTCGCCAGCAAAAAGCAAAGGTCTGCACCTCGGAGTGGTCATCTATAATAGATAGCATTCATAGAAGACTTCTAGACCTATGTGGTCATGGTAGGGCTTTTAAAAGCCTCTACAAAACTTGTCTCTGCATTAGCATCCAAGTTTGACAGGAAGGGAAAGACCGACTTGTATCCCACCTAAGGTTAGATATGGATTAGAGAACTTGCTGTTCACAAGTTTTGTTAGCTAGTATTATCGCTTTTTTGATGTGCAGACACAAAAGATATACAGACAAACAAAAGCTGTGATTCAGACACCGAGTTTCAATGTTAAGTCAATGGTACAGACGCGATTTGAGGCCCTGCAGGGTGATTGGAACATCGGGCACGGCGTGGTGGTCTGGTAGCAGTGCAATTTGAGTGGCGTGCCATGGCGCGTCCAGACTTCAAATATTTGAACTTTGTTATTTGAGCTTGATACGTCTTTATCTCTTTGCAGAGTTGTCACTTATATCCTTGGTGCTAGACCTTTTAAGACAAAAATGTCTTTTTCATGAAGAAAGTTTAGTTTTTTTCCACAGCTTTAATTTAATGCATATTCATAATATAGTGTTTTATATGCTTACACTTGGCTTTGAATTCTCGATTCTTGTCCACACACAATTCTTGAGTTTCATGTAAGTGTCGAAAGAAGAAAAATGGGCCGGAAACTTCCAATTATCCCATAATACAAAGCCGCCTTCAGGCAGTTTTTCTTGTTTCTATAAATAACAGTAAACTTCAACTGACTTAAATTTTTTTCCACAATTGATGTCAATGTTAATGTTTACTAAAAATATAAGTAAATGGTCCACATTTACATAATATTTCTCAAAATATTATATTTTCTTTTCTTAAAAACCTTTAAAACATTGTTTACTCTTGCCAGCCTAATGGGGTCTGTTGGCGCCAAGGTTTTTTGTTTTTTTTTAACTTGAGGATGTTTTTTAGGTTAATCCTTTCCAAACTGTTTGTACAACCTTCAAAAATTATAAAATTAAGGTGAATGCAGACTTGACAAAAGTATTTTTTTTTAATTTGTTAAAATTGTGTGATCTTAAATCTTTTTTAAATTGCCAATAAACAAACTCTTGCACAGTCAAAGCAGTAGCAACAGATCAACAACTAAACTGGTTCTAACCTCAGACTGTGCAAATTAGAGTCTGGCCCCAAATATGCTTTTATGGTGGATGTCCCAACCCCCTTGCATTTACCAGGACTTGGGACAGGCACAGGAAAACACAATACCTGGTGTCCCCAGCCATTTCCTCCCAAGGACTGACCATGTTTTTCTTTACTGACTGTTTTTAATGAACTTTTTTTTAAATACATTAAGTAAATAAGCCATATTTTTAATGGAAATTTAGGGTTTCTTAAATAAATAGAACAAAAAATTAAATGTCGGACATCAGGAGTTGCCACCACTTGTTTGTAAAAGAATTCAATATCCGTCATCCTTTTATTTTGCATCTAAAGTTGAAATGTGCTATTTTCTCAGAACTTAACCCTGGGACAAGCAGGAAAAGTAAATTACCCCAAGCCATATGCAATATTTATGACTGGGGAACATGGTCAAATCAAATCCAGCCTCAACATTCACGCACAATCCATCTCCCAGCCAACTGTAGTCCTCAGAATAATGTCACCCAGGCAAACAAAGTAGGTTAAAGAATTGACTGTTCTGCTGGAAAACAAAAACAAACCTGACTGTATCCACTGAATCCTGTTTAAGACCCCAAGAGCATGGAATAATATGTCTACTTTAAACCCGAGCTGACAAGAAAGCCATAACCTCAGGCTAAACGTAGTTGGAAACTAATAAATTAGTCTGTACCTTTACGGAGGATTGTCTTTTCTTTTATTTCAAACAGTTGAAATAGCTTTTTATCAGCTATTATCTTCCCAACTCCCCAAAATCTTATGTTAGGGAACAGTTAAGCAGAAGTTCAAGACATCGATCTGCAGAAACTATGTCCTAGAAAACAACACAGGTTTCTGAATTTTGGCTAAAAAACAGCAAAATCATAATTCAAAGACCACCGGGAAGGATTTTAAAACAGATCAACAGATGATTGGAGTGGGTCTTTAAAACAGCACCGGTGAAAGTAATAATAAATAAATCAATGAAACACGGGGAAAGGGAGAAGTTTAGCTCACTCAAGAATCTGAACCAACATAAACGCACTTATTAGGACTAACAATGTCAGGATTTTGGCCAAACATGCACAGAGACACAAAAGCACATGCCAGTGAGACTGGAGGGGGGCGAGCGGTGTCTGGCAGACAGACAGATATCTGGTCGCGGTGACCTGCAGTCTTTTGGAACACACCTCGTCCTCTGCCTCCTCACATTAATCATGTCTCCCTTTCACTGCGCTTCCTCTATCCTCTGTCGGTGCGACGCGTCCGTTCCAGTGATCCCATAATGATGAGAAAAAGTTATGCCGGGGACAGTTCTGAATGAAAAGGTTCATTTAAGAAAACACTTCATACCCATTAAGTGTCCTTGTAAAGTGCACAGACACAAATCACAGTTTTGTGCATAGAAGAGCCGACAGAAATAGGTGAAGTCCAATAAAGACTTGTTTTTTCTCCCCACTTTTTGATTTCCTTTGCAGAGTTTTCAAATGGTAATGAAGCAGATATTTGCATAATGTGTCTTTTCCTCATCCCTCTTCTTAAGCTTTTTCTGCTTATTCAGACCCTCTTCCCAAATTGCTGTCCTCCACTCTTTGCCATCCCTACACCCCCCCTCTCCTACCCCATCCATCTCCATTCATTACATTTATACCTTCTGCAGCTCCTTCCCTTCAAACCACTCACATGTTTTTAAGTGCTCATAGATTATTGACAACTTGAATGATAAGATAAAGTGTTCGGGCGCAGTCGGATAGCTGACTGATTGGTCTGCTTCCTCCTGTGCGAGCCTCTCTTCATCCTCTGTCAGTTTGTGCACAGCCTCACATTTAACTTAATCTCAGGGCTGTGCTGGCAAAATATGCACTTTAGCACAAAACTTGGGGGGGGGGGGTGTAAAACCCGTGCAGGTACAGATAAAAACAACAACAAAGCTCTTCTGTGAGCCACAAAACCACTTGTAGTCCACATTATCTGTCACTTCTGCTTCTTCTCCCACTCTGTTGTTTTTCCATCCTCTCCTCTTAATTTGTCTTCATCTCTCGTCCTCCTTCCTCATGGCTCCTCTCACCTTCCCCTCCCTCCTCCTCACTCCCTGCAGCGTCTGTGCTCTGACAGTTATGTGTGAGTGGAGCGTGGGCTGCTGCTAATTTGTGCAGAGTGGGAGAAAGCTGTTTTGGCTCGCAGAAAAAAAAAAAAGCCCAGTTTAGCCTGCACAGTGGGATGGATGGAAGGGTGGATGAATGGGTGGATAAATGGACTAATATGCCACTCAAACACAAACACACTTGGTTTTTACTCGTTGCCGTTTTCTAATGTCACGTGCATTCGGGCTCCAGCAGATGCTCAAATTGACATTCACTTTAGGGAGAAAGTTGTTCTAAAAGATTCCTCCGCTGGCAGGTACCTCCTCCTCCTCAAAACAATTTAGTCATCCTGTTTAATATGCAGTCAAATCTGTCTCCATCAGTCTTCCGCATCTTCCTTAACAACTTCTGTCCTCTTTTTAAATCCCATTTGCATGAATCATTCACTCTTATTGACTCCCAGTTCGCATTTCATCCAAGCTTTTGAACAATTGACAACCACATGCCACCGACTGTTGGCTCTAAGGTCAGCGGCGTGGACGGCCCGAGTCTCCGCGTCACCGCTGAGACCACGCAAACACACCTATGAACTCACAGGAGGGATCTCTGCTGCTTTTGGCATTCAGATAATTCATTCTAACACATTTTCTGAATGTGTTACTATAGCCTTCTACTGTGCTTTTTCCAGTAAAATGTTGTTGTCCTTTCTCTGGCAGACTTTAAATGATTTGTTATTCTTGGAGTTGCAAAAATGACTCGTTTCGAATACACCCAATAACCAAATCTTTGGCTATGAAGAACACAAACTGTATTCTATTTAGTGTGAGAGGCGAATAATACCAGGATGGAACCAGACACAAAATCTTTTTGCATAAATGGATAACTAAAAAAATTAACCGTCAAGTATCCCTTTATTCATTTATCCCGAAAAAACGTCACTTTTTACAGGAACATTTAAAATATATAATAATATATGTAAATTAGTTTTGCTGCTTTAATTGTTATCGGGATCTTTAATATGTTTTTGCATCGAGTGATCTACACTTTAGGGCCACCGTACTACTAGTACTCAGGTGAACATGGCTACATCCCAGTAGAAAAATAAAAAAAAAAGACTTTATAGGGAACCTATCCATCCATCTGTTTTCTAAACCCGCTTGATTTCTCTCAGATTCCCACGGTTGCTGGAGCCTATCCCAACTACTGTTGGATGCAGGCGGGCTACAACCTAGACAGATCAGAATTTAGGAACTAATTTGAGCAAATTTTGTATTTATTGTATTTGTATTTATTGTGCAGGTAATCTTTGGTATACTTGTAATATTTTGCCTTTTTTTCCCCCAATCTTTTTATTCCTGAATCCCATTTGAGCATCTTCAGGGTCCAGTCAACATTCACACGTACATGTTTGCAGGAAATTGATCATAAAATTCTGTAAACTTGTATGAGTCAGAAATACTTCCAATGTGGAGTCGACACAAGAGAAAAACAAAATGTAAAATCTCTCCAACAGAAAAACATATGGGATTAATCTCTAATTATTGTTGAGCCACAAAAACAGGCACTTCTTTCAAACCAAAGAACTGTAGTAGATTTTTACAAAAACATAAAGGCCTTCAGTTATCTCGCTGTTTCTCAGGGTGCTTTTTCGCCCACACATTCACCATATTTTTGTTTCACATTTTTCTCTTCCTCTCAGCAAGAAGTCAGTGAAATGACCTGCAAATCCCAAAATCATTCAATCCATTAATTTTCACTATAACTTCTAAAATGCAGCTGTGTTGCACATTTATACCAAGAAAAATGCACCAAAGAGAGTTTGATTATGAAAACAGGCTCCTTCTGGATTTGGACCAAGTACACAAATATTACTATATTTCTTCATAAATGCAAATTATGTTAACCTATCATATCATGAAATAGCCATCACTCCTCACAGTCGCCAACTGTATACATTTAGAGCAAACTGTTGGCCTTTGCTATGAATTATTCGAACCAACTGAGGATATAAAAGTTTGGCCTGAAAGAGAACAAATTGATGCCAACATAGACTTTCATTTGCATGGTGCAGCAGGTGCATCCGAAAGATCAACAGCATTGAGTCGACAGGAAGTGAGAAAGAAAAAAAATAAGCCCATCAATTTTCAAAATAAAAGATCTCATGGGAACTCCAAAAGCAACTTTTAAAGGAAACTCACCTTCTAATTCAAATGAAGAGCAGTTGCAAATGTAAATGCAGACAGAATAAAACCATTTCTAATTAATGGTTGAATCCAACTTTCTGTTCATTTAGCAAATTGACTGATTTCTAGCTGTCTTCATTATATTGGTAATGGTAAATGGCGTATACTTATTTAGAGCCCAAAGCACAGTCCCATTTACTTGCAGATTCACACACTCATGGCAGCCTTACATGGCGCCAACCTATAACCACCAAGGACAATGTGGGGTTCAGTGTCTTGTCCGGATGGTTTGGCACATTGGCTGGTCAGGATGAACCGGACCTGCAATCATCCAATCAGAGGTTGACTGCTCTACCATTGAACCACAGCCTATTGAAGCTATTTTAGTGTAATAACACTAAGTCTGGGTTTCAAATCACCATTTGCATTATGCAATCTCACTTAAAACCTTTATGTGCAGAGCTGAGAGACTCAGATACGAGTCATGGTCTTTGGTAGACTGCCACTTTTGAAAATAGATAATACTGTGGATGAAGCTCACCCTTGGTTTCTTCATGGAACTGAACAACCGCCTGCACTCTCTACCTTTTTTAACTTAGACTTTAAATTCAACTTTTTTTAAATGAAAAATGACTTATATGGTCAGATTTCGCTGATTAGAACAGTCTTGGCCATCTGTTTCATGTGAGAAAGCCAGGTGTTATGTAGTTTGAATCAGTCAGGTGATGCATTATCATTAAAGGAACTCCCAGAAACGCCTAACCAAACATTGTAGTGACAACTTAGTCACAGTCTGGACTGCAAAGAGAACAAAGAGCTCCATAGATGACAGTGAAACAAGTAACATGAGTCGCTCTGCTGCCTCCAATGTCATGACATGAAATGTATAACTTGTCAAAACAGCCAGTTAGTCTGGTCTTCGTGCTTCTTCTGCTCAATAAAGATAGATATATATAAGATGAGATGGGCTTTAGAGCTTGCTGTACCTGCTCCTTTACCATACGTGCACTCCACGTATGGTATTGGCTGGGTTTGTTTATCCCTCCTGCTGTCCTTTATACATCCCATACTTTAAGCCTTGGTCACCCAGGTTTTTGGGTTGTCCGCCCCCCATGGAGGGTCGCACAGACAAGCAGCATCCTAAGAGGAGTACAGGTGCGTCTTGCAGGGCCCCTTCAGGCTCAAACGGCCACTTCAACGGACGTCATGAAAATGGAATGCAAGTCTAAGATTGTCCTAAGTTTGGTGTTTCGTTACGTACGTGGAAGTCGCACGCACTTATGATGTACAGGTGATACTGTAATATGGTGCTCATACGCCACACTGTAGTAGTTAGTAAGGTGCGAATACCGCCCCCCTACCCCCCCTCACTACCCCCCCTCACTGAATGCGCATAATGATGCATGCACGGGGTGTGCGGGTGATACCTTAATGCACTGCCTCATTATGGTGCAAGGAGGGCGCACTTATCACATGAGCAGCACTGACGAACTGTTGCGCAATGTGCAGGAATTGGGGGTGAAAAAAAATCACCCACCCCCACGTGCCTTTGTCTCACCTACTTCACCCTTACTCATGCATGTTGTTCAAGTGTTTGTCACGACCTGCTGTCAACAGCCTATCTGTAGAATAATATGTGCATGAACATTATCACTTCACAGGTCCACTGAGCGGTCTACAACCTTAATATTTTGTGCCACCTGCGTTCTTCATATGGGTTTGCCAGTTTTTCGCTCGCTCGCTCGCGGACAGTCCGCATCCACCCGTGAGGGCAGCTGTAATTGAGGCCTTTTTCAAAGTCTCCAACATGCATATTAGGGCTGCACGATATGAAGAAAACTTGCGATATGCGATATGAGGGATTAATATTGCGATAACGATATAATTTGCGGTATATAAACAAATAGGGAAACAACCAAAAACATCATTCCCATTTTATTGCAAAAGTTTAAGAATTGTACTCCAAATGACCCTCGTTGACATAGGATGGAACATCTAACATAAAAGGGCTAAAGAGTCTATCCGATTGGTCAAATGCATAAAGGGATTTATTTGATTCGTTAAATAATTTAAGCTGCCATAAGATTGTTTTAGCACATCTAAGGTAACCATTTATTGCAATTTTTGCTGTGTTTTGCGATATGCATATTGCACAGCTTGATCTTGCGATAACGATAAATTTGCGGTATATTGTGCAGGCCTAATGCATATGTTGTATATTTACATATATTCAGCAGATACTCAACTCCAGACTGAATAGATCCCTCTGTCGTGACATTTTCAAGTCTTTCTTGCAATACAAATGGTCTCCAAGTCTATGTGTTGAATATATGCACAATATACAAAATAACAAACAATGTTACATTTGGCCTTCACAGCACAAGTACTGTTCTTGAGTATAGAAAACAGCACTGTGGTACACCTCTGCACGCAGGTCAAGCCTTCTGCAACCAAACAAATGATTGTTTAGAGTCAAATGTTCTCTGGACGGCATGAACGGTGAGCTGGAGGTAGGGCCGAAACAAATGTATGAAACAAACACCTTCAGAACAATGTCTGACCAGGACTGTGTGCGTTTATGACAATGCTCCACCCCTGCAGGCTAAGGAGGATGCCAGCTCTGGGTCCTGACATCTTAGAGAGTGACATCACTGCTGCCTCAGCATTCCCCGGGACCACATGGGACAAACATGCTGCTTGTGGGTTGATGACAGGCTGATGTGGCCCGATCATCCAACCTTCTGTCAACAAGAACATTAAGATCCAACAAAGTGCTCGTTTCACACGTAAAAGCACGTGCACGCCAACACACCAAGTGCTAATTCGGACTCTCTGAATAATACATCATCATGGGCTAAAAACAACATACAGCGTCAGCTGGTGCACATTATTACACACCTGGGACTAAATGATACGTTTCCACATAAACAGACACTGACAGTGTGTTCTTAAGCCATACATTAGTGAGCAAAGACCATAACCAGATCCCCCATGGAGCACTGCAGCTCAGCAATCACCTGTGGTGCATCACACATGAGAAAACCCAAAGGAATGCCTGGATCAATGGCTGTGCGCTG
This sequence comes from Oryzias latipes, assembly GCF_053564925.1. Taxonomy (NCBI): domain Eukaryota; kingdom Metazoa; phylum Chordata; class Actinopteri; order Beloniformes; family Adrianichthyidae; genus Oryzias; species Oryzias latipes. The sequence goes on along the minus strand of NC_136257.1, from coordinate 29,133,426 downwards.
AGTGAGCACATCTGTGGTGGCTGTAACTAGAAGAGCTTCAGGGTTCCTATCGACCCATGTGCCATGAAGAAAACCTGATCAAATTAGTGATCATGTCCAGACAGTTTCTTTTATTGTTGACACTAACATGTAAAATATTACTGAAATATAAAACTTACCGTAGCTATAGCTACAAGCACAACTTATGAATAATGGCAATCTTTGATATGAACATTTTCTTTTAAAACAATGAAATATAAATGGTTTTCTGTAATACCTCAATAGTGAACCTGATTTTACAGGTTTTTTTTAAAACATTTACAGCAGCAAAGTTATTTTTCTTTCTGTAAAACAGCTTTTAATTATGGCAACGCTATTGATTATTCTTCAAGTGCGTCATTCTGTCACTAAACAGCATCAGGTGTTACCACTCTTCCCTATTGATTTATGCTAACAGCGTTGCATAGTTGTTAAATTGAAAGATTTCTTTGTAATTTGTGTGATTTTTAAATAAAAACACGTGCAAACAAAACCTTTTTTTTCATTAATTTCCAAATATGATCTTGGGCAACTTTTTTAAAGAGAAATATAAATTTGATAAAACAAACAAATTTCAATCGACTGTCAACTTTACGCTGAATCTGTCATGACTGAATTGAGATAACATGTCACAAAGCTGTCATTCTTTCTTCCTACTCATCCTTTGGAAATTTTTCATAATTTATTTACTTGCAGCCTTTGTTTTTTTTGCCATGGCAACAAAATGAGTTTCTTGGAGAGAAAAAAGGGGACATGCAATTTATTTCTGTTTCTGCAGAAAATTCTGCTGATGCATTTAATCGGTTTCTACTCTAATTAACCTGCAAATGTGAGAAAGAAAATGTAATTATTAAATTTAGTAAGTGAAAAAAATAACAATCCATTCAGAACCTTTCACTATAAAAAGCCAATGCATTTGAAAACAAATATTTTATAAATGAAAAATTAAGTATCTGTCTCCAAAAGTCAGAATGTCTTGTCCTTTAAACGCTTGTGTTGTTGGAACTGATAAAAGAAAAAACACGACTCCTGAAATCTGCCCCAGTTTGGACTTTTTACTGCATTATGTTTTTAAAAAAAATGTCAATAAAAGCTGTCCAGTGTGTACATAAGACAGAAATGATGAGGGAAACATTTTGGGTATAAACTAAAAAAAGAAGGAGCTTCAGAACACATCCATACCTACTATGGATTTTGTTTTTCTGGGTTGCTAGGCACTATTTTAAGTCTCGGCAGACTGCTCCATGATTAATACATGATGGAAGGCGGGGCTCAATTAAATATTCATATAATACACACAAACACTCACCAAATGCATTTCCTGACAGTCTGTGGGACCGATCTGCTTTCCTAATTTGAAGAAAAAGATTTAAAAAAAAAAACAAAAAACAAGAAGAAAGCAGAAAACAATACACTACACACTATTGTGTGCATGTTGTGTGTTTGTGTGGGGTGGCAGCAGCAGATGGCAGAAAGATGACACCAAGGCTTGACGGGCACGACACAGGCCAAGCAATCGCACACTTAAAGACGCTCAGAAGAAGAGCTGAAAGTGTAAAGGGGTGTTATGCATCTACCCTCTGTGGCTCTCACAGCAACACTCTGTTGTTCTTCCTAAAACCATTTCCAACAAAAGGAGTTCAGCAAATACAGTTACATCGCAGTTGTTGATGGTAAAAACAGCAAAATTACACACGGATGAACACAACTACTTCCACGTTCATGGAAACACTGGTTCCATATGTTTCCATGTATGACCTCTGGGACTGTAAAATGTGTAGCCGCCTAAACACAGATGTAAAAACATCGCCATAGAAACCAAACAAACATTTACAGGCTAAACGAAGAAGCATGCAGGTATTCTAACCGTGATGAGGGACACAGCAGTGGCGTTTCAGAAAAGTAACTGTTCTACAACATCTTTCTGGAAAGGGCCATCCCATAAACACTAGGAAATTCTAAACAGATTTGATGGAAAACAGCTGACAAAAGCTCCAGGTAGAATCCAAACATTCACAGAACTGAAACGTTCAGATGGGGCCTTAACCCTTTAACGTCTGAGCTTTAGCTCCAGTGTTGACGTTCTTTGAATTCAAACAGATTCTGAAAGCTGAGAGAAGCAGCTTTTCATTGATATGCTACACTTTACAGTAGTAAAGTATTTACACAATCAAGCTGATTCTGATTCTGATCAGTGTAAAGCTGCTGTTCTCCATGTCAGAATCCATTGGGATTACGATAATTACCTAAATGGTGGAAAGGTTACAGTAGTTCAAAGAGCGTGTCTTTTTGTTGTTAACCCTTTTAAACCAGAACTTTAGCTCCAGTGTTTACATTCTTTCGACTACCATAACTCTACAACCGTTTCTGCAATTACCGTAATTCCAGTGGATTATTAAGCGGAAAAAAATCTGCAATACTTTATGCAAGTGATGTGTTCCATATCGCTGCAAAGCCAAGGTACGGTATGTCATAAAGCTTAGGTGTTGCCGGCTACAGCTCAGGTCGGACAATGTCTATTGATCAGACAAATGTCTATTGATGTTAGTGACCAGAAGGACAACTGTCCTCTACCAAAACAAGAAATACAAATAAAGTAATATAGAAATCTATTTACTTCTTGCTCTAAAGAACGTCCCACAAGGTACCAGTTCTTGTATTAATATTTGGTTCTAGTACCATTAGTAGAAATCATTTGTTTAGAGAAAACTTGCCAAACTAAAATGTTCCTTTTTTCTACCATCCTATCTATCAGCCAGCTATCCCGCCCTTCTTGCTGCAACATTTCCCTAATTGTAAATCTTGTAAGAATTTAAGAAAATCAAGACGACAGAGTTTTAGGTTTGGATGATCAGATTGGGCAGCAACTAAAGCATTTAGAATGGTTGAGCATTTTGGGTTGATGACTTAAGAGGGGTTACTTTAGCGTGCAGCTTGTAGGGTGTGTGTTGCAGCGATGGCGGTTATGAAAATTGCAGAACAGTATAGGCTGCCATGATAGCTTCTACCCAACTGCCATCAGACTTCTGAACTCCTGTAAAAATCTCCATTCACCATGTCTATACCGCTGTTTTTGCCTTGCACGTGCTATTTTGCACAAAATATCTCCTTGCACAATACTCCTGTATTTATTGTATCTATTTATATTTATATTGCATTTGACTCACCGACCTGTGTTGTCCTGCCTTTGTCCTTTTGGAGATGTTTATAGGCTGTTTGTTGCGGCCGGAGCGACATAATTTTGCTCGGCGGTGCATCTTTGATGCAGTGCATGAATGAACATCTAAATCTGAAGAAGAGTGATGTTAAGAAGTGATGGTCTGTTATCGCATAACCACAGCATCAACAGATAAAGTGCGTTTGTGGAACGACCCATTGGATTACCCATCATATGAAAAATGTTACTTACAGCTACTCCATGAAATATCCTATTTTATGCTAAAAGTAAAAGGATCAGGAGGTGAACTGCCCTTTTAAACAGCCTTTTGTGTCACTCGTCTCTCAGTTTGTGTATGTATTCTAAATTTTATGATAAACGTACATATCCCAAGTCAGTTTGCTACGTGTAACGTTCAGTCACGATGGAGGACACCCATCTGACAGGTGCTTGAGGCAAGCCTATGTGATGTAGATGCCTATAAATATACGGCAGGGAAAAGATTGTGCACCTCGATGCTCAAGCAGGAAGGGGGTTTGCTCTTTTTTTCAACATGTCATTTCACATTTGTAAAGGCCGAGATGTGTCGACAGACTTCCTTGTGGATAGACATACGTGATCACCACATGGAAAAGGAAGAGGGGGAGTGCCAAGTTACCGATGGCTGGCAAGGCGTCAAGTTGGCTCCAAGTTTCGCAGGAAGCAGGAGTGTCTGGTTCAGTGCGTGCACACCCGGTGTACTACTGAGGATAGTACAACCAGAAACAAAGGAAAGACATTCACAGAAATGAACTCAAAGATATGTTATGCATACTAAGGCAAACTCTTTCCATCCTGTTCATTCATGAAGGCGATACATCCTGAGACACCCTCACTTCCACCTGACCAGCAGTCCTCGCGACGCTGTGCCAGGCACGCAACCCAATCAATATAGCTCAGTCTGGTGTATTCTGAGCCCTCTGTATCCGCTTCAGAGCCTTGCTGCCACACACTCTGCCAACTATGCCATCCTGTCTGCTGAGGCTCCACCAAAATTGTCCTTCTGCTACAACCAGTCTTTGAGCCAGTCTGAGAGCGTGCCAGCAACGCCAACCTGTCACTGCCGATCTTCACCAGGAGATAATCTGCTGGGAGGCCAGCATATGAAAAGAGTCATTGCAAAACGGTGTTTCCATCGCATAAACGGTGATGATGAGCGGAAATAAACCGCTTTAAACTGTTACAAAACAAAGTCCAGAGTCTCCGCTGCTCTGCATCTGGTCAAAATTAATGTAGTTGTGCAACAGACATGGGTGCTTATACAAAACACAATGAATATTTACACAATGAAACCCCAAACCTCTGGGCTTCACACCATGACTAAACCTCAATGATGTCTCTTTAGTGTGCTGGTTTTCTAGGCCTAACATGGATATCGCTTTGTTTCCTATTATAGGTGTGTCTCAAAGAAGAATTTCTGATAAACTGAGAAACTTCCAGAAAAATGTGTAAAAATGTATTTTCTTCAGTTTTCTTTCTAGCTCTTTTGCTAAAAGTACAAACTTAATTTTTAGTAGAAACAATATATATAATATATATATATATATATATATATATATATATATATATATATATATATATATATATATATATATATATATATATATATATATATATATTTCTGTTTAACCAATAGGAAAAGTAAAAATTCTGAATGCAATAATGCCTGCTGTTGTTCAGGATCCAAAGTGGATCTAAACATCCCTAAAAACTCCATAATCCTCCATAACGTCATAAAAATATCTTTAAGGTAGAAACTATTAGTTTTAAAGTTAAAGACCCACTCACCCATGAAAATTGTGTTTTTGGTGTTTTTAACATCTTCTTCTGGAATTTTTCTCATGATGGAGAACACATTAAAAAAAATTACAATTTCCGACTATTTCTTGATTCCAATTGTTCTGAGTCAGGAGCAGATGAAAACATGCTGTTTGAAAAAGAGCTTATTTGTGACATGGAAAAGCCACTGTGTGGGTCACAAGCTCCCTGCTCGCCATTTTTTTAGCACTGAAAATGCTAGGTTGGGGGTGTAGGCTAGCAAGAGAGTTTGTAAACAGAGAGCTCTCGATTATCGGGGACAGGAAGTGGGTGGTGGTGGGGTTCTCCATGCCAACGGGGCATAAAGAAATAGAAAATTAAAATACAAACTGGTTCTCCAAAAATGTGTTAAAATGTCATTTCCAGCTATTTTAACGAGATGATTACACCTTAAAAAGTTGTATTTTCCGAAATTTGTAAAAAAAAAAAAACACACATTTTCTCCTGTAGGTTTTTAAAGCGTTTTCATAGAATTACACTGTCATGATGTTTACAGAGGCTACATAGACATAACGGTCTACTCAGCGGAACTGTGGAACACAGAACCAAGAAAGGTAAGAAAACACTGCAGCTGACGTTTGTTCAGCCGTTAAACAAGCTTTCTGAATCTTTTCTGACATATCCCCTTCACCTGACATCCCATGAAACCTTTCTTTTAACCCATGAGCTATCTTAGATGACCCCACCCTTACATTGCCTCGTTCTCCCTACCATGACAAAGGTGGATAAAGGTGGAAAGATTTCATGTAACGCATGGACACCAGTGAAGATCACAAACCACCTTTTTTCTTTAATGATTTGTGATCTTCACTGGTTTCCATGGATTACATGAAATCTTTCCACCTTTATCCACCTTTGTCATGGTAAGGAGAACACGTCAATGTAAGGGTGGGGTCATCTAAGATAGCACAAGGGTTAAACATGACCCTTTATAGATAGAGTGTACACAGTGACATCTACTGGTAAAGTTAAGGATTGCAACAAACTGAATATCTTTAATCTCTTTCTTTTCAAACATGCAGCTAAAAAAATAAAACAAAACCAACATTTGCGGAGACAGAGTTGATCGACATCACTTACATGTTTACATGTTGCTCTGTTGGACGATAACAAAAGAGCTTTCTGCTTTGGGGGCTGAGAGATCAGAGCAATGTCATGCAGACTCTGGTGTGATTCATTTCTCTTCCCAACTGCACATCAGATCTTTGGTGTCCTGAAACATCCGAACCTGCTTTGACCATACGAAGCCGCAACACAGTCCTAAATATTCAAGCATGCAAGACACCAAAAATCTATCATGGATGACAGAGAATATAAGAATTCATGCTAAAGGAGAAACTTTGACATACGAATGCATGAGGAAAACATAAATACTTTAACTAAACACTCTTAATGTTTTACAACCCAACGCTGGATAAAAAACACAAAAATTAACATTTTGGATTTCATTTTGAAACCTAATATAGGATGTTAAGAAAACTTAAAACTTGTTTAACTAGTCTTTCTGTGGTCAACTCTTAATCAAGCAATAGACCAAAGAACTAAACGTAAAATATTGTTGTATTTACATACGTATTTATTTAACAATCATTACAAGAGTTTAAAACCATATAATTTCATACGCAACAATGTTTCAAGTTCACTAACATCAGTCATGAAAACACAATTTCTCATGTCTGTTCACACAAATACGGCATTTTTTGATGTGAACACACAGATCAACAGGAAAAAAACTAGCAAAGTTTGGAAACAATATTTTAGTTATTCCTTTTAAAACTAAGCTTTTGACCCCCTTTTAAAAAGAATAAAGGTTTAAAAAGTATGAATGTTTTCTATTGGATGAAAGTCAAGTGAAGGCTTGTAAACTGTCAATTGAAAATAGCTTCTTCCTGCTCTTTCTATGGAAGACCTCTCAAGGCTTCTAATGCATCGTCTGGTTATTTTAGTATTTAAACAAATTCAATTAAAAGCCAAGCTTGTTACTTCCTCCTACATAAGCCTCTAATGTTGAGCTTTTATATTCCAGCTTTTTGTTTTATTACTATTACCTGCATTTGTGAATATCTTTTTTTTAATTTACATCTTAACATTTCCTATAAATATCATCAAAGGTCCCAGCGCTAAAAGGCTAAAACCCCCATCTGTGCTGTGACCATGTTTACCATCTACTCTGCACTTCCTTTCAGCATTTTTAACAGATAAGACCAACCACAGCCATGTTCAACCACCATGTTCGATTAGTTGGCCTTTGCCTGCATGGTTTTGTGTGCGAGTGTATTTTTATTTGCAGATTAGGAAAAAAAACCTGTCACTAGTGTTTTTTCCGTGTCTGCATCAATAAAACAGCAGCAGACAAATAAGTTCAAATATTGGCTCTTTTACATTTACGCTCCTATTATCGTAAATAACATCCTGTTCATAATAAATAAGTTGTCACATTGCGTTGATCGTGTCTTTACAGTGATGACACTTGATAATGTATGGTTTGGATGCACATTCCACAAAATGCTCTCCATGTTCTTCAGCTAATCTGGAGGCAAGAAGAAGCTTGAACGTTAGCCGTGGTTGGTGACCTCTGCACCTCAGGAGCCTCAGCTTTAGTCAGTTCACCTGGTTTACTGGACATGTGGTTCAGAGGCCCCCCATTCCAGGACCAGGCTGGAATTCACCGGGCTCCTTAAAGGAAATGCTAGAAGGATCCGTCTGCAGGAGGAGCTGGATCATTGTACACACCTTCGACTGTAGAGGGAATTAAAACACCTGAACCCAACTTTAGAATAGGTGAGTGAATATTTCTATTAATGTAGTGTGTTTGCCGTTTTGCTTTCTTCCTCTTAGTGAATTAATCAACATCGGAAGTCCACTGAATTTTCTTTTTTCCCAATGAAATCTCAGAAAAATACTTTTTTTTTTTTGCCAAAAAATGAATTTTTTTTCTGGACAAAATTATTTTATTGAACATCCCACATAAGGACAATAACACAAAGGCTCTGCATGTTTTTTTCCTTTTTAATGAACAGATAAGGTTTTATGTTTATATCTCAAATGAAAAAAAAAGATCAAGATTCTTCTAAAAAAACCAACAGAATTTGAATGATTTACATTTATTTGTGTGCACTTACTTACAGAACAAATATTTTTATAAAATCTTTAAGCCATTTTCTCAAAAATAATCAGCCATATCTTGAATGACTTTTCTATCATTATTTTATATTGAGAACATTTTTACAGCATGTGGAAACTTTAAACCTTTGTGACCTTAAGTAAGCTAGATTATCATATATTTGTTAACATGTCTTATTCTACTCAGTCACTTAACCTTTATCGTATTCATTCTTCATACTGTCGGGCAGTCGGGCCATACATGTGCCTGCATATTATGCTATGGATGTATATGGATGTGACAAATATCATTTAGAATTGTTCTAAAACGGCCTGAAAGTTCCCAGAACAAGACTTGAACAAGTTTGCAGCTGTACCTTTCTTATGGAATTGGTTTTCCCCTCTACATTTTTTTTAAGTTTAAATCTTTAACCTAATCCCTGTCACTTTTACCTGGCTATCAAGTTTGCTTTTAATTTTCCTTTCAGTTTCATCTATCGATTTATAATTTTCAATTCATTTTTTTTCAATTGCTGGATTTTTTTTAATGTTATTCAAAAGAAGATTCATTTTATCTTTTCTGTTTTATTATATTTTATAATTTTTCTTTCGATTATCTCGGCCTTACTGTAGAGCACTTTGAGGAATCCAAGGTTGTTTTAAAAATGTGTTATATAAGTAAAGTGGACATTGTCACCAGACAGGCGAGCCAAGGTTAAAGTAAGTTTAGTGAAATGTTTGCCCCTGAATGACCAAGGGTTGGTTTATACAGACTCTCTGTACCATATTTGTTTAGGATCAAAGGGTTGAAGTATTTTTAGAAGAAAATACACAGAAGCATTCAGAGCTGGACCATAGAAAAAGCTGACTAATTACATTTTACACCTAATCTGGCCCAAATAAAAGCTCAAGTGACATGTACTGGTGCATGTTTAAGAGTTACATACCTTATGAAAGCTAGGTAACAGAGCAGGGGCGGAGCTACAGGGGGACAAGGGGGGCAGCTTCCACTCCAACAAAAACCTCTGCCCCACACTTGCGCCCCCCCCCCCCTTTTGAGTCAATAAAACTATCATTATTGACAAAGATTAAGAAATTATCAATACAAGCTTCTTTAAAGTCCCCCATGACAAATTTAAATTATGATTAGGAAGTTTTTAACCAAGATCCCAAAACCTAAATGTCTTCATGTTTATCTGAAGCCACTGTTTCTAAAATCTCTATTACATGGGCGTGGCCATTGGTGCTGAGCTGAGTAGCCCCGCCCCACAGCAAATAAAATGAAATGCCACAAAGAAAGTGAATCTTCGCATTTCATTTTTAAATACACCAGTGCTGAACCTTTTTCTTGGCCGCATGGACCCAGAGGAAGGGGTTAAGTTTAGGATTATGGTTAAGCTGCGTTCAAACAAAACGTGAATCTGCGCGGCAGAGGCGGCCAGGTTCAGTGTTGTGCCATTGGTACAGATGCGATCTAAGTGCAGTGCGATTTTGAGCAACATTTCGGCTCCTGAAAGGCAAGCTGGCGGCCTGACAGAAACCCACTGTGGGATGAGGAGCCAGCCTGCCCGGGCCTCCTGAACTTTACAATAGTTTTTATCATGGCATTAACAAAAAAGGTCCCCTGATTTTATTCTTGTGCTTATTTTTACCCTCTCTGGTTAATGCGGGACAGCAAGCCTTCAAACCGGGTCGGGGAGGGAACACAAATGCAGAGAACCCATTACACGCACCTATAGGAGCACAACAGCTGGTGAGACTTCAACTTTAACTTTAAGAACGTGCGGCCAACGACAAAAATCCAGCTTTGGACACACTTGAAATATGTACATCCAAATTCAATAAACGCAAAGAAAAATGATAAGAAAATAATAGAATGTTCTTAAAAAATGAAATAACAGCAGGACCCCATTGCTTCATCATGATCCTTTTTAATCATCTTCAAGACCCACTCCAATGAAATTCATGTTTTCGGTGTTTTTAACATGTTCTTGTGACATTTTTCTCACAATAGAGGACATTTATAAAGGAAATTAAGCTTAAAATTGCATTTCTGAGTATTCCTTTATTCAAATTGTTGTGAATCAGGAGCAGACGACAAAATGCTGTTAATAAATGCCTGTAGCTGTGACGTAGGTGCTGCAGTCGGAAGGCCACAAGCTCCCTGCTCCGTTCCATTCCGATGCATCCACTGGGGTGGGGGTGTGAGGGGCTGTAAGCTAGTGGTAGACTGTAAACAGACAGATGATGGGAAGTGGGGGAGGGGTTGCTCCATGCCAACAGCTCAGCCGACAACTCAGAGGTGAATTCCTGCTGAACTTCTGCAGCTCTGCATAAACTATACTAAAAATAACACAGGTTTCTCGATTTTGGTTAAAAATGACATAGTCATAATTAAAAGATCACTGGGAATGCTTTGAAAATAGGGTGGGACTTTAAAAGAAGAGGGAGGGGAAAAGTGGAAACGAGCCAATCCCATCTTTGTGCGTTCCAGCCTCTTTTAACAGTAGCTGCATTCACAGTGAGTTGACTCCGGGAACACGGGTGTGATTCTGAGCATGCTCGGTCATGTTTAGTCATGTCAGAAGTGTGAGAGTGAGCTTCTGTGTTTGTGCAGCAGTTGTTGAGCCCTGTTATTAGTTCCTTTGACTCCAAGGCTAGGTTTCTGCATGTGCAGATTACAAGCAGAGGCAAAAAAAAAAAATCACTTTGATCAGGTTTCCCTGACATTATTTATAATGTCAGGGAAACCTGATCAAAGTGATTTTTTTTTTATCAGCTGGAAAATAATAAAAATAATAAATAATAATAATAAAAATAATAAAGTCAGGGGATAATGTTCCACAACGTGATTTTTTCTGTTTTGCACCACAAAACACTATTTTCTTGTTAAAACACATATCATCAATGCTACTAAACAGAGTTAATATGTTTTACAAGTTAACACAAAATCATAGATATGTGGCAGTCATTCAGACAGGAAATGGAAAGTGATGATGACTTTTTGAGATCTGCCATGACTGGCAGGCGGCTGGGCAGCGTCCCATTATGTAAAACTAATGATTTTCCTTCTCTCTGCATTCGTGTATATGAATCCTTTCTTGGTATTTAGCACTTTATAAGTTTAAATAAAGTTGTACAGCAGAACACTGACGACAAGGTAAATGCGAAATTATGTCACGTTTAACCTCTGTCTTACAGCATCCATCAAATTTTATTTGGAAAGTCGATCAAAAACTGTAATGTAAGCTTATGTGTTCATTGTCATTTTGGAACCATTAGATACTCTTTGTGAATGTTCTAATTTAGAGATCCGATTTAAATATTAAATAAACGTTTAAAGTATTTAAAAATTAAATATTTAAAACAGGCCATTACAAATGGTTTGCAGATCTTAATAAGGTATGGTTCACAGAGTTCTATGGATTTTCATTTAATGCATTATCTTTCTTTTAACTGCTCTCTCAAAAACACATTTGCATGCACTCTTTCCAGGGGTTGACCCATTTAAATGCTGCTGGTTTAGGGTTTTCCAGGCCTGATTGTCCAGGCCCGTGAAGGGTTTGTAGGGAAGCACGGATCAACTCGACGTGCATCCTAAAGATAAACTCTGATAAAAATTGTGTTTTTATGGTTTTGAACATGTGCTTGTGGCATTTTTCAAGTGATGTAGGACATGTATTCAGATAATTATGCTTAAAATTCCTTTTCTGAGTATTTCTTTATTCACGTCGTTTGAATCAGCAGCAGGCAGAAAATAAAAAAAATGATTTGTGATGTAGAAAATACACTGGGCGGACGGCTCTGAGTTCTCAACGATAAGGAGGGGAAGTGGGGGCGGGGTTGCTCCACAGCAGCAGCCCCGCCCACAACTCAGATGTGAATTTCTAATGAACTCCTGCAGAAACTGTGTCCTAGAAAACCACACGGGTTTTCGGATTTTTGGCTGAAAATGGGATAATCGTAATTAAAAGAACCACTCGGAACGCTTTTACAACAGATCAAAAAAGGTTTAGAGTTGGTCTTTGAGAATCCAATGTTCTAGACAGGTCAAATTGGCACGGAAATAAAAGAAAACTTAAATCGACGTAAAATCGATATTGCAAAATCCACACTAAATGTTTTTAGAGCCGCAGCCCGTTTGACTGCAGAGGTAACCAAAAAGTGGATCGGAAAAAGTCTATAGAGGTTTTTAAAGAGAGGCTAAAGACCCACCTTTTTAGTCAGGCTTTTACATGACTTTGGTAATTGCTTATGTCTTTTATTATTTACCTATTTACTAATGTATCTATTTTATTTTATTTATTTTTCAAGGACTATTATTATTATCTTTAGGTTTTTAATATCCTACTCTTTTTATTTTTATTATACTTATAATATTTAAGGATTTGTTTTAATCATCTTACGTATCTTATTTTTTGATTGCTAATATTGATATATCTTAGATTATTTTTATTGTTGTTATTTTATAATCATTTTTATTTTGATGTTTTTTACTCCAGTGTTTCCTCTTGGGGACCCACTGTTCTGGGGCACCACCGGCTTCACCTGTAGGGGGTGCTGTTGCTGCGGTGCCCGTTCTGGTTGGGCTGGCTGGGGTCCCGCTCTGTGGCCTAATAGCTGTAGAGTGGGCCCTAGGCTGCTCTGTGTTGGGTGGGCACTGTGGTAACGACCCCCGTGGTCGGGCTGGGCCTTGGAATAAATGGATCAAGCCAGACCTTCTTTTAGCTGCAGTTCTTTGTGTGTTCAGTGTTCTACTGGGGGAACAGGGTGGGTGGAGGGAGGAACCTGGTGAGGGAGGGGTCCCATCTCTGTGTGATTGTCCTGTGTTTTCTGTTTTCAATAATTTTCATTTTTTTAGGTTATTTTATCTGCTTTTATGTTTAGCGCTTTGTGTTTTTTTTTTTTTTACTGAAATGAAAGGCGCTATACAAATAAATAAAGTTTGAAATTCGAAGTATGAAAAAAAAATAATTGTATGGGTTAAACCATTAAAGTAACAGAAAAATGCTGAAAAGTTCAAGAGAATTAAAAATACAACTAGTTTAATCAACCATGGAACAGGCCCTCTTTCGTGTAAAGGTCATTCAATCATTCACTGTTTAAATAACCTGTACTTAATCACTTCAATCAATGAGAATTATCTCATTAATTGAAAATAGGGGTAAAAGTAAAGAATAGGTCTAAGCGTTGTTAAGGACAACATTTATATTTTTTACATTACTAATCTTTCTGGAATAGAAGTGATCATTTTACATTAAGGCCAGTGAAATGGAAAATACAAAGAAAATCCAGCGACACCATTGTGCTCGCTGGGGGAAAGCTGTTCATTTGCTGCTTTGATGAATTCTGTAACAGTCAGACAACCGCCTGACTATAACTGATCCTCCCTTTTAAAAGGCACTGGTGGCACAAATCTTTGTGTCTCTGAGAAGAAAAGGTACCGTCATCCCTTCTCTACTGATCCAATTATGACTTTCCTCTTGCCAATGTTCGTCTCACCATCCTCCAGACGGTGTCCTACACAGATGACATGCTTCCAGAAAACAAAAGAAAGACATTACAGGCACTCCTCCAGTCGATCCATGAGACTCTGTGATTACTGAAGCTGCCTCCTATCTCCATTTGAAGCACAACCTTCCCTCTGGAGCTCCCAATTCATACATTCCTTCTGCACTTGTCATCCCTCTTCTTCAGAAGTAAAGCTCTGAAGCGATTGCCAAAGGTGTGGTCTGAGAAAATCCCAGGTGTGCTCTGGGATGTTAGGAAAACCACAAATACCCAAATAATGATGTTTCAATTTCAAAACTCAATTTCCAAAACACAAAGGAGATTCTCTTTCCTTTGAAAAACAATACAACACCAAAATGTTTGTTCCGTCTTTTTAGTTCAACTTTAAGTTTTACTAAATGTCTTCATCTATGACCGGCAGCCATAAGGTGGAAAAAGCTTGTTTATGACATTGTATTGCTGCTAAAAATGTTTGCAGTGGGAATAGACTGCAAACTGCATTTCATTTTCACATCGTTTGCATTTTTCTTCAAAGCCAAAGCATCATGGAGGGATGAAGAGGCCGCATGAGGCTCCTGACCTAGTGGATGTAAGTGGAAGTGAACCGACGACTTAACAAAAAGGAAAGAAAAATGAAAACAAAGTTTGCAAAAATCTCATGGGCAGATGTGAAGCTGTGAGGCCATGAAGACGATTACAAACATTTTAAGTCCCACAAAGGCGTTCCAAGTGTTTTTTTACTTTATTATAATCATAGTTTTTTTGCCAAATGGATCTAGTCGACTCCAAGTGGATGCATAAGAATGGAGCAGAGCTTCTACTTAACAACTACAAGTTTTTTCAACAGCATTTTTTTCATCTGCTCCTGATTCACAAAGATTTGAAGTAAAGAAAATAGAAATGCAATTTTAATCTTAATATTCTTTATACATGTGTCCTCCATCATGAGAAGAACATGTTAAAAACACCAAAGATACCATTTTCATTAAAGTGGGTCTTTAATGGTATTTCTTATCCCTTTTTGATCGATGTGTATATTTGGCATTATGACCCCTAAATGACCCCAGGTTGATGGACATCCCTGAAGAGTGTAGTGTGAAAGCAAACCTTTATTCTTTTGGTTTTTCCACCAAAAACAAATCTAGTCTAAACTGATCTGAACATGCCCAAACTAACTCCTTTAATAGCTACACATATGTGATGGCAACCATGGACACCAGCTGATCTGAAAGCAGAAGAGCCAAAATCCCTGCACTTTAAAACCTGCAAACTCGTTTCCTACATTTCGGGAAAATACATTCTCAAAGGCCGGTAAAAGTTAAAAAAAGATGTTGATTTGAGTTTCACTTCTAGTTTTTGCACTGTGAACAGAAAGTGAGCAGTGTTTGTTTTTAGCTCGCTCCGTCATTCATGTTGTGCAGGTCAAACGCAGCCAGATAATGAATGAGCCTCATTAAAACCCTGGAAAGCAGCGGAGAAGACAAGAACCGTTTTTACAGTTCAGTGTGCATGCAGGACAGGACAGGACTGGGACAGGAACGCTTCACGTCTTTGAAAAACAGAAAATAAGCTCTAACTACAAATTCACATTGGTGGGTGTAGATTCCATCTGTCTTTGGGATTTGCAGATGTACATTCAAGGTTTCTTACTGTTATTCTGAACCCTAAAGAACCCAAAAAACTATGTTTATTTCTGGGCCCTTAAAAGCTGATTTGGCAACTTTTTTGTTAGTTCATTTTGCGCAGCAAGCAAAATAAAAAATAAAAACAAAAAAAATGAGAAATAAAAAAAGGAAGAAAAATAATATTAGAAAAAAAAAAGTAGCAGCCAAATTTGACCCAGTGGGTTGACACTGCTTGACCTAATAAAGGTTCTAGCTTTCCAGCAGGTTCCTGTTCTTTGGCTGAAGTTAAAGGATTTATTTGCATTTTCTGTGAATATTAAAGTTGGTTTAAGGTCGTGTCACACAGCCACTACATACATTTTGCATATTTTCCACACATTAAATTTCTGTCTTTCGTGATACATGCATGATACTCTTAATTCACAGGCATTTCTTGCGTTCGTCATTCGTCGATGTGCGCAGATGTCCGTCGAGGGTTTCGGCCGACGGCTCTTTTCGTGAATTCGGTTTGGAGCTGTTCAAAATTTTTGGTCAGTTTAGAATTACGGAATTTGTACGCAATTTTTTCACGCATTTGTGCGTAAGTTTAGTCTTTTTGGTTAGTTCAATTTAGTATTTTCTTATAGAATTCTATGTACTCACGATCCTTTTGATGTTATGTTTTATTTTTTCAATTACCGTTACAAAGCCCATCGAGACGACTGTTGTTGGGAATTTGGGCTATACAAATAAAATTGAATTGAAAATTGAATTGAATTGTGTGCGATTTTTGCGAAGCGCATATGCAAATTTATGGCTTTACACGACTGTTCCACGTATATTTAACCGATTTTTTACGCATGTACCACAGATGTATAACTGTTATATCGCAGATACAGCGTACATATTACGTTAAATTTCCATAACTGATACTCGAATCACTTGTGAATTCAAATAAACAGCACAATAATCACGCATGGTTCATCTGCTACATTGATTTACATGTTGTTAGCGTGTTTTATTCGTACTTCTTCTGTGGTTTTAATGTGGTTCATCCTGTGAATATTTCACGTAAAGACCACAACTTTTCTTACTTTTTCCACGTACTGTATATTCTCGAAAGACCAATTTTCATCCACTATGCACAAAATATTCATAGTGGCTGTGTGACACGGCCTTTATGAAAGCACAGCATCAGTCAAGCTAAAGAAGGTGAGTGTTCTTGGGGAAAAAAAGAAAGAATTTCAAGGTTAAAAAGCAGCAAGTGTTCCTCTAAAAAAGCTGAACAAGCTAACCTGAAAAACTCAGAATGTACTGCCAGTACATATAATGTACGCAGTCATCCAACATGATCACAGGAGGAATCCATGTCAGGCCGGGTGTCTTCAGAATGATGCTTCACAGGAAAACTGTACGGAATTAGTCAACCGGTTTTCAGAATATCCTCAACATTTGGGAAAAAATAAAAAACAAAACATAAACTTCACTGTTGCTTTGGATCATATTACAACAAAACCTCAAAATTAGATACAGGTCCAGTAGATCGATGACAAGAAGATAAATGAAGACAGCTCAATAAAAATGTCTCTGGAACAACTAGAAAACGCTCAGTCCTTTAATCTAAGCAAATACCTGAGTATTCGGATACCTCTTACAGATCTAAACCCGTGTCCACTCTTAAGCGCAGTTGTGCCTAAGGCTTAACACATGCATTTACATAAAACTATGAACCTCCAAATCAAAAATGTGGAAAATCCAACTGAAATACTGACCAAACAACTGCCAAATATGTGAACAAAAATGCAGAATTAAAAATAAATAGACTGGCCTTCATCCAAACTACAACAGAATGTTGAAAAGCAGATTTTCTTTTTGCTTTGAGTAGTTTATCTACTTGTAAACATTTAGGTTGCATGGAATTACGAAAATAACATAATTAAGTGTCGGGGCTGTGAGGAAACATGTGTACCAAGTCTGTCAGTTCCCCTCCTTCTAGTACATTTGAGAACACAGAAGCAGACACTTCAGCAATTCCGCACAAATAATCCAAACACATCGGCTTCACAGAACAGAGGAAATTAGGAAGAGATCTAACTTATAAAAAAAAAGGTTATGAAAACAAGGAAAATGTAGGAAAACTAGGTGGCCAAAGTGGAAGAGTAGTGATAAATACAGCAGCATGAAAAAACTGTAGATCCAGGAGTCAAGCATAAATATGGATTAGCCTTTTTTATGAAGCCAAGTCATTAGGAATAAACGTCTCACGTGTGGATCCCTCTGACGTCAATCCTGTACCTTCCCAGAATCCACTCTTTCTGCAGCGCCGTGAGTGTTTAGTTTAGTGTTTAGGCTGTTCTTGGCTCACCTCCGAGAGTCCGGTGCTACAAGCAATTTAAGAGCGAGTGGGCTTTCTTAGCTTTAGGAAACAAAGTTTCTGTGCTTGGTCCTTATTTTCTTCTGAGATAATGCTGATGCAAATTAGCAAAGGTAATTACAATAAACTGAAAACATAAAGGTTAAGGCTAATAAAGTGGTTCCATGACGTCCATGCTGCACGTCTGTTAACCAGTTCAGCGTACTACAGTTGACTCAAGCTAAATGGCTTTTTGCCAGCGTTCAGGCACATCTGTCTGTGTCATTCCACAGTCTGCAGCAACACCAGACCTACCAAATGAAAAAAGACACACTCAACACCCGTGACTTAAGGGTTTGCATTACAAAAAACACAAAAATAGATGAGATATTAAAAACAAACTTTCCAGGACTTTTTAACCGTTTTGAGACAAAACCAAAAATGCACTGAAAATGTACCGTATACGAATTTCTGAAAAATAAAAACTCCCTTGTTTTCTTATTTTATATTTGATTCTTTTTTATTTAATTATTTGACTAATGAATTCAAAAAATCAATAGAGCAGTCATCTGCTCCCATAAGCTGTAACTGTCGCCCTAGTGAGCAATGTGCCAAATATCAGATTTATGTTGCACTGAGCTAAAATCACAGTTAATCTGTACAACAAAAATGACTTTTTTTTTCCAGCTCAGGCTTTGAGCCTGTTGACTAACTGGGGCTCTTGAGGAAAAAAGGAGAATAAAAGTGAAGTTTGACGTGGGTTTTACCCTCTATAAGAGGAAGCACTGATGGTGACAGGAAACCTTTGGTGTTAACGGTCTAAAATTGGTTTTCAATTTTGAAGATATTACGCTGATTAGTCAATTTCTAGAAACATTTGCCATCTTTATCTTTGTACATTTTTTAAATGTATTTAACACATAAACTATGAGCTGAAGTGAAGTTCTGCTTGGTCAGCGTTCTTTGGCAGTAGTCATGGAATAATTATTACAAAGTCATAACAAACTGATAGTTGCAATAACTGATTAGGCTAGGCTGCACAATAATCTGCTGAATTATTTTACAAAAGAGCTCAAGTCAGCAAAACAAGCAGAACCTGGCAGAGCAAATGCAGCCCTTCAGGGGTTAAGATGTTGAGTCGGTGCTAACTCTTCCTTGTTTATACCTCATTAGCAAAGCAGCTAATACTACAAGTTAACATGATGAAAACAGCCAAGACCAAACAGCAGCTGCTGCCGGCTCTGTGCACCGATCTGTGTCGCTGCGGAAAATGAAACAATAGCTGAAAAGCAATCGGTCTGCAAACAGAGCCGTGTGTGGGAGTGTACATGTAGTTTAGCCACAGCGTTCAAGCGCTCAGAAGCACATCCAGTGAACCGCACCAAAAGGATTATTGGTAACAATACTGAGAGTGTGACAATGTTAAAGCTGTTTTCACATTCATCCTGGTTCATGTATGTGTGTATCAGATGATCTGGGTATCCGAAACAAATCGGAAACATGCAGGGCAATAGGCCGTAAAATAAGATATTGGACTAAAAACACACGCAAGAACGGATCACATCACATTATGGTGTTTATTTGCTAATTTTATAACTTTAAATTTGTTGTGGGCTGTTACATTCAGAGGCATTTGACCAAGTCCTACCAATAACCAGACTGGCTGGTATTTCTCTTCCATCTCAGCCAAATGTCTGTGGGAATAAGCCAACTGTGGAGATACTTACTGCGGGCTTAGTTTATTTGTTTTTTCCTATCTTTCTACGTGCCCATTGCAGGTTTGCTTTAAGCCCCGTCAGAGAGTGCGTGTGGATTCATATTTCCCATGCCATCTGATGTCAACAGGCTCCTTTAGCAACACTAATCCGCTCCTAAACTCCCTGGATCAGTCAGAAAAGGCAACGAAAGGCGGGACAGCAAAGTTTCACACAAGTGCCACTGAGAATAAAGAATATTCTTTTAAAAACGATGCCCAAAGTACTCATTAAACCAAAAATGACCTGCGACTGGTCACAAATTACAATATTTAACATGCAGATATCAATTTAAGTGTAAAGCAAAGAGAAAAACGAATGCACCAATAAAACTAGCGATCCACAAGTTTGTATAAAAACAGGAGGTTTGCATTCGTTATGGTCTTCAGTTCAAAACAGAAAAAAACTAAAATAAGATTGTCGGCAGCTGCCATGACAGTCAATCTTACTCCTTTTGTTTCCCAAAGACAACACGCCGAAACAGAAAACCCCCAGGGTCAGTCTCCTCTAGTAAGCAGCCCATTAGCAGCTCATCTTTCCCTAAACTGCTGGCGTATTTGCAGAGGCAGTGCTGGGGAGGGCTGTTCGTGGATGATAGAAGCATCAACACGGGCCTCTGAAAGGCAGAGCACTGCCACTGCTTTCATGTGAGAGGATGGGTTAATTATAAGATTTGGTTTCTAATATGGAGCCTTTCAGAGGAAGTTCTGAGTTTACACCCGGTAATTAGAAATAAATCGTTGGACTGAAGGAAATGTAGAGATGTGTGTGTGTTTTTGTGAGTGTGTGTGTTTCTGTTTGTGTGTTTAGGATTGTAAGCTTTGAATTTAGTAAATGAAAAAAAACAACTAATATTGTAAACTATTAAAAGGCATATATCTTGCTTTTTTTAAGGCTTTCAGGGTAAACTATATCCATATACACGATAATATATTACTACTAAAGAAAACATTTTTAATGAAATCTCAGTTATTTTCACAGCTCATTTTCCTACCTAGAAGTAAGACGACTCGATCTCAGAGGAACCGCCTTTGGTTCCTTGTGGCCGCAGCTCATTTCATGACGTCGACCTAGAGGTGCCCAAAACCAGGCCTTGAGTGCCAGCCTCCAGCTGGTTTTCCAGAAATCCTGCCCCATCTACTGTTGATTACCTGGATCAGGTGTGTTTATCCATTAAGGAGCTTCAATGGCAGGTTGGATGGAAAACGTGTTCCCCACTTTGTGACATCACAATGTTAGGCCAACATTTCAAAGCTAAAAAAGGTTGTTTTTGCATGATATACGGTAGACCCTTAAAGCAACTAAAACGCCAAAAAGGACTTGAAAACTGTAAGCTTGTGCACCTACAATACTCTTTGCATTTAGATCATTGGCTGCATATGACAACAGTGCTGAGTGGCCCCTCCTCCCTGGTGTTCCAAACAGGAAGTACTTGCTGGCTCCAAGAAGCCAAAATCAAAATATTCTTGCTCTGATTTTTTTTTAACGTTTTCTTGCTCAATTAAATTTTTGCCATGGTATTTTTTCATGATTGCCGCACCCCTCTCTTACCCCCGTCACGAGGGGGGTGCGGGGGAGGAGCGCTTCGTGCCCCGTGACGTCTGGACCCTGCGCGGTCCGGGCTCGGGTGCCGGTGGACCGAGCGAACTGTGACTCTGAGCAGAGCAGCCGGATTTATAACTTTGTGCTTGAGGGGAGGGGAGGATGCTTTGTTACGTGTGCGTTTTGTTGTTTTGTTATGTGTGGGAGACTTCGGACTGCGATCCGTCCCGCCGCTCTGGGTTAGCGACTGCAGGACTCAGGAGAACTGTGTGTCCAAGAAAAGCTCGGACTTCCAGCTCCAGATTTAATCTAACCATTGATCTGATCAAGATATTTTGCGCATGTAACCGCGGCTAATGACTCGGACTGACCAATCACTGCTTTCTGACGACACCTGGCTCTGACATGGCGGCGTCACTCTCACAAATAAAGGTAACCAAATTGACTTTATCTGGTTTTAAGCCTGAAATAAGCGATTACCGGTAGTCAATCTAAGTGCTTTAATGAGGCACCAAGAAATGAACTGTAAACACAAGATTGTCTAATTTGTTTTTATCTTCCATATCTTCACAGTTAAAGTATTAATCATTGGTCTATTTCTGGTCTAATTATTTAGGAAGACAATAATTACATTTTTTGCCCCTGTCCAACATCTGTTTTAAAGTTCAATGTTTTTCTCCATCAGTCTTTGAGTGTATTTAGGTGTTTGTGCCATTTTCAGTCAGGTTGCAAAATGGCATTGAAACTGAGAAGACAGTCTAAAGGGGAGGCAGGAAACTGACATTTCAAAATAAATGTCTTGAAACTATAGTAAAGCCAAACAAAAGTTTGTCGAAATGTAGAAATAGGGGTTTCAGGTTTTTCTTAAGTACAAACCGAGTGAAACCCTAACGGGAACAGCGTTTACAGCTTTGCTTAGCAGCCAGTCTTGAATGTTTGTGGCTGCAGGATGCTACACCGGCAATGAAATGTTCAGATGAATCATGCATATCAAGCAGTATCTGAACAAGGGAGGAATAAACCCTTCTGAAACACTCCCACACTCGCTAATGTATTAATAATATGACTAAGCACCCTGCAACCACGGCCTTTGACCATTACATTCTGAAGCACTATTTCATGAAGTTTCAGCTTCGTTGTTCACCTAAAAGGTTAAAGCAGGCATGTGACTGTGCCTGGCCTGGATAAATGTACATCCCCATGCGCTGACAGACAGCTCTTGGAAAAAAAAAAAACGTATTCACCAGCAACAGTTGGCTCCGAACCAATGGCAATTTTCTCCCCCCAATTACAATTAATATAGTCACGCTTGTTTTCATGCAGAGCAAGCACACCAGCACAAAGCTGAGAATGGCTCACTTGTTTGTTGTGATCGTTCTGACAAAAGCGTCTACAGTTTAAGGGGCCTGCATCTAGCTAGCATGACCTTTGTCAGTGGGGATGAAAAAGGTGGTCTCTTTTACATTTTTCTTGGGTCATAAAGAAACTGAAGGGTCGTGGTACAAAATGTGGTATCAACCTAAACAAAAAGCGAAGTCCAAAACTGGACCAAACTTTAGGATAAAAAACATATTGCAGGGGTGTCCAAACTTTTTGGAAAGAGGGCCAGATTTGGTAAGGGGAAAATATGTGAAGGCCAACCATTCAGCCAGCATTCCTCATGATAACCCTTATGATTTACAATAAATTTGAATGAAATATTTATTATAAATGTTATTGCAATGGGATATTTTCATTTCCTCTATTGAAACAGAAATATATCTAAATAAACTTTTACCCAAAATTATAGTGAATTTCTGATTTGCAGACCAGAAAAAAAGAATTGTCTGTCTGGGGAAAAAAAGCTTTTGTTAACATTAAATCTGTTCATATAAAAATGCTACATATTATTCATGATTAGATTTTCACTATAAACTTCTAAATTTAATTCATGTGAACATGGAAGTAACACAAATAATTATCTTATTTAGAAGTACAAACTGTTGTGGTTTTGATCAAAGAAACCAATGAGTCTGTTCTTCTTGGTTGGCCCTGAAGGCTCTAAAGATCAAGTAGCCCCAGGTTGTTGTCTCAGGTTTACTATCACAAATACATAATTTAGCCAGTCACAACAGAGAACTCGTACACACAGTTCTTGGAAAGTGCTGGGCATCTCATATTATTGATTTTATGACAGGAGAATGAGGGCCGGTGGAAATTTGAATGTGGCCAGACTTCAGAAGTGTCTGACCTATTGTTTCTGTACATAACAATAAATATAAAAAGAAATAGAGACTCATACATAACAATTCATAATTATTTTCATTGTTAACTAATCCAAAAAGTTAGTTTTTATTTGTCAGATTTATATATTTTAAGTTCCTGCTGTCATATAAAGTCAGTGTCAATAATCCACCAGATGGGATTAAGGTATTTTGTCAGGTTAAAAAAAAAGGAAAATGAAATAGACTTAGTGTGAACTTCATGTCTTGTTTTTGTTTGTGTGTACACACGTCAGTTTAAACCAGCTGATGATAGCAGCTGATTGAAGCCAGTTGATTGAGGTCAGCTCTTTGTGCAAGGCTGATCAGATGGGGCCAGATTTAAAGGCTGAGAACCTTTGGCGTAGCAGGAGCACATTTGGCTAACCTCCCCTTCATTTTGAGCATCATCCACTTGGCTGATTCCTTTGTTGTATTTGAGCTGCTTAACATTACTATAGATTAGTACATGTGTTAGTAAACATTTGTAAATAGTATATGTATATTAATTTTCTTTTTATAAAACCTGATCCAGTGGTTTTTGAGTACTGTTCTTCATTTAGCTTCTCAAAGTTTTCCTTTACAGTATTTTAATTTTTTTGCAACAGGTTACTATGTAAATCTTCTCTCGGTGAGACAGATAGAGTGTTAACTCTATCTTATCCTATCAAAGCCGTGGGTGATAACTAATTGGGGGCTCGTCCGGGATCTTGCTGTTCTTGGTACTTCAGTTAGACATTTGTTATTTGTTGTCATTGGGGTAACTTGTGGTTGAGAAGTCAAACTCTGACTCAGGTAACCAAGCACGGCTGATAATTATCATTTTTATAATATTAACAATTATAAATATAATTAATAATAGGTAGTTCAGAGTAAAAAAACAATAACAACTAAAGTAAATCTTATTTTCTTATATAAAGTAAATATTTTTTTTCTGCCAAAGAACATAGAATGCCTGTCTGCAACTGTGTACCACAGCACAGTGTGGCTGTGCTGTGAGCACAAACAGAACAGAGATTCCTACAATTACTAGTCCTATCTGTAGTATAAATAGGCAAAACGGAGAATATGAGACCAATAACTGTAAAACATGACAAAAAACTCTGTAGTAAAAGTTAAGTATCTGTTAAAAAGTTTTACAAAACAAATCTGTCTCACCAAAAAATCACAGAAATTGACAACCAAAGAAATTTTCAACAAATTGTAATAACCTAAGTTGCAGCAAACAATAACTGTAAAAAACCGCCAAAGAGTTTTAGAGTGGAGCCGGCGAACAATCAACTGTTCGTGATGTTGGTACAGCACGGAACGAAGGGTGTGATGTGAGTCGGCCAGGGCTAGCTAACCCTGAAGTAGGCCTAAGGACACCAACTAAGGACTTCTCAGACCCAAGTCCAAAGTATTCCTGTCCCCTACACAGTTCTTTAGAGGCCAGTTCCAACCAAATGAGAAACTACAGTCTGTTGTCATCAAACAGATGACATATTTTTAGATAATTACATTTTTCTTAGAAACTTTAAAATCATGGCAACACTCGGAGCCTTAAAGTTGCCATCTAACTCAGGCTTTTTTTTCCCAAGACTCTGTGAAAAGTATTTAATGAATGCTAACAGACAAGACAGCAGGGGTGGCAGTCTTTTCCCAGATTAGAGCTTTTGTCTGAATTTTTGTGCATCCAATCAAAATCACAGCTTCATGCTGTTACAGACAAGTAAATATCCTTTTCTTCCATTTTTAAGAATGTTTTTGTTTGTCCCGGGTCTATGTATATGTTTGTTTATAGGTCCTGTGTTGTCGGTTTATGGGTTCTTTGGCATGAATGTCTGGTACACACAAAGGAGTTTGGGGGGCCCTGTTTAGATCTGTGCTGTCAACAAAATCTCCTCTGTTCTACATATATAATGCATTTGTAAGTGGCGGTGCATAAATCCTAACTATTTATAGCACCAATGAACAGACTGAGGGCATGATTATTTGCCGACAACTGGTCACAGACTATCGATTGAATGAAACAGGACATGAGTGAGACTGGCGTGACAGGGGATGAGGTGGTGACCCCTAACGGGATTACGCAAAAGAAAGGAGAATGAAAAAAAGTAAAAACAAATTAACAACAACAAATAAACAATAAAAACATGTCTCCTGTCAGGATACCACACTATTTCAATGTAAATTAAAAAAAAAACATTTGATTCTCATTCCAAGTTTGGGTTGCAATGTTTCCCATTTAGGTTTGAAGTAGAAATTTCTTTCTAGAAGCCCAAAACTTCTACTTTTGCAAACAAAAAGTTGTTGCTCAGCAATATCAGTTCTCCAAAGAGCCCCCCCGTAATGTTAAAGGTCTTTGTGGCCTTATGTCTCAATTTGGACTTCTTCTACTTTAGAACTTTAGAATATGACTAATTTGGTTGCACACTTAATTTCTCAATGGTGCAATCCAAAAAAAACTCAAGTTTTATCAAATACTTTTCCTGGTCTACACCAATCAAAGATAGAGAAAGGCACAAATCCATATCCGATTGGCCGGGTTACATCTGGTCATATCAGATAAGGTGAACAGAAGAAGCTTCAGGCGATGAAAGCAAAGAAAAAGAAAGATTACATTTTTTTTTGTTAAAAAAGTAACAAGGACTTAGTGTTGCCAGTTCGATTAGAAACCATTCTAGTCCGTCATGGCAGGTCACCCGAAAGGCCCGCGGCGCTGTCCAGAGGGGGCTCACTGCACTGTGGCGCAAGCAATCTATTGTGATTGTATTTTTTCTCCACACCGATTGTAATAAAATGGAGATTGCCCTGCAAAATCGGTGGTTATTACAAGATCCTAAATGTCAGTAGAACGGTAAAGCCCACAACGTACAGTAAAAAGGTGCCGCTCTACAAGTGAAGGTGACTGTTTGATCCAATTATTGTAACTACAATGTGAGGCATTTATAGCGGCCATTTCAGTTTAGCCTCAATTATTGGACGGACGGACGGACGGACGGACGGACGGACGGACGGACGGACGGACGGACGGACGGACGGACGGACGGACGGACGGACAGACAGACAGACAGACAGACAGACAGACAGACAGACAGACAGACAGACAGACAGACAGACAGACAGACAGACAGACAGACAGACAGACAGACAGACAGATAGATAGATAGATAGATAGATAGATAGGAAAGGGATATAGGTTTTTTTGCAAAACAAAAATGCAGAAATGGGTTGAGGTGTGATAGACAGCTTCATTAATACAACCAGTGAATTATGCAGTAATATCACATTTAACGAAATTTTACTTTTTGACAGCACAAAGAGAAGACATTATTATTAAGAGAAAATAGAGAAAAGCAGCTGCAAATGCAGTTTGAGGGTGGAGAAAATAGATTCTATGATGTAATAAATCCTGTTTTTGCCTAATTTTACTGACAAATAATTCATAACGGTTTTAATAGGAATTTCAGTGAAGAGAGCGAGGGAGGAAGATAGTAAAACAGAAAGAAATAGTCATTTTAAAGAACAAAAATCATCCTGAAGCTTATAGTTAAGCTTCTGCTGCTGATTTAGTAAACTATAAGGAGGCATTGGTGTGCTGAGTGATGTAATCCTACTATAACTTCAAGGCTATACATGCTCAAGAGAATGTTTTAAGCAGTTTTTTAGCTCGGATACAGTAAAACCCATAATGTAATGCACTGCATCTATTGTAAAAGACTGTGGGAAGATAATGCATGGCAATAATGCATTTGCATTAAAGTTAGTCTAGACTAGAGCCTTGTTCTTCCTGTCTTGCTTTCTCTTTACATTGTCTCTTTACACTTTGGAAAATGTCAAAATTGCGTCATTTAACCCTTTCTCTGACTTATGGAAACTCTTTAAGCGTTTACGCGATCAACGCAATTCCAGCGGATTCTGAAGCACAAAAAAGCAGCAGCTTCAGAATCCGCTGGAATTACATTGATTGCGTAAATGCTACGGTGTCAAAGAGTGCGTGTTATTTAGGTGTTGCAGGTTAAGGGTTAAAACGGGGGGGGGGACATACCGGTTTTCTAAAACAGGATTTTCGCTGCTTAGACTTGTTTAACGAGGTGTCTATAAAATCAAGTACCACTATAGGTGTCCAATAAATCGTTCCAAATTCTAATGAGGTACTACTGAATTATAACTTTTAGAAAATAATGCAGGAAAAAAACAATTGTCTGCGAAGACAATTCTCTGACACTGCATCTCTGTCAGGCCACAGTAACATTCACATATACAGTCATATTTGCAAGCATTTCACCTAGAGTCAGCATTTCTTGATCTCATAAAAGGGAGGGGACACTTGTTTTGTGGCTAATGCCAAGACGCGCATTAGCTCTCAGTTCTCTCATTAGCCGTCTTTAGCTTTCAGTGCTGTCAGTGTGACCACAAACCAACACCGACATTTCAATACTGCAGAGAAGACAAAACCTTTTTCTGTGCAGTTTTCTGCAATGTCTTAGCTGTGATACTGCTCCAGTGTACTGTCTGCTGTACAGCTGTGAGGAAATGATCAGTCTATTGGCTACGATTGGGTGCAACAAAAACAAAGGCTCCCCATAATTGGAAAATTGTCCACAGATTTAGAACATTTTTGCAAAAAACAAGCCAACAGTCTATAATGTAGAAGAAGCAGCCAGATGCGGTCAATCACAGGTAACTGATGAATTGCTAGAGGATTTATGAGTTTTTTCAACAAAAACAAACGATTGTAAGATTGTTAGTTTGTAATGTCAAGAAGAAAAGCATTAGCATTGCCTTTATAATCAAAATAGGGAAAGTGATAAAAGGAAAATTGCAAAGAAAAATGAGACCCAAATTTTATATTTTAAAGGCTTTTACGTCCTATGTACACACTAATAGTGGCTCTGCTCCCAGTGAAACTTTGTAAAGAGCTACAAGCTTCAGTCAGGATGCTTATTGTCAAAACTTATGGGAACGCAGAAAAAACAAAACAAAACAAAACTGTTGCAACCAAGAACAACACGGACAGGTCTGATGTCAACCATCCATAGCAGATCACTACAAACATCTGAAACTGACAGTACGGTTGGTTCTTTGTTCTTCAATACAAACTTCTGAAACAAACAGTACAGTTGGTTCTATCCTTCTTCAGTTTAAGGTTCAGAAACAGTTCTTTTTTTTCTTAGTACAAGGATGTGAAACCAACAGTACGTCAGTCCTTTTTTCTTTAGCACAAACTGACTCAAACTGACTGTACGGCTGGCATTTTCTTATTCAACACAAGGATCTGAAAACAACTGTATAGTTGGTTCTATTCTTCTTTAGTACAAGGATCTGAAACTGGCTATACGATTGGTTCTTCTTCAGCACAAATATCCTAGACTTACTTCAGGGTTGGTACTTTCTTATTCGGTACAAACATCTGAAACCAACTATATGGTTTTTTCAACTCTTCGTTAGCACAGATATAACCAGCTGTACGGTTGGTTCTCTCTTCTTCAATACAAACATCTAAAATCAACTGTATGGTTGGTTTTTCTTCTTCAGCACAAGCATCCAAGACCAACTGTACAGTTGGTTCAATTCTCCTTTGGCACAAAAATCTCAAACTGACTGTATGGTTGGTGTGAGATACTTGTGCTGATGCGCTGTTGTTTGAGGTTTGACGATCTGGGCTTGTTATACAGCCACACAGCTCAACATTGCACTCTGACCGCGGTCTCCTCTGTGCACCAGAGCTTTCCCTCAGGCAAATTTGAGGGCAACTGTCTAACAGCAAAAGCTTGAATAAAATTTGATTACTTCAACACTCACACGCTATTAGTGATCTTAATCTCAGCGCTTACAAGCAAAAAAACAAGAAGATGAAAACAGAAAAAGGCTTGCAGTGTTGCAGATGCATGAATGCTTACAAACCTCAATAGACAGACATGAGCTTTTAAAGAAGTGGAGCCAACATTCTTCCACAGTGACACGAGAGATGAGTGAATTCATTCAGACATTTGTCAGTAAAAGGGTGAAAAACACAATCAACGACCACTGAACAATGGAAGCAATTACACTTCTACATGTCCATTCAGTAAATATGATCACTTTCTCATATGTTGGTCATTTCAGGTTACAAATGAATCAATTGAATATAAGTTGCAGTCACCCATCATGCTTAAGGGTGTTCTGATTAAGGTTGAATATCAAACCACTCAACTTAATTCTCTATTTCGCACGCAAATTGATCTAAAAAGACTGAATTTACACTTTAACAGCCAATCAGTGTAGCACTCCATCATAGCATTTAAGATTTCATGAAAAATGTTAATCCTCATTGAGTCGTTGAAGATGAGGGGATCATTTATTAAACTAATCCCATAAATAAGTCTTTTACATTTACAGAATGTAAAAGACTTTTGCATTTACAATACTAAACTGTTCCTCCTTTCTTTTTCAGATCCAGTTCTCAAAAAAAAGAAATAAATAAAAAGAAAATTACCCATTCAAGCGCCGGCTGTTTACGTTTTAATCTTAATTTGCCCGTTTTAAAAGTTCAGAGATCTTTAAAGTTCACTGACTGCGGCTAATTATACCTGAAAAATATACTTGGCATTTAGAAAAACAACCACCCACTCGTTTATCCCCGAAAATCCAAAATAGCAAGCATGTTTATCCAATACAAGGTTAAAATGTCTGTGTCTTCACACAGCTCAGACTGAAACCTTTCCGGCTTAACAGGGCTTTTTACCTTTTAAATTTAGAAGCTAAGCTCTTATGCCCCTTCATGTGAACATACGGTTAGTTTTGATAATAATAATAATAATAATAATGGATTGGATTTATCTGCGCTTTTCAAGACACTCAAAGCGCTTACATTGTGTCCATTATTCATTCACTCCTCATTCATACTTGGTGACGGTAAGCTACGGTTGTAGCCACAGCTGCCCTGGGGCCGACTGACAGAGGCATGGCTGCCATTTCGCGCCTATGGCCCCTCTGACCATCACCGGGACCATTCATGCACATTCACACACCAGTGGAGCCACACTGAAGGCAAGGAGGGTGAAGTGTCTTGCCCAAGAACACAACGACATTTTGACTGGTGGGAGCGGGGATCGAACCGCCAACCCTTCGGTCATTGGACGACCCGCTCAACCACCTGAGCCACTGTCGCCCCTAATGCGGAGATCCTCCAACATAATCAGAGCTGTT
The DNA here is from genome assembly GCF_053564925.1 of Oryzias latipes. Lineage (NCBI taxonomy): Eukaryota > Metazoa > Chordata > Actinopteri > Beloniformes > Adrianichthyidae > Oryzias > Oryzias latipes. The sequence goes on along the minus strand of NC_136257.1, from coordinate 29,103,115 downwards.
TATTTATTTATTTTAATCATTTTGAGAAACTGCAACATCATAATATTTTTGGTACCCTTGTTGTAGACTTTAATCCAGTTTAGAAAGATTCTCACAGATGCTGAAAGGTCAGCCTGTACTATCACAGGAAAAAAACAAAACAGAAAAGAGTTCAAAACCTTTCTGAGCACAAATCCTGACAAAACTTAATTAATGATTTTACAACATTTTGTAGATAAAGGAATTCTAACCCTCCAGGTGATTCTTCCGCTGTTTGGGTTTTATCAGATGAAGATCAGTGAAATGTTGCCATGCTTCTAGCTTAAGACTTCGTTACATGCACCCGTACAGGGGGTGATCCGTATGGGTGCTGCAGGTGTTTGGATTGTCCGGGTCCATGGAGGGTCATATAGAGGAGCGGCTGAATCTTAAGGGGAACGTAGGTGTGACTTGCAGTTCCCTAGAGCCTCGTCTCCACCACCACAAGGGACGTCGTGAAATTAGAATGTATACAGTCAGGACCATAAATATTTGGACAGAGACACATTCTTTCCAATTTAGTTTCTGTACATTACCACAGGGAATTTTAAATAAAACAACTCAGATGCCATTGAAGTGCAGACTTTCAGCTTTTATTCCATGGGAGCCCATGACATGAAGGGATTGTGTTTAAAAAATGCTTCGGTTTTTCCACATTTTTATGCAATCTTTTTGTTTAACCCATGGAATAAATGCTGAAAGTCTGAACTTCAATGGCATCTGAGTTGTTTTATTTAAAATTCACAGTGGTAATATAGAGAAACTACATTAGAAAGAATGTGTCTCTGTCCAAATATTTATGAATTTCACAATTATGAAATATGTGTGATGATTTGTACAATGCACTTATGCCACACTCTAGTGGTTAGTAAGGTGCGAGTACTGGCCTCTACCGCCCGATTGCGAATGCCATGGGGTGTGCACCTACGTGCCTGTAGGATGTCACACAAACTACACAGCATCTACAAATTACAAAAGGTCAAGTTTCTCCTTGATAAATACTTTTTTAAATTAAAAAATTAACTTTTCAGAATTTCCTGCTGAGCACTCCAAACTTTACCCTGACAAAAGCAAAATATTTCTGCTTTAAAGCAGTACGAGCAACTTGAAACTTAAAATCACATCTCCTCCTGTGATTTTTATCTTCTGAGGTAGTGCTGCACAATATGAGGAAAACTCGCAATGTGATCAATATTGCAGTGACGATATAGCTTGCAATAAATGAACAAATAGAAAAACAACCAAAAACATAATTTTATTTTACTGCAACATTGTAATTTAAATAATAGTCAACCCTAGTCTACCTAGGAGGCCAGCATCTGACATAAAAGGGCTCAATCCAATTAGTCTACACCATGAAGGGGTCCATCCGAATGGTCAAATGCATAAAGGGATTCGTTTGATCCGTTCAACACTTCAAGCTGCCATAAGATTAATTTTGCACCTTTAAGGTAACCATTTATTGCAATTTTCGTCATCTTTTGCGATATGCGAATTGCACAGCTTGATATTGCGATAACGATACATTCGCGATTTATTGTGCCGGCCTATTCTGAGGTAAAAACAAATATTTTAGGCTTTCTGTTTCTGACTTTGAGCATGGCTAATAAAGTTTGCTATTTCTATTTTACTAAATCTTTAAATTGCAACAATCTTGACTTCATAAATAAAACATTCGTATTTTCTACGTTAATTTACGTGTTCTTTGCGTGGTTTATTCATACTTCTTCCGTGGTTTAAAAGTGGTACATTTGTAATACATCTGGAAAAATTTTACGTAAAGACCTCAACCTTTTTTCCCTTTTTCCACCTACATTCACGTATGACCAATGTTCGTCCGTGCATTATGTGCAAAGTGTCCGTAACGGCTGTGTGACACAGCGTTAAGGCTTTAAGCAGCAACTGTACCTGGACAGGCAGAGAACGTCCTCAATCATGACCTTCTGAGTAGAACCAAAGCAAAAAGACTGTGTCTGTAATGAGCTCTCTGCTGCTTCCTGGCTGAGCTGCAAACACAGCATATAACAGGCTTCTGCAGGTTAACTATCTCTGGGAAATGTCTTTGAAGACGGAGCTGTTACAGCTGAGCAGCAAAAGCACATGAAAATGATCAATGTTACCACTTTCCTTATGGCACCCACTGACCCGAGTCGGTTTTTGGTAGATGGGCATCCAACATGTGGATCCTTACATCAGTTCAGTGGTAACATGAGGACAAACCTGCCAGCCAGGACTGTCCATCAAACCTCTGCAGCAGCTTTTTCCCCTGGTTTAATCCCTGAAAAAGTTCATTCCAGCTGGAGAAGCTGAGCCCCTCCTCGCAGGGATTGCGTAACCGCTGTGAACTTCTGATTTTGTATGCTGCAGAGAAGGATTATGTCCTCAGAGACCCGCCGGACCTTCCTCCCCCCTCCTCCCCACTGTCCCCAGTTGACCTGCAGATCACACCTGTCAGCCAGATGTGCCGTAACATCTGCAGAGGGAGTCTCCTCTGCGTGCATCCGAGCATTTTTCATAACAGCGGGAGTCTCATTTCACCCGTAATCTTCACAGTAGAGGTCAGTTCTTCAGTTAATCTCCAGATTGGAAATCTCGCCATCTTTAACAGACTCCACAACCTGGCTGAATCCACACTGGTTATATTTAGCACCACTTCTTGTCATTAAAAATAGTTTCAAGATTCAGCTGCCACAGAACTGCCCCCTCAGAGGGAACGCTTTCCAAGCATTCCAGCTTACTGGCTTAAAGGCCAGAAAGATTTAGGATAGCTTTTAGCTAGTAGATTGGAAAGAAAAACCCTCTTCTTAGGCAAAAGAACATCTTCAGAGAACAAACCAAAACTCATCTCCGGTTTTATTCCAGGCTGAAGAAATTCCTCTATGTAATTACTAGAATCAGATATTCTGAATATCAGTGAAAAGGAAGACAATGGTGAAGCATTAATTCAAGTTACCCAGTGCTGCTTTCATTGTCTTCCTTTTTTTTTAAAATCAGAATTTACTCTGATTTCCATCCATCTGCCCCCCAAGGAGCGTTCTGCAGAAGCAACAAATGCATTTCTGTGTCTGTAAAATGTCTCTGCTTCTCACTTCTATGTGCTCTTTTTAGCGGTGTTTTGCTTCATGACAATTTCCAAAGCTTTTAACTAAAACCCAACAATTACCACTCCAGCCTTTTCTCTGTCACACTGCCATCCATCCGCAGAGGAAGAACCATCATGGGGCCAAGCAGGTGTTAAGCTCTCCTTTTGAAGATTATTTTACATTTTCAGTGGCCTGGACCAGATCGAGCTGCTTTCTTCTAATCTACCACTGAAAGCTTTTGATAGAAGCAAGTCTGAGTGAAGTTAGTGATTATGAGCCATTTAAAAGAAACTACAGGGGAAAAAAAGGGAAGAAATTAAAATATATCTCACTTTTAAAGTTTAAAAATGTCGCATGAGCTTAAATATTCTGCAGAAAAGACTTTTGGACATGGAAAAATAAAAGATGCTGCTTGAATTTATTTTTTTAAATCTTTCCATTTCCGGACTATTTAGTCAAAAAGCACACCTCCAATAATCACTCTACAGCAAAGGAGTAACTTTGGCCCAGTATTTCGAAATTCGGCATTTCCCTTTGATCACAAATAACAAACTATTTAAAGTCCACATTATTTTTTCTGCTGAGAACTGTCTTTAAAGTTTACAGATGTTTAGAGAAAAACAGCTAAATGATGCTGTGATTGCAGAAACCTTAACATTAACACTGAAAAAAGGCTTTGTTTTGGGTAATATCATTTTAGTAAACATCTAGCATAAATGGAAATAAATGGAAATTATGAACAATCTAATACTTTTTAGGAAACTTTAAAGGGTTTTAGTTGGTCACACAAAAAAAAACATTAAAATAAGAGCAAAAAAACCTCCTACGAAATCCAAACTTTATATTACAAGTCTGAAAAATCTATGCGTATTAGTATTGAAACAAAAATGACAATTTTACTGATTTTAAAAACAATTTTGTTTCTGGTGTCCTTAGACAGCTCTTTGGTTTTGGCCATAGTAGAGTTTGGAGTGTGACTGTTTCAGGTTGTGGACAGGTGTCTTTAATATAGATAACAAATTCAAACAGGTGCCATTAATACAGGTAACCAGTGGAGGACAGAAGAAATTACAGTGAGAGCCACAAATCTTGCTTGTTTTTTGGTGACCAAATACTTATTTTCCACCATAATTTACTAATTAATTCTTAAAAAAATCAGACAATGTGACTTTCTGGATTATTTTTCTCATTTTGTTTCTCATAGTTGAGGTATACCTGTAATAAAAATGGCATGCCTCTCTCATCTTTTTAGGTGGGAGACCTTGCAGAATTGGTGGCTGACTAAATTCTTTTTTGCCCCACTGTAGATGTTGATTCTCCAACAGCGCCCTCTCTGGCACCGTCCATACACTACAGTCAAACTATTGAGGTAAAAGACCCTTAGTGAGCAAAGTAAAATGACCTTATGGGGTAAAAAAAAAACAGTCCACTGTGAAAGAGTCCCAAAACATACTACATCTAGAGAAGGTCCTGCACAAATGTGAACAAGAAGTTCTCCCAAATTGAGGGAAATACCTATAAAAACAGTGAGATGCTTTGGAAACAAATAGTATTGAAAAAATGCCAGTTCTACAAAATGGAATTTAAAAAAAGCTGCCAGATTCTCTACACAACCAGCTAAATGCAGCAATAGACAAGGTAAAAGAAAAATTCTTAAGGTGGCAGAAACATGGCTGGACAAAGAATATAAGCAATTATTAAATTAACCATTTGTTTGTTTCCACCCCTTTGATTATTTTGCACAAGCCCGAGCATTTTTAACATTCTCTCTATAGCCTCCAGCAGCCGACGCCTCCTCTCTGTTTCACTTCCAGACAGGGGAGTTGCTGCAATTTATTAATGCAGGATGCCTCTCAGCCAGGACAGGCCACCGGTTGCTTCTGCCGGAGAGGAGACCACAGAAAGGAGGTGTTGCGGTGGAGAGTTTGTTCTCATTCTGACAGCAAGGCGAGAGATCAGTTTGAAAATGCAGAGCAGCGAGTCAACACTGCAGCTGCTGCCATCCAAGTTCAAGTCAGGCAAAAAGTTTTTAGGTGCTGTGCAACTCACAGGAGGATCTATCCCACATGTCAAACGGTTTTAAAGACAAAAAAAAAGCAAAATATCCAAAAACTGAAACTAGAAAAGATCTGCTGAAAACCTCAAAGTTGAATAGACACAATCTGGGAAATGAACAAGGCAGGCTAAGACATGAAAAGAAAAAACAAGCAAAGCAATGGCCCACACAGAGTTTCAATTATGTAACAAGATGCATTCAAAAAGTTACGAAGAGGAACACGATGATACAAATCACAGATACCTCTGTCTCATGCCAGCATTCCCCACTATGTGACGACCTAAAACTTTGCTGCTGACGCAAATGCTTTTGGCTCCCGACCCAACCACAGTTCAACAGACAAGAGGTTGATGCAAGCACTGAGGCCATTAATAGCACAGCAAGAAACAACCAGCTGGGATTTGGTTCCTCTTGAAATGACTTCAATAAACAAATCAAGAGCAGAAAAGAAGAAAGAACTGGTCTTTGACATGGTCAATCTGAAGAAGTAAAAAGTCTAAAACCTCAGTCATGGTTGTGATTAGGGAGGGATTTTTGCAGAGCCAACGTGACAAATCGAGCCCTTTCTAAAGTCATCATTTATGAATGCAACCTAACTGCTTGTTAGTTTAAATCTGTTGAAGGACTCACACAAAAACCATGCACAGTTAAAGAGAAGAAAACCAACTGCAGCTTTTATAGCAAAAAGTGTGTTTGCATCGACGAATCAACAAATCTTTTTTGGGCCTTACCTTGATGATTGTGAGAGTTCATGTTTTGGTTGCTCGTGCAGACGTGAAACAGGGGCAGTGGAGAACATTTGGGGGTTGTCAGTGCTCCCGCTGAGTTCGGTGAAGCAGACGTCGTGTGTTTCCAAGCTAAGCTAAGATGGAACACAGAAGGACTGTTTCTCAGGGCGTCATCACTGGGGGCCCCATGAGGTCACTGTGGTCACTTCTGAAGAGGGTTCAACTTCCTTTGCCCAACAGTAGCACTGTGAGGAATAAAGGAAGAAAGTCAGACAATAATGATGATGAAAAGATGAAGCCTTGAATTGTATATCAAGGGACAACAAACGTCTGTGACAAGTAGGAAAGAATTAACATTTAAGATAAGCTACTTTCATCTCAGTCATCTTAGAGTACAGGCACTCTATACTTACCGGTAAGTTGGCTCTAAAGTTATTAATTAAGATCAGTATACTCCAAATTTTATAAAGCAAGCAGTTTTGAGTTATCCTCTACTAATGCTGATCTAAGACTCCTCTAAAGTTCTTAGTTTGTGGCAGTTGTCTATTCATTGACTGCAGATGGGATCAACCAAACTGATGAAGCCGGACAAATACGTCAAGTTTAGCCTAAGGATTTAATTCTACCCTCAAGAGCAGTGGTCTGTCCTTAACCCTCAAAGGCTACCCTGTTTGTCTTCCAGCTAAACACACCCTATTTACTGGTGATTACGTAGATAAGGCGTGTTCAGTCATTTCTCAGCTGGATTAACCTGATCCTGTTGATCGGCAGAAACTGGGCTAAAAAATAAGCAAGTAAGTAGGTACTGATGACCAGGTTAGTAACCACCAGGGTGGAAAAAGAAACAACCACAGCTCCGCCCACACATTTTCATAAAGTTGTATTTTTTCATCTCTTGTACAAAGTTATCCATCGTTCTCTCATCATTTGACTTTCATTTCACACTCAGCAAACAAACTTTGCTAATGAAACTTTATTTTGGGTTGCAACAACGAAAAATAATCACTTTCCAGCCACATATCTGTTTGTGAAAAAATAAACTGCATCCACTGCTGGAACAGTTATGTTTAAGGAACAAGAACAGCTCTTTGTGTAGGTGTTTGTGAAGGGTTAGGGTTGGGATTCAATTTAAAAAATACCCTCTCAAACTCCTATTAATTTATTTTAAAGGAAACAAATTTGACTGTGTGAATAATTAGAACCCAACCCTGTTTGACTAATCACAGTCTACGTACCTATGACATCTGAGGAACCAGAGAAACTGACTAAATTAAAAGAAGTTCATTTAAGACTTCTCAGAAGACGCAGGAAACTGATTTTGATTTTAGGTCATACCAATGGTGATCATTCATAATATTTAACTCAAAAACATCAACTTTGTGATAAGTCATTACATTTTATGTAGAGGTGAATTCTTTAGCCATCAAGGTCAGTTTAGGAAATACACTCCTAAAGTAAAATACATAACCTGTGAAAAAAACTAAATTAAAACCAGTCATTTGTGCTTCAACAACTATACATAATTACCAACATTAAACTTGTGGATATTTGCCTTTCTCTTAATAAATAAAAGAAACAAACATAGTAGAGGTTTTAAATCCGACAGGTGTAAACAGAGTACAACGAATAACACAGACAGACTGCTTTTGTTTAGTTTTCTCAAAACAACTTGTATGCAAACTTCGCACAGCCCACATGACGTCCAAATGTCACGGATGATAAATAGATATTCAGGTCAAACCTTCAGGTCAAAGACAGAACTGGTAAAAAATACATGAAGCATTTCACGCACACTCACTGCCTCTTTAGGTCAATACGAATGGACAAAAGCCTCGTGTGTTCTTGGTTCTACAAGTTTTTCTAGTACATTTACATTTTTGCTCTCAAATTTCAACAGTTTTTTTCCTCAACCATCCTATTGAAAACAGTTCTTACACTTTAAACTGGCAGACATGTCGTTTTTTTATGAATGAAACTTGAATTTTTCATGATGCCAGACAGAAAAACAGTTCTAGCAACTTAATAAACATTTCCAAAGCACTTTGAAAGCTGTCAGGCACAATCTTAGTGGCATTAAAATAACATGCAGTTGGACAGCGAGATGTAAACAACAATTAAAGAGACCCCCCTTGCCTAGTTTCTGAAATAAATCATTAAAAAACCTGCGTGCCATGAAAAGCTCTTCAACCTCTCAGCTCTGATTGAGCATAAATTATTCAACCGAGTAGAGGAAACGCTTGTTTTCTATGGACTAACTTAGTTCTGCCTTTTTCTTGTTAGTGGAAAAATAGGACAATATCTATTTAAAAATGCGATATTTATATAAAACACTTACAGTCTGCTCAAACCAAAGTGCACAAATTGGCCTTGCTAGAAATAAAGGCTTATGGCAACATAATGTTTTATGCTGCTTACCTGCATTTTACGTCAGTAATGTAAATGCAAGGAAAACCACTACAATAGAAAACGTTTTGATTTTATCAACAGGTTTTTCAGACTTATCTGCTATTTAGATAGATTCCTACTTATTTGTCTATGCATTTGTATAGATTAGAGGCATTTTCGGATGTTAATGCAAATCTCTCAGGCACCAGAAGCTTCAGCTCTGCCGAGGTGCTCAATTCATTGTTATTCCTAGTTGCCTCCATCCTTAACAATGTTAGAGTTTGCAGGCTAAGGTGCATTTCCTTAACTTCCAGATTGAGGTGCATTTCAAACGCACTATTGAAATTATGGGAACTAGTGAAACTGAAAACTGCACTCATCATGTATAAAGCCAGAAATAACATGCTACTAATAAACAAACAACAAATGTTGAAGGACAGAAATGGGAGTTACAATTTAAGAAATCAGCTGAACTTCAAAATGCGGTGCATTCACACTACAAAAGAAAAAAATAAATGTGCATTTCAATTTGTGGTGTGGATTTATAGAACGGATTGAATGAAGGTTTACAACAAACCAAAAGTTTACATGCATTCAAAAAAACCTACAAGATGTTACTGATGGAATTGTACAAGGCAAGAAATGATCAATAAAAACAAAAATGTCACTTCTTGTGAATGTATAACATGTAAAAACTGTAAATAAACATATACGCAGATCATCAGGTGTTGTAACACAGCTGTGGGATCATACAAGATTTCTCTTCAACCCACTCCTTTTCAAGCACACGGTCTTGTTTTATCTGTCTATTTTAAACCCTTGTGTTTATTTTTATTTGTGCTTGAAATAAAGAAAATTGAATTGAATTGAATTACGTTTAAAAATAATAGCTGTCCAATTTATTCACCAACTAACCACTGGAGGCTTGTTTTGCAAGCAAGACAGTCCCCTAAACACTTTAAAGCGAAATAGACAAATGTTACAGCAAAAAAAGGAAACTTTAATTAATGTTTAATTAATTATTATTATGCAGTTCTTAGCCAAAATCAAAAGACTTGAGTTCTTTTATAAGACAACAGATTTAAGAAAGAGAAGCCCAGCCCCCCTTTCCTTCCCCACTGCTGAGAACTCTTGGGTTGCGTCTGAATTCCCACCCTATCCCCTAACTACTAAAAATTAACCAAACATTTTTTTGGAAAAAATTGCTCTGACGCAATGCATTGTGGTCTATATTTGCCAATCTAGTGAGCATCGATGCACACTGGTTTTTCGCATGGACTTCTGGGAAATTTCTAGGGCACCAAATTTTGGAGTTGTAGATTCGGGCAGCACTCCAAAATGGCGTATGCATTAAATAGTGCACTATATAGGGGTTAGGGTGGGAATTCGGACATAGCCTTGGTTTATACCCTCTCCCGCTAGCTTACAGCCCCTCACAACCTAACTTTACAGTTGCAGCAAAAGTGGTGAGTATTATTGGAGCTATCCAGTAGTACAGTTTTGAGGCAAATGCCAGCACAGACGAGGCTGTGGCCTGCCAATTGTAGCTTCTACGTCACACCTACAGGCTTTTTGAATCTGCACTATTTCATCTGCTTCTGGTTCACAACAATTTGAATAATGAATTCACAAAAATGCAAATTTAAGCTTAATTTCATTCATATATGTCCCCCATCATCAGAAATAGGAAACAATAAGACCTTAACAACACCAAAATACAAGTTTTAGAGTGGCTCTTCAACTACAGTCTATAAAACACTTTACTTTATATTTTCATTGAATCTTGTAACTAATCTTACATGAATAACATCAGACACCCAACCCAATTTCCTCTTTTTTCCCATCTTGGTTTAAGTTTTTAGCTGCCAGAGTTCTCTCATTGTTTGCTACTTTGTTTTAAAATTAAATTCCAATTATTACTTGTTTCCTGTTCCCAACGGTCTCTTTAATTGGCTGTTGGCCACACCCATTTGCAGTTGTTTCTATATTTAGTTTAAACGGCTGGGTAGCTCGGTTGGTAAGTTTTAAAGGCTACCACGCAGGAATCCAGGGTTCAATTCCAGGGGAATGAACAATGGTACTGGCGAGCAATTAACATCCTTGGGCAAGACTCTTAACGCCACTGCCTCCCGATCGCGGTTTGGCTGCAGCTCACCGCTCCCCCAGGGGATGGGTCAAATGTGGAGAAGAATTTCCCCATTGTGGGATAAATAAAGTATCAATTATTATTATTATTAACTACCAATTTGAAACCAGATTCTGAGTTTTGATCAGGCCTGCTCTCCTCACAGAGACCGTCTCCATGAAGCCTGATGGGGATTTTACCAAGATGAAATCTGACAGAACTGTATATACTGCAGATCTGATACCAATCAGCTGCATAACTTTATGAACAGCAATTTAGTTTAAGTCTTTGTCTTTGCTAGCAGCCATTTAAGAAACGTCCATCTAATCACAGCAAGTGAGCAGCATTTTAATGTGCATGAATTGTTGCCCACACGCTGATATTATGGTGAAAGGAGTGCTTTTGCTAATATGAGGTCAATGTGAAGATCAACAAATGTTTTAGCTCTTTTTTGCCAAAACAACACTTCTGCCATACTTACCGCAGAAGTGACGCTGAAAGTTTTTTAAACGCTGCCACCCACTCAATTTCAAAACGAAAAGCTTTGGCATGAAAATGGAAGAGAAACTCAGGAAAACTTAGATTTTATTCAGTTGCTGGTTTTTTTATTCTGTTTGCATTTTCACCTCCAACTATTAAAGTGACATTATAGTGATGATGCACACAAGCCTGCTGACATTCGTGGACTAAAATCTCCATGTCGTTGTCTTGGTAACAAAAAAAAGCAACAAGCTGGAGTCGACGAAAAAGAAGGAAGTGACATATTTCCAGGCAGTAAGCCAAGCACAAGCATGTACTGCATGACACAAGTCCACTCCACTTTACTTTCCTAATTACTCACACTCTTCCTAAATCCTTTTACTTTTAACCTCTTGGCTTTTGCCTGTTTTTATGTAGACATACTGAAGAAAGAATGAATAAATACTCACATGTTTACCTTCAATCATCTCCAAACGACCCTAATGTTCTTGTTTCATTTCCCCAGATTTCAACTTTGTGTTTTTGCTCAGCTGAAACATTTTCTTTCTGCTATTTAGAAACATGTATAGACAGCGTTGCCTAGAGTTTGTCTAAACTAGAAGCAAAAACCTAATGCCTAATATATTGATTGCTTGGTCCTCTTCTGATTGGGCTATTCTGTCATTTTTACAGGACAAGGAAACAAAATGATTTTTGCCCAAGAGACATCTGGACAAAAATCATTGGTAGCAATGCTGCAGGTTAGGTAAACGTACATGGAACGTTTTAAACAACTGAACAAACATTTTCTGGTTCAGATCAGGTTGTGTGGTGGTGTTGCTTAGAGTGTATGAGTGGGTGAAACTTGGAACTGTCAGAAAATGCACATTTGTGTTCTAATGTGAATAAGGAAGGCAGCTGAAAGCTGCAGATCAGAGTTAGACTCCACACTGATTGACTGCATTTCCACTTTTATGATGGCATACCTTTTAAGAACACTGGAGGCTGTGGTTCCAACCACACTGACATGGGCTGCATTGCAGCGCTACCAGACTCCAGATGACCAGCAGGTCAAAGAGTCACCAGATGTGTTTGTTGATTATAGTCTGGAAACATGATCTTCTCCCTCCAAATCAGAAACGAAAGCTACATTCGCACCAGCCACATCAACTTGTGTACAAGTGACCATTTTCATTGTAAAGTCTTTGTAAATGCCTGTAAACCCGTGTCGATAATGAAGGAGAATTTAATGATTGCAGTCTGTGCCCGGCTGGAATTCTATGACACCAAGTCTTTCATATATCGGAACAGCTGGGAAAGAAAAAGCCTGGAGCAAGATACACTCGATTTGTACCACTTTGATGTTTCATACAAAGCCTCTTCCAACTGACGGTGGTGGACATGCGCTACTGAACTGTAAAAAAAAAAAAAAAGAAGCCCCTCCTTTTCGCTACCTGTTTGTCCAGTATGAACACCACAGAATGCGTATGGTGCGTTCTTAAATGAACAGCAAATGCCCAGGGGGAATGTAGCATTACAGCAACCTGGAGTTTTCTTCGAATCTTAAAGGCTCTAAAATGAACCCAAAGATCGGATAGTGGCACTACCGTAACCACAACGCTCTCCGTTGAAGTAACACAACAGAAAAACCAAGGTGGGGTTGGCTCACACATGAACATATTCTCAAAGATGAAGATGCTTTACAACAAACCCATCCACTTTGAGGCTAGTATCTATGGTAATCAAAACTCAACTCGTACCAAGGCGTGGCATCTAGTGGTGTGAAGAAGGAAACCATATAACGGAAATGTACCTTAACTCTTTGATAACAGCAAGTAACACATGATCTTTGAACTATTGTAACACTTCGACCGCTTAGCAATTAGGGTAATTCTAACGGATTCTGACGCTGATAAAAGTAGCTTTGGGAACAAAATGATATCTCCCTTGAGACAAAAATAAGAATCAGAGAGCTGAAAAGGAAGTGGTGCATTCTAATACATTTCAGAAAAACATGTTAAGTTTAACTGCACAAGTTATCAAATGATGTCCCATTGATTCAACAAAAAAAGTATAACAGAATTTAAACCTTTAACACCAGAGATATCATCAGGGATACCTAAATAATACACGTTCTTTGACATACAATAACTCTTTGAGACTTAACGCAATGAACATGAATTAGCTTTGCATTGTAACACATAGGAACATTTACTGTGTTGCATATCTGCAAAATCAGGAATTACATTAATTGTGTAAATGGTTGAAGAGTTTCAGTAGTTGAAAGAATGTCAACATGTCAACATAACCCGTGGGCAATGTTAGGGAACACCCTGGACAGGTCGCCAGTCCGTTGCAGGGCCACGAGGCAGGTCAAAACAGGACCATGCACACTCGCATTCACATTTACACCTAGGGACAATTTAGAGTAACCAATTAACCAATGGTGCATGTTTTTGGATTGTGGGAGGAAGCCGGAGCCCCCAAAGAAAACACACGCATGCACTGAGAGAACATGCAAACTCCACACAGACATGACACAGAAAGGTCCCCCATTGGTGATTCTGTTTCAGGTCCCCAGCTGGAACATATATTCTTGCCTAACAGCGAGAGTTCTAACCACTGTTCCACCACGCAGCCCAAGATGTCACCGGTGACACAAAATAACATGTAAGAAGTCACGGGTGACACAAAATAACACACAATCTTCCAATTGCCCCAACTCTTCAACCTTTAACGCAATTAATGTAATTCCAACAGGTAGGGAAGTGTTGCATATCAACGCAAAGTTTTTTTTCTCCGTGTCAGTATCAGTTGGTTTTAGCTAGTTTTATGTTAACTTATAACCCTTTTAACCCAGATGTGATGAACATGTTTACTTCAGAATGCATCTCCAGAGATAATTGCTATCCATGCTTGTAAAAGTTTGTAAAAGAGTTTAGAAAGCTGGTAAACAAATCTCAAATATCAAAGAGCACCCAACCTCTACAACAGCCTCAACAGACACAAAAATATACAAGCAATTATGTCCTATCAAACAGCAAAATGGTTGCCAACTGATCTTAGAATGCTGCCGGAGGTTCAAAGTTAGGCCGAGGTCCTGGCAAAGCGCAAGCATTAAAAATAGGTTTATTCCTGGTGATGTGAGAAAAAACCCAGTATAAAAAGGCTGGACGTGGGAGAATGATTCAGAGCAATGAACTAATCGGCTGACCCCAAGGATCAACACAAGGACTCATCAGGCTTCAAATCACATCAGTTGAGCTTGAGAGCTTTTGTATGGTTGCCAGTTCGATTCTCTGTATTCCTTTCACAGATTTGAATCTTCCCCTTGTCTGCTTTTATTGCTTTAGTGGAAGTATCCAACTTACTGTCGATTATTAACTCATGTCACAGAAACCCAGAAAGGAACAAGGAAAAAAATAGCAGATGGGAAGATAATTGGTTCATCAAGAAAACAATGATGAAAAATTCCTGGAATATGTCTTCTAAAAAACTGAGACCAATACAAAGCTGCAGAACTGTGATTGTTCTCCCTCCAAACCAGAAACAAATCAGAGCAACCTGGAGCTGTCTTCAAATCTTTATTTTGCTTACTGGTTTTAAAATCAACCCAAAGACTGAACAGTAGCACCGCCGTCGCCACAAACTTCTTCGTTGTTGTGATGTAACAACAGAAAAACCAACCGGAGTTGGCATATACAGGAAGACATCCTTAATTTTGAGATGCCTTACTACAAGCCAGCCCATTTCAAGGCAGGTTTCAATGGTAGTCATAGTTTGATTAATACGAAAGCATTAAAAGACAACATAAGACTACATGGTAAGGTGAAGACAAGATTCTTGGACATGGTTTTCAGAGCCCTGCTTCATATCATTAAAAAGACCCTTAAATGTGGCAGCATCACAAGCAACAAAGCATCCTTCCTACCAGAATGAGGTACATCAGTTAGCTTTGACACTAATACAGTACTGCAAACTCTGTTGGAATGGTTGGAGGATACAAATAAATTTCACGTCTCCAACTGGTTTGGTTTGTGTTCACACATTTCCAGATACAATGCCAAGGCTAAAGAAGATCAAACTGCTAAGAAATATCATGTAAGCCACACACAATATCACTCACTTTGGGGGCTAAACTGCCTGAACAAGAGGGTGAAAACCACAGAGAGAGAAAAACCACCTAGTCTTACTAATCCTCTAGTTATTACTAGTTATTAGATTGCAATAAGTGCTTATACTTCTTCCCTTTCCATCAACTGCAACCCCCCTGGGGGGGGGGGGGGGGGGGGTTTCCAGGCATGTCCCAACGAGGGGACACCCTGGGAAAGAATCAGAAAGCACTGAGGAGACTTCATCTCTCACCTGGCCAAGGAATAACTTGGAGGAGCTGGAGGAAATAATCCAGGAAGAGAAAAGCCTGTCCTCCGGAGAAGTGGATGAAAATGGGTGGGTGGGTGGATGGATGGATGGATGGATGGATGGATGGATGGATGGATGGATGGATGGATGGATGGATGGATGGATGGATGGATGGATGGATGGATGGATGGATGGAATGCAGTAGGCACTTTTCGCCTAGTGCTTGAAAATCAGAACAGCCTTGATCTCACTGCAAAATGTTTTAACTAGTCCCTGGTAGTACGTAGAACTGTATTCCATCAGAACAAATCAAATTTGGTAAAATAAATAAATATAACACAAGCCATTTACAGCAAAATGTTCATCTTGTAAAATAAAGTTCTTACTTGTGACATCATGTCAGGATAGGAAACAAGACATCAACACTCAATCATAAGCAGGAGAAGGAGCCCACATGTGCACTAGACAGGATGTCTGGGAAGAGATTTCAACCCAGAGATTACTCAGTGATCTCATGATTCCTGAAAGATCTCTCAAGTAATCTCACAATTGCATCTGAACAGGCGGTGTTCTACTGGCTAAAAGACGAAGCATCACCAGGTCTAGAACAGGCCTTTGTCGTGATCATTTTTCATAATAATATGGAAAACACCAAATGACTACATTGAAATTGGTTCAGTTTGGGTTTTGAAGAATGTATTCAGGTTTGAAAAACTTCTTTCAAGAATGACCCCAGGCGATAATAGGGAGGCAGGTTTATACGGTGGCCCTGAAGGACAAATCACATCAATAAATCACTCGACACGAAAATATTTTAAAGATCAAAACCACAATTAAAAAAGCAAAACAAATATTTAAAAAAAAAATAAAAAAAAACAGCATTGCATTTCAGAAACATTCCAGAAACCAAAACAAAAATACATTTCAGCAAACAAAATGTTAGAAAAACAAAAGACAATGAGAAACCAGAAAAGGTAGGTACTATGGGATATCGCTGATTAGATGATTTATCACTTCATGTTGAATAACTTTTTAGTTAAAACGATGGACAAATGGCATCATCCAGTCAGCAATATCCCATAATACCAACCTTTTCTGGTTATTATTGAGTTTCTGTCAATTATTTTTGCTTTCTGAAATGTAATTTTGATTTCTTTTTTATGAAAACGGAAACCGTAGATGGGTCTTAAACTTTAAGAGACATTCATTCATTCATTCATCTTCTTAACCGTTTATTAAGAGACAGATTGTTAAAAAAAATAAAAATGAAAAGAATCTAGGTTCAATATTTCTAATACGGATATTTTTTCCCAAAGAAATCCACAAGTTTTAAAGAACTTTTACCTCAAATTGGTTTAAATATTTTGCCCAAACTGTTTTGCACAAAATACTAAATCTTCACACTTCACCTTTAACTCATTCAAGGTCATTTCCTCCTAAAAAATCTAACATTTTGCTTTTGTCAAAGTTTTCATAATGATGCGAGTTTGCATGTTGAGCACTAATGTGATGAAGTGGAAGGTCTACAGGGTTTGGTCTCCATCTGCATCATCTGAGCGTTTCCCTGGTGACCCCGCTGCTGCTGCTGTGGGGCCTGCAGTGACTCTCAGCCAGAGCGCGTGAATTCTTTCCACTGGTGAGGCTCCACGGGAGTCTTGGCAGAGCGAGTAGCGGCGCTGCTGCTGCTTCTGCCGCCGCTGCTGCTGTGTTTACACTTCATGAAGACACGAGTTTACACCCAAAGCTGCGGCTTCAGCACAGACACCGCTTTCTTCTCACGCACGCGCACAAACCACAGCTGAAGCGCTGTCTGTCAGCTAAAGTCGCCGGTAAACAGAGTTTCTTTAGTGCGCTTTGGAGCGCGTGGCGCAACTGTTCTAAACATCTGGCAGCTTTTGCCCCACTTTTACTGAAAATAAATATGAATGTAAAAAAACAAAACAAAAAAACTAGGCTCAGTGTTGTAAGTTTTTCTGATTGGGTTCGGTTGACTTTTCACCACACAAAAACAAACCCAAAAGTGAGAATGGAGCCAGAACCGCTGCGCGCGGGGGTTCGGAACTGTGGGAGTGTTGCGCAACATCATCCTTTTTGGTAGCTGAGGTTTAGTAGAAACTCTGAGGAGGAAAATAACTGTCTGGCTGCGGGACAGAGGAGGAGGGCGCAGCAACTTTTAACAAAGAAGAGGTGACAGCTTGATTTAGAAAACACACAATCGACACACAACCTGGAGTGAGAAGAGTCACGCGCAGGATTTCCCCCCGAAGCATCCACGGAGCCGGGCTTTCAGGAGCCGCTGCGCTGGAGACACTCAGCCAACTCCTCCGCCATACTGAAGCCATCACGTGTCGGACAGCCTCCCTGTTTCCGTAGGAGGCGGGGTCTACACACAAGATGATTGACAGCTGAGCAAATACTCTGATTACTTTAAGCACTCCTTTGGGAAAGTTTCAAAAGTTAAGTACAGCAACATTACCTTCCTTAGAATAAACGTCTTAGTTGAAACAAAAACTTTTATGTTTTTAAAACTTAAACTTACAATAAAGTTGGAAAATATCAAATAAATAAAAGTCCATTTGAACCAAAAATATTTTAAGAAAGAAATCAGTTTCCTAAAAAAAAGAATATGAACATTATCTTAAATGTGATCATTTTAGAATAATGAAAAAAAAGTATAAATCAGTAAAAAGTATGGAGCAGATAAAGAAATGAAAAGATCAAGTTTCTCATTAAAATTTGTTTTCTAATGAATGGATTAAGTAATGGATTTTAAATGATGTTATGTTATGTATATAAATCAAATCAAAATCAAATTTTCTATTAGTAAATTACACATCTTTTGTATTAAATCATGATTCACCAAAGGGCAAAAAATCACAAATCTTTTTTTTTAGTTGTCCATTTAAGTATTCAAATTAAAACTTGTCTTGATTTCTTTGCTTGTTTGTTTGTTTGTTATACTTTAGTCTCTTCACTACAGTTAAGAGATTTTTTTTTTAAATTAGAGTAAACAATTGTCCTACTTTATATTTTTTTATATATTTTTTTCCTTTTTTTACATTTTCATTGAATGTTCCAACTTTAAGAATAAAGTCAAAATAACATTTTTATTAAAAGTGTTAAAATAATAAAAACAATTTCCCCATTTTTTAATCAGAGCTTTGATTATTTCCCTTTTTTCTCAAACAGGAAAAAAGCTCAAAATAGTAGGCCTACTTGTAATTTTGTTTAAATAAAATGTCTTTAATTAAAAAGTTTAACTTACAGTTTTATAATCATTGCCTAACACCTTTTATAAGTCTACTATCTATAGAAAAAATAGCCACTTCACCCTTTTCTGCTCACAGATGTCTACTGGAGTCACCCAACAATGAAGCTCTGTGGACTTATTATTACATAAGATCATGGCAAAAAAAAACAACTTAAGAAAGGAATCCTTTTTTCCTTGATTAAAGCTTGAAATATCATCTTTGGTACCTCTCAGGTTCCGCGATAAAAATCGCCAACAAATGACAAATATGAATAAAAAGAAATCCCATGTAAGCTAAGAATCCCCTCTTGAAACAACAATGGAGGAGAAATGCAGAAAATGAATAAAAATTCACAAATTTAATCCAGAATGTTTTTGCTTCAGTTTGGAAGCCCATGATTTAGATCATCTTCTTCTATGTCACTTTTTTCTGAGATGTGTGTTCAAAAATGAACACTAACGTCTCCAAGAAGAGTGCACTTATATCCTCCATGATCCAAAGCAGTGATTTAAGCAGCGAACAATACTCGACCACGCAACTGTCAGACTTACAAGGGACAACTAGTCCAGTTCTCCTCTCATGTTACAGCAACACAACTGGGAAAAGGAAGAAAAAAAAAGAAAAGCTAAATACAAAAACAGCAGCACTTCAGCTTTTAAGAGCGTGGGCTCATCTCAGAGAAAATGGAACAACTCAAGCCAATGGTTCTCCAAAGAAAAACACTGACAGCATAATAATCATCCTCTCAAAGGGGCCTGTCCGCATTAGCAAGTGAAGAAAGCTAAAGATGGGACATCTCAACCCGGCCACACTCTCCTCTGACAACATAATAACGGTGCTTAGAGCTCATCTTTGGTGCTGTAAAATGGTAATAAAAGCACATATGGCCCCAGAAATGCACCATACCAAGCAAAGGGATGCAAAGGAAAAGTCAAAGAATAGAAAGGAGACAATATATAGATATTCGTGAATCTTTGATTGTGTATTTTGCTTCAAACATTAAAAGTACCACATGTCCACGATTCTTTTCTATTTATGTCCCTTTATTTCTGTTTATGGCTGCTGGTTTGGAGGGCTGGAAGGACATCCTACCACATTTTAGTTGGACTCATCCATCCATCTCTCTTCTAATCCAGTTGAATCCCTTTAGGGGTCGTGATGTTGCTTGTGCCTATCCCCAGCTGCTCTTGGTCAAAGGTGGAGTTCACACTGGACAGGTTCCCAGTCCGCCACACACCCACGCTAATAGTCAGGGACACTTTAGAGTGTATTCAGACTGGAAAAGTCTGCTGGTCCGGGCCTGGTCTGGATCAAGTCCTGAACCCTGCGTTTGGTCTGTATTCAGACGCCGTCAGCCAGAAATTTCTGTTTTGAACCAAAGCTAATTAAAAAACAACAACAACGTGACTAAAGATCTCTTCATTCATTGGCCAGGAATTACAAGGGTGGGGCAAAGCAACTAGCAGAAATGATGGAAGTCCCATGTTTTGGAGTTCTTGTTAGGATAGTTCATGGATTCAAACTTTATATTTCAGTGACCAATTTGGAACGTCTGTATCAAGGTCAGGTACAACACTTTTTACTTTGGGTGTATTTAAACTGAAAGTTCGTTCCGTATTATTGCAGTTTGATGGGAAACTGGTGAATTTTTCCGCTGGCGACTGCCCAGGCCCGGAAGATCTGGATGTCATCGTCGGTGCAGTCCCGTCTGGAGCTGTGCATCCAGGGAACTCGAAACCGGTTCCGGTCCACGAACCAAAGTCCTGCGTACCGACCCCTAGAATCATCAGTTAACCTATGAAGCATGTTTTTGGAATGTGGGAGAGAACCACAGTGCCCAAAATAAAAACACATGCTACCACAGCCAGGATTTGAAGCAGGGCTTTCTCTTTGTGGCGCAAGATTGCTACACACTACACCACTGTGCACCCCCTATAGCCTTCTCAATTTAACTGAACAGAAAAAGATAAGATTAAAACAGTCACAACAAATTTTATTGTTTTTTTTTGTAATGGAATATAATTATATAGTAAATAAAGTGTTCTACATTAGTTTAAATTTTCTGTTTTTAAGTAACTATATAATGCACTTTTTATTTATTAGTTGCAAATTAATTAGTTTTGTTGTTTTTTTAATGAATGAGAGCACTTTTTAAATGTTGTTGTACATGTGACAGTAACACATAAAGTATGGAAATGAAAAAAGAACTGAAATGTAACAGTTTTAAAGTTTTGTTCTGAAAATATGACTAAACAGATTCTGTAGTACCATATATAGTTTTCTTTTATTTATTCCACAGTAATGCCCACTTCCAGTAGAATCCTCCATTGGACTGTATATTGGACAAACTCTTTAATATAGAAGTGAACCTATAATATATTCACTCAAACCCGGTTATTAACGCGATTAAATGAGAAAACACAACTTTTATAAAGACAGAGTCTGTACGTTTTTATCGCAAATTTTTATTCATGTGTGAAGAATTTTGCAGGAAAGTGGGAAATCATCTTTTCAAATGGAGTTTAGAATATATCTCTGTTACAATAATATGGTTTAATTTTATGGCACAAAAAAACTGGATCCTCTGAATTTCTTCTTATGTAAGAAACTCGTTTCAGTATTAAAATCAGCTTTTCTCCCAAATATTGACTGAGCTGAGAGCTACCTGAGTCAACCAGCATCTCCAGGCCTTCCACACCGCTCAGACAGCAGGAGGTGGATGTCCTGAAAAGGAAGAACAATCGATCAGTTGATGGCAGAGGATTCTCAGCATTATGGTTTAGAAGACAGAGTTGGCACCTTCACATAATGCAAGTAAGTGAAAGATGGGGAAAGCTGATGCCAGGCCTCACAATTATGACAAACAGGACAATAAACGGGGAAATTGCTGTTATTGCTATAAACTGATGTGCAGAGAACAGGGTTTTAGTTGTATTCTTCTGAAATAATCTAATAATCTTGCTCTTTTCTTTCCTCTTATTTAATTGTAAGATTTCATCCACCCACAGAAGATGGGGAAAAGCTAAAAGGGTGTGTGTTTGTGCATCCAGCATAACTCAATTAAGGCTCGGGTTTTAGTGTTGTCAGCTCATTGATTTGACCAACTGATAGGACTCGGGGATAATTTTCGATCTGACTCAACAAATTCTTTGTTTTACATTATCATGGATTGGATTTTTGGCGGCGTCTCGATCGAATGTAATAGAAATTTTAAACCTTTTCTCTGTCCACCGTTTATTATAATGATGGTGGTGAGGAAGGGGACTTTGCTTGTTCAATCCAGTTTTAGTCAGACCCCTACAACTGGCACAGAGGAGTTTTAGATTGAACAAAAAGCTTTAATCCCAAACTGAAACCTGAGTCCACGATCAAGCGTGACCCATCAGAGGTTGGCGAGGATTAACTCCATGAGGGAAGGGACTTTAATGGTAATAAAACTGCTGAGGGCAGAATCAGAATTGAGTATATTAAGGATGTTCTGTTCTGGCATATTCACGTTATGTACTGTATATACCATTGATTGTATATGAGAACTGGACTGAGGGACCCCCCCTCACCTCGTCTTCCAAACAGGAAGTACCAACTGGTTCCAAGAACCCAAAATCCCATAGACTTGTATTGAGAAATAAACAGCTGTTACTCAGTCATTCTATTAGTCAGAGTAACCATTCTTGCTCGAATACTTTTACTAGTTATTAAAAAGCCTATTTTTTCATGATATGTTTTTGTTGTTATTAAGGTTATAAACCTACCAATCAGATGCCTCAGTTAAAGTAGGTGGTGCCTGTTGGCCCCCACTAGCTTGCTTTTAAGTAGTGGGGACTTCCAACAAGCTCTCTTTAGACTGGGGATGATTGCTTGGTGGCCATAGAAACAATGACTCCTACTTAATTGGACCAATCATTGCCTACTGATGACATACAATATGGCACCATCAGCATTGTGAAAATATGGCAACCGAATTGACTTCATTTAGAGCGGAACCAATACAGTCAATTACATATAACTGTATTGTTTTTTTTTTTGTTTTTTTTATTATCCTTTGTATGAAAAACACAGACTGTGTTTATATGAGGTAATAGAAAAGAAATGCCCTGATTTTTTTTGGTTATTTAAAGATAAAATGTTACGTTGGCTTTTTGAAAATGAAATTGTCTGTTTGGCAACTTTTTTAGCAAAGGCTCTACTTAATGGAAACTCTGTATTTTGTTTGACTCTGATTGGGTGGATTTTTGTATATTGTTATTTTAGTTCTGTGACGGCCATTCACTGTACTCTGTTTTCTTCCAGTGTCATATAAGCCCATGCGAGCTGGGCACGAGTGCATGACACCCAAATAAAATCAAACTCAAACTCCAACTATAAATACATGTACCGGTACATGTATGTACGACGGAGTTTTAGGGCCACCAAAAAAAAAACAACCTAAAATTACGGGATTTTATTCTCGTAAATTCAGATTTTTTTTTGTTCACATGAAGTCACCGTGACTAAACATTTCACCTTTACCTTTAACCCTTGTGCTATCTTAGATGACTCCACCCTTCCATTGACGTGTTCTTCCTATCATGACATAGGTGGATAAAGGTGGAAAGATTTCATGTAATCCATGGACACCAGTGAAGATCACCAATCATTGAAGATAAAAGGTTCAGAGCACTGTCTAGTGGGTCTAGAAGACCCAACTCCCAATGTTAAAGTGCCTAGGATAGCACAAGGGTTAAAATCGCACTTCATTTCTTTTTTTAATGCACGTTTTCTTGGCAGGTTCAAATTTTGGATCTGGCCTGGGCGGATGATGATTCAAATGTTAACTAGTTTATTTATTTATTTTTCATTTTCTGAGCCCACTGAATCTTTTTTGGGGTCACGGGGGTCACTAGAGTCACCCAGCTGAACAAGCCACCAGTTGGGTCACACTCACATTCACTGCTAGGGGTAATTTAGTGCAACATTTATTGAACTTTAAAATAGCGCTCTTAAAATTGAACAAAGCATTACATTACATTTTTTTTAAATATTTAAATCAAGTTTTTCTATTGTCAAGAGCACGGACCAAAAGGATTTTGACTCATTTTAAAAACTCATTTCTAGATCCTGCCTCTAAATAAGACAGAAAACTCTCCACGGATTTTGATAAGAAGCTTGAAAAGAGAAATTAAAACAACTTCAAACCAGGTAAAATATCTAGAATGTCTAATAAAAAATAATAAAAAAAAATTTTTTAATCATTGCAAGCCTAGTTTGCAGTGTCGAATTGTAACATGGCTCAGCATATTCTTCCATTTGCTTGGCAATAAAACAAACAAATAAAAACTTGATTTCACAGGGGGAAAAAACTCCCCCATGGATCATTTGTGCGGTGGTTTTGTGAGCAGTTGTGTTTTATGCTCACAAACACAAAAAAATATTTCTCAGCTTGCTTCCATAAACACTGTCTCATCCTTTGATTGCTTTTTAAACTCTCTCAAACTAAATAGGTTGCAGACTGACTCTACGATCTCAGTCATTTCAGTGATGGGGAGTTTATTTTTTTCCCTGCTTCCTGCAGTTTGTGGTTTGTGTCAAGCACAGGTCCTTGACACAAACCCTGACTGGGCTAAGACTCTTCTGCAAGTGTGCTGAAAAGATCCTGAAAACGTCATCGAGGCTGCTTTCAGCTGCTTTGTACATGAACAGCCGCAGAACAATGAATGGGATGAGTCAGCCGCTGACTCATCAGAACTGACGTGGAAGATTTAAATTAAAGGCTATTCATCAAACCCAGAGCACCTCCCTTCACGCCCAGCGAGCTCGTCTTCCCGGCGCTCTGAAAGGAAGGATGACATCCGAGAAACAAAAACGGGCTGAAAGTGACTTCCAACAGGAAGTGCCTTTGATCATGAAATCCAAAATTTACACTTACGCAGACAGAAAAAGCAACAATTTGGCTTTTTAATCACTTGTTTTGTCCATATGGAGAGTATCTGAATCATTCTGTCCTCAGTGAGTCCTTCATCCATTAGAGGCTTAATTATCAGCTGCAACAGCTGCCAAACAACAATTATTTTCACAATTGTTGCTTCGTATTCGTTTAGTAGCCCTTTGGTGTTTGAAGACTTGTTTTTTTTTTTGCTAGTAATTATGTGTATTTTTATGAACAAAAATAAACAAAGAAGAACCATGATTTTTTTTTTCACTCCAGTTTTCACTGCATTTCAAATATCAAAATAAACCTAAACAGCAGCAAAAAGCAGAATCCAACTGAGGTCATTTGGTCTGACATGAGCTTTGCTTCATGAAACATCTGGTCCAACATGTGCCTGGAAATTCCTTTAGGTTTTACTTTTGCACTTAATGAGTTAAAGTTAAAAGATTTGTTTCCCCAAATCTTGCTGAGACGGATGGATTTCAGGAAAATGAGCAAATTAAAAGACCTTTTTTTCAATAATGTCTCAAAACTGTGCAGCTGACATGAAAAGGACAAACAGAAAGCTGAGAATATCTCAAAAATACAACAAAGAGACTGAAACATTAAGCACAAAATGTATGTTTCATGCACAAAAATGGTGTTTTTTACCCTATTGGCTAAAACAAGGACTCAAGATTTCTGTGATTTAACAGTAGACAAACATGAAAATTTGTATTTAAAGATCCACTCGATGAAAATAGTTTTTTTAATATGTTCCTGTGGCATTTTATTTGACAATCAAGGACATACATAAAGAAAATTCAGCTCAGTTATGGGTGATGGGAAAAGGGGCAGGGTTGCTCCACGCCACCAGTCCCACCCACAACTCAGAGGTGAATTTCTAATGAACTTCTGCCGCTCTGCAGAAACTTGACACCGTTTTGTTTTTTTTGTAGCTAAAAATGGCAAAATCATCATGAAAAGAAACTTTTAACCTCTTAAGATTAAAGCTAATATTTGCCCGAACCTTCTGCACACATAGTCACATGTAAGGCCCCAGTTAAGCAGAAACACCTACTGTGGGGATTCCACCCAAAATCTGATCTCTACGCATGTGGATGCCAGGTCTTAAGAGGTTCAAATACATCAAAGATGATGAGAGTGGGACTTTAAAAAGTAATGAAGCGGGGAAAAAAATGTCTGTTAGCAAAAACGAGCATCTTTGATTGATAAATAGGTTCTGGATCAACTTATACTGGGAACATTTTGAATTACCGGTAGTTTTTTGTTCTATGTTGACCTGAATGTATTTATTAAATACAGGCAGCAGCTTTCAGAGACTAAAACTGGACACAGAGTTCCAAAGTCTTGCACCTTTCATCAGGAGGGCAGTCTGAACAAAACTAGTAATGTCAGAAAGGGATCTTACTATTTCCACTCTGATCAGTGGAAACAGAACTGATGTTAGTTAATAAAGGTTGAACATTAATTTGAATGACTGTGAAACATGTAATTGTCTTCAGAAATGGGCAGATCTTCTCATTTCTGCCTCCTCGACTTGGATCTGGAGGAGTTTCTGCTGAAATGTCATATTTTAGAGTCCCAAACTCGATTTGAGATTCATATCCTCATTGGATATTGTTATTTTGTGCTGAGCACAACATACACAACTTCCCATAATTTCATTTATATGTCCTTTATTAATAGTTTTTGACGTCATGTTCTTGTAGAAATCACGTAGAAGCACATCTGCTTTTTGCTGAAAGAGCTTGTCCCGGCTTTTGTCACATCCGTTTTCCAACATTTTTGTGGTGCAGGATAAATAAAAAGCTCTGCAAAAACACAAAATATCACCGAGCATTTTTGTCTAGTTTCTAGTTTAAATATCTTTTTACACTTGATGTAAGATTTTGAATGTCTTGCTGCGTTATTTAATCTGGAAAAAAAATATTTTAAGCAATATCCCTGATGAAAACGTTTTTTGACCCACAAAAAAACATTTAATTTTGAGAAATCTATCCTAAATTGTGCATTTTTTAAAAGGAGGACAGTGGACTCTTGTAGCGCTTAAAATAGGATATTTAAGGGAGGGGGAGTCACACTGTATGAATGTACTTACTTTAAAGACATAACATGTTTCTTGTGGTTATTTTAGGACTTTGTATTTTCAATTTCCAGAGTAATTTATCGAAATAAAAAATTTCAAAATTACATTTTGTCTTAAAAGGTCACAACTTGTGTTACGATATCTTACCAGAACAAATTCTACTAGTTCTATTGGCAGATTGTTTTTTCTTTTTCTTATAACAAGGGAAAAACATCTTGTTTTCTCTTTTTTCATTTGAGAAGGACATTTCTTCTGGTGAGGTTGGGGGCCTCTGAGTGTGTGTTGGTTAGTTGTGCACAGACAGAAGCACATGCCTGACGCAGCAGGGGGATTGAGAGTGTGCGGCCTACATCCTATCATCATGAAGCTGCTTCAAATCGTTTCCTGGAGGCCAGCAGCACACCAGACAACCAGACCTAATGAGGACTTTATAACTAAATTACCTCCCAGAAAAAGTTTCCCTCATATTCCTCTTCTTTTCTGTACCTTTTTGCTTACATTTCTAAAACTTTGAGTTACCTTTTGTACAAAACAGTAAACTGATAATTTTGTTGAATCATGTTCTGTTGGACTAATTCTTTTTTTTTTAAATAATCAATTTTTTTCCATGAGTGGTTTCTGTTGAGTTTGGCTGTTTACAGTGACGTAGAAATGAAAGTTATAAAAGTTTATAGCTTTGAATTTTTTCCAGTTTAAACAAACATGAGATGAGTTATGATGCATAATTGTGTTATAACTTTGAAATTAAAGCTACAAGTAGCATTTAGCGGGCCCGAGCACGTGCGACCGCCTGGCACGAGCGACCGCCCCGTGAGCAACGCCCTGCTCGAGCCATTCTCGTCGTTCTTTCTTGTCCATTCTGGAGCTTCAAGCTAATGTCAATAGGAAAGCAGCCTGTGGGGGGGGGGTGGGGGTGGGGGGGGGTACTGTAATCTGTTGCCTTAAGGGACAAAGACTTTTGCATATAGCATGAAAAAAATTCTTAAATCTAAGCCTCGTTTAGACCTGCTCATTTTCTCATCAAGTAGAAGAAGTTTTTTATCAGATTAAGAAACAAGCAATGATGATAATTGCTATCACTGTCCCTAAGGATGAGAACAATAGAACTCATTCAATTTTCACTACAATGTCTAGTTGAGTGTCAGCTATGTCTGATAACTTGGCCAATTAGCTGGACCGGGATCTTACAAAGTGCAGGTGGTTAACGTCCAGTGTGATGAGTCTGTGGACGGCAACAGAACAGCATAGCTTTTGGTTTCCACAAGAGAAGAATTCCTGACACATTTGCCCTAACAGACAACTACAAGAGGAGTTGAAATGTATAACACGGTGAAGGAGTTTTTGTGCAGAAAAAGGTACCATTAGAAAAGCTGGTAGCCATACCTGCAGACGGGGCTCCTGCTATGATTGACCGACAAACAGGTTTCATCACTCACTGTAAAGCTGACCAAGACTTTCCAAAATGTCTGCATTACTGCTGCGTCATTCACTAGTAGGCCTTATGTGCAGAAGTGATTGGCTCTGGACATATAATGACTCCTATTGTGAAAATCATAAAAAACCTCAGCTGCAAAGCAAAACAGAACAGGATTTTTAAGGTGCTATTGGTGGAGATATCTGCTGAATATGGTGAATCTGAACTTGTATTCTTGACTGACATTACTGGAAAACTAAACCACTTGATCTGCGAGCTGCAAGACATTGGTAAAACTATATTTTTTTATTGACCAGCCTGCCTGAGCCAGTGTTTTTCTTGTGGGGATCTTTTCTGCCAGGGCTTGTCAGCTTGGTCAGTGGATGTTGCTGCAGTTGTCTCCCTTGCTGGGACAGCTGGAGTTAAACACAGCAGCCTCACGGCTGTGAAGTGGACCCCGTTGCTGTCCCAGTCTGGATGGGCACTGTGGTGATGTTCCAATGTTCAGGCTGGCTCCTGGTATGAAGAGATTCCCAAGTACCATTTCCTAACCGCAGAGCCAAGGATGTGTTTTCATGTTTAGGTCAAAAATGTGATGAACAGCTTCATGTTGTCTATTGATGTAAGTTTAAACCTAAACATGTTTCCCTGTTACTAATCCAGTTGATATGGTTCTCCATCTGTGTCTAGGTGATAGAAAAGCATTTTTTTATATTTAGAGCTCCAAGCAAACAAACAGTTGTCTATATAAGAGCTTTTACAATTGTGGACTTTTAGCAGGTCTCTGAATACATGTGACCAATGTATGGTGGATTTTCACAGACTTTGTGTAAAACTGAAGGTGACAGAGACTTTGGAGAAGTGGCTACATTGCTCTGGACTTCTTTGTTTCATCCACAGAAGAGTAAAATATGTGATTGATTTTGAAAAGCTGCTGAAAAATGTATCTTTTTAAAATTGCAATTTCTAATTTGGGTTTTACATTTTGTGTTCCATTTTTTGTGATTGTATTAGAAAGATTTGTTATTTATTTGGTGTTTAAAGGTGGTACATAATGTATATACACAATCTTCTTAGAGACATTTGCTATATGTTGTGTTTGTTGTCGTTGTAGTTTAATTTCTTTGGATGTATTGAAAGGAAATGAAAAGAAGTTGCAGCATTGATTAAAAAAGCATAAAAGAGACATTTACTGTCTGATGTTACATCTGTAGGAGTGTACTGAGACTGGGTTTTGTTTTGGAGCACATTCATATATTTTGTTTGTAAAAAAAAAAAAAAGATAAAATATAAAGTTAATTGTATTTTGGATGATTAAAAAAGCAATGATTAGTGCTAAGGATGTATAAAAGACAAACAAAAAAAAGGAAATTGCTGTAATTTAGTGTTGAACTAGGCTTTCTAACTGTTCTACTTTCTGTCTGCCACTCCTGGCTAATTTACATGTGAGCACACAGCCGGGGGGGGGGGGGGGGGGGGGGGGGGGGGCTAACTCCACTCCTGCAGCAGGGGAGACTGATGAAAAGCTTGAGGATGTAAGATTGAATAAATAAAATCCTAGAGTTGACCAGTTCATTTTATAAATGTAAATATTTTTTATTTTGGTGCTGATAAACTAAACAGATGTTATGATAAAAATATTTGCTTGAGTCAAAATGTCCAAAAATTTGCTTTCAGCACAATAGGGTGATTAAGGTGGTTAAATGTTTCTCGTACGTATAGTGCTGCTTTTCAAACGTGGAGCTTTGTAAGACGCATCTATTTCTGAAATCTCAGCTTCCTGAGACAAACGGCTGATTTCCTATGAAGCTTGATTATATGATCATGCTTCATGATCATTTATGAACATATATAGCTCGTCCAAAATTGTCATATCCATGGGTTCAGAATGGAAGTTTCATCAAATCTATTTAATTTCAGTGAGATCAGACAAGGAATGTGAACGTGAGAGCAACATTTGTGCATGGCGAGATACCCAACTTCGCCGCTCTGTCACGACCACACCCCCGCGTTGAAAGATTTGTTTTTTCATCAGAGTAAACTTCAATGGTTTTTCAACAGGTGGACGTCATTTTGAGGTGTGTTTGCTCATCCTACTTGGAGCAGTGATGCTCCAAGTAAAACATGTCATTTCCTGTTGCCAACAGGTGGCGCTACACCTGTTTCGGATTTTTCCACTGCAGATGTGTTCAAAGTCAGACTACAATCATGCACAACAAATTTGGATCAGATTAGATTATTTATGGCTGAGTAATGGCCATTTTTCTTTTCATGGCGTGATTTCGAAACGACCTCAAATTTTGACGCGCCGCCACGGTCACAAACAACCGTAAAAACTTAAAAGCTTCGCAATTTAAGATCGGACATGTGTTTAGTTTACAAAACCAAAGTTTGGAGTCATTGTTCAAAAATCTCTAGGAGGAGTTCGTTCTAGAACGAGGCCTGCAAAGGACCAAAATACAGCAAAACTGACATATTGACATCAATATAGCAGACTTCCTGTGCGACTGACAGCTTGGTCCCAAGAGACTTTTTTGTAGGTTTCCATCTGATGAACATGTCCTGTAAATATCAAGCTTGTATGTTAAAGAACATGGCGGGGCTCTCAAAAACAAACATGGTAGGTGGCGCTATTGAGCCGTTTTTTGTTCACCCATGCAAGTGCTGTGTATCTAAGTTGGAGATATGTAAGAGGCCTCTCATTCTGAAATCTCAGCCTCGTGATACAAACGGCTGATTTTTTATGAATTTTTAATTATCTGACTGCAACGCAATCAACCACTTCCTGTTTGGTGGTGGCTTGCGCAGGCACCGTCAGGTGTACACCCATGAAACTTTAGATGATGAGAGAAGACCCTTATGAGTATCTCCTGTTGTAATTTTATGAATGTCGGACAAAGCACAGAGAAAAGATAGGTCAGAATGTGACATAAAATGTATTTGTCAATATCTAGGTGGCGCTATGGAGCTCGTCCAAGATTGTCATATCCATTGGTTCAGAATGGAAGCCTCATCACCTCTATTGAATTTCAGTGAGATTGGACAAGGAATGTGCACGTGAGAGCAACTTTTGTGTGCATGGCGAGACGCCCAACTTCGCCGCTCTGTCACGACCACACCCCCGCATTGAAAGTTATGGCTTTTTATCAGAGTAAACATCAATGGCTTTTCAACAGGTGGACATCATTTTGAGGTGTGTCGGCTCATCCTACTTGGAGCAGTGATGCTCCAAGTAAAACATGTCATTTCCTTTTACCAGCAGGTGGCGCTACACCTATTCCAGATTCTTCCACTGCAGATGTGTTCAAAGTCAGACTACAATCATGCATATCAACTTTGGATCATATTGGATTTTGCATGGCTGAGTAATGGCCATTTTTCTTTTCATGGCGTGTTTTCAAAATGACCTCCATTTTCGACGCGCCACCACGGTCACAAACAACCGTAAAAACGTAAAAGCTTCGCAATTTAACATCGGACATGTGTCTAGTTTACAAAACCAAAGTTTGGAGTCATTATTCACAAATCTCTAGGAGGAGTTCGCTCTAGAGTGGGGCCTGCAAATGTCCAAAATGAAGCAAAAATGACATATTGACCTCAATATATCAGACTTCCTGTGCGAGTGACAGGTGGGTCCTTTCAGACTTTTTTGTAGGTCTCCATCTGAAGAACATGCCCTGTAAAAATCAAGCTTGTACGTTAAAGCGTATGCGGGGCGTCGGGACAAAAGTCACTGTAGGTGGCGCTATCAAGCCGTTTTTCTGCGCCCATGCCAATCTCCTATAAAATACGAAATTTTTCGCGACTCCTGATGTGTGTGCCAAATTTGGTGAGTTTTGGGGTATGTTAAAGGCCTCAAAAAGGCGACTCTTCCGGTAGAATAATAATAATAATAATAATTAAAGCTACAAGTAGCATTTAGCGGGCCCGAGCACGTGCGACCGCATGGCACGAGCGACCGCCCCGTGAGCAACGCCCTGCTCGAGCCATTCTCGTCGTTTTTTCTTGTCCATTCTGGAGCTCCAAGCTAATGTTAATACGACAGCAGCCTGGGGGGGGGGGGGGGGGGGGGGGGGGGGGGGGCTGTAATCTGTTGCCTTAAGGGACAAAGACTTTTGCATATAGCATGAAAAAAATTCAAGCAATGATGATAATTGCTATCACTGTCCCTAAGGATGAGAACAATAGAACTCATTCAATTTCCACTACAATGTCTAGATGAGTGTCAGCTATGTCTGATAACTTGGCCAATTAGCTGGACCGGGATCTTGCAAAGTGCAGGTGGTTAACGTCCAGTGTGATGAGTCTGTGGACGGCAACAGTACAGCATAGCTTTTGGTTTCCACAAGAGAAGAACTCCTGACACATCTGCCCTAACAGACAACTACAAGAGGAGTTGAAATGTATAACACGGTGAAGGAGTTTTTGTGCAGAAAAAGGTACAATTAGAAAAGCTGGTAGCAGTGACTGCAGATGGGACTCCTGCTATGATCAATAGACAAACAGGTTTCATCACTCACTGTAAAGCTGACCCAGACTTTCCAAAATGTCTGCATTACTGCTGTGTCATTCACCAGCAGGCCTTATGTGCAGAAGTGATTGGCTCTGGACATATAATGACTCTTATTCTGAAAATCGTAAACAACCTCAGCTGCAAAGCAAAACAGCACAGGATTTTTAAGGTGCTATTGGAGGAGATGTCTGTTGAATATGGTGAATATGAACATTGTGAATCTGAACTTGCATTCTTGACTGACATTACTGGAAAACTAAACCACTTGATCTGCGAGCTGCAAGACAATGGCAAAACTATTTTTTTTTGACCAGCCTGCCTGAGCCAGTGTTTTTCTTGTGGGGATCTTTTCTGCCAGGGCTTGTCAGCTTGGTCAGTGGATGTTGCTGCAGTTGTTTCCCTTGCTGGGACAGCTGGAGTTAAACACAGCAGCTCACGGCTCTGAAGTGGACCCCGTTGCTGTCCCAGTCTGGATGGGCACTGTGGCGATGTTCCAATGGCCAGGCTGGCTCCTGGTATAAAGAGATTCCCAAATACCATTTCCTAACCGCAGAGCCAAGGATGTGTTTACATGTTTAGGTCAAAAATGTGATGGACAGCTTCATGTTGTCTTTTGATGTAAGTTTAAACCTAAACATGCCACCCTGTTATTAATCCAGTTGATATGGTTCTCCATCTGTGTCTAGGTGATAGAAAAGCATTTTTTTTTATATTTAGAGCTCTAAGCAAACAAACAGTTGTCTATATAAAAGAGCTTTTACAATTGTGGACTTTTAGCAGGTCTCTGAGTTCATGTGACCAATGTATGGTGGATTTTCACAGACCTTGTTTAAAACTGAAGGTGAGAGAGACTTAGAGAAATGGCTTCATTGTTCTGGAGTTCTTTGTTTCATCCACAGAAGAGTAGAATTGGTGATTGATTTTGAAAAGCTGCTGAAAAAAGTATCTTTTTCAAATTGCAATTTCTAACTTGGGTTTTACATTTTGTGTTCCATTTTTTGTGCTTTAATTGGGAAGCATTTGTTATTTGTTTGGTGTTTTTAAGGTTCTGCAAATATACACATCATTTTTTAGAGACATTTGTTATCAGTTGTGTTTGTTGATTTGTAGTTTAATTTCATTGGATGTATAGATGTCGTGTGGGGGGGAGGCTCGAGAGCAGGTAGGACCCAGGCGCAGAGACGGGAGGCAAACGGGTTCAGGGCAAGTGGGTTTATTTAACTAACAAAAAGCGCTGCAGAGCAGGATGACAAAACTAAAAACAAAAACTTACTGTGGCATGGCAAGGGACATGGACGCCAGACAAGAAGACGTGATCAACATGAGCAGAAGTTAATGGACCAGCACAGGAGGAAGGGAGAGACAAGACTTATATACAGACAGGGCAGACAAGACACAGGTGAACACGATTAGGGCAGATGGGGACCAAAGGAAGTAAAACTCAAGAAACATGACAAGACAGGAAACCTTTCAAAATAAAACAGGAAACAGAACCAAACAAGACAAAACAAGAACTAAAGCGAAAAACAAGACAACAAACTGAAACCATGACAATAGAAAGGAAAAGAAGTTCAAACATTGATTATAAAAAAGGATATAAGAGATAAAAAAAAAGAAAAAGGAAAAGAAAAAAGATAAAATATTGATTTAATTGCATTTTGAATGAATAAAAAACAATGATTAATAGAATCAGAATCAGAATCAGAAATCAGAAAAAGTTTTATTGCCAGGTTCAGTAGAGCGCACTTTACAAAACGAGGAATTTGACTTGGTGTATAGTGCAATTAAGAATAAGTTAAAAATTAAGTTAACAACAACAACACACTATATACAGTAGAGTAAGGTGACTTAAAGTGGGAGCACAGATGGGCTGGGATGGTGGGGCCTGTAAGTGGCACCGACAGTCCTTTGGTGGGCGGGGGGGGGGGGGGGGGGTCACCTGGGGGAGTTGGGGTACTGTTCAGCAGGCTGACTGCAGTGGGGAAGAAGCTGTTCTTGTGGCGCGAGGTCCTGGTCCTGATGGACCGGAGCCTCTTGCCAGAAGGGAGGGGCCGAAAGAGATTATGTCCTGGATGAGAGGGGTTGGCTACAATCCTGGCTGCCCGCCTCCAGGTCCTGGAGATGTGCAGCTCCTGGAGAGACGGGAGGTGGCAGCCGATCACCTTCTCTGCTGAGTGGATGACGCGTTGCAGCTTGGCCTTGTCTCTGGCCGTGGCCGCAGCGAACCAGACTGTGATGGAGGACGTGAGGGTGGATTCGATGATGGCATCGTAGAAGTCTACCAGCATCTTTTCAGGGAGGTGAAACTTCTTCAGCTGCCTCAGGAAGTACATCCTCTGCTGGACCTTCTTAGTGATGGAGCTGATGTTCTGCTCCCACTTGAGGTCCTGGCTGATGATGGTTCCCAGGAAGCAGAAGGACTCCACAGAGGTCACCGGGGAGTCACAGAGGATGACAGGGGGGAGGGGGGCTGGGGCCTTCCTGAAGTCCACTGTCATCTCCACTGTCTTCAGAGCATTAAGCTCCAGGTTGTTAGCGCTGCACTATGACACCAGCCTGGCTATTTCACTCCTGTAGGCCAACTCATCTCCGTCAGAGATGAGGCCGATGAGTGTGGTGTCGTCAGCAAACTTCAGGAGTTTGACAGACAGGTGACCAGCTGTGCAGCTGTTTGTGTACAGGGAGAGTAACAGGGGTGAAAGGACACAGCCCTGGGGGGATCCGGTGCTTGTGGTCCGAGTATCTGAGACGAGCTTCCCCAGCCTCACATACTGCTGTCTGTCCGTCAGGAAGTCTGTGATCCACCTGCAGGTGGAGTCAGGCACATTCATCTTGGAGAGTTTTTAATACTAAAGATGTATGAAAGACATACCGAAAAATATGTCTTTCAGTGTTTAACTGGCTGTCTTTGGATTATGCATGCCTGAGTAATGGCCATTCTTACTCCTCATCTCTCTGTTCACTGCTTGCTAATTTACATAGCAGGGGTCCCAGCAGGAGGGGGCGGGGTTGTAACACGACTCCTTCAGCAGAGCCAGGCTGAGAGAGGCTTTGACATGTAAGATGTTAGATGTTAGAATGCTAGATGTTAGAATGACCAGTTCATTGTATATCTATGAAAATATTCAGGGAGCTATGGGACATGTTCAGCTATAGGTCTGTGAAAATTGGTGTCGATTGTTGAAACATAAGTTACCATAAAAAAATGTTTGTTTGGAGTCTAGACAGATTTAACACAGGTTTTTGGATGAAAAAGGATTTTTTATAAATCATCTGTTACACTTTTAAGTCTGAAAAAAATATGGAAGGCAGCAAACACAGATCTCTACCGTTTTTAATTTGTTTGTGCTGATATTTGAAAGATAAGTTATGCAAAAAAATAGGTGTTTGCAGTTTTGCCTAAAAAGACGTTTTCGGACCTTTTTGGATCAAATGTTGTCTAAAAGTTCACCTGTAACTTCAATCATTCTGAATTTTTTTAGGAAAACTAAACCACTTCAACTGTGATCTGCAAGGCAATGGTAAAACTATATTTTTTATGGAACAGCCTGCAGTGTTTCTTGTGGGGATCTTTTCTGCCAGGGCTTGCCGGCTTGGTCGGTGGTTGTTGCTGTTACCAATCCAGTTGATATGGTTCTCCATCTGTGTCTAAGTGATATAATCAGAATCAGAATCGTTTATTGTCATTGTACATGGGGATACAATGAAATTGCAGCAGCCTTGGAGTGAAGGAGTTACATAAAATAAAAATAAAAATAGAATAGAAAAAGAAATACTGTATTTACAACTCTTAACAAAAAATGAACAATATGGACAGAAACTGTTAAATATTAAATATTTGTGAATAAAATAGAAAGGAATTACATGAGTTGCTGTGAGCACAGCTTAATAAATATCAAGTTATTGCACAGTGACCCGGTTAGACAGTCAGGATATTGCACGCATTGTAGTAAAATTAGAGTGAGGTGTGGTTGGTGGACGTATGTGCATTCCGTATGATAATTGCCTGTGGAAAAAAGCTGTTTCTTAGTCTGTTTGTCCTGGTTCTGATGGACCTGTACCTCCTTCCAGAGGGCAGCAGTTCAAACAGAGGGAAAGCAGAATGGGTGGAGTTAGTGGTGATGCTAGTCACTCTGCTGAGGCAGCGAGACTGGTAAATGTCCTTCAGTGAGGGGAGGGGGCAGCCGATGATCCTCTGCGCTGTCTTTACCACTCTCTGGAGACTCTGCCGTTCTGCTTCAGTGCAGTGGGAAAACCACACTGTGATGCCATAGGACAGAATGCTCTCAATGGTTGAGCGGTAGAACGTTACCAGCAGCTCCTGGCTGACGTCGTTCCTCCTAAGTTTTCTCAGGAAGTGCAGGCATTGCTGGGCCTTCCTGATGACAGTCATGGTGTTGTTAGACCATGTGAGGTCAGCAGAGATGGTGGTGCCCAGGAGGGTGAAGCTGTGGACCCTCTCCACACAGTTTCCATCGATGTAGAGTGGGGGTGGATCTGTTCTGTTCTGCAAACTGGTGGGGGACGAAGATTGGAGGGAGGGAGTCTTTGATGTGTCCCAGGAGCAGCCGCTCCAGACACTTTGTGATTACAGCAGTGAGTGCAACTGGGCGGAAGTCCGTGAGGAAGGCTGTGGATGAGGACTTTTTGGGTATCGGGATGATAGTGGATGACTTCAGGCAAGCAGGGATGAAAGCCTGAGCTAGCGACAGGTTGAAGATTTTTGTGAAGACCTGGGAGAGTTGATCGGCGCAGGCCCGCAGAACCTTTCCGGGAACTCCATCAGGTCCCGCCGCTTTCCTGGGGTTTACCCTGCTGAACATCCGTGCCATCCGTGCCACGTCCATAAAGGCATTGTTTTTATATTTAGAGCTCTAAGCAACCAAACAGTTGTCTATATAAAAGAGCTTTTACAATTGTGCACTTTTAGCAGGCTGAAAAAATTATCTTTTTAAAATTGCCATTTCAAATTTGGGTTTTAAATTTTGTGTTCCATTTTTCTGTGCTTGTATTGGAAGGATTTGTTATTATTTTGTTTAAAAGTGCTACATATTGTATATACACATAATTTATTTAGAGAAATTTGCTATAGGTTGTGTTTTTTGGTTTTGTAGTTTAATTTCATTGGATTTATATTAAGGAAAAGAAGTTGCAGCATTGATTAAAAAAGGATAAAAGAGACATTTACTGTCTAAGTCTTATGTTACATCTGTAGAACTGTACTGAGAGTTGGGTTTTGTTTTGGAGCACATTCATATGTTTTGTTTGTAAAAAAAAAAAGATAAAATATTAAGTTAATTGCATTTTACATGACTAGAAAAGCAATGATTATTCATAAAAATCTATGAAAGACATACAAAACAAATGAAAAAGCAGTCTGCCCTCCCTCTTGTGTCTAAACTATTGTCACCTCACTTCTGGGTTAGTTAGCATATAAACAGGCAGCTGGTGTGTGTGTGTGTGGGGGGGGGGGGGGGGTGAAATTTGACTCCAGCAACAGGAAAGATTGAGGAGCAGGCTGCAGCATGAGAAAAAGACTGAACCATGTAAGAGGAAATGACATCCTACAGTTGACCAGTTCATTTTATATCTGTAAAGAATATTCAAGAAGCATTTAGACATGTTCAACTATATGCGTGTTAAACTTGGTGTGGATATTTGAAGCATAAGTAATTTTAAAACACACTTGTTTGGAGTCCAGACGGAAAAAGCACAGGTTTTGGGATGAATCAGGATTTTTTTAAAATCATCTGTTTCACCTGGACTTCTGAAAAAAATATGGAAGGCAGCAAACACAGATCCCTACATTTAAAAAAATAAATGGTGTTGATATATGATGATTAAGTTATGAAAAAAAATAGGTGTTTGTAGTTTTGCCTAAAAAGACGTTTTCGGACCTTTTTGGATGAAATGTTCTCTAAAAGTTCACCT
Organism: Oryzias latipes; assembly: GCF_053564925.1. NCBI lineage: Eukaryota > Metazoa > Chordata > Actinopteri > Beloniformes > Adrianichthyidae > Oryzias > Oryzias latipes. Next base: position 29,064,793 of record NC_136257.1, on the reverse strand, counting down.
GTAACTTCAATCATTCTGAATTTTTTTAGGAAGCAGTAGCACATAAATGCCTATGAAAGTTGAATTCTTGGTGCTGATAACCTAAACAGAATTTATGCTAAAAATCTTTGTTCAGTCCAAAATTTCATTAAAAAAATCAAGTGATGAAGTTTCTCGTAGACCCTATAGTGTTACATATCAAAGCTGGAGGTTATTAAAGGCATCTAATTCTGAAATCTCAGCTTCCTGAGACAAACGGCTGATTTATAATAAATTTCTATTATTTGGGTGCACATAATCGACCACTTCCTGTTACGCAGGCACCGTCAGGTGTACACCCATGAAACTTTACATGATGAGAGAGGACCCTTCTGAGTATCTCCAGTTTTAATTTCATGCACATCGGACAAAGCAAAGAGAAAATACAGGGCAGAATGTGCCCAATGCAATAACTAGGTGGCGCTATAGAGCTCGTCCAAGATTGTCATATCCATGGGTTCAGAATAGAAGCTTCATCATATCCATTGAATTTCAGTGAGATTGGACAAGGAATGTGCACGTGAGAGCAACTTTTGTGTGCATAGCGAGATGCCCAACTTTGCCGCTCTGTCACGACCACACCCCCGCATTGAAAGTTATGGTTTTTTGTCAGAGTAAACTTCAATGGCTTTTCAACAGGTGGACGTCATTTTCAGGTGTGTCGGCTCATCCTACTCGGAGTAGTGATGCTCCAAGTAAAACATGTCATTTCCTCTTGCCAGCAGGTGGCGCTACACTTTTTCCAGGTTTTTTCACTGCAGATGTGTTCAGAGTCAGACTACAATCATGCACATCAATTTTGGATCAGATTGGATTATGCATGGCTGAGTAATGGCCATTTTTCTTTTCATGGCGTGTTTTCGAAACGACCTCCAATTTTGACGCGCCGCCATGGTCACAAACATCCATAAAAACTTAAAAGCTTTGCAATTTAACATCGGACATGTGTATAGTTTACAAAACCAAAGTTTGGAGTCATTACTCTCAAATCTCTAGGAGGAGTTCGTTCTAGAGCGAGGCCTGCGAATGACCAAAATACAGCAAAAATGACATATTGTCATCAAAATATCAGACTTCCTGTGCGACTGACAGCTTGGTCCCAAGAGACTTTTTTGTAGGTTTCTATCCGATGAACATGCCCTGTTAAAATCAGGTTTGTACTATAAAGCATATGGAGGTGCTCGCGAAAACAAATTTTGCAGGTGGCGCTATCGAGCCATTTTTGTTTACCTATGCCGTTCTCCTATAAAATATGAAATTTTTCGCGACTCCTGATGTGTATACAAAATTTGGTGAGTTTTGGGGTATGTTAAAGGCCTCAAAAAGGCGACGGAAAAGTCGGAAGAATAATAATAATAATAATTAAAGCTACAAGTAGCATTTAGCGGGCCCGAGCACGTGCGACCGCATGGCACGAGCGACCGCCCCGTGAGCAACGCCCTGCTCGAGCCATTCTCGTCGTTTTTTCTTGTCCATTCTGGAGCTCCAAGCTATTGTTAATACGACAGCAGCCTGGGGGGGGGGGGGGGGGGGCCTGTAATCTGTTGCCTTAAGGGACAAAGACTTTTGCATATAGCATGAAAAAAATTCAAGCAATGATGATAATTGCTATCACTGTCCCTAAGGATGAGAACAATAGAACTCATTCAATTTCCACTACAATGTCTAGATGAGTGTCAGCTATGTCTGATAACTTGGCCAATTAGCTGGACCGGGATCTTGCAAAGTGCAGGTGGTTAACGTCCAGTGTAATGAGTCTGTGGACGGCAACAGTACAGCATAGCTTTTGGTTTCCACAAGAGAAGAACTCCTGACACATCTGCCCTAACAGACAACTACAAGAGGAGTTGAAATGTATAACACGGTGAAGGAGTTTTTGTGCAGAAAAAGGTACAATTAGAAAAGCTGGTAGCAGTGACTGCAGATGGGACTCCTGCTATGATCAATAGACAAACAGGTTTCATCACTCACTGTAAAGCTGACCCAGACTTTCCAAAATGTCTGCATTACTGCTGCGTCATTCACCAGCAGGCCTTATGTGCAGAAGTGATTGGCTCTGGACATATAATGACTCTTATTCTGAAAATCGTAAACAACCTCAGCTGCAAAGCAAAACAGCACAGGATTTTTAAGGTGCTATTGGAGGAGATGTCTGTTGAATATGGTGAATATGAACATTGTGAATCTGAACTTGCATTCTTGACTGACATTACTGGAAAACTAAACCACTTGATCTGCGAGCTGCAAGACAATGGCAAAACTATTTTTTTTTGACCAGCCTGCCTGAGCCAGTGTTTTTCTTGTGGGGATCTTTTCTGCCAGGGCTTGTCAGCTTGGTCAGTGGATGTTGCTGCAGTTGTCTCCCTTGCTGGGACAGCTGGAGTTAAACACAGCAGCTCACGGCTCTGAAGTGGACCCCGTTGCTGTCCCAGTCTGGATGGGCACTGTGGCGATGTTCCAATGGCCAGGCTGGCTCCTGGTATAAAGAGATTCCCAAATACCATTTCCTAACCGCAGAGCCAAGGATGTGTTTACATGTTTAGGTCAAAAATGTGATGGACAGCTTCATGTTGTCTAAACATGCCACCCTGTTATTAATCCAGTTGATATGGTTCTCCATCTGTGTCTAGGTGATAGAAAAGCATTTTTTTTTATATTTACAGCTCTAAGCAAACAAACAGTTGTCTATATAAAAGAGCTTTTACAATTGTGCACTTTTAGCAGGTCTCTGAGTTCATGTGACCAATGTATGGTGGATTTTCACAGACCTTGTTTAAAACTGAAGGTGAGAGAGACTTAGAGAAATGGCTTCATTGTTCTGGAGTTCTTTGTTTCATCCATAGAAGAGTAGAATTGGTGATTGATTTTGAAAAGCTGCTGAAAAAAGTATCTTTTCAAATTGCAATTTCTAACTTGGGTTTTACATTTTGTTTTCCATTTTTTGTGCTTTATTTGGGAAGCATTTGTTATTTGTTTGGTGTTTTTAAGGTTCTGCAAATATACACATCATTTTTTAGAGACATTTGTTATCAGTTGTGTTTGTTGATTTGTAGTTTAATTTCATTGGATGTATAGATGTCGTGTGGGGGGGAGGCTCGACAGCAGGTAGGACCCAGGCGCAGAGACGGGAGGCAAACGGGTTCAGGGCAAGTGGGTTTATTTAACTAACAAAAAGCGCTGCAGAGCAGGATGACAAAACTAAAAACAAAAACTTACTGTGGCATGGCAAGGGACATGGACGCCAGACAAGAAGACGTGATCAACATGAGCAGAAGTTAATGGACCAGCACAGGAGGAAGGCAGAGACAAGACTTATATACAGACAGGGCAGACAAGACACAGGTGAACACGATTAGGGCAGATGGGGACCAAAGGAAGTAAAACTCAAAAACATGACAAGACAGGAAACCTTTCAAAATAAAACAGGAAACAGAACCAAACAAGACAGAACAAGAACTAAAGCGAAAAAAAAGACAACAAACTGAAACCATGACAATAGAAAGGAAAAGAAGTTCAAACATTGATTATAAAAAAGGATATAAGAGATAAAAAAAAAGAAAAAGGAAAAGAAAAAAGATAAAATATTGATTTAATTGCATTTTGAATGAATAAAAAACAATGATTAATAGAATCAGAAATCAGAAAAAGTTTTATTGCCAGGTTCAGTAGAGCGCACTTTACAAAACGAGGAATTTGACTTGGTGTATAGTGCAATTAAGAATAAGTTAAAAATTAAGTTAACAACAACAACACACTATATACAGTAGAGTAAGGTGACTTAAAGTGGGAGCACAGATGGGCTGGGATGGTGGGGCCTGTAAGTGGCACCGACAGTCCTTTGGTGGGCGGGGGGGGGAGGGGGGGTCACCAAGGGGAGTTGGGGTACTGTTCAGCAGGCTGACTGCAGTGGGGAAGAAGCTGTTCTTGTGGCGCGAGGTCCTGGTCCTGATGGACCGGAGCCTCTTGCCAGAAGGGAGGGGCCGAAAGAGATTATGTCCTGGATGAGAGGGGTTGGCTACAATCCTGGCTGCCCGCCTCCAGGTCCTGGAGATGTGCAGCTCCTGGAGAGACGGGAGGTGGCAGCCGATCACCTTCTCTGCTGAGTGGATGACGCGTTGCAGCTTGGCCTTGTCTCTGGCCGTGGCCGCAGCGAACCAGACTGTGATGGAGGACGTGAGGGTGGATTCGATGATGGCGGTGTAAAAGTCTACCAGCATCTTTTCAGGGAGGTGAAACTTCTTCAGCTGCCTCAGGAAGTACATCCTCTGCTGGACCTTCTTAGTGATGGAGCTGATGTTCTGCTCCCACTTGAGGTCCTGGCTGATGATGGTTCCCAGGAAGCAGAAGGACTCCACAGAGGTCACCGGGGAGTCACAGAGGATGACAGGGGGGAGGGGGGCTGGGGCCTTCCTGAAGTCCACTGTCATCTCCACTGTCTTCAGAGCATTAAGCTCCAGGTTGTTAGCGCTGCACTATGACACCAGCCTGGCTATTTCACTCCTGTAGGCCGACTCATCTCCGTCAGAGATGAGGCCGATGAGTGTGGTGTCGTCAGCAAACTTCAGGAGTTTGACAGACAGGTGACCAGCTGTGCAGCTGTTTGTGTACAGGGAGAGTAACAGGGGTGAAAGGACACAGCCCTGGGGGGATCCGGTGCTTGTGGTCCGAGTATCTGAGACGAGCTTCCCCAGCCTCACATACTGCTGTCTGTCCGTCAGGAAGTCTGTGATCCACCTGCAGGTGGAGTCAGGCACATTCATCTTGGAGAGTTTTTAATACTAAGTCTAGACAGATTTAACACAGGTTTTTGGATGAAAAAGGATTTTTTATAAATCATCTGTTACACTTTTAAGTCTGAAAAAAATATGGAAGGCAGCAAACACAGATCCCTACCGTTTTTAATTTTTTTGTGCTGATATTTGAAAGATAAGTTATGCAAAAAAATAGGTGTTTGCAGTTTTGCCTAAAAAGACGTTTTCGGACCTTTTTGGATCAAATGTTGTCTAAAAGTTCACCTGTAACTTCAATCATTCTGAATTTTTTTAGGAAAACTAAACCACTTCAACTGTGATCTGCAAGGCAATGGTAAAACTATATTTTTTATGGAACAGCCTGCAGTGTTTCTTGTGGGGATCTTTTCTGCCAGGGCTTGCCGGCTTGGTCGGTGGTTGTTGCTGTTACCAATCCAGTTGATATGGTTCTCCATCTGTGTCTAAGTGATATAATCAGAATCAGAATCGTTTATTGTCATTGTACATGGGGATACAATGAAATTGCAGCAGCCTTGGAGTGAAGGAGTTACATAAAATAAAAATAAAAATAGAATAGAAAAAGAAATACTGTATTTACAACTCTTAACAAAAAATGAACAATATGGACAGAAACTGTTAAATATTAAATATTTGTGAATAAAATAGAATGGAATTACATGAGTTGCTGTGAGCACAGCTTAATAAATATCAAGTTATTGCACAGTGACCCGGTTAGACAGTCAGGATATTGCACGCATTGTAGTAAAATTAGAGTGAGGTGTGGTTGGTGGACGTATGTGCATTCCGTATGATAATTGCCTGTGGAAAAAAGCTGTTTCTTAGTCTGTTTGTCCTGGTTCTGATGGACCTGTACCTCCTTCCAGAGGGCAGCAGTTCAAACAGAGGGAAAGCAGAATGGGTGGAGTTAGTGGTGATGCTAGTCACTCTGCTGAGGCAGCGAGACTGGTAAATGTCCTTCAGTGAGGGGAGGGGGCAGCCGATGATCCTCTGCGCTGTCTTTACCACTCTCTGGAGACTCTGCCGTTCTGCTTCAGTGCAGTGGGAAAACCACACTGTGATGCCATAGGACAGAATGCTCTCAATGGTTGAGCGGAAGAACGTTACCAGCAGCTCCTGGCTGACGTCGTTCCTCCTAAGTTTTCTCAGGAAGTGCAGGCGTTGCTGGGCCTTCCTGATGACAGTCATGGTGTTGTTAGACCATGTGAGGTCAGCAGAGATGGTGGTGCCCAGGAGGGTGAAGCTGTGGACCCTCTCCACACAGTTTCCATCGATGTAGAGTGGGGGTGGATCTGTTCTGTTCTGCAAACTGGTGGGGGACGAAGATTGGAGGGAGGGAGTCTTTGATGTGTCCCAGGAGCAGCCGCTCCAGACACTTTGTGATGACAGCAGTGAGTGCAACTGGGCGGAAGTCCGTGAGGAAGGCTGTGGATGAGGACTTTTTGGGTATCGGGATGATAGTGGATGACTTCAGGCAAGCAGGGATGAAAGCCTGAGCTAGCGACAGGTTGAAGATTTTTGTGAAGACCTGGGAGAGTTGATCGGCGCAGGCCCGCAGAACCTTTCCGGGAACTCCATCAGGTCCCGCCGCTTTCCTGGGGTTTACCCTGCTGAACATCCGTGCCATCCGTGCCACGTCCATAAAGGCATTGTTTTTATATTTAGAGCTCTAAGCAACCAAACAGTTGTCTATATAAAAGAGCTTTTACAATTGTGCACTTTTAGCAGGCTGAAAAAATTATCTTTTTAAAATTGCCATTTCAAATTTGGGTTTTAAATTTTGTGTTCCATTTTTCTGTGCTTGTATTGGAAGGATTTGTTATTATTTTGTTTAAAAGTGCTACATATTGTATATACACATAATTTATTTAGAGAAATTTGCTATACGTTGTGTTTTTTGGTTTTGTAGTTTAATTTCATTGGATTTATATTAAGGAAAAGAAGTTGCAGCATTGATTAAAAAAGGATAAAAGAGACATTTACTGTCTAAGTCTTATGTTACATCTGTAGAACTGTACTGAGAGTTGGGTTTTGTTTTGGAGCACATTCATATGTTTTGTTTGTAAAAAAAAAAGATAAAATATTAGGTTAATTGCATTTTACATGACTAGAAAAGCAATGATTATTCATAAAAATCTATGAAAGACATACAAAACAAATGAAAAAGCAGTCTGCCCTCCCTCTTGTGTCTAAACTCTTGTCACCTCACTGCTGGGTTAGTTAGCATATGAACTGGCAGCTGGTGTGTGTGTGTGTGTGGGGGGGGGGGGGGGGGGGGTGAAATTTGACTCCAGCAACAGGGATGATTGAGGAGCAGGCTGCAGCATGAGGAAAAGACTTAAGCATGTAAGAGGAAATGACATCCTACAGTTGACCAGTTCATTTTATATCTGTAAAGAATATTCAAGAAGCATTTAGACATGTTCAGCTATATGCGTGTGAAACTTGGTGTGGATATTTGAAGCATAAGTAATTTTAAAACACACTTGTTTGGAGTCCAGACGGAAAAAGCACAGGTTTTGGGATGAATCAGGATTTTTTTAAAATCATCTGTTTCACCTGGACTTCTGAAAAAAATATGGAAGGCAGCAAACACAGATCCCTACATTTAAAAAAATAAATGGTGTTGATATATGATGATTAAGTTATGAAAAAAAATAGGTGTTTGTAGTTTTGCCTAAAAAGACGTTTTCGGACCTTTTTGGATGTAATGCTCTCTAAGATGTCACCTGTAACTTCAATCATTCTGAATTTTTTTAGGAAGCAGTAGCACATAAATGCCTATGAAAGTTGAATTCCTGGTGCTGATAACCTAAACAGAATTTATGCTAAAAATCTTTGTTCAGTCCAAAATTTCATTAAAAAAATCAAGTGATGAAGTTTCTCGTAGACCCTATAGTGTTACATATCAAAGCTGGAGGTTATTAAAGGCATCTAATTCTGAAATCTCAGCTTCCTGAGACAAACGGCTGATTTATAATAAATTTCTATTATTTGGGTGCACATAATCGACCACTTCCTGTTACGCAGGCACCGTCAGGTGTACACCCATGAAACTTTACATGATGAGAGAGGACCCTTCTGAGTATCTCCAGTTTTAATTTCATGCACATCGGACAAAGCAAAGAGAAAATACAGGGCAGAATGTGCCCAATGCAATAACTAGGTGGCGCTATAGAGCTCGTCCAAGATTGTCATATCCATGGGTTCAGAATAGAAGCTTCTTCATATCCATTGAATTTCAGTGAGATTGGACAAGGAATGTGCACGTGAGAGCAACTTTTGTGTGCATAGCGAGATGCCCAACTTTGCAGCTCTGTCACGACCACACCCCCGCATTGAAAGTTATGGTTTTTTGTCAGAGTAAACTTCAATGGCTTTTCAACAGGTGGACGTCATTTTCAGGTGTGTCGGCTCATCCTACTCGGAGTAGTGATGCTCCAAGTAAAACATGTCATTTCCTCTTGCCAGCAGGTGGCGCTACACTTTTTCCAGATTTTTTCACTGCAGATGTGTTCAGAGTCAGACTACAATCATGCACATCAATTTTGGATCAGATTGGATTATGCATGGCTGAGTAATGGCCATTTTTCTTTTCATGGCGTGTTTTCGAAACGACCTCCAATTTTGACGCGCCGCCATGGTCACAAACATCCATAAAAACTTAAAAGCTTTGCAATTTAACATCGGACATGTGTCTAGTTTACAAAACCAAAGTTTGGAGTCATTACTCTCAAATCTCTAGGAGGAGTTCGTTCTAGAGCGAGGCCTGCAAATGACCAAAATACAGCAAAAATGACATATTGTCATCAAAATATCAGACTTCCTGTGCGACTGACAGCTTGGTCCCAAGAGACTTTTTTGTAGGTTTCTATCCGATGAACATGCCCTGTTAAAATCAGGTTTGTACTATAAAGCATATGGAGGTGCTCGCGAAAACAAATTTTGCAGGTGGCGCTATCGAGCCATTTTTGTTTACCTATGCCGTTCTCCTAGAAAATATGAAATTTTTCGCGACTCCTGATGTGTATACAAAATTTGGTGAGTTTTGGGGTATGTTAAAGGCCTCAAAAAGGCGACGGAAAAGTCGGAAGAATAATAATAATAATAATAATAATAATAATAAACCTAACAGATACAATAGGGTCCTTGCACTCCGTGCTCGGGCCCTAATAATAATAAACCTAACAGATACAATAGGGTCCTTGCACTCCGTGCTCGGGCCCTAATAATAATAATAATAATAAACATTCGAATTACAATAGGGTCCTTGCACTCCGTGCTCGGGCCCTAATAAACAAAATTCAGTGGATCTTCACCTAGTTTTTTGTAGACACTTGTTCCATTGTTTTGACTTTGTCATTGCAATGTTTTGTAGATTTATAATCTTGAGGAACTATCGTGTATTATAATCAAAAATATATTTGTCAAAATAGACGCTAGGATTGTTCTAAAAGGTTTGATGTTAAGCATGGCCACAAAAAACTGTTTGAAGATAAATTAATAAAGCAAATGTGAATGCAAAGTTAGAAAGAAGTGTTTAAAAAACTAGACTAGTGAGTGATGAAAGTCCCACTCCAATCCTTTTTGGATCTGTTGTTAGCACAATAAAAAAAAAACTGTCTTTTTTTTTAAAAACAGTTCCTGCAGAGCAGCAGGAGTTTGTCAGAATTTTGTTCTGAATTGTGGGCGGGACCGTTGGTGCGGAGGAAGCCAATGCATTGGAATGGAGCGGAGCAGGGAGCTTGTGCCCCGCTGATCGTATGTACGACATCACACCAAAAAAAACACCAAAAACAGGATTTTCATCGGAGTGTAAGAAAGTTAACATCTTTGCACATTCCTGCTTTAATTCCACTGTTTTCATTCTGTAGCCTTACCCAAACTGAAATCAAAAGCAGATAATTTTCACTCATTTTCTAATGTACAGAACTGAGGAGCGGCAGAGGCTTTAAAGAGACTGCAGCGCTCAGAGAAAGACAAGCTGTGAACCTGCTGCGGTGGGCATCCTGTGTCCTCTGAGCAGCCGCAGTCAACCAGCCGCCAACACACATGTCTCTATAAAATGTAATGGAGCTTTAAAAAAAAAAAAAGCGTCACGGTTACTAGTAAAGTTGCAGAACATGTCTGACCAGAATTTTCCCCTCAAGGACTGTGAGGATTATCCGACAGGACACACACACACACACACACATCTGGTGAATGCGCACGACTGGCATGTTCAGAGGAAATAGCAGCAGGCCCAGCAGTGCCCACATCACAACAGGACCTCTCTTTTCAATTTCCTGCTGCAGTTTCCATTTCTGCTTCACTTCACGCAGGGAACTGTGAAGTGGGATTGGCATAGAAAGAATGCAACATTTAGCCGATATGACACAGCGGAGCACAAAACAAGGAAACTGATTCTGACAAAGGCTATATTTGTGATAATGTTCTCAATAAAAGCATGAAAGCGACTTCTGACCTGATTCCCTCTGGAGATGGAGCTCCTCCATCGCAGCAGCGGTTTCATGCCGTACGGCAGCCTGATATTACACATCTGAGCTAAAGCACTATAGTTTTTAAGTTTGTTGTTAGTGTTTTCTCTAAAGCTGGGCTGCTGTTTCTGTTTTTTTTATTAGAACTCAGAGACTTCATGTCTGGATGACAGATGCCAGAATGTCTTGGTGTGACACCATTCAGGTTCACCCAACACCGATTAAATGAATGCTTTTATTCATAAATTGGAGATTAAAGGTTGAGAAATTCTTTTTAGACATAGTAGGAGGATTGCCTTGAGCTTGCTAGCCCACATTTAATATGTCAATATGCATCTTTTTCTTCCTATTTCTGGTATTTTTACACCTGTTCTTCTTTTCCCCCTGTTTGCTTTGTCTTTTTACCTAAGAGATTAAGACACCAACGCCAAATTTCTTGTATGGTCTCTCATATTTGGTTCTGATAAACATGTTTTTGGTTCAAATTTTCTTTCAACTTGTGCACAATTTTAATAAAACGTCAGTACGATTATATGGATATATTGGAAGAACGAGTGAGGTAATCAAAAAAATATGATGCTAAAGTAAAAAAACTCAGTGGCGTCAAACAGGTATTTGGTGCAAATCTGTGTTTTGGTCAGCCTATTTTTTCTCAATCTTTGGGGCCGACTCATATTTCTTGGGTGTTAATAATAGCACCATAACTTCCGACACCCCCAGTGTAGGAAGTGTCACCGCAGGTCATTTATCTGTAAACTCTACTATATGACTAGGTCAATAACAATGATCCACTTATCTATTTATTTGTTTCTTGTTTGGCTTATTTGGAATGATCTGTAATTTGTATTGTTACTTCTTTTGTATTAAGACTCCCTTTGCACTGCCTTGACTGGTGAATTTCTCCCCTGTGAGATAAATAAAGTTAAATTCATATAAATGGCTTTTACATGCATGTGAATACATTCATACATTGTTATTAGCAGATCTGAGAAGACAGAGCACAATGCAGAACATTACAGGCATTAATCTGTGCACATATTTACCAATGACAGTGAAAAGATGACCTACACTTGTGGTCATCATCATCGTTGTTGATCGTGAGGTCTTCAAACACCTCAAAACAGGCAGAACAAACTAGCGATCGCTTGTTGGAACAAAAAGGTCTTTTAGAGATGTAGATTGAATGGTCACCTGTCAATCAAAGTTCCACAACTATGTGATCAATTTAATTGTGGAATGCAGAAAAAAAAGAGATTCATAAAATTCATCTAGTCTACAGTTTACCTCCATATTAAATATTACCATTGAACTGAAGTGTGTTTGGCATATAAGGTGTTTCCACTGAGCAGCAGCATCCAGTCCAGTCCAGTACAGGTAGAGTGTTTTCAGTCTGGAAGTCAAGGACAGCAAACCATCCCATGTGATGAATGAATGATTGAACCTTCTCCAAACATTGTGTCCATCCATCCAACCATCCATCCATCCGTCCGTCCGTCCGTCCGTCCGTCCGTCCGTCCGTCCGTCCGTCCGTCCGTCCATCCATCCATCCATCCATTTTCCAAACCCCATAATCTCTTTTGGGGTCACTGGGTTGCTAGAGCCCAACCCAAAGATAGGGTACAACCAGTGACTGTACATGAGAACTGGAGTGAGTGGCCCCTTCCCCCTGGTGTTCCAAACAGGAAGTACTCTTTGGGTCCAGGAAGCTAAATCCCCAGAGACTTCTATAGAGTAATTAACATGTTCTTACTAATCCTATTTATTTGTCATGGTTTTTGGTCTGTAGTGCAAGTTATTCAGGTTATGAACTGACCAATCAGGTGTATCAATTACAGTCTCTTGTCCAACATTCAAAAAAAGTGATTGACAGATTTCGTGTAGCCTGCTTTTAGGTATTAGGGGTGTGGACTTCCAAAAAGCTAACTCATTGGTGAGAATGGTTGCCATAGAAACAATGAGAGACATACTCAAATCAGTCACTGCTTACTGATGATGTCAGGCTCAAACATAGCGCTGTCTGTTTCGTGGAAAAATGGTGACTTAATAGGTTTCATTTAGTTGGAGCCCAAAGTGAGCCATTCTCTCTGGTGACGCCACTCTCACTCAGTCCAGTTCTCTTATACAGTCAGTGGTTCCACTCTTGACAGGTCGCCAGTCCATTGCAAGGTCACACAGATTCACACAACCATACACACCTAAGGGCCAATTTGGATTTACCAATGAAATCTATGAAGCATCTTTCTGGGTAGTGGGAGGAAGCCCAGATTCAAACCAGGGCCTCCTCACTCAGTCGGAGGTGCAAACCACTGCACCACCTTGCAGTCAGACATTGAGTATAATCTTTCTCCAGTAGAGAGTTGTGATGTTGGGTTTTTTGGTAGCTTCTCTACATTTTGCACCATTTAAATTTTCCAAATTGTCCACTTGTGAGCAAATGATTTTCGCCCGTGAGTCACTTTTGTGACAGTGGGTGTTGGGAGAACAGTGGGTCATCCACTGAGTTCAGTCCCTTGATGATGATCCAATGACTCATAGGTCAAACACGCACAAAGACGGGATAGTTGCACTTCACTAATAAGGCTAGTAAAAGGAGAAGTAGCCTGTACTTGCCTATGTACAGTTGCCATGGGTAGCAGACACAACACTACACAACACTTCACAACATAATTCTTCCCAGATGGTGTTTTTGTAAACTTGTTGGTTAGTCCATTTAATGAATAATGTTAAATTCCTGTGGAATCACTAATTACAAATCTCAAAACAGGAGTTTTTTTGTTTTTTCTGTTTCTTGAATTCACTAAAATCCTTTTAAACCATGTACAACTGCTGACTCAGAACAAAAATATTCAAACCCAATATTCCTGTAATATCAGGGAGCATTTACTAGAAATAAAGGTGATCCTTCCCAAGTTTTCCCGCATCCACCCCTCCAGGGACTTTTACAAAAACACCAACAGTGTGTCAGCATATCCCCTAGTTTATTTTCCAAAAACATTCACATGCTTTACACTGCAAAAGCGTAATCTTAGGAAAGTAAAAATTTCAAGAAAATTTGTCTTATTTTCTGTCTTGCAAGAAAAAAAAATCTTACCATGAAAGTTTTTCAGTTGGAAAATAATCTTAATTTAAGAAAATATATGTTTTTCTTAAATACAAATTTTTGGTGAGACAATTTTTTTAATTTAAAGAAATTTCTTACTCATTTCTAGGGAGCCGGTTTTTGCTGTGATGCTCAACAGGAAAGCTGATCACCTTTGAACGTTCAACACCAGCAAACGACTTGTCCTTAGAAACAGCAAAACTCCTCTTTGCCAGTGTGGTTGTTGTGGGGCTCATGCAGCAGAGGGTGTCAGGAGGAAAGATGGCATGCGGTAGTTTGCAATCACAATCATTCTTCCTTCATGACTCAAAAGGGAGGCTCTCGCCCAGCAAGCATTTGATTAAAGCAACAGTGGAGCATCGGGTCTAATCTTTTTGTCGAATGGAGAGGCGACACGCAGCAGCAGGTTGTTTTTTGTGTGTGTGCATTCAGTGAGTTAAAGAGTCGGAAGGGTCTTTAGGAGGAAGCTGCTTAAAGGCACAAGAAGAAATAAAATGTAAAACAGGTCCATCAATGAGTGTTTGACCTCTGTGAGATCTTTTTTGGGGGGATTCTCTAAATTCTATTCAATTTATACACTAATGATATTTTTTTTGTCACAGATGGTCTATAGATGAGTTCTGCCACCAAGCAACCATGGTCCATCAGAGTCTGTTGGATGTTCTTCAGTTAGATAACAAACAACTGAGAGGATCTTTATGGACTTCAATCAGAACTCACTGCAATGTCAGACTTTCAGCGTATAAACTCGGGGGATTTTTGAGTGTTTTTTAGAACAATTTGCTGTGATAATGTCTCAGTTTTTGCTGTAATATTTGATATCCACACAAAGTTCCAAGTGATAATTAAGCTACGATTAAAAAGATATATTGTAATAATAAAATGCAACAAAGTACAGATACTGCAAAAGTTAGTTTACCATGTTTAATGTGATGTGTTTGTGTTTCCACATTACTTACTTCAGTCACCGAAATAACCAAATAAAGTATTCCAGAATGTGTTATCACTTCAATAAGGAGAAATATTTGGAACGCGAGTGGAGATTTATTTTTTTTGCATTACAGAAAAAAAGGGGAATGAAATAAGGCCATAGTCTTTTGACATCTGGCGTACTTGGGGTGAACTCATATGAATAAACCCCAGAGCCCAGATGTTGATGGTGGTTAGAGGCCAGACCATGACAAAGCAAGGCTCCAGGTGGAGAACAGGGAGGAGGAGGGCCGCCAAAGAATGAAGAGAGATGATGGCAAGTGACGTAACAACCTGGAATTGTGGCAAATCTTCCTTGTGAAAATTGGCACTGAACTAACTTATACTGTAAAACCTGCAAAGAAAAAAAAAGACGATTGAAAATAATAAAACAAATATGGTCAAACAAGTAAAATTTCAGGCTTTTGATGAAAAACTTGGATGCCCAACTTTTGTTTTGTCGGCTTCTATTTTTTCATGACTTGATTGTTGTTTAAAAAATATTATAATAAGACAATAATAGTGAAAGGTGATGTTTCTGATAACAGAAAAAAAAAATTGCCCAGACGGATGAAACTCAAAGGAGCCAAATACATTTGTAGTTCGGACAGAGAATCACGACGTTCTGTGGAGTTACAGCTGAATATCTAGCTGAATATTTTAAATGTCAAGGAATAAAAGGTCATGAACTTTCACAAACTGGTGTCATTTGCATTTATTTTTAATCTGCTCCAAAGTGTTCAGGTCTAAATTTTTTGTGACACTAAAGTTTCCTTTGTTGGCCTTTTGGCTTGCAGTTGAATGTCCCAGCCAAAAGAGGGCGCTAAAGATCCTTCCTGTGACAATCTGTAATGTGTTTATGTATTAACAATAGTTTAAGATTTTTTACCTCATTTTATTTTGTTTTACAACCATCAGCAAACCCAGCAAAACTTTCATGAGTTGATCAGGCCGACCTGGGAATTGTTCCATCAAACTATTTGTAGATGTTTTCTTCCAGCTTGACTCAGAGCCGTCCTGCAGGCTCTGGCCCTTTAGATTCTCCGTGGTTCTCTGTGAAGTGCAAAGCCGAACTGAGCGTGTGCAGAACAGGCGGTGGTGTCAATTAGTGTGTACATCCTGTTGAGAGGGCAGGTCACAGAAGTGGGTGGCTCAGCGGGGAGGCACAGACTTGAGGTGTTAAAAGGCATGAACTGTTTGTACTGTTTCACTCAGCTGCTTTCTGCTATTGAGACGGTCTCAGTCACAGTTGCAGGTAAAATCATACAGGTGTCCCTCCTTAATCCCTTCACCCCATATGTTGCTATGGTAACTACCAGTTTTTTTAAGTCATCATAAACTTGAATAGAAAAAACACTAAAGAATATTTATTTTTATAATTGGAAATACACTCAGGCGTGAAGGGGTTAGATAAAATAAGATGTGGTTTACCTTTTTTTTTTGTTATTGATCTTAAGCTAAATGATCAGATGCTGTGAAAGTCAGTTTCTGACAAAGACAGCTCACTGTCGCCATCAAAGGGTCATTCCTGGAAATGAACAAACGCTCCAGAGACGTGACAAAACATTTAGCTTTTTCATGTTTACGTTTGAAATAAAATCACATAAAACTGTCAAAATCAAAGCAAATCAACTACAAAAGTTTGATTTAACAAGGTAGACAAACAATGATGTTACATGTTCATCTGAAGCTTTTATTTTGTTTCATTAAAAGCAGGATGAGAAGTGATCATCTTTATTGATATAATAAAGATATAATACTGATGTCACAAAGTTAATAGGAAACTGATCAATCTCTTTCTAGATATACTAAAGTGGGTGGAAAGGTTAGCGTATCGTTTTGTAATTGTTTAGTGGAAAGTCATTTTTTGTTGTAGCTGCAGCTGATGAAGTCATTTGGGCACAAATGCCATAAAATGTACTGTCATGTGAAAAAATTTGGACAAAGCCTGTGAATGTTTCCCACATATTTGGATACAAACACGTTTAAAATCAATTTGAACATCACAGAGTGATCCAAGTGACACTTCACACTTAAGACACATTTAAGGGGCTGGTAGATGACACAAAATAGTGTCTCAATGACGCGATTTTAGCCTAAGGAGCAAAAACAGCTAATATGAGGCAGGAGGTCCAAGTTTTGACCTCTATTACAATATAATTTTCTGTCCCGATCTTTTTTTCTATGCGTTGAATAATTATAATGTTTTAGTTTGATTTTTATTTAATCACTTTCTTTTCTAGAAATAAAAAAAAAACATTTGACATTTGACATTCATATGTGAACCTTTTTTTTCAAAACAGAGCTGATTATTTAATGAGGATTTCACATTTCTTCACATGACTGTGGCTTCTATGTGGTGTTGGATT
This sequence comes from Oryzias latipes, assembly GCF_053564925.1. Lineage (NCBI taxonomy): Eukaryota > Metazoa > Chordata > Actinopteri > Beloniformes > Adrianichthyidae > Oryzias > Oryzias latipes. Next base: position 29,048,091 of record NC_136257.1, on the reverse strand, counting down.
GGTTATGCATAAAAATGCAACTGCAAAACTCCATCCATCCGTCCATCCTGTCAGGAACTGGAGGTGTGGGACCCAAAAATGCAGAACACCAGGATTGGTGAGAGAAACTTAAGCATTAAAAAATTAACCAGAACATGATCAAAACCATGGCGAACCAAAAAGGGTGACACAGCAGATCAGATGACCTGACGAGATTGATTTGATTTTAATTTGATTGGATAGCCCCAATCTGATCTATCCATCCATCTTGTTAACCTGCTATATCTCTTTCAGGGTCAGGGGGTTGCTGGAGCCTGTCCCAGCTACTGTCGGGAGAATGCGGTGTACATCCCGAATGGGTCACCAGTCTGTCACAGAGTTCACAATCACTCCCAAACACACTCGCGCTTGCACATCTGGGGACACTTTAACTTTAAAGTAATCAGTCAACTTATGAAGGACGTTTTGGACTGTTAGAAGCAAGGGGAAAATCCACGCATGTGTAACCTTCTCTTTGCTCCTACTGCTCCACAGGGGGTGCGGTCCACTGTGGTAGAGGGGAATTTTTCTTTTGCTCAGGTTGGGTGAAGGCTTGGGTCAAATTTTACCTATCAAGGTTAATACTATCCACCCCAAGAATTTCACACGACACGTACAGAAAATGATAACAAATGTATTAATAACAGAATTATACTCAACAGTTTCAAAATAAAAAATTGTTCAAAATAAATAAATAAAAAACCACTGAGATCTCAGGGAAAATTGCAGTTTGGAGCTCCAAAAAAAAGAAAGAAAAAAAACCCACAAAAATACCCTCAATTGTGAGTGCACTCAACAGTCCTACCGCCCTCTAATGTCCAGGAATGCAGTTCACGGAGTCGGTTTGGGTGTAAGGGGATGATGGGATGGGACCAACGGTCTCTTCACTCAAGGAGGGAAATTATCCAAGATGGAGGCGTAGAAGGACCGGGAACAGAAGACGGCAGACGAAAGAAAAACTCCTCTGGAATGTCACATAAAAAAAAAAACCAGCCTGCACAACGTGCAGAAATATTATTCATTTAACTCTCATTCACTAGAAATTTAATTAAAACAGTTCAAAAAGTTTTTTTCTTTTTCCTATTCACAGCATATCAACAACATACAATGTTTTTCCACATTTATTAACTGCATAACCAGGTTATAATAACCAATGTGACTGAATATAAAAACTGAAAAAATTCTTATAAAAAGTAATCAAAGTTATCCCGACTGGTTTTAATGTAATCCTGTGCACGCGGCAACTCGGTTTAGCATGCTAACACAGCGGTTTGAATAGCTGCAATAACTCACCAGGATATCCGTTGTACAAGTAAAAAAAAATCTTCAGTGCAGTTTCAACAAGCACAGCTCCAGCTTAAATCAAAAAGCTTTCTGGGTTTTATTTTCTTTAAACTCCAATATCAATATGGCTATTCGCTCCCACGTTCTGTTTGCGTCTCTGTGACTGCACACGGTGTTCCAAAAAAAAATCAATCCCACACAGATCTCAGTAAGAGTGAGATGATCACTCTGAGCTAAAAATAAAATCTGTACGCAAAACAATGCACTTTTAACAAAGATGGTAGACAGTTAAGATGACCACTCTTAATTAACATTTGTTAACATTAACTTTGTTAGGAAAAAAACATTTTTCCTCTTATAAACAAAAACCAACAACAGCAGGCTACCTCCAAGTGCTATATGAAGAGTGGGGTCACACCACCTGGGTTACACATGCACAGGGAGAACATGCAAACTCGACACAAAATGGTCCCAAACAAAATTTGGCTTTTCATGTTGATCTCTCATTGTGTACTTATCTCTATCATTTATTCAGATTCATGTTGCTTAGGTTTTTACTGGGCTGTGCTTAAGGCTTATTATTTTATGTCAAAAGATTTGTGAGAAATAAACAAACAGAAAAATGAATCCTTTAAATTTAAAAATGTCATTTATGCCATGCTGTAAAATAAAAGCCTTGTCACTGATGGACATCAAAGTCCACAAGTGTAAATGCTGACTCATGATTCTTGGTTGAACTTTTGTGTGAAGGTGCATTTGTTTGTTTACGGTTTGTACACAGATAGTGATTGTATCTTCCTGAAATAACCTTCTAGATAACTGCTTAAAAAAAGTTCAGAATAAATGTGATAAAGGAGTATACAAGGAACATAACAGTTGGTAAATAAAAGCCCACAAATGTCACTGAAAATATTTTGAAACTGACAAAAGTGCAAAAAAAAAACAATGAGACTCAAATCAAAGCGAACAAATAGAACTCACCCATAGAAGAGAAAGGTGGATAAAGGTGGAGAGGATTTCATGTCATCCATGCACACCAGTGAAGATCACAAATCATTGAAAAAAAAAGTTCAGCGCACTGTCTAGTGGGTCTAGATGACCCAACTCCCAATGGTAAAGTGCCTAGGATAGCACAAGGGTTATAGGTTAAACATCAGGCATATCAGCTGCATGTTTCCAGATAGAAAAAGAAGATTGCCACAGTGGAGCATAAAAGGAACAAGCTGCATTTAGCACACAGTGTCTTAAATATTAGCAAAGTTCAATGAGATTTCAAGATGATTAGGCCTCAATTCTTGACAAAAATCTATTAGAATCTTTTAATGGAAGTCCCACCCAATTCTCCAGCGTTCTCAGCGGTCCATTAATTATGATTATGCTGTTTTTCGCCAAAACAGAAATAAACCTGTGTGTTCTATAGGACATAATTACTGCAGAGTGGCAGTGATTCATTATTAATTTGCCTCTGAGTCGTGGGGTTGCCCCCATTTCCCCATTTCCCATCATCCCTTTGTTTAAACTCTCTAACTTGCAGCCCCTCACACCCCCAACCTAACTTTACCGGTGCAACAAAAATGGTGAGCAACATGGCAGATAACTGCCATGTTTTAGGTTCTACATCACAACAAGCTTTTCCCAACCTTTTTTTTTTTTTCATCTGCTCCTGATTGACAATGATTTGAATGAAGAAATACTCAGAAATGCCATTTTGAGGTTCATTGTCTTCATATGTGTCCTCCGTCATCAGAAAAATGTCACAAGACCACTAAAAATGATAAATGAGAACACAAACAACTAAAAAAACACCTGAGCGACGAGAAAAGCTATGCATTATTCCAAAGTGTCCTTATTTGATCCCTATTACAAACTCCAAACATCTGTGGAAAGATGCGAAACTGATTGTCCGCAGATGATATCCTTCACATCTGAGGCAAGTTTTCTGTAGAGTAGTGGGCCAAAAGACCTGCTGACCACTGCAGAAGTCTCCTTAAGGCTGTCAATCAACAGAAGCTCCCGAAAAGTTTTCTTCGTTTGCTCTGAAAGTGAGTCTGGTGAAGAGCTAAACCCAAGACTATGTCTGATTTCTCATTGGTTTGCTCTTTGCACATATTTTATTTGAACTTTTGCCAGTTTTGTGTTACACTAATGACCATTGTGAGTTTTTCTGTCATTAACAGAGGAGCACCAACGATGTTGTCCTCCAGAGGGTTCTCTTATCCTTTCCTTCGTACCGCTTTATCTCATTAATTGTGAACTTTTGTACGCAGGAGCTGAAGTTATGGCAGCTTTACAATCACAAAAAAAGCACCGTCACAAACAGGTGCTATTGAGAATCATGATCAGCATTCTCACTTTTGGACTTTGCTGTTGATCTGTTCCAGCAGATACATTTTACTGCACATAATAAATAACTTTATTTTGTATTTTTTATAGAAGTTATGTTCTGATACCAGTGCTTGACAAAAGTTTAATCGTGAATTATGACTCGCCGATCACACTTCTGCATGGAAAGCTGCAGTATATGTTGCTCAGGTGAGAAAACGTGTTCCTGGAGGCTTCGTGCACAATGACGGAAATCCCAATCTGGAGAAGCTCAACGAATCTAAATTCTGAATCTAATTTATCCCCCCCCCCAGTTGCATTTGAAATCACTGTGTGGTTTATGGACTTGTTGGTCAATATCCAATGTATCAAGCTGATAAGAGGAGTGGAAGGCATTGGTGGTACTTTGCCTTTGCAGCTCCTCATTAGTCTTATCTATATGAGATAGTCTGAAATAATTTACTCACTAGGACTTCTGGTTTGAAGCTGTGAAGAAACAAATCATCCAAAAATGGTGCAAAAAGTAGCCTTACAAATATTATAGCTGAAGTTGAAGCAAATTTGAGTTACTGTGATGAAGTTTTCGTTAAAAAAAACTGAGTTAAACTTTGAAAATGCCTTTTTTTTGTTTTAACCTTGTAAAATCACACAAACATGAACATTTTCCACAAATTCTTGCATTTTTCAGATTCTAAAAAAAAGCACCCATTTTTAGTAGCAATAAGGCTTTGTGTGCAGAGTAGAAGTAAACAGGGATGCATCACATTGGACTTTCCCTGACATCTGATTTAATGGTATGTTTGAGCAAATTTTTTCTGTTACTGAAATATTTAATCCTTAGTGTTTGATCTTTATTAAAAAACGAATAAATACTCCTCTATCAGGGGTCGGGAACCTTTTTGGCCAAGAGAGCCATAAATGCCACATATTTTGAAATGTAATTTCGAAAGAGCCATACAATAATGTAGTGTCCCTTCCCCACACTGAGGCACGGAGACTTAACCTCTTTTAAAGTTCTTTATTCCGATTACTGCAGACCGCAACAAACGCCGTACAATTAATTCAGCAACTCCTGAATCTCTCCCGCCGACACGAGAGCGCTTCTCCCAACTTTATATTCCCCTGCTCCCGCTGCAGCCCTCCCATTTCCCTTATTCGGCCCATAGCTGAACCCCATTGGTCCAAACTACCTAACAACAGGCTGAGCGACAGAACTGAGGGCCAATCAGATCTCTGCTTGACGCGTTCAATGAACTCCAGAACTTTTAACGCGGCCCAACAGCCATCCAACTCAGTCCGCGACAATTTGTTTAAAACTAAATATACAAATGAATGTGTGCATTTGATTTAATTTCAACATTTTTAAAGTACAATAAGTCTGTGGATTCTTTTTTAATAATATTGTTATTCTGTTGCTAATAAATGATGAGTATTTCTCGTGGTAGTTTTGCTGATGGTCTAGTCTGGTTGATACGTGGTGAGTTTCTGCTTCGTTCAGGCGTTGAGACTTTAAACGTGATCGTAGGTCTGAATGTTCTGTAGATATGACAAAGACTGATCACATGCAGACGGGGAGCCAAACACACACTCACGCTGCAGTGAGTGACGGGCAGTGGGTTTTACGTTTTTACAATCCCTGCGCGATTCACCTGCTGCCTGTCCCCACAACACCTCAGCCCCACCCTCTGCTTTCTCCCTCACACATCCCGTCTCCGCATCTGCGCGCTCTTTCTCAGAGACGGGAGCGCGTAGTTTTAGGCACGTCAATTCACAGGTTTCCAGCTGGTACAAACTCTGTGAAATAATAGATAATAGTAATCCTCAACACCATATTCCTCCTTTTTTTTTTTGCAAGTTAAGGATGCGTTTTTAGTGTCAGATAAATATTATTTTGTGAAATTTTGTAAGTTATAACTGCAGCGTTACAGACAGACTGCAATTTATCATTGATTTCAAGGTTTTGTTTCTTTAAAGTCCCACTCTGATCATATTTTGATCAATTTTGATATCATATCTGTCAAAGCCAAAATCAAAAAGCCTGTGTCGTTTTCTAGAACATAGTTTCTACAGAGTTCATTTGAAATTCGCCTCAAAGTTGTGGGAGGGTCCATTGGCTCAGAGAAAGCCCACCATCATTTCTCATCATCCCTTTGTTTACTTTCTCTCCCGCTAGCTTACAGCCCCTCACAACCCTAACCTCACATTAGCAGCTCAACACAAAATGTTGGGGCTATTCAGCCGTACAGTTTAAAGCCAGATACCAGCTCAGACGAGGAAAAAAACGACATACGTTGATCTATTTGTCTGCAAGCGGCTGCATCGCAATGGAGCGGAGCTTGTGGCTCGCTGATTGCAGTTTGTCCATAACAACTACATGCTTTTTCTAACGTCATTCTTTTTATCTGTTTCAGATTCACATTAATTTCAATAAAAATATAACCAGAAATGCAATTTTAATCTTTTTAACCTCCATCATGAGAAAATTGCGACAAGAACATGTTAAAAACATCAAAAACACATTGAAGTGAGTCTTTACGATTGGACAACCCAGTCCTACACCGTCTCTGACCAGTCACAGTTTCGAACAAAAACGTTCTCTTTCCTCACATTTTTCTCATCAAACTCCATAAAATCCTCAAACAGATCAGCATTTCAGCCCAAAGAAAGCTTCAGTCACCAGGGATTTTACTAGACTTTTAAATGGGAAGGAGGACCATTCAGCAATGGGACTCATTCTGAAGAACAGACTCTCAGCTTGAGTTCTGGTACCAGACACACTCTGTGTTTAAGATCACATTTCAAGCCTGTGTATCGGTCGTCGTAACCAGTTTTATATCCTTACAAAATAAAAGGTCAGTTACCTTCATGGTTGTAGAGAAAGCACCAGAAGAAAACATAAAGAAATGTGAACAATGTCTCAATAAAGCATTTACTACATCATCTCACATTGTCCCTGAATCACCTGGAAGCAACGTATCTGCAAAAGGACTCTTGTAAATGTGTGACACTAACCAAAGATCAGTCTAGTGGGAAAGTGTTTTATGGCTGGACTCTTTGTCGTGTAAAAACAGACGTGAAAGCTTTCTTCAAAGCTTCTGTCAAATATTTGTGAGTTTGACATTTATGGAACCAAATAAAACATATTGGTGTCATAAATGACGGCAGAACCAGAGGCAAAAATGATTTAAAACGACATTATGTAAATCTTATCTTAAAGATAACAGAGGAGAAACAAAAAGAGGAATAAAAAGCTTTAGATAAAGCTTTAAATTGAAGTAACGGACAGACGTAGAAACAAAACTCACTTTTGGAAAGAAGCTAATTTATTGGCAACACTTTAAAATAAGGGTCTCTTTATTAATGTTAATTAATTCATATTTAAGCATTATTCAATTGTAAAGTGTTACTAAGCTTTCAAACGTGATTCAAATTAAAAATATACATTAAAAAATTCAGAGCAGATGTCAATGTTTTGAAGTTAATTCTGTTTAAAGTAAACAAAATAAAAAATAATATGAACTACCTTGTTAAACCATCAGAGAAGTAGCACCTTTCCTTTCTTGTGTTTCTTTTTCACTTGGATTGAAAGTGGTGTTAAACGTCATCAATCCAATCAGCAACCCGATCACTTGAGCAGCTGTTCAAAGGACGAACCCAAACCCTCCCATATAAAATGATTACAGGCCAATTTGAGGGCCTGTCTCTGCACTGAAAAGCTTTGATGATGTGGCGGTGGCAAAGGTTTAGTTGTTTTTTAATGCCTGCCGGACACCTGCACAGGTTATGGAGGGAAGCTGGAATACAAGCAGAAAAGCCATCAGGAAAACGTGCTCATTTCACCCAGATGGCCTGAGGCGGCTCAGAAACCGCTTTAGACGCTGCAATGTTTCTGCTTTCTGCAGGTATCTAGGAGACCAGGTGAAAGCAATCATTGGCAGTGCTGCAGGCGTTGTCTTAGCGACGTAAAAGCCTCCATGATGTCTGAGTTTTTACGTCAACGTCAAGATAAGTCTGAGGATGTATTTGGACCAGGACTCCTCATAAACTACTCTGGCCTTCAAGCCGGGACACATATCACACGGCTCACGTTTTGTAGAGCTGCCACCTCCCTGTAATGATATCAAGTGTAATTCATTTTATTGAAGGTAAATTATTGTCTTTTTTCAAGCTTTCAAGCTGCTTTTTTAAGGAACTATAAATGACATTTTAACCTTTTAGATTTTTTTACTTATGGCAAAATTTTCAAAATAAAAGAAATTTAGTGATTGATGAACAGTCTTGCTGTGTTCAGATTTGTTAAATTACCAGAGAACTGTTGATCTTCACTCATCAGCCGTTATTGGTTCTCGTCTGTGCTGCACTTTCACATCCCTCTCAGTGCACAAGCTTGATGGCAGTTTTCTCCACCAGAAGGAGCCACTGCATTACCTCCAAACATCCGATTCTCCCTTATTTTGACAGCAGCTGGTGACTTTCTTTCTCTGCACCAGCAAAGCATCACAAACTCCTCAGCTCTGTGATCCCACAACGGACAAAAAACCCGGCTCTGCATGCCCAGAAAGCTCACTTCGGTATTTAAAAAAATTAAACTGAACTTTTCTGCAGCGTTACATTTTATCCAAATTAGACTTACACTTTACTTGCTTAATTGATTATTTGTTTTCGTGCAGGTAACGTCTTGTCTTGTAAAAAGTCTTGTAATTTGCTTCAGATAAAAATATTTGCTTTTATGACAAAAAAATAAAATATTTCAGTTCATGCACATTTGTACTATTGTTCTTATTTTTATAGTTCTGTTCAAGAAAATAATCTCCCTCATGTTAATAACAAGGCCATGATAGCATATTAGTACTTGTGTAACTTCAGTTTAATCTCTGAAAAGCTGCTATCTGGTGACACCGCATGAACTCTTTGAGTGGGATGTTAAAAGGAAATTGGAACCTTCTCCTTTGCTCAGATTTATGTCATTATCATAAAAATGGTGACTAAATTATGTTTATATAATGTCATAAATGTATAAAAAAAACATTCTTGATGGCTTTATAGCTGCTAAGCAATTACACACAAAACGTGGATGTTCCAGAACCTTTCTGAGGACATAATTCAATGAAACAAATGTTCATTTTCAATGAAACAAATGTTTATTTTGAATGAAACAAATGTTTATTTTGAATGAAACAAATGTTTATTTTATTTAGTTCATATACTGTGGTGTGACACTTTTGATTAAATTAAAAAAAAAAATGAAATTTCACATGTCCACAGTCCATCCATCCATTTTCTAATCCCGTTTTTTGTCCCTTTTGGGATGACAGGGCCTAACACGAAAAAGTAAAGATGTGATTTTATTTATCTTTATTTAACTAGGGAAGTCATAGTCAGTTTAAAAATCTCCTTTTCAAAGGAGCCCTGGGAGGGAACAGGGAGTCATTCATTCACATACACACCAAAACTGAAAATTTGGGTTTCTGCAAAAAGCAAGTGCAAATTTAGTTAAAAAGCTTTATATAAATATTTATAGTTCAGCAAAACCTTCTGATTTTATCTGTTAATCCACTTCTCTACTCTTTGCTTGGACAACTTCCCTTGTTTTCACTTTAGTTCTTGCCCTATAGGAACACAGACCCATTTTTCCCCAAAAAGAACAATTATGTGTGATAAACTACAGACCAAATGGACCACAACATTTCTGATGTCTTTCTAATTACACTAATGTCAGAATGGGATTTAAAAAAAAACACTTTGTGATGTTATTTAATTGTTGTTGTTGTTTTTTAGAGAATGCATTTTGCAAAATGTTTCAATAAAGTTTTAACTGTTGCAGAAAATTCGTTTTGTCTTTCCTTTCATGACATCCCTCTCTGGATTGGCTAGTTTTTTGTGTTAACCTCTTCATGCCTGACTTCAATTGTATAAAAATATATTTTTTTAAGTGTTTTTTCCTGGGTTCAATAGTACTTTGCGAATTACATGAAGGGGTTAAACTCTTAAAAACGTTATTGTCTCTCAGTCTTTAACTTTCAGTTACTAGAGAGCTGTTTTGTTTGATTTTGCCCTTTTTCTGTGACAGTTTTTATACATATGTGTCTGATCCATAATTTGTTTCTATCAGCACCAGAGGTTTTTGAAGGAGTCCCTGTGTGTTGATTCTCCAGCTACTGCATCTGTGATGCTGGAAAACCTTCTTATCAGTTAAATTTTTGATTACAAAACCTTGTTTTTGTTGCTATGCAATGATTTTTATTAACAAAATGTAAACTAAAAACAGTCATGTTGAACACGTTATTAATGCTTAAATTTGCAGTTGTACTTTACGGGTTTACTTACTAATATTTGTGAATTTCTGCTCTTGCAAATTGCATTTACAATAACTATGTGTTGGTTTGTATTTAAGCTGTCTAAATTTCTTTTTCAGGTTTTTGCTGTCTGTATTTCTATTAATTCTTACATCACACACCGCCGCACAGACTTCTTGCAGAAAACAAAAGTCTGAAAAAGTAAATCTACAGACGTTGTTGGACTTCATTCATGAAAATCATATAAACAACATAATTTAACTCACTTAAATCTTGTTTATTTCAAATTTCTTGTTGTAAGCAGGAGACAATCAAGGACCTTTGATGTGATTGCCAGTTTAGTAAAAGGGACTTTTATTCTGAAACTTTCCATTTAGTTAATTTTCTGCCTAAACATTTTCATTTAAAATCACAGGGAGGCGTCCATTTCTTTTTACCTGCAAAGTTCTTATCTTATCATGAACTCTACCACGTGTAATACGAATCTTATCATGTAATGGAATTGTCATGTTGTAAATGCAAAAAAAAAAAAATGGAAGCTGTAAAGGACACACATGAATGTTTACAGGTTATGAAACATTAATGATTATGAAGTTTAATTACCTCTGAAGATTTAATAATATTTTTTAAAAAAGAACTTTAAAACACATTGGATTACAATTTTTTCAAAATAAAATCTTGCTTTTGGGATGAAAAATTAGGGTTTTGTGATTATTTGTGGTTAAAGGGGAATTGTGTTTTGAATGCTTTGTCTGCTGGTGGTTTGAAAAAGTTTCCTACTGGTTTTGTAACCCTGCCGTAAGACAGGATTTCACTCTGGGTCCATAGTTTAAAAATGCTTCAGGTGTAACATAAAAAAGATTTGGCCTTTGAATGGAAGAAAACTTTCAGTTCTTATGAGAAATGCAGAAAATATATTTAAAAAGGATTATCTTTTTTAAAAAGTTTTTAAAACCTTTATTCTTTAGCCAACTTAAATTATTAATAATTTACTTTTTTCTTTTTTAAGCTACTTTAAACATCCTTTGATACATTTTTTATACTTTGACTTCCTTTTCTATTTTATTTATCGATTGTAAATGACTTAAAGTGACATTTGATTAAAAGAGGTGCAACAGGAATAAATTAATCCTATGATTTTAAACCTTTTTGGGGAGGAGCCATGTTAAAAAATGACTGTATTGTTGGAGATTTTTGTCTAAAGTTTGCAGCCTTTTCATTTTAGAGAAAAAAAGTTGTGAAATTTGCTCATCAAAAATGGTTATCGGGTGAATTGGGTCAGGTACAGCTTTTGAGATGATGGGAAGTTTTTTTTCTGTATTATCTTGAAACAGTGCAATACAATCAATGGCTGGTACTGAAAAAGAGAAAATAGGCAACATTTTAAAATGAAAGTCAGTTTTACTTTTTATTTCCTTAATCAATGAAAAGTTCAAACCAAATGATCATAACTGGTAAAATTTTTATAAACAATTTTTTTCCCCTGATCGTTTATTAAGCTGGAATACATCTATTTTAGAATCCACTTCAATGAGAAAGAGAAGCAGCTCAACAAGGTTTGTGATCTTCTAACAGCTCCATGTTCTCCAGCATCACTTTAGTTTTACCTCACCTTTATTTATTAGTATTTCACTGCTTACCTTTGGACAAATTTATGACCTGAACTGGATGCTTTTAATAAAAATGAAAAGAAGTCCAGAAAGTTTTCCATTGAAAAGTTTAGGACCAGTCACAGCATCAGACTCATGCAGGACTGTCTGAAATTTCTCTTTAAAACTGTTTAAATAAACAATTTCTGCTGAAATAGTCACATATTTAAGCCTTATATCATGAAAAGTTCAGAAACAGGTTAGTTTTATTTTAACAATTTAAAATCATGATTAAGCCTATTAAAATGAAATTTCAACCCCAACTCTTTTAAAAGAGTGAAGTGAAAGCCAGTTAGAAGGATATATTCGTTTGAAAAGTCTGCTTATAAATGGACCTGTATGTTAAGCTAACTAGGCAAATGCAGACAAAAACATATCAGATCGTTCAGTCGCTTCTAAAATGGGAAGACAGCGCTGTCCTTTTTTAAATCCATTGTTTATGAAATCACATAAGAGTTGTGTAGCCATGGGGGGGGGCTACCAGGGTCTCAAGGTGACTCTGATCTGCTTATAGAAAGTCTTCACTAAGGTCTCTATCTCAAGTATTTTTCATTTAAAAAGATATTTTGCTGAATTGATTAAATTACTTTTGGCAAGCCATCCATGCTTTTATATTATTAGTGAAGCACAATGATAGCAACATTTTGAAAGGGATAATAATTTCTAGGAGCGATCATATAAGTGTGATAACTGGAGAAATTATCTGGAGAGGCATAGAAACAGAGAAAACACATAACAACACACGAAAAAATCTGCTTTAGAACATCCTGCCACTGCCCTGAAGTGCACTTTCCTCAAGATTTTCTGAATGTAAAGGTCTTATTCTAGGTGCAAAACTTTTCCTTGTTTGAATTGTTGCTGAAAATACAATTATACAACTCAAGGTCTACAAACAGAAGTAAAGATGTCTATCAGTTTTGTGAGTCCAGAGTCTGAAGCAATAGAAGGTAGTAACTGGGAGTGTTTGAGATAGTACTTATGTAAGAACCACATAAAACCAAAAGAGTTTGCTTTAAAGAGCATCACAGTCAGTGGGCTGCATCAGTGCAGCCTTCAGACCCAGAATGAAGGAGCTCTTGTGGGTTGCGTGTCTGTACATCTTCTGTCTTCATGGGTGTGGAACTCTTGGAGTAAATGGAAATGAGGACTTCTTGCTCCTTGCAGGTCCTCTGACTGAAAATGTGGCCACGAGCTCCGACAAGGAGGGACTCTCTGAGTGCAGCCTTCCCATAGTTGCTGCTTCTGAGCCGTATTTGAAGGGGCTGCAGAGCAGAGGGGTGACCCACGTCAAGGTGCCGCTGTCATGGGCTCAGCTCCTTCCCACGGGTCTGGCCAGCCAGCCCCAGCAGGATGCGCTCCAGTGTTACAAGACTCTGATGAAGCAGCTGCTGAAGGTGGGTCTGCAACCTCTGGTCATCCTCCATGAATCAACCGTTCCAGACGCTCTGAGGGCAAGGTATGGAGGCTGGGAGAGCCAGGAGCTGGTAGACATGTTCCAGCAGTATGCAGAGTTCGCCTTCAGGGAGTTTGCAGATCTGGCACACTCATGGGTGACTGTCAGTGACTTGGGCAGCATCTGGCAGAACGGACCGACTGCTCAGCAAAATATTCTGCAGCTCAACAAGAATGTTTACAAGATCTTCCATGAACATATTCCAAGCAAATGTGAGTAACCCGACTTCTGTGTTTGTGACCCCTAAATGGAAACCCACTGAAGGGTTTTTCTTCTGAGGTTGTTTCATTAGCCCAACTGAAGAAACACTTTTCTTTTAGTGTTTGCAGGGAGGAAATTATCCTTTGGTCTGGAAACAAAAGACATGGCGACAGTTCCCCACATGGAAGCGTCAACAGCTGTAAGCTAAATTTTATTTATCTAGCTGTTTGGATTTTCACATGATATTCTTTTTTAAATCAAAGAAACTGATATTTATTTATAACACGTATTAAGCATAACTGTAACATTTTTCTATTTTATTTTATTTTTTACAACCAGGCCGATTTCCTTTCCGTGCACGTTCAATACAGTTGTGGCTCCCCAGCAGACTTTGAACAGCAGCTGAGGAACTTACAGGTAAAGAAAAGTTTCATATTCACAGCTGGTTTCTTGTGTCATTTGTCGAAAAGAAATCAATTGTAAACTTATTTTTTTCCATAGATATCTAGTGGAAACTTGCCCATCCTCATTTACAAGATGACTGTTCATGAATGTGCCCACAGCCAGCAACAGCCTGTGGAAAAATTACTACATGGTAAGAGCCAATTCAGATTTTTTTCACCAAAGTGACCATAAAAAATGATATTTTAAAAGGGAGGAATAACAATAAAGTGACTAGAAGAAGCACAAAAACCCTGTGGAAACAAAAAAGCCAGTTTCATAAAGCAAAAATAATAAAAGGTCGATATTACCTCATTTGTAAAATGTAAATATTTTCAATAATAAATAAGACGTTGAATCGGCAACAGCCAAAGAACTAAAGATATAAATGCTGTATATTTCTAAATATTTGTCTTGCCCAAGTACTCTTGGGCAAGACACTGAACCCCACATTGCTCCTGGTGGTTATAAGTTATTTCCATTGCAAGGGATCAGAGTGTGAATGTGTGTGTGTGCATGGGTGAATGGGAGTGTCACTGTAAAGCACTTTGTGTCTTAAAAGCAAGGTTGAAAAGCACAATATAAGTATTTGCCATTTAACATTTAAGGTGAGCACATGTGCGTCTTGCAGGTCCCTTGAGGCTCGTACAGCCACCTCAAGGGACTTTGTGTACATGGAACTAAGGATTGTTGTGCGTGTGGACAGTGTGTCATGAAGTATTTGTACGGCTAATGCCAAATGCTCGCACTTATGAGTTACAGGGATTGCTTTCATACAATGCCCTTTAACGACACATTAGTAGTTATTAAGGTGCAAGTACAGGCTCCTTAGCACTCATTAATACAGAGCGAACAGGGTGTGCATATGATACACAAGTGCCCGCAGGGCTCCTTTAAGATGCCCACACAAACTACACTCTGATTGTCTAATTTCCTCATTCCTAACACTTAGACTCTACTGCAATAAACCGCAACCCCATCCAGGTTTTGCCGTTTTTCACCCACAGGCAGCCTGTCTCCACCCATAAGGGCAGTTATGGATGGGGTCACATGCATACATAACCTGTAAACCTTGTCACAACTACCCAAGATTAAATGCATGAATTTCCATCAGATATGTCTAAAATAATACGACATCTAAATATGCAAATTTTGCCAATTCTGTCTTGAACATCTACAGTACTACAGAGCAGTGGATTGAATATTATTGGATGCGACATCGTCGACATCTTACTAAACATGGATCAAAGGGATGCTTCATTGAGGTATGACTTTAAGTCACACTTGTAAGAACAAACCATGTTTAATCACGTCTGTTAATACATATTTTGGTTTATTGCATCCAGGAGTTCTGGTCACCCAGTGTCCAGGAACAGTTATCAGAGTGTTTGGGATAAATTTGGCTCCCAAACAGCAGCAGAACGAGACGTGTTCCTTGATGAGTCTTTCCCTTCCGGTTTCCAATGGACAACCTCTGCAGAGTCTTTCAAGGTGGAGGGCGGCTGGTTGGAAGGCGGCAAAGGAGAAACCATTTGGGATCGCTTTGGCCATGATAACTTAGCCTTTGAAAATCAGACAGCAGATCTCGCTTGTGATAGCTACAACAAAGTGGAATATGATGTCTACCTGTTGAGAGGTCTTCAAGTCAATACCTATCAGTTTTCCATCTCCTGGGCTCGAATTTTCCCATCAGGCCACAGAGACAGCCAAACAGAGAAAGGAGTTCTCTACTATGACAAGCTCATCAATACGCTCATAGAATCTGGCATCCAGCCTGTCGTCACACTCTACCACTGGGATCTGCCACAGGCCCTCCAGGACAATGGTGGATGGACCAACCCAACTATAGTTGATGCTTTCAAGGACTATGCAGACTTCTGCTTCTCCAGGTTTGGAGACAGAGTCAAGACCTGGAACACATTTAGTAGCCCCTGGGTGGTGAGCCATGCTGGACATGGTACTGGTGAGCATCCTCCTGGAGTAAAAGACTACGCTTCATCCTCTTATCAGGTACAAATTTACCTTAAAATTACAATTGTCTTTTTCCTGCCCTAGTGCATTTACTTTATCATTTCTTCTTACCCTTTCAGGTCACTCACAACATTATCAAGTCTCATGCTGAGGCTTGGCATGTCTATAATGACAACTACAGGGCAACTCAGGGAGGGAAAGTGGGCATAGCACTTAATTCTGACTGGGCTGAGCCCAAAACCCCAACCAACTCTGAAGACATTGCAGCTGCAGATCGCTACCTGCAGTTCATGCTGGGCTGGTTTGCACATCCCATTTTTGTAGATGGAGATTATTCTGTGGCACTGAAAACACAAATTGAGCTGAAACTGAAAGAGTGCCCCAGCTCTCCGCCAGCAGTGCTCCCAGTTTTTACCTCTGAAGAGAAGGCCAGAATAAAGGGAACAGCTGACTTTTTTGGTCTAAACCATTTTACCTCTCGGTTGGTAAATACCGTTAAAGGGGGTTGCACTTCTGGTCCTGAGGGAGTGGGAGATTATGCAGCAGGTGTGGACCCCTCATGGCCTTCAACAGCCTCAGATTGGATCTATTCTGCACCGTGGGGACTTCGGAGGCTTCTAAACTACATCTCATTAGAATATTTGAGTGCTACCAAAGTGCCTATCTACATAACTGGGAATGGAATGCCAACAGCATACAGCAGTGAAACCATCAATGATGTAAGCAGAGTAGAGTATCTGAGAAGGTACATCAACGAGGCTCTGAAAGGTAAGTGTCGTCCATTATATAAAGCAAATGCAACATCAAATATTGTATAAACTTTTCTAAGTTGATCGCTTTCTCTTTTGATTCCATATTTTAGCACAAGCGACTGATGGAGTTGATGTGCAACGATTCACAGTGCAGTCACTCATGGATGGGTTTGAGGGCCCGCAAGGCTATAGTGAAAGATTTGGTCTTACTCATGTGAACTTTGAAGATGCAAACCGACAAAGAACCCCAAAGCAATCAGCATATTTCTTCTCTGGTGTTATTGAGAACAATGGTTTTGGAACAGCCACACGCAGTTTTAAAAATGTGGCAGAAATAACAGTGACTCCTCGTTCTTCCAAACTTTTAGCTTCAGAGGTTCCATCTGAAGCAAAGGTAGTGTGGGACACCCTGTCCAGGCAATCCAGGTTCCGGAGACACGTGTATCACTATGGCACTTTCCCACAAGACTTCATTTGGGGGGTTTCATCTTCAGCTTACCAAATTGAGGGTGGCTGGAATGCTGATGGGAAAGGACCCAGCATCTGGGATAATTTCACTCATGGAATAAACACTATCCCTGAGGTTGCAAATGGAGACGTAGCTTGCGACAGTTACAACAGACTTGATGAAGACCTGTTCATGTTAGGGGCTCTGAAAGTGAAATCATACAGATTTTCCTTGTCCTGGTCCAGAATCTTCCCTGATGGAACACGCTCTTCTCTCAACCAGAAAGGTGTTGACTATTACAACAGGCTAATTGATGGTCTCTTGGCTCGTGGCATCACTCCCATGGTAACACTTTATTATTGGGACTTGCCTCAGGCTTTACAAGATATTGGCGGCTGGGAAAGTATACAAATGATCAATTTGTTTAATGATTACTGTGACTTCTGCTTTGCCACCTTTGGCGACAGAGTCAAATTCTGGATAACCTTCAACCAGCCTCACACAATTGCTTGGGCAGGATATGGAACAGGTGCCATGCCACCAAATGTCAACAGTCCAGGAAGTGCACCATACGAAGTTGCACACAACCTCATAAAAGCTCATGCTACAGCCTATCACACATACGATGACAAGTATCGTGCATCACAAGGTGGTCTGGTCTCCATTGCCCTAGATGCTGACTGGGTTGAACCTTATGATGTTAATGTCCACCGGGAAATTCTGGCTGCTGACCGCGCGATGCAGTTCAGGCTGGGTTGGTTTGCACACCCCATTTTCAAGAATGGAGACTATCCTGAGGCAATGAAAGAACAAGTTCGTGTAAAAAGTGAACTCCAACGGCTGACAGAATCAAGACTACCTTCCTTCACTGAGGATGAGAAAAACTTCATTAGGGGAACTGCAGATGTGTTCTGTATAAACCACTACACCACCAAAATAGTTAATCATGTAACGGACCAACTGACACCTCCATCCTATCAATTTGACAGGGACATTGTAGAAAATGAGGAAACCAATTCTCCAACTACAGTCATAGGGGGCCAAAGAGCTGTAGCATGGGGCTTAAGAAGACTCCTCAACTGGATAAAGGAAGAATATGGAGATCCAGACATTTACGTCTCTGAAAATGGTGCTGCTACAGATCGGGGAATGACTTGGGACGACATTGATAGAGTATTTTTTTACAAGACCTACATTGACGAGGTTCTCAAAGGTACTTTGAATATTTTCTAAGACATGTGTTTAATGGTCAATGGCTTTTTTGAGTGTCAAAAATGAATTTCTTTGTTTGTTTGAATGACAGCTTATGAGCTTGATGGAGTGAAGGTCAAAGGCTACATTGCAACATCTCTCCTGGATTCTTTTGAATGGTTACACGGCTACATATATGCATTTGGGTTGCATTATGTAGACTTCAATGACCCAAACCGTCCAAGAACCCCAAAATTTTCAGCTCATTACTATTATCAAGTCATGAAGAATAATGGTTTCCCTGAAACAGCAGAATTTGGAAAGCTGTGGGGACATTTTGCAGATGGTTTCATGTGGAGCACTGCAACAGCATCATACCAGGTAAAGTGACTTAACCCTTTACACCAGAGATGTTGATGGCAACACCAATTTAACTCATATTTTGACAAACTGTATCTCCTCAACCAACATGAATTAGCTAATTCTTACATATCGGCTCTGCACAGATATACAACAGACTAGTAACGTAAAGTATTGCATAAATGCACAAGAATCAGCTGGAATTACGTTAATTTGGCAAGTGGTTGAGGAGTTACAGTAGTTAAAAGAATGTAAACACTGGAGCTGAACCTCAAGTTTAATAGGGTAAAACGATAGTAGTTTTTTGTAAAGGGAAATTCTTGTGCTTGATCTTTTTTCGTTTTCTCTTTTTAGATTGAAGGAGCATGGAGAGCAGATGGGAAAGGTATCAGCATCTGGGATAAGTTCACCCACACTCCAGGCAAAGTGTTGAACAATGACAATGGGGACATAGCCTGTGACAGTTACAATAAATTAGAAGTGGACATTGGTTTATTGAAGCAGTTAAAGGTAACCCACTACCGTATGTCCATATCATGGCCACGGGTGCTCCCTGATGGTACGATAAATAACATTAATGAGGCTGGGGTCGATTACTACCATCGTGTGATAGATGCACTGCTTGCTGCAAATATCCAGCCTCAGGTCAGTACAATTTTATATTCATTTTCTTTGTGTGTACTCAAATATTTCCACGGAAATGGTAAAAATTCTGCCCTTTTTATTTTGTTGCAGGTCACACTGTACCATTGGGATCTTCCACAAGCTATAGAGGATCAAGGAGGCTGGTTGAGCGATATTGTTGTGGACAGATTCAGGGATTACGCAGACTTTCTTTTTAGCCGTTTTGGACAAAAAGTCAAGTTTTGGATCACAATCAATGAACCATATATTATAGCTCTTTTGGGCTATGGTTATGGGTCATTTGCGCCAGGTAAACAAATGTGATGCTTCTAATGGAAAAACTGAAATACCTTAATTGTAGTAATGGTAATGATTTTAAACTGTTTTAAAGTTGAGAAAATTCAAGTTTAGATTTTTCCCAAATTCCATCAACAAGGATCATGCGGCTGAATTGCATCTTCTTGTATCTGTTTCCAGGAATTAGCCATGACCCAGGCTCTCTACATTACGTTGCTGGCCACAATGTGATTAAGGCACACGCAGAGGCCTGGCACGTCTACAACGACAAATATCGAGCCGAACAAAAAGGAAGGATTTCCATCACTCTCAACTCAGACTGGGCAGAACCCCGAAACCCCTACAAGCAAGAGGACATCGATGCTGCAAAGCGTTACATGGATGTAAGCCAAGATATGTTACGCTTCACAGAAATTGTGCTGCATTTTTTTCTGAAATAGATGCTGAAAAAATGTTTTTTTGTAGTTCTTCCTTGGTTGGTTTGCCAATCCCATTTTTAACGGAGACTATAATGAACCGATGAAAAGAATCATTCGAGAACGCAGTCTTGCAGCTGGTTTGGAGAAATCCAGGTATTTGAAACTAAAGCTAATTGTTATGAGTTGAAAGAACAACTTGTGTTTGGTTTACATTTCTAATTTAAACTTCAATTTTACTTCCACAGATTGCCTGAATTTACTCCAGCGGAGATAGAGAGGATTAAAGGCACGCATGACTTTTTCGGGTTAAACCATTATACATCTGTTTTGGCATTTAGTGTTGATTTTGGGGACACTCAGAACTACGATGCAGACAGGTAAGCAAGTTTTTATCCCAATACTTACTTTGTTTCTAAAATGCCATCTCTGATTTGGGTCATTTTGGAAACCCTGTCAGGGACATAATCTGTTTTGCTTTGTTTTCTAAAGATGTTTTTTACTAAATAAATTGAGTTGAGTTAAAGTTGTCTGTCATAATGTGACTCAAAAATGTAAACCTTTTGATATCTGAAGAAGTAATTTTCTTCTTTCTTGTGTGCTTTAAACGGTTTTACCCTAAAATCGTAACAATTTGACTTCCAGAGGTGTAGTGGTGATTTCTGACCGAACCTGGCTTGAGAGCGGCTCTAACTGGCTGAGGATCGCCCCACTTGGGTTCCGGAAGCTTTTGAAGTACATAAAGGATGAGTATGGAGATCCTCCAATCCTTGTTACTGAGAATGGTGTGTCAGAGAATGGACCAGTCGATCTAAATGATGAGCACAGATCTTTCTTCTATGAGAATTACATCAACGAGGCGCTTAAAGGTATCAAAGCAGTTTCAATGAAAGCAAATAGTTACACAGGTTCAGTAGATTTATTCTTGTACTTCTTTTTTCCAGCTAACATGACTGATGGCGCCAATGTCATCGGTTACACTGCTTGGTCACTGATGGACAACCTGGAATGGGCTTCTGGCTATGGAGAGAGATTTGGCCTTTTCTATGTGAACCATACAAATGCCGACAGGCCTCGTACTCCTAAGGCCTCTGTGCCTTTTTACACCACTATTGTCAGGTGCAATGGATTTCCAGACCCTGCAGATGGACCTCATGATTGTACAAACTCACTCTCTTCAACATCTGCGCCTATATCTGAAGGTAAAGAGGTTCAGGAGCCATTCCGGAGGGATCTCTGGTTTCATCTCTAATGTGACAGCAGTTTAGTTTAGACATTGAACAAAAGCTTACTTAAATCTTCAGTCTTGGCACTGACGAACGCCAGCAATAAATGATATGATGATGTGTATGACACCAAACAATGTAAAAAAAAGTTAGAGTTGGGTTACGTCAAGGAAGGAGCCAGAACATTAAAGACTTTGGAAGGTTGGCAAATGAGAACATGTTATTTTAATTTATTGTTCATTTAATTTGGCTCTGAATTTTGGGGGCAACCCTTTGCTGGTGGGGACACACTTCCCGATCTGCACCTTGTAGCTCCGCCCCTGTGTTATTTTTATTTTAACGAGTATAGCAGCTGTGCAAGTCAACCTAAAACTGCCATGGACAAATTTTCCACTTAAAATACAAAAACGTAGATTTTCCATAGTAACTGTGGCAAAGCTCTGCCCGGTTTCAAATTTGTTTGTTTAGCTGAGCTACAGGTTGCTAACTTTCTTTCCTGTTTGAACCTGATTTACAAACTCTAACCTAATGACTGTTTTATCAGCAGTAACAAAAGAACCGATCCAAGAAAACCCCGTGAACTTCCTGGGTATGAAGCTCTCCATCGATGAAGCTGTGACTGGACTCAACACCACCTTTGCTTTGCTGATAGTTTCCGTGGTTGCAGTGGCTGGTGTAACCGCTTTGCTCATTGTTTCAAGAAAGCGTTCAAAGAAAAGGAAGAATGACCCGTGATGTAAATACGAATTCATCTTCTTTAAAGTTTTCTGTAATATCTGTCAACTTTCACAATATAAACCCAATTGCACCTTAAAAGTTAAATTTTATGAGACGTCTTTTCACATTGATAGAGTTTCTCATTAGTGCCATTTTTTTTACAGCAGCTTTGATTGACAAGTTTTATGTTGCTGTAGTGAAACGTTTGCAATTTCAAAGTCAGTGACAAAATATTTTGTGACAAAAAAGATGTTTTATTTAGTATTTTGTAACAGCAATGTATAAATTTTGATAAAGCCCTGTTTTGATCCCGTGTTTTTCTGTTTCCTTGAAATGCCATTGTATAAAATATTGCCATGTAACGTGTGTTGTGTCCAATCCAATAAAATATTTCTTTACTTGCTATAAAAACCTTTCAAATTATTTGCCTTGGGGAGAACCAAAGGTAAAGGACTGAATGTGTGGACAGAAACCCAAATGATCAAATAAATGGACTTGATCAAACATGAAAGAAAAAAGTGAAAACACAATTTCTGGGGGGAGAAATTTTAGTTAATAGTTGCTAAATTTTACAAAAGAGTTGCAGATTTATTTTCCTGTCAAATCTTATTTGTTCCACTCTGGTCACTTACATCATCTCATTTCGCCAGTTCTAAAACCAAGGGGCAAAGGAGATTGCAACTGTAAAATAAGATTCTTCACAGCAACAATTCCCATTGTATTTGTTTTGTTGTTTTTTGAAGAGACAAAAAGATGTTATTGAGGGAGAGAATCCGAGTATTGTCAGTAGCAAGAGTCGGAATGTGGCAAATCATTTCTAAATTGCATATAAAGCTGGGTCAATACCTGACACCAAAGAGCCTTTACAACATGACATGCCAGAACAAGGGATCAGTATGGAGAGAAATTAGACTCAGTCGGATAGATCAAACATTGTCACCACATCCATCACATGAAGGACATCCAGATTCATTTATATGGATAATCCGGAACAAGTTTTCTGTCTGAAAACACCCCAGTTTGGGCTTTGTGACTGGAACGTCTTTTTAAATTGCCCATTATCACTTTTTAATCCACACCCTGCAGCCAATTAGAATGAAGTATTCACCCGGACCATGGTATAATCCTTGTTTAACCCTTGTGCTATCTTAGATGACCCCACCCTTACATTGACGTGTTCTCCCCACCATGACAAAGGTGGATAAAGGTGGAAAGATTTCATGTAATCCATGGACACCAGTGAAGATCACAAATCATTGAAGAAAAAAGGTTCAACGCACTGTCTAGTGGGTCTAGATGACCCAACTCCCAATGTTAAAGTGCCTAGGATAGCACAAAGGTTACATGGGTGTTGATGGCATCCTCATTGAGAGATCCGGTAAATTTGAGGGATTTTCTGATGTGACCTATTATCTGTAGCAGGGCAGGCCATCCCTGGTCATCAAGAGCTACAACCCTGCCTGTTTTCTAGCTCTTTCTGGACTCCTCAATGCTGACAACCTCAGGATCAATCAGGATGTGGAATCACTTGAGTCAGCTGATCAGCAGCAAGCTGGTCAGAGAGGACTGGAAAACAGGGTTGTTGCTCTTGAGGACCAGGGTTGGCCATCCCTGATCTGTAGAGTTGTCATTGACATAGTTACAACCTTTCAATTTATTGGAAGATCAACAACAAGGCTGGTAGTGACATTTCAGAAACTGACCACACGCCGGTTCCAGCTGAAGCCAGAGCGTGAGGTCATCAAAATAGCGGTTGCCTGGGAATCCCCAATGCCAAAATAAAAGGGCTCTAGAATTTAACTGAATTGACATCAGAAATTTGTTTTTGAAAATGAGCTTTGGATATTTGAGGGGGTTTTCCTGCTCAGATAAATGAGAAAACTCAGTGATGTTTAATCTATAGCAGAGCAGGAGACGGGAAATTATCTTTTTTAGCCTTAATTGAATGATTATTACCTTTATTGAATGTAGTTTTTCTGGGCTCTGACTTCATGAGAAGGCTTATTTCTGGAACTTGACCCCAAGACAAAACATTATAATTAACAGAAAGGTGTTCCGTTTTGAAACTGGGGGAAAATGATGCAGAATATAATTAAATTAGAAACTGCAAAACATTTTTAACCAGTTTTATTGGTTTTTGGAACTGAAATTTAAGGATGAATTTTATGACTTTAGTTGTGCTTTTATAAACCAATAACTGAAGTTTATGTTTGGCATTTGCTTCCCTCTACTGGACAGAAGGCCATAACAACAATAATCATCACAACAAAAAGCCAGATGTGAGCAAAGAGCCAGACCCGGGAGATCCCGCTGCAGCGTCCCCGTTCACTGAAAAGGGTCGATCGCTGATGTGGAGGATCCCTGTGAGGAAAACTCTAGAGTTAAACTAAAATGAGAAAGTAAAATAAGTAAACATTCTGAACAAAAATAAATAAATAAACCAATAAGTAAATAAATACATCTTAATCAATAGATAGTGATCAATAAAGTGACTAAAGAAATATCAAATGAGTAAAAAGAGAACTTAAAAATTTTTAAATATCAAATCAGCTCCTGAATTTCAGCTAAAGGTTTGAATAAAAAGGTAGGTCTTGCGCCTTCCTTTGAAAACCGTGAGGCTCTCTGGGAGGCTGTTCCACAGATGAGGTCCATAATGACTGAATGAGGCCTCGCCATGAGTTTTAGTTCTAACTTTTGGGATAACTAAAAGGTCTGTATCAGAAGGCCTCAGGGTCGCTCATATTTTAAAATCATATCAGTTAGATATGAAGGCTCGGGATGTTGTCTCGTTGTGTCTTAAGTTTTAAAATTCAGACTAGTTTTAGTTTGTCTCATCTTACACAGCAGATAAACATTTCATAATGCCGCACTGCAAAGCTTTGATGAGGAGACTTTGGCAAACATCTCTTCTTGTACCATTTCGTTTTCCAGTTTTGTAGCTAGATGTATTTTTATTCAAACGGCTTAAGAAAAAAAAACAAGTAATGATTAATTTATCCTTAATGCATAGCTTTTTTTACCTGTAACCTAAAAGGCTAAAATAAAATTCTTATCTTCACGACTGTGTTTTTATCCTGTCCAGTGGCGGTTCTACACTAACTTACTCCCTGGGCGAGTAACCCCACAGCCCCCCCCCCCCAACCCCCCCCAGCACACACACACAATTTGACAACATCCTGTTGTGTTCCCTATCTTCTTTTTAGCAATTTTACATAAAAAATGCATGAATTTTCTAGACTCGTATTACAGGGGGGTCAAACTCAGTCAAACACGCTTAAGGTTTTGGGCCGAAGAAGATAAACATTTACTGAACACACTAAAGCTAAACTTTTAAACCTTTTAAACTGAACTTTTTTAACATAAATATGCATAAAAACAGGAACACTTAAACCCTAAATAACTTGTTATATTTTGCTCTCCATAGAAATATATTCTGTTAAAATTATACAAATATGAACATGCTGCAGAATAAAACAAAGAAAGCCTGGAAATATTAATAAGAAATTACAATTCAAATATTTCCGTTTTTTTTTTGCTCTTTTATCATTTTTTAGAGCATTTTTTTAAGCTGGACTCCTGCTTCATTTTTAGCAATAATTTCTTAATGTGTGACGTCCTGTGTGTGTCTTTGTGAAACATATCAGAGGGATTAGATCTAAAAAAAAAACTTATTGTGATTAATATGTTTATGTCTTGTAAAACATAAAAGACTAAATCATAGAATTCATCAGTGGGATTACTCCAAAAATATTTGGCATTTCCCTAAATTTGTGCAACACCAACAGTAGAAATCCTCCAAAAAAACTCAATCCATAAAAAATGGTCTGCACCCATCACCCCTGTTACGGTTTCTGTTTCTTTGCCCCTGTGGTTTGTTTCCTTTTTGTTCTGGCATGTTTTGAGTTTAACTTCCTGTCTTATTTTGTAGGGTTTCCTGTTTCGTTTTTGTTGTGAGTTTAACTTTGGTTCCCCATCCTTCCTGATTGTGTTCACCTGTGTGTCGGTTGTCTGTATGTATTTAAGTCTTGTCATTCCCTTCCTCCTGGGCTGGTCCATAGTATGTTAGTCTGTATGTTAGTCTGCTCTCCCCGTTTCGAGTGTTTAGTGTTTCTAGCCTGCCGTCTGCAGTGGTTTTGGTTTTGTGTCCTTAGTTTTGTTTATTAAAGCCCCCGTTCCCCTGCAACCTCCTGCCTCCTCTCGCTCTCTGCGCCTGGGTGCTTCCTCCCTTCTCCCCCCGTAACAATCCCTCCCCCTCCCCTTCCCTCTGACACACGCGGCTCCGTCTCTATGACGGGAGGCACAGCTGCGGCCCAGAGTTGATTGTCAGATAGAAAATTCTCCCAATCACCTGTTAGCGGGATTCAGCCAGCCACCGGCGAGTTGCGCCCCCCTCTCGAGTTTTTGGACTTATGCTCCAAAGACTACCGCAAAGAGGTGTGGCCGCAAGCATCTTGCAGCAGAGGGCGGTGGTCACGTGTGCGTCGGGTCTGCTGTGTCGGAGCAAAGAATTATGGGAAATAATCCCCATTGCCTGCTTTTGTTGAAAATGGGGTTGAGCACGGATGTTTGTTCTGCCTAATTCCTTTTCATGTGCCTGTTTTATGTTGTTTCACTCTGAGTTATTTCATCTTTTTTTTTTTTTTTTTTTTTGCACCATAAGTGTGAAGGGGAAAAAGGATGAAGACATTCTTAAGAGTCTGATGTGTCTAACTAAAACTGTTAAGTGTCGGCAGCTGAAGCAATTTCAAATTAAAAGCGCAAATCTTCCTTTATGATTATAGTAGCCTCTTTGAATACAGTAGCACAGCATCGGGCACGGCAAATGCCGCCCCCTATGAAGTGCCGCCCTGGGCGACCGCCCACATCGCCCATATCAAAAACCGCCACTGATCCTGTCTATAAATAGTTTTTTTGCAGTTTTTTTTTCTAAGTTATAAATTTACTTTTTGCTTCTAAAGTTAGAGGGAGTAAAAACTATATCATTTTCTTTATCTTAATCTCCTATCATCTTGAACTTTGACACGTCAGGACATTATGAAAACTCTTATCTCTTACAGATATTGGCCTGTCATAATAAAATAAACATTCAGAGGACGGCAACAAAACACAAAGCTTGATTTGGTGATTGCAAAACATGGACTACACTGGGAAGCAGTTTAGAAAAAATACTTTCTCTCTTAAAACATAAAATATTCATCATTTCTGGTATCTTAGTTTACATAAAAAACTGTTTATTTTTTTTTGCTTTTGGCACAATTTTTAAAGCTCAGAAAATCACAACCTCCTAAAATCTAGGGACAACTTCCTTTTTGTCTTAAAGAAAACATTTATAACGAATCTCGAATGCTAATCCGGCCTAATCTCAATACTAAAAAAAGTTCTTTGTCAAGTGTGGCCTGATGTTGATGACTGCATACATCATTCCTAGAGCAGTAGGTGCTGCCCCTGCAGGAACAGCCAACCAACACGAAGCCAACAGTATCAGAAGTAACTTTTTGCCTTTTAAAGGTTAAATTTCAGAGTAAGCCACAAAGAGGAAATTGACTGCTGCTCTCTCATTTTATCTGAATTAAATAACTAGTGGTTTTTTGAATGTAAATGCATGCAATAGCTGTTAAATCTATTCAAACAAACATCTTAAGTTCTTTTGGGGCTCTTTACTGTCCAAAAAAATCATCTTATTTCTCTTGGTAAAGCTGTTCCAGAAAGAAACATTAGCTCACTTTTGAAAATTTTTAAATTAGTCGGAGGTTTTCCTATTCATGTTTTTCAGTACATATAAAGTGGTTGGAAAGCAGTAAACTGTTATGATACAACGCCAAAAATGCATAAAATATGTAAATGATATAATGAAAGACCTTGCAACTGCTTCAGGGAGACTTGATCATCAAAGTCTTAGGTGTCAGACATTTCCAAAACTCCCATTAAATTCATCATGAAGACGCTTGCCGATGGTTAAGATTTGAAGGTCTTTAAACATGGAAGCTATATCTGAGTCCAGAGTCTTTCTGAAGCAATAAAGGCCAATAATTGACAGTAATAGTGTCATATTGTAATTATGCAACAAATGTAAGGCGACCCATGTTTGCTTTAAAGAGCATCACAATCAGTGGGCTGCATCAGTGCAGCCTTTAGAGCCAGAATGAAGGAGCTCTTGTGGGTTGCGTGTCTGTACATCTTCTGTCTTCATGGGTGTGGAAGTCTTGGGGTAAATGTAAAAGAGGACTTCATGCTCCTTGCAGGTCCTCTGATTGAAAATGTGGCCACAAGCCCTGACAAGGAGGGACTTGATGTCTCTGAGTGCAGCCTTCCCATAGTTGCTGCTTCTGAGCCGTATTTGAAGGGGCTGCAGAGCAGAGGGGTGACCCACGTCAAGGTGCCGCTGTCATGGGCTCAGCTCCTTCCCACGGGTCTGGCCAGCCAGCCCCAGCAGGATGCGCTCCAGTGTTACAAGACTCTGATGAAGCAGCTGCTGAAGGTGGGTCTTCAACCTCTGGTCATCCTCCATGGATCAACCGTTCCAGACACTCTGAGGGCAAGGTATGGAAGCTGGGTGAGCCAGGAGCTGGTAGACATGTTCCAGCAGTATGCAGAGTTCGCCTTCAGGGAGTTTGCAGATCTGGCACACTCATGGGTGACTCTCAGTGACTTGGGCAGCATCTGGCAGAACGGACCGACCGCTCAGCAAAATATTCTGCAGCTCAACAAGAATGTTTACAAGATCTTCCATGAACATATTCCAAGCAAATGTGAGTAAAACTGACTGAATACAAGCATAAAGGCTCATTAGAATAATTTAACATATTTTATTTATTGTCAAACTTTTTATTTTAGTGTCTGGGAGAAGGGGTTTGTCTTTTGGTTTGGATGCGGCAAATGTGGCCATCCTCTCCCAAATTGAAGCGTCAACAACTGTAAGCTGATTTTTTTTCAGTTGTTTTTTCTTTTAAATTCCAGTTTGCATTTTAGCAGAAAAATATGCAAAAAAGAGATAAATATATTTGCCATGAAACCTTTTATGAAATATCACTCTGCTTTGACATTACTGTGCTGGTTGTTGCAAGTAAATCATGACTCCACTAGAGTTGCTTATTTATAACTGATATTCTTAAGAATACATTTTAAATAAAAATTGAAAAACTCTGACAGACTTTTGTGCTTTAAAATTGTTCAAATAAATATATATTTTTCAAAACAGGCAGATTTCCTGTCTGTGCATATTGAGTACAGCTGTGCCTCTTCAGCAGACTTTGAACAGAGCCTGAGAAACATGCAGGTATGGTGAACACCGTGTTGATATGAGTATTTCAAATATCATTGTTCAAAAACAAACACAAGTTTTCCATTATAGATATCCAGCAGAAACTTGCCTATCCTCATATCAAAGATGAATGTTCGCGACTGCACTGATAGCCAACATGAGCCTCTCCGAGAGTTACTGCATGGTAAGTGTCCATACAGGTTCTGAAATATTTGCATGGAATGCATTTACGTGGCTTTTATAGGTCTGTAAAAATATGTGTTTATTCAGTGTGTTTACCAGTTAGTCACACTAACTTATTCATAAATGCATCAATCAATTTTAGAAAAATTGAAGTGGTATGATGTGAAATGAATGGCAATGATGCTTGAAAAACATAATGTAACAAATGACTTATTTAACTTGCAGTTAGTTTTCAAAGTGTTCATAAATATGTGATTCATCATGAATTAAATTCATTTTTTGCACCCACCAATCATCTGGCCCATAATTCTAAGATATACACTCCAATAAGATTTAAATAACCAATTAGAAAAATATCCACACACAGCAAATCCAAAGCAATAAACCTTAGAAAGCATTTGGCATCAGTTTGTATATTTAAACATTTTTTTCTGGTATGAAATTTGACTTTTTAACATAGAAGTCAACGGTAAACTGGGCCCTTATGAGACCTGCCTCCAGTGGTCTTTTAAAGAACTCTACCAGCTGGTATTAAATGTGAGAATGGAAAATGGGGGCTTGGAAATAAACAGCTATTACTTAGTCATTTGTCAGAAAAACCATTCTTGTTTTGCCGCCTTTTTTTAACATGATCTTGCTAATCCTATTTTTTGTCATAATATATTTTCTGAAGGACAAGTAATTCAAGTTATAAACTGGTCAATTAGATGCCTCAATTAAAATAGGTGGTGCCAGCTGGCCCCAATGTCTAACATTCAAATCGTTAACTTTCCAATAGATTTCGTATAGCCCACTATCAAGCGGTAGGGGTGTGGACTTCAATCAAGCAAACGGATTGGCGATAGTGGTTGCAATAGAATCGTTGACTCAAACCGACTCGGACCAATCACTGCTTACTGATGTTGTCTCGTTTAAACATGGCAACCTCTTTAATCTGAAAAAATTGTGTTTTGATTGACTTTTTATGGGAACTTGAAGTAAGGAATTTTCATTGATCTACACTGCTGTTGTGGAAAATGCTGTTGTTGTTTTTCGTGTACAGACATAAGGATTACAGAACAATACAAATCAGATAAACAAATCAAGCTTAGTAATTTTGACAAAGTACTTTCTGTTTTCAAGATAGGACTTAAAACATTTAGTGAAAGTAGTAGAGATGTCTTCCCAGTCATCTTGTCTTTACTGTAGGATCACAAGATCAACTTTATCAAAAGCAGAACTCAGTTTCAAGAGCACAAAGACAGAGATTTTGCCTTAATTTGAATTCAGACGAATGTCATTTGCTGACTTGTTAAAAGGCATCTTACCTTAAAATGTCAGGTTTAAGAAAAAGATGACAGTTGTTTGTCATCAAGATTGCTCTTCTTCCGGAGAGCCTGGATGACAAGAGTTTTGAAAACCACAGGGACAAGTTGTGGTAGTGAACTGTTCATTGCAGATTGTTAAAATCTACTTGGTATCGAACAAGCATGTGGATGAACTCAGATTGGAGATCTCACAGATGTGAGGTGTGTTATCTGCATGGTGGATGGATAACTGCAGTTTTTACTGTATCTGTTTTTTGGAACTCGTTAGATGTTTAGTACACAGATTTGGTAATTACATTTTTTTCTAGCTAAAATTAAACATCTACCCTGCGACAGACTGGTGACCTGTCCAGGGTGTCCCCTGCCTTCGCCCACAAGTGGCCGGGATAGGTTCCGGCAGCCCCGTGACCCCGAAAGGGACAAAACAGAACTCTTTTTTCTATACCTTGACCAAATGCTCATATCTTTATAAACGTCCATCCTGTCAGAAGCAATGCTGCTCAATATAATAGCATTTTATGACAAAATATAAACACTTCATTTACATTAATGTATATCATTTGGTTTTGCTTATTTTTTTTAACATGTCACAGTACTTCAAAGCAGTGGACTGAATATCATTGGATGTGACATTGTGGATGTGTTACTCCGAATGGATGTGCAGGATGCTTCATTTGGGTAAGATGTTGTATCAAAGATTAGTCAATGTGTATTCACCTCAGTTGACATATTTGCTTGATCGTTTACTCCAAAGTTATCATCATCAAGACTCAATAGGGATTCCAGAGTCCAGGAATGCTTATCAGAGTGTTTGGGATAAATTTGGCTCCCAAACAGCAGCAGAACGAGACGTGTTCCTTGATGAGTCTTTCTCCTCCGGTTTCCAATGGGCAACCTCTGCAGAGTCTTTCAAGGTGGAGGGCGGCTGGTTGGAGGGCGGCAAAGGAGAAACCATTTGGGATCGCTTTGGCCATGATAACTTAGCCTTTGAAAATCAGACAGCAGATCTCGCTTGTGATAGCTACAACAAAGTGGAATATGATGTCTACCTGCTGAGAGGTCTTCAAGTCAATACCTATCAGTTTTCCATCTCCTGGGCTCGAATTTTCCCATCAGGCCACAGAGACAGCCAAACAGAGAAAGGAGTTCTCTACTATGACAAGCTCATCAATACGCTCATAGAATCTGGCATCCAGCCTGTTGTCACACTCTACCACTGGGATCTGCCACAGGCCCTCCAGGACAATGGTGGATGGACCAACCCAACTATTGTTGATGCTTTCAAGGACTATGCAGACTTCTGCTTCTCCAGGTTTGGAGACAGAGTCAAGACCTGGAACACATTTAGTAGCCCCTGGGTGGTGAGCCATGCTGGACATGGTACTGGTGAGCATCCTCCTGGAGTAAAAGACTACGCTTCTTCCTCTTATCAGGTACAAATTTACTTCAAAATTACAAGTGTCTTTTTCCTGCTCTAGTGCATTTGCTTTATCATTTCTTCTTACCCTTTCAGGTCACTCACAACATAATCAAGTCTCATGCGGAGGCTTGGCATGTCTATAATGACAAGTACAGGGCAACTCAGGGAGGGAAAGTGGGCATTGCACTTAATTCTGACTGGGCTGAGCCCAAAACCCCAGCCAACCCAGAAGACATTGCAGCTGCAGATCGCTACCTGCAGTTCATGCTGGGCTGGTTTGCACATCCCATTTTTGTAGATGGAGATTATTCTGTGGCACTGAAAACACAAATTGAGCTAAAACTGAAAGAGTGCCCCAGCTCTCCACCAGCAGTGCTCCCAGTTTTTACCTCTGAAGAGAAGGCCAGAATAAAGGGAACAGCTGACTTTTTTGGTCTAAACCATTTTACCTCTCGGTTGGTAAATACCATTAAAGGTGGTTGCACTTCTGGTCCTGAGGGAGTGGGAGATTATGCAGCAGGTTTGGACCCCTCATGGCCTTCAACAGCCTCAGATTGGATCTATTCTGCACCATGGGGACTTCGGAGGCTTCTAAACTACATTTCATTAGAATATTTGAGTGCTACTAAAGTGCCTATCTACATAACTGGGAATGGAATGCCAACAGCAAACAGCAGTGAAACCATCAATGATGTAAGCAGAGTAGAGTATCTGAGAAGGTACATCAACGAGGCCCTGAAAGGTAAGTGTGATCCATTATATAAAGCATAGGCAACATCAAATATTGTATAAGATTTTCTAATTTGACTGGATAACCTTGTGTTTCCATATTTTAGCACAAGCCATTGATGGAGTTGATGTGCAAAGATTCACAGTCCAGTCACTCATGGATGGGTTTGAGGGCCCGCAAGGCTATAGTGAAAGATTTGGTCTTCTTTATGTAAATTTTGAAGATGCAAACCGACAAAGAACCCCAAAGCAATCAGCATATTTCTTCTCCGGTGTTGTTGAGAATAATGGTTTTGGAACAGCAAGACATGATTTTAAAAAAGTGACAGAATTAAAGTTTACTCCTCGTTCTTCCAAGCTCTTAGCCTCAGAGGTTCCATCTGAAGCAAAGGTAGTGTGGGACACCCTGTCCAGGCAAACAAAGTTCCAGAGACACGTGTATCACTATGGCACTTTCCCACAAGACTTCATTTGGGGGGTTTCATCTTCAGCTTACCAGATTGAAGGTGGCTGGAATGCTGATGGGAAAGGACCCAGCATCTGGGATAAATTTACTCAAGCACCTGGCAACATTCCTGAAAATGCAAATGGAGACGTAGCCTGCGACAGTTACAACAGAATTGATGAAGACCTGTTCATGCTGAAAGCTCTGAAAGTGAAGTCATACAGATTTTCCTTGTCCTGGTCCAGAATCTTCCCTGATGGAAGACGCTCTTCTCTCAACCAGAAAGGTGTTGACTATTACAACAGGCTAATTGATAGTCTCCTTACCCAGGGTATCACTCCCATGGTAACACTTTATTATTGGGACTTGCCTCAGGCTTTGCAAGATATTGGCGGCTGGGAGAGTGTACAAATGATCGATTTATTCAATGATTATTGTGACTTCTGCTTTGCCACCTTTGGTGACAGAGTCAAATTCTGGATAACCTTCAACCAGCCTCACACAATTGCTTGGGCAGGATATGGAACGGGTGCCATGCCACCAAATGTCAACAGTCCAGGAAGTGCACCATACGAAGTTGCACACAACCTCATAAAAGCTCATGCTACAGCCTATCACACATACGATGACAAGTATCGTGCATCACAAGGTGGTCTGGTCTCCATTGCCCTAGATGCTGACTGGGTTGAACCTTATGATGTTAATGTCCACCGGGAAATTCTGGCTGCTGACCGCGCAATGCAGTTCAGGCTGGGTTGGTTTGCACACCCCATTTTCAAGAATGGAGACTATCCTGAGGCAATGAAAGAACAAGTTAAAATAAAATGTGAATTCCAAGATTTGCCAAATTCAAGACTACCTTCCTTCACCGAGGATGAGAAGAACTTTATCAGGGGAACTGCAGATGTGTTCTGTATAAACCACTACACCACCAAGATAGTAAATCACTTAACGGACCAACTGACTCCTCCATCCTATCAGTTTGACAGGGACATTGCAGAAAATGAGATAACTGATTTCCCAACTACAGCCATAGGCGGCCAAAGAGCTGTTGCATGGGGCTTAAGAAGGCTCCTCAACTGGATAAAGGAGGAATATGGAGATCCAGACATTTACATCTCTGAAAATGGTGTTGCTACAGATAAGGGAATGACTTGGGATGACACTGATAGAGTATTTTTTTACAAGACTTATATTGATGAGGCTCTCAAAGGTACATAACATCGTTTTTACAATATATTTTTATTTGATACATTTGACATTACCTTTCTTTAACCATAGTCATGAATTTCTCTATTTTTTTTATGACAGCCTATGACATTGATGGGGTGAAAGTCAAAGGCTACATTGCAACATCCCTCATGGATTCTTTTGAGTGGTTACATGGCTATGTATATGCATTCGGGTTGTACCATGTGGACTTCAATGATCCAAATCGACCAAGAACCCCAAAATATTCTTCCTATATTTACTCCCAAATCATAAACAATAACGGTCTCCCTGTGCCAGAAGAAGAGAAGATTATGTGGGGACATTTTAGAGAAGATTTTCTTTGGAGTTCTTCAACATCGGCATACCAGGTGCGTTAAAATGAAAACTGTACTTAACTTGTTCAAAGTTGTTTTTTTCATCTTTCAAGTCCCTTTTTAGATTGAAGGAGCATGGACTGCAGATGGGAAAGGTCTGAGCATCTGGGACACGTTTTCCCACACTCCTGGAAAAGTGGCAAACAATGACAACGGCGACATATCCTGCGATAGTTACAACAAAATAGATGTCGACATTGGTTTATTGAAGCAAATTAAGGTGTCTCACTATCGGTTCTCCATATCATGGCCAAGAGTTCTCCCCGACGGCACGATACACAACATAAATGAGGCTGGGATCAATTACTACCAAAGAGTGATAGATGCACTGCTTGCTGCAAATATCCAACCTCAGGTCAGTGTAATTCTTTACTCTCCTTATTTTTTAATTATTTTTTTTAGAAAACATTGAATTGGAAAGTTAAATTCTGGAAACCTGCTCTTTGTTAGATCACTCTGTACCACTGGGATCTTCCACAAGCTCTGGAGGATGAAGGGGGCTGGTTGAATGAAACTATTGTCGACAGATTCAGAGATTACGCCGACCTCCTTTTCAGTCGTTTTGGACAGAAAGTGAAACTTTGGATCACAATTAATGAAGCATATATTGTAGCACTTTTAGGTTATGGCTATGGGTCATTTGCACCAGGTATGTAAGTGTGAAACTTAAACATTTGTGTTGCAACAATGACATTTTACCAGGGTAAAGATAGTAAAACATTTCTATGACACTTTTCTAACATTTTTGAGAAGCATATCAAAACATATTGTTGTCTATACTGAAAAAAAACATAGTAGTTCAACGTTCTCTATTTTTGGGATGAGACTCATCAAGGAATGAGAGGAAGTTAGGCGCGTGCCGCAAAACATTTGTAGAGTTTTGAGCTACTTTACCAGAACAAGGTGCTACATCCAGTTGAGGCTGGATTCTGAGGAGTATAGATAAGATGGATGTCATGGAAAATGGTACTTGATGATATGGCAAATAAAGAATGCTTTAGTTCTTTTTTATGTTTTTATTTCAGGAATAAACCACGACCCAAGCACTCTGCAATACGTTGCTGCTCACAACATTATCAAAGCTCATGCAGAGGCCTGGCATGTGTACAACGACAAATACCGAGCTGAACAAAAGGGACTGATATCTATTACCATCAACTCTGAATGGGCAGAACCCAGAAATCCCTTTAAGCAAGAAGACATTGATGGTGCAAAACGCTACATGGATGTAAGCTGAGGTCTTTTGAATTTTGCTGTTAATTGTAGAAGCTATTAATATATATATTTTTTTCCACAGTTCTTTATAGGCTGGTTTGCCAATCCCATATTTAATGGAGATTACACAGAGTCCATGAAAAAGTATATTCTAGAGAGGAGCCTTGCAGCTGGTTTGGAAAAATCCAGGTAACTAAAACAAATTTTAAGAGATTAGTTGACAGACATGAAGGTTAAGGTCACAGATGTCACCCATCTTCCCATATTGTTGAGTGGGAACGTCATGACATTCCATAACCTCTCTGTGCCACCTCGAACGTTATAGCCATGGGAAATGGATATATGGTAGGGCAATGGGGCAGAAACATGACACCCCAATGATATTTTAGCCAATAAAATGCTGAGGAGGAGAACATTAAAATAAATGACTCAAATTCTAAATGAAAAGTTTAAAGGGCCTACATGTATTTCATTCCTTTAGTAAGACTTTCAGAGTAAACTTTGTCTGTATACATGATCACATGTTACTTTTAGGGCACAAAAGGACACATTTTCAATGAATTATTAGTTTTTTTCACAGCTCCCTATGCTCCTTGTGGGTGCCGCTCATTTCATGAGATCAACCTAGAGCCAGCCTTGGCAGCATGTTGCCCACGAAAGCAAACAACATCCTGAACTCTTTGCAAAGATCGATGTGCTTCTTGTGCAGAGAGCAGGATTTTTTAGAAAAACACTCGGAGATGGGTGAATGGAGCAAAATACCGCTTTGGACTTGTATTTCATGAGGAATTAACATTCTAATACAGTTAAAACCTCAAAAAAGGTTGATTTTGCATAATAAAGGCCCTCTAAAGATATACCTGTAAGACTGAACAAAACCTAAAAAATAAACGCTAAATAATTTAACAATAATTGAACAAAAACAAGTACAGTATAAGGGATGGTGGGAGACTCATTTCAAATGTAATCTTGCAGGCTGCCTGAGTTCACTCCAGCAGAGATTGAACGAATCAAAGGCACCCATGACTTCTTCGGATTAAACTATTACACATCTGTTTTGGTTTTCCCTGTTGATTTTGGAAATACTCTCAACTATGATGCAGACAGGTAAGAAAACCAGATTTTTTTAAATCAGAAACTATAATTTTTAACTATTCACTTTGTTAGAATGCACTCATCCATAATCATCTACCAAACAGGGGCGTGGCGTTTATTCACGATCGGACCTGGCTGGACACGGGTTCCAGCTGGCTGAAGATGGCACCTCTGGGGTTCCGTAGAATCCTAAAATACATCAAGGACGAGTATGGAAATCCACCCGTCATCGTCACTGAGAACGGCCTCTCGGAGAACGGGCCTATTGACCTTAATGATGAACACAGGAGTTACTTCTACGAAAATCATGTCAACCAGTTGCTGAAAGGTACTAAAGCAGGTTTGCTGAAAATGAAGATGGATGTCAGGAAAAGCTTTAATAGAGTGGAATTAGGAACACAATTCTGTTTTTAAATTTTTTTTATTTAACGTTGTTTTTTTTCTCCAGCTTACTTGGTCGATGGAGTGGACGTCCGTGGATACACAGCTTGGTCACTCATGGATAATCTAGAATGGGCTGCTGGCTATTCGGAGAGATTTGGCTTTTTCTACGTTAATCATTCACATCCTGACAGACCTCGTACTCCAAAAGCCTCAGTGTCCTACTACACCACCCTTGTTAACTGCAATGGATTCCCCGACCCCGCAGAGGGACCCCATGAGTGCATGAACCTTGACGTTAAAGGTAAATAAATTCAGAGTAAAGCAGAAATACTGACAGTTTACTTATTCTTTAAAGACCCACTCCAATCATCTTTTTATCTGCTGTACTTTCAAAGCGTTCCCAGCAGTCTTTTAATTCTGATTATGCCGTTTTAGGCTAAATAAAAAACCTGTGTATTTTTGTCCAGGAAATAGTTTCTGCAGTGCGGCATTAAAAATTTGCCTTTGAGTTATGGTCGAGACCGCTGGCGTGGAGCAACCCTGTCCCCTTTCCCATCTCCCATAAAATGAACTGTTTGCCCGCTCTCCTGCTAGCTTAAAGCCCCTCACACCCCCAACTTAACATTACAGATGCCACAAAAACAGCAAGCAATATAGGAGCTGTCCAGCCATACAGTTTTGAGCTAGATTCCAGCTCACACAAGGAAAATTAAGACGTACATGGATCTATTTTGTCGACAAGAGGATGAATCAGAATCGAGCAGAGCAGAGAGCTTGTGGCCCAGTAAGCTCTTTTTCAAACTGCTTTTTTTTTCATCCGCTCCTGATTCACAACAATTTGACCAAAGAAATGCCATGAAAGCGTTATGAAAACATCAAAAACAGCATTTTCATTGGAGTGGGTTTTTAAAATAAAATAAAAATCTAACTTGAATCCATTTTAGGATTGAGACAAATGCTTGGAAGCTTTTCGAAAACTCTGTTTATTCCGTTGGCATTCCTATAATTTAGAACATTTTAATTGTTTAGGACGGTCACTCAACAGCAGGAGCATACACTCATGAAAAAAAGAATTTGCTGCTGTCTTGGAAGTTTCTTTCATTCATTTCTGACACTGAAAATGCAATTTCTAAGATAAAATGTTCACATCATTTATCTGACTATAACCACTAACTTCAGGAATCAGCATGTGATGACCCATTGCAGTAAATTACTAAAAGTTACTCTAGTTTTGTATTTAATTCTGCTTTTATGGGTTTTAAAGATAACACAAAGATAAGAAATGCACGTTTCAGATTTTAGGTGCTGAATTTCTGTTGAGTAAAGGCCCGTACACACCGGGATGAATATTCGCCAGGCGTTATTCGCCAGCGTTTTTCGCCACGTTTTTTGTGTTCACACCCAGGCGATTTTCGCTGACGATGAGCCGAGCGAACATGCAATTTCCTTCCCTGCCATTAGATGGCGCTTAATGTAAACAGAAATACTCCTGTACACAAGGTGGCGCTGCGCAACTTTACGCTTCTTAAAGTCGCTTTTTACTCAGAAGAAGAGAGCAAGTATTTACGCGATTGTCAGAATCATACAAAGAAAACATGAATATTTCAAGCACCAGTTGCTCTAACTGGTGCTTGGTTCGGGGATATTTTAGAATGTCCGTCATTATTTCTTCGCGGCAGTATAGACGCTACTTGGCGTCTATCTTCTTCGCTGGTATGTGTGCTCAGCAAGGCAGTTTTGTGTTTGAGCGCCCCCAAGTTGTGTTTTACTGTAACTTCAGAAGCTCCAGACACGTGTGCAAAAGCGCCATTCTCATTGGTCGAATAGATTTCGACGCGACGCGTCGAAAAAAAAAACGAACCCGAGGCGTTTTTTTTTTTGACGCTTTGACGCGTGGCGTTTTTTTCGCGTCGGTGTGCACACTCTCATTGGTGCCCTTTGTTTAGTCACGCGGCGTTAAACGTCGGCGAAAATCGCCGGCGAAATTCGTCCCGGTGTGAACGGGCCTTAATGGTGTCTTCTCTCTGTTTTTATTGTTTGTTGCAGGTCAGACTTAAATAATGAACCTCATTCTGACGCCTCCACAAAGAGCTGAACTCTGTGGGCCTTCAGAGACCGGACTCCACACCAATGACTTTGTTAAAAGAAAAACCAAAACTGTTTATGAAGTATGTTAGATGCTGAATTCTATTCCTCTGATGTTTACTGTAAAACCCTGTAAGTTTAAATCATACACCTATTTTTTTTAAATGTATCCCGTTATTGTGACTTCAGTTAAATTCTGCTGCTGGTTTCACTCAATGATAACAACAATAATTATAACAACTTTGATATTTTTACACACTTTTTTCCGCTACATTCTAAGCATATATGTAATAGAAGTTCCATTATTCAGTATCTTAAAATCCTCTGAGTAAATCCATGTAAGGATGGAAATTGCAGTGTAGCTCTACATTAAAATAAAGTTAAATATGTTACTTTAAACTGCCTTGTGATTTATTTTAACTGTTTGTTTCAACATCACTGGTCAGATTTGATCACACAAAGTTTTCTGTTGACTTTCCTCAAAAAATAAAAACAAATTTTACCCCCCAAAAATATTTTGTTGTTGCTGTTCCCTTTTAACCCATTGACGCCTATTGATGCAAATAAACATCAAACCAATTCGGCTCTAAAATTAAGTTTTTTTAACGTGGACTTCAAAGCAAAAACATGTAGGATTTATTTTGTATTTGGAATAAATTCAGGCGTCCAGGGGTTAATTAGTTGAAATAAGAGCCGTGATCAATCAATAATAATTTATTAATTCATCATTCATCTGCTAATCCGTCTAGTCCCCTTTTGGGGTCACGGGGCTGCCGGAGCCTATATTGGCCACTTAAGGGTGAAGGCAGGGGACAGCCTGGACAGGTCGCCAGTCTGTTGCAGGGCCACAATCACACACCCATGCACTCTCACATTCACACCTAGGGGCAATTTAGAGTAATTAATTAACCTTGATCAATAATGATCAATTGCCAAGTTTACCAGTAGAGGGCACTACAGGACTGAGGAGACCAATTCCACCCCCTTTGCAGGAACTTCCAGAGCAGAAGCTGACCCGAAAGGACAGACCAGTGAAGTAGAACAGTTGATGTTTAAAACTTTCTAAATGATTCCTTTTTAAAGTCAGGGAATCTTTTAAGTCTTACGTTTCCTCAGATGTTTGTTTTTTCAAAAAATCTTCTTTCTCCAAAAATTTTCTTGTTTCTGTCTGTTTGTTGTTTTGTTTTTTTTTCCTCTATGCTTCTCCCGTTCATGGTTCTGTTTGGTTTTTTAAATCATTTTTAAAGCAATGTTTTGATAAGTTGTAAGTCACAGTTGTTTTTAGACAAACACATGTTGAACTTTAGGGTTTTTATGAAACAGCTCACTTCCTGGAGTTTGGATAAAGTGTCATGCCAACGAGCTGACTGTTCTGTTGATTCTTTTTCATTAGTAAGGATACTTTTATATCTTCAGTAAATGGATAAATGGAAGAGAAAGTTAAAGTAATAATTGTATTAACTCCTAAATTACAACAAATAATTTCTTTTAAAATGCTTCATTTTGGTAAAAGGAAAAAAAACTTTACGTTTTCATTAATTATTTCGCAGATTGGTCATTTTTTGAGTATCGCTTATTAGTGTGAATCCCTTTTCATAAAAATAGAAAAAAAAATATTTTGGGGGGGTGTTGACCTATATTGATGATTTCATTTTTCACAATAATTGATAGCTTGTCTTTTGCTTTTGGAAGATATTTTGCCAATT
Source organism: Oryzias latipes (assembly GCF_053564925.1). NCBI lineage: Eukaryota > Metazoa > Chordata > Actinopteri > Beloniformes > Adrianichthyidae > Oryzias > Oryzias latipes. Next base: position 29,007,009 of record NC_136257.1, on the reverse strand, counting down.
GTGGGGTTATGTGACTGCGTAGTTTTTACACAGAAAAAAGGTTTACATGGTAAAGTTAATACAGCTGCGGTCTGCCTCCACGCTTCAAACAGAATAAACAGGAATGTCCCACCCACCTTGCACTGATTAACAGCCAACTAAATGAGTTTAAAATTGTAAAAATTCAAAATAAAAACAACTAAAACTTGTGATTCTTAAATAGTGTTTTAGTATTCAGTGCTCACTGTCATGGTCAGAACACGAGACAAACCCAGACTCTGGTACCCGGAAGGAAAAGGCAGGTAAGTGGTAAGGTAAGAAATTAGTTTTATTGTAGATTCAACGGGTCTTGATGAATAGTGAGGCTGGTACTCTGGCGGAGCTGAGACTGAGGCGTGGCTGAAGGTACGGACAAAGGTTTTCAGAGTTCGTGGCGAAGCTTCGGTAGGGTTGAGTGGCGAGACGGCGGATCTTGATCTTGACGTGACAGGAGCACTAGTCAGCAGCGTGGCTGGAGTTCTTGAGGAGCGGAGTGTTTTAGGGAGCTCAGGTATTCGGCTTCTGCTCGAGGTGGTGGATGACTCATGTGACTCTCGTGGAATGAAGTTCCATCAGTGTTAACGAACTGGCGAAGAATGCTGGAGCTGGGTCTCCTTATGAAGAGAAGGAGTCTGATGAGGTGAGTAGTCACAGCTGGTGAGTCAAGAGCAGAGCAGAGCTGGGAGGGGGAGGAGCGCTGACAGAGGCACCATGACAAAGGGAAGTGTGTTTAAAAAAATCAACAAACTGAAACCTTTAATATTTGTTTGCTCACCAGGACTTGTTCTTCCTTACGTTTAGTCACGTTTCCTCTTTTTCAAACTTTGTTTGAGTCCTTTTAACAGTTAACCCATTCATCTACTTCAAGACACAACCTGAACAATCAAGTTTTACAGTTAGAACTTAAAGTTCTGTGGAAATAGAGTTACAAAAAAACAAAAATATGACTGTTGGATGTGTATATAGGAAACCAGGATCAAAAATTGAAACTTTTAAGGAAAATTTAGAAGATATGTTAAGTAATCTAAACCATCATAAACAATTAATAATTTGTGGAGACTTCAATATAGATCTCATAAAGCTAGATTCACATTTACAAACATCTGATTTTTTTGATTCATTATATAGTAAAGGACTGTATCCTTTGATTACAAAGCCTAGCAGAATAACAACAACTAGTGCAACTTTAATAGACAACATTTTTACTAATATTTTGGAAACTCAAAGAAATTGTGGGTTAGTAATTAATGACATAAGCGATCACTTGCCTGTATTTGCTATATTTGACTTCAGGTTGCAAAAAAAGTCAGCAGAAATTCACCAAATATACAAAAGAATAAGGAATGATGAAACTGTGAACGCGTTCAGAAATGATCTCATAAATCAAGACTGGAATGAAATTTATACAGATGATGTAAATGGTGCATATGAGGCTTTTCTGAAATGTTATTTAGATCTTTACAATAGACATTGTCCAGAAGTTCTAAGTAGACCTAAATCTAAAAATAAAAGAAAACCCTGGATAACAAAGGGCCTACAGAATGCTTGTAAAAAGAAAAACAAACTCTATAAGGACTTTTTAAACTTAAGAACAGCAGCAGCTGAAAAACGTTATAAGGTTTACAAAAACAAGTTAACAAATGTATTGAGACAAGCTGAAAAGAAATATTATCATAGGATTCTGCATGAAAATAAACATAACTTAAAGGCTACGTGGAATATTCTGAATAAGGTCATAGGAAATAAGTCAGGATCAATGGAACTACCTCACTTCTTCCTTAAAGACAATGTGGTCATTAAAAAGCAAGAGGACATGGCAAATGAATTCAATTCATTTTTTGTAAATATAGGACCCAATTTAGCAGAAAATATTACATGTAATTTACAATCAAAAGATATTATTAAAAATAAAAATTGGATTTCTCAATCTATGTATTTATCTGATGTGACTGATAATGATATTTTGACTACAGTATACAAACTAAAAAACAAGACCTCAAAGGACAGTGACGGGACTGACATGAAATTAATAAAAATGACAATTGATTGTGTTGTAAAACCACTACATCATATCTTTAATCTTTCACTTAGATTAGGAATTTTTCCTGAGAAGATGAAAATAGCTAAAGTTATTCCTTTTTTTAAAAATGGAGACAGACATACTTTTAATAATTACAGACCAGTTTCATTACTTTCACAATTTTCTAAAGTTTTAGAAAAGTTGTTCGTTAACAAACTAGACAGCTTTATTGAAAAAAATAAATTGTTAAGTGAGAATCAGTTTGGGTTTCGTTATAATAGGTCTACAGACTTGGCTATAATGAAAATAGTTGAAGAAATTTCAACAGCAATTGACAAAAAGAAATACACAATAGGAGTTTTCATGGATTTAAAAAAGGCTTTTGACACCATAGATCATTCTATCTTGATTTCTAAATTATATGCATATGGGGTTAGAGGAATCGCCCTGAACTGGATCACCAGTTATTTAAAAAACAGACAACAATATGTGCAGTTTGGAGGTAAGAAGTCTGATCTCATGAATATTATTTGTGGACTCCCACAAGGCTCAATTGTAGGACCTAAACTTTTTATTTTATATATAAATGATATTTGTGATATTTCTAAGTTGTTACAGTTTGTTTTATTTGCTGATGATACCAACTTTTTTTGTTCTGGGGATAATCTGAAAACCTTAGCTAAAAGTATTGAAATGGAAATGATAAAACTAAAAATGTGGTTTGACTACAATAAACTATCTTTGAATCTAACTAAAACAAAGTTTATGGTATTTGGTAATAAAAACGGAACAGAAGTGACTTTGTCCATTGACAACATAAATATAGAACAGGTGTCTGAATTTAAATTTTTAGGGGTTATGTTGGACGACAAATTAACATGGAAATCTCATATATTTTATGTAAAAAATAAAGTAGCCAAGAGCCTTTTTGTTCTGAACAAATCTAAATATGTTTTACCATGTCATATTATGCACATGTTATATTGCTCTTTGGTTTTACCTTATTTTACGTATTGTATTGAAGTGTGGGGAAATACATATGAAACAAATATAAGGCCCTTAATTCTGCTACAGAAGAGAGCTATTCGAATTATTCACAAAGCTAATTTTAGAGATCACACAAATGAACTTTTTATTAAGTCAGGCTTATTAAAACTCAAAAATTTAATTGAATTGCAGACCTTATTAGTTATGTTTAAAGCCAGAAACAGAGATTTACCAGAAGACCTTCAAAAGCTTTTTATTTTTACCACAGGAGATGAAAATCATAGGAGAAAATTTGATTTCAAACAACAGATTGCTCGAACAACATTAAAGCAAAAGTGCTTGTCTATAGCAGGGGTAAAAATGTGGAATTCCCAGGAGAATCAGTTAAAAAGTTGTCAAAGTATTATTCAATTTAAACGGATGTATAAAGCTAAACAAATTAGTTTGTACAAACTTGACTGTTGAATGGAATTTTTGGAATTTATGTAATAAATGAATGGAATGTATTTACTGTGTAGTGGAACTGTACATTGTGAAATCTGAGCACAGGTGATGGTGTGAGAAATGTAAATGTAATGTTTAAAAGGGAGCAGATAATTATAAGAATTGTGTTCTTCAATTCTGCTCCTTTCCAATCATGAAAATGTTTAATATGTAAGAGAAATATGTAAACATTTGAACATCAATTTTCATGAAAGGAACAAATAAATAAATGAAATGAAATGAAATGAAAAGTTGTTCTATAACATTGTTTCTGTTAGATTCCACACAACAACAAAAACAAAAACTGCACCAAGTACACATTTCAAGGTTGTCAAACTTGAATGCAGATGAAGATACAGTTATCGCCTGGCTGAGTTCAGAGTCTTTCTGATCATGTTGTACGGCCTCCATAAACAGGGTCATAAATAGAGGTGATTTTGATCTTAACTTTGGAACAATCACACACACTTTTGAGGTAAACAGTGTTGCAGTCAGTGGGCTGCATCAGTGCAGCCTTCAGAGCCAGAATGAAGGAGCTCTTGTGGGTGGCGTGTCTGTACATCTTCTGTCTTCATGGGTGTGGAACTCTTGGGGTTAATGGAAAAGAGGACTTCATGCTCCTTGCAGGTCCTCTGACTGAAAATGTGGCCACAAGCTCCGACAAGGAGGGACTCTCTGAGTGCAGCCTTCCCATAGTTGCTGCTTCTGAGCCGTATTTGAAGGGGCTGCAGAGCAGAGGGGTGACCCACGTCAAGGTGCCGCTGTCATGGGCTCAGCTCCTTCCCACGGGTCTGGCCAGCCAGCCCCAGCAGGATGCGCTCCAGTGTTACAAGACTCTGATGAAGCAGCTGCTGAAGGTGGGTCTTCAACCTCTGGTCATCCTCCATGGATCAACCGTTCCAGACGCTCTGAGGGCAAGGTATGGAAGCTGGGAGAGCCAGGAGCTGGTAGACATGTTCCAGCAGTATGCAGAGTTCGCCTTCAGGGAGTTTGCAGATCTGGCACACTCATGGGTGACTGTCAGTGACTTGGGCAGCATCTGGCAGAACGGACCGACCGCTCAGCAAAATATTCTGCAGCTCAACAAGAATGTTTACAAGATCTTCCAGCAACGCTTTCCTGGCAAATGTAAGCTTAAATTTGTGTGTCTATTCTTTTTAATTAGTAGTATTATTTCCTTTTTCTTGGTTTACGTCTTTTTAGCCAACATTTAAGCTGTAGGACCCATAAGGAAAACCATTTCATGATGCATTGATGAAACTCTTTCACCACGTAGCTGATAGCAGAGATAGCATGTCAAGGTTATCATGTTGTCTCAATAATCCATCAATAAAGTTGCAGCAATGGTCACTTTGCACATGTGGAAAATCTTTTTTCATCAAAGACTGGTTACTTAAAGCTTTGAAGCAAAGCTTGTTCTTTACATTCTGTTTTGCTAAAATAGTCTATAATGCCTTTGTGTTTATAGGGAAACATCTTTCCTTTGGGCTGAAAGCAAAAGACCTGGAAACACTTCACCACATTAAAGCTCCAACAGTGGTAAACTAAAATCTGGTTTGATCAAAAATGAGATCATATTTGGTTAAACCTTTATCTTAAATGTAAAAATATTCAAAACGTCGAAAAATCAAACAATCGCTTAAAAAATTTAGGGAACATGTTTGATATTTGTAAATCAAAAAGAGAATTTGTAGCATATGCAATGTTTCTTTCATGGAGGGGGTCAAAGCTGAGAGTGTCTATGTCTCTGGAGCTACGTTGCCATAGGCAACAGCCCTAACTACAAACTTCTTCAACAAAGAGTTGTCTGGAACAGTATGAAGAATGCAGTGATTTTAATCTTAAGGATAATATTCCAAAATAAAACAGCAAATTTCATATTAAATTAAACAAATTTAACTTGTAAGGAATTGCCATTTGATTTATGAGTTGATATGTGTCCATAGTTTTCAAATCCTTATATTCTTCAGTGTTTTAAAGATTTTGCATGAAGATAATCTAGTATCAAAGCACAATTTATAATTCATTATAAAGTTTAACTTTATCTTGATTTTTTTCTGCAGATGTTTTGTTAATCAAAACAATTGTTGAATGAAATATAGTTGGATTTTTTGCTCTCATGCAAACATTTTCAAAACTATAAATTATTAAGAGCTCTGTTTTGTTTTCTTTTTCTCTAAACAGGCAGATTTCCTGACTGTAAAGCTTGAGTACAGCTGTGCTTCTTCTACAAACTTTGCCCAGGAGCTAAGGAAGATCCAGGCACAGTTTTCTCTTTACTTTTATTGTCTTGCACTCTTATCTTGAATATACAGTACTTATATCTCTGTATGACCTTGCAGATATCCAGTGGAAACTTGCCTATCGTAATTTACAAGATGGTTCTTCAGGATTGTTCCAACAGTCAGCAGCTTCAGCCTCTTGGAGAAGTACTCCAAGGTACGAGTCAGTTCATGATGTGGTTCAATAAATTTGGTTCTTGTACAAGGAAAAGCTATTTTTCAGGGGACTAGTGTTTGGTACTTCTACTAAAGATAATAACATTCATAAACATCATCAAGGTAGTTTTGGGGATCTATTGGTCATTTATGCTTAATAACCTTTTTCCCAAAACACTATAGTCAGTCAAAAGACTCTAGAACATTACGTGATTGGATCACATTTTTTTCTCCTCGTTTATCAAAAAGTCTGGTAAACCATCACCTCAGAACTGAAGGGTCATGCTGGTCAATGGGTGCAGCAGAAAGAAAAACCTGAGAAACCAGAATTAAGCCGAAAACAATGCCAAGACCACAAGACCCTAATCCTGCTGGTACACTGATTGGATAAGAGACTCCCTTTATTTTGACATAAAACTCTTATGAAGGAACTCTCCAACCATCATTAAACGCAAACTTTGCTGTTTTGAAGTCAGCAGGATAAAGCTGATAATCTTTGGGAAACAATTTGACTGATTTTTATTAGTTTACTTGTTCAGTGTTTCCAGGAAACAGAGGCTGTTCTATCAAGTAGAGATCAGTTTTAATATCCATATAGACTTCTATTGCAATGTTTGGAAATGCTTCTGTCTCTGAAGAACTACTGCAAGGTAAGAGTCAGTTCATGATGTGGTTGATTAAACTTGGTTCCTGGCAGAACAAAAGCCATATTAGGTAAAGTTGAGGTTAAGTTGCAAACCATTTTTCCATCATTATATGCAGTTTTATTTACTTCTTTGTAAGTTTATTCTAAAGGCATTTTTTTTTTGGTTTCTTCATGTTTTTGTCCTTAATTATAACAAAACTTTTTTGGGTATGGTCATATGCATCAGCGACTAATGTCAGAAACTGGTGATGTAGGACCCAATATGCCACTAAACTTGGTGGCAGAAACAGAATATGACAAGAACTAAGGAAATGTTACTAAAAATCCAAACCAAAGTGCAAAATCCTCATAGATGTATGGTAATTTAAAAAATGGAACTAGTGTTTCTTGACATCACAATGTCAGATAAGCTGTTAACAGAAACATGATAGACTTCCAAAGTACAATAAACATAAAAGCTCTAACCTTTGTTCTTATGGAGAGAAACTAATGTTATCTCTGATTAATATCATCGAGGCTGTGGAAATCTCCTTGTGCTTTCTGTCTACAGTCTCGCAGTCAATGTATTAATATAATTCAATGACTTGCTAAGGCAAGGACATTTTCAAATCTGTTTTAAGAGGTTCATAGCAGTATGGTTGTTACCCGGACTTCTTTTCAAGTGTCAGATTAGATTCTAGTAGGTGTCAATGATACATTTCTATCTGTCTAAATGTCTACCTGTTGGAAGGATCCCAGGTTTCTTCCCAGACTTTCAAAAAATTTCCAGGTAAACGGTGTTTGTGTAGATAATCAAAGTGGAGGACGTGTACATTCCCAATAAGTTTGACGTCTTATAACTATATTTGACATTGCGTGCTTATGGATGAATTAGTTATTGTTGGTGACATTACATTTGTGGATTTCATATTCAAACACTGAACATTTCCTAGTTCTGCAGCACAGTGGACTGGATATCATTGGATGTGACATTGTGGATGTGTTACTCCAGATGGGTGTGCAGGATGCTTCATTTGGGTAAGACATTGTAGCAAAAATTTGTAAATCTGTATTCACCTCAATTGACAAATTTTTTGATAATTTACTCCAAAAGTTATGACCATCAAGACTCAATCAGGATTCCAGAGTCCAGGAATGCTTATCAGAGTGTTTGGGATAAATTTGGCTCCCAAACAGCAGCAGAACGAGACATTTTCCTTGATGAGTCTTTCCCCTCCGGTTTCCAATGGGCAACCTCTGCAGAGTCTTTCAAGGTGGAGGGCGGCTGGTTGGAGGGCGGAAAAGGAGAAACCATTTGGGATCGCTTTGGCCATGATAACTTAGCCTTTGAAAATCAGACAGCAGATCTCGCTTGTGATAGCTACAACAAAGTGGAATATGATGTCTACCTGTTGAGAGGTCTTCAAGTCAATACCTATCAGTTTTCCATCTCCTGGGCTCGAATTTTCCCATCAGGCCACAGAGACAGCCAAACAGAGAAAGGAGTTCTCTACTATGACAAGCTCATCAATACGCTCATAGAATCTGGCATCCAGCCTGTTGTCACACTCTACCACTGGGATCTGCCACAGGCCCTCCAGGACAATGGTGGATGGACCAACCCAACTATTGTTGATGCTTTCAAGGACTATGCAGACTTCTGCTTCTCCAGGTTTGGAGACAGAGTCAAGACCTGGAACACATTTAGTAGCCCCTGGGTGGTGAGCCATGCTGGACATGGTACTGGTGAGCATCCTCCTGGAGTGAAAGACTACGCTTCATCCTCTTATCAGGTACAAATTTACTTTAAAATTACAAGTGTCTTTTTCCTGCTCTAGTGCATTTACTTTATCATTTCTTCTTACCCTTTCAGGTCACTCACAACATAATCAAGTCTCATGCTGAGGCTTGGCATGTCTATAATGACAATTACAGGGCAACTCAGGGAGGGATAGTGGGCATAGCACTTAATTCTGACTGGGCTGAGCCCAAAACCCCAACCAACTCTGAAGACATTGCAGCTGCAGATCGCTACCTGCAGTTCATGCTGGGCTGGTTTGCACATCCCATTTTTGTAGATGGAGATTATTCTGTGGCACTGAAAACACAAATTGAGCTGAAACTGAAAGAGTGCCCCAGCTCTCCACCAGCAGTGCTCCCAGTTTTTACCTCTGAAGAGAAGGCCAGAATAAAGGGAACAGCTGACTTTTTTGGTCTAAACCATTTTACCTCTCGGTTGGTAAATACGGTTAAAGGGGGTTGCACTTCTGGTCCTGGGGGAGTGGGAGATTATGCAGCAGGTGTGGACCCCTCATGGCCTTCAACAGCCTCAGATTGGATATATTCTGCACCGTGGGGACTTCGGAGGCTTCTTAACTACATCTCATTAGAATATTTGAGTGCTACTAAAGTGCCTATCTACATAACTGGGAATGGAATGCCAACAGCATACAGCAGTGAAACCATTAATGATGTAAGCAGAGTAGAGTATCTGAGAAGGTACATCAACGAGGCCCTGAAAGGTAAGTGTCGTCCATTATATAAAGCATAGGCAACATCAAATATTGTATTAACTTTTCTAATTTGATTGGATAACCTTATATTTCCATATTTTAGCACAAGCCACTGATGGAGTTGATGTGCAAAGATTCACAGTGCAGTCACTCATGGATGGCTTTGAGGGCCCGCAAGGCTATAGTGAAAGATTTGGTCTTACTCATGTGAACTTTGAAGATGCAAACCGACCAAGAACCCCAAAGCAATCAGCATATTTCTTCTCCGGTGTTATTGAGAACAATGGTTTTGGAACACATGCAAGTGAAGTTAAAACTGCGAGACAAGTAACATTTACTTACCGTTCCACCAATCCAACACCTTCAGAGGTTCCATCTAAGTCTAAGGTAATCTGGGAAATTTTTTCCAGCCAATCCAAATTCCAGAGAAAAATGTTTCACTATGGCACTTTCCCAGAAGACTTCATTTGGGGGGTTTCCTCTTCAGCTTACCAAATCGAGGGTGGCTGGAATGCTGATGGGAAAGGACCCAGCATCTGGGATAAATTTACTCAAGCACCTGGCAACATTCCTGAAAATGCTAATGGAAACATAGCCTGTGACAGTTACAACAGACTTGATGAAGACTTCTTCATGCTGAAAGCTCTGAAAGTGAAGTCATACAGATTTTCCTTGTCCTGGTCCAGAATCTTCCCTGATGGAACACGCTCCTCTCTCAACCAGAAAGGTGTTGACTATTACAACAGGCTTATTAATGGTCTTGTGGCTCGTGGCATCACTCCCATGGTAACACTTTATTATTGGGACTTGCCTCAAGCTTTGCAAGATATTGGCGGCTGGGAGAGTGTACAAATGATCAATTTGTTTAATGATTATTGTGACTTCTGCTTTGCCACCTTTGGCGACAGAGTCAAATTCTGGATAACCTTCAACCAACCTCACACAATTGCTTGGGCAGGATATGGAACGGGTGCCATGCCACCAAATGTCAACAATCCAGGAAGTGCACCATACGAAGTTGCACACAACCTCATAAAAGCTCACGCTACAGCCTATCACACATATGATGACAATTATCGTGCATCACAAGGTGGTCTGGTCTCCATTGCCCTAGATGCTGACTGGGTTGAACCTTACGATGTTAATGTCCACCGTGAAATTCTGGCTGCTGACCGTGCAATGCAGTTCAGGCTGGGTTGGTTTGCACACCCCATTTTCAAGAATGGAGACTATCCTGAGGCAATGAAACAGCAAATTCTTGCAAAAAGTGAACTTCAAGATCTCTCAGAATCAAGATTACCCTTATTCACAGAGGAGGAGAAAAACTTAATCAAGGGAACCGCAGATGCATTTTGTATAAACCACTACACCACCAAGATAGTTAATCATGTTACTGACAAACTGGCACCACCATCCTATCAATCTGACAGGGACATTGTCGAAACTCAAGAAACGGATTCACCAACAACGGCGATTAAAGAGCAAAGAGCTGTAGCATGGGGCTTAAGAAGGCTCCTCAACTGGATAAAAGAAGAATATGGAGATCCAGACATTTACATCTCTGAGAATGGAGCAGCTTTAGAAGCAGGGACCTTGTGGGATGACATTAACAGGGTATTCTTTTACAAGACCTATATTGACGAAGCTCTGAAAGGTAGGTACACTTAACAGTTTTTAGATTAAATGTTCAGGAGTTCTAATAGCTGATAAAAAAAATGTCTTTCCTTAGTTATAATTTTGTGTTTACCTTAACAGCCCATGAACTTGATGGAGTAAAAGTAAAAGGCTACATTGCAACATCTCTCATGGATTCTTTTGAGTGGTTGAATGGCTATAAACTTGGGTTTGGATTGCACCATGTGGACTTCAGCAATACTAATAGACCAAGAACACCTAAATATTCAGCACATTACTACTACCAAATCATGAAAGACAATGGTTTCCCTTTGCCAGATGATGAAAGGATGATATGGGGACACTTTCAAAAGGACTTTATTTGGAGTTGCGCAACAGCAGCATATCAGGTCAACTGAAATCTAAATTCTTTAACAATCAACCTATCACAAACATTCACAATTTTTCTAATCTTTCTTGTTCCATTTTAGATTGAAGGGGGATGGAGAGAAGATGGAAAAGGTCTAAGCATATGGGACAAGTTTGCTCATACCGCTCTAAAAATTGCCAACTATGACAATGGGGACATAGCCTGTGACAGTTACCACAAGATAGATGAGGATGTTGCCATTTTGAAGCAACTTAAGGTGACGCACTATCGTTTCTCAATATCCTGGTCAAGGATTCTGCCTGATGGCACCATTAATCATATCAATGATGCTGGACTGAACTATTATCACAGACTGGTGGATGCACTCCTTGCTGCAAACATCCAGCCACACGTATGTGTAAAATTCTATTGCTTTCAAAATATCTAAACTTCAAAGTAGAAAAGTTCTGGGAATTTGTTTTTTCTAATTTGTGTTAGATCACTCTTTACCACTGGGATCTTCCACAAGCTCTGCAGAATGTTGGTGGCTGGGAGAACGACACTATTGTCGACAGATTCAAAGATTACGCTGACCTCATTTTTAGCCGTCTTGGCCACAAAGTCAAACTTTGGGTCACCATTAATGAGCCATATAATGTAGCAATGGTAGGGCATGGCTACGGAGTGTCTGCCCCAGGTACAGTGAGTTAGTTTCATATATTAGATCTGTGAATTCATACTTTAAAAATGTAACCAGAAATAAATGAGTAAAAAAACTGGCATATTTTTAAGTACAATATTAAAAGCTCTGTTACACTGTTTCAAGGTGAAAGCTTCCGACCTGGAACTTTGCCATACATTGTCGGCCACAACCTTATCAAAGCTCATGCAGAAGCTTGGCACATATACAATGATAAATACCGGGCTGAACAGAAAGGAATGGTCTCCATTACCATCAACTCTGACTGGTCAGAACCAAGAAATCCCCATAAGCAAGAAGACATTGATGCCTCAAGACGTCTGTTGCAGGTTTATCGACACGACACACTTTGTCCAGTTTTATTCAAAGTCTGTTTAGCTTTTACTACCAGTAGCTCTTCTCTTTCTCTGAACAGTTTTACATCGGCTGGTTTGCTAATCCCATTTATAATGGAGACTACAATGAAGTGATGAAGACAGTGGTTCGGGAGCGCAGTATTGCTGCTGGTTTGCCAAAATCTCGGTATAGAAACACGAAGGACACACAAAATGTTATGACGGAACAGTATTGTACTTACCCGAATGTTTTTCTTCATTTGGCTAAACTCTGTAGGCTGCCTGAGTTTACTCCAGAGGAGATTAAGAGAATAAAAGGCACTTATGATTATTTTGGCTTCAACCACTACACCACCGTTTTGGCATTCCCAGTAGAGTACGGAAACCTTCAGCATTACGATGCAGACAGGTAAGCAAAGACCATCAATGAAAACAGTCTTATTTTTGACGCATCCATTCATGCGTTGAGTATTAGAACCGTAATAAATATTTCATCTTTTTGGGAAGACACTGAGCTGAGCAAAGCCAGTAATTTATGGGGATGAACACCAGAGTAATGCATTAGTTTCTCTCCATAACTGCTTAGAACAGAAGTTGTGGTTTCATTTAAGAACAAAAGTCTGTACTGAGGATCGTGTCCCTATCTTTCCCTATACAATCCTAGTTTGGGGTCAAAATAAAATGAAAGGCTCTTGGTTCTGTGGTTTATTTTGGTTTTTATGTTGTTTTTGGTCATGTTCTGAGTTTCCCCTTGTCAGTCACACTGTTAGTACCTCGTGGTGTAGGACCCTATACAACACCTGCAAAGAAGGCATCTGGAGGAACAACATAACAAAAGATGACCAGAAACATTTAGTGTTCTTGAAACCAAATCAAACAAATGTTAGGAGTATAAGAGAACCCCTCCTCAGGAACAGGCACATGAAGAGGAGCGGCCCCGGCACCTATCCACAGGAAAAAGACAGGGAACATGAAGGAGCGGCCCTGGTGACCTTTCACAGGATCAGGAAACTTGGGGGTCGGGGCTATTACCTTCTTTTTTCTGTACCTGGGGAGAGTCGTCGGGACTGTTCCTCTCCATGTCTGTTCCAGAGTAGGGGTTCTGTGATACCCCTCACATCTGATTGGCTGCAGGAACCCTAAATGTTTTCTGGTCATCTTTTGCTTTGTTGTTTCTCCAGGTGCCTTCTTTGCAGGTGTTGTACTGGGTCCTACGCCACCAGTTCCTGACAGTGTGACTAGCAAAGGGCAACTAAGAAGATGTACAAAACTAATAAAAAAAAAAAAAAAATTCACAGAACCCTAAAAGGTTTACTTGAACTCCCGCATATTTTCCTGTTGTAAAAAGCTGAGGTCAGTGACCATAACGAGAGCTAGACATGAAATGAGGTTTGAGTCAGTCTTAAAGCCCAAACACAGCAAACGTGGTGACGTGGTTTAGCGTCAGCTGCTTTAAATAGGACTCGTGGTCACACTAAAAACAAGTGCGGCAGTAGTGAGGCAGTCAGGAGAGTCTATTCTGCTGTGCTGCTGCTGAATCATGTAAATGAATGTGGATAGGATGCAGCAGACAGGAAATCTATTTAGACCGCTGCTTTATGAGTCAGATATGGTTGAGTAAAGTGGACGAATGGGTGATTGAAATCCTGCGTTTGCCCCTAAAACTTTCAACGATCAACAAAAAGCATTATTTTCCAACATTAAAAGGAATACATAATTCTATAATGAATCAATCTTTATGTAAAAAGCTGGATCAATGGATCCAATCCCTGAATTTTTTCCTCTTCATTTTCCTCTAGATTTTTTTTAATTAGTTTTTTGAAGCAAAAGTACTTCCTACAACTGTATTTTTTATTAAATGTTCAGGTATTGTTCTGTTCATATCACTGGCTTTCTAAAAGGTTCTTTATATGACTGACCAAGTAAATATGGTTTTTCATTGAATTTTGAAAAGACAACTCATTATTGAGTTGAATCATAAATTCATGCAGTATTTTGACAATTATCATCTCTTTGTTTTATTTCAGAGAATATATATGAATATAATGCATACATTTTGAGTGTTGATGTAAGTTATTTGCAGAAGGTTATTGTCTTAATGTGGTTGTTGTTGTCCCAGGGGAGCGGGCACCATTGTGGATCGTACGTGGTTGGATTCGGGTTCGGGCTGGCTGAAGGTCACACCGTTTGGATTCCGCAGAATATTAAATTTCATCAAAGAGGAGTATGGAAACCCCCCAATTATTATTACTGAAAATGGTGTTTCGGAAAGAGGACCCAAGGATTTAAATGATGAGCACAGGAGTTACTTTTATGAGAAATACATCAACCAGCTGCTAAAAGGTAATTTCATTGCGAGTTTTCTACACATATTATAACTGATGTGATGTAGCGGTACATTTTTTTTTCAAGTGCTATTTGTTTTCCCAGCTTACCTGTTAGATGGCGTGGACATCCGCGGGTTCACAGCCTGGTCACTGATGGACAACCTGGAATGGGCCACTGGTTTTTCAGAGAAATTTGGTCTTTTCTACGTTAACCATTCAGATCCTGATCTGCCTCGTGTTGCCAAAGCCTCCGTTTCTGCTTATTCCACCATTATCAGCTGCAACGGATTCCCCGATCCAGAACAGGGACCTCATGACTGCATGTCACCTGAACCGGAAGGTAAGGGAACTTTGTTATTCAGAGACCCAATTGGGCAAAAATTGTAGATAATTGTTTGGTTTTTGTTTTTAAGAACAAGCAGCCTGTTGGTAGAGAAGAAACTAGACAACTAGAGTGTAGTTTGTGTGACTATCCTCCAGGCTTCCTGTCAAGCAGAGTCCTCTGGTATATATTAATATATATAAACCTATTCTGATGCTTTTTTTTTCTTCCAGCTACTAAAGAGCCAGAAGGAGACAACTCTGTAAGCTTCCTGGGCTTACAACTGTCCGTCAGCGAAGCTGCGACTGGACTCAACACCACCTTTGCTCTGCTGGTTGTTGCCGTGTTTGCAGCCATTTCCATGACCACTTTCTTTGTTATTAAAAAAAAGAAAAAATAATGTAGAGAAACAACATGAGATGGAACTGTACAACTCTGAGGTCCAACATCACTGACCTGTAGCTATTCACAAGCTTCTTTAAGTATTTTACTCTGTAAATAACTTACAAAAATGTTTCATATTTCCTAATTAATTTCGTTACAGCTTATATGATCACGTTCCTTACGTTTTGGCAGAATGTCTACTTTTATTATCCAGAAGCATGAAACTAATATCCACTGATGTAAATTCTTACACAACCAGGTTGATTAGTTACATAATGAATAAAACAGTGAAATAAAAAATAAAGTATTTCCTGACTTGTTTATTTTGGAAGGCTCATAAATATTAAATGAATCCACAGTTTGTACGATAGTTTAAACTTTAATTATATCTTAAGTCTCCAATAGTCCAAAGCATCTGTAAAAATACCCTACAGTTAAAGTGAGTCCCTAGAAAATGTTAATTTTGGGAATATTTTATTTAGTGTTTTTAAGTCACAAAATAAATCCAGCAAAAACCAACAATAAGGTTGGTAAAATCGTATTTTATGTCAACATCAAATGAAAAAAGGGAACTTATTTTTTTAAAACCAGGTTTTATTCCATTCTGGATTTCAACATTTAAAATGTAAAATAAACAAGTGTATTAAAAGTTTATGTAAAAAGGTCGTTGAGTTTTGTTTCTCCTGGTGGAAGTTTAGGGATCATTTTCAGTTGCGTTTTTGTGTTTGCCAATTCCATCTTGAAAATAGCATTTATTCAAAAAGTTTTTTTCAATGCAACTCATTTCGAACAGCCACATATTGATTGCAAATATGTGAAAAGATTAGAAGTGGTAATATCCCACAAACAACTTGGATTTATCTTTTTTTTAAATAATAGATCACTGTTAAAAAGGTAAAATAAGCCAATAAAGATGCAAACATCAAAAGTTCAGCGAAATACAACAGTTTCAAGTCACCCAAGAAAAAAAATGATTGACTTCCCCTATTTTCTTTATAGTTTTACAATTTTATTCCAAAAACTAACCACAAAGTACTAGCAATACAAAAAAAGGTATAAAAAACACTAAAAAAAGTTACATTTCAAAAATAAATGAGATGAACATATTTAGGTTGGCACTGTGGGTTTTGTTTTGAATACAAAAGATGGCATCTTAAGAGTGCGCTCAAGGCACGGAATTCACATTTTTATCTTCCCAACCCTCATCTAGACTCTGGAACGTCAAAAATCAACATTTCACGTCTTGAAAAAAATAAAACATGGAAGAGTTTACGGTGAGAAGTAAACATTTCCTGGTCAAACTCAACTAATTCCTTAACAGAAGAAGCAACAGGCTGGAATTAACGTCAATAAACGGCTGCCTTTGAAGCGCCCAGCTATTGACAGCAGTGGAATAGGACTAACGTAAAGAAACTTTGGCCACAGTGACAACACCCCACAACTAGACGTAAAAAAAAAAAAAACAGAACAGCAATAAACATTTAGAGCAAAACATAACATCACGTTTTTCAAGCATTACCCAGGTTGGTTTATTCCTTTGGACAAAGGCACCTCAAGTGTGTTCAACTTCCTCCAAAAGGCCTGAACTGCAAGAAAAGCAGGTTCTACCAGGCTCTCTCTAAGGAAGATCAACCATCTTTTTTGCTTGTTTTTTTTGGAAAATGGATGCAAAAACATTCATGTAAACGGAGCAATGCGAGGATGAATCTGAAGCGATAAAATGTGGTAACAGAACCCCCAAAATATTTTTAAAAGAATCAAAGAAAATAGTAAAAAAATCATAAAACAAAAGCTGTGCTGCACATCCTCTGCCAATACCAGAAATCTAAAAAGAAAAAATACATAACATAAGTACGTCTGTTCATTTTCTAGGGAAATAAATAGAAAATCGAAGATGAAACCATTTTGATTAAAGACAGTTTTGTTACTAACGGAAACATCCTGCCTTGAACAGTAGGCAGTTTTACCCGACCCCGGATGTCCTAATGCCATATTTCCTGCTTCACATCCATGAAGACTGACGTGGGAATGCTGACCGGCGCAGTGACAACACCATCACAAGCGGCGAACAGAAACACACTTGATCGACGCCCTTGTGGGACAACACCTTTAAGTTTATGTCGATAAGCCCCCCCCGTACCTTTTCCTTTTGCAACTACAGTCATCAACTCTCACAAATACAAAACTCTTACAAACTTGCACAACTGGTTTGGCCCTACTTTAAAAAAAAAAAAAAATCAAGTTCCAGTTTAGGTGTAAGGCAAACTTGAGATTCACAAACTGAACTTTCAACACTTGACAAAAATGTCATACAAAAAAAGAAAAGTGTAATAAAAATATTTGTATAAAAAGGAATAGCTGCCCTGAGGGAGATGCACACGCGATTCATTCTAGTTGCACGATGGCAGTTTGTAAGCACTTTGGATCTTCATGCAGGTCGGTGCCTCCAGGTGACTGTTCTCCTTGGATTTGATGGTCAACCACAGCTGGTCGTAAACACTGGAAGGCCTGGACTGTACTCATTCGCCTCAAGCAAAGTCAATGTCCCATCATGCATGAGCACTCCCCGCTCAGTTCCCTTCTACTTTCACTGCTCCTCCTCTTCCTCCATGTTTGTTCGGATCGGCTGCTGGAAGGTTACGCCCGGAGACCTGAGGACACGTTCAGTTAGGCTCTTGTTCATCACTGAAGGTGTGAATACTGACAAGAGTTAAACGAACGTACCTTTGTCTGAGGTGCTGGTCTGCTTCTCCTGGGCAAAGTTGAGCCGGTTCTGCTCTGCCGCAGTGCCGTTGGACTCTGGACTGCTGCTGCGAGGAGGGCTGCTCTCCTCATTCTGATATGCTAGGTCCAGGTGCTGCTGGGCGAGTTTTAGGTGTCTGCGGAGCCTCTCCAGCTCCCGCGACGACGACTCATCGCCGAAAGACTCGCGGCCAGAGTCTCTCAAGTTGTCCCTGAAGGTCATTTTCCCAGACGGGTCCTTCTTCACAGTGGTGTGGTAGCCTGGAGGTGCTGAGGGCTGGCGGGAGAAGGAGGATCTATTGCTGGGGAGAGCCGAATGGCGAGGAGAGCGACGCGGACGAGGCTTTGGAGAGCAAAAGCATTCGCGTAGCCCGCTGTAGCCGAGGTGAAGGATTTCCAGCACGGTGAAGAGCAGACACAGAGCGCTGACAGCATACATGATAAGCAGGAAGATGGTTTTCTCTGTGGGGCGGGAGACAAAGCAGTCCACTGTGTGCGGGCACGGAGAGCGGGTGCACACGTACGACGGCGACACCTCCAGCCCGTAAAGGATGTACTGTCCAAACAGAAAGGAAGCTTCGAAGATGGCGCGCGACAGCAGCTGGAAAATGTAGACCTTCATCAGGCCATCTCTCTTGATGCGACGCCGTCCGTCGTGCTTGTTTTTGGGCTTTGGTGCGACTTCCTTGTCCTTTTCCGGCTCAATTTCCTCCATGATCATAGGATCTTCCTCCCCGTTATCTTCCGCCTCCTCATAGTCCCTGTTGGCACCTCGGCTCACAATGGGTATCCTCTTCCTGCTCTGGGGCCTGTAGTCGTCGTCGTCCATGCGGGCGATCTTGTGCATGGCGAACCCCAGGTACATGATGGTAGGCGTGGTGATCATGATCACCTGGAACACCCAGAAGCGAATGTGCGAAAGCGGCGCAAACGCATCGTAGCACACATTCTCGCAACCAGGTTGGTGTGTGTTGCACACAAATTTACTCTGTTCATCATAGTAGATGGACTCGCCACCGACTGCCGTCAGCACGATCCGGAAGACGATGAGAAGGGTGAGCCAGATTTTACCCACAAAGGTGGAGTGATTGGAAATCTCATCCAGTAGGCGCGTGAGGAAACTCCAGCTCATTTTGCTCACAGGACAGGAAATCCGTCAACTGAAGAAACCAAAAAACAAGCCCATGTTAGTCGTTTATTGGGATGCATGGTCATAATTTAATTTTACTTTCAAAAATACAAAAAACAGCCACAAGGAGGTGCTAGACCACTACAAAACTCCAAAATCCTCCTGTAGCAAAGATCCAGCATGCTCAGACAAAGATTCGTGAATGATCTGGATGTTAGTCTCAGCAAAGCTGGTGTGCACAATACAAACTCCATCTACCAGATGGGTCTTACAAAACAAGTATTACAAAAGTTATCGCGGCCAGAACTTGTAAATGGAAATCAGTTCAGAAGCTTGAAGCTTGAGCGCGTAAACAAGTACTGAAGAGCTCCTGTGGTTTCACACCTTCTGTGTCAAACCTCAACTTCTACTGAGTCATGGCAAATTACCATAAAAACTCACACTGCAATACTTCGGCAAATAGGAATAAACAGCACAGATTTACACACCAAAACACGCTTTGTTCTGCTCATGCATCCAAGAGAGAAAAAAGTAGATTGTCCAACACTTTAAAGTTTACTGCAATCGTTGGATTTCAAGTACTATTTAGCACTTCTCCTTAAGGTAATTACCCATTAATTAACAACAATAAAAGCTTATGTTTATGAAATACATCAGCCATTGGTGCTTAAGAGGTATTTAATCATCTGTAGCATACTTGTCAGTCACAAGATTGAAACATTTTCAGGTTATTTGCTCATATTTTATCTCCTCATTTATCAAAAACTTTGGCAAATCTTCACCTCAGAACTGAAGAGTCACGCTGATAAATTGCTCAATGTGTTCAGCAGACAAAACCAAAACCTGAGCAACCAGAACTAACCGCCAATGATTGCATCAGCAAAGTGGCCTTTAGTTTGGCATGAAACACTGAAAAAGATCTTCAGTTCAGAAAGCTACAGTTCAATTGATATATTTCCTTTAGTTTTTGAAGACCAACTCGGATTATTTCTTGATCTGATGTAAAGTTATTCCCAGTGGTCTTTAGATTATGATTATGCAGTTTTTAGCCAAAGTCAACAAACCTGTGTTGTTTTCTAGCCGTAATTTTGTTTTTGAGTTGCTGGCAGGACTGTTGGCATTGTTGAGAGCTCTCTGTTTAGATGCTCTCCTCCCAGCTTACACCCCCCACCTAACATTAACAGTGCAACAAAAATGGCGAGCAATATTGGAGCTATCCAGCCGTACATTTTTGATCCAGATGCCAGCTCGGATGAGAAGGACCTGGCTGCAGAAAGAAAAAAAAAAAAACGGTGCCTGACATCATTGGCCCGGAAGCAGAAATTATACAACCTACCCCAGAAAAAAAGTTTATAAACGCTTACAACGAGGAAAAACCATAACTGTTAGGGTCACCACTTAAAATTTGACTATAGGGATGTGGAGGGACTTCCTGCTTCAGTCAAGAACCTCCGAATCTGGACAAGGACGTATGCAGCCAGGTCCTCTTGGCTCGGACAAAGAAATCAACGACGCACACGCATCAAGTCTTCTACAATTGGATGCATCGGAATGAAACCGGGTTTGTTGTCGGCCGATTGAAACTTCAATGTTACAAACAGCTTTTCTTAATCTGCTCCTGCGTCACAACAATTTGAATGAATAAATGCTCAATTTAATTTTATTAATATGTGTCCATCATCAGACAAATGACACAAAAACATTATGAAAACTCCAAAGATACAATTTCATCCGAGTGGGTCTCGATACAATGACACGTGCGTGTTTTGTCTGCACTGTGCGCTTCAAACGTTCTTTTCTGTTTGTCGTGTAGTCATCAAGGTCAGGATAAAATGAAAAGCCCTAAAAATTAAACTGGACAAAATTACTGGTTTTCGCCTCTCATTCGAGCGGCTTTTCTGTTGCAATAGTCTTGTCTTTATCAATGATCAGTGGCTTCCTGCACCATCTTCATCCTGCAAACAGCTGTGTGGTAACAACAGCACTGTGGCATTCAGGTAACAGCTGCTACTTAGGGAGACAAAAAACGTGAAACAAAGGAGTTATCAGTCAATGATGGGTTAAATTAGCACTCTCCTGAGATAAGGTTTAGCAAACCCTCTGTATTTGTTCCATTAAAACACATTGAGATAACTATTATGGAGTTCCCCAAAGAAAGTCAAAGCATTTGAATAGGCCTGTTCTTCAAAAACAACAACAACTGAGTTAATTGAGAGCTTCTTTTCAATGCAAGACTTCAACGTCTTTAGTTCACAGATACCTGATTCTAAGTACCTTTGTTGCTGCTCCCAGCTAAAATGCAAAAAAAAAAAAAAAAAAAAAAACAAGGATCAAATATACATTTATCATTTATAGAAACATGAATTAGGAATGTGTCGTACTCTTAGACTTTTTTGACTGGTAAATGAACAGAACTGAAGAAAGCATTTTGTTGATGCTACACTACTGAACTGCAATAAGTACATTTCAAAATAAAATGATGAAATCTACAACTGAAAACAATAAATCAAAAACATACTTGAGCTCTTTCGTAACGCCTCATGTGAACAGCATAATCCCCTCCACAAAGGCAGTCCGGGCCCATATGTGGCACTTGGAAGTATAGTTCCATTCCCTCACAGAGGGGCTTTTGTGGCCTCTCACATCTGGGAGACAAGTTAAAGTGAAGCCCCCGGGGCTCAGAGCTCTGAGGCATTTATTCTGATAGGATCCGTGCATAATTACCAAAGAAAGGGTGAGACTATATAAGCCTGGCCATATTTTATACATACTATACAATTAGTGGTCATTATAAACAAATATAAATGAGGTTAACTTACAGTTTTAGATGTAAATATATTTTGAAAATGCAGAGCATGTTTAAAAGAAATACTACTTCCGGTGTAATATTATACAAATCTCCGTGGCACAGTTATGGAAAAAAATAAGGAAAGAAAATGCTCTGCGTGGCAGTCGTGACGTCATCGCGTAAACGTGACCGTTGCCATCCCGAGTAAATATTCCAAATTAAAGTATATTGTCGGCTAAATTTTGCTTGAAACCACAAACACTTGCTGGGAAAACTGTCAAAGAGAGGCAAGATTCTAATAGTGAAAATATATTATATATATATATTTGTGAGTATTCCCGCCGTTAACAACATCCCCAAAAAAGCCGTAAACACACGCCCAATGTAATGAAAATGAAGACTTCAGAAATTTACGACAGTCTCTAAAGTGCCGAACATCGACTGTTCTAGAAATCCCGAACACTTTTCCAGCTTCATTTGGCGCTTCGGACTACTAGGCACTAGCATAAGCATGTGCGCCCAAACTTCAATGTGAAGGATTGACGTTTCCACCTCTGAAGTGTTCGTCTTTTCAAATTTACATAGTATTTCGACCCAACCGGAAGCACATTAGAGTTATTAGAAATGTTCAAAAATGAGAATTAAAGGCACAAAGATGCTTTAATAAAGAAGTGATGCTGCCGCGTCTTCTCACACACACACACACAGCCGCGCCTCGTCATGTTTGGCGTCTCACCTTCAGCTGAGATTCCAGCAGCTTTGTTTCCTTCACCGGACGCTCTCTTTTAAATTTTATCTCTCTTTTTGTTTTTCATCAAATCACGCCATCCACGTTTTTTTCCCCCCTCCAGAAGATTGGGGTCCGTCCTGCGCCAGTTGTGTGGATTGAACTGCTGGGAGAAGACAAAGACTGATCCTAAATCTCCCCCCACCTCCTCTTTCCCGCCCAGTCTCCGCCCACTCAACCAGATCTTTGAGGAGCTGCCGGCTCGACTGTTCCTGATGCAACCCTCACCGCCTCACCGAGTTCAGGAACTCCACACGCTTTTGTGTTGCGAGAATATTTGCAAATTGTAAGAGTAAAAAAAAAAAACATCCAAAACCCGCAGGATTTGACAATAATCTGTATCTCCCATGAAAATTGTATTTGTGGTGTTGTAACACATTCTGGTAGCATTTTTCTCATGATGGAGGACACCTTTAAGGGAACTTAAACTAAAAAAAAGTGCATTTCCTAGTATTTTTTGTTCAAATCATTGTAAATCAGGAGCAGACGAAAAGCTTAAATGTGATGTTGGACCTCCATCGGCAAGCCAGATGATCCATCCACTTGTAGACAAATGGGTCGTCTGAGCTGGTGTCTAGATCAAAACCGCATGGCTAGATAGCTCCAAAATTGCATGCCAATTTTGTTGCGAAGGCAATGTTAAGTATAAACAAAGGTTGTTGTTCACCTCACGGCATATCCCTTCAGGGGACGCCACCTAAGGTTTGGCAGAGAGTTTGGCGTTGGATGCCTCTCCTGCACAACTCTGTATTTTATCCGGGCTTGGGACTGGCACAAGGAGACCCAGACTTGGGTCTTGTCCAAGGACAAACTGGATAGAGCTCATTGCGCCCCCTGAGATCCAATGCCCCAGTCCTACAATCAGCCAACTGAGCCATCCAGTTCATAAAAGTTACGAAACAAATTAATCTGCCTGGTGTCAGTTGAGAAATTCTTTCATGTTGTGGACAAAATTACGTGAAAATCTATTAGTCTGAAGCACGTGGAGCAGCTTTTTGTTCTTCCAGCTCCTGTGTGCCTGTTAGAGGGGATGCATGTCGCATGAGGTCCTCCTTTTCCTGTCATGCAGATGTTCGGAAGTTGTTGCTTTATTCAATCACTGCTCACCCTTTCCTTAGTGGAAGTAACTAATGGGTTTTGAGTACCTCCTGGCTACCACTCTGCAGTGACCGATATGCCCTGAGGTAAAGGAGTTTCAAATTCATTTCACTTATTTGTTTGGCCCTTGTTGGTAGCAGTATGAATCCCTCATGGCAGATTGTCTAAAGACATCTTCTGAACCAATTCCTGCAGTGAAAAATGGAAACTACCATTCTTTTAGCTGATATTAACCTGGCTTTCCATCACAAGGGGCGAGGAGTCTAAGTGGAAGCTGGCTGACGCTGCACTTTCTTTGGAGGAGACTTAAATGAAAAAGATGCATTTAGATTTGAAATACTGCAGGAAGACAGAGAGATCAGCCGTGCGAGGACGTTGCTCAGATTGAATGATTGCATCTTTTTACTCTGGATCTTTTGAAATGCCTGCAGTCAGCAATTCCCCATTTCTACGCACACAATGCCTATTTACTTTTTCATCCTCTGTCAACGCACTTCATTGAGGACTGTTGAGCTGCATCCCAAATTTCTGCTCACTGCCTCTTTTTAAAGGAGCTAGCATGCAGAGAAGAGCAGTTATTTTTTAATATCTGCAGCAAGCAGGATGTCAGTGGAGGAATGCATTGCCCTTCCCCCTTTCTCAGGGAGTAGCTGAGCCTCCATTGTGCACCACAAGCATGCTTTTATTCATAGAGTGCATTATGGGGTGCCCTCAGCAAACCTCAGTCCAAATTACAGAGATATGTCCAACAATCTGGAGAATGAGATGAGAAATCTTGTGGTTTTTGCTAATTACAAGCCGAATCTTGCTCATCTGTGAGATATGTGTTGTAGATGCTGCAATCACATTGTTCCGGTTTTCTTGTTCCATATTGTTCTTTTCTATACCAGTTGTCTTAAATTTAGTTTTGGCACAATAGAGTAAATATGATGTAGTTTTACGAAAACCAAATTACACTTATTGTTCATAAAAAATATTGCTCCCAGGCCAAATTGATTGCTCCAAGTTTACAAGAGCAACACTAGGAATTGATCAAAGTAAATTAATGCTACTGTGAGAAAAGTTATCATGCCCCTTTTTAAGATGGTCCCTTTCTTGTTCTATTTGTATTTGGAACACAGGTTTTCAAAGATCTGGGTTGGAAAATCTGTGTACAAACGTCTGCTGATGTCAAACTTCCCACGTCTGATCATCCCAAATACAGAAATTCTTATGCCTGAATCTTCTATCAACCGGATCCATTAGTCTGGAAATGAAAACGTAAATTTTTTACACTGCATCAGCACTATGATGGATGGATCATATGTTTTAAAGTTAATCAGTAAACAAAATGTTATTCTAAACGTCTAAGAAGCTGTTTCTCATCTATACTGACACTAAAAAAACAGAAGTTTATGACATCGAAAAATCCAACCAAACAGCTTTTAGTTTATGAAATGTTTAAATTTTAAAAATCTCCAGGTATCCTTTAAGATTTAAATGGCAATGTTTTAAAAATAAATTTATTGAACAAGAAAATGTTTGGTTCACATCTAACTGAGCAGGATGATGGAGGATTTATTCCACTATGATACACCTCAAATCATGGGGTTCCATTAACTTGCAAGTGAACCCTGGAGTTCAGTGTGAATGCAGACATACTGTGCACTAGACAAAAAAAGTGAAAAAATAAAAAAAAACTTACAATGTATTTCAAAAAGGAAAAAACACAGTTCATATGGCAATTTCATAGACGTGCAATCCACACAAAGGCCGGAAAGTCTCTGAACAAGGTCAAACCATTTACATACAGTATAGCAGTCAGAGACCGGCCAAACTAGCCGATTTGCTTTTTACATAAGTCAAACTAAATTTGGGCGTGGGATTTTTTTCCAGCATCTGTTTGAACTGAGTCATGCAGACTCACATTTTTGTTTGGGCACCCTTTATGCCTAAATCCTACCTGGCAAAAAAGTAAGATGTCTTCTTGCACAGACTACAAGACAATAGCCGTTGTTACATTTGCAAAGTATCTTGATCGGATCAATGGTCGGATTAGAATTCAACAGTGTAAATGGGCCCAGAAAAACTTTTTCCGATTAGAACAAACGTTTACATGGGTCTCACTTTCGGTCGGAATAAATTATTTGGGCATGCGCAGAAGTGGTGAAAATACCAGAAGCGGAAATGAGTCCCGATGTAAACAAACCGAACGACTACATACATCTATTTAGCAGCTCCGTAATATACGAAATGATCTTCTGAACGTGCTTTGATTATTGTTATGGTTACCATGAAGCACCTGTTCGTTCATCATTTTATTTTTTAATCCGTGTGGTCAGTGCTTTTTTGTGGCAGAACGAAGCCGGAAGAAGAGTTAGGAGAAGGCTAACATGGGCTAACAACAACATTTAGCTTTGGATGAACCTTAAATCCATGCGGGAAATGCCGCAATCTGCATCTTGGCTGCACGTAAATATGTGGGAATAACATCAGCATTTATTTTGTCGGGACACGAATGGAAACACAAATCCACGTAATTGTTTGAACGGATTCTAAGGACTGAGTGGCATTTCTGCTTTGAGAAGTTCTCACTGCCCCAAAGCTGCTGTGTGAGCTGGCAGCCCGAGCTCTGCCCGGAGACGGGAGACATGGTTCTCCTGAATTCGGTTGCTCGTTCACATAGAGCTGCGGGACGGATGGCAGTCCGAAGCCTCCCACACGTAACAAAGCATCCTCCCCTCCCCTAAAACATAAAACTTTAGGTCCGGCTGCTCTGCTCAGAAACACGGTTCGCTCCGTCCACCGGCACCTGGACCACGCAGGGTCCGGACTTTAGGGGGCACGAAGCGCTCCTCCCTGGTGCCCCCCTTGCGAGGGGTGTCGGAGAAGATAGAAGGGAGAGGCAAGGAACCCACGGGGTGAGGGCGGAGCGCAGAGGCGCCCATGCTTTGCACCGGGCATCCGTGGAACAACCGGTCGGTCCTGTTTGAGCTCCAATTAAAGCCTTCTTTGGAGCGAAACATCCATGACGTTAAACCAGAGCAGTAGTGACACACGATCGGAATGAACTGTTTACATGAACCACGATCGGATCAACAATCGGCATAACCCTCCCTAGAAATAAACATTTTGAAACGTCCCTCCAAAATATTCTAGTTGAAATCTGGTTGTGTCAATTTTGAAAAAACTATTGCGTGACTGGTGTCAAGCGTCAAGAAGCAGGGTGCCCAGGATGAAAGTAGAAATATCCTATATACTATGGAGAGATATCACTTAAATCTTACCTGCTGAAGAAAACCTCTGTTTCGTATTTTTGTGCTTTTGTTTCTTTTAAATCCCACAATCCTTTGAGAATGTGACGTATGTAGCAGCAGAATCTAACCAGAAACTCTGCAATGAGCCTTGTAGTTTCTATATGAGATCCTTGCCTAAAATACAGCGTGTGTCATGTTAACCTTTCATTCTTCATGAGTTTTTTTTCTCTGTTTGCGTCTTTCCTCTGCAAAACTATTTGGTGCTTGCTCGAGAATTCACTGCTGACTTCACAAAAGAATCCCCCGTTGCTTTCACACAGTTTTCAGCACTTTTCAAGCCCTCTCTATTAAGCAAAAGGTGATGCAAAGGAAGAAAACTCTTGCTAATTTCCTTATGTGATCCACAGAGAACACACATTTTTTTCCTTCACAAAAGGTCATCCTTTAGAGTGTCTTTGTGCAGCTTCAGCAAGGAAAACCTCTGCAGTTCCTATTTACTTAGTTTTAGTCAGCACTTTGAGAGGAGAAGGAACAAAGTCACCAAGATAGAAAAAATTTTACTTAGTGTTTCTCGCTTACTCCAGCATTGCAGTGAAAGCCGCCAGTTTGTTTTGACCTATAGCTCTAATGGGCATTTTTTGCTAACTTTTCTGGCAGCACCACCTTTACAAAGTGAAATAGACCAAACTGGCACGCAAATGCAAATAGTCATTAATGTCCTGGTGAGAGCAGGAAATGCTTCCTCCACTTTAACGTTTTTTTTCCAGCTTGCATTCCTAAGGCAGTCTCCAAGCCAACTCGTTCGGACAAAAATGCGGAAAATGTCTCAACTCATTTTATTAAATGAGGTTAGCTTGAAGAATGGCAGTGAAAGCTGCATCTCAGCTGCAGAGCAGGAGGAATCCTTGCTCTGGCATCCTGTCAGCAATGAAATTCTTTCACTCAGTCAGAAAAGTAAGAGTACTTAAATTGAAATAAACTAAACTCACGTCCAACTCATGAAGCTGGCACTAAAAATATCCTGAAATAAGGAAACAACCATTATTTTAACATGAAATTATCAAAGAAAATTGTAAAGAATTTAGCAAGACACTGGCATTTTAAAATAGCTGTTGCACCTTTCTTTTAGATTTGACAATATTATTGTATTTGTAGAGTGATGTGACATATACAGTTTATTTGCAACTTAATTCAGTCTCCAGTATGTTTTCATTTAGTTCCAGGGGGAAAATCTCATGTTCAAATGGACATTTTCTACTTATGACTTTGGCAACTCCCAATGTTTAAGTGCCTAGGATAGCACAACGGTTAAGTGTCTTGGTTTCTGTTCATCCTGTTCAGGTCATCTGCTCTGTTGTGTCACCGTTTTGTTTCTCCCCATAGTTTTGTCATGTTTCAGTTTGTTTATTAAATGTTTTATTTTCTGTCACCAAGATTGGTCTCCTGCATTTTGGGTCCTACACCACCAGTTCCTGACACGGGGGAAATGAACTCTGGTTCACTTTAAGCTGACCAAATGTGTCCAGTCTGAATTTATCCTTAGACACCATGGTTAGGATAAGAAACAATAGTATAACCCTACATTTAACAGAAAATATCTGGTCTGTTATTTGAACAGCAGACCCCAGGACATTGCCTTGAAAACTAAATTGTTCCTTTAATATCCTTTATAAGTTTCAGTTGAAAAGATCAAGCTGCACCTGTGGGGTCTACAGTAATTAATCATTTTATAGAAGTTAGTTCAGTTCTGCAGTAAATTTAGCCCAAACATATTAATTTACAGAACACCAGGGAAGTTGAGTTTGCTGCCAGAAGAACTAATCTGTTCCATCTGAGTGTTGTTTTGAAGTCTGTGCGCCTAATAATCTGCCTCAGATCAAAGCAGCTACCCTGAACCTCAGCCCTGTAATACCATGAAATCTGGAGGATAGAACTTATTATCACGTGGGAAAAATTTTAAGAGCTTTCAAGCGCCGAAACAGTAAAAAGGGTAAAATGGAACGGACAGAAAAGTATGCTTTCAAGACAAAAATGTGCAGCTTAAAAACACCTGCAGGGCCGTGTTCAGGCAAAGAACAAACAGAGGTGTTAGTGAAATGCGGTTAAGTTTGTAATTACAGCCCCGTCGCCACAAATTAGTTTGGCATTAAAACAAACAGACTCCCATGGATTTTTAGACTTCTCTGCATAAGGAACAGAAATCGTTTAGTTCTAAAAAGACTGATGGTTGCTTTTGAACCCTAAATTTGACCATCAGAACTTTCTTTGTTGCACATTATGACATTCTTTAGTCTGTTTTTCCAGGGAGATTTACTCCTTCCAGTTCCCTCTTATCACCTTCTCGAACGATCTAAGGAGGGAACTAGGGTGACTAGGCACTGGGTAAAGAGGGGGTGGGTAGGCTTAATTTGCGAGGTCACCTTCTTTCATTTGGGGGAGGGGGGATTGCACAAAAGTGGTCCAAGGATTTTTTTTTTTTTGTCTGCACCTGAACGGTGTCTTTTCACAGCCTGTAAAGTCAGAGATGGAGCACTAAAAACGCACATCCTCCCATGAAACTCCTTTTTTTGTTTTACCTGTCATGACAGCAGCACCCCCAGTTCGGGTTACAGTCGGAGTGCACTGCGTGGTACACACAAAAGAATCCCATATCTTGCATGGAGGAGGGGGATGGCGTTACCATGGAAACAGACAGCCCTACCCCCGGAGCAGATGGTGGTGGTTAGGGTAACGGGGGCTGGGTGTTACGACGGCGGGTTCCAGAGATGATTATCTGCTGCAGGTTTGCTTCCTGCTTTAGAATAAATGACTGTTTTCCCAACAGATACAGGTGGCTTCAGTCTGCATTACTCTGCTGTCCACACTTTCTCAGACAATAAAATACATTCTAAGCGCTAAGTAACTTACTTTTACTGGTAAAAATTAGGTAGGATTTTTTCAAAGTTTGTTTTGAGAATGTAAATTGCATGGATTTTAATATGGCGCCACCAATAACTATGTTTTTAATCAAAAAGTATCTTTTGCATTAAAGTTTGTTTTCATGCTCATATTTAATTGGAAGGTTTTTGTAGGTTCTTTGTTAAATTATTTTTTATATTTTTTGCAGTAGTAGGAATCTGTTTATAAGACTCCCTGGTGTGACCCCCCACCCATACACACACTGTGTAGCTGCAGCTACATTTCTTCCAAGCTTAACTTTGCAGGATACACATTTGCTTTGAGTTTGTGTTGACGGCCAGTTTCCCTTCTAGTTGCAAAATGAGAAATGACGGTTCCTTTACTCAGCATTAGGACTCTTTTTAGGGTAAGTTAGTGTTAGGGTAGCGGGGGAAGTTCTGGTCTTCATCCGTCTTACCCAAAGCAGAAAACACACAATAACTTGTATTAGGTCCCTCGACAAGGTAACAACTCGTAGGCTGCTTTTGTGCAAGGACAGTCTTGTGGACTCAAATGGTATAGGCGAGGAACGCTTTGCACCATCTAGTATGGTTTGCTTTCAAACTCCTTGCTCTCAAGAACTAGCCCAAAACTGAAAATTAAAAACAACCTCAAGTAACAAGAAACACGAAGAAGAAAATGGTCTAAAGCTAGTTATCTTCACAACACCAACTGATACTATTTGTTTAAAAACCTGCTTTTAAGATGTGTTAAATATAGACACAAAACAGTTACTGCAACCCTTTGTCATGCTTGATCTGATTCCTGATGCGTTTTTGCGCATCCTTACCATAAACATTCCTTTTGTACATGTTTTCAGCAAAAGGCCCCAAAGGGATTGCACATACCAACCTTTTAACTTGCTTAACAACAGTGTTTGTAATTGCTGCTGTCAAAATTAATGTCACAGTAACGTCTACCAGCAGCCTACGGGGTAGAACCTTCTGGGAGTTTTTGGATTGTCCACGCCCGTGGAGAGTCATAGAGAGGAACAATGGGTTCAAGGTGCATCTTAAAGGGCCTATATAATTATATTCTTAAGGCTTTCAGAGTAAACTATATCCATATCTTAGATAATACATGACCTTTGGCAAACAGAAAACACATTTTTTTAAAATGAAAATGTATAGTTTTCGCAAGCTCGTTTTCTACCTGTCAATAAGACAACTCGATCTCTGAGGCACTGGCTTTCGCTCCTTGTGGGTGTTGCCCATTTCATGATGTCAACCTAGAGCCAGCCTTGGCAGCGTGTCTGCGCTTCGCCCACGTATACAAACGGGCACGCAGGGACAATGCACTTACAGCACTTACAGGCCGCTTACGCAGTCTGTAGGATTGGGAGGTTTTCAAAAAACAAAAAGAAAAATTTGTTTGACACACCCGCGTCTCACCTACTTAACCCTTACACACCCTTGAACGTTGTATACGTGTTTGCGTATACAACTGTAGCTCACAGCACAAAAGCAGAAAAGAATGTGCATGAATATTTTTGCACTACAGGCAAAAAGAGTGGTCTATGACAGTGTTTTTCAACCTTTTCTGAGCCACGGCACACTTTGACCTTAAAAAAAATCCCGCGGCACACCAGGATCCAAAAATTAAAAAAAAAAAAAAAAACGGAGAAACTCATAGTCTGTATTGATCTACAGCCCCTCCACAATCTCACATGCATTTTTTAGATAATTGTTGCAGAAAAAGCTTGAAACTGCAGCTGTTTTTTTCTAAAAGATGCAATAAAAGTTAAGTTAGAAGATGTAAAAACAGTTTGATGTGTGTTCGTTGATTTCAAGACGTTTAACAACAGATCTCCTTGAGCGCTGTCACTCTCACAACCCAATGCATCATGGGAGATGTAGTGCATTAAACGGCCGGCGGAGATCGCGTCTCTGAGCTTTATTGTTTTGTTCACTTGTTGCACTGCCTGACATCGGATTCTGTGGAAAGCTGCACCGATAAAGACTAGCTTTAGCTGGTATTTTTGTTAGAACTGAGCGACTTTACGAGCTAAATCGGGACAAGGAATTGAAGACTTTAACCACTTCTGATTGGTCAGACTGATGACATGTGATTAAGCTCCCCAAGAATGATTGGTGGAGACAGTTAAAGGGGCGGGACTTTTCCAAAATACAGCCGGAGTTGCAGCTGAATCGCGGTACGTCATTCTTATCAAAATGTCTTTAATAAAATAAAATAAACGCAAAGAAAAAGTATTTTACGATCTTTTATATTCCTAACTCCTCAGTGTTTTATCATGGCCTGTTTGGATGAACAGAGAGCTGAAATCCTGGAGATGGGAAATGTTAAATTTTTCAGTTAATCGAGGGCAATTTCCCACGGCACACTTGACCATCTCCCATGGCACACTGGTTGAAAAACACTGGTCTATGATCTCGCTAATTGATGCAGGCCATCCGTGTACCCCGTATAGGTTTGCCCTTTTTGCCTGCAGACAGGCAGTATAACTGTAGGGGCAGTTATACAGTCAAAGATTTACTGTATGTCAAAGAGGTGTGTGTTATTTAGGTGTTTGTGACAGCAGGTGAGAACCCAGATGTAGGGAAGAACCACAATTGACGATGTAGCGGATTACCAAGATTTTATTAACAAGAAACTCATGAAGCAAAACTAATAAGTTCCAGGAATTAGACAGAGAACTTGAGTATTTAAAAACAGGATCCACAGGTGAATAGGAGGAGTCACAGCCATCCTGCTCAGAACCCCCATAAAAGAATATTAGAATAAAAAAAAAATATTCAAACAAGGAAATAATTGCCCAAGCCATTAGGTAAAGTCATTACCTATTAGTTTAGGTAGTTACCAGTAGCTGCAGCCTCCCTAACAACTGTTGGGCGAAGGTGGGGTTCATCCTGTACCCTGGACTGTTCAGACCATTGCACGGCACCATATTATTTTAATTGACTCATTAAATCTAATCAGAAAAAAATGTTTTTTGACATTAAGCAGCTTTTACTTATTTTATTGAATTTAAAATATTAAGCAATTGGAGGATTAGTCCCTTTAGATGCCACATCTCGTTTTCCAGGGTTTCTATCTTTCAGATTTCTAATAATAAAAAAGGAAAAGAAAAAAATAGAGCTTAGAACAACCAAAAGAAGAAAAGAGATAAAGAAAATACAAATTATATTATATATTTATATATTTTTCCTGAAAGGCAAATAGCTACTTTTTGTGGTAACAAGTTACTTTAAATAAAGTACATTTAGTTACAAACTCAATCACTTTATAAATTTTGTAATAAGTAACTAACTACTTTTTTAAACTTCAGTTCCAACACAATTTAGCTGGCCTTGTTATTGGCTTGAATGAAAAATATTTTTGTATGTGCAGTCATGTTTGCTCACATTTTCACATGATCTTTCAGAAAGCAGTTCCAGTTTCTACTTGATTCAGTTGTTTTGAATCGTCAACATGTCCTGCTAGGAGTATCTCATGTCGGTACCTGAACAGTAAGGTGTCAAAAAGTGATAGTGTGGATCAGTTCAAGCAATTCATATTTTGTTAATCTAGAGATGGAGAAATGTACATTTGCTTCTTGCCCAACATTAACTCCAACTTTAACCCTTTACCTTAACATTCTTTTGACAACTGTAACTAATCATTCAGGCAATTAACGAAATTCCAGCACATTTGGAGGTTGAGAAAAACAATCTTGGGCTGACCAGCATAAATCAACCGATTCTGTCACAGAGAAAAGCAGCTTTGCTTTTGTTACTAACGTATGTAAACGTAAAGTGTTGTATATCCGTGTTACATATTAGTGCTTTTCTTTGCGTCGCAGTGATCGACCACTGATTGACCAAATGCTAATGCACTAGGCAAGATCCAAATTTACGAGTACTGACAGACGTGTTATGCTGGAATGATTCACTTCAAGTGCAAAGGCTTTTATGTGCTCCAAAGGAACCCATTAGCTGACAAGACTGATCCATTGCTTTTGTCAAACATGACCATATTTTCTTAGTCTCAAGTACCAAAGGGGTTTATGCAAATATAACCCTCGTGTGTCAGAAGACTCAAAGGCCCTATGGTAACAGTAAAATCTGTCAAACAAGGGAGTTCTTCAGCTTTCATCTGTTTGCTCCGTAGCTGGACAAGAAAGGTTGAAAAAATAAGGAAAAAAAATTGACCATACTGCTCTCAGTTAATGTCTCCACCACCTAGGCACATACATGTAAAATGTTTTTACAGAAGCAATTTTCTGATTTAAATTGCATTAAACTCTCACTCCAATCATCTTTTGATCTATTATAAAAGGCACTCCCGGTGGTCTTTTAATTATTGTAATGCCATTTTTAGGCAAAAATCAAAAAGTTGTGGGCGGGACTTTTGGTCCAGGATGATTTCCCATCATCCCTTTTTTTTCACTATGTCTTACAGCCCCTAAAACCCCAACCATAACGTTAGAGATGCAACCTAAATGGCAAGCAATGTCCGACCTACGCAGCCTTACAGTTTTCCGCCAGATGCCAGTTTAGTTGAGGAAAATGGAGACGTTAATCACCTATTTGTATGAAAGTGGATGCATCAGAATGGAGCAGGGAGTTTGTGGCCCACCATTTGTAGTTGGTGCAAAACAACTACAGGCTTTTTCAAATTGTATTTTGTCATCTGGCGATTCACCACGATTTGAATAAAGAAATACTAATCAACAGTTTAATCTTAATTTTCCTGAAATATGCAGATTTAAAATGCATGTTTAAAACACCAAAAACCCAATTTTCCTTGGAATGGATCTTTAAAAGTACAATGAATGTGAGAGAATGATACCCCTACATCACTCTGTAATGTAGGGTACTCTCTTGTACTTTGTCTCACTTGTAACTCATATTATCCCCTGCCTGTGTCAGGATCTTTCATTTTGTAACGTGCCTTTGAAACTTTGCGGTTCCTCTATTTTCACTTGCAGAAAAACAGACACTTTCATATAGAAATAACTTTCTGGTTCAAGCTGGCAAATGTCTGTGTTTTTCTGTGACTCACTTGTTCTTCTGAGGCGGTCAGCATGACTTTTTAAAAAGTTTATACCCCTTCAGACAGCCAGGGTTTAAGTTTTGGGTTGGCCAAGACATGAAGGATTCATTGGCCGAGTAAAAGTGCTGGATCACCAGTGACTCAGCATGAACAGCAACTCTCCCCAGAGAAATGAGATGATAAATCAAAGAGGAAGCAGCAGACCGCAGATGACAAAAAAAAAGAAAAACGATCTGGGTCTTTTCAGCCAAAAAATAAAAATCAGATTAGAGTCCCGTAGGAATGATAAAAATGTGGAATAGTCAGGAAATTTTACAGCTTCTGCTTTTCTAGCAGAAAATGAACATTGATTCCTGATATTTAAATGAATCAAACACTTTTGTGTGATTTTTGATGAGAACATTTGCTTAAACTTGAGTCAGGGTCTCACATGTTGCTCATCTGAAGTTTGCACATGTGGTTATTCCATTTGGCCGTGCCCTCTCATTTCTAAGTGCTGATGTCATGAAAAAGGGGGGGAAAATGGTTTTATGGACAACAGCTTCTTGTTACTCCACCCCTCAAAGCCATAGTGGTGAAGACTAAATGTGTACACTGGTGGGAAATGAATTACAGAGAATTGATTAAATAGTCATCTATTTGGATTAGTTTAAGGTGATCAATTATATTCTTTGAAAATATTCCTGTATTATTTGGTAACTAAACCAGTGAACAATTGAACCAATCAGGGATGTTTTGGCCTTCTGAGCAAAACTGGTTTCAGTTTTTGAGCAACAATGTGGTTTCCTGTTTATGAAAAATTCATAATTGTAGCTTTTCATATGCAAAGTCTTCTAAAAACCTAAAATGTGTCAGGAAATTTCATAAAAACATTTACACTTAGGACGCAGCAATAATATAGTCGAAGTCGATCAACTTTAATTTTGTTTCATGTAACAATGGTTTTTTCACATAAAAATACTACTGAAACTTCTTTCAAATAAACCTTCATTTGTAAAATAAATAAATAAATACATAAGTAAACAAACGCCACACAGCTCAAAGCGCTTTACAGTAGAAAAAGAAAAGAAAACAAATAAAATATGAAATGAAAAGGGACTAATCTTAATCAAACAGAGGTCTCATTTCTACTCCTTTTTTAATGGTCCTTCCATTTGAAAGGCCATCGCGTCAGTGCCCCGACCTCCAGTCTTCCAGATGGTGCTTCCTCATTCAGTTTGAGGGAACAGAGGGTTTTTCTGCTGCTCCTCAAACCAGCTGTTCCCTTCAAACAACCCATTGCTTTTTTCCAACAGATTCTACTCTAACTAATCAGGGAATCCTCAACACTTCACCAAAGATGGATTCATTCAAGGCGTAAGGCATTTTGCTGAACAAATTGGAGTTCACATTAAATATTTAAACGTTTATACTATTAAATCTTTAACAGATAAAAACTTCATTTTTTTGTCTCGATTTATTGCTTCTTGCCCTGCCTACCACTGTTATTTGTATTAATGTTCTTTGTAAATTGGAGCAGAAAATAAGTACAATTCTTCTTTGTAATGTAATCCTGGTTGGTAAGGAGACAGATCAAATGATTCCTGGAGAGCTTTAGCAGGTTTGTGCTTACTGAAGCTGCTATTTTGGTCCATTATTCCATGCAGATCTTCTCAAGAGCTGTGACGTTTTTGTTCTGTAGCTGGGCATAAAGGCCTTTCAACTTCATCTCTGTTGGATTGAGGTCAAGGGACTGGTAAAACCACTCCAGAATCTTGAAATGCTTTTTATGTAGCCACTCCTTGGTTGCCTGGGTGATGCTGGTTGTCGTGCTGGAAGATCCAGCTACGTGTCATTCTCAATGTTCTCACTGATGAAGAATTTTTTTTTTCTCAGAATCTCACCATACGTGGCCTTGTTTATAGTTTCCTTCACACAGATCAGTCCTCCTGTACCTTTTGTAGAAAAGCAGCCCCAGACCATGTTGTTTCCACCGCCATGCTTCAATGTGGAAATGGTGTTCTCGGGATGTAACTCAGCATTCTTCCCCCTCTGTATGAATGGCAATTATACCAGAAAGTTCCATTTTGGTCAAGTCTGACAGCATGACCATTTCTCAATCTACCTTTGGATCATCCAGATGGAGGATAATTTTAAAAGCACATTTGAAATGAAAGCTATCTAGGGGAACATCAGTTCACCAAGTAACCACTTGGTGACTCATAACAAAAGCAGTCT
This sequence comes from Oryzias latipes, assembly GCF_053564925.1. Taxonomy (NCBI): domain Eukaryota; kingdom Metazoa; phylum Chordata; class Actinopteri; order Beloniformes; family Adrianichthyidae; genus Oryzias; species Oryzias latipes. The sequence continues at coordinate 28,969,947 of NC_136257.1, read as the reverse complement.
CCAATCACTTTCATGTAGGACTGATTTGCCAATAAAGTACAATGTAAAACAGTTCAAATCTACCACAACAATGAACTTGTCCTGGTTAGAAAACTGTTTTTCCATCAGTGAGGATATTTATTATCTGCAAAAAGTGATGAACTTTGTTCAACTTGTAGTTGGCTGAACAAATAATCTTCAGGCCTATAACAGACAGTCCCAGCAACTGTCAAACTTGTTTTTCCAGTAAATAATTCTGTCTTCCAAGAAAGGGTTTGGTGACGTTCTTCTTCTGTCAAGGTGGCAAACACCACTGAGCCAAGAAATTGGCTTTAAATCAGTGGGATACTTTAAGCTCCGTCCACCTCTTAAAGACAGCTATGAGTATGCTTGTAGACTCTTGGGAGACAGATTGCTTCACTAACCTTCATCCCATCCTCATCGATCATCTTTTACAATGATGCTGAGGGCAACATCTGATGCTTTCTTTCTGCTTTTTTTCATGTCTCTGTGGCAGCTTTGGTTTAGCCATCCCAAGTGTTCTCTGCAGCTGTAATTGTTTGTTCCCGCCTCCATCTGCATGATTTGTCATAACTGTGTTGTATCAAGACATGCCTGTACAAGCAAACCGTGCAATGGAAAGACGTGGTTGAGATCTTTCCACATTCCAGTCAATACGCCAGTGCTCTCTATGAACATAAATCCTCCCTCCATTATCATTTTATGTAAACTGACAATTTGGAGTCAAACTGTTGCCCATCATTTTGAAATCCTTTTAATTGAATTTTTTTTCCAGCCTTTCTTATTTACTTTATGCTTATTCCCTTTGGTTTTGCCCAAGCTATTGCATCAAAAGGGATGAACTGACTCCACATTTCTTTGGCTTACCAACAGGAAAACATCTCTCAGGAACAGCTTTTGACGATAACTTCCCTTCCATTTGGTGATCTGTCTTAGCTGTCTTCAGAGATTTTACTCAGAGGATTAGGAGTTGCACAAGGAAAGCCAGAGGTTTAACAAAACCAGCTGTTATTTGTTCCTAGGGTGAGGAGCCCATAAACATGTGTCTGCTGTGAGTTTGCGGGCACGTCCTATTTTTACGTTTTACGGAATTGGGTTGCATTTGGGGTAAAGGTTGGGATTCGTCACGCTAAAGTAACAACAAAGCAATCTACTGTGTCAGAGGTGGAACCCAGCCCAACAAGGAGCAGACTGTGTCTAAGGAAAGTGTTTTTTTGTTGTTTTGTTTTGGAAACTTGTGCCCACGTAAGACCTCCACAGACACACAAAGGTTTATTGTTTTAAACCCAGACAATGAAGCTTTAACCCAAAGACAAAAAATTTAGTTCACAACCTCGTGCTGAACACATAATCTGTAATTGAGCACCTCGAAGAAATCACAAGTTACTCACTGCTGACGTGTGCGGATGATAAAAGCAGACTGGAGTGTAAACTGATCAGTGTAATCTTCAGCGGAGGATTTTATGCAGCTCCGACTGCGTTTGCAGACATACCGGACATTTCCTGTAACAGAGGGGTTGACGGCATGCTGCGAGCTGTTTTAAAGGTTCAGAGTGGATTGACAAAGCAGAAAATTGTGCCCCAGTTAGAAGAGATAGAGAAAAAAAGTGGCCTCTGATCTTCATCCAAAAAAAATGTCTCCACATTTTCAAGGAGCGGAAAAACATAAAAGCATAAAATACAGGAGCAGGAACTAAAAAAAAAAAAAAAAAAAAAAAAGAGCTAAAGAATTTAGGAAGGCAAAAAAATAAACCAGCATGTGAGAACAGAACAAGAGGAAGATTAGCAAAACTGAAAAAAATGAACTGCATTCACTGATTCTCATGTGTTAGCCAGGATTGATGGGGTCTGTGAACTCAGTGTCCTGGCTTCAGAACTATCCTGTCCAACAGGATGTTGTTTTACTGAGTAAATTCTCCAACTGTGGCTTAAGGTGAAAAGAAAAACAATTTCCAACTTGACTTTCTGGGCTTTAAAGGTCACAAATCCCCTCTGGCACACCTCTGGACTCAGATGTTCCTGTTTGTTACGCAAGCGGCATGCGGAAGGCACAGTCATCTGGGGAGAAATATTTCAGCTGCTGGAGTAACAAAACAGGCCAGAGAATGAGACTTTTAGGATTTGATGTAAAAATATAGAAAAAGTAACATTACAGACGAACAAAGTTTGAATTGAATGCCCAAATCTTTCTGCAGAATCCAAAGATTTTATTTTCTTCAGAACCTTGTTCAACAGACAAAAAGAAAAAACTTTAAATGTGAAGACATTTTGTGAATGAACTGTGAATTTGAAATGACTTGTCTTTTCATACTAATGTTAGAGGGACTCAAAAATGACCAAGAAACCAAACAAAGGGAAACATGATGTGAACATTATCGTTTGAATTTTAACAGATGCAAAAAATTATATATAAAACCCCACACAATCAAAACAAACCTTTCCATTAGAGCCCCAAAAGCTAGTAAAACAGAGGATCTGACAATGAGTGACTGAAACCACTGACTTAAATAAACTGAGGGACTAATTAAATGAATCAGAAACAGCTGAGGTGATTACAAACTGCAACCTGGTGTGAGAACAAACCTGTGGAAACAAGAAAAAAAGACAATGCACACGACGTAAAATAGGATTATAGCAAATGACTTAGAAAACACAAAACACATCAACAATTGGGTTTGTTTTTTAGATCATCTTTAGCCTCATAGCCAATAAAGTAGAATTCCCATTACTTTGCTGCATTTACTTTGTTAAAGATGCAGTTTATTTGGTTCTTATACTTCATATTTTAAATGCTTCACTTTCCTATTTAAACAATGAACAGAAAAACACTGTGATATATATATATCTATATATCTAGATCTATATCTATATATATGTCTATATATCTATATATCTATATCTATATATATATACATAGATATATATATATAGTGGTGGATTTACATAGGTTTACTTCCTCTCACTGCCGTTTGAGCAATAAATTAAAGTCCTTTTGACAAACTTATTAAATCGTCTCATTGTATCATGCTCTGTATGTATAAGAATTAATGTGACTATTTATGATTGAAAGTAACAATTGGATTACTTACATGTATGTGGATATATTCGTATATGTGCATGTATCTCCAATCAATTTTATTATCCTAAGTTTGATATATCTGTGTGTAGATATTTTTTATTTTTGGTCTTCTTTCATTTTTTTGTTTGTTTGCTTGTTTATAAGCCATTTTAAAATCTGTAGGTACACGGATCAATACATGAGCAACGCACAGAAGGGCATTGGTAGAGACTCCAGTGCCAAACACCAACTCCTGGTTGACAGAACAGTTGCTTAAGACTGCAGGTCACGACACACCAACCTGTGCACAGCCTGGATTGATTACAAGAAAGCCTATGACTCAATGCCACACATGGATCGACAAAACTTACCTTTAATGGTTCCAATGACGGTTTATTTGCACCAAGGGTGCAGTTTTTTAAGCCTATCCAAAGGCAGATTTTCTCTTTCCCGGCAGTCAAATCCAACCGTGTCTTTCTTAAAACCAGACAATCAGGATGAACAAACAAAACTTGACGGTACAAGATTATCCTAAAGCTAAGGATTGTCGCCTGTCAATCAAAATGTTTCTGTTACAACCGAATTTTAGATTCAAAGATATAAACAGCTGGACTTTAAAGGTCTATAACGTTTCTCTGACCAGCCAAATATCTTCTAACAGCTGATGGGTTAGTAAAAGTTATCTATGGCTACGTTCACACTGCAGGGCTTAATGCTCAATTCGGATTTTTTGAAAAAATCCGAATTGTTTGCTAGACCGTTCACATTTCCAAGTAAATCCGAACTTTTGTGATCTCCAGTGTGACCGTGACACGACCCAAACGAGACCCGCATGCGCAGAAGCCAGAAGAATACTCAACGGTGAACGACGTCACTCGTTTGCGGAGCCAACGTTAACAATGGATGTCAACAACAGTGTTGTCAAAAGCGGAGCTCTTTTTGTAATATTAAATTTATTTTCACAAAGGAGCAGCACAATTACAATCTTCTCATTTTAAGAAGGCATTGGAGTCGGGATCGTCTGTACCCACTGTAGTGGAAGAGGAATGTGTATGTGCTGGGGCCGCGCGCCCGCGTGTGTGCAAGCGCGTGCCGCGATAGAGAATAGGGGGGGGCAGTGTGGGCGCGCATTCATGTTGTGTGTTACGGATGACGGTAATAAAAGAAGGTTTCCCCCAGAATAAATGCTATGGACTCTTTATTAACCCGTTCTGGAGAATCTAAGGATCAGAACAGGGAGGAGGAGGAGGGGGATTGCCTGGGTCCCCCGCGCTTCTGAGCACGGTCAAAGGGGAGAAAGAAAAAAAAGTTATCGCGGTAAAGGTTCAACACCACGCTCTGCCATTTATCTGGAATTTTTTTCAAAAACCGCCCAGTTGCGATCAGAGCCCTGGAGTTTGGCCTGAAAAGAGCGATCAGCCCAAATATTAATCCAATCGGTGACCTCTCTTCCCTTCTACTGACTGATCTCAGCAGCATCGTCCACCATGGTTGATGTTTACGTTCTCGTTCCCGCCTACTTCAACGCAAAATGATGACGTTTGTTGCGTGTCGATGACGTACAGTTCGGAATCAAGTCGCCTGGCCGGTCAGACGGCGGTCGCAATTGAAAAGATCGGCTACAATTCGGAATCAGGCCGGCAAACCCACGGGGCCTGGGTCGCATTTGAAAAGATCGGATCTGTGTCATTCAGACTGTCATGAAAAGATCGGAATTGGGCCGCTTAGGGGCAAAAAATTCGGAATTGGGTCGTTTCAGCCTGCAGTGTGAACGTAGCCAATGTGTCTCAGACATACGTGTGTGTTTGGGGGGGAGGGACTAAATGTCACAAACGTCAACAATCCAGTGTTTTTATGACGGCCGTTTAATGTCATTTTACTCGGTGGGGGTCCTAGTGTGGCTCAGAGGTGGGGGCACTTGTTAATTGTTTATTGCTGGTGTAAAGTGGGTGGGAATGGGACCTCGGTCTCCTGAGCGAAGATGTTAAAACAGGAGACAGGAAGCGTTTCAGACCCCCACCTCTGATGAAAGAAGGTTTGTCCATTTTGAAATAAAGACTTCTTAACCCTTCTGTCAAACCATCTGTCCTGTGACCGTGACTATTGTCCTCAAAGGAGCCCCCCACCGTCCCTCAAGCCTGCTGTGATGTTGTGATGCTTCTGTGCTGTGCCATCCATTTGTGGAGGAGTGGTTTAGATTGACATTTAATTATTTCATTTTCCCCCACACCCACTAAGCAGGTAGGACATAACCTGAATCTTCAGTTACAATTCCCAGAACTGAGGAAGCTAAATGAATGGGAAGCAAGTTATCCTCTAGATCCACTTTTAGAGTCTTTAAACAAAAGAATCCGGTGAAACATCTAACCGTCATTACATGAGAAGCTTTTCAGACAAAGAAATCCACATGGAGATTGTCTTGAGCATAAAATCTATTGATAGAGGGGGAAAAACTCTTCAATATCAGACCCTGCAGTAAAATTACACTATTTGAAAAGGAACTGACAGAGGTCAAAGTGTGGCTCTGACCAAAGTCACCAAGTCAACTCGGGCACAACTGTTTTCCAAGGATGGTGAAGATCCAGCTGCAGGTCAAATAAACACAAAGATCATGGCGGTAATTAGTGCTCAGTCTCACCATATCTGTAACTTATTCTATGCAATAGTTAAAGACCTAACTACAAGGAAAATTGTGTGTTTGGAGTTTGTATAATGTTCCTTTGGCAATTTTTGACGATGTAGAACATATGTAAAGAAAATTAAGCTTAAAATTACATTTCCAAGTAGTTTTTTATTCAAATTGTTGTGAATATGGAGTAGACGACAAAATTGAGGTCGGAAGAGATCGCAGTTGTGGCTTAGAAAATACAGTGGGTGGGCCACAAACTCCTTGCTCTGCTCCATTCTGATGCATCCACTAGTAGACAAATAGATTCATGGACGGCTTTGTTTTCCTCGTCTGAGCTGGTATTTGGCTCAAAACTGTACGGCTGGATAGTTTAGATGTTGCTCAGGTTGGGGGTGTGAGGGGCTGTGAGCTACCGGGAGAGCGTGTAAACAGAGAGCTTTCAACAATGGGGAGGGGAAGGGGGGACGGGGTTGCTCTGTAATTCAAATACAACTTTATTTGAATAGCACTTTTCCTACAAAGAACTTTGCTACAAAGAATTTCAAAGTGCTTCCCATAGTAAAATAGATCATAGTAAGATAAAAAAAATAGTAGTCAAAATAGCAAATACAATAAAAATAAATAAATAATACTACCGGTAATAATAAAAAACAAAATAAAACACATAAAAACCCGCCCATAACTCGGAGGTGATTTGATTTTCTAATGCTCTTGCAGAAACTATACCCTGGAAAACAACACTGATTTTTCTCATTTTTGCTGAAAGTGGCATAATCAAAATTAAAAGACCACTGGGAACGCTTTTAAAATAACTCAAAATATGATTGGAGTGGGACTTTAATCAAGTATAAAAATGCTTTAGCACAGTGCTGATGACCCCTCTGACTTCTCGCTTCAAAAGAACGCATCATAGATCAGAATAACTGCATGATTCTGTCTGATCCTCGGTCAAAGTCTCTGTAATCGCCTCGCACTACAAGTTCCCTCCATCACTGCAACACCATGACATCTGGGCACATTCTTCAGGGGTTTTTACGAGCTCCCTGAGAGTTTCCGCACACAGTTTGGGGCATTTTACACGTGTTTGTTCTGCTTAAGTCCTGCGTAAAGTAAACCTGCGCCTTCTTTCTACATTCTCTGACACTGTGGTCAGCCTTTTTTTTCCCACAAACACAGTTGTTTTCCTGTGTGCCATCTGTCTACACACAAACTGTCACTAAACTTCCTGCCTCCAACACACTTTTTCAACCAGCCTATGCCGCTGACGACCAAGTTCAGACACTTTCATTTGTAAGCCTGAGAAGTAACTCCTGACATCACCAGGAAGAGGAAAAAGGTAAACTGATCAGGTTTTCCCCTTCCCTCTTTGGTAAAACGCGACAGACTGACCTGATAGAAACCCTCAATAAATGACGGCTAGAATCCCCACCTAAAACCAGCTAATCTGACCATCTAACGCAAAGACGGAAGGGAAGATGATCGACCTTTATTTAAAAATCCATAATTAATCTTAAAAATGTAAGGATACTTCAAAGAAGAACAGGTGTCACCTTTTCTGCGTCTCACATAAAATTATTTTTGCCTTCCCTGTGCGGATGAATGGCAGTCTGCTTAGAAATGTCAATAAATACTTCAAAAATCCAAAACACACAGAGTCAGTTCAGTTTATACAGTAAATGGTCTGTTTACTGTGGAGAGCTGAACCTCCCAAAGTAAACATGACTTTAAATTTTAGGACAGACTGGTACATTTGTGCACTGAGAGGCATCCATGAGGGTGTCACATGCCAATATGTCAACCAGGTAATTCAAAACTTAGCTGTAGATGAAAGAAAACTTTCTTTTTCACGTGTTTTTAATTTCTCCCTTTGATTCCTGTCGTTTCTTCACTGGATCTGGACTCCATTTACTTTATTATACAATAATGATTTCCTCTTGTATTTTTGTGGGGGTTGTCTTTCTTTTTCAAATGGAAAGTTTTTGCGGATTTGGACTTAAACGAGACACAAACACTGTGGGGATTAATGAGAAAAACTTGAAGGTTTACAGTAACATAAAAAATATGGTCAAAAACACACTGTTGTCATTAATATGAGCAGCAAGGCCGAGCAGTTTCCAAGTTTCTCGTGCAGACCTTCCAGAAACCATTCAGAAGCAACAACTCGACTCTTTGATGGCGGCGAGCAAAGTTCTGCAGCTTCTCGTGAAAAACGTGGCTTTCTTTGAAGAGATCTCGTCCCAAATAATTGAAGTTATTTCTCTCAGAAATATCCGACCACATAATACAGATGATCAACAAGAATCAATGTGTTTGTCAAAAACTAATGGACAACTTGTGCACAGAAAAAAAAAGGATCCCTTGTTTTTTAGGCCTTCATGTGTCCGGACCACCCCAATGGTTCAGTTCTGCGAAAAAGAAGTTCCTACGAAAACCCAGTTTGTTTCAGAACATGAGGACTACTTTTTTTTATTTAACCAGTTCCCATTTGGTTTGTTTATTTGGTCACATTTTCTAATTTTCTAATTACTTGTATTGTTTATGCCTTTACTTACAATTCATGTCAAATAGGAGGGAAAAAAGCTGCTTTCCATTGGTGCTGTTAGGAGCTGAAGGTGCTTTTTAAAAATCTTTTTATCTTTCTGATTAAATGTTTTTCACATTGAAATCTTCTTCAATAGCGTCTGATGTGACTGCATCGCATGGCCAAAGTAGACAAAAGTGAACGCAGACCAAACTAAATTAACATGTAAACATTTGTGGCATTTTCTAGTATGCAGGCACCCTATGTGATGTATTTCAAAAGGGAAAACAAAAACCAGCTCTAAGGCTCAATTCCAAACAAGCGCTTTAATAAAGCGGATGAGGAAACATCTCACGTTTTTACCAATATTACTGCATATTTATCCCAAACAGCCACAGTCTTTTGGCATATTAGGCAGACACAGCTGATTCACATTTTATTGAAACTTTATGCCCATTTCCACTTGTCCTGGAAGCGGTGGCCCTCATTGTAACTTTTATTTATTTAGAGTCAACATTTTAGAAATGAGCTGGAACGTGTCACAGACGGTTTACTTCAGCCTAAAGCGTAATTCAGCCAACCACAAACAACGATCACATATCACAAAAAACCCCAAACAAAAGATGTCCACTTTTTTTAAAAATTATTTTTTAATACTTTAAATTTCAATAAACATTTTTTGATTTCTGTGAAGGCAGCACGAATAGACCTCTGCTGCCCCCTTCTGGACACTTTTTAAAACAATATCTGTGAAACCTAGGAAAAGGAGAAGGATCATTACCCACAAAATCTGAGGATTACAGTTTTTGGTTTTGTAGCTTTATGATAAAAAAAACACCATTATTGTCTACCTATCGCAAATCATAAAAACAAAATTCAAGTATAAATCCAAGGAACCTTTTCAGTTATTACCTGGCTGCTGTGAGATTTCAACTCTTCTAGGATTTTGGGCACTTATGGAAACTGGCAGCTCAGAATCAACAACTTTAATATGTCGCCAGTGAATCACGCCATCAAAACAAGTATTCATTCATTCCAAAAACATTGCATTTTTCTGTTCTGTTTCTGCTGTCAAAGACCCAAAGCACCTGAAAGAAAACTCTAAAAAACACGACGGGGTAAGTAATTAAAAAAAAGGAAAGATTAAATATCTGCTCTTCATAAAAGTAAACATTTTTTGCCATGCCAACTGTGGGGTAAAGGGAGACAAACTTTTGAGATTCCTTTTTTTCATTTTTTTCAAAATGTGCTCGAGCGGTTGACGAATTGAAAAGCTGGAGCTGGCAGAGCAGCATTTTGCTGAACCTGAAGGTGAGACCATCATGTTTTCTAAAGAAAGCCTGTGTCATTCTTGTGGCTGAATGTTGCGCTGCTCTTCTGCAGACAGGAAGGAGGGTGTTTTTTGCGGCTTCACTAAAGATCATTTTTCTTGCGTTTCTCAGGAGATTTTGGTTACACGTCTTTCAACATTTATAAACCAATTTCTGTGACTGTTTTCTATACACTCGCCTTTTTTTTTTTTTTTTAATTTGTATTGCCTCAAACTTGGTGCCCGAGTTGTAAAAAGTGCAGATTTTGCAAACGTCTGTCCACGTATTGTGGAAAGCATGTGCTGAGACTCTAGTAGCATTCTTAGTAATGAAAGACAAAGGAACTTTATTGTGCAGAAAGCTTTGCAGCATAGACTTTTAAATGGTAACATCACATGCAATCAACCACGAGGCCATGGAACTTAATTTAAACCTAAGACAGAGGGCAGAGGCTGAACATTATACTTGTTTTTTTCTGTCAAAATTCTGCGTTTTCGTGTTCTAGTATGCAGATTTTGGAGTAAACCCACTGTAATAAATAGGGGTGAAGGAAAAAATCAATTTGATGATATATCGCGATATGTAATTTGGTGATATTTGTATCGATGTATATGCGTCCTTTAACATCTGAGTCTTGTTTTTCCACTTAAACCCTCGACTGCTAGATGGCAGCTGAGAACTTTGAGTCTCTTTAAAAAGCTCAAAACTACAACACAAAACTAAGTCGAGATCTCAGAGATGCAGGTTGTTTTGTTGTGATGAGACAAGCACTAGTACCGAACTGAAACTCTGTGCCATGTTGCTGCCAGTCTTATATAAAATCCCGGATTGCGGTGCTTTGTGTTCCACTAAAATATCGCGATAGGTACGTATCGTATCGCCAGACTCTTTTTGGTACACACCCCTAGTAATGAAGGAAAGGTCTGATCAAAACGCGCTAAAGGAAACACTTTAGGATTAAAACCCCTTGTGTACAAATGTTTAGTGTCAGTAGAAGAGGTCCAACATTCATAAAAGTTTCAGATCAGAATGAAAGAAAGGATTTGGTTAAAATTTGAATGTTTAAAAAAAAAAGAGTTCTGGCAGTTATTTGATTTAAATGCAGTGTTTTATATCAACTCTACATTAATAGTAGTAGTTAAAATTGACATAAAATCTAAAATTTCATTACGTTTCAACTGATGATTTATGTATTAAATGTTTCACAATATTCCTGGATTGTGTGTGAAATTTCGTTATTACTGCAAAAATATAAATGTTTTTCAAGCATTAGGTCCTGTAGTCATCCCATAATAGTTTTAAAATTTCCTTTGGTACTTTTTGATATCCCCAGGTTGTTTCAGTTTGATTTGTAACTTTTTTATTTTATTTTGGGACCCATAAGAGAGTTTGGCCCTGGTCATTTTTTTGACAGTTTCTCCTGCTGTGATGTCATCTTTATTTTTTTGGGGTGGGCCCAGGAGGAAGGTTCCCTAACCCCACAATTAATTTTCACCAGGTACTGGGTGCGTGTACATTTTTGTGAGTTTTTAAGTATGTAGCAGGGTGACGTTTTTGCTCAAAGGTGCAATAAAAAAAAAGAAGAATTACAAAAACAATCTGGTCCTTGAGTCCAGGATTGCTGCTGGACAATTAAAGCGAAGTGAGTTGGATGCAAGACATTTATTGTGAATGTGGTTAATGTCTGAAATGTTGTTTCTCATCTGACGCTTGTCATGTCTGATGCACTTTGAGCCCTTTAAGGTCTAGGAATTGGTCCTATTGTCTAATTTCAGTAGCCTCAGCAGTATTGCTCTGCAAGTGCAGCTCTTGTAACATTAAAAGAAAAGCACCTATTTGGAGTATTCGGTCTTTGTAGATCCATTATGAGATTATTTTGTGGTTTTCCTGCTTACTTGTCTCACAGTGTGCTGACAACATCACAGCGACTGTGAGCACGGCTGATGATAGGGCTGTTCTTTAAGTTCTTCAAGTCAATGCTGAGAGGATGAGGCTTTATCTTTACATTCTAAGTCTGCTTTATCTGTTGATGCTGAGCAGCCAAGACATGGGGGACAAAGCGGTATGCAACTATTGTTTTTTATGTATATATATTTATGTTTTCATGAGAACATATTTTGGTTCTGTGCGAAGAAAGTTAAAGGGTTTAGAAGTCGAGTTTTTTTCGAACTTTTAAAAAAATGTTTGCTCTGAAAAAAGTTAATAGAACCCAGAAGAGCAGTAAAATGTTGTGAAACTGCAGTTATCTTGCAAAATACATCAAATTAGCCTAATATGTGTCTTAATAGTGATTGTACATGTTTTTTGGCTACGATCAGTGACTGAAAACTTGTGATGTAACTTTTCTTGTGTGAAATGTGGCAGAAAGTGAAAATGTTTCAGTAGTTCCAAGTCTAAATGTAGAAGAAGAAGCTTAAAACATTGTAGCATTAAAAACATGTCTAACCTCAACACCTCTGTTTTTCTTTAGACCCAGTTGACCTTGGAAGAAGCTGAGAGCAATTTTGATTTGACGTTGTTCAACGATTCTTACAATTTTACGTATAGTGATGAGACGGTCACAGATGACTCCTTGCCATGCAATGTAACTGTGCCTGGATTTAATTCCGTCGCCCTGATGGTCGTCTACATCTTGGTGTCTCTGTTCAGTTTGATTGGCAACAGCTTGGTGGTGTTTGTGGTCTGCACTATGAAGAAGGGCAGAGGCAGCACAGACATCTACTTGATGCATTTGGCGATAGCTGACTTGCTCTTCTGCATCACGCTGCCGTTCTGGGGCACCTACGTTCACTTCGGCTGGAGTTACGGCAACTTTCTGTGCAAAGTCCTGTCCGGCTTCCAGGAAGCATCGGTTTACAGCGGAGTCTTCCTGCTGGCGTGCATCAGCGTGGACCGTTTCTTTGCCGTTGTGAGGGCCACACGCGTGCTGTCTTCGAATCACCACCTGGTGAAAGTGGTCTGCAGTGTGGTGTGGCTGATGGCCGGATTGTTGTCTCTTCCCGTTGTTATCAAGAGGGAGAGCATGTTCGCCGAAGAACTCAACCAGTCCATCTGCTATGAAAACGTCACTGGAGATAGCAGTGACCTCTGGCAATTCAGTTTACGCATTCTGCGTCACACGTTGGGCTTTTTCCTGCCCCTGGTCGTCATGACCTTCTGCTACGGCAGGACGGGCGTGACGCTCCTCCAGATACGCAACCAGCAAAAGCACAAGGCCATGCGGGTGATCATGGCGGTGGTGCTAGGATTCGTTCTCTGCTGGCTGCCTTACAACGTCGCCGTCCTGACCGACACGCTCATCCGAGCCGAATCCCTGAAGGTGACCTCGTGTGACACCCGCTACAGAGTGGAGGTGACGCTGAACGTCACGCAGGTTTTGGCCTACATGCACTGCGCGATCAATCCGGTGCTGTACGCCTTCATCGGCCAGAAGTTCAGAAACCAGCTGCTGCTTTCCCTCTATAAACACGGTGTGATCAGCAAGAGGATCCAGATGGCCTACAGAAAGGGCTCTGCCCACAGCTGGGGCAGCATCAGATCCAAAAACACCTCAGTGACCATGTAGATCTGTCCTCATGAGGGAAATGTTTTCCCTGGGAAACCTGAAATCCAACTCTCACGAAGATCTAAAGTGTCCTCGTAATTTCCAAAGTTCTCACCTCATAGAACAAATAACATGAAGCAACGTTGAAAACTACGTTTCCCTCAATGCCTTGAGAGAGTCCACAAAGAACAACACATGCTTTTAAAGTCATGCAGGCTTACAAAACTGCTGTTTTGGCTTAGTGAGTTCTTCTTTTGCCTTTCTCTGGAAACCAGAAAACAGTAGATAGTTTCCACTGATGGTGATTTAGCAGCTTGTACTTTTTTTTATAAAGACTCACTCCGATGAATATCATGGTTTTAGGCATTTTTAACAAGTTCTTGTTGCATTTTTTCTGATGTTGGAGAACATCTATTAAAAACATTAAGCTTTAAAATACACTGTTGTGAATCAGGAGCAGATGAGAAAAAGATCATAGTTGTCCCGTAGAAAAGACGCTGGACGGGTCACAAGCTCCCTGCTCCAAGCTCTTATGGGGAAGAGGGGGTGGGGTTGCTCCACATGAACAGTCACAACTCTGAGGCAAATTTCTCAAGAACTACTGCCGCTCTGCAGAAACGGTTCCAGAAAATAACACAGGTTTTCTGATATCAGGCTAAAAACGGCAAAGGGATCATGAAAAACCACTGGGAACGCTTTGGAAAATAGATTAAAACATGATCGAAACGGGACTTTAGATTTGGTCATTTGGTACATTTTCTTCTGTTTGACATTAAGTTTACCTTGCAGTCAGTTGTAACTATTTGCATGTAAAAGTTTGCATGTTTTTGATGGATGCTTTGTTTCAAATACAAATAAATGCTTCTTGAGTTTCAATGTGTGCCTTAAAAAGTTTTGAATTTTCCATTTTGGCCTAGGATGTTGTTCAGGTCCAACAGCTTCACAGCTGTGTCTTCTTTTGGTTCTGCACTCCTTCACCTCACTTTTTTATCCACCTTGATGGTTTGAAACCTAATAAAAACCCAGAACAAATGAGTTTGTGTCAGAGGGGTAAGAAAAAATAAAAATAGATCATTTAGTCTAGTTGAACATTGAAATGTAAAAAGATTGCATTAATTAGAGGTGGGAAAGCATCATTAAGTATTGAATGTGACCTTTTCAAGGTCACAAAATGCCGTTTATCATTGCTGCCAACTATGAGTGTAAATCTTTGCTGCAGAAGCTGGGATCTTTTACGCTTGAAAGGTGTGCACTTCTGTTTTTCTTGCCTTTTTTTTTATTTTCAGGTTGAAGTGGAAAATGTGTTTTTACCTCCCATCACAGATCATATCTTTTCACACAGGAAGATGTGGTGAAATCGAGTTTCTGTTTTAGAAGAAAGTCTCAAATGTTACTGGAGATTAAATTTCATTGATACACCAACGAAAGTAGTATACTGTTGTAATCTGTGCTTAATCTGAAAAATAAGGGTTTTTTTTTCTTGCAGTTACTTTGTTTTTAATGAAAAATAAATAACAGTTAATAAATATATTTTTCAAATAAAATGTGTTTGTTTGACTTTTTTTTTAAATAATCTATGATGATGAATAAAATGTGTCAGTTATTAGCAGAACCAAAAACTGCATCAGGAAAACAAAAAAACAAAAAATAAACTGCATCATAACACTGTTACTTTACTGTAGATTCTATCTGTTCTGTTGTACTATTAATAGTTGAGAGTTTCAGAGACAAGGTGCGATTCTTTTATCTAATTAGAATTGTGCAGAAAGGGTCAGTTTAAGCATTAATTTATGACTGTGTATACAAATCTAAAACATTTTTGTTTCATAATTTCTAGGTTTTTTGTAAAAAAGAGCTTCTTCTAAATTCAAAATGAGTGTAATTTTAGCTTTAAATCAAAATTTAAGACAGAAACACTGCAAAAACATATTTATTGTGCATTAAATTCAACTCATTTAAGAATAAAAAAGCATCAAAAGATAACTAAGTCTGAAAATACATTGAACTACTTTGAAACTACTTTTGGCCAGGTTCCTGTTTTTCTTTGTGGTGTGTTTGAAGGATTGATAACCATCAGAAAGAGTAGACTCGCATGTTTTTCTGAAACCTTGCCCTCAAGAAATTAATAGTTCACAGTTTGAAGTCTGTGTTCTGAAACTAACAGGTATTAGATTACAAAGAAATGTAAAAAAAATCTATTTTTGTATATTAAAAACATTAACTACTGAGGCAAGTTCAACTTAAAATGCTGAGCTGACTTTCTGAAAAGTCAAAAACAAGAATAGCTCCAGACGCCATTTTCCCACCTGATAACAAAAACAGGAAAAACCTCCTGAGGAAATGGAGATGTAAAGAATTTATACTCTTTCCTTCACACCCCAACATTACACTTTGGTTTATTCTATACAGTTTCATAAGTATTTCCAAATTAAAACAGTAACGATTTGAAGTGAACACAGTTTTTCTGGTAAATATTTTTAACCTTTCCTGCACAACTATCAGATTCTGTCAAAAGGCCGTGTAACACAGCGACTACGCATTTTCCACGGATGAAATTGTGTTTTTTCTGCTACATTCGTGGTAATTCATAAGTGTCTCTTGCATTCATCGATCTTCACAGATGTCTGTCAAGGGTTTTGGCCGACGGGTCTTTACGTGAATTTGGGTTATGCGTACTGTACGAAGTTTACACACAATTATTACGTAAATCTTGCGCAATTGTATTGTAATTTTGGTGAGATGCTGCTGCGGCCGTGTAAGGCCTTCCCAGGTTCGGATGGTTAAGGACATCAAAAACCAGATGTGCAAATGGGAAAAAGGAAAAATCTCACAAGTTTGCACGACGTTTCAAAGCTTTTGTAAAACAGAGAGCCAGGGGCGTCTGCATAAAGACGTGCTTCGCTTCTGCGCTGATCTGCTCCGCTCTTAGTCCCCCCTAACAACAAACCCAACGTGTGTAAATCAAGTGATGGCATACAATGGCCCTGACTCCATCCTTACAAGCACAAAGATAAGAGACCAGCCATTCCTGGTAAGAATGACAGGTATGACCTCACAGATAAAAAACAGATACAGGTTTCAGATCTTACTTCACACAATATGCATGTATATAAGGAACCAAGTAAATGCATAAGGGGGGTCTAAGGGCAGGGATGCCAGTATAGCTTAGTCAGTTTGTTGGTTTCCTATTGAACTCTATGTATTCATGATCCTTTTGAGTTCATGTTTCACTTTTTCAATTACCAATAGGAAGCCCATTGAGACGACTGTTGTTGTGAATGTGGGCTATACAAATAAAATTGAATTATCAAAAGGTATAATAAAATGCCTGATAATAAAATATGTAGTCATGCTACAATGCATACGCAAATTCATGGCTTTCCACTCATGTCTAATGGATCTTTTACGCATGTACCACCGATGTATAACTTTGATATCACAGATACGCCGCACATATCATCTTCAAATGATATGATTGACGAAACAAGCACCAATGAATTTCATATAAACAGATCAATAATCACGCACAGTTCATGTTCTAAGTAGATTTACGTGTTCTTTGTGTGGTTTATCCTCTTTCTTCCGGTCTTTTAACATGGTTCATTTGTGATACATCTGTAAAAATATTCACGTAAAGATCACACATTTTCCCACTTATGTGAAAATTGACCATATTCACGTATGGACAATGTTCATGCGTGCAGTTTGGGCAAAATGTATGTAGTGGCGGTGTGACACGGCCTTAAGGAGTCGATGTTCCTCAGATTATTCTCCTGAATTGCAATTGCAAAAGACAAATCTTTATACTGTTTGGTCTCACTCTTTTTGAGCTTTTGTTAAAGCACCCCTATTCCCTCCCCATTGCTGAGAGCTCTCTGTTTACACATTTTCTGGCTAGCTTACAGCCTCTCAAACCCCCAAACGTACATTAGCGGTGCAATAAATACGGGAAGAAATATTGGAGCTATCTGGTCGTACAGTTTTTATGATACTTACTTCAAATTTGGCACCAAAAGATCACTTTTAAAAGGAGTTTATTTAAAATCTTCATTTGCTCATTAAATGGAAAAAACTAGTAAAAATGATCAAAATCAATAAATATTGGAAAAGGCCACAACTTTATTAAATATATTGTTCTTGTTTTTTTTTCTACTCCATGCAATGTTTGTTTTTGACAAAGTTACCTTTGAGTGATAATTCCTCACCAGTAGAATTCATTTAGAATCTTAACATTTATTCATAATAATACATAGCTATAAATAAATAAAAACTCTAAATTCGAGGGTTGGGCTTTAAGGGCGTGGGCGGAGACAAGCCCGTGTGTTGTTTTACGCTGCGTAACCATGGTAACGCATTTTGCATTACGCCGTCAATAGCTGTAAAGTGGCGCCATATACGTTCGAAATCACGGAACCGGAGGGACGTTTTTCATCACCACTGAGGTAACCTTGATGTCTTAAAGGTAATACGACTGAAATGACGTTTAGAGCCTTTGCAGCTGAGCAGGTTTCGCGGTCAAAGGTCCGGAAAATGCTGTGAGTTCAGACCGGAAAATGTTAGGGCCACTTTTCTTTAAAAAATAAAACCATGAAAATATTTTCTTTTGTTTTTCATTATTAAAAAAAATGTAATTTCAACTTCATGTGGATACTGTTGTCTTTTCGGTATCTTGATCACATTGGTGTTCCTAACATTTAGCATTGTTTTATCACCTTTCCAAAATTTTAAGCAGGTTTCTCAAGACTTCCTTCTTACCTCAGCAGCCTAGGAGGAAAATGAAAAGAAACTGAAGAGGTTTTATTTTGTATTTTTATTATTTAGTCTCGAAATAGTGTTAATGTTAGTGTTTCCAAACCAAAACAAAAAACTCAAGCCTTTAAAAGCTTCAACTTTGAAAGAGACTTCGTCAAATCCGGAAGTCTCCTCTGAGGAACATTGCTAGCTTACCTGCTATTTTTTTAGCAACATTTTACAGCGAATCGTTTTGTTTTTTCCCTTAACTGATTATTATTGTATTTCGGTTGCAGCTTATATAAACATGGATGATCTTTTACTGAAACGTTAAAAAATTAAAAAGCCTTTATTTTTTTTTCGTGACTAATTGCTAAGCTGCTGTGTTAGCTAACGTTTGAAAGAAAGCGTTTAACCACCATGGCTCTGTGTTTGTGGTTCTAGTTCGGTTTCTGTTTGCGTCCAGCTGGTTCCGAAAAAAGGTCAAGATGTCGAGCGATCTCGCAGGTGTGTGGGAGGTGGCGCTGAGCGACGGAGTCCACAGAATAGAGTTCGAACACGGGACAACCACGGGGAAAAGGGTCATCTACGTTGATGGGAAGGTAGGGGTTTTATTCTGTTTGCCTGGGGGGAAATGGTTTAAAAAGCAAGTGTCATTAGTAGTTACCTTCTAACCTTAATTTAGGAGGTTCTTAGACGGGATTGGATGTTCAAACTCGTGGGGAAGGAGACATTCAACGTGGGCCAGTCGGACACCAAAGCGACCATCAACATTGATGCCGTCAGCGGCTTTGCTTATGAATACACCCTGGAGATCAATGGAAAAAGCTTGAAGCAGTACATGGAGAACAGGTCAAAGGTCACCAGCACCTGGCTGCTCAACCTGGATGGCTCTGACTGCAGGATAGTCCTTGGTGAGCTCCTCCATACTTGATTCTTCACTGTGTTTAAATCAGATCATCGTTATTGTCTTACAGAGCAGCTCTGCCTCTCATATTATGTCTGAGATGAGGCTAAGCTCTTAAACTGCTTTCAACCTAACGCCACCTTCAGCCACCTCACTTATCTGGGTCACCCGATCCTGCTTATAATTGGCACTGATAGCCACTAATCCCCTTACAGAATCTACTCAATAATGCACATGTTTCTAGTGTGAATGTCATCATGCTCTGTTGATGGTAGAACGGGTTTTTGTCAATGAAGGAACATGCTACCACAGAACCCACATTTAGGTCACCGTGTGACTGTGATCTGTTTGCTGTGCGGCTTTATAAACCGATAACTCTGCGGCTGGTTCCTCACATTTGTGATAAAAGCTGAAAATAGAAGAGCCTAATGTATAATTGGGCTAAAACCCATGAAAGTTTTTGCTTTCCTGTTTAATTTTTTATTTATTTCTGACATTTGTTTGTAAATGGACATAAATGTAGTTTATTTAAACCTGTCTTTTCTGACATTTTGCCAATTAAAACTCATCAACATCTGTCAACAGCTGGAAACTCCACACTCGGATTATGACAGCTGTTTGTTGTTTACGCCTGCTTTTGCTTATTTTAGAGAAGGACACGATGGATGTGTGGTGTAACGGAGAAAAAATGGAGACTGCAGTAAGTATAAAAGCAGCAGCTTTGCATTGATTAATAATTTATTTTATTCCAATGCAAATGATTAATACGTCTTCTTTGGGTTTTGATATTTCCTTCTGTTAAGAACAAACAAAGTTCATGTTCCTTATGACTTTATCTGCAGAATTTTTGGAGAAAAAAATGAATAGTTGAGATAATATAGTTTTTCTAAAGTTGAGGAGGACTTTCTGTTGTGTTTTCATAGGAAAAGTGTTATATAAATAAAGTTTGATTTGATTTGAAGAAAAAAAAAAACGGACTTTTCTCTCTGTTGCCCGCAGGGGGAATTTGTGGACGACGGCACAGAGACGCATTTCACTCTGGGAGAGCACACCTGCTGTGTGAAGGCTGTAAGCAGCGGGAAGCGGCGGGACGGGATCATCCACACCCTGCTAGTGGACGGCACAGAGATCGCAGAGTGCATGGAGTGACTGCGCATCCCGGTCTGGTCACAGTTCAGGACCGTTTCTGCGAAACAGCAATAGTGCCGACTAGAAAAGGGATTCCTTGAGAACTCTTTTTGCCCACTGAATGTTCTGAAAGTCCTTCTGCGTGGGTCTTTAATCACCATAAAGTAGGTGTCTTAATAGAACTGGTCGTACTGAAAGAAAGCAGCCACTTTAGAAATGTCAACCACTGAATAACACGGTCATATCTTCAGAGGTGCAACCGAAACGTGGGCTCTAGATTCGTGAAAACACTTTATTCCATTCCTTTTATCGGCCCTACATCTACAGCTGGGACTTTACCACATGGAAATAAAAGTCAGGTGTGATTATGAATGGAATCCGAGGTCCCAGTCACCTTAACTCTTAAGCTTTTGTTATCGTCCCATGTTGTGTTGTAAAGCTTTATTCACCGGGACTCAGAAAGAGTCCTTGAATGTAGCAGCACCAGAGTGGCCTGATGTCCTTACGGTAAAAACTCTTCGTCGGACCAGCTGGAGCGGTCGGGGTGAAACTGTGAGAGGCCACTCAGAAACTGCTGTGTTGCATCTAAGCGGCCATTTTTCTGCCACTTTTGCAGACAATCATCCAGATATGTTACTGTTGTAATACTGCTTTCCGTAGGCCATGTTCAAGCTTCCCGTTAGCTCAGTTGTGCGCATTTTCATGTAAATAGTAGTTCTGATTTTTTTTAATATAGGAATTTTTTAGCGCCATTGTTGGAAATGTTGTCTTGTGCGCTGAAAAGATCTTAACTTATTTGTCAAACTCTAATTAAAATGTAGTGAAAGGATCCCATTTTGATTCTTTTTCACGTGTCTGGTCATAAAAAAAAAAGTAATGTCGTCCTCTGAGATTCATGAAAAGCATTTAAAAGCAAAAGAAACACTTCAGTTGATATAAATACCTGGATGGTATTGAGCTTTAAGGAAGGTAATAACAGAAGAGGCTTTTCTTTTAAACATTCTGCTTTAATTGTTTTTTAACCTA
This sequence comes from Oryzias latipes, assembly GCF_053564925.1. Taxonomy (NCBI): domain Eukaryota; kingdom Metazoa; phylum Chordata; class Actinopteri; order Beloniformes; family Adrianichthyidae; genus Oryzias; species Oryzias latipes. The sequence continues at coordinate 28,949,093 of NC_136257.1, read as the reverse complement.
TAATTTATAACCAATATGTAGATTTCTCTTTACACTAAATGAGACACTGCCTGTGGCTACATTAGTAAATCCCACCCTTTAATCTTCATTCTTGGTTTAACAAAACAGCCCCAAAATGAAAACAACCCAAATATAAATCCATATTTTGGTATTTAGATGCTTATGTTAAACATTGTATGATCATATGCTCTTCCAACATGTCAGTTTACAGAAAAATCACTGATAAATCACTGCTGCTGGGATTATTTACCTGCAGTTTCAACATCGATATAGGATCTTTATTCCTTCATCTTCTCTGGCAGGTGATGATGAACCTGGGCAGGGCCTGATAACCACTGAAAATGACAGAGGTACCATATCCTCCGCTCACGCTGTCGAACAATTTGTCTGGATCTTTCCCCACAGGCGGAGGCAGAATCAGGCCCCGCTCCCCCTTTGTGGACTTTCCTGTCAGCACCTCCGCCTCCACAAAGTACACAAACTCTTCTTCCTTTTTTCTCCTCCACACTTTCAGGGCCTCTTTTATACTGTCAGTAAAGTAGATGCCCTCTCCATACAAAGGGTCTGCAAACAGAAAAACAGGGTTGTTTGTCTTTACCTCTCATATGATGCACATGGTCCACGGATCGATGCATGGAAAAAAAAACGCCAACTAACATTGTGGCGATACGACACAGTCCAATTCTTCTACCTACATGTTGTTTCTGGTTAAAAAAAGGTATTTTTATTTTATTCAGGCATTATATGAAGAGCTGAGAATAAAGAGTTCTGTAACGCCTGTGTCTCACCCTTACGTGTTCACCCGTCACTCGAAACATACCGGTAGAAAAAAATGTGCATTAACATTTTCTTTCTGGTTCATCTATGAACTTGACAGATTACTGTGAGTGGGCCGCCTGCGTGCCCCGTACAGTTTTGTCCATTTTTAGCCCGTATTCACCCGGAAGGTCAGTTGGGACTGAAGCTCAACAAACATCCGTCGCTGTGGTTTTACCTTCAGATCTGATTCAGTAGAAACAAGCTTCTGGTTGCTTTCATCACATGTTCATAAAAAGACAAAGACGAGAACACAACCGAAAGAGTAGCTAGCCAGATATTGATTATTTCATTCCTGATCGGTTATAATACCTAACATGATCATCTCTGTTGCTTTGAACGAATACTGCTGTTACTGTAGGACTAGATTTTTCCATACGTATCCGTATCCTATACATTACAGAAAAAAAAAAGAGAATGCTGCATTTACTCTCATTTGGCTATTTTCTCCTGGAGTCTACACTGAGAAAAGCTCTATGCTCCTCACAGCTGTAAGCTCCTCTCAAAGGAAGCTACAGAAAACCTTTAGAACAATGAATTCAACCCGACAGACCCACACTGAGCAGCGTTTGATCTATTGTAAAAGCGTTCGCAGTGGTCTTTTTAATTACTATAATGCTGTTTTTAGCTAAAAGCTTTTTTTAAACTGTCGTTTTCCAGGAGTTCATTAGCAATGCAATTTTAAGCTTAATTTTCTTCCTCATCCTTCATCAGAAAATGTCACGAGAACATGTTAAAAACACGAGAAGTGTCACGGTGGGTCTTTAAGGTTGATAGTGAAATAGATCCCAGTTGTTTTCTGCTACTCTTTGTTTGTGCTTTCCCTACTTTTGCATGACCTGCCAGAAGTTCTCATCTTTCTCTTTGGCTTTAGGGGTTAACCTGGAGCTCCTTCACATCAGTGTAAGGTTATAGGAGGTTCAGGATACCTTCAGGAGGAGCACACTCTGCATGGAAGCCAATCTTGCAGATCGTGTCACAGAACTGGGCAGAGATGCACTGAAACATCCTTTGGGTGGTGGAGCAGGACATCTGGACTTTTTTGATGTCAAACATTACTTCCAGAGCGGGATTCTTCACTCGTTCCACCTGAAAAGTAAAAACTTTAAACACCAAAGCAGCAGCTCGTAGTTTCAGTTCATTTGATTAAATCATATATATGGATTTATGCTTGTATTTATAGAAATATGCCTTTAAATCACAAAACAAAACTAGAGAACTGAGTTTTTAGCACGAGTACCTTTAGCACGTGGAGTGAGTGGTCACTGAAAGCAGAATATTGATGGGAAAACTCTGTGCTGTCTTTATGAACTGGCTCTCTTCTGAAGGGTCCTTTTGTATCTGATAGAAGCTGCAATTCTTTTTCTTCCTCTGAGACAAAATCCCTTCTGACTCGGCAGAGCATGGCCTCCACCTTCACCACCGCACCGACCAGCTTTTCCTTGGACTTGCTTTCAATTGTGATGCATGCATGACCTTGACTGAGAAACAGTTTGATGGAAACTCCATCGCTGTTCCAACGGTACAAGAGCTGGGATTCTTTTTTGCCAAAATGCTGGATGAAGTTGTTGTAGATTATGACTTGTGAAGAGGCGTTGAGCAAGTCCTTCAGCCACTTTTCAGCTTCGCGTGTGGACTCTTTGGAAGGACCTTCCAGGGTGATCTGTGGCTTCCTGCTGCTTGGGGAGAAATCTGTGATCTGCGTTGCTGATGGAAGAAGCAGGAAAACCAAAAGTCACTTCTCTGAAAACCTTCTCATTCAGGACAGTGGTCCCCAACCTCGTTTAGGCCACAGAGAACATTTTCACAGACCAGTCAGAACGAGGCCAAAGCTGGCGTTTTATTTATTTAAGCTTACGATTTCAGAAAAACTCAATTTTATTCAAATTAAAATGCCACTGCAAGACATTAAGTTTAGAAATGGCTCCTTTCTCCCCAAAGAAACGTTCTAAAGACGCAACTTTGTTCGCTTGGGGCTTTTAATTTAAGAAGGTAGCAAATGTTTTTAAGACAAATTTCTTGAATTGTGGAAATCATAGATGAATGTGGACGACTTAATCAGGTAGTTTTCCAAAATAAAACGTCCTTCAGAATCATAAAATAAACCGAGGCCTGGTACTAAGTGAGCTACGGACCAGTACCCTAACCCTGACCCGGCCTGGGGGTCGGGGACCACTGATTTAGGAGGAAACAGGTAATTAAAATCTTTTAGATTTACCTTGTTCAAAGTTGGGTTTGGGGGATTGTTTCTGGATGTTTTTCATTTCATCCTTAAAAGCCTAAAAACAGACAGTGATTGAAAATGTAAATCTTAGAAATCTCAATGCTTTTGGGTTTCAAATGTACTGAACTCTACAGTCAACCTCAAACAGTGTAGCTTCTCCTTCTGGACATTACAGTGAAAATACCTGGAAGACTTTTTGGTCAGAATGATGAATGACAAAGTAAACTGCCATTGGGGACGGACAGTTTTGAGAAAAGTTCTGCACCGCATCCAGCATGATGCGGGCAGCTTCAGTCTCAGAGAATCCCAGGTTTCCTGTTCCAATAGCAGGAAAGGAGATGGACTTGTGTTGTGCTGATGCTGCTGTCCATAAACATTCAGTTACAGACTGAGAAAGGATCTGTGAAAACAGAAAAAAATGGTAACTACACGTGATATTTCCAGCAAGATTCCACTCACCAATACACACTTTTACTTTACCTTCTGTGAGTCTCTATCCCGCTTGTGAACACAAAATGTGTGATAAACATCTTTACACATCAGGTTGTAGCCTTTTGTGGAAATTATGTAACGGTTTTGCTTTGCGCTGTACAATTCATTTTGCATTTTAGAACCTGCTTTTTGCAGCAAAGCCTTAGAAACTCCTCCAAGCTTTAGGTCTCGGTTTTCTGAAGCAGTGTTCACAATGACGTCTGTCTGAAAGAACAAAAAACATCAGTCAAAAACAGACTTTTTCTTTGATTCTTGACTGGAAAGTTCACTAAGATCACTCCCCTTTGTTTGTTTTAGTTAGATTAGCACAAATGGTGTCCTATCTTATTGCCTAAATATCAGTTGGTAACTGGAACAACAAAAACCATACAGTCACAGTCCCATTCACCCACGTGCACACACACAGATGGCGGCTCCGCTGCTGCACAGGCGCCAACCTATAACCATCAGGAGCAGCTGAAGCGGCGACACCTCTGCTCTACCTCTGCACCACGGCCACCCCACCTTACCATTTCTATAACAAGTTTTATACATCTATGTGATTTCTTTTATTGTGTTGACTACAATAAATGCTTAAAATGAAATGTATCAAATCCAAATCAAAACCTCATGGTGGATTTTTCTTGCAGTAAAGCGGTCTAAGAATTCATTGTGGATATAGTTACTTTGAAAAAAGCCTTTCCTTCGTAGTTTGTAAGGGTTAATGACCGACGAAGTGTGCATTTTCTGAAATTAACACACGCTGTGGAAGCCTGAACCATCCGTCATGACGGGTTAAATAAAGCATCAGATCAGAGAGAAAGTTCACCGCTTTCTGCTTGTCTTTGTCCAGATGATGAAGCTAAAGTTTGTTTCAAAGAAGCCAGTGCAGTGATACAGAGCATTTAAGCTAGGTGACCGGAACTACTTTTTTTAGGTGTGCATTATCCCTGTGCGTTATCACTTTTTAATGCACACCCAGCAGCCAATCAGAATCGGGTATTCACCCGGACAATGGTGGGATAATCTCCTTCCAGGTGTTCATTATTAGAAATGAATGGACAAAGCGGTGGAGTGAACCGTTCCAAGCAAAGCAAAGCAAAGTATGGGCGCTTTCGGAAAGTCCACCTCATTAAGTGTGATCACTTATGTAGCTTCTAGCAAACTCAGCATTTTCATTTGTCGTTAGCAGATGAAATTGGTATCATTTGACTTTTTCAGCACGATGTGCATTTGTACGATTTATTAAAGCAGCAACATTAATTATTTATCGTCTAAAGTTTTCTTGCTTCTGTCTCCTATGTGCAGTGAGCCCGTCTCCTCTGAAAAACAGCCCAACACCATGATACTCCCGCCTCCTTACATGAAGACTCAAGAGCTTCACTGATTTGCCACACATCTGCCTTAGGTTATTTTCTTTATTATCCTTTTTTTTTTTTACATCTCAATATCATGATGTGGAATGTTTTTTAAAGCTGTTTGAAGAAAAAGAAAATGTGGGGGTGTCCACCTGGACCATAAACGAAGCTCAAAACGACAAGAACCCTGTGATACTCAGAAGAACTACTTCAAACTAAAAGCATAACTGTACAGACATCAATGCATGAGGACATTTCTTACTTGCTGGTCTTGAATTAATTCCATCTTCAGAGTCAGAGAGACTTGTCCGATCTGGACGGTAAGATCTTGGTCTCTGCTTGCACCTCTGGTGTTCTGCACCGCATTGCTGTATGAAGATGGTCCAGACCCCAGGATTTGCCGACAAGCCCTCTCCATTTCGCGGACCGTGGGCTCATCGTTGTTGACAAAGAAGACCTCTTTGGGACGATGTTTTCCATTGGACGGGCCCTCTAAATAACTTTTCACAGTTGACACTATGGTCTGTGCACATTCTGGCAGCGGGTAGTAGAATAACCCAGAACTTACTGCAGGTATAGCAACAGAGGACAGACGTTCTTCTGCCACTCTTTTCAGGATGTTCTCGATGGCTTTTCTCAAAAGTGGCTCAGCATCTTTTACGTCAGATCTACTAGGGTTAAATGACAGATCAGGACCCACAGCGTGAATTATCTTCTTGTATGGTAATAACCCCGCATTCAAAACAACTGCATCTCCTTTTTTCAAGGGGCCGTGATATTTGATATGATCTTGGCTGTCTTGTTGAATCTGAGGACCACCAGCATCAGACAAAGCCTGAGCCAGACCACCTCCATGACTGAGATGACTGTTAGCAGCATTTACGACAGCCTCAGCGGGACCGAAACAGCTGAGATCAGCCTTCCAGACTGAAACCACCACGCCAGAACTCAGCGTATGCTCAGACCTTTTCTCTGGTTTAACCGGAGCCTTACTGTACTTTGTACCACTGAAAGCACCGTCCACTCCTTCAAAGGTGACCACACAACCGAACTTGCTGTTTATGACTTCACTCAGATCCTCTCTATATCGCTGAATGAATGGAAAATCCTCAAGAGGGATTTCTACTTTTTCCTCCATGGTTTGATGAGAGACCTGCGGAAAGATCACACATTCCCAATGAGCCGGGGGAATTTCACAGAAAGAAACGAGGGATTCAGGATGTATGTGATGCTCAACTCTAAGACTGTGTTTTTGACATGGTCCGTTTTCTCACGATAGAGGACATATGTGAAGAGATTTTAGATCCTGCTTCCTGCTCCACTCCATTCCAATGCATCCCTTTGTTTACACGCTCTCCCACTAGCTTACAGCCCCTCACACCCCCAATCTAACATTACCAGTGCAACAAAAACGGCGAGCAATATAGGAGCAATCCAGCCGTACAGTTTAGATCCAGATTCCAGCTCAGACGGGGAAAACAAAGACGTCCATGGATCTATTTGTTTCTGCATGTGGATGCATCAGAGCTGAGCAGAACAGGGAGCTTGTGACCCACCCAGTGTACTTTTTTACATCACGTATAAGATCTTTTTCTAAATGCATTTTTTAGTTAAAACAACAATTTGAATAAAAAAATACTCAGAGCTTCATTTTCTTAATGCATGTCTTCCATCATAAAAACGCCACAAGAACGTGTTAAAAACAGCAAAATCGCTCTAACATTTAAACTGATGAGATTCCAGCTCATCAATAAATGTCAAACTGAGGCTAAAACATGCTGTATTTATTACTATCTTTTTTTTTTTTACTATTTATTTATTTTGAAAACTTCCTAGTTTTGCTATTCAAAAACAGTGACTTCTGATATCTGCCCGGTGACTTGACTAGAAATTGTTCTTTTTTTGTTTTTAGCAATATTCTAGCAGGTTTGCATCTGATACTAAATTTAGTTGTTAATGTGCAGTGTTGCTATCAAAAAGACTAAAACAAACTGGAAAAAAATGGTAAAATACGATTTTTGAGAATAGTAAATTAAGCAAATAAAAACAAATAACTTTTTTTTTCTAAGAACAAAGATTTTAAAATATTTGTATTAATATTTTTTTTAAATGATTATTTTTCAGGTACCACCCACCTCCCAAAAAAACAACCATGAATTTACATTAGAAAATTATAAATTTCTACTAAATCACTGCCTGTAATTTCTGTCAGGCAGGAGTTAAAAATATATTTTTTCCTGACTGAAACTACTATTCCCAGAGCCCCACCCCTTTACATTTGCTATCAATGATAGTCACAAAATGCCCTTTGAATATACCTAAAGAAGCTAAACCAACAGTATGCAGTAATTGAGAAATATGTATGTTTTTACACAGGACAAATCTGCATTGCTTATAGTCGGAGGATTACATCGTTTTTTGCCCGCAGTCCTAAAGAATGAGCTCAGCGCGCCACCTGCTGGCCGTTTCCCAGAACTACATCTGACTTTGTTTTGCAGCTTCCAAAGCTTAAACATACTTTTTAATGCAAACTATTTGTATTGTGGACAGGTATCTTAGATAAATATACCATATGCTGAAGTATTTATTAGTATTAGTGAAGTATTTATTTTAAATATTTATGATGATTTGAAAGTGCTGTAACCATGTAAACACTCACTGACCAATCATAAACAGTTACATGTATAAACCCCGCCCATTAACATTTTTGTTTATAACAGCAAAAATAACGCAATATTGTACGATAGTACTTACAAATCTAAATCGTTACCATAATACAAATTCTTGAAAACTAAACACACGAATACAAATATTTTATTTGGTCTGTATTTTATGTGTAAATGGGATCAAAGGTCATTCCTTCGCTGGTCTATATGGTTTTTGAAAGTTTCGCAATTCTTAACTATCTGCAGCGCTAATCTTTAACCATGCATTATTTGTCTATGATTAAAAACTGTCTATGATTAAAAACTGAATAAATTGTAAAACCTTAAGAGACAAACGACACACTTACCCAGCTCGAAGAGAAGTGAAAGCAAAAGCGTGTAGACACGGAGCAGAGGCGGACACTGCCTGAACCACAACGCCCGCAGATTGACCCTCGGTCGATTAATAATTACTATATGCAAACACTTCCTGTTTTCTCTCCCCTAAACACCCCTTTCAGGGCGGATGACCTGCAGTCAGCCTTACGTTTCCAGAGAAACTAAAGCGAAAGTTTGGAGAGGCTGCTGTGTAGTGCTGACCCCTGCTGGTGGGTCTGCGGAAGTGCAGGCAGCTCTTCCAGTTAAAGGAGGAAGAAAATCTAAGATTTAAAATGAAAGGAACCCTAGAAACTACGACAGAGAATTAGACCACCGTGAATGAATGAATGAATGAATGAATGAATGAATGAATGAATGAATGAATGATGAGAAAGCTATGACAAGAAAGTCCAGATTTTTTTTAAATGACAATGGTCATTCAATTAATAGAGATATGTCAGGGTTTTAAGAGTATAACATTTTAAATTTTTTATTCAAAAAGTCATGATTTTCTGAAGATAAAGTTGTAATTTTTATGGAGAAATGTGTGATGTTAATCATATTTCTCCGAATTTTCTGCAACATAATTGAAAGACTTTAATTGTCTTTGTTGAAACATTTTGTGAGCCAAATGTAACATTTTACTCTCTAAAAAGTGTGACTTTCCCTTGTAAATATGCAACTTTTTAAAGCATAAGTTTAAGACTTTATTCTTGTACATTGGTGACCCCTCTATGATACTTTTAGGACTTTTGTTTTTGACTTTTTTCTCTAAATTTTATAACTTTATTCTTGTACATTTTGACTCCCATTTTGACCTTCCACAGACCAGAAACAAGCCTGAATGCTTCGTCCAAACCCACAAAGCACATGTGGATTATTATAATCACATTGTGATTATTTTGGGCTTTAATCGCTTTAATCTGGAGCTCTGTGCAGCTGTAGGAACAAATAGTGTGTGAATCGCAATGACAGCTTAAAAACATTGAACTCTGGAATGTGATGTTCATCTAACCCTTCTGGGCTACTCCGGGTCCAGAACTCTGGGTTTCTGGGTATCTGTCATGCATTCTGGGCTCCACCCACCTAAAGAATTAGGAGTTAAAAATCTTCTAAGGGATTTTAAATCTTGAATTTAAATTAGCTCGAATGCCTACATTTGTTTTTCTCAATTTGAAGTTTAGTTTAAAAAAGTATGTTTAATGTTTTGATCAGATCAAACTTATTCAAAGATGTTTTTATTTTTTATTTCTAGGAATAGTGCTGAATTTTCATTTTTCTCAATATGTGCAGGATCATGTTTAACATTTTCAAGATGTTTTTGAAATATTTAAATCATTATTAAACATGTTTTTAATAGTCATTGGTTTTTTTCTCAGGTCAAAGGTCACTAGATTGCAAAGAATAAGAGATTTGGCATAAATAACTAACCCAGTGTGGATTTTGGACCTGACACATTTACACATGAATGTTTGTTTCTAGGATAAAAAATTAAATTTAAGATTTTCTAACACCGAACTTACTTTTCAAATAAGGCTAACTGCAAAAAACAAGTTTCCCTTAAGGAATCAATAAAGTATATTTTATATTTCCACAGCCTTTGCGATTTCTAATGACCGTTAAGGGATCAAAATCAAGTTGTAGGAAGAGGAATTTCCCTAAAACCAACATAGTAGCAAAGTTACATAAAAGAAATCCACAATGTTTCCAGAAGAAAAATGTCCTTATAGGGGATAGAATCAAACTGAAAACAACAAATCCTAAAGTGCAGCGCCTCAAACCGAGGATTCTAGAGACAAAGTTCCTCATCTGAACATCTGACAGCTGAAGCTCGTCTCAAACTGGATCATGCAGCTTCATGAAAACGTCCTTGAACCTTTGTGTGATCTGTTTGCCACTAAAACGCTACACAACTAGTTTAAAAGATTCACATCCAGAGATGAAGAACTCAAATTACAAAAGGAAGGGAGCTCCCTTCCTTTTACATTTTATTAAAATGCAAAACAATTTATTTGATGTGAACATAACAGAAGTCGTGCAAAATGGTTGATAAATATTAAGCTGTCAGGTTTACACTGAAACTCTTTCTATGGATTGAAGAAGGTAGTAGAATGTAAAGGAGTGCTAGAACAAACCCTGTGGAACTCCATAAACAGAGCATCCATGACCCACTTAAAGCAAGAAAGGCTCACTTTCTTCGGTTTTTAAAGACCCACGCTCATAAATTGCTGTTTTTAACAAATTCTTGTAGCATTTTTCTCATGATATAGATGAAGTTTTAGCTCAAAATTACATTTCTGAGTATTTCTTTATTCAAATTGTTTTGAATCAGACACAGATGAAAACACGTAGTTCATATGAAGAAAATACACTGCATGGGCCACAAACTCTCTGCTCCGCTCCATTCTGATGCCTCCACTTGCAGACGAATAGATCGCGTGTGTCTCTAATTCCTCGTCTGAGCTGGAATTTGGGTCAAATCTGTGTAGCTCTGATATTGCTGCCATTTTTGTTACACCAGTAATGTTAAGTTGGACGTGTGAGGAACTGAAAGCTAGCAGAAGAGTGTAAACACGGAGAGCTCTCAGCAACAGGGAGAGGAAGAGTTGAATTTCTGACTGCCTGCCACTCTGCAGAAACTACGTCCTAGAAAACAACACTTTTAATTTTTCTTCACAGTAATGGCTGGCATTCCAACACCAAGTGTCTCATCTCAATGAAGCTGATGTGGTTTCTGCAGTCAGCAATGATCTGCTGTTTAGGAGAAGATCCTCTCAGTTTTCAGGTGCAGGTCGGTCGGGCATCCGGTCCTACATATAAACGGTTTCTTGCAGACTCTAAATTCTCTTTTCACATTATCCATTGAAGTAAAGTGGTTCCGGATTTTGCTTCTTTTTCCAGTGTCACTCAATTCTGTACATTTTTGTGTTGATGTTGTCTCTTCTAGTCTATTGTTGCACCGGCAGCTCTATTCCATTCACGCGCTCAGCACAAAAACACATGACCAAAAGAGAAGAAGAAGTAGGACAGTTAAAAAACAGAAACTCTTGTCATTCACTTTAAAGAGCCAAGCATCATTGCACCAGTTATATCCACATTCGCATGTTTATTTCATGCTAATGTTTGGATTTTCCTGCGACTGTCCACAATGAACTTCTGAGCAGCGTTTATACTTTTCAAACAACGCGATCGTCTCCAAGGTTTATTTATTACATGAATGACATCCTGCTCGTTCACTTGTCTGTGAACGCGCTGAAGAAGAAGAAGAAGGTCTGAGCAGACGCAGTGAAAACAGAGGCGGGAAAAAAGGAGTGAATTCCATTCTCCAGTCTAGTGCAAAATATGAGATACATTTATGAAATAAGAGGCGTTTCTTTCATGACCGACACATCATAGTTTTGTTCAGTCTGCCTTTCTTCTTCCTGTAGCCATAAATAAAAGTCTGTCATTTTATCTACTCATCTATTTATCTGTTCACATCATAAAATCGAAATAACTAATCTTTTCCTGAATTAAAAAAATAAATGGCGAGGCTTAATTTAATCATCTCGGGATGCTCACGAATCTGGTAGGTGGCAATATTGCACATGGAAAAGTATGAAATGCGGAGACAAACATGGCCACGAATCAAAAGGACGCTCTGGCTCCATCTGCTGGACAGACAGCAGCGGCGCAGCTATAATATGGACATTAATCTCAGATTTCACTGTGTTTCAACTGTCATGTGCAAACCTATTAGTGCTAATCAACATATTCAACTTAAAAAAATAACTAAATTAAATTGTTAAAGTTGGTTTTATGGTCTGTGTCGTCACTTACCTCTTTTGTTGTGACTGCTGGAGTTTCTCCACCCAAGGGTGCAGGTGTGTCTGCATACCTGCGTGAGGTTAAACGCGGAAGCTTTGGAGCTGCTCGTCGCTGCTCCCTCAGTCAAAGTAGCTGGTCTCGTTACTTTTAGAGTAAAGTTCCTCGAATTTAGAGACTCGGTCAAATCGTTTTCCAGGACTTTAGAACCGAACCCCCCTCACAGCGGGAGTCCTGCCGGATCATGGCGTCCACGGACCCCCCTCCGGTGGCTCAGGGCGGCGAGGACACCCTCAGCCCCTCCGCTGTCAACCGCGTGCTGATGGAGCTCCTGATCTCCGTGGGGAAGACCCTGGTCGTGGTGTACCCGGTGTACCTGACGGGCTACCTGGGCCTCAGTATCAGCTGGGTGCTGCTGTGCATGCTGATGGTCACGTGGTGGAGGAAGAACCGCGTGCAGAAATTCTCGCGCATCGGATCAGCCATCGACTTCGTGGACAACGAGAAGCAGGTCATAGACACCGAGCTGAGCGGGTCTCTGCAGATGGCCTCGTGGGTGAGTCACTGTCATGGGTGTGCGTGGTCACGCAGCCAGCTGGAGGTCCTGTCAGAGCTCCCACGCAAGGAGGAGACTCTAGGAGGTGATCTGAGCCTCCTGAGAAACCAGCCCATTCATTATGACCTCTAGACCCAATTATACCTCCCTAGGAAACTAAACTTCCCATTGTCTCATTGGCCAGGATGTCCTTATTTCAGCACACCAAGTCTTAAAAGAGAACTTTAAATAAGTAAAACCCAAAAACAAATGTCCACTACTGGAAGTTAGGAGGTGTCTGCAGGTCAGGAGCAGCGGAGGTGATGTCTGGTTTCAGTTAGATTTGCAGATTTGACCTTCTGGTTTCACAGAAAGTATAGTACTACAAGTATACTTAACTTATACAAAAAGAGAGGCAGTGTACTTTTTATTATAGCATTTATATTGTAAACTTAAAATGTCTTCAATTCTGTGTCATTTCATTATATTTATACATTTATAAAGCACCTTTCACCACAAGGCCAAAGTGTATCCATGGATTAAAAAAACATAAAATAATCAAAAGCATAAATAAACCAAATTAAAAGAGATTAAAACCAGGGCTGATGCTGAAACCCTAGTGTGAAGAAGTATTCATCTGCAAATGTCTACATGTATTTAAAGAACCTACACATGTCCCTGAGGAAACTTTACAAGGCTAGAAATGATCAATTAAAAACAAATAAGCAAATGTCACTTCTACACAAGGTAATCAAAGTCAACTTCATTGTGCTCGACATGCAATGAATCATTATGTGAATGTTTTGAGGAAAAACTGTAAATAGAAATATGCACTTGTTGTAAAAAGGGGTGGAACCATACAAGATTCTTCTTCTTCTACCCTCTCCCAATCTGTTTAGTTCAAAAACTTGTGTTTATTTTTATTATATGTTTGAAATATATTTTTAAAAAAACATCCTACCCTACACGATCATGGTATATAGTATACCTTCTATACTTCTACTATGTATACTTCATAATATAAACTTCCAGAGTACCAACTTTTGCTATTGGCTTCCATGTTTTGTTTCATTTTTTTAGATAGGTCTCTTCTCAAGATTAGATCAGTTTCTGTGTCGAACATTTCAAGAATAAAAAAAAATCGTAACTTAAATGTTTTGCTTTGAACTCCTATGTGTATTTAATTTGCATCATCTTCTTTTTTTAACAGTTTTTCTCATGTCTGTCGTGTCTTTATTCTCCAAGGTCCATTTCGATGATGTGGAGAAGGTTCAGTGGCTCAATAAGGTACATTATTTTAGTATTTTGTAGTGATGCAATGGGCTCTAAAGAGGTTTATTGTCTCATGAGGAACACAAGTAAGAGTGCAATTTAAGCCCAAAATGGTGTTTATGAAGTAGCTGTATGGTGTTATTATAATTTGTTGCAAATCGAATTAAAAATCATTCAGTCCTGCAGCAGACTGGACTGCAAAGACCAGATTGTTTTTGCAATTTTACTTTCTTAATCCGTTTTAAAGCAAAGATTTACCCGTGCCACATACTAAAAAATTAATTAGAATTGCACACAACTACATCTTTTTTTTTTTGACATAGTGAATGACCCCCCTCAAACAAAAAAAGATGACAAATGGGGCTAAAGTCTCATATGGGGCTCAAAAAAATCCAAAACCAAAACACAAATGTCGAGGATGTTAAAGGGAAGTTTTAAAATTAGTTTAAATATAAATTTTGACAGAAAGATTTCAGTTTATCGCCTCTTAACTCCTGGAGCATCTCTGGGAAGCTGCGTGGTGAAAAATGTTGTAGATTTTGAACGCTGTAAGCGTGGCGAGCTCATAAAAGGGACTTTTTTCCTGTTGTTTGCAAATTTCTTTCTTGGAATATTGCAAAAATGCAATACATGAATTATTTTTTCAAGCTTAACATATTGATAAGACATGCGATGTGAGCATATTAGAAATGTGGGCGTGGTTGACAAAAAAAATAACGCTGTTGCTAAGGAAATATAAAAATTTACTTTTGACGATTTGTCTAAAAATTTCATCGACCTGTTTGTCACCACCAGGTGACCCAAAAACATGAAATGGTTGCTATGGTGATAAACCCAAATGAAAAGCAGATGTTTAGAAAAATGTTGTCACATGCAGGTCTGACCAGGGTTGCAGTCGTTTAGCTGGTCAGGCCAGGTACAACGCTGCTGGTAACTTGTATTTATCACCTCTCCTTTCAAAATAAAAGCTGACATATTTATCATTTGGTTTGGAATTCATGTCACTGTTGTTGAGCAAAGTTTTGTTTCGTTTCCTTACATGTGAGTTTTTGTTTGATTTTTAAACCTAGAGTTGTTGTCGCTCTGTTATTTTCAATGCTTTTGTAGAGAAATAGAGACTGAGTCAGACATGACGGCCGGTGATGTCATCCAGGTGTTTTCAGGTGGTTAAAATGGAAAATCTGGTACTAACTTGGCACTGATTCTGACAGAGTCAGTCCTAAACTATACTGAAGCAATTCAATTTTGAAAGTTCACTGCTTAATTCAGTTTTAATCCACCACAATTCAACTAAATATGGATTTATTTGTCAAACTAACAAACTATTTTCACATTATGTGATTTATATTTATTTATACAAACAACTTTTGTTGATTAGATGTTAAATTCTTACATTAAAGTCCAGCACAAAAGCTGTCAGAGTGAAATCATTTACTTTTTCACTTTTGTGGCGGTGCGTTCAGGTGCTGGAGCAGGCTTGGCCCTTTTTTGGGATGTACATGGAGAAGCTGCTGAAGGAAAGCATCCAGCCGACCATCCGGCTCACCAACTCTGCGCTGAAGATGTTCACTTTTAGCAAAGTCCACTTTGGACATAAAGTAAGCAACCAATTGTCTTTGACTTGTTCTCATTCTTGATATTTAGAGATCGAGAAGCTCTTGTTTGTGATGAGCCTCATTGAATGGAGTCATTTTAGGCTCCCAAGATCACAGGAATTCGAGCGTACACCCAGGAAGTGGACCACAGGGAGGTCGTTCTGGATTTAAATATAAAGTCTGTTGACTTTCTTTTTTTAATTTTGAGATCACTTTGATGTTATTTCTGGTTAAAGTCATATTTGCTCTCCAAACCCAAGTGTTGTATGTTTTTGTAAGCATCAGGTCTTCGTTTTGCAGTTTCGAAAGCGACATGGAAATCGATGCTGCCGTGAATTCAGCGATCACAGCTGGAGTTAAAGGAGTTAGAGTATGTATTTTTTTTTTAAGTCTGTGTTGTAAAGCTTATATTTGCTTGTCTGATAAATCAACTTGAATCCTGAAGATTCAGGGAACGCTGAGGGTCATTTTGGAGCCACTTATCAGTCAAGCCCCACTGGTTGGAGGGATTACTTTGTTCTTCATTCGTCGTCCGGTGAGCACACGTACAACCATTGCTTTGAACAGTTCACTGCTGCAGTCACTCTCAAACTTGTTTTTCCTCTCAGACTTTGGGAATTAACTGGACTGGAATGACGAACCTCTTGGACAGCCCCGCGTTCAAGTCGGTCATCCCTGAAAATCCCTCTGATTCCTCAAATGCCAGAGTCTAAATTGAGAGTTTTTTTGTTCTTGAAGTTCTCCTCTCATCTCAATTGTCCCTTTCCAGCTCACTTTCTGACGATGCCATCATGGACATCATCGCCTCCCTCATGGTGTTGCCCAATCGCATGTGCATTCCCCTCATAGACCAGGTCAAAGTGGATCAGATGAGGTTTCCTCTTCCTCGCGTACGTGAAAACACTGATCCGTCACAGGCAGCTCGCAGCCCCAGCAACATTTTCTGTTTTAGATGACTGTTCTCTACAAACTCCTCCTCCTCCTTCCTTTCAGGGTGTTGTGAGGGTTCACGTTCTGGAGGCCAGAAACCTGGTGGCCAAGGACACCTATCTGAGGGGTTTGGTGAAAGGCAAATCCGACCCCTATACCATCGTCAGAGTTGGTAACCAGCATTTTAAGACCAAAACCATCGACAACTGTTTGGACCCAAAGTGGAACGAAGTGTATGAGGTAGAGTCCCACATGTTCTGATCGGTGCTTGGCTCCAAAATTATTGAACAAAAAAGGTTTTTGGAATAAATTTCTCCACTTGTTCTGTTAATCATTGCAGCTTCCGATTGCTGATTCCCTAAGATCATCCATAACCCTGTAGAAAAAGATCACCCTGCTTGTTGTGCAGCTTTTTCTCCCCCACTTGCTGCTAATTTTCTAGATGAGTTGTGTTTGTTCAGTTAGTCTGAACCTTCAGTTGATCCAGATAATCAGCAGCAGTTAGGGCTGATGTCGCTGGGAGATGGTTGGGCGGCCCTCATGCCAAAACGGACAAACACAAAAAAACAATAATTATGAGAATAGACAATGATGGAAACATGCCAGAGTAGAAATACCTGGTGTTTATTTGAAGCTAAAACAAGAATGTTCTGTTTTTGAACCTGTGAGCAGTTTGTTGTCCATGAGGCACCGGGGCAGGAGCTGGAGGTGGAGCTATTCGACGAGGACAACGATAACGACGACCCTCTGGGAAAGTAAGAGCCTCATTTTTAACGTAGTGATTGTCCTCACTTAAGAAAATGTCAAAATAAAGCCTAATCTTCACAGATTTAATCGATCATTTGCTTCCAGAAAAGACTTCCAGAATAGAATAATTCCATAGACTTCTATTGAGAAATACTCAGTACTACTATTTGTCAGAATAAACATTCTGGCTCCAACATGGCAGCGTCCGTATTGCAAAAAAATGTTGACTGAATTGACTTCATTTTACTGGAGTTGGAAGTAAGCCATTTTCAAAGGGTGATGTCAGACTAGGTCAGTCCAGTTCTCATATACAGTCAAAGCGTGGACCAATCAGGCCTGTGGGGCTGACATAATAAGATTTAATGTCCCCCCCCCATGCATCTAAGGAAAACTCAAGTGTCACGAGCAGGAATAAGGGAAGTAAGAAAACGAAAACATCTCAAGGGGTTGCAAGTGAACTTTGCTGTGGTTCCTTACATTGTGAAAGCACCTAACTGAGTAAAAGCAGAAATAAACAAAAATAGAAAAAAACACTGGCGGAATGTATCTTTAAATGGACAATAGAGAAGCAGAGCCAACAGTGATAAAGTTTGATTAAGTCTCCTCGGTAAAGGCAGATCAATGTCCTCCAATTATAGTTGGATAATAGTTTTATCGCCAATCTTCTGCAGTGTTTGTTTCCACAATTTTTGCTCGCATTACTCAAGGAGGTCCTCGACATGATTTCCAGAATGATCGGCTTTTCTAATCTTTAAAAGACTCTTACTGAAAAACTGCAGCTGTAAACAGCTGATAGAACATGGATGCATAATTGACAAATTTAAAGAAATGTATTTTCTGCTTAGTTTTCGCCTTGATTTAGGAGAAGTAAAGAAGGAAAAAGAAATGAAACAGGTAAGTTTTATTTCTTTTAAGATCTGTGATATGAAGAAGATTTCCTTACATGTAGAAGAAACAAAAAGATCAGAACTGGATGTTTGACAAATGTTGGATTTTCTTTTTCAAGTGGTTTCCTCTGAAGTCGGTTGAGAAAGGTGAGGTTCACCTGCAGCTCAACTGGCTTTCTCTCCAGACCGACGAATCGCTCCTCAGGAAGGTACGGCTGTTTCTGATCAGAAAGCTCCGCTCCCTTTTCCTTATTTAAACCTCTCTGTTCCTTCTCTTCCAGTCGCATGACGGCCTCGCTTGTGCAATGCTTGCAATTTATCTGGACAGTGCTTCCAACTTACCAGTGAGTGGAGGACTGTAAGCTTTGTGAGCATATGATGCAAAAATGCTGAAGTGTTTCTTTTCTGCAGAAAAACCTCAGCGAGGTACAACAAAAACATGGCAAACAGCCGAAGGAGGGGCGGGTAAGAGCAACATCATCTATATGTGATTGATCCAAAGATAAATGCTTGCGTGTAAAATCCATCATACTTGTAGTGTGTTCATGTTTTACTGTCCAATTCCTTCTTCCAAGTCCTTTTAGAAAGGAATTCTTTCATCTGTCTCAATAAGCAATGATAAAAACAGCCAATAGTAACCCTCTTGAGACAGTTAAAGGCAGGAACTGAGCTGAAAAAGAGTGGAAAACATCCAAAAAATAATAGTATTTCAGATTTGCAGAAACATTTTCTTTTTAAACATGAAACCAAAAGGGATTTTTTTTTGTTCATTTTGTTAAAACTTTCAAAGCTTCTATATTAATATTATTGATTTTAATCACCTTTGTAGAACTGTTGCATCACACTTCTCAAACCACTTTTTCATTCATATTGTTAGAGTTTAACTCCAAAGTATTTAAAATGTGTTGAGTTTGGATAAGAGCAATCGTTACACAAGTTCTTCCTTTTGCATCCGGTTAGAAAAAGGACTTTGACTGATCCAAACTGTCCGGCTGGGTTGTTGTCTCTCCTCTGAAGCTAGTATTTCCAGTTTATCTGGCACAAGCTTGTCTGTCTTCTTGTGTGGGTGGGAGTGCCGCTACCAGCTGGTGTTTGTTATGAATTTCCTCCTCCAGCATTCCCCAAGAAATGGAGAAATAGTTCTCTGAAGGGAAGATTGATGGAGGAATTTCGAAAGTAATAGAAGAAACTGATCAGATTTGTCCTTGAAAAGAAACAGCTGAGCTGCTCTAAAAGCTCTAAAACTCCTCCTGCTGGTCACAATCTGAACTGCATTCCTCATAAATCAAAAAGAAGTTGAGGAGTACTGAAATTGTCAAGGAAAATAATTATTTTTCTGGAATGATTTCAACCCATTAATGATTTAAAATGCTATGCTTTAGCTGTTTGTATTGTTTGAAGCAATTGTACGTTTCTAGTCACACTGTTGATAAACCTGCCAAACAAAACTGTCTAGTTTTGAAACTTAACCGCCAGAAACTTTGTCTAAAGATTAAAAGGAAAGCCTTTATTGGTTTGAATATTTTATGCAAAAAAGGACACTTTTTACCATGGGTTTTTGCTGTTAACATGTAATTTATCTATTCAGAGGAAAGAAATGGAATAATCCCAAAATGCTGATCATGTTTGGACACTTTTCTATAATTTCTAAACTGCATTTTACATTTCTTTTTATGCATGTGGGATATTGATTTTAAAATAGTTTAATGATCCAATTAATTTTTGCTGTGACAAACAATGCGTAAAAATCAACTGGTTTATATATAAAATGATCTTTTTTTCTTTTTAGTTAATAATGGAAAGCTGTAGAAATGCGTGGGTTGCATTTCCTAAGCAACTTTCTTTGCAAGTCAAAACAGGCAAATGAGTTTGTAGCAAATAACCTGATCAAACTGGAGAGCACCAACGATTCACTGTTGTTTCCAATCGGCTTTCTTTATTCAAGACTTAAACTTTATTTATAAAGCAATTTAATGCAAGAATAACAGGAAGTGTTTTAAAAGCTTATAACAAAATAAAAAGCAAAATGATCAAATACACAGAATGCCCTCCAGACCCCCCTGCTTCTAAGGCTACGTTCACACTGCAGGGCTTAGTGCTCAATTCCGATTTTTGGAAAAAATTCAATTTCTTTGCAAGGCCCTTCACATTTCCAATTAAATGCAAACTTTAGTGATCTCCTGTGTGACCGTGAAATGACCCAGAAGTGACCCGCATGCGCAGAAGAGTACTCAATGGGGAACGACGTCGCTGTTGTTTGCGAAAGTAGCTAATGTTAGCAATGGATGTCAACAACAGTGTTGTCAACAGTGGAGCGCTTTCTGCATTATTACATCTATTTTCTACAAAAGAGCCAGCACAATAACAATCTTCTCATTTTAAGAAGGCATTGGAGCCAGGATCGTCTGTACCCACTGATGTGGAATGGGGATGTGTATGTGCTGGGGCCACCCGCGTGTGTGTAAGAGAGAGGAGAGAGCACGTGCAGCGAGGTAGAGAAGGGGGGGGGGTGCAGTGGGGGCGTGCATTCATGTTGTGTGTTACGGAGGAAGGAGAACAGTAATAAAAGAAGGCTTCCCCCCAGCAGAACTGCTATTGACTCTTTATTAACCCGCTCTGGAGAATCTGAGGGTCCGAACGGGGAAGTGAACCCCGGAGGAGGATCCGCCTTCGGTCCCCCGCACTTCTGACCACGGTCGGAAAGGGAAAAAAGTAATTGCGGGAAATGTTCAACATCATGCGTATCAATGTAGCGTATCAATGACGTACGGGTCGGATACATGTGGGCTGGCCGTTCAGACGGAGGTCGCATTTGAAAAGATCGGATACGTATCGGATTCAGGACCACATACCCAAGTGGCCTGGGTCGCATTTGAAAAGATTAGATCAGTGTCGTTCAGACTGTTCTGAAAAGATCAGATACAGGTCGCATGGGGGCAAAAAAATCAGAATTGGGTTGTTTCAGCCTGCAGTGTGAACATAGCCTGACATAATGAAACAAAAACTAACATGAATAAAACTCAAATAGAAACCCAAGTGAAAAAACAATCCAGTTTTGGGATGAAGCCACAGAAGTACAGGGAGTTCTGAATCCAAAAGCTCAATGAAAGGAGAACAAATGGCTGATTTGCTTGTTAATTTTTTCTCATTGGTTTGTTCTGGTTTCAGCTCACAAAGACAAAATCCGGGCCGAACTCTTACGTGGAGTTTTCTGTTGGCAAAGATGTTAAGAAAAGCAAGGTACTGTTTTCACTCAGTTACATCTATGAACTAAACCTCAATCCGCTGCTTTCTTTAATAAACCTTTTCTCATGCTGACAGATTCATACAGGTATGCATTATGATGTTTTTCTGTTGAAACTAAAATCCTCCTTTCTTCTCTTTTTTCAGGTTGTGTACGCAAATAAAGACCCAGAATGGGGGGAGGGCTTCACTTTCTTTGTACAAAATGTAAAAACACAGGAGCTTATTATTCATGTGAGTTGAGCCTTTTTTATATATAAAATCAATGTATCAAACCTATGTTTTAATTAATTCTATTTTTGTAGCATCAATGCTTATATTTATCATGTTCGGTGATCTCATTTGCTAGAAAAGAAACCTCAGAAATCTCTGATTCAGTAAATGAAACCTTCTGTTTTCTAACAGCTGCATGTGTTTGATTGGGATCAAATAGACAACATTGGTGTCTGCTTTCACATCGGGCTGTTTGGTCCACACTAGATTTCACTTTCTGAGGTGGGCTGCTTCATTTGGCAAATAGAAAAAAAAATCCACAGGTGTGGAAGAAACGTTGACACTTGAATGTGTCGGAAAATAGAATTCTGGGGTCATTTGAAAGTGACCCGTGGAGCGATTAAATAAGATGGCACAGTGGTTGGCACTCTTGCCTCACAGCGAGAAGGCCCCGGTTTAAAGCCTGGCTGGATCCTTTCTGTTTGCATGTTCTCCTTATGCATGCGTGGGTTTTTTCCAGCTATCTCCCAGGTATCCATTAATTACCCCTAGGTGTGCATGTGTGTGGTTGTGTGGCCCTGCTGCAGACTGCTGACCTGTTCAGGGTGTACCCTGCCTTCGTCAACAGTAGCTGGGTTGGCTCCAGCAGGTTCTGAAGATAGATGGATGAATGGAACCCCTAATTTTTTGGTACATCTGTGTGATTTCTTGAAGTATTTCGGTCTTCCTGTGTCATTGGTTTAGTTGGAATTGTGGCCCAAAAAAATGCAGTTTTGGTGCAAACCTTTCCTCCTAAAGGCAGATATGGCTGTATTTGGACCAAGCGTCTTTGCTGTTGGATGATAGTCAAGTATTGTGAAGCGAAACATCAAAGATTGTGCTGTTCACACTCAAATACTTTTATTCTGGTTCAGGTCAAAGAGTATGACAAAAAGACATCCCTGGGTAAACTCGAGTTACCTCTCAATCGCCTTTTCAACATCCCTGACATGGTTTTGGACCAACGCTTCCTGCTGGAGTCCTCCGGAGCAACAAGCGAAATCAAACTGAAGGCAACTCTTCGGGTGAGCCATCAGTTTCCCTCCGTGTGTTTTTCTGTGTCTCACAGATCTCAGAAATGCTGAATCACATCTTCAACCTCACAACAGATTCTTTCCATGGAGGAAAAACCCAAAACGACTGTAACGACTCCTCAAAAGGAACCTCCGACATCACAAGCCAAAGATGATGGAGGCGTTTCCACCAACGCTGCTGCCTCATCTTTTGCCCGTCCTCTTGACAAGGGCACAAGAAAAGACCCATCAACCCCACGCCAATCCCACCCCTTAGCGTCAGACTCCGGGAAGCCCTCTACTCCAAACATGCGCCGGTACGACTCTCGCAGCCTGCTGTCGGAGAATTCCCTTGCTTCATCGCGCTTCGACTTATTAGACGGAGCTTCCTATCCCGAGTAAGTCTGCCTCCTTCCACGAATTTGTCAGAGGTTTAGTGCTGAATTTAAGTGAAGAAACTACAAAAATATTTTAAATTTTAAAGATGGTGTGTTTCTTTTCTGGCTGCAGGGCAATTAGGAATCATCAGGGCTCATTTGGAGAGATCAAACTCACCATACGCTACGCCGGGCTCCGAAAAAAACTCCTGGTGGTTGTGGAGTCTTGCAGGTTTGTCCTAAAAAAATCCCTCATTGTAGTCTTCTTCAAAATAATCCTTCCAAAAAAACTGTTATGTTTTCTCCAAAAGGGACTTGTTCCCCTGCAGTGAGAACGGCACGGATTCGTATGTCCGCCTGTACCTGCTCCCTGATCAGGCCTTCCTTCACCGCAAGAAGACACACGTCCAGAAGAAGACCGTGTCCCCATCCTTCAATGAGAAGTAAGCAGAAAAGTTTTTTTTTTAATCTTTCAGATCTCCCTCTTAGGAGCCAGGTTTTCATGTCGTCTGTCAAACGTCTTTTCCTGGCAGGTTTGAGTTTGATGTACCCCTTACAGAAGCCCTGAACAGGAAGTTGGATGTGGCGGTGAAAAATAACAAGATGTTTCATAGAAAGGAGATAAAGGACATTGGCACGGTAGGTGATGGGTCTGTTTGATGTTTAATGCTTCTTTCGGATCAGTTGAAGTCCTTCCAGATTTTCCAGAGTGTGTTTCTTCTGTCTGCAGGTGATAATAGATCTCTCACAGGTGGATCTGGAAAACGGCATCTCAGAATGGTACAGTATGAAAATAGTTCCTTCTAATTTGACCTCTCTGGCTTTGATTTATCTTTTTAAAAAATAAAGTAACAGGCTAGGCCTGCACAATATACCGCAAATGTATCGTTATCGCGACATCAAGCTGTGCAATATGCATACCGCAAAAGACGGCGAAAATCGCAATAAATGGTTACCTTAAATGTGCCAAAACAAACTCATGACAGCTTGAAATATTGAACAAATGAAATAAATCCCTTTATGCATTTAACCAATCGGAAGGACCCGTTTACGTTGTTGATCAGTCAGATGAGCCCTTTAATGTTTGATGTTTGCCTCCTACGTCGACAAGGGTCATTTGGAGTATAATTTTTAAACTGTTGCAGTGAAATGGAAATTATGTTTTTGGTTGTTTTGCTATTTGTTTATATACCGCAAATTATATCGTTATCGCATTATTAATCACCAATATCGCATATCGCGAGTTTTCATCATATCAAGCAGCCCTATAACAGGCCAAACCTTTTAACGTACAACTCAATAAAATTTAACCATCTGTTTCAACGCTGATTTAAAGCCTACAGAAATATTTATAGGAAATCCCAACACCTAATGTTGAGGCGACCTTCCTATTGAAGCCTCCTGAGGAGCTGATGGGTTCGATTTGATGTCTGAAACGCTTCTGTCTTATAAATACGTCGCAATCCATTCCATTGTTTGTTTTTTTTATTTACAAAAATGAATCGGAGGGAGAAAAAAAGTCAGTCGACCTTGTTGACTTGAGGGACATGATTAGCCATGGGCAGAAAACGTGATTGCACAGAAACAGGTGGGAGTGCACAGGCCCTGTCTAAGTCCAACACAGCAATAATGAATTATATTCTGTCTTTTCTTGCAGGTTCGAGCTCACCCTCCCCGGGCTGAAGAAATCCATCTAAGGGGGGCAGCAGAACGTTGAAAAACTGAGGCGATGCTTGGAGAATGGCACATTCAAGCAACAACTTGTTTACTATATTCATCGGTTTTTAACATTTTTTGCACACCTTTGTGGTTTGGGGACTTGAAAATTAAAGAAAATGTATCTTTTAAAGGTAGCCAAAAAATGTTTTTGTTTCCTTTAGGTCTAAGTATTAGAAAGTACAGCGCTCACTGGCTTTTTCTCTTTGCTGTCTTGAAGTATTTGAGTATATTTGCATTAACTCTTAAGATGTTTAACTCTTGAGAAGAATAACCAATTTTACATTTTATCTTTTTAAATTAGGTCATTTTTGCCAAAGTTCTTAAATAGTTTAAAAAAAAGCTTTTAATTGGCACTTTTCTGGTGGTACTTTAAAATTGTTTGAAATGTTTTGCCACGGTTTAAAAAAACGTAACTGTGACTATAATGTGAGACGCTTCACATTTGTTTTCAAAACAAAATTTTCTGACTTTAAGGAAACCTGAATGTGGTGTGAAAGCGAAGAAAGAACTTCCTGGTTACTGATTTTACAAAATGTGTGAAAACATGTTTAAAGAAGCTTATATTGCTTAGTTTGGTTGAAAATATTTATATTGATACTGTAAATGATCATGTTTCGAAGGCTGACGTTTTGAAACTATAAACTAACTTTCTGGTTATATTTATCAAAAATAAATTTGTTTCAAAGCATGTCTGATGGTGATATTAAATGCAAGTACTGTGTAAACATAAAGGGCGTTTTTAATGTATTAGTACAATCTTGGACATTATTTTTTTTTTATTTTAACCTCTTAAGAAGCTAACATTGTTTGTAAACAGAATTTGCTTAGGCACATATCTAGATATTGATCAATTTTATTGACCAAGTAAACTAAAGTTTAGAAAGGATTTTGGCCTTTTAGAAATACCAGCAAAAACACAAAAGACAACTAAAACCTGTTTCTTGCACTTCCTCCATTTTGAATTCTAAATGGTAATGAATTTATGAACTAAAGATTTAATCAAAAAGATTATTTTTCAGTCAACTTGAGAATTTTTGGCATTGAAAAAGAAATGACAGAAGTTGTCCACTTTTTTAGTAAAAAATAAATAAATAATATGTGATCATCTAGTAAAATTAATTTATTCTCATGCACAGTATGGGTAGTTTTTATGTTTCCTCCAGAGCTTCTTTTTTTATTCCCCAGCTTTTCAACCACTCAACTGTTTCTTGTCACTAACATCCATTTTTTTCCTCAAACATCCTTTAAATTTTTATTACTAAACCACATTTTATTTCCTCATGCGGTCAAGTTAGGACTCAAGGTGAGGCCTCCTTTCAGTACTGTGGTGCTCATTTGTACCTGAAGATCTGAGAGTTTCTGCTTCTGTGGAAATAAAAGAAACCTCTTTTTTTAAGTTAGCTTTTAAATAAATAATTTAATCAACTTGTTTATTTGGTTTTTAAGTATTTTATTGCTTTTATAGTTTATCATTTGTTTATTTTTTTCTCGGTCTATCTTTTAATCCATGCAGTGCCTCCTCAAATTTCAGCCACATTTCCCTCCAGTTCATGTCTGTCTTTTTTTTTATTGTTGTTGCTTTTAATCTAATGTGTCTAATTTTTATGATTTTAACTCATCTGTATGTCTTTTATGTCAAGCTTGTGTTTGACAGCACGTTGATGAAAAATGCTGCATAAATAAAGTCTCTGATTGAAGGAAAATAGTTCCTCTCCTGTCGTAATAAACACATCGACATACAGTTTAATTTTACGTCATACAAAGAAACAGAAATTGGGTATGAATCCGTGCCCCCCCCCCCCCCCCCCAAAAAAAAAAAAAAAAAAGTAACAGAAAAACCTATGAGGGTTTGGAGGGACATCCCTGTCTGTTGGACCCAATAAACCAAGGCATTGAACAAATGAGTATGCAGTGTGAGTGTGGTTAAGTGTGCAAAAACATGCAGGGTTTGAAACTCTGCCAAGCAAAGAGGAGATGTTTATCAGCAGCAAATTGTTTTACTGATGATCTTACAGCCACAGCAGATTCCTTTCCAAGTTGCCAGTGGATCCAGAAGGAAGTTAAGCGTATATAAGTATACGCCATTTACCATTTAAATTAAAATTCAAACCTGCTAAATTGAGATGATGGTGTTGAGAGAAGCTAAAATGGAAGACATGTTCTGGTTTTACATCACTTGCAGTCTTTTCAACAATCAGAGAAGTGTGCTGAGCTGTACCACTGCTTTAATATGGCAATTGCTTTCGTCAAAGCTGAGAGGGAGGCAACCTCTGCAACCACATCTGCAGGCATCCAAACCACTGGCTGTGATTGCTATGGTTCAGGAGAGGAGATCCTTGGAGTCATGGCAGCTGGCTCGCCATCTGGATGCAAGCTGAGGTCTGATCAGCTTGGAGTCACTTGGAGAACGGTGTATGATGATGAAAGCCCCCAAAACAGAAACACTGATAATGTGTCCAGAGGCTTTTTGATGTAAAGGCACCAGCAGATGTGGTCTTACAGTAAAAAATTAAATACAAATTTGAAAAGATGCATACATTTAAGTAGTTTTATCAAAACGAAGTCCAAGAAATAAGAAAATATTATTATTTTTAAATAATCTCAAGCTTCATTGCCTCAAGTGATTTAATGCAAACATAGTATAACACAAATTACATTAGAACAGACAAGTAGTATGAACAGCGCGAAATAACCAAAAGTATTTTACATATATATGAAAACCTATTTTGAAATATTTTCTAAACTGTTCTTGGAGACAACCAATAACTACCGCAGTAAAATGTCGGAGTGAAAAGTCTTCGTTCGTTTGTGTCCACTCTAGTGTGTGTACGTCTATGTTGCTTTCTACGAGTCCTCCGGAGCGTCTTCTGCGTCTGCGCACCGTGCTTTGTGTTGTCAGGCAGAAAAACCTCAGTATTCAGGGTGGCGCGTGTCCTGCTAGACGGCTTCATCGTCTGCGGATATAATTTAGATCATAGCAGCACATTTTCCTGTCTTGAATTAGTCGGTTAGCATTGTAAACTTTTTTTTTTCTCTTCCTGTTTTCGCTATAATGTCTGTGGGAGTAGAGTCTGGATTTTCAAGCGAGGAGGTCCTAAACAGCCGTTTCCCCCTCCATCGAGCCTGCAGGGATGGAGACGTCGGTGCCTTGTGCTCTCTCCTTCAGCGCACCTCGAACCCGGCTGACCTCGCCGCTGAGGACACGTTCTACGGCTGGACGCCGATACACTGGGCTGCTCACTTCGGGAAGGTACTAGTTGACCGTTAAGCGGCTTAAGCTAGCAGGTTTGGCTCGCCGAGTATCCCGGTCAAGTCCCGAATGAGCGTCAACGGTCTCCGACGGACGTGAGCTTCGTCTCGGCCATTTCCTGGTGTCTGCCTTTTATGTCTCGCGCTTGAGACTTTAAAAAGCAACCTTTGAACAATGAGCCGTTAATTTTTTTCTACCCTAATTGTTTCCCTTCTCCTCTTTATGTGGCTTTAGGCAGGTTGCGCGGTTAGCTAATAGATAAGCTTTCGTTGAGCGGGAACAGTTTTTACTGGTCACATTTCACTGAATGACCCGTCGATCATAAAATGTTTCTGTTACGACAAACCCGAGCTAACGGTGCTGCTAAAGATCGGCGTTTAATTCAATTATGCGGAAAGATTTAGGCGATTTTCTTACACAGAACGATGAAAACATTAAAATAAACTATTTTTTGTCAAGTTTGGCAGCAGTAAAACTAAGGAAAATGTCGTAAAAAATAAATGCAGGTTGTGAGATTTAAAAAGTTTTTTTTTTCTTTCACAAAACTGCTTCACATTTGCAAACATAAATGTACACGATTAACTGAACATTATTTGTAAAAGGTTACTCTTTACAACATTTAAAGATTTTAAGATCCAATGTAAATCTGTTATTTTTAACATTCTTGTGGTATTTTCCTCATGGAGGAAATATGTAAAGAAAATTAAGCTTAAAATTGCATTTCTGAGTATTTTTTTTAAATATAAATCGTGATGAATAAAGGGCAGATGTTTGAAAAAGCTTGTAGAAGTGATGTAGGTGCTACAATTGGCAGGTCACAAGCTTCCTGCTCCCCCCACAAAATGAGAAGCTCCAATATGGCTGTTTGTGTTGTTTTGTTTGTTAGGTTTGGGGTTTGAGTGGCTGTAAGCTAAGGGGGAGGCCATGTAAACAGAAGGATGTCGGGAAGCGGGGGCGGCCTTACCATAACTCAGACATGGATTTCTATATGAACTCATGCTGCTCTGGATAAATTGTTTTAGAAAATGGCAGTTTAAAAATAATTTGGCTAAAAACGGCATAATCATAAATAATCAACTGCTGGGAATGATGTTTATAAAAAGGTCTAAAGATGATTGAAGTGGGACTTTGAAGGAAAAAAATGTCATAAGATGTATTTAATGATTTGGGGTGCTTCCAGGAAACCTTGTTTTTACAAAAACAGAACATCCAGAAACGTTTTGTTTGTTTACTTTGTCCGTTTGTGTACATATCCACCTTAAATTCTCCAGTAAATCTTATCAAAATGCTGTCTGGTCTGCTCGTGAAAGGATGTTTGTCTCCATGTGTTCACAGCTGGAGTGCGTGATGCGTCTGGTCCAGGTGGGCTGTAGCGTGAACTCTATGACCTCCAAGTTTGCACAGACGCCTACTCACATTGCTGCTTTTGGCGGCCACCCTGAGTGTTTGCTGTGGCTACTGCAAGCTGGTGCAGACATTAATAGACAGGTATGAAACACGGCTGCTGCACTGTTTGTGAATGAGAGAGTGGAGCGTGTGTGGCTGAGCTCAGACACATCCATCAAAGGAGATCTTTCTTTTTCCGGATCTTGGCTCTGGTGAGCCTGATTCCTCCACTTGACCTACATTCACTTTGTGTGCGCTCTCTTATCACATTTTCTGCTGAGTGAGTTTATCTTGAATGGTTCTCCATTTCCCTCGCGGCAGATTTTCACGCACAGACTCGGGCACTGGATTTATGTTTTATGCCCGGCTGCACTGAAGAAGGAAGATGGGATTAGTGGGTCACAATGACATAACATATTGTTGTCATCCTAAAGCACGTTGCCTGGGTTAACTCTTGAATTTTCGGACTGTATCTGCGCCTGGGAAATTTGAGGTTCTGAAGTCCCTCTTTAAAAAATAAAAAAAAAAACAAAGATTTTGCATGGTTAGAAGAGCCTCTGGCCTCCCACAGTGCAAGGTGATTGTTGCTTTCAAGTATTGATTGGGGGGAGGGGGGGGGGGGGGGTTGCAATATTTATGCTATTGGTTTTTGGTAAGAATCCAGACCAAACTTCTAAACACCACAGAGATCATCAAAAGTGTGTTTGTTGGAGTTGTGTGAAATCATACATGAACCTTTGAATGTAGAAAAACCTCGCAGTTCAACAAGCGACATTCAGGCCAGCATCGTGCGTCACACCTATGTTGAGCAGAGCGGCTTATTTGGCTGCAAAAATATGTTCTGGACTTTTCAGGATGAGTTCAGGCAGGATTTATCCACACGTGCTGCAGGAAAATGCACGCTTGTAACCGCTGCCATAGAGCTGGGATTGATTATTAGCTGAGTGTACATTCGGCTGACAGCAAAAAGCCTTTTCTCTCTTTTCCTCTCCGTGTGCTCTTGTCAAATGCAGTCATGTCTGTCTGTGTGTGTGTGTGTGTGTGGGTGTGTGTGTGCGTGTGTCTGTGCGTGGAGGGGGGCGGGGAGTCTGGGTGAAAAGTTCAGACTCTGTCCCGGCCTGTTTTGTCTACTTGGAAGGAGGAAACTCAGGGGAAATATTTGCTGGTGAAATTTTTTTCCCAGAGCTTCAGGCATGTTTTGGCTCATGGCAGTGTTCTGATCTTCACTCAGGACTATGTGGGCGAGACGCCCATCCACAAGGCTGCTCGAGCGGGCAGCCTGGAGTGCATCAACGCTCTCTTGATTCAGGGAGCGAAAGCTGAGTAAGTCCTGCCATCGGATCTGTGGCCTCATTTCTTTCCTCTTTACTGTCCAACATTTTCTGTTGCACCTTTGCAAGGGATCACCACCAATTTCCCCAAAAATAGTCACCATGACGACCTATTACAGGTTCTGCTATTTAACTGTGCAGGTCTGATCAAACGAACTTCAGTTAGTGATACAAGTTGATCAAATTCAAACTCACGTCGACTTTTTCAAGCAAACAAACTTGTACTTTTTTCTGATTTATAGGCTTTAACAGCTCCTAAACATCATTCCTTATGTCCGACATTTTTTAGTCCAAAATGTTAGTATGTTCTTTAAAAAAAACCTCTAAAATTAAGAATAATCCATTTAAATAACTAATTCAGTTAGCGTGTGTTTGTGCAAAACAGGACGTTTACGTGCAGAAAAGCAGCAGAATGGCAGAAAACTAAAAGATGAACTCTACAGAAAAATCTTTCCAGGAAAGTAAAATCTGATGATGAGGAGAAAAGGTTTTGGTCCAACCATCAACAGAGTGCCTCTACAATAATCCAGACTTACTGATGAATCACAAGAATAACCAAAATGGTTTACTCCCAAAATGTAAAACAATGGTTTGTTTCTTGAACCATAAACACTAAATGAATGCCGTTCCGTTAAAAGAATATGATAGACTCGGACCATTGCTTTGTGATTACTCCCTTAGTGACATTTACAATCGCGTTATTCCTGTTTATATCCCTCAGAATGTAATGAGATCTGGGGTTTCCTTCTCCTATGTGAGGTTGGAAAGCTCCTGTTGTGGTTCCTCTGGAGCTGCAGAGGCTGAATTACTGTTAAATTATTATTATTTATTTTTAAATAAACCTCTACTTTCAACACTAACAATCCCATTGGTGGTGCTCCTTTGAAAATGTGACATTTTTAGTCCTTAAAATTGTTGTTTATCATTGCAACAATTGTCATTAAGTTGACCTCTGTGTGTAATGTCAGCGGCTGTCTCATCTTTGCACAGCAAAAATATAGAAATGCAAAAACAAAGTCCAATTTTTATTTACCACATAAAGACAAATTGTTAACATTTGCAAACTGACAGCTGTTTTATTTCAACCTTTTTCTTTTTACCGTTGATCTTAAAGAATCAGTCCAAATATTACACAAACACGAGGACAACTTAATGTAACGGTTGATCAAATGTTTCTTACCCAGTAGGCCATTCTGCATGATCTTTATAAAGAGACTGTGTTTTTTTCCTTCAACGTTTGTTTTAGTTAGAGCCGGACCAGATGACCAAATGCACACCGTTGTCTCTGAAAAGCAGTTTAAATGGGCTTAAGGCTGAGCAGGCGCCTGTTGCATGGAATGAAACTGCACCGATCTTAACGCTTTTGGTAGAAACGACGCGCTGTGAAATCCCATTTCGGTGTCTGTCGGTGTGTTCACACGCTGGCCAAAACCCAGTTTAGAAACCTGTTGGGTGAAGGAAACCACACCTTTACAGGAACGGCGGCTTTTATTCCCTTTATAAAACAGTTCATGTTTGACGTTCTTAAAATTAGACCTAGATTCTGTCAATTGTTAACTAGAGTTTGTAGATTAACTAAAAACACATTGTGATAAGTAACTGAGTTTTTTTTTTTTTTTTTGTAGCTCTGGTGGTTTATTTCAACTGTTCCTAAATCCGTCCGAAGTCCCTCAGATACAATCTGATCGATCAAATCAAAAATAAGAATCTGAAAGCTTCTTTTTCAAAACTCTTTTTGCTAATTTATTCATTTTTATCAAGTCACTCTTTATCTATAAAGAACTTTTTATGCAGCAGTAGTACAAAGTGCTTTACTGGATTAAAACTATTAAAAAATGAAATGATCTGTGTATTTTATCATTTATAAAAAGTAATACAAAATAGAAATAGAAACCTTTAACTGGCAGTTTCATTTTTTGCAACAAACCTCGTGACTTTTTTTCTTTGTTCAGGTATTACAGACGAAAAACTTCAAGCTACCAGGGGGGTTATGAGAAAATAGAGAACGGCTCTATTCATCTATAAAAAATCCAGTTTATGGTATTTAAAAAAAAAAAAAAAAACTGGAATAATTTCTGTAAAGCAATTGGGAATTTAAAGGCTGACAAGCACGGAAGATAATGTTGTGCTTCCCATTTGGAAGCAAGTTTGTAAACTACTAGAAACTTAGATCTATTTTTTTCTTTTTCATTAAATGTGTGTGTGATTTAATATGGGGGGAGGGGGGCATAAAAAACATATATTGGATGAATTTTGAACGGAATATGTTTGCTTTTGAATTAAATACAAGACCAAATTAAAGCTGCTTAACACAAATGTTCGGTAAAACATTTTTTTTCCACGCATAAACCCTCTGGATGCTTCGACAAAATAAATGTATTCCTTTAAACATTTATTTTCTGGACTTTTGTGTGCGTTTGGTCATCGGCCTTCAAGTATTGTATGTTTATGATTAAAGTTGACACATTGTTTTCCCCCTTGCAGATCAGTTATTTAGTTTGTTATTTCTAAAGTCTGTTTTTCATTTTGATTGTTTTACTTTATGATTCAGAAACATTGTGGGACACAACTGGGAGGGAAACAAAAGCACACAAGGTGGGAATGAGGCTCATGACAAGTCTATCAAAAATGTCCTAGTTTTTAATAATAGACACTAAATATATAAAAGATAAATATTTTAAATTGGTAGATTAAATTCGTCCCAAAAAAAATCAGTTTACTAAACCATGCATGTAAAGTTACTGTTTTGAACTAAATGGTGAGAATAATAATAATACATTTAATTTAGAAAGAAATGTGATTTACATTTTGAAAAAAAAAAATCTCAAAACACTACATTATAAAGCAGCAATAAAAAGAATTGGCAACAAAATATTTAAAGAGGTTTTTTAAATTAAGTATTAAAAGAAATTATAAATTAGCAACATTCAAGTTTTCCATTGGAGACTTGATGGATTCAATAAGCTGATTATGTAAAGAAATAACCCCACCAACATATTTTTTATTGTTACCAAACAATAAAGATTAAGTTTAGGATATCAGTCAAATGTTTAACTCTAAAAAAATAAAAAGAAAACCTGTTGAAATGATTATCCCTCTCAAAGACCTGGTTCCTAGGGGTGTAAGGATTAGTGGATTAACCCCACCAGATCCATCTGGTTGTTCATCCATTAAATACCATTAAAAAAATCGTTTCAAAATGAAATGAATCAATCTATGACTGATAATGGAAAATACCATTTGGATTGGGGCATGGTATGTCATTTTACTATAACGTCAAAATGTTCAAGTGCATCACAGCAGACGAGACGTTTGATGCAGCAAAAGCCGATCAGTCCAATGGATGGGAACACTGCAGTGTGCTAGAATGTTCTAAAAATGTTCCCTTTGGATTATTATGATGTGGAAAAACAACAGTGGGTTGAACTAAAACGTGAATGGATTTGACATCCATTCACGTTTACTTGTTTGTTTGGACACACATTTAATTTACACTTAAGAAACCTGTAGAACGTCCTCTTCACTGTTCAGTACCAGGTATTTATCGCTGAGTCACAGTGGTTGAAGTTATGGATACAGATGTCCTGCATCCATTTTAAGACAACAAAATCACATCAACTACAAATATGAATCAAAATCGCTGTAAAAGGGATCATTACACCCCTATTAGTTCCTTTAAATTCACTTATTTAAGAGGTCTTGGCTCATTCTACTCCGACAATAATCTGTTCTAAACATTTGATCTGAGAGGTTCCCAAGCATTACCTGCTCTGAGTTCTGTCAAGGGTTTCATGATCTGACTCTGGTCTAGGTTCTAGGTTAGTAAAAGGTATATTTTAGATCTTTTGTTGTAACCGTTTCAACAAGGATCCGGTGCAAAACGTAGCAGAACAACCCCTGACATTACCCCGCCACAGCTGTGCTCCACTGCTGGGTTTCATCAGACCAAAGGGTCATTTTGGAAATGCTGCTCAGTTTTTGGCTCAACTTTTTGAGCATTAAAAGTGATTCATCTTACAGCTGTTTCTACGAAACATCTTATAATAACCCGAAACACTGCCTTTGGTTGTAAAATGAGCCGCTCTCCTTTGTCTGGATGTAGGATGACAGGTCAAAGACCTTTTAAATAAACAAGATCTATAGGAGGGTTAATTATTTTGACCTTCTAAACAATTATGCAGAAAAAAAAAACTCATAACCAAATATTAGCTTTAACTTTTAAAAATGTTTAAAAGTTTGGCTCATTAGTATTAGAAACAAAAGAAACGTTCCAATCAAAGCCTCCAGAATGAGGGTTTCATTTCATAGTGAGTGCAGTTTTGCTGTTTTCTGTGTAGAATCAACTTGTTCAGGTAAATTTTCCAGCATCCTCTCGGTCCGCAGTTTAATTTAAGCTTCTTAATCTGTGCAGAGGAGAAAAATCACAGATAAATCCACTAGTAGTGGAGAATAGTTTGTCATTTTTATTCCTCAGGAAGCGCTACAAATGAATACAAATAAACTCTAAATGATGAGCTTTTTGAGAAAAAAGTGTCTTTATTCATTCTTTAGGGGCTGTAACCACGCAGCTTGGTAACAAAGTTTTCCCTTTTATAACATAGTCAAAAGAAGTCATCTAGTTGTAAAGTCCCTAAATGATGCTGCTACTGCAAACTTTTTCCTAAAACTCATCTCCACTTCACTGAAACAACAGCCTCAAACGCCGCTCTTCTGCTGGTTCCTCTTTGCTGCTCTTTTCATCTCCTTTCCTTGGACTTCTCTTCACCTCAGATGATCTCCTGATCTTCATCGTCTGTCAAAGTCTTCCAGTTGTTGCCTTGGGTGGAAGTAAACCAGCTCGTCTGAGTTGAGAGGAATCTTTGCACCTTCAGCTTGTTTTTCTCTTTGCGCTCGCTTCTGGAAAGCTTCGCACACCTGGATGATCCCAAGAACTTTACTCTCCCTCCCGGGACTCTTGTGTGATTCGGTTGGATGATCGGTTACGGCTAAACAATTGACTCCAATCTGGATTAATTTGACGCCACACGGTTCAAGAGTTTTGTTCCACCTTGGAGTTGGTTTAAAACTCCATTAATCTTTTGTCGGCTTCTCAACGTTTGGTTCCTTCAGTGTCAATTCTTCTTTTATTCTTTGGAATTGCATTGTAAACACACCCGTGTTAATTCTTAACATTTCCCCATTTAATATAATCAATTTAAGTTGGTTTATAAAAAAAAATATGGGTTACTGTTCAAAATAAAAATACTACATGTAATAAAAAGACACTTTTCTAGTTTATTATCTGCAAAAAGAGTTAAAAGTAGTTATTTAAAGTAAACATTAACCTATAAAATGAGGAAAGCGGCAGCAAACCGTGGTTTGTCATGAGCCTCCGAGTGTTAGGTGGTTCAGCATGAAGCTAAGCTGCAGGCAGGACAGTGAGACAGGCTGCCAGTGAGGACAGGCCTGCAAACATCCAGAGATCAGCCGAGTCAGACGGGTTAGATCTGCAAAGCACCATCACTGACTCTTCACTGCTAACACCATCCCGTTGCTATGGTTATTCACTGTCATTTCACTGTTCTCAGATATTTTCCTTTATACTCAGAAATGTTTTTTTGTGTGTCACATTATTAACCCTATACGATATTCTAGCCTGTTTTGACATCTAATCTTTGTCACCTTTTCCTTTATGAAAGTGACAACAAGTTTGCAAACAAGTTTGCTCTACTGTTAACAGAAACAGAACCGTACATCTTAATGTTTTTCAGCAATTCAATTGGAAATGACTTGGTTTTTTCAAGTAATCCTAGAAAGGGGGAGCATAGACACTGCTGAGTCTGCCCCGTTCCCTGGGATAGCCGCACTGTTGTGGCATTGAGTGTTCTCACTATCGCTTCCTATCTACACACTGGCAAACTGTTGAGGTATTTCTTGCGGTGATTGGTTTTAATGCTAGGTTTTTTTTATGAATCAAACCTAAAGTTTTAGACCTGCATGCTTTGCTTATTATCCATGATTGTTCCTGTATTTAGCATTCTGTTTTGATTTCTTTTGTTATTTTTATGATTTGTGTTTTTGAACTAACCTTAGGAGTCCTTTTATATGGACAGGTTTAATCACGTGAGTCCCATGTCAACATGTAGCATGACGATAAGCTGCCTCTGGAGGGTTAGACTATAGTTAGAGAAGATAATTATTGTGTGCTTAGGACTGAAAAGCAAAGCATACCAGGCATTTACAAAGAATTAACGCTTCCTTTTTCAATTCCCACCCAAACCTGCATCATTGGTACCTAAACTGACTCAATTTAGTTATTGATTAGGCGATGTCGGGTCTCACTGAAGTGATATATTTTTTTTTTTTTAGGGAAATATTAAGTTTGTTGTTTTATCTTTAAAGCACTTTAAATGTAGAAATGGTGCTTTGCAAATTAATCCGCTTTTCCTTTATAGAAGAGTAATGAAAAAACAGATTTGGGGGCAAAAGCTTCACAGCTGAAGGTGAAGGAATGGAAAAAAATACATATTTAAGATTTTTAGTTTCCTTTGAAGCATCTTTGATGAAAAGATGCCGATTCTGTGCAAACTTTAGTTCAGATTTCTAGTTCTCCAAAAATCTGTACTTATGCAGGAAACCAAGGATTTATTTCCTCCTAGTTAAGAAATTAAATATTTATTCATTTAAAAAAATGACCTTTGTCATTGCTAAAGTTTGATCATTTTTTCTGCTATATTGGCATGTTTGATAAACTAGATGGTAGAAAAGTATTGAAATGATTGTCAGGTTTTAAAATAAATCCAAACTGGTGAAATGATGTGAGGATGCATTTACTTCAACTACTACTAAATCATTTTCTTAGTTGGATTATATCCAACCATTCTTCTTTTTGATTCGTTGTTTCTGTCACTAAAGGATGGAGGTGAAAGACCTACTACAGTTGCAGCTTTCTATCCCTTTGTGTGAGACCAGCACATCTGCCCGCACAGCATTTTTGCTTCTTGTAAAAAAAAAGACGAGAACTCCTGTTGGAAGCGTTAATTTTGAAGGGGACAGGAAATATGCAACAATGTGTGTATTCCTTTTGTTTTTAAATCATCAGTTCTTTATCAAATGTTTGTTTCATTGCACTAGCTCTTGAGATGTTTTGGTTTTTGCACAGCTGCTTAGATGAAACTGAGCCAAAGTGAGAGGTGTGTAGACACATGAATGGACAGACATCAGCGGTGTTGTTCTGACTGCGTCTCATGGTGTGAACGTCAACATCACCTGGCTGTTAAATTCACAGGAAATCCAGGAAGAGTTGCTGAATTTCTGAACTCGTGAGGTTTGGTTTCAATAAAGTGAAGCATATTAGTATTTGTAGAAGTAAAGTCTGATCTGCAGATTTCGTTTTCTGCTTTTTCCTTCTGTTTTTATTAAAAAAAATAAAATTAAAAAAAACCTTTTGGTTGAATGCGGGCCTCTGGTCCCACATCCCCAACAAAGACGTATGCCTGAACCCCATTTGGCTGCGTAATGAGTGACAATTAGTCTCAAAACAAGCACGCCATTGTGCAAACGGAAGATTTGCGTAGTTTTCTAGCATTATGTAATCCAGAGCTGATGAGCAGCAAATGAATGGATTCTGAGCGTTTACTCTCAGGGCATCAGATGAGGGCTTTCTGTCCGGTAATTGGACTCTGTTTGACAGCCAGGTGACATTGCTTTCACTCTGCAGAGACACAAACACACATTGTTGGAAAATTGGCAGAAATGTAAAACAGAAAGTCAAATAACGACACGGCACTGTTTGCTCATTCATTGTTTTGATCAGAAAACTGTTTCTTTTTGCTGCAGCTGGATTTGATTAACACAACTGTACTTGGCTCACGGATTCTCTACGTTCTCTTCATGATCTTACTTGAAAAGACGTCGCTTTTCTTTGGTTCATGACATCTCCACATGGCTGCAGAGCTTGAAGATCCAAAGTCGAACCTTTGAATCATTCTTCCTTTTATAATCCGTATCTGGACTTTGATTCAGCAAACCTGCTCCAGTATGGAAGCTCAACTCTCACTGATGCTTGGTTCTCCAGAACCCCTGGATTTGTCGGGCCTGCACATCTCATCTGCCTTTCTTCACTTTTAAACCAGCTCTGTTCAGCAAACATTCCTGGAAGCAAGTCTCCGTTCTCGTTTGGAGCTTGGACTGATGACGTCGGATCCTTGAGCAGTCGGCCTGATAAAGAAGAGGAGACATCTCTCTCATCAGCACAATGTGACCGGATGTCGCATATTGTCTCATCAACAAAGTTGAGCTCTGCAGTCCCATCTTCTTGGGACAACCGTCGTCTTTGTGGACACTTTCTTGGATTTCATCGGACAGTCAAGCTGCTTATTTCCAATTGTCTTAAGCAAATCCTTCTGCAGCAGAAAACGTTTCTATAAATTTTCAAATTGTAGAAAAATCAAAGATGCAGTTGATCCTAAAGAGATCAGTCGTCATCGCTTTTGAAGATGACGATGAGGATGTCAAAGAGTTAGAGCAGTCCAGGCTGTTCCTATTCTGCAGTGACTGTTTGTGTGCAGATATTTGCTTCATGCATCTGTGTGTGAGTGTGTGTGTGTGTGAGCGCGTGTGGGAGGGAGTGCCTGTGCTTGTCTTTTGTTTTTTGTGTGTCGGTCAGACGTACATTGGATGTTGGTAACGCTCGTCTTTCCGTTGTGCAGCATGAGGAATGCCAGTGGGCTGGCAGCTGCAGACCTGGCCCACGCCCAGGGATTCCAGGAGTGCGCTCAAATTCTCGCCCAAGCCCAGAACCTCCAACAAAACATGGCTCGGTCCCAAAACGGAGCCTTTCTAGAGCTCATGAGCCACAATGGGGTCCAGAACCGCCCCACCATCCAGGGACGCAGCTTCTTGAATGGCGTACCAAACAGAAAGAGGTCTTTTGATGGGATTGAGGTGAACCCGGGGAAAAAGGCGAGGTCAAATGGTAGGTCAGCTTTGAACCACAGAATGCACATTCAAGTGAAATCACTCAAAACCCATCAGTTTCCTCAAAGCAAACTTTTAAAAGCAGCAATAATGGCACCTGTTTTTAACGATTTAAAGACCCACTTCTGAGAAAATCGTGTTTTAACATGTTCTATTGGCATTTTATTCTGATGATGGAGGACATATATTTAGGAAATTAAAATAAAAACTGCACTTCTGAGTATTAATTCAAATCGTTTTGAATCAGGAGCAGACAAAAAAAATGCAGTTTGAAAGAATGCAGTCGGATTCTGATAAATCCACATGCAACCATGAACGTCTGTGTTTTCCTCATCCAATCTGGCATCCAAACCTACGGCTGGACAGCTCCAATACTGCTGTTCCACCGGTAATGTTAGGTTGAGGCGTGAGGGGTTATACGCTACTAGGAGAGCGTGGAAGCAAATGGGTGATGGGAAGTGGGGGCAGACTTACTCCCCACCAACAAGTTGGAGGTGAATTTCAAATGAACTGCCGCTCTGCAGAAATTATGTCCTTGAAAAAGACTTTTTTTTTTTTTTGGCCATAAAAAAGCATAATCATCATTAAAAGACCACAGGGAAAATAAATCAATCTTTAAAAACAGCAATGTCACCTGTAAAAATATCTTTTGGTTTATCATTCCAGAGTAGTTTTTCCAGATGATTAACTTCTGCTTTGGCTTTCAGGGACGTCCCTGCCGTCCGCATTTCTGAACGGGAACGGGCCACTAGGGGGCACTGGAGAGGCCCAAATGGAGAGCATGAGCGTGGAGATGACGGCAGCTGTAACCTCAGGTGGGCCGGGAGGCTTTGCATTTGGGCTGAATGGGTTTGCACCCCCGCCGGGGCTCATGGAACCGTGGGAAGACCAGGGGAGGTCCAGCCCCCCCGCTAAAGAGCTGGAGGTCATCACTGTGGCGTCAATGCAGACCCCCTGTCGCTGCACTAACTCGTATGCGTACCTGTAGTCCACCTGCAGACTCTTTCCATTTGTATCATCTGACCTTATTTGGATGAATACTTACAAAGGAGTGCTTATTTTATTTTGGTTTTGTGGTGAGCTGCATTTACACGGTGTAGCCGTTTGTGTGTAAATGGTGTATTTTATATTTTTCTAAGTAGCTGATTCGTGGACGGTTAAGAAAAACCTGATTTCTTTATTAATTGATACATAAAAAAACAAGACATTTAATGCAAACTTCAGTTTAACCCAGTAACTGTCACATACTGTGTTTACAATAAAAATTATTTTGTTTTGCACAATTTCCTGTAAAATGTGGTTTATTTTGGACAAAATGACGCGCCACATTGTCAATTTAAAAGAAAAGGTGTGCAGGTCGTGTGGAAATGTTTATGCTGTGGGAATGTATGAACTGGACTCACAGGTTTGACTGAGTCAGGTTGTTCTGAACAATAGCTAAATATTTTGTTTTTCAGTTATTGATTTTGATCTATTTAGCAATTTCAGAATCAGACTTTTATTTATTTTTTCATAAATAAGGTTTTTTGTTCCAGAAACTGCAGATAAAAGACGGTTCTGGAAACGCCGAGCTGTCTGAAAGGCAGGTTTGCTTTTGGACCAGCCTGACGGTTTTTCTCAGTTTCAGTAAAAATGTTTCATTCACTTCATGTTTGACCTTCAGTGTTGCTTGTAAAGATCAGTTCCGTGTTCATTCATGCCAGTTTTACTCTGATGGAAGGCAGGAGCTCTTCAAAAAGGTAGAAACCTCTACAAACTAATGATTAAAAGCTTAACTTTTGGTTGTTTCACGTATAAAAAAAGACAAAAAAAAATTTGCATCATTTCTGCTCCTCAGTGTGCTGTGAGCAGATCTGTGACTTAAAAACAACTGATTTCAAAATTTAGAACAGATTTAAACCGTTTTAAGCTTAAATCTTAATACAAAAACCAGTAAACTCATGTTTTATGGTGTTAAACCCTAAACGGATGCCAGATGAATTCCTGCAGAATCCTTCTCATGCGAATGGAGCTTGTAAATGCAATAACACTCATGCAGAGTTTTCTGGGCTGAACTGTCTGTTCCCCTTTTTGTTTTAGAGCAGATTTATTTACTGTGTGTGTAAAGCGAACAAGGGTTGTATATTAGTTTATAAAGAGCCTTAAATCCTGACCCGGAAACATAAATGATTTTTGTTAATTGTATTGTTTAAATACTAAATGAAAAGTAGAAATAATACTCTGTTGCAGATTTACGTCTTTTTCACTTTTTTTTTAATGATTTCATCAGTTTATAAGTCTGGTTCTTTAGTAATAAACAGTGTTAATTTCAGAGCAGGTTGAACTTTGTTCTTGACTGTATTGAATCATTTAATTTAAAAAACTTTTTTGATGCTTTTCTTTTTGCCTTGTTTAAATTATTCCTGTACTTTCTTTTATAATGCTAAATTTTGGGTTTGTGTTTCTTTTTTAGTTGGGGGAAAAAAAACTTAAGTGGAAAGATATAAATCGCAACTGTTGGGTGAAAAAGTGACCTATTTAAATCAAGGTCCTATTTCAAAACTAGCAGGATTGAGTAATGAAGTTTTTGCAACGTATTGATCCATTCCTGTGTGCAGTGACACGGCTTATGGAGGTTTCTTTAATTGAGGCCACCTCTGAATGTTGGTGGCTTTTTTTTTAT
This sequence comes from Oryzias latipes, assembly GCF_053564925.1. NCBI lineage: Eukaryota > Metazoa > Chordata > Actinopteri > Beloniformes > Adrianichthyidae > Oryzias > Oryzias latipes. The sequence goes on along the minus strand of NC_136257.1, from coordinate 28,907,240 downwards.
TTTTATAAAAAGTTGTGCAAAACAAAACGTGCATTGTGTTGTGCGTTGTTGGTGCAGATGCGCGGTTGAAACCAAACCTGACCTACAAGCTCGTTTGACTGTTTGCTCTGTTTACAGTGAATGGTGAGAGACTCTGTGAGGATTTTTCCTCTAATGACCCAGCAGCCCCAATGCTCCTCGGCCAGCACATCCGCAGTGACTCGCCCCAGATGTGTGGCACTGCAGGAAGCCAGGTGGAGCACCAGAGGTCGGTGAACGCAGAGCAGCTGTATGATCATACCCTCTTCAACACCATGCTTCTCTACCACGGATCCTAATCTACAAAAGGCTGTAGACTGAATTGAGTTTGAGCATTCCTCCGCCTTAAATCCATCAAGTGTTTCAGTTGTGCAATGATGTTTGTTATACCTAAAAAGGGCAATTGTTGTTTATGGGTCTCGATTTTGTATTGAAGTGTTTTGTTTGAGGGAAAAGTGTATGTATGACGCTTAGAAACATTTGTGTTTCAAATACTCTACAACAAAAGATTGTCTGATGAAGCACTGCCAATGCTATTTTTTGTTTGTTTCATGACCTTAACTCTACGTCAAGATTCATCTTTGTAAGTTAATTAAAAGATTTTCCAAGCATATGTATGGATTTCTTTTCTTCCAAATATATGCAGAAAACACACTTCACTGCACAGATTTTCGGGGATTTTTCTCCTCTCCTGTAGCCACATTTTTAGATAACGCTGTAATAAAGATGTATTTTGATTAATCCAAATTTATGGAAAGCTGCTCCAAGTTTGACAGAGTCCCTTAGTGCAGCTTCACGCGGAGACACACAGCACACCTGTTCCCAGAGCCGACCTTCATCCACGCAGTGCTGCACAAACATTACGTCACTTCCGGTACGCCCCGTGCCGAATGACTCCTTCCACCAGAAAAAAGGGTGGCGAGATAAAATGTTTCCATTCAAAAGTACTTAATTATAAAAACTAAAGTGAGGTTAAATATTAAAAATCGATTTCTCAATTCATAACTAAGAAATATTTCGACGCATCTTTGACCCTTCTACGTTTTTGATTCACACAATATCCATGCCCCCCCCCCCCCCCTCTCTCTGTCTGAATGGTATCGTCCTCTTGGTCTATCTGGGCTAACCGGAGGGGTTGGCGACTACGACGGAAGACGTCGCTCTTGTGATACGGATTACTGTGAATTTGTCAAAATTTCAATCCCTTTCCGACTCTGTTAGTGTTAAGACCTCCTCCTTTCGAGAAAATAGTTGTTTTATTACGCATTCCGGAGGGTAAAGCATGTCCACCCCGGCTAGAAGAAGACTTATGAGGGATTTTAAACGGTGAGTGGGTGATCTGACTGAGACGATGACGATAACGCTGTTGAACTGATAGCCTAGCTTGGTTTGGTTAGCCTGATAAAGCTAGTCGCCTTTCAGTGACCAAGTACTGTGCTTACGTAGCGTTTACGCTACCAAAAACCGAATATAGATCAATTTAATATCCTTTGAAAAATTCAGACGCCAAAATATGCTCGAATATCAACGAAGTTAACCGAGTAAGTAAAAAAAAGGGGAAGGTGTCTCTTATTTAAACGCCTGCAGCAGAGTGATCAGAAGCGTCTATGTATGTTAAATACTTCAGTTTGATGCAACTAACCGTAGAGTTCATTACGCCTGCTGCCATCTTTAAAGCACGTTTTGGTTCAAATCCGTGCTATCTTTTTGAGCGTTTGGAGCACGACTTGAGGAAATGTTTTCCCCACACGAGCGTTAAAGTCAGCGGAAGCAGTAGCGGTGTGTTGGAGGCTGCTGCTTTTTCTTTCTGGTTGTTCCGGCGGCAAAGGAACACCTTGTCCCCCCCAGATACAGTTTGTTTATTTAAAGCTGCGAGTAACTATAGCTCACCTGCCTGTGTTGTTGTTAAGCTTTCCAGAAAGGAAACGGATACATCTCTGCGTTTGACTTAATCAACTCAGGACTTTGAGACGAGCCATTTTTTAAAAATTGTTTTGGAAAGTATTTTACAAACATTTAATGTATTATTGTGATAAATGGCAGCAAATATCTTCAAACTGATCTGAAAAGAAAATATTCGTATCATCCTTTAGCCTCAGCATTGCCTAGACAGTAATATTTAGCATCTTTTTCTTCAAATCTGCCTGGGCCTGACTGGTTGAAACAGCGATAAGCCTTTTCTTTGCACTGACTTGAACACATCTAGTTTCTAAAAATAAGTCATAGGACTACGATCCGTGTTGTTTTGTTTATAAAGGCTACAAGAAGACCCCCCAGCTGGTGTCAGCGGAGCCCCGTCTGAAAATAACATCATGGTTTGGAATGCTGTCATATTTGGGTAAGAACTAAAACTGCATTTCAAACTTTCTGATTGTTACGTATATATGTGTGTAAAATAAGTGACAAAACTGCATATTTTTAACCTTACAGCCCCGAAGGAACACCATTTGAGGATGGTGAGTGTCTTACTGTCGGAATAATTTAATTTTGTTTAGATAAAATGAGTTTAATATTTAACTATCTCAATATTTAAGGAGTAGCGTAAGTTGTTTTCCTCTAACTTCAGCAGATAATGGAAATTAGCACATTAAAATTTGATCAATATATCATAAAATATTGTTGTTAGTTGAGTTTGACCAAAATGTTAAAAGAAACAGAACACAGAATTAGTTATAGGGATGGGTCAAAATGCAGAGAAGAAATTCCCCATTGTGGGATGAATAAAGTATCAATTTTTATTAATTATTATTATTCCTACCACCCATAAGCTACAGCTCTCTGTTTACACTCTCTCCCGCTAGCTCACAGCCCCAACCTAATATTACCGGTGCAACAAAAATGGCGAGCAATGTTGGCGCTATCCAGCCAACGCCAGCGTTTAGCTCCAGATGTGGGCTCAGACGAGGAAAACCAAGACGTTTAAGAGGACGAATAAGAAACGGCGCAAAGCCGTTTCTACGCAACAACTACACTATGTTTTTTGTCTGCTCCTGATTCAGAACAATTAGATTAAAGAAATATTCAGGACTGTAATTTTGAGCTAAATTACTTTTTTAAATAAATGTCCCACGTCATCAGAAAAAGGTCTCAAGGACATGTCCACACCATTTTCATGGGTGTGGGTCTTGAACAGGGTTTTATTTAAGGTAGCTTTACCTATACTTCCCTTTTTTTTTTTTTTTTTAGGTTTCTTCTCTGTTTGGTTGCTTTAACGTCCTGCTTCTGCATCTCATTTTTGTCTTCAGGTACATTTAAACTCATTGTAGAATTCACAGAAGAATACCCCAACAAACCCCCCACGGTACGATTCGTGTCAAAGATGTTTCATCCAAATGGTGGGTTCAAATTTTCATTTGGGGTACGGTTTAACATCACTTGGGCGAATGTTTGCAATGATAATATTCTGTTTTATTGTTTCCAGTCTATGCAGACGGCAGTATATGTCTAGACATCTTACAGAACCGCTGGAGCCCCACGTATGACGTGTCATCCATTCTTACATCTATCCAGGTAAGCAGCCGCTTTGTCAGTTTCATTGATGTTGCAATTTTACACAAAAAAAACAAGGATTTTATGTTCATTTTCTAATCTGTAAATTCCTAGAATGTAAACTAAAAGCTGAAAGTAATGTCTAAAAATGACAAATCCCCTTATTTATGAACCACAACGCAGCTTTTAGATTGTTTAGTTGTTGAGTTGCTGTATATTTCATGTGTTTGGTAAAGACAGGGCACTAAATGAGCTGGGGGTGACTTTTTTTTCCCCGTTTCATATTTAACGTAACGCTCCCCCCTCAGTCCCTGCTTGACGAGCCGAACCCCAACAGTCCAGCCAACAGTCAGGCGGCGCAGCTGTACCAGGAAAACAAGCGGGAGTACGAGAAGCGCGTGTCCGCCATCGTCGAACAAAGCTGGAGGGACAGTTGACCTGACAATCCTGGTGGCTGCTATATTAAGCTGTGCGTGCTGGAAGTTTTAGTGGACTCTCTTGTTACCCCCCACTTTCTTTTTTATTTTATTTTAAGCTTTTATGCACTTTACCTTAATCTTCCACTTTTCTTTTGTAACCACTTTTTTTTTTTAATATCACCCTCTTCTAATCCTTCAGGGGGAAATGTGTTGAAACCTGCTTTGGTAGTTTGTCAGAACCGATGAGGATTACACCCCCCCTCAAACAAATATCTGCTAATAACAATTCATGGATTAAACGTTCACAAGGGGGCGTCAATCAAGTTGTGGGTCATTTCTGTTGATCTGTTTTTGGTTCTGAAGGAAGCGGGGGTCACGAGCGGTCTTGGAATCAGCCATCTTTCTGCCGTGTCTGCTGTGCTGCGACCTGTTACTACGTGCATGATTAAATGTTCTCCTGACCCATTCACTTCTGTATGCAGCAGACGCCTGCAAGTGAAATTATGTACAGATTTTGCACTGGTTGTCCCCATGTAAGTCTTTTCCAGAAATTGTAAATAAACAGACAAAATTCATCCTTTCCACGCTCAAGAGTTTATTTCTCACTTAAAAGAGTCTCGCTGCGTCTAACAGATGTACAAGCGCTGAAATATTGAGTACAGTTACAACAATCGGAGAAAATACCTTTTCCACTTAAGACTGTTAAAGTCTTTGATTTACTGGCAAATATTTTTTCTACAGCTCCTTCATCTGTTGCTGCTATAGCAAGCGTCTTCTGAATGTTCAATGTCTAAAAAATGGTGAAAATGCAGAGGATTCAGCAGATTAGGGGTCGGATTGTTTCATCAAGTAAATATGAATTTTTAAGTATTTATAATGCTAGATTCATATTTACTTGACTTGCACTTTTGCAAACATGTTGAATTTACAGGGTCATGGCAATAAATAGTTACTTTACAGAAAGTTTCTTTTTTTTCAGTCCTGATCAGGTGCATTATGTTCCCTACAGGCTAAATCTTTCCAGAAATGTAAAAATGAATACAAATAAAATGGTTTTATGAATTTACCAGTACAAGTGGTTTTTTTGTCAAGGTTAGGATAAGTGACCTGTGTTGAACATTCAGATGTTAGAAACTCCTGACTGATCAGATCCTTTAAAGAAATCTGAATCAGCATGGCCAAATGTTAAAGAGTATATACAGTAATGCCGGAAGCTTGATGTAAACAAAGCATGTAAATGCAGAACACGTATTTTTTTAAGGAACATTCCTGTTCTGTCACTTGTGTTACATCTTCTTGTTTTTAGCTATGGGTCGGTGACCAAAACGCACCAATGTCTTCAGAAATGAAGACCAGATCACATGTGGTTTCAGTACCACAGCGTGGTGAGCGGGCTACCTGTTGTACGCTCTCTCCTTCTTGGCTCTTTCCAGGGCCTTGTCCATGGTCTTTTCATTCTCCCCTCTACATTTGGGGCAATACCATTTGCCCTTGGGTTTGTGGTGGAGCCCGACGCAGGAGAAGTGAAACCACTCGATGGGACATTCATCGTTGTCACAGCCGATCATCTCGCCATAGGACACCTGCTCACACAGGCAGTACGTGGGCTCGTCTGGATCTATCGGCAGGTCCGGAGGAGAGACCTCCCTCTCAGACTTCCCCTTTGACCTTTTCTTCTTCTTGGAGGATGTCTTGGCCCTCTTTTCCCGTGAAGCTCCCACGTCTTCAGGGTGATCCAGACCTGCGTAACTTTCGCGGTTTTCTCCGTTTTTCTGCCGTCTTGAGCGTTTCCCTCCTGCTTTGTCGACACTACCAGAGCCAGGGGTCACCTCCTCCCGTTTCTTCTCATAGTGGCTGGGTTTGCCCGGGGTGACTGCTGCAGACGAAGAGGACATCAGGGATGTTGCAGTGGTTGTCAGGGATGCCGGCGTGGACACGTGGCTTTCTGGAACTTCTTGAGAGGAAAGCAGAAGCTCAGAATGCCAGTCTATCTGCCGTGTTCGGTTCTCAACCATCTCCACCTGAAACAAAAATGTACTGCTTGAAGTCTTACATTTTTATTTGGAAAAGCAGCAAACATTTACCCCCCAAAACACGCCATGTTCACAAACCATTTGACCAGCAATCTGGATCTTTTCATCTCCAAGCTCCTGACTCCGGATCAGCGCCCTCTGGATGGATAACTGCAGCTTCCGCCTCTGGAGGGAGTCCGACTCGCGGCGGTATCGCTCGTACGCATCATCAAGCTCCTTCAGAACATCTGAGGAGAAAAACAGAAAAAGGTGCACACACACAAAAAAAGAATTTACAAGATCAGATAGAGAAAGATTTACTTAGTATAATATATTTAAAGCTTTATTAGGATTTTTAAATGTTTGATTAAAACAATGTGCCAATCAGTATTTGTTTAGGCCTTTGAAAAGTACACAACTGTCAAGATTTTCTTTTCTTAGATTTACTTAGTTTTCACAGCTTTACATGTTCACATCACAGGAGTATTTTTACATGTAATAAATGCATCATGTATATAATTCCCCTAATGCTACACACTTTCTCAACTAGTATAATACACAATAAAACAGCAAAATGCTCATTTCCTGCTTGAACACTACTATTTTGCCACTAAAGATTATTTCCAAATGATTTTGCAAGTCAAATGTTTTGCACCTTGATATTTAGCATCTATTTCTCTCATGAGGGACACACTCCTCTGCAGGTCGAAGGGCAGTGACTCCACCAGATCCAAATACTCCTCCACATAATTCACAACGACGTGGCCTGGGTCGCCGTTGGCAGAGTTCAACATCGCGGTTCGTCTGGACCCCGAAGTCCCCTGAAGGTGGTCCTGTGAATCCACAATGACGCTGCGGTTCTGTTAACAGAACCGGACACTAGAATGGAATTTCTGACTTTGGTGGAGTAGTTACTTTTAATACAATCCTTACTTATGACTCACAAGTACGCGCGTGCAGATAAACTATCATTATCAGATTGGTCTGTCTGTGCGCGCAGGTATTTGAATGATCTTCAGGATGAATTGACATTAGGCTAGCAAAAACACAACAATGTCACGAAAAAAGAGCGATACTCAAAAGTGGCTTAAGCCACTAAGCTTTAATGTTTTAAAACAACCACAACTAACGACGACACAGAAGAAGACGTGTTATTTGTTTCAAGAAAGGGGCTTTTTTGTGAGACTAAACGGTCACGCTTTTTCTTTCAGATGTTAGCATTTAGCCGTTAGCAGAGCTTAATATCATGTATCATAAAATGTGACGCTGTACGCTCACACGACCGACATCTATAACAAGACGAAATCCCCACATAAATAATTTAATAAACACCAGACGTATTTACTCGTTTTAAACGTTAATTTTAATCCGTTAGCGGCCGTAATTGACTCGCTAGCTTATGCTAAAAACGTAAGGCGTGGTACGAAAGAAAACCATCTAAAACGTCCATTTTGATAAAAAAAAAAAAGTAGCTGGTTATACAAAACCATACCTTTGGGTATACCTGTATTGTTTTAATATATTTGTAGCAAACCTCTGGAATTCTGTTGCAGCTTTGCTAATGCTAGTTTGTTGACGTGCAGAACAGGTCCTGCAACTCCGCATGAGCTATGTGCGCATGCGCCACTACCTCTCTGCTGTGCGCATGCGCCATCGACTCCCGAAATTTATGCGTTTTACTTTTCAATGCAGCTGAAATTTTCCTCGACACAATTACTGAAACTTAACTTATTTTTTTTCTTATATTTAAAACATGATTTTAAAAGTTGACCACCAAAGTCCGAGTATTGACTTTAAAGAGATAACACTTTTATTTTGTGTACCACATAATAAAAACATTCCTTCTGAACATCCAAAGATTTACACACTAATTGCATAACTTTATATTACAAGAATTTCAGCTCTCAAAGAGCTTCCTGAAGGCAGGGCCAATCTCCTGGATCATGTCTGTGGTGGTGGTGGATCTGCCATGCCGCTGAAAAGCTTGATTGTTGCACCACCTGGTGAGGGAACAAGCTCCAAAAGCTGCCACCACCGATGGATTCAAACTGGACAAAAACAAAATCGCCATTTAGGTCACAGAAGAATAATGATATTTTGTTGACCAGGTTAACCCAAACCAAAATGTTACATTTTATGGCATTAGATATAGTAATGCAGGAAATGTGTTTTTTTTTAAAGACTCACTCAGATGAAAGTTGTGTTTTTTGTGTTTTAAACATGTTCAAAGCACTTTTCTCATGATGAAGGGCAAATATGAAGAAAAAAGTTAAAAATTCCATTTCTGAGCATTTCTTTATTCCAATTGTAAATTAGGAGAAGTGCTGTTTTAAAATTTGCTTATTTGTGACGTAAAAAATACCCTGGGCTGATTTAAACAGAGAGCTCTCAGCTCCAGGGATACCCACAACTCAGACGTGAATTTCTAAAGAACTACTGCTGCTCTGCAGAAACTATGTCCTAGAAAACGACAGATATTCTTGATTTTGGCCTAAAAACAGCTAAATCATTATTAAAAGATCACTGGGAATGTTTTTTTAACCATAAATCAAAAGAGGATGAGGGTGAGTCTTTAAACTAGAATACAAAACCAAATTGACCTTCTGGCTTTGATTTCAGGTGCAGAATGAGCCCAATGTGCCAGCACTCCCAAAGATCCAGACAGGAGGTCTCCTTGTCCGCCACATCTTCTCCCGCTGCCCTCAATGCTGCATGAGTACACTAGGAGAAACCACAGACAAAATGCAGTTACAGAGAGAAAGAGCTTCAAGATGTATTAAATACTATAAGGAATAATACCAACCTTTGCTACCATCTGAAATGAGATCCTGATCCCCCTTCAGCACCACAGTGACGTTGCCCATGGCTGCGCTGAGCTGCAGAACGCTGCGCTGACGATCGCCAGCATTCATGGGTTCATGGTGCTGAGACAGCAACACTCATTAGCACACAGTCAATATTCTTCATTCAAAAGTTGGTGACTGACCAGAGACCCACCAGGGCTTCGTACAGCCTGGTGAACTCCATGAAATTTGGCGTCAGAATGCCCTTTTGGTACCCCTGAATTACAGATGGCTGCTGGGTAACTAACCACAATCCGTCCTGTTAGAAACCACAAAAATATGAATTAGAAATCTTTTTAAATAATATGTTGTGAGTCTAATTTAAAAGAATGACTCACCGCATCAATGACAACAGGAATATCTCTTGCTTTAGACTTTTCAATAACCTCCTGAAAGAAAAATAAAGTTCATGTTTTTTCCCCCCAAACGCTCACATTTTAAAGGTAGACGTGGAGATTTTTTTTCAACAAAGATGTGTTTGAGGGACACGTGAGACAAACGACAGGACTTCTCTGTGCATGAACAGACTCCACCTGCCTTGGCTGTCTTCAATAAAACGTCTTCTCTGCCCAGACCTGGTCCCACCACCACAGCGTGAAGCCGTGGCAGCCACTTTTCTATCTCCTCCACGGCGTTCAGACTGTCCCTGATGCACACAGAAGCAAAGCCTTACACACGTGTTCCAAAAAACTGGAACAAAGATCAAGTAAAAGAAACACAAAACTAAAAAAGTAAGATCCGATTCCACTAAAAATGAAGATCAAATTTACCTCAGCGCTTGGAATTGAATCTGTTTCATTACATTTCAAATCATAATATACCATATGTGCAAAAAAAAAAGGTTTGTACCTTTTTCTTTTCAACAAAAAAACCCAAATATAAATGTGATACGGTCTGATTTAAACCAATACAGTACCACATATGCTGTTCAGCCATACATGGATATAAAACGCTGCTGAAGTCATGCCTAAAGAATTCAACCAGGAAAAGAAAACAGGGAAGAAAATCAATGTTTTTGTACTGAAGTGCAGGTCAAGTTCTGATTTTGATTGTATCGCAGCACAGTTGTGTAGTTGTGTCAGAATTCAGGTCCTTCAGATTACCATACTTCTTCTACTGGCTGCTATATCACACATAGTAGCTACCAGTTTAGTTTTTTTTAACCAGTTTTCATTGTTTCTAGGCTTTCAATTACTAATTAAATTGTATTTTTTTTTGTTTTGCAGAAAAAAATGATTCAAAACTTTGAAATAGATGCCAAAGATGTCAGCAGTGGTCGTCCTAGCAACAAGTCTATTCAAAGGTTGGACCTAGAAATGTTCAGAAAACCACTTTAAACCCAAGAGCTACATCTTGGACCACAATGAGCATCTGATGCTTTGTCCCAACGGAGGTCAGAGAGTTTACAGGAGCCAATCCCAACTGTTTCTCAGCAGATGTCACTGGTTTTCTGCACCCAACCTTTCAGGCCATGGACCGGTTTACTGTCAGACAATACTTTCACGGATCGGTCTGTGAATGTGATTTTTTTCCCCCCCAGTTTCCCTTAGCTTTTGAGGGTAACATTTATCTTCATCCTCTGTCAAATATCTGCAACTCCTTTGAACTTCATTTTTTCACTCTTTTTTTGTAAGAACCGTTAAAATGCTATATAGATTTTCCTCTAAAGCCAGAACTGTCAGAGTGGAAGCTAAAAATATCCAACACCAACTTCAGCCTCGTCCAACATTTAAGGTGCGATGGGTAAAAGAAAATAAAGGTGAATAAAACTGGCATTTTGAAATATCATAAACGTGAATCCACTGTTTGAACAACTTTACTTTATTAGCAGCATCCTAATTGCATTAGCATTGCAGAATATTCTGCATTACTTTTCTGGTGTGTGGGAACAACTGTCAAAATACATCCAGATTTGGAGTAAAGACCTCTGATTCTTGTCTTTTAAATGCAGCTTTCTTTTACATTGAAGTCCAATGTTCTTTTTCTGTTACCTCACTGGATCTTTTCTGCTAATAGAAACTTTCCAAATACATTTGTTTTATGTTAATTTGCTAGCTCGGGGGTGTCAGTTTAGCGGTTGGGCACTTTAAGAAAGCAGTGGATTTTCGACACGTGACGGAGTGACTCGACATGCGTCAAGAATGAGTCGGATGCGGTGGAGGGGATCCAGTCTCAATCAGATTAGATATTAAACATAAAAAAATGTAGTTTTTTTTCCCCTCCTGTGGCCCAGTAGCACTTTCCCTCGGTCCGGTCCCAGTCCACTTCTACAAGCCGAGGATCGCACAGACACTGACACTTAAGGGGGAAACCCTGTGTGATCAGGGGTAAAACAAGCAAACTCCAAAATGCAAACCAACACTATACAGCCTCTTTTTTTTAAGCCTGTTGACGCAAAACTAAAAGGAATGATAAGTCTAGTTGTTTGGTAGAACTCCTCTTTTAGGTAAGGAAGAAGATTCCCAAAACTGGAGAAAAATTGGGAAACAGAGCAATTTCTCTGGACCTGTCAAATCAAAAGAAAGTCTTATGTTTGCTGAAAATAAAGTCATTTTAGAAGAACTTCATCAGCATGGACATCTACATGGTAGGAGGGATGGTATGATCTTCTTTTACACCTACAAGATGTAGAAACCTTAAGTTCATTTTATTAGCATCATCTTTCCATCTCTAGACCTTTTTTTTTTAAATAACTAACAGTACATGAAGAACTATTCTAAGATTAAGATACTAATACCCACCGTTATCTGTCATTTTGATTAAAATTTATTTCGTATTTTGAATTTTTTTTTTGAAACTTCAAAGAAAAGGGTGTGTACTCACAGAACCGGGTGAACTATAAGTTCAGGGCTATAAGACTTGATCACAGTGGCAGCATCTTTGGTACAGAACACATGGGACAAGTCTGCTCCCTGGAAGCAACAAAACTCCGTCACAATCGAGGTTCAACATCAATTTTAAGAATGTGAGCTCCGGCTCACCACTTTCAGCGCAGAGATGGCAGCAAAGTATGGAGCTCCGGTGTAGCTTTGGGGACAGAAGTTGAAAGGAGGGATTTCACGTGATGTTTGGGGGATTGATTTTGTTCAAAAAGGGGATATCTGTGGTACGTACTCTTGGCATCCTCCGATGATACCGATCCGGCCGTCTTGTCCTTTGTGCTTTTTGGATGTCAGGGGAGGAATGATGGTCTTTACCAACGAGAAGATGTCTTCATCCATGCCTCTGTGTGCTGAAGAACCCAAAGTGAAGTAACGCTCAAAGGCTGGCAAGATAAACAAGAGAACAGACCAAACATATTAGTCGGTTGGCCCACATTTCAATTTCTTCCTCAAAAGTATAGCTCAAAAAAAAATAAATAACAAAGTAGAAGCTGATCCAATATTCTTTTGAGGAATCCCGCCCCGAGGATTCACACACACAACCCCAGAACAAATACCTAATGCCTGAGTTTCTGCGCTCAGCGACTGGCTCTGCTGAGAGAAACAGTCTGTTTGGGCTGAAGGTCGCCTGACGTGAGAGTGGGACGCACTGGAGATGACTGGAGGACGGACAGGAGGGGGCGGCTTGCTGGGAGAGGCGGCGGAGCCGACGGTAGAGCTGACAGCCCTGGATGAGGACATGCTGGAGAACATCTGACCAAGCATCTGGAGCATGTGCAGCTCCCGGGCGTGTTCGGTTTCTCGACGGCGGTCCTCCGCCTGCAGGCGCTGCTCCTCCAGCCGGTAGAAGTTTTCCTCAGCTTGGGCGCTCTGCTCCAGGAACTGCTCCATCATTTTCTCCATGGGGAAGTTGGAGCGCCGCTTCCTGGGGCGCTTGGGTGCTCTAGCCGACAGGTTGCTGGCAGGCTGGCTGCTGTTGGGCGGTCTTGCTGAAGTGCCTGAAGGAGAGGCGGGTTCTGTGAGCGCATGTGAACAGAAACGTAACAGAACCACAAAGTGGACTTCCTCTTACCCACAGTGACTTTCACCGGGATGGGGATTGGGACGGTCGGATATTCCAGTTTCACCTCAGTCTCTGCGGGATAACATTCCCCTGCGCCCTCCGAGTACGCATCCTGGACATCCTCTGCGTCCTCCTCCAGGCCCTCCCCGGTCTCCTCCGCTCCTGCGCCACCCTCCACAAACTCCTGCGGGTCCAGAGCCAACCGGCTGCTCAGGATCCTCTCCATGGTGCCATAGAACTTACTGATCTTGTGATATTGCCCGTTGTTTCGCAGGTTCCCTTCCCTGGCCAGCAGATACTGCCTCTTAAGGCTCTTGATGCGCACTCGGCACTGTTCCGGGGTCCTCTCGAAGCCCATGGCGCCCAGCCTGCGGGCCACGTCGCGGTACACGAAGCTGTTTCGGAAGTTTCCGTCCAGCGCCGCTTGGATGTCCTGCTCCCCCCAGATGTCCAGCAAAGTCCTGGTCTCCACGTCCGACCACAGGAAGCCGCGCGTCGTGTTGGCTTGCATCGCGCCGGTCCGCAGCAACCTCCACCCGCCTCAGCGGGCTGGATGAAGATGTTGCAGACTGTCACGGAAGACCGCGCTGGATCCTTGCATCAAAGCTGCGCGGCGCCACACCGACCCAGACAGCATCCAGGGGCCATTTTGATAGTTCGGGGTTAGCTTAAGTTAAAACGGTTGCGCTGAACTTTAGGTATGTGACAACAGCGCGCGCCCATCGACTCCCCGCATCCTAATTAAAGCCTACCAGAATGCTTATACCTTCAGGTCGCCATAAAACTAAGTAGCTTAGCGGCGTTGGACAAACTGAACGGAGGTCAGGCTCCGGAGCGGTGTTTACGATCTTTGTCCACATTGGTAAATTTTCCAAACTGACCTCTGATCAGTCATCGGAGCTTCATTTCACCTTTTCTGCTTCGCCCTCCGTCCTTCATGCTAGATACCTGCTGGGTCCTAAAGACCAACATTTCAATAGAGCTGTCAACAGCCACATAATAAAACTCCGTAGCGACATTACAGTTCTGGTTACAGCTTTGTTTGTCTTTATACATTAAAAAAAATATAAATTCTTATAAAAAATTCCTGTTTGATGTTACCTTTCTCGTTATAACAGAAGAACGTGCACACAATCGACAGTGCAACCGGGATGAGCCACAAGGCGAGCTGCGTCTGAATTTGAGGCATTTACCCAACCGTTACCAGCCTGGAAGACACTCTTACTGTGACTTTTCTCCTTACCTAAACAGGAAATGCGTTTCGAAGAAGAAAAGAGTACGCCTGAGATTCTGAACATGAGGATTTCAGACCTGGTTCACCCCCTTACGGAAAGATATCTTCGACACTACAGTTGCTGGTCCAACCCCCCTCTGACGTCACTTAAAGTGCTTTGGCTTCGCCATCTTCGACCCAAAGGACACGCCTAACCGTTTTGCAATCCATATATGGGGAAAAAGGCGGAGTAAATGAGCTTGACGACATTAGAACACACCCACTTTACCTCTGAATCCACATGATGCGTTCGCGGGCTCCTCGGAAATCAGAACATTTGAAATCTTACGGAATCCTGAACATGACATAAAAATAAATCAAAATTTTGTTTAATCAATTGAGCATTTTGTGTGCATAAGTTGCCATTTGTGGCCACAAATTACCATTTTATCCAGTTTTTTGTGCCACAAATCCTTGTGAATGTAAGTTAGTATCCTGTGCATTTTTTTTTCTTTTTTTTATTGAACAATTGCAACATACAGAACAACAAAATGAAAAATTAACAACAATTACACTTCTGAATACAGATTAAACGTGTTACATTCTTAGAAAGATTCTAAATATTAGCAACACATACAAAAAATAAAAAAAATAAAACTTAATATAGAAAAAAAATAGATAAAATAAAAAGAGAAAATGCGAGAGTAAACATATGTTATCATTCCAAAATGTGTGTGCAGACAGCTGCTGAGGACCTTTTACGACACTGTGAAGGCCTCAGTGGTCCTTTATGGAGTTGTGTGCTGGGCGGGGGGCAGTGCAGGCAGAGACTTGAAGAGGCTTAACAAACTGGTTAGGAAGGCCGGCTCTGTCCTGGGCTGCACACTTGAGTCCATTGGGGAGGTGGCGGACAGGAGGATGTTAGCTAAGCTGACATCCATCATGGATAACCCCTCCCACCCCCTTCACAAAACTGTAGAGGCGCTGACCATCTCCTTCAGCACAAGACTGTTGCACCCTCAGTGTAAGAAGGAGCACTACCGCAGGTCATTCCTCCCCACAGCCATCAGACTGTACAACACCGTGTCAAAGTGACACTCCACGGTCCCAGGGGTGTTTTTCTGTTTAGTCATTGATTCATTTACTTTTGTTGTAGTTGTTGTTTTTCAATTTTAAATTGTTTTTTAAATTGTTTTTTGTTCCTGAACAGTTGTTTGTTTTTGGTGTTAACTTCATTAGTTATTTCTGTATTTTGAAAAAATTTATAATGTTTTTTTACAGTTTACATGTATTGCAGACCGCATGTTTTTTACACTTTTGCAGCTGTATTTATTTAATATTAATATTTATTTCTTTATTTAATAAGAATCTCATTTTTGATAATAATTTTAGTAATATTTTTAATGATCTAATACAAATGTCATTTGTGATGTCCTTTATTGATGTTATATTATATAGATTATTTCTGAATGTCGTGTTGCTGCCACAGAAATGAAATTTCCCCATTGTGGGATTAATAAAGTCATCTATCTATCTGTCTGTCTGTCTGTCTGTCTGTCTGTCTGTCTGTCTGTCTGTCTATCTATCAAAAGATTTACAAATGTTAATTGTTTTGTGAGCTTTTGTATTTTTTGAAGCTGAAATCAAGTTTAAATATTGCTGCAGTTCCAGTTTGAACACAAAGAAATCAGGTTTTTTATTAGAAAATTTGCTTTTGTGAATGTGAAATTTAGCCATAAATAATAACATGTTTATGCAAAAGAAAGCATCTCGATCGCATTTTGTTTGAAAAAATAGTAGGTGTTGAAGAAACAAAAAGTGCATCACACTGCTGTCAGAACTGTAGCATGAGGGTTCTTTATCTGGAGACTTCTTGGACTAGGCTTTGTCACAGTTTGATTACATTTCTAATAATAATAATAATAATAATAATAATAATAATAATAATAATAATAATAATTAAACTACTTGTGTAGCCACAGGTGCCCTGGGGCAGACTCACAAAGGTGGGGCTGCCAGGACGCATCTAAGGCCCCTCTGACCATCACTGGGACATTCACATATGCTCACACATCAGTGGAGACACACTGGAGGCGGGGAGGGAGAAGGGTCTTGCTTTAGTGCAGCAGATAACTGCAGATTTCATAAGAATACTTCACTTAGGTATGCAAGCATGAAATTTTCCACATATATGCTGAAAAGTCCACTCTTTTCAAAAATACCGCTGGCCACGCAAAAATCCAAGATGGCGACCATGAAATTCAAGATGGCGTTCCGATGTTTTTGTTTTTTTGGAATATCCTTAAAACTATTGGTTTTAGACCCTATAAATGAGTGAAACTTGAATATAAATTTGGGTATTGCGGACATTTTGATGCATAAATCGGGTCTATAGCTCTATTGGTTCTCGAGATACTGTCTTTTGATATTCTTTAAAATTGACGTGTGTGACAAACGACGTGCGTTGCAGAAGTAGTAATTTTCTGATATAAAAATAAACGATATTGATAGTACAATTGGAAAGACATCAGACTCTGATTGAGAGACATGAGTGTTTTTCTCAATTTTCTTCAAGTAGGACTTTTCCTTGTTGTAAAGACCTGTGAGACAAACTCTGTGATACTTTAGCTCCTGTGCAATAGCGTCTCCACCACTGAGTTTTGCCAGAAGCTTCCCATCACTGAGTGTTTCAGCACACTTCTGGAGTTTGTCGTTTAGGTTCATGGTCATTACCTGTCTCAAGTCAGAGACAGGAGCTACTTTGTCACACAATATACATGTTTGCCTGTCATGAGTTGTGCGACAGTGCTTCACGGGACTTTCTTCCAACTCACTCCCACAGTCAGATCGCCGCTTCCTTGCTCTTTCCAGCTTGGTGTTGTTGAAGAGCAACCGACAGCTAACATGGTACTTTGCATTGTTCCTCTTCAAAGTAGCAGCAATGCCGTCGCCTTCATTGAGTCTTGCTGGATCAAGAACACAACAACAGATGACTGAGGGAGCGGGATTGAAACCGCTCATTCTTTGAAAACTGGAGGACCCAGTCACAAAATAGAAGTAAAATGCAATGTGTGACTGTAAAGTGTGATAAATAATTAAAAAAACAACAAAGAAATAAACAAAGACACACTTAAGTCAAAGACAATACCTTTTTTTTCTTGCTTTTTTTTTTAAATTAAAAGTAAATCTGCAGCAGGAGGATTTTTTTTAACACAGGGTGCATTTTATTTTGAAAAGAACTTGGATCAGCAGTTGTCTAAAGTAAAATGTTAACATTTTAGAAATGGAAAAGCACAATACTGTTTAAATCAAATGTAGAAAATACTAAAAGCTATATATTATAAATTAATGGCTACAAACACGCGAAAAGGTGTATTTTTCTAAAGTGGGACTTTTCGGCTTTTGCTTGGTTTTTGCACTGCACAAATATATTCGTAATATGCAATAATCCAGAAAAAAAAAACAATTGTCTTCTGGTAATTTCTTTTTACTTTGTGTCTTGAAACCATAAAAAATTGTTTTAAAACTTCTCAAAATGACCATCAGTCTGCTTTCATTCATCAAATGGACCAGAGAAGAAGTCTATTTTGGGTACACTGGAACATCCTTTCTGAAAGTTTGGTTTAGTTAAGGAAGTATACTAACTAAATACTTCTTCAGACTAAATTATAAAATTTTAGGTATACAATATATAGAAATTATATAAAAAGTAATCTTCAAGTATACTCCCTGACTTTTAGTATAGACTAAGTATATTGTAGTATAGTAGTACGTTTTGCTAAGGAATATTAAGAAAGATTTTTGTACGCATCCGTCAATAAGTACTGCTAAAATCCAAATGACTACATTGGTTTTAATTGACCTGTTGTCCTCAAAAGAGAAACTATAATTTTATACTCTGTCAAAATGTTTTTGTGACAGGGAAAATAAAAACAATATTAATAGATAGTGCCAATGTTGCTAGCAATTTTTGTTGCACCCAAAATGTTAGGTTGGGGGTGTGAGGGACTGTAAGCTAGCTGGAGAGTGTGTAAAATAAACAGAGAGCAGTCAGTTATGGGTGATAGTAACGAATTTGCTTCCACCCAGAACTCGGAGGTGAATTTCTAATGAACTCCTGCTGCTCTGCAGAAACTATGTCCTTTAAAACGACATAGCTTTTTTGTGTGTGGCTAAAAACAACATAATCACAATTAAAATACCACTGGGAATGCTTTCAAAATAGATCTTAAGAGGATTGTGTAAAATTATACAACTAAAATAGGGCCGTTTTAGGTGAATTTCAGGTAACCACTGACTTCCGGTGGAGATTTATGCCTGGAAGACCAGACTCAGGGAAAAGGCCCCGCCCACCCCACAGTTCTCGTCTGCTTCCTGTTGGACCTGAGTTACTTTTTGAAGTTCAGGCTCAGACAGCGGATTTAACTATGAGCCTAAGCTGGATAATCACGTCTCCACACCCCAGCTGGCTTTCATAATAAGATGTTTGTAACCGGAATATTCGGGCGGCCAGACATGATTTACAAAAACTAAACCGAAAACTTACATTTTCTTTGGAACAAAAGAAAAGTCCGACGGAATCAGATCAGATCATCATGCCCGACGTGTCAAAGATGAAGAAACCGGACGTTAAGGTAGTTCTGCTGGGAGACATGCACGTGGGAAAGACGTCGCTCCTCCACAGGTACACGGAAAGGAAGTTTAAGGACACCACCAGCACCGTCGGAGGGGCGTTTTTCCTCAAACAGTGGGGGCCCTACAACATTTCAATATGGGACACCGCAGGTAACTTTTCTTCTTTTTTTCCCCCTAACCTTTCCCATCATGCCTTTTCGCGGCTGCCCAACGGCTTACCTGGTAGCGCGTGATGCCTCTACCTGAGGCAATCAGCAGCATGTGACCCACCGGTTCAGGCCGCCCTGGCCGCCTGTCCCATGACAACAACGGCCTGAAAACTTTCAGCCATATAATCATCAGATTTAAAAGTAAACATGTTATTTAAGATCAGGCAGGTGACGGGCAGCCTGATAATCCTTCACAATAAGACGCCAGCTTTGTCACATAAGTCACTTTATTTATTTAAATATATTAAAAAAAAGCTGTTTTTGGTAAGTCCTGAAAGAAGAACTCGACGTTTGTTTACCTTTTTGTAAGTTACCTTTGCGTAAATCAATATTGGAAAATGTTGAAACGAGAGCACTTTAGTCACAAAGAAAAGCTGCCATATCTGCCATCTGGTAATATAAAAAATGCACAGAATAAGATCTTTAAGATGTGAATATTTGATCTCTTGCATTTAACATAACTGGTCTTAAATCACTGCATGCTTCGTCATGTGCTCTATTGCCCAATCTTGGGGTAATGTGACCCAATAAACGCCTTTGTGTGTTTAAGAAAAATTCTCACTCATACTTCATTTTTTCCTATAATTGCTCATTTTGGGCGTAAATTGTTTAAGTATTCAGGTCTCGCTAATATACTCAGTCCGTCATTTCACTATTAATATATTTGCCTTGAGGTCGTAAGGTTGACCTTAAAATCTGCTCAATAGTTTATTTCAATTTTTACGAACTATACAAACATGTTTGATCAAACTCAAAATGGTGCCGGGGTAGTTTTTCATATTTAGAAATCAAAACTTGGTATTCTGTTTGCACTTTGCAGGTTTGGGTAAAACGGATCAGATTAAAGCCACAAACCCTAATTGTGCTGGAGACTCTGCCGGGCAATTTAACCAGATTTGTGTTGCTTGTAAAATCTAATAAACAGTCAGCAAATTGAATTGATGCAAACAAAAGATAAGTAGCACAATGCAGTGCATACATTCATACATACACCATTTAACGTTCTTTCCTTTTTAGTTTTAGATTTAGAAAAACTGAGCATTCTTTTGTCAGGAGTTTCTGTAATAGAAGGACACCGTAAAAGCAGGTCAACCGATCAGCTGGAACATTTTCAACTATAAACATGTTGAGTTATACCTCTTATTTTGGAGCTTATTCCATCAAAAGTCTTTGGGCCCTGGTCTTTATTTTTGTGTGGAATAAAGAGTTAAATCCAGCCTGTTAACTCCTGAAAGATTCCTTAAAAAAACCAAATCTCAGTCGTTTTTCTGCTGGCTTACAAAACAATCAGAAAGTCTGTACATTTTATTCTTGTTTAATCAAAAGTTACAGTAAGTCCTGTGAGTAGTTGTTCATTTCAAAAGTAAAACCTCTGAGATGAGGCAAAGGGGGGGACTGTGTCAGCACTGAGTGGTTTCCCATTGCATTCATTCACCTTGTGACCCTTTGTGAACTGGTTTGTGTTACAATTATTTTAGTGAAACCAAGCCTGAATCGGTTTTAGAGGATCATCGGATGCTTTTGACTTGAGTTTTTTCAGCAGCGCCTCATTGGAAGTGGAATCTTCTTGCTTTCAGTTGCACTTGAGGTCAAGTTCATGCTCTCTAGCTGCATACCCTGTTCCTGTTCAGAGTCACATGATGGGGTTGTGACAGAAAGTCTGGGCTCTACTCGCCTCATCTCGTCTTTTTCCAAACTTACGTCATGGTTTTTCCAGACCAGCTCTCATGTGGGGTCTCTACTTGGTCTCTTTTGCTCACAGTGAATAAAGAAACTTGGTTAGTAATTAATGTTAATGGAAAATGGGTATCCACTTAAATATAAAGCAGATCAATGGGACCTGCTGTACAAAACTAGATAATGGAATATCCTAGCAACCTGGTTAAAACATTTTCATCTGATCTGTCTTCATATTTTTTATTGTCCGTTTTTCTCGTTGTAGTGATGAAGCTGAGTCGAGTTGTGAATCTTTAGATTTAGATTGGCAAGTTTATGATTTATTGAGTTATTCATTCATTTAAAAAAATGGTTTTGGTTGTTAAATTCTTTTTATAAAATTATAGATGCAAGTTAGTAAAATATAATTGTATTACATTGAAAACTAATAGAAATATTTCTTTATCTAATCACAAAAGAAATACCGTTAGATGAATCCAAATGGCATCTTTTAAATGAAGATTAGGGAGGAAAACCTGCCATTTGCGATATTAATGATCAATATTGCGTTGACGATAAAACTTGCGATACATGAAAAAAACAGTAAAACAACCATAAACGTATTTATTTCACTGCAACAGTTTAATTTAAATAAGAGTCAACACAACATAAATTATAATTCAATCAACTCTTGTCTACAAAGAAGGCAAACATCTATCATAAAATGAGTCCATCCGATTGGTCAAATGGATAAAGGGATTTATTTGATTCATTATATACTTCAAGCTGCCATAAGATTGTTTTAGCACATTTAAGATGACCATTTATCCCAATTTTCGCCGACTTTTGCGCTATGCGATAAATTGTGCAGGCCTCATGAAGACCGATATTATTCATTGAATTGATAGATTTATTTATTTTTTTTGCTTTAGAGGGAAGAACAACCTTCACACAGTGTTTTGACAAATAGTTTTCAGCCACCATCATCTTATTGACACTAAATTCATTGTTTACATGAGCTAAATCGATAGGGGACTTGTGATGTGAGCCCAACTCTATGGACCATGGTTACTTCATATTTGAGATAACTCGGGGAAAACTGTAGTCCTCAAATACTGTTTTTGTTTTAGCATCAGCTATTTTTTTTTCACTTAAGACCAAAAATACCAAGAATTAAAATGTTTTTGAAATGTTCCGAGCCACGCTTTGTCATGCAACTAAACCGTAATTAAAGGACAAACAAGCAAATTGGCTGAATGTTGACATTTCTGCTCACAATGTGCTCTTTCAAGAGTTCTGCATACTTCAGAAACAAAGGACTAGTTTGTTTTCTGACCACCGTGCTGCATGGAACCAGATCATGTTCTCCTCTGTGCTTCTGTGCTTTGTTTTTCTATGGATTAGTTCACAGCTCTGTCATGTTTCCTTTTTCATTTCTGCTTCAACTTGTGAAAATGAAGGAAATGTGGTTTTTAGGTTGCTGGTCTGAGTGGGAGGGGAAGTAAAGCCTCTGATGTAATCTGTTGGATTCCAAAAGGCAAGAAGGAAGCCTGAAGTGGGACGAATAAGTTGATCAGCGCCGTGTCTAACTTCAGCCACCCTCCAGAAACTGCAGGACAAAGCAGAGTTTGAAGCTCCATGGTTCCACTCATCTAACACCAGCCTCCAGTGGTCTTTTGAGGAACTGCACCCTTCAGAACTATTTTTTTCATGCCAAATTCAGGAAGGGAAGGTTTTTAATGGAAAGCCTCAAACCATCCTGAGACATCATGTAGTTTCAATAGATACTCATTTGGAGACACTATTGCCCAAATTTTGCTCAGACCAAAAAACTCCTCACTAAGTTTACACTTCTTGCTTTGATACTGTCACTTTGTCACTTTTACACATTTATGTATTTTCCTAACTTCCTGTGGGTTGTACTGTAGTCATTTCATTTGACTTTAAAGGGCCTTTATAAAACAAAATCTACTTTTTTGAGCTTTTAAGTGAATTACAATGTTAATTCCGCACAAAAAACAACCCCAAAGCGGTCTTTTGATCCATTCATGCATCCCTAAGTATTCCTATAAAAACCTTTGTTCTGAGCACCAGCCCCTCCCAATCCACAAAAATGAGTGGGTTGTCACATTGTGACGTCACAAAGTGAGGAACCGCCCCTTCCAGGAAGAGTCTGCGCCAGCACCGCCCCCAGGCTAACAGACACGCCCACTTTCTCAGCAGAGCTACCGGTGATCGTCAAAATGTTTTTTTTTTTAATGCACGTCCATCTTTGCTAAAAGTTCTGATGTTTGCGGATGCACAGCCAAGTCCGACTTTAAGTTGAAATGGGCGATGCCCACAAAGAGCAACAAGTGGTGCCTCTAAGATCGAGTCGTCTTACTTCCGGGTAGATAAGAGCTGCGAAAACAACTTTATATTTCTTTAAAAAATCATTCTTTAGTGTCCCAAAACTAATATAATATCATATTCATAGATATAGTTTACTCTTAGAGGTGTAAAAACTGCATGCACACCTTTTCTCTCCTATAACCATTTAAATACTCACTCAGATGAAAATCGTGTTTTTACATTTTTTTGTGACATTTTTCTGATAATGGAGGACGTGTCTAAAGAAAATTATGCCTCAAATAGTATTTTTGAGTATCTCTCTATTCATATCATGAATCAAAAGCAGAAGAAAGGTTGCCGTTTAGAAAAAGAGCTTATTTGTGACGTAGAAAATAGGCTGGGCATGACTATTTTCACTGGAGCTAAAGCACCGGTGTTTAAGGGTTAAACACTCTCAAAGTTCAAAGCTTTCCAAAAAAGTAAGTCCAGTCAGTATCATAGAATGAACCAAATGTCTGCTTGCAATCAAAGGTTTATGTAGATTTGTCAAGTTGAACGTGTTCTGTATGTAATGCACAACATGGAGGAGATTGATTGACAGTAGCCTACAACCAATCGTACGGTGGCCCAGAAGGGTCACAACACAACACATTAACTTTATACACAACACACTAACTTTACACACAACACATTAACTTTACACACAACACATTAACTTTACACACAACACATTAACTTTACACACAACACACTAACTTTACACACAACACATTAACTTAACACACAACACATTAACTTAACACACAACACAATAACTCACAACACAACACAATAGCTCACAACACAACACATTAACTCACAACACAACACATTAACTCACAACACAACACAATAACTCACAACACAACACATTAACTCACAACACAACACAATAACTCACAACACAACACATTAACTCACAACACAACACATTAACTCATGGCCCAGAAGGGTCACAACACAACACATTAACTTACCTCACAACACATTAACTCACAACGGAAGTAAAGCAGCAATTGAAGTGCTTTTATTCTGAAATTTCTACTGGGCTGAGCAGCTAACTACCTAACAGAAAGTAATGTCACAGTGAGCTGTGGAGGGAGCATGTTATTGCTACAAGAGAAGCTAGCAGCAGTGTTGCCAGAAACTTTGTCTTTACTACGGTTCTCCTTCCTCTAAACACACACAATATGAACACACACTCCTCCCTCCGCTCTGACACCCCCCTCTGTCGCTGCTCGCGCGCTCCTCTCCTCTCCTTTTTTCCGCTCCGTCCTGTGTGTGCGTGTGTGTTGGGGACTGCACGTGCCTGTATGAGAGGACGGAGCGGAAAAAAGGAGAGGAGAGGAGCGCGCGTGCAGCTCCCTCCACAGCTCACTGTGACATTACTGTGTTGTGACCCTTCTGGGCCATGAGTTAATGTGTTGTGTTGTGAGTTAATGTGTTGTGTTGTGAGTTATTGTGTTGTGTTGTGAGTTATTGTGTTGTGTTGTGAGTTAATGTGTTGTGTGTAAAGTTAGTGTGTTGTGTGTAAAGTTAATGTGTTGTGTGTAAAGTTAGTGTGTTGTGTATAAAGTTAATGTGTTGTGTTGTGACCCTTCTGGGCCACCGTACAATCGGGATGCAGGACACAATCCACTGTAAGAAAAAAAAAAATGCAAAACTGCACAAAAATATCCGCTTCTAAAGGTGAACCACTGTAAATATCTTTGGTACAGATTGGTGTTTGTCGTGGATTTTAAGTAGCGTTCTACCTGTTGACTTGTCTCCTCAGGCCGAGAACAGTTCCACGGTTTGGGCTCCATGTACTGCAGGGGCGCAGCCGCAGTCATTCTCACCTACGATGTCACCAACTGGCAGAGCCTTTCAGAGCTGGAGGAGCGCTTCCTGTCCCTTACAGATACCGCCAACCATGACTGCATCTACGCTATAGTGGGCAACAAGGCAGATCTCACCGACCCGAAAGCCCAGCTGTCCCCAAACTCTGATAGTTTCTCCGAGGACCAAACGGACATTGTGGAAGACAGGACAGAACCTCAGGTGTTGTCTGCTTGTCCAACCCCTCCAGCCTCCCCCACTTCCCTCTCTGGCGTGGTTCCCCGCAAACAGGTATCACGTGAGGACGCGATGGCTCTCTATGGAAGAATACTGCGCTACAAAGGTCTGGATGAGAAGAGCAGCCTGCCTGCAGACAAGATGTGCTTCGAGACGAGCGCCAAGACCGGCTACAATGTGGACGCTCTGTTCGAGACGCTGTTCGACCTGGTGCTGCCTTCCATCCTGAGGAAGAGGCACGAGAACCACGAGTCGCCAACTGTGGATCTAGAGGACTGCAGGGGAAGTGGCAAGCGGGTCCGATCCTCCTGCTGCTGAGGGTCTAAGAAGTCTAACAGCTGACGCGTTTTTTTTTTTTTTTACCAATTCAGCTGGTCTGAGCACCAATTCTGCACTGTGATGGTACAATTGCCTTGACTAGTAACACTATCAAGAGGAACCTTTGACTTTTCTTTGTTTTTTCTGGAACCATCCACATTGACTGAAAATGCACTTGTGAATCCCAAAGATGGATTTAATGACTGCAAGTAATCCAATCTTTTCCTAGATGAATTTCACTGCACCAATAGTTAGTTGGGCGACACTTTGCACTGTTTTTCTTTTTTTTAACACCACTTCACTTTAATGTTCAATCAGACACTGAGCTTTACATTTCATTGAAGCAATCCAGTATTTTCTATCAAATTTACCTGTGAAACTTTTAAGTCCTAATAAAGATTTTTACTTTGCAGCTTAATGGCTCCGCTTCAATTTAGAAACAACCACTAGAAAGGAACGGCACTTGAGGTTCACAGAAACACATTTAATCCTTACAATCAAGTAACCATGCAGTGACAATGATCAGAACTTTAAGTCAAACTTGTTTAAGAAAAATGAACTGAAAGGTTGTTTTTTTTTTTAATGGAAAAATGTCTGGTAATGTACTTTTATTTTGGCATGTTGGTAGCTCCATATTTAATTAAATGCGTAGATGAAAACGACTAACATAAGATAAACACTTTAAACTCTCAAAGTGGTTAGTTCAAACAGGAAAAAAAATCAGTGCATTTTGGTGAACGTATGAAAAAAGCTAGACATTTAAAAAGCAGTCAATACACTTGTCTAAAAAGAAAATTGGATTACTGTAATTTTACAAAAACAGGCTTTGATAGAGCTGTGGAAAAATAGTCTTGGTTGACATTTTTTGGCAAAGCATTGTTAGTAAGTCTGTAGTTTTGACCTGAAGCCAAAAGGGAAATGTTGAGCATTTGCATACATAGTAGGTGCATCTTTGGTTCTGCTGTATTTTACTATTTGCTGTCAGATGAGGTAATAAGTTAAAAGCACCAAAACATCCTTTAAACACTAACATTGGATCATTGTTTTTTTGTTGTTTTTTTTTTAAATAGATCCTTGGGTTTTTTCTTCGTTGTTACAGTGCAGTTTGAAGTATTGAGTCACCTCACTCGCTGCATGTTTCATCTGACTGGTTCAAGGAGTTCAACAGAGCTCAGTTCAGGTGAAAGGACTTGAAGTTCCTGTGCAGTCTTTCACAAGTTCTTCATGCAGACTTGGCAGCGGCTGATGCGGGACCGAAGTTGACCCGCTTTGAGCGTCTCCGGCGCTGGATTAGCGTGAAAGGAATGATCTATGGAGGTCAGCCAGAAGCTGTGTTTGTTAGCAAAGTAGTGGCATGTGCCTTTGGCCCCATTACACTCAATGAAGGGTAATGTGCGGAAGTCCTCCAGGCAGGAGCCAGGCGACGATAAGGACTGACCACCTCCTTCATTTCCTGCTGCTGTGTGCTGCAAAGACACAGATAAGACTTTATGGAATGGAGAATCTTTACATTATGACAAATAAATGTCTAACTCTGCCTAACCTTTAACACCAAAGGTGTCGCTCGTGACACCTACAGTAATTATACCATGGCCCGGGTGAATACTCGATTCTGATTGGCTGTTGGGTGTGCATTAAAAAGTGATATACCACAGGATAACCGCACGGTGAAAAAAAAAAGTTCCCGTCACCTGGCTTAAATGATTTGTATCACTGCGCCGGCTTCTTTAAAACAACCTTTTGCTTCATCATTTGGACAAAAACAAGTGGTAAGAGGTGAACTTTCTCTCTGAACTGATGCTTAATTCAACCCATCGGAAAGATCAGCATATATACATCGCTTTATATCGCCGAATCTTCACTGCAGCGGTGGTGCAGCGCGACGCAGACTATTTGTTACGTGGTGCGGCGCGGCGCTGCACCACATAACAAACAGTTTGCTTTTTGTGAGAAAAGTGATCAAAATTGGAAAAAAAAACTAGAATTAAGAACTAAAAACTGGTTACTCTTTATTTCTTTTGTTGCGGAAGCAGCTGGCTTCCACAGCGTGAGTTAAGTGATAATGCATACTTCGTCGGCCATTAACCCTTACATAACACACGCTCTTTGACATACAGTAACTCTTTAGCTACGTTCACACCACTGAGCGATGTTCAGGCAACCACTTCAAATTAAAAGTCTACGTGAACGCAGGTTAATGTGCATTTCGGGCTTCTGCGTTCAAAACTCTCGCGTTTGCACTTGCCACGCAAGTTTCTGGGACAGTTTTTAAGCTGTATGTACAAACATGCAGCCATTGAACACACGTTGCAAGCCTTGCGCCAATATGCAACACATTGCTAACACAAAGTGTTTAATAACATTGCAAATTGGCTTTTCTTTGCCACAGAGTCATCTGATTACTGGGATTACATTAGCATTTTACTGCTGCGAGCCTGCTTGTCTCGGCTTTAGAATCCGCTTGAATTACGTTTATTGCGTCAATGGTTAAAGAGTTATTGTGGTCAAAAGAATGTCATTATTGAAGCTAAAGCACCTGTGTAAAAGGGTTAAAACGTCATCTTGATAAAAGACCCCTTGATGTAAAGAAAACCTTCATTGACTTCTTGAAAAAAAGAACTCACCATGAGGAAAGAATAGCCGATCCACAGACTGCGCCAGCCCGCAGGACACTGGGGGATGTCAATGCCCTGACTGTGGATGGCGATGGCAACGGATGGAGCTTCACAGACCGAGCAGCGACTGATATATGGTTTGATCTCGTTTTCCTCTACTGGCATCATGGGAAGAGGAGCAGTAGTTGACAACCAGTAGGATTTATCATTTCTGCTGGCATAGTAACAGATGTCTCCAGGGTTACAGTACAGGAAGGGCATGGTGCTAAACCGTGGAAGGCATGAGCCTGCCAATCCTGGAGAAAATATGAAAAAATTGAAATGAATAAAGATGAGATTACATGATGCACCGCTTAATAATGGAGGTCTATTTTGATGAGGATCTTGGTCAGAACTCCTTTAGATTAAGAAAACTTGCACAGTTGTGGTTCACAACCAACGTAAAGTTGACCTAAAGATTTTAAAAGAAAGAATTACATATAATGTGTAGTTTTACCATTTCCATTGGCTTACCAAGGTCCTGGTTGTGAGCCTTTTCCTGGCCCTCAAAGTACAGCAGGCTGTAGCCGTCCCACAGTTTGGACATTCCCACAGGACACATGGGTTTTTCTTCTGACTGACTGTGCTTCACCAGCAAATATCCCACACTAATGCTGCGACCAGGCATACCAGGTATCCCAGGTATCCCAGGGTTGCCCCGGTTACCTGTTCAAGAATGACAAGGTTTATTCAGCTCCATATTTTACTGATCATCATTTAAATAAAGCCTTGTGTATCTTTGTAAACTTCATATTTAAGTATGTGAAGATAATACAAAGAAACCTGTCAATCTAAAGTAACATCCGATACTCTGGGTTTGCGTCACTGTGCCAGGCGTACCTTCCATGCCTTCCAGACCAGGGTGGCCCATCTGGCCAAAGTTCCCACGGAATCCAGGCGTCCCTGGTGTACCGCTAACTCCCGGCATGCCTTTCTGTCCAATGGGTCCAATAAACCCTGTGGAACAACAGACCATGTATGTCCCAGTGATTTGTAAACCATGTCTGTCCAATTTGACAAGAACATTACTGTAATAGGCCAGTGTTTCCAAACCCTGGTCCTCGGGGCACACTGTCCTGCATTTTTTCAATCCAATCCTGCTCAAACACACCTGCCTTTGATGACTGCCATTCCGCGTAGGCAGAGCAACATGGAAACATGGACAGTAAACCCAGAGGACAAGGGTTGATAAACACTGCAATAAGCAACCTGTATCTCCAGGTGGACCCTGGGGTCCTGGTTCTCCTCTAATCCCCAGTGGTCCTTGAAGTCCCCGTGGTCCAGAAGGGCCCCTCTCCCCTGGAACTCTGATTGGAATTGGAGGAGGACCCTGACTTCCTGGCTGCCCGGGAAAACCTACAAAAAGAAATGTTTTCCCAAGAACTCATGAAAAAGCCTGAAATCTGGAACTTTATCGGAAGCAAACAATTGAGCCTCAAACTGACCTGGAAGTCCAGTGTTTCCTTTAAAACCAGTTTGTCCTCTCTCTCCTTTTGGACCAGTCGTGCCAGGAATTCCCATCAATCCCTGCTCCCCTTTCACTCCTGTAAGAAAAAAAAACATGCTTTCACCATATTTATATAGCTTTTTTTAACGTTAGACCGTGTGACTGGTCTACCGTGTGCAACAGATTTAAAGCTTAACAACAGTAAATCGACCATCTGATGAGCATAAATATGATTTTTGTAAAGACATCATTACAAAACAAGGAGATTCACAAAATTATTAATAAGGAATATTCGAAGAACTTGAAGAAACCACTGTAAGAATCTGTAAATTGGGTTTAAAAAATGTCTGTGATCAAGTTTCGAATGTCTTTTTGGATGAGGAAAAAACATGATCTTTTTACTATCTCTGCCTTTTCGAACACAAGCTTTATTTGACTTTTGGTTTCAAGGCAATCTCATTTGTAGCGCAGACCTTTTTTCCCAAAAATCCCATGGGGGCCCCTGAATCCAGTTGGGCCTGGATCTCCTCTGAATCCTTGGTTACCAGGAAATCCAGGAAAACCATTCAATCCTGGTTCACCCCTCTGCCCCGGAGAAGCATCAGAGCCAGGAACTCCTCTGGCACCAGGTAAACCTAAAAAAGGTTTAACAAAGCTTTATTAACCCATTTTTACTGACACAAAACATGTTAAATTATTATTGTCCGAGTCCATAATTAAGTGGCTTTATTAATTACTATTTTTAATGTAAACAAATGCTGTGAAGATCTTCTGGCCATGATAAATACACTTTTCTTGTGAGTTCATCAATACCAGATGCACAAAAATAGTGTGCATGTCTGTCATATTTCTTTTGCACATATTTGTTTTGGAATTGTTTTTTTCTATGCTAAACTAAACCACTTCACCTTGGAATCCTGCAGGTCCTTGAAAGCCAGGATCCCCTGGAGATCCTGGTTCATTTGGTATACCATCTGGTCCAGAAGGACCACGGAGTCCTGGTAATCCTGGCAGGCCATATTCACCTAAAAACATAAAGCATAAGATTATGTTAGACTGGAATTAGGAAAAATCATATGATTGCAATTTGTCTTTTATGAATCAAACTAATAATTTAGGTTAGACTTTTACCTGTTGGTCCCTGGAATCCTTTGAAACCTGGGATTCCTGAATCTCCCTGTTGGTCGTTTGGGTTACCACTTTCTCCTTTTTGTCCTTTCACTCCTGGGTTGCCAGCTTGTCCAGGAAAATTCAAACCTGAAGCAAAAAGGTTCAAAAAGTAATAACAAAATATTATGTATTATTTATACATTTTCAGACTATAAAAACGAATGCCAAATTTTAAACATTTTCCAACAGACAAAGTGTTGACAAAAATATTAGTTGGTCTATTGTAAGACAATTATACTCTTTAATACTGCAAGGAGAACAAAAATATAAATTCTGATAAAAATTAAATTTAGTTGGAAAAGTCTCCCTGTGAAAATTGTTTGAAAATAAAAACGTTCCCTGTGGTGTTTTAATTATGATTATGCAGTTTTTAACCAAAAACCCCACAACCTAAATGTCTTAAAAAGACATATTTCATGTTTATCTCAAGCTTCTGTTTCCAAAATCTCCTCTACGTGGGCGTGGCAATTGGTGCTGAGATGAGTAGCTCCGCCCCTGACCTCCCTTTTTGCAGGCCACATCTTTTAAAGAAAAATGCCACAAGTACATGTCAAAAACTCAAAAACATAGATTAACTTTTGAAAGCATTTTCAGTGGTCTTTTAATGATGATTATGCCGTTTTTAAGCCAAAATCGAAAAAAAAAACGCCTGTTTTCATGGACATAGTTTCTGCAGAGTAGCAGTAGTTAATTAGAAATTTGCCTCTGAGGTGAATTGGACCACTGGCAAGAAACAACTCCGCCCCCCTCCCATTCCTATTATGGATTGGAGCAGTGCAGGGAACTTGTGGCCCACCCACCATATTTTCGACATCACAAATAAGCTCTTTTTCCAACAGCAATTTTTGGTCTGATTCATAACAATTTAAATAAAGAAATACTCAGAAATGCAATTTCAAGCTTAATTTTCTTTATATGTATCCTTCATCATCAGAAAAATGCTACTGGAACATGTTAAAAATAACACCAAAAACATGATTTTCTTTAAATGCACAAATGCTGCAGAGTTTGCCAATCATTTACCTGCTGTTCCAGAGATCCCCTTCTGTCCTTTTAACCCATGCAGTCCATGGAGACCCTTAAGGCCAGGATAACCTGCACACATGTTACTGAAATTAGGAATTTTTGTTGAAAAAGAATATGAATGTTGATGATAAAGAACAGAAGTGACTGTTGAAGAAGTGGTCTGTTTTACCTTTGACTCCTGGAAATCCTGGAAATCCTGGAAGCCCATCTTTTCCGGGTAATCCAGAAAAACCTTTCTGGCCCTGGTAACCAGGAGCTCCTTTCTGGCCGTCTGACCCTAAATAGGGCACAAGTAAAATCAATGAAAACACGTATTGTGTTAACAGCTTAAATGTGTAATCAGGAGGTGAAGGTGAGTGTTTTACCAGGGAACCCCTGTATTCCAGGATCACCGAAGATTCCTTTTATTCCCACAATACCATCAAAACCAGAACCCCCCTGGTCTCCAGGGCTTCCAAAAAGTCCTTTCAAGCCTAAAAGACGGAAACCAAATGTATAAAAAATAAAAACGTAAAATTCTAAGATGTAAAAGAATAAATCCCTACCTGGGTTTCCAGGAAGTCCAACCTCTCCTCTCAATCCAGGACTTCCTGGAAGGTCTATACGGGGACCTGCGTCACCTGTAAGAGTTGACAACATAGTTGCATCAAAATTACTTTTATTAATTTCTTTGGCATGTTTTTTATTTGAATTTGAGCCTATTTGAAACAAAGTTTATACCTTTTGCTCCTTTCCTGCCATTTTCCCCTGATGCACCATAGGCGCCAGCGCTTCCTTTGATTCCCTGAAAACGAGTCCACGCATGAGAAGTTATTGTGTGAAAATGTGAAAAATGAAAAGCTATCTTACGTTTAGCCCAAAAGATTGGAATAAAACTCCTTTCTAAAAATAGGGAAATTTTTTTCAAGGTAAAATCTTACTTTGATTTTACAAGTTTGGAAAACCTAGTGACATATGGGCAGCATCCTTTTCAAACACAGAAGTACCAACCATTTGAAAATTAATAATGAAGGAGAAATTAATAATTGCAGTTTGTGGAATTATTTAAAACCAAGTCTTATATATATCAGAAAACAGCTGTGAAAGAAAAAAATCATGTTACACTAGATTTGCATCACTTTGACATTTCGCACTAAGTCTCTTCCAACTGTAGGTACAAAGGCTAGTATCTAGTAGCAACAGACCTGGGAGCCAGCGGGTTCTCCCTGACACCGGACACTATAAGCTAAGAGCATGCTCAAAAATCCACGTTCAGCGCATTCTTGAACACGCCACACATGCCCAGAGTGTACGTAGCTGAAGAGTTACAGTAGTCAAAAAAATGTCAACACTGGAGCTAGAGATGAGAGGCAATCAACTGGAGACATGCTTTCCAACTCACTTTGCTGAAATCACTAGACTTTACTCACCTTCTCGCCAGACATCCCCTCAAAACCTGTAACCCCCCGATTTCCAGTTGGCCCCGGCATCCCTTTGATTCCAGGTAACCCCTGCAGACCTGGATCACCAAGTTGTCCTTTGTCATTGCTAGGATCTCCAGGACTACCATGGACTCCATCAAATCCCGGCACCCCAGGCAAACCTTTGGAGCCTGTGGAAAACAGTACATTTACCAGTACAAGTGATGTGGGTCAATGTAGAAGACACACATTAGTAGATGGAATTTAGTCTGAAACTGCAAACCTCTTGGTCCAGTGAAACCTGGATTCCCTTGAGATCCATGTTCACCCTTGACCCCCTTCATGTCAACGATGATGTGAAGAGGAATTTGAGGCTTCTCGCCAGGTGGACCTTTCACCCCACGATCACCTTGAAACAAAAGTTGGATGTTAGAATTACGGTATACGACTTCAGTGTGAGTCTAATTTAGATAAAAACTACATAGAACCTCACCTTTTTCTCCAGGTACTCCCATTGTTCCTTTAAGCCCCTGCTCTCCAGGTAGTCCAGCATCTCCTTTGACTCCAATTATTCCTTTTAACCCAGGAGTGCCCTTTTTTCCATCAAAACCTACCATACCAGAAGATCCTTTGCCCCCTAAAAAGGGGAGAAATTACAAAAAAGATTAAACCCCTAAGTGTGACTCTTTATAGGTTCTTCAAATTTTATAGATAAAGCACACAAAAGGTTCTAGATCCCTCAAGCAACAAAAAGGACCACAACTTCACACTCCCACCACCATGTTTTAATGCTACAACACTGCTCTAATGCTGACTGTTTTTACTTTCCTCACGCAAAAAATACTCATTAAGATGAAAGGAGAAATCATAAAATAAATGCACATCAAAACAAGATTGAAAATGTTGAATAGAACATGCTTCTGAATGTTGAGAAGAGTTTTTTCAGGAGAAGCTTTCTCTGACAGTTCTTCCTAAAAAGCCATAGTTGTGTTGACTATTTACATTATTTGCTGTCAAGAACTTTAACATTTCAAATACTACCAAAAGCAGTTGGAGTCTGATTTGTATCTCTGATCTTGAGATCCATTTGCTTTGTCAGGGGTCCCTGGTAAGTGTAGTCTCAACTGTCTGATAAACTAACCCTTTATTCCTGGAGGTCCAGGGCGTCCGGTTGTGCCAGGCCATCCCGGGTCACCTGGTGAGCCCGGCTCTCCAGGTGATCCATCTTCTCCAAATTCACCTGGCATTCCTTTCAGTCCTACTGGGCCTGGGGGACCTGGGTCTCCATCAGTTCCCCTTTCTCCTGGGAGTCCTGGATTGGCAAAGGTCGTGTTACTAGAGGGAACAATCTCAAACACATTTCTTGTTAGGCGTGTCTTTTTTGATATCAAGACTAACCTGGGTCTCCAGTTGCACCACTTGGCCCCGGTGGGCCTGCAGTTCCAGGTTCACCGGGGAAGCCATAAAGTCCTGCAATCCCAGGTTTTCCCTCCTCCCCGGACAGACCTAGAGAGCCTTTCTCCCCTTTGAAACCAATCATACCAGGCATGCCGCCCATTCCTGCAAAAGGCCGTACAGCTTGTCAGTTATGCTTCTTAGATTTAAATAAAATCATAACGACATAACAAAATAACCTTCATAGCCTGGCAGTCCTGGTTCTCCATCTTGGCCTTTAAGTCCTTGGAGTCCAGGGAGCCCCGGGTCACCTTGTGGTCCAGCTGAGGCTCCCAGTATTTCACCATGAACGCCCTTCTCACCTTTAGGTCCATATCGACCATGAGCACCTGGTACACCTGGGGACCCAACTAAACCTTTGGCACCAGGAATGCCAATATCACCCCTCTGGCCAACAAAACCTGTATTCAAATAAAAAAAAAAAAGCTAATTATTGGGATTTATTTGACAATCAAGGTGGAAACATATTTTCTTGCAGTATAATCCACAAAATTACTTCCTTACCAACATCTGTCACTTTTAATACATTAGTTGTTCAGGTTTTTCCCTTGTAGCTCAGTTTTCTCTCCTTTTTGCCCCTTTTACTAACCAAAAGAAGCACTGATGTGCACCAAAAACCCTGTTAAAACCCTGAAATTTCAAATGTTTAGAATATTGACAGATTTCCTGCAAAGTTGATCTTAATGAAGAGTCTTTGCAGGAGTCCAGAAGAAGCCAATTTTCCAATGATCAGCTATTCGACCATCTTTGGGTTTTTGTGACATCTTTGACAAACGTCTTCCTGTGTTACTAGAAGATCTACTTTTGTAACCCAGTCCAGATTTACTTTTTAAAACATATTTTTCTTTCTGTCTTTTTTAAAAATATGCAATTAACATCCATGGATTTCCTGACTTTTTAGATTTGCAATGTAGATTTTTTTCTCTTTTTCTCTTAGCTTTTAAGATTATCTTAAAACTGATCACAACTTTTTGGAAGAATCAATGAAAATGACCCTCGGGCTTTAATTAGTCTGATAAATTCACACTGACTGTCTTTTTCAAAGAAATACATTTAAATGTAGTTGGATTGTATTTAAATGTGCCCTGTGATGGACTTCCGAAGCATCCAGGCTGCACCCCACCTTCCCCTGACAGTTGCTAGGATAGGCTCCAGCAACCCCATGATCCCGAAAGGGATGGAGCTGGATGAATTAAATGTACCATAGCATTGAGGCTCTGTGGCATCCTCTGTAAGAGCATATGTGTAGCTTTTTGGAAAACAATTACTTCCACAAATGCTCTGGAGCTTTAACTTGATTAAATTGATTATTCCACACCGTCTAGTTGGTGAAGCAAGATTTTAATATGTCATGAACTACAAAGAGGAAGCAGAAAAAAGTTTAAAATGGATCATCTGGTCTTATTTTGCTTAGGTTGAAGGCTTTTAAACTTTTATCTAAGATTCTTTATCCTTCTTTCCTCTAAATTTGTAAAACTAAGTCTAGATGACGATTTTTACAACTTCTGAAACAGAACCTTCCTAGACGAATGAGAATCTCCATAGGTCAGTTTGGATGTGAAATTTAATTGTTTTTTTTGTACATGCCAAAGAGGGTTCTTGAATTAAAGCAGTGTACCGAGTTTGGTTGACAAAGCAATAATTGGGGGGAAATTTTACAACTTTTATTGGGGTTTCATGATTTTTTTCTTTATCACAAGTTTATTTTATATTTGGATGGATTATTTTTCTGACGTTCTTTACCTGCAGGTCCAGGACTTCCACCATTGCCTCGATCTCCTTGTTCTCCTTTTTCCCCCCCGACCCCGTCAAAACCCTGTGGACCCTTCAAGCCTTGGGTTCCTGTTTTATCACAAAAAAGTATCAAAATCCTCTAACTAGCTTTCTTTAAGACAAGATGGACTATGACGCTCTATTTGGTTTAGCTACCTGGAAAACCTGGTAATCCAGGGCTTCCTGGAAGTCCAGGAGCACCAGGAAGTCCTGGAAGAGTGTCGCAGAGGCCTGCAAATAAGGTCACAGAAGCTCAGTCTTCAGGGACACACCACAGACGATTGTTTTGGGAGTTTAGAAACAACTACAAGGGTGTATGTGGTTTTAAATGCTGCCCAGCGTGAATAAATTCAGACTCCACATTTTTTTAACATTAGCTGGTTTCTCTATGCAAGAAATCTTGGTCGTGAAAACATTTTAAAATCTTCCAATAAACCAATCACACAAAATCAGAGCAAAGCCAAAAATAGAAGTTATGAAGGGGAGCGATAAAGTGATAATGTTAATATACCAGCTACCTGTTACATCCCCCAGTCCTCCACTCGTTGGACTACAGCCACCTTTCAGTTGCAAGTGAGAGGAGAATGAAAGAGAGAGGCATTCGAAACAAGAGTTATTCCAAAGCACAAGCAT
Organism: Oryzias latipes; assembly: GCF_053564925.1. Lineage (NCBI taxonomy): Eukaryota > Metazoa > Chordata > Actinopteri > Beloniformes > Adrianichthyidae > Oryzias > Oryzias latipes. The sequence goes on along the minus strand of NC_136257.1, from coordinate 28,870,500 downwards.
TAACTCAAACAAGCTCGGCTGCAGCTGGTTTGAGGGATGCAACCTCTGCATCGAGGAGGCGGCAAGGAAAAGAAAAATAAACAACTTCAGAGACGTTCCCGGCATGCTTCCTTCCGTTCCCGTCACAAGCAATTAATCTCCATTCATATTTAACAACCAACGGCATAAGAGAGCACTTTGAGGAAGGAGAGGAAACACTTTAAAGACCCCTCCGATGAAAATTGTGTTTTTAACATGATCTTGTGGCTTTTTTTTCTTGATGGAGGACATATGTTGAGAAATTTAAGCTCAAAACTGCATTTCTGAGCATTTCTTTATTCAGCTTGTTGTGAATCAGGAGCAAATAAAAAAAAAGCTGGTGTGAGGTAGAAAAAACAGGACGGGGCACAAGCTCCATGCTCCGCTCCATTCTGATTCATCCCCTTGACTAGATCCATGTGCGTCTTTGTTTTCCTCGACTGTGCTGGCTCAAAACTGTACGGCTGGATAGCTCAGCATTTTTGTTGCACCAGTAATGTTAGGTTGGGGGTGTGGGGCTGCAATCTAGCAGGAGAGCATGTAAACAGAAAGCTCTCAGCAACGGGGAGGGGAATGGGGGGCGGAAACAACGTCCAAGAAAACTAAATTTTTTTATTTAAATTTTTTGCTAAAAACAACATAGTCATCATTAACAGACCAGTGAGAACGGTTTTACAATAAATCAAAAGATGATCGAAGTGGGTCTTTAAGTAAAGAGAAATGAAACAAAAAACTGGATATTCACTCAAGAAGCAAGAAATGTTCACCATAGAAAGTGAGTGTGTGAAGCCAGAAAAGGCAGTTGGCTGCATTTACCTGGAGTTCCAGGTGGTCCTGGCACTCCATCATATCCAGGGAGGCCATCATCTCCAGGTAAACCTTGTAGGCCTTTTTGGCCTGGAAAGACCTGTCCTGGTTCCCCTGAGATCCCACGAACACCAGGCCTTCCAGAACGACCTGGAAAACCCTTGTCTCCAGGCTCCCCCCAGGGTCCTTCTCCCTGTTTACACGAGCCAAGCAGGATCATTTCACACTTTGCAGTCAAATCTGTTCATTACAAAGTCTTTCCTTTTAAAGAGAATATTATCTGCTGTATGTCTGATCTTGTTCGGGTTGTATTTCGTATGTCAGTGTAAAAGCTGTACATGTGACAATAAAAGCTTCTCTGATTCTCAAAACCTTTTCACCTACAAGTTGTGCTTTAAAACTTAACGTTTACAGCGTGGAAACGCATCATCTATGGTGTAAATGGAATTAGCAGAAACTATCTGGGTCGCCAGAAGGGTTGGACTCACTGGGGGACCAGGGAAACCAGGAGGGCCAGGGCGGCCATGTAGTCCAGGAGTTCCCAACTGTCCAGGAAATCCATCCATGCCAGGGTCACCAGAGTCTCCGGGAAATCCTGCAGTGATCGAAACCACACAAAAAGGTGGGCTACATTGACTGGAATAGCTGGCATATTTGTCATTATTTATTCTGGTTTTAACACATTTGAACACTTTTATTAATTGTATATTCTTGTTTTTAATGATAATCCATCCACTCACCCATCCATCCATCCATCCATCCATCCATCCATCCATCCATCCATCCACCCACCCACCCACCCACCCATCCATCCATCCACCCACCCACCCACCCACCCATCCATCCATCCATCCACTCACCCACCCACCCACCCATCCATCCATCCATCCATCCATCCATCCATCCATCCATCCTCCCACCCATCCATCCATCCATCCACCCACCCACCCACCCACCCATCCATCCATCCATCCATCCATCCATCCATCCATCCTCCCACCCATCCATCCATCCATCCATCCATCCATCCACCCACCCACCCACCCACCCATCCATCCATCCATCCACCCACCCACCCATCCATCCATCCATCCATCCATCCTCCCACCCATCCACCCATCCATCCATCCATCCATCCACCCACCCACCCACCCACCCATCCATCCATCCACCCACCCACCCATCCATCCATCCATCCATCCATCCATCCAGTTTTCAGACGTGGCTTTATCGTAAAAATGTGTCTAAGATCATCGTTGGATGATCACATCTTTAAATTGATCTACAATGTTATTCTGCTGTTGAGTCAGAACTATTGTCTTTGTATGAGAACTGGACTGAGTGACCTCATCCCACTCTTGTTCCAAACGGGAAGTACCCACTACCTCCAAGAAGCTAAAATCCCATAGACTTCTATAGAGAAATAAACAGATATAGTACTCAGTCATTCTATTTGACAGAATAAAAATTCTTGCTCTGCTGCCTTTTTTTAAAACATGTTCTTGATAATAGCATCCATGTCACAAAATAATGACGACTGATTGTAGTGGGAAGTAAGTCATTCTCTGTGGGTGACATCACACTCACTCGGTCCAGTTCTTATATACAGTCAATAGTTGGGGAGCAGGAGTACATGCTACACGATAAGCATCTGCTTACATGCTTTCTCCCATACCCTTAAGATGATAATGTATACCTTTCTCTGTAGCGAAAGTTATGTCTCCTTTTCGACCTTTAATGCCAAGGGGACCAGGAAGGCCAGGGCTCCCCTGGACCGCAAACAGACATGTTTTTCATGTTTTTTTTAGTATGTAAACAAACAAAAACCAACAATAAAGAAAGTTGAATCTCCTGTTTTTCCTTACAGGGAACCCGTCCACTCCTCTGGGACCTGGATCTCCAAAATCGCCCTCGCGACCAAATTCTCCGATCATTCCAGGATCGCCATGTTGCCCGGAAGGCCCGGGTAAACCGCGGCGAGCATTTAGGTCACGGCACTCACAGTCTCCATGGTCACCTACGCAAACACATTGCTGTTGACTAAAATGTAAAAAAAACTGGATTTGGAAAAATGAAAGAGGAAGCAAAGTCCTTCATAAATGGTGGAAGCAGAAAGCACCTTTCGGTCCCTTCAGCCCTGCAGTGCCGGGCCTTCCCCTCGGCCCTGGGGGGCCCTTATAGTATTCAGCCCCTACAGACAAATATAAGTGGAGTAAAAGTTGTTTTAGTAGAAAGGATGAGGAAAAATAATCCCCCTTTTACTCACTCAGTCACTCACATGTTATTGTGGGTCCAGGAGGGCCTCTGTCCCCTGGACGTCCATCGGCTCCTGGGGGGCCTGCCCTGAAGGCAGGAAATCCGGGTTCACCTTGTCGGCCTTTGTCTCCTTGTTCTCCTTTGAAACCCAATGGGCCGAACGTATAAACTTCTAAAAAACATAAAAAGAAGTAATTGTGAAAATAAAAATGAACACTTGTGGTGAAATACTTTGAATGTGACGAAACTGACAGAAATCAGAACAAACGATTGTTTCTATTTTAGTGCAAAAAAAGAGACTAAGTAGATCGCGCCAACTGCAGAAACTTCAGCTAATTTAGCTAAACTCCATAACTAAACATTTTAAGCTTCTTTAATGAGCGAATTTTCAAAAACATTTATTATTAGAAAATATTTCAATAACATTAGAATTAAAATGAATGGATTACAAGTACCTGTAATCCGACAATAGGTTTTACCCTCTAAAACTGAATACTGAAACTAATGGATTAAATTGGTAAAAGTAAACTTTTGAGTGGCCACTTATCACAAAACAAAGTTGATTATATCTAGAAATTACTTTTTCTGAATATATTGACACATCATCCTCACTTTCAGAAGTGATAGCCTCACTGTGAAATTTTACAACAAATGCCACTTGTATGTATGTATGTAAACATACAAGTAGCATAAAAAAAGGAAAATAAACATTTATATTTTATTGTTTACATTTTTGACATATGCAAACAAGTATACAACTTTATTCCTTTGCAAACCTTGCTGGGTTTTGTACGCTGGAGGTCCAGGACGTCCAGGGATACCTTGATCTCCAACTGGACCCCTCTCTCCTAGTGGGCCTTGCTCACCAGGAGGTCCAGGGGCACCAACTAAAGAAATTGATGGCAAATCATGAAAACATACATTTAAATTTAAGCGAGGAACACCAAGAATGTTTAGACACCCTCAACTCAACTCAGCATGATGCTCAAAACTATTATCATGTTATTATCAAGAGAAGTCGTTTCTCTCTTTCCATGGTAGAACTGCAGCGTCAGGATTTCAGCTGCTGATCAAATTCACACTCAAAGCTGAATCCTAAGAAAGTCAAAATTCACTTGTTTCAACAATATCTGCCTTGCAAGAAAAATAATCTTATCAAGAACATTTTTTAAATGCAAAAAAATCTCAGTTTGAGAATCCATGTCTTAAAGACTAGATTATTATTCTTAAAAGAATAATTTTTCTTACCCCATTGGCAGATTTTTTTTGTTTTTTAAAGCAAATCTGATTTTTTTTACTTATTTTTAAAGGGTCCTGCTTTTGCAGTTTGGTCTGATGAAGTCAACAGAACCACATCATCAGCAAACAAACAAACAAAACAGACATTGGACTAGCTGCTGAAGCCACGCCCATCTGATGCATGCTTTGAATTAAGTAGCTTCACTCAGAAACTGTTTAGAAACAGCAAAAATGATAAGTTACTTCCATATTTATAGTTTATGTCACAAAGTCAGCCAAAACTTTAATTTTTGAAAAATTATTTTATTCAACCACCAAGTTTTTTCTTCTTTGATCTAATTTCTTCAGGCGAGCTTTGACTTACCTCCTGAAGACCACGGATCTCCTGATAGGATCAGTACTCCTGGTTCACCTCGGACTCCCTGAAGGACAAACACATCCAGAATATTTCAGCAAGAGCATCCGCATTTATTTAACAGCTCAATCTCAGTTTTAATCTTCTTAAAATGATTTTTGTTCAGTTTTTCTCCGATGAATCTTCCTTTTTATATTGTAAGGCTGTTTGCACGTCAAGTACAATGACAAAAAATACTTAATTACAGTAAATTACCAAATTTTTTTGTACTTTTAATTTGTTTTTGCTATGTTCTCAAAATACGTTTATTCCTTTTTAATGTACAAACATGCATTTTATAAAAAAAAAATCAAGTGGACATGTTGAAAACAATTCATAATTCATTAAATATGCAGATTAGTACATTAAAAGTGACTCACTTTGACACCATCAATCCCAGTGGGTCCTCTCTCCCCAAATTCACCCTGAAACACAGTTGTTACGTCACATTACAAGATGTTCTGTGAACTGTTTTTGTTTGCTTTTCTAATGAAAAAGTAAAGCAAAGAGCTTTTCTCAACACACCTCTAGTCCAGGTTGCCCGTTTCTACCCATTTCCCCCTGTAAAAGAATAAAAAATCATGCACAAAGTAAAATTTAAAGAAGACGCATACAATGGAGTCCTCAGGAGTTTGAAAAAGCGACGGTGCTGACCCTGGGTCCCGGTGGTCCCGGTATGCCGGGTTCTCCTGTAATGATGTCCTGAAACAAACCGGGCAGAAGATCAGCGGAGTTGTGCATGTGGAACCATGATCGTATGTTTGCTGAAGGTCACATACCACTTCTCCTACTTGTCCTTTTTGTCCTTTCTCTCCAGGTGGTCCCTTGAACAAACAAAAAAACACAAAAAAAAGAGTTCCTTTATGAACCAGACGTCCTTGATGGCACCATTGCATAAAAATGAGATGAAATTGCAGATTACAGAGGGCGGCTTTATTTGCTGCCGAGTGTCGTTTCCTGGTGGGCCTGGCTGTCCAACATCTCCCTGCAGCCAAAACATGTAAAGAAGTGGTGTTGTTATGTTACGTTTTTCAAATAGAGTCAAATCCTTACAAAAAGCTAAGAACGTTAATGTGCTTCCTTTTATAAAGCTCTTTCACTTGTACACAATATTTTCAGATTCCTCATAGGTTTGTTTGGTTCTTTTTCTGTACATTACACTGATTTTTCTGTTATAATTTAGTCTGAAATAATTTTAAAAAAATAATATTCTGATTTACTGACTTAATTCAGCATTTTTGAAGCAGTTTTTGGACAACTTTCTTTGGCTAATTTTGTCTCTATCATTTTACATGACACACAAAGTGTTCCTAAATTTGTTTAGAACAGCAGTACTCACTTGCTCTCCTTTGACTCCCTTCAGGACTTTAGTCATGGTACCCTGCACAGAAACAACTTTAATGTCATTTTAACGTCTGAAAGGAAGTCACGAACAATAAACTGGACTATAACCAGAGTGTACATATTCAGTAGTTAATACAACCAGATATTTAATGAACTTGACACGTCACCTTTGGTCCGGGGGGACCCGATGGACCCGGAGGACCCTGCAAAAATACAAAAGTCAGAGCATAGGTTTGTCACAAACATCTGAGACAGATTCTTAAATATCCTTTAGCTTAATGCACCTTGAACATCTCAAAAAAGCAGAACGTTTATGCCTGAAAAAAAGGTTTTCTTGGCTCTAACAAACTGGAAAAGTGTCTCTGAAGCTGTGCAGTGGTCAAAGTGTGTTTTTGTGTTGTATTGACATGAAAAAGACTATATGTAGTGATCATTTTTTACTTTTGAATCTTACTTAATGGTTAGTGTTTAATAAAACAAACAAAAAGATTTTGAATTAAAAAAAACAGACAAACATCTTTTTCAGTTCATGTTGAGATTAACAGCCAAAGTCATATTCTGACTTTTTTTAATTATATTTTAATGATAATTTACTTTTTTGTGTGTTGTGCTGCCAGAAGTAAAATATTTTTATTTTAAACCACCTGTATACATTTATCAACCTTTCCACTTCTTAATTGCAGGTAAATAACCAACTTTGATAGGAGTACGATCAAAGTTCGATCAAAAGTAGAATAACCTAGTAACACTTGAATGTTACATGTGGCATCATTTAACTTAGGAAAGTCAGATTTTCTCAATTCTCCACGGAAATAAAGAAAAAGATCACAGAAAAACAGAAAATTAGAGTTTTTTTCTTCTTCTGAATCCTTGATTTTTTTTCTAACAGACTTACCTTTGGTCCTGTTGGGCCCCTGGTGCCTTCACCTCCTTTTGGTCCGTCAGGTCCCTGAAAAAAAGAACAAACTACTTATAAAAAACCTCATTCTGGGAAAGTTACAGACTCAGATTAAATTTTTTCGAATGCCTGTGACTCACAAAAGGTCCATCGAATCCTGGCGCACCTTGATCTCCCTGAGGAAAAATGCTCAGTAACTCAACATGTTTTTTCTTGCTAACATCACAGGATGCAGGTGATTTTCTAATCGTTCATAGGACAAAAGTGATGATGCGAGCTCGTCTTCCTCACCCTAAAACGCTGCATGTACACTTTGACATCCAGGTTGTCTCCTTTTTCTCCCTTCCTCCCTGGCGATCCCTGAGAGTCGAACACAAAAAAATCAGGATAGTGATTTTTTAAAATAAACTAGTATGATTATATAAGATTCTAGTTTAGGAAGGTTCACATACAGCAGCTCCTTGAATCCCATAATCGCCGGGTATCCCTGGTATCCCTGGTTCTCCTTTGGTCCCATTGCAACCATCTGCTCCGGGCTTCCCCCGAGGCCCGCCTTGGCCTGGATGACCCTGCGCAGAAAACGACCCGATGCAAAAATCTAACTCAAAGTATTTTCCCGCATCCATCTAAATTGTTGGTACTTACAGGAATCCCATCGTTCCCAGTGAACCCCGGTACACCAGTCATTCCCTTTAGAGCACAGACAGACACACATTTAATAAATGTATCTAAATGCAGTGTTTAATATTAGAATGTCACAATAGTGCTGTACCGCGCTGCCTTTAGGGCCTATAACGCCACCAGGTCCTTGGTCGCCTTTCTGCCCCTTTTGGCCTTGGATGCCCAGATCCCCCGGTCGCCCCTTGGGGCCCTGCGGGCCCTGGGGACCAAGAGGCCCGGGCTGACCCTGTGAGACAATGTAAGATTTTTAACCAAAGAACAACAAAAGAATAAATAAAAAAAACAGCTCCTGGTCTGGATTATAAAATATATATTTCAATACAATCTTCAGTGTAATTTATCCTCCATCATACCAACCAAGGGTTTATTATTATTTTTTTTTTTAAAAGATTTATAAAATTGTGATACTCTATGATATACTTTAAATGTATACTTCACTTTAAATCAAAAATAATTTTGAAGTTGGATGGTGAAATAAATTTTAAGGCCAAGGTGCAGGTTATTTATCCCTTGTGCTATCCTAGGTACTTTGACATTGGGAGTGGGGTCATCTAGACCCCACAAGACAGTGCGATGAACTTTTTTCATTAATGATTTGTGATCTTCACTGGTTTCCTTGGATTTCATGAAATCCTCTCCTCCTTTATCCACCTTTGTCATGGTAGGGATAACACGTCAATGGTCATCTTGACCCCATAGGATAGCACAAGGGTTAAAAAAATAAATAACAAACAATTTCTGACAAGTTCTTTGGAGGAAGTCAGAGAAAGAGAGATAAAATGTAAAATGTTTGATAAAAACAAAATGTTAAAAAACATTTATAGGAGAAAAAAAATACTTGAAAACATATAACACACATTTTTAATTTGTAAGTATATAAATAAACAATATTCGGATCATCTGTTTGGACCGAATATGGTCTGTTAATTTTTTAATCCTCTGGACTCCTATCTTCTACCACTAGGGGGAGACAGAAACACACTTTTAAAAGACGCCTTAATCTCAGCTGTTTCAGCTTCCGGCTACCAGACGCGACAGCCATCTAGTGGCCAAAGTTTATATTGCAAATGTGCACCGCAAGACTTGAGTGATTTAAAAACCACAACTATTTACAAACAGATCAATTCTCTCCTGCTTATATATATATAAAAAATTGGTAAAACAGGACAAGATGATTTTTTAACACATTATCTGATTTGATTTATTTATTTCAAACATTAAAACGAACTGAATACTGCAGTAAAAAATACAAAAACACAAATACATCAAACTCATTTTGGATATGAAGTGATACATTGATTAGAACATAGAGAAAAATTAGCAAAGATGTTAGAAGATGATGCCATCTTCTTGAAAGTGTAATTAATCATAATCAGAAATAGACTTTTGCAGTAATGCCTCCAGCACGCACGTCACACAGCACCAGGATTTTTTCTCTAAGAAGAAAAAGGGTGTAAGTGACTGTAAGGAGTTGCTGATTCGTTTTTGTGTACAAAATACATTCCCAAGAAGGAAAGTAACAGAAACATATCCATCCATCCATCCATCCATCCATCCATCCATACGATGCTAATTAATACCAGATTTACAGTGATTGTCCTATCAATAGATTGCACTTTTAAAATGTGTTAACTTTCAAAGTCTGAAGAAAGAAAAGGAGATCTTGAAGTATGGTAGGAAAACAAAGTTATTCAATCTGGAAGTCAAGTCAGGTCTTTTTTTTATATATATATTTAACCCTTGTCATATCCTGAGCACTTTAACGTTGGGAGTTGGGTCATCTAGGCCCACTAAAAAGTGCGCTGAACCCTTTTCTTCAATGATTTGTGATCTTCACTGGTGTCCATGGATTACATGAAATCTTTCCACCTTTATCCACCTTTGTCATGGGAGGGAGAACACGTCAATGTAAGGGGGGGTCATCTAAGATAGCACAAGGGTTACGAGAAGCTCTTGAGAGTCAATGGGGTCACCTGCGTCAAACGCATCTCCTTCGCCGCGCGGCAAATTTGCTATCTGAGCATAAAAATCAGTGTTTTTGATAACCCAAACTACTTTTCCTGCCGATTTATGATTCTTTTGGCTTGCCATAGCTCAGTGCCTGTCCAAATATGTGTTCATAAGCTTGACGCCCAGCCGCGTGTGGGAGGAGCTACCACCAAATGTGTCAGTCTGACCTCTACATGGAGCGGTGTCTGTGTGTATCTCATAACAATGCATGGAAGACAAGGAGGATGTTAAAAGCAGTGGCATACGGTGAAGGTTGTGGCTGATGAGACAGAGTTACAAACATATGAGAGGCATATACAGGTTAGAATTAAAGAACATTTGATGAACCACCCATCATATTTCAAATCATTCACAAACAAAATACCAAAATGTCTTCAGACAAAATCTACAGATACTAAGAGAAAAGGATGGGATAAAATAGTTTTGAAAAGAACAAATCAGTCTGGAGTGCCCTCTAAAATGCAATTTTCCCTTGTCCCCCTCCTAATGTCCAAATCGAATTTTCAATAAAAGTTAAAATTAAGCTTAAAATTATTTTGTGGGTGTTGTTTTATCGAAGTGTCTAACTGTGGGAACATTTGTTTTTTAATATACAAAAGCTTCAAACAATTATCCACAAAATGAACCTAACCATGTTAGCATAACCTTTGCTTTTTAGCAAGACATTGATTCTATTATTGATGAATATTTTAAAGAAAATCAGAAAAGTGAAGGTTTACTTTTTATGAATTTTGAAGCCTAAAAAAAAATCATACCAAGGTGAATTCTACAGACTATGACAGCCAATGCTCTGCTTCTGGACAAAAATCTCAGTGACTTTAACATGAAAAATCCTCGTTATCTTCTTTTAGTTAAGTCTCAATAAAGATGTGTTGTTCCACATTGGTCATCCTTTAATTATAACTTCATGTTTTGAATAAAAGTCCACCTTTGAATCATTTTTGATGAGATTGCATCCACCATTTCTGCAGTCAGTCAAAGAAAACATAAAATATTGGCTCTCATGAAACAAACTTTATTAGTACCAAATAAGGGAACAAACGCCAGCTCACGAGCGCCCTCTCTGTTGAGACAGTGCTACTGCGTACCTCCCCGACTGTCTTTACAGTGCAGTTTTATGTCACATTTTAACACAAAATAAACGAGAAGAACATGAAATACATTCAATGTTAAATGGAAAGTGATAACATGCAACAACATTTTGTACAATGAAATGTTTTTAACTAAACCATTAGATTTAGGCTTTTATATATTTGGGGTTGCAAAGGGGTTGCTTTGCTAAATCTTGTAGTTGCTATAACAACCCTTCGCGACGCGCCTGCGGATGTCACATTTAATTCATTAAATATATTGATTTTCCATTTAAGTCAAGTAGAGTTTCATTTGTTGCTTTAAATGGAATAGGAAGAAGTGAACTTATACTGTTCCACCCCTACTGAGTTATTTCTGTTAATCATATATCTTTTTACATGCGGTTCTTAGATCAATTAACAAAATGGAGGGCTTATTAATTATTTCCAAAAAGCATTCTTACATCATTTCAGTAAAAATTAAATACTCAGATATGTAATAAATACTGATTATCATCAAATTAGGGCAAATTTGAAGCTAATTTAAGCTTTTTTTGTTGCCAAGTAGCCAAATCTGCAAGTTAAACAAAAGAATTAGATAAAGAATCAAAAGTGATGCAAATATGAGGAAGAAATTTGACTTGGGATTGTCTGGTAGTGAAGGCTGAATCCTGATATGCTTTTATATTATTGTACTTACAGATACAAATCTGTCAGATTTGTTTTTTCTAAGAACAGCTGGTGCTACAAGGAGAATAAAAAATCCTAAGCAGATCCTCTATCTGCACAGTAAAATTACATTACTATGATCACAAGAGGTGGGAATGGAGTAGGAATACTGTAAACTAAAACATGGTTAATAATTGTAGGATATGATCCAACTTAGCTGCAGCTGAATCTTCACATGGTCAGAGATGTGGTCTGAGGGCCTGACTGACCAGATTCCTGTGAGAACCAACAAATGCAGACATGTTGTTTGTCCCCTGACAAAAGCCCTGTTTCAGAAGGAGCTGGAGCCAAGGGTCTCTGAGGGTTTCATAAAACTGGAAGGAGCTTAAACACATCAACTAAGTATTCAAACAAACCCACACGGGTCCAGTGTGAGATAAAAGCCCGAGATGAACTTGTGTGGCTGAGATCTGGTTGTACGTGCGCAGATGCACACTGCCCTTGAGTGAGGCAGCAGTGAGGTAAAGAGGGGACGGATATTTCCTCTCAGTCAGCACTAAATGATACTGACAGTTGGTCCCAATATCAGCTGATAAACAATAATTTCCCAGTGGCCTTGATTTTGATGATCAAAAACAAAAATATGAACTGTGGCCTTATGATGTCAGAGGTGAGGCTTTACCAGCTCTAGGAGAATTGATTCTGTGCGGAAGACAAACTCTTGCATTAGGTTTACTATTAATTTATGCATTAATCTTTTATGGTTGTCCTTTATGTAAAATAGGTCTGTGATCAATTACGAAATAGGGATTTTTCTGACCAAGTGAAAATATGACAGATTCAAAAACATTTAACTTTTGGCTGATTTGAGTGAAGATGGAAACTGTTTCCTGATGAAAGAACACATATTAAAAAAGGCAAATACTTGCACACAGATGATGCAGGTGAGGTTGTGAAATGCTCTTTTTCTCCCAGACCTGCTTAAACTCCTTAAGGGTCATGGGGTTGCTGGAGCCTATCATAGGTAGGGTAAACCCTGGATGGTAAGCCAGTTCATTGCAGGGCCACACAACCTGAGAGGGGATTTGGATCATTGAAGCATGTTTTTAGACTGTGGGAGGAAGCCGGGGAAAACTCACGCATGCACTGGGAAAATGTGCAAACTCCACACAGAGAGGTCTCTGCTGGGATTTGAACCATCTTGCTGTGAGGTGAGAGTACTAAGTACTACAGCACAGTGCAGTCCAGGGGCCTGTTTCACAAAGGAGGTTCAACCAACTCTGAGGTCAAACCTGAACTCTGAGTTGGTCAATCGAGAGATTGACAACTCTGAGTTTTCAGTTTCAGAGCAGCTGATCCGCGTTAGATCAATCAACTCTGAGTGGACTGATTCGGAGGTGAGCGTGCGCACCGCGTCTATAAGAAGCCATTATCAATGGAGCGCAGATATCACGAGTCACCATGGCAACCGTGAAAACAAAGAGGTCTGCGTATTTTTCGCCAGCTGAACTTGACGTGCTGCTGCAGAGTTGCAGTGAATATGAGAACATATTCCAGAAGAAAAGCAACACCGCTGCATCTGCAAAACAGAGACAGTTAGCGTGGAAAACATAGCTGCTCAAGTTAATGCCTAAGTTTGCATTTAAATCATTGTTATAAATATTGACTGTAATAACTTTTTAAATAGCGTAAGGTGTGAAATAAAAAATGGTGATATTTAGGTGTACTTTTGAAGTGTTATTCCTGGTGTAAATGCATGAAATGCTGCATAGTGTACAGAACCAATCTGGGGGAAAATGCATTTAACGTCGGTAATGTTTAGAGGACTTTTTTGTTAACCTTCCCCTCTAGCAAACGTTGGTCATTTTAATATTAATACATGCAATTGTGTTTTTAAAAGTGAACTTTTGTCTACTGTTGAACCTTTCGCTGCGCAAAGACTTCCTTCTTTTCTCTCGTCTTTCCGACCGTGCGTGGTCAAAAGCGCAGGGGAGATTTCCTTCAGGGCTGAAGGGAATTCTCCTTCTAGGTTCACTTCCCGTTGGAAACCCTCAACCTCCAGAGCGGAATAAGAATGACTCCAAAACAGTTATTCTGGGAATGACACCTTCTCCGTCCTCCTCATCCGTGCTCACCCCCCCCCCCCCCCCCCCATCTGCACCTGCAATCGCCCCTCCCCTTGTCTCTCGTGGATTGCACCCCGCTCAGCACACACACGCTGCAACACTACCCCTGTATTGATCAAGTGGTATAGGTTTATATGGGATTAAGAAAGTAAGCAGTGCTAGAAAATTGTGTTTCCAAAAAGTAATTGTTACATTAATCTAATTCAATGTCCCTGATTTCATTTTCATGTAGATGCAATCCTGCAGGAATTAAAAGAAACATGGCAGCAGCTAAAAATGAAGTATAAAAACATAATTCAATCAGGTCAAATGTGAGCATGTCATGGATGTAGGCTTTGTTGACAATATTTGACATATGAAACATCTACATAGCAAGACCTAATGTTGTTTTCATTTTGTATATGTAATTGACTGCAACGAAAAACGGTAACGCTCAAACAAAAACGTATGGGGAAATGACAAAACATCGAGTCGAGGTCTCAAAATCCTCGTACGACGTAAATGTAATTCTCTACGAATTAATGCAGCCTCCTCATCTATTGGGTCCTCCAAAAAAGGACAAGCCATTCTTGTCACTTAGATCGCGTGACGGAAATGTGGGCAATGAAGGTTGAAGCCAAATATAGTGCTTCGTCTTTAAAAAGGGGAGGGGACCGGCAAAAACTTCGAGTTTGGAGAATAAAACCTGCTCCCGACCAGGTTAGGTTCACAGCATAAGTAACCATGGATACTGACTCCGAGTAAAAGTTAACTCTCTTTCAGAAACGGGTTTGACTTACTCTGCTTTCTCTGGTTTGACAAACCTCCGATTCTGAAACGGAAAACCCAGGGTTTCCCTGATTTCCGGGTTTATGAACTCAGAGTTTACACTTAACCTCCTTTGTGAAACAGGCCCCAGGAATAAACCAAGTCAAAACAAGGGCTTGAAAATGGTTAGCCTGTAAATGTGCAGAAGCTTTATGATAAGAAAAATAATTCTTGGAAATGATTAAGATTTGAGTATAAATAACAAAAAAATGACACTCATTTGTGCTTCCTTGAAGTACGTTGGGTAAAAAATTGACAGCAATGAAAGGAATTTAAGCAGAAAGGAATCAGCATGTGAGTTTTTGGGTGTAGGACTGATCCTGTGATCCTGCAACAGACGGAAAAAAACTGTTCAGGGTTTACCTGGCCTGCCGTCACCCAACAGTAGCTGGGTTGGCTCCAGCAACCCCATGACCCCAAATGTGATTCAGAAAATGGACAAATGGTTGGATAGATCCTTGTCAGGATGTCTTGCTTATTATGGTGGAGCGTGACCTAAATATGGGGCTGATATACTAGTTTGACATAGACATTCTGGAAAATAAACATGAGCTTTGGTGGAATTTCAGCCAAACTCTACTTCTGATAAATCTGTAAATGTTGTTAAAGCTACATTTCTGTCTTCATGCTCTGACCTAGAAGAAAAAATGTATAGGTAGCGCTGGGCAATATTAATTTTCTTGAAATGCTGCCCTGGTTCCTCAGAGACAAGGTTTAGGAGAGATGATGTTGTAATTCTGCTCAACTGAACCAAAGAGCTTTAAAGAAAAGCTCGAGTCACCGTTTAAGGTTCAGCTTTTTTAGTTCTTGGCTAAAATCTTGCATCCTTTCACACTCATTACACCAGTCCCTCACAGTCCCACTTCCTCCTCCCATCCACACTCCCTACCCTTATCTGTTTCTGCTACTTCCATCCTGCATTTCCTCCCTTCCTCCTCAAGATTTGAAGTGTTCCAACCTTCCTTTGCACGTCTTTTTACCCTCCTTTGTCTGCCTGAGTTCCATTCCTGCCTGTGTGAGTGAAACGTGACTTCTGTGGAAGCCAGATTCTGTCTGTTCTAAAAAAGCACAGACCACTTAGGGTTATAATTCAGAACCATGGAGTTTAGCACTCATGGGAAGCAATTAACCCACGCAGATACAGCTGTGATGAACTTAAACCAGGTGTGATCAGTGAAAAAAACTTGGAAGACAGACCCCGACGTCACTTTGTGACAGATTAGTGACCCGTCAAAATAAAATGTAACTGTCTGAAGACAAATGTGACCCAGGAATAAAGCAGGAGGGTCACATGTTAGACAGTTTGATGATGACTCCTTCAAGTAAAAACTTTCATTTTAAATAATGCAATTAGAAAAACTGGGGAGATCCAGCAGACATTTTGGAGATTTCTTTATAAATCTGTCAGTTTGTTTCCAACGGATGCTTTTACACGAACAAAAAAAGTTTTTAAAAGAAATGAATTAAAACACTTTAATTGAATTGTCTTACTTACAGTTTAAAGCTGCAAGTAAATGTGGAATATGTAATTAACTCAAGTAGTTTGCAATATTTATATTAGTAATAAAATAAATTTACTTGACATCAGTGTTTTAAAACTCGTTCTTGCTTTAACAGCTTATCTATGGCCAAGTATAATTTGATTTTCAGTATCAAATATGGGAACAGATGGATATTCGTAGTAGACAGTAAAACCAAGTGTCAAATAAAAACAAAATCAGTAAATTTGAAAATTTATAGATGTGAAGAAATGATAAAATTAAATTATTATCTTAATGCTTAATAAAATATATTATTTAATTAAACGAAGTGGAAAAAAAGACTAAACTACAAAAGCAACATTGTGAGAGGGCTATGAAAGTCTAGTTTCTGTTTCTTAATATAAAACTTTATTCATAACGGAACTCAAAAAAGGAGGTAAAGATAGACGGGTGCAGCTGAGATGTATATCAGGACTGATATACAGTCCTCATATATAAAATAATTTTCTTTTGTTTGTTTTGAATTACTTGAGATCTAAAACAACAAATATTATGGGATATAGTTTGACTTTCCATCAACGGCAGAAAGAGCCAGACTCAGAAAAATACCGGTTTATTGGCTGCTTAAATCTTAAAAAGGCAAAATAAAATAGAATTAAACTTTTAAAAGTAAATGGAAATGAGACATTTTTTAATTTGAAAGCAGAAAATGATGCCTAAGGTCTTTCTACCAGCTTGAGTGGCATTTTCAAAACGGAAGAATCCTGTTTTCTTTATTTTAGGCTGAGGAACAGACAATTTAACCTCCTAACAACTTAAGTGTGAATTATGTTTTCCTGGCTAATATGATAGTCTTGTTTTTAGTGATAATATCTTGATATCCTGCACAGATTTAGAACAAATCCTGTCCTAAAAAGAAAATTGGAATAAAAAAGAAAATTCAACACTACTCTTCATAGCCACAAGGGGCAGTAGAATCCCTTTCTTTACTTAAAGTAGAAGCAGTGATCTTGATTTTTGCCATAAAAACCCCAAACACAGTCAATTTTTCCAGATACTGTTTTTAATTTAAATCAAAGTAAACTTTATTTATATATAAAAAAGCACTTTTCATGTGTTTCCATTCTGTATTTACTATTATTGCTTCAACATCTGTACATCATTTCTGTGTTTTGCACTCGTTTTTGTGTATTTTCTGCCTGCATGTGTAGGCACGTATGTCGTCCCAAAATCCAGGTTCTATTAAAGGTCCCCCTGTCTGACACCATAAATTTAATCTGGGCCCAGACTGTCCCTTGGGGTGCATCGTTTGGGAATGACAAACTCAGAACCGGATGGGAACGGTCCAGCCTCCAAACCTCTGACCCCTGAGAAGAATAAAATAAATTGATAAACAACAGGCCGGAAAGTCTCTGTGTTATTCCATCTGTCTGCAGAGTCTGAGCCTTTTTCTTGCTGATTAAACATTGAAAAGGCTCCGAAGTGAACTTTTTAAGCAGAAAGGTTTGAAGTTGATCATCTGTTTGTTGCGGTTCATATATGTTTTACCTTCACCTCTACTGCACCTTATTATGATTTTAAGAGATTGATGAAGTCTTCACATCATGTACACACTTTCAGGCTACATTAATACTTCATGTCTGAGCTGGCTGGCCCTCCTGGTTCTTGTTTATTCTGTATCTGCTCAGAAACAACACTGTCAGTTAAACAGAGACGGCCATAGGGACTGGTGTTTTACATGATGAGGTCATCAGTGTGGGACAGAAAGAAGACTAGCATTTCCTGAATCAACATGGCAAGTATGAGTCAAAGTTTTTACGTTTGCAGCAGGCGATGCTGTTTTATTTTAATTTCATTTGACTGCAGATTGATATAAAACTGCAAAAGAAAATGCTTTATCCTCCTGACTGTAATGCAAATTTGTTTTCTGTAGAGGACATCTCTAAATTTTCAATGATACCAAATATGGGCTCTGGGAATTGTAGTTTATTTATTTTTCTCTGGCAGTCAGGAGGATATATGTCTTTTAGATGCAGGTTCTCTTTTATCTTGAAGTTGAGTCATGGCATCTGGACTGATGTTAGTATGTTTCACCACCGACTCAAACAGCGGATGAGGCTGATGAAGCCACTTAGATAAGTGGGGAAACTTCTAAAGAAAAGAAGTTTTAAGTCCAGATGCCATGATTCATTTTCGATATAACATATTTTCTCGTTTGCCACAGGGAATACGTTCCATAAATAACCTGCAATAGGTGGAATCTGCAAAGTAGGACTGTAGATTTTTTAAGACTGTGAAACCCATCACTACACACTTTATAATTGTTTTATTTATTTTCACTCTTTTCTGACTTTCAAAGTTCAAACCTTCATAGGGAACATAGTCCAGTTTTGTAGTATGAAAACAAATATCTGCTTTCGTGATAGAAGATTTACGTAGATTTAGCAAACTGAACGCATGCTGTACAGGAAACAAGGCATAAAGTAGATTAATTGACAATGGCCAACAGCCAATCAAGACAGAGAACACAGTACAAGGTTTGAAAATAATTAAATAAATATAAGTACGCAAAATTGCACTGAAAAAAATCCCTGAATCAGCGAGATCCTGAAAGGTAAACCATTATATATGGCGAGGGAACACTGTATACGTCTTTGTAAACCACAGCAGTCTCTGATCCTGCTCTTTGACTTCACTAAAACCCACATGTTGTGTTTGAGACGTGGACACTTAGGGGTGAAGTTTGTTTTCTGGATTGTGATTTCGTCTGACAAATTTGACCCCATCCTTCCACTGAACTTGCTAAATCCTATTCAGGGACACATGGGTTGCTGGAGCCAACCCAGATACTGTTGGGCAAAGATGAGGCACATCCTGTACAGGTCACCAGTCTGTTTCAGGGCCACAGGATCACACAATTTACCAATGAAACATGTTTTTGGCCTGTAGGACGAAGCCTGGAGAAAACACTGTGCACAAGAAGAACATGCAAACTCTGCACAGAAAGGACCCAGCTGGGATTTGAAGCTGGGATTTTCTTACTCTAAAAAGAGTATTCGGGCTGTGGTTGGAAAGATGAACTTTTTTACTTTGATCTAACTTAATCATTTAGTTTGGTGAAAATAAATCATTTTTTTGAGTTCATTTAACTTAAAAATAACACGTAGTTGTCTGGGATAGATATTTTACTTCCAATCAATTTAATTCAATTAAGTTGGTGTAACTTTGGTGTGAGGCTGTCAATGCGTTATGACGTCACAACGTAAGGCAGCACAAGGAATTGTGGGATACCATTTTCTGTCTGGGCAGATTGGGGTTTAAGTGTGATTTTTTTATCCTTGTGTTTTGTTGTCTACACTGTAAACCCGGATAGTCCAATGAGCTCAAAAGTTTTATGATCACTGAACTCAAAAGTAACAAACAAGTTGAGTCAGCTTAAAACCTTTAAGCCGATTCAACTTTTGCCACAGTTATATCTTTATTGGACTAAAACATTTTGAGTAAATGAAACCTTGGAGTCAAAACTTATGAGTAATGAGACGTGATGACGTCATAATGTACGCCCATGAACGTGAACTCAGACACAGAAGTCTTCAAGATGGCGGAGGTCTGATGCGAGCGGCAGCTGGCACAAGTCGATAACGCACATACGTCTAGGTAAGTCGTATTATTTTATTTTTTATTGTATTTTATGACTTTCGCCTCTGTATTATATATTTGTTGCTTCTTTTGATGTTCCTTCTAGTATATCTTTGTATTCATGACGTGCTCCACGAGTTTGTATGTATCTTCGAATATTTTTTCTGAATTAAACAATTATGTATGTTTTGCAGTATCATGTCATCAGAGAATTATTGCTTGTGGTTAAAAGAAGTTGTTGGGGCAAAGTTTCAAGTTTTACGTTTACCGAGTTGGTTGGCGCACAATTTAAATTATCTAACCGTTACTACTAGCTAGCTAACCGTTACTACTAGCTAACCGCTAGCTCTGGCAGAGCGGCTGCCACAGCCACATATACGACTCAGTGGGAATTGCCTTTTTTTTCTACTACTTTTTACCACAGGCTCTGCGATTTGGTAATCGTTATTTTTTTGTGTAACTTGTATTTCACGTAGTAACCTAATAAATGCAAATGTGGGCTAAGCTAGCTGCCTTACGCTAACATGTTCTCGTATCTTCTTTTAGTGAACCGGCGGTGCGTTTGAAAAATAAGAGCAAAGGTAAGTTTTGATTGTAATTAACATGGCTGCAATATTTAAGACACGAGCAGCTCCCAGTCCAATGAATCCTCCGGCTATGGAGAACATTTGACTTTATTGACAAATTAAATTAATTATAAATAAGGAAAAATGTCAAAGCTACCTTAATGTTATGTAGCAGTTACTTTGTCCTGAATTGGGCTCGAGTTAGAGTACTAAATGTATCATATAGTTTGCTTAAGACTCAAAAAGCGGTATTTTGGCCACTGGTTTGGTTGTGATTTGTGTTTCATAATGTCAAATATTTTAATATAACTGTTTTGTCTCTTCCTTAAACATCCTCTGAAATAATATGTCATTCTAGCTAATGCACAAATATTAAAAAAATATTAATATGCATCCTAGATTACATATTGTGGACAGAGTATTGAGGCTATTGTAAAATGCAGCGGTTTTTCCAAGCTACCAGTAGCTTGAAAAAGCTTTAAATTGTGTTTAACATTTTAATTTTTTTTTTGTAGATGTGAGCTGAGTTTCATCGCATCACAAATGTCAACCTGCGAAAACCGTTTTATTTTGACCTGGACAGACAGACGCCACGGATGCTGATCTTTTTGAGACAGAAGGCAGCACGAACCGGAAGGCTCTTTGTGACTTTCTGCACCTCTATGATAAACAGGTGAGGTGTAACTGCATGGCATAATCAACATTATGCATTAGTATGGCTAAAAGAAGGGGCTGACTTGGATCGGTTTATATTAATCACTGAGCGTTTCTAATTCAGTGAATGACTGTAAATGTTTACTTCACTGGAGAAAAAAACATCAACGTTGATGCCAATGCATTTGTAAATATGAATTTAATGTCATCCTATGTTTGGTGTATTTTTTGAAATAACTGTACAATTTTAAGATAATTAAAAAGACTAGATGAACTGAACTGAGCCAGACCAAAGGGTGCAGTCATTTGAATATGTTTGCCATATTAATTTGTCTTTTTCTCTGTGCAGCAAGAGCAGACTGCTGATGTCAAAGGTACTCCTGTCCTGTACTGGCTTCCCATATACAAACGTGAGGAGGACCCACAATTCTTCAAAGTTTGGAATGTAAGTACTTTATGACGGATAATGTTTTATTCACTAAATAGTACCAGTGAAAGTGTGCTGGTTAATACTCCAGCTGTGTGGGTAATACAACTTAACCAGAAAGTCGTGCCAAAGCAATGTTATGTGGCAAAGCACATGGTCTCCTAAAATATTGCACTCCAGCTCATTTGTGCTCCTGTACCTGACCGTGGACCGTGGACCTCGCCTCTGGCTCGTCTCTGGCCCACAGCCGTCCTCTATTTCATCTGGATGAAGCCAATCTGCTGGACTTTAAAAATGCAGTTGTTGAACTAGAAAATGTAATTTTTTCTCAAAGAGTTCTGGTACATCGCCTGTCCGTCCTGGGGGAGGAGTCTTTGTTTTATTTTTTATAAAGGAGTTTTTCCTAACTGTGTAAGAGGGTCTAATGGCAGGGATGCCCAGTTTAGTTTAGTCTGTTTAGTTTAGTTTAGCCAATACCTAATGTATTATGATTTCATGTTCTTGTACAATTGCCGGTATGAAGCCCATGGAGACGACTTTTGTTGAGACATAGGACTATATAAATAAAACTGAACTGAATCTTTGCTCTTAAGTTGCATTGGCAAGAAGGTGACATTCTTTCCAGCAGGTTGTGTCATTTTTATGGAGATGTTCTGTGCTGTAGTTGAAAAACTGCCCCATAACAGAGACACAACCTGGTGGAGAGTAACGAGTGCTAACTGTGAGAGCATGACATCAGGAAAGAGTTCCAGAGGGTGAATACTAGGGAAGAAGCTGGGCCGGATGGAATTCCTGGACGTGTCCTGGAAGGTGCTGAACATCAGGCACAAGCTGAGAGTTATATTGGTGAAACTGGTTAGGTGGAGGGAGGGGTGGGGTTTGGGTGAATAAATGTGATCCTGTTTTCAGATTGTCATGTTACAAAAGATTTTGTTTATTTTTTTGTGTACAGTGCCTTATGGAATCATGAGGACTCTTACAAGTAGCCTTATTTTGATTTCATTTGATTTCGTATTATATAAGCTCTGTTCTTCCAGATCCTTTTCAAGCAATAAATCAATCTCTACATGACTTTAGTTAAAGATCACTGTATTGAATTAAGCAAATGTGATTTAAGTGACTTTTATGTTTTGTTTTATTTTTTTTGTCTTTTTAATCTATGCATTTCATCATTTCTGTAATGAGTTTGATAAATATGTGTAAATTATTTATTGCTCTGACTACAATGCTTGAAATCATTAATTTAAATCAACTTTAATAATTTTCCTGATGTGTAATTTCTGACCTTCTCTTAAAATGTAAATTTCAGGTTGTAGTTTTTGCATAAAGTTTCCTTCCCTCAAATGATCAATTCTTTCTTTAGTACTACACTGGTTTTTTTTCTTTGCAGATTAGTCACCAGAGGCAGACATCAGCAGCACCTCTGTTGGCATTCTGACCGTCAGCAACAACAATACAAGTTCAGTTCATATCTGTCCGCTCAGTACAGCAGTTGTGGTGGAAGATGAGCTTGTGGTAGGCGACATTCCTAAATGGGTATTTTTTGGAGCGCTAATGTTTGTAGGGAAAGGGCAGACTAAGAAAATACAGTTTTATGTGGGAAAAGGGTACACAATTTTTGCTTTTCTTGAAATGTAAGAATGCTCTTTTTTATAAAGTTGTATAAGGAAATGGTGTAAAAAAGATTGGTGCTCATTTTTTGCTTTTCTTGAAGACTGATTTTTTTTTATGGCTTGTGCACTTTTTTTTACACAAATTGTGCAGGGTTTTACACTTTCTAGTACCATAAGTTGTTCAAATGTACTTTTGTAAGGTGGTTCAAAAATAAACTTGCAATTGCAATTCTGCCTCAGTTTTTCTTTTGTAAGAATGGCCCTGACTAAGAAGGACAAATAAGACTAGTTTAGACTTCAAATGATTAATTTTGAGTTGAGATATATTAAAGTTTTTTAGTTAATTAACTAATGTATTAAGGTTCAATAAAAACAAAATATTCTAGTTCAGTAAAGTAAGAATCTTTAAGTTAGTTAAATAAAAAGTTATAGTTTAGTTTTAGTTAAATTGTTTTAATTTATTCAACTCAAAGATTTTAAGTTCAAATAACTTATACTTTTTAAGTAAGTCAACTTAAAAATTATTATGTAATCTGTTTCCTCAAAAATTTTGAGTTCACTGAACTTATTCGGGTTTACAGTGTATCTATTTTACTCTGTTTTTACTAATTTAACCTGTTATCTTTATCTCTTTCTGCACCAAGAGTTGGAGTGTGGGAAAGGATGATGACTAACCCCCCTTGTGGGGAAAGATGTTGTATGTCCCGTTATCAAACACAGAGCTCATGACATTTAACCTCCTGCCCTGTAGTGCATGTGAGACATTGCTGGGTTTATTCATGTCTTTGATATGGAAATTACAAGGCCTGTTTGCCATACTTTAATGTATGTAAAATCAAAGTGAAACAAATAAATAAATATATAAAAACCAATGTCATTAATACATTGTACTGGGTAGGATAAATGTATGATGTAAAATTAGATTAATGTGTTAAATTGAGTTGTATAAACAAAAAAATTCAAGTTAGATCAACTCATATTAAATAGAGTTGGATAGATGTAAAAAATTAAGTTGACTATACTTAATTAAATTACGTGTTACCAGTTGAAGTGATTCATTTAAGTTGGATCAACATTTTTCTTTTTAGAGTTTATATGGGACAAGGGTGCTAACCACTACACCACCATACAGCCTAAATTATTGGCCTTTTACTTTTTTAATGTCCCTTTAGGCTGGGGCTCCATAAAGAGACAGCAATTAGTCAACTATTTTTTTTTTAATTAGAAAATTAAACTGATTATGATGTGCATAAATGTCAGTTTAGAAAAACACTAACAAAACCACATGAAGGGTGTTTGTGTGTGTTTTTAAATCAGACTAAATAAGGCAAAAAGAAGAGTTGGATTTGGAAGAGAGGATGAAAAACAAAGCTAAGAGCCCTCTGCATGTCTGCTTTTTCTCCTCATCTCACAGTCACACCGGTGGATTTGGTCCTGCTGCTCTGTCAACTATCTCATATGTTTTTGTTGGACGCATTTTTCCAGGACTCATTTCCCTAAGAATCCCATTCTCCACGATACGCTGAGGGGGAAGCGGGGCTCAGCCGCCCCGAGGTGAAGGCAGAGGTTAAGAGAGAGACTGGAGGGGCTTCGCTCGGAGGGCAAAGAGTGCATTCGACTTGATGCCCCGAGGAGGACTCAGCAGAGTAAATAAACATCTGTAGCTGATGTTTGGATATCTATTAGGATGAGTTCTGATCCCCCAGCTGCAGCCAGAGAGGTGAAGTCTCTGCGGGCTCCGCAGAGAGTCATAGCTGCAGTGATCATGATTGGTCCGGTCAAATATGAAATGATACACCAAGAGTATCAAAGGAGAAGCAACAAAGTCAGAACCCCAGGAAAAAAACAGAGTATCGGAAAGATCTGTGGGAAAGTTTGACTGTGTTGCTATGGCTTCAAAGCTCCAGGCAGAACTAAGAAAACGTGTAAATGTGATGTTTCCAGATGGTACATCACATTCCTCTGACTCATCCCTCAGAAAGGACTTGTAATGTGACAGAATGATGGAGGGGGGAGGATAAAAACACAACATTCAGAGTCAGTACAGGATTTGTTTCCCATGGACGGCTGCTGCTTTCTGCTAATAATCATAACGATCACGTTTACTGCTCTCAGCCCAGTTTACATTACACCTAATATGCTTAGACTCCCAGTTAAATCTCATCCGGGCTAGTGCACGTGCCAGATATCCAAAACGTCCAAAGCAGCCCTAATCATCATTGCTTTTACTCAAACAGACTCAAAGGGACGTTTCCAGTCTGAGTCAAGAACAGTTTGGACCTCCAGCCATCCCAGGGGTCTCTGGGGCCTGACACCTGTAGCATTGCTTCACATCAGAGGCTGTTGAAAGCGGCGCTGTGAGCTCACGTGAGGCTGAGCAGGATGCAGCTGCAGCCCGTGCGAGTGAATGTGTGAAAGAAAATGTCTGGAGCACAGAACCAAACGAGGTGTCGCCCTCACCCCAGAGATCCGCCACCTGTGTGGTTCTGTGGAGTGTCTGCATGTCTGGCAGTGTAATGAGGTCCATCAGGACGGTGTCGCTACGACAACCTCATGGCTGCATTTATCACTGCCATTAGAGCCTCCACTGGAGGAAATATTAGATTCATATATAATATAGTGGATTAGAAAAAAGGCTGTGTGTAACTCTATAGGTCTGTCTTTCCATGAAAAGCAAGTTGGAATCATGGGTTGTTTGCAGAAAAAGTTGTAAAAAAAGTCATTTGGACTTGGTTTTTTGAATTGAAGACATTTCCAAGTGGCTTTATCAATTCTCTTATGTTTTTTTAATCATTCCTGGACATTTGGAAGATTGGAAACTGTTTAAAAATAAAATAAAAATTCTGAAAAAAGCTGCAGATACTTTGTTTTTGTGTCCCTCTGTTCTTTGCTTTCGAGATTAAAGGCCCACTCGTGTTTTTGGTGTTTTTAACATGTTCTTGTAGCACTTTTCTGATGATGAAGGACATATATAAAAGAAAAATGAAGCTCAAAATTGTATGTCTGAGAATAAAAACAGATTTGTAAGGGAGTGGATCTTTAAAGTTAGTCAGGCAGGCCGTGTAAAGACCTCAGAACTTGACTGATGTGGTCTATTTTGTTGGTCCTTGTGAGAACTTAAGCAGCAGAGCTGTGAATAAGCTGCAGTTTCCTGCTGGACGAAAGAACAAGAAATACTCAACAAACACAGAATCACCTGTAGATGATTAAAAGATCACTTGAACATGTTGCATTCCCACATGGATTTATGTCCCCCCAACTGGAACGCATATTCATCAGTTCCTCCAGGCAATAAGTTCATGCATGTGGTGTACTCACTTAAACTACCAGCTTATCAAGTTGTTATCTCGCGTATCCTGCACATGCAAATTACATGGGGCCACATCCCTAATTTCAGCAAGATGTGAAGAAACCTCTTGATGTTTCGCCATGGAGGAAAACACTTTAACTGCACACATTTACAGAAGGCCCGATCGCATGTTGCATTACCTCAATGCAAGATCTTTATCTTCAAAGTCTGCCTTCTAAAAGAAATCTTTCTAACAAAATCATGCAGGGATTTACCACCACCACCTCTTCAGGCAGCCCCTGATGGGGTTTCAAAGCCTGTCCTGGTCTGGGACACGCTATGGTTGCCCTAGAGTCTTCTTACTTCAGCTTTGCCAAACACAAAACCTCGTAAATCCAAATAAAGATATGAGCGTCACCTTTCTGTACTCATCTTATCAGAACCACACAGATATGATGGATGCTTCCAGCGCTGGTATCCATCAGAAAATAATGTCAACTGTCTTCTTAAACGGGGAGGACATGTACGAGAGAACATAAATTGCTCTTAATTGCATATTTTTTGAGGAGATGTGGATAAAGCGTGTTTAATATCAAAGCCAGACACGTCCATCTTTGCATGTTGATCTCAGCGGTCTGCACCTCTGGTATGATAATACCACCGGCCTCCACATGGTTGCTGTTTCAGGTTCTGCAGCTCCAGCAGATGAACGATTGCAGAGATTTGTAACCTCTTCATCTCTTAGAGGCAAACAAAGGCTCTTCTTTCTACTCTCTCCAGGATGCATTTGTCCCAACAGTTCAAAGCTTTTCATTCTGTAAAATATTTATTTTTCCCACACCAACGTAGATTTACTATCTGACTTTTTTTTATGCAATATGGTTTTCTGAAACAAAAGCAGGGTCTTGTCTTTTATATTTATTTGCAGTTTCTATTGTATTTATGACCTTTGTAATGTTAGTTTGTGCTGCATGGCTGCAGCTATCACACTACAACGCTGTTGAACAAGCATGTTACTAAAAAAGCCAAAAGGTGGATCAAAAAAAAGTTCAAGCACTTTTCAGCCTGTAGCGGTCTGGTCTGTGACAAACCAGTTATTATGGGGGGGGGGAACTTGATGAAGCATCTGAAAATGTGGTCATGGGGGTCATATGATGTTTCTTTAAGGTATTTTTATTATCATTTATTCTGCTTTTAACACATTTAACACTCATTAATTATATATTCTTGCTGACTGATGCACTTTTTATTTTGCTGCAAATGTGTTGGTTATAATTTCTTGTTTTCAGTGATTGAATTATTCACTTTTTGTTCTTTAGTTTTTTTGTTTTGTTTTGTTTCTTTTGGCAAAACACTTGTTTTAAAGACCCTCTCCAATGAAAGTGTATTTTTTGTGGTATTTTTTTATATGTTCTTGTAGCTTTTTTCTGAAGATGGAGGACATAAAGGATAAAGATAATCAAGCTCAAAATTGCATTTCTGAGTATTTCTTTATTCAAATTAAAAGCTTTTAAAATAGATCAATAGATGATTGGAGTGCGGCTTTAATAAAAGATGTACTGACTAAAGATGCTAGAAAATCCTCATTTCATGTCCATGTACAGTCAGTGGTCTGCTGTACTAACCAGCAATGATTCCCTGCTTCTTTCTAGGATCTAGGCTGGCAGTCTAAGCCATGAAAAATGCTGTGTTAACAAACAAAACAGCTGGTTTCTGTCTGTCACTTCAAGCATCTCTCCTGACATTTCCTACAGATCTACGACTCTGACTTTCACGCAGGACGCTGCCAGAACAAAATCTAAGCTGAATTCCTCTTTCTGCCATTACTATGAAGACTAAATCCTCCCTTCCAAGGTTTCAGTGATAGCAGCAGGCTGTTGCTTTCACTCTTTTTCCAGCCACTTTTTGTTTTTTTGTACCAGTTTTTCTTTCCTTGACATGCCCACTCAAGGCCCAGATGAAAGGTGAAGGTCTTCTGATTGCAGAATTCCACACAAAGCTATAAAACGATCCCAAGATGTTACTTTCTGATTTGATGAGGTCTTTAACACAAGCTGGTTTTTGAGCAATCAAAGCCAGCTCACTCATGTCAGAGAAACAGCTTCCATCAGAAGAGTTGATCAAACGTGCAATAAACCACAGCAAAATCATGTCAGTCATTTCAAATCCCTCAGAGTTCACGAGTTCGTTGTTTTATAGACGAGGCCTGCTGAGAAAGATGGTTTGCTCAGGCTTTAGTTTCTCCTTCGCATGTGACTAATCTGGAAAACATTTCATAGGTTTTATGTTCTTGGAGAAAAATGGGAAGAGGAGCCTTGGATCATCAGGATCCGTTATAAAACTGAGCCATAATTTATATTAAAATGGCTAGGTTTTGCCTGAATGACTAATCCTTTACGTAAAAACTGGAGCAAAACAATGAAAGAAAAATGCTCAGAGGAAACGGGCAGAGCTGTACATCCCAGGTCAGAAGCGTTTGATCTTTTCTAAAGCAGAAACATCCTCCTCACTGCCTCTGATAGGACAGGAAGGTGAACCAGAATGCAGGTATATATGGACTTGTTTTCACGGAAAAAAAGAGATCTCTGCCATTTATAGCAGAGGACAAACACAGGGGGGATCTTTTTCCCACAAAAACAAAGACGGACTATATTAAAAAAAGATCATGGGAGCGTCATTGTGCTTCCACAGAATTGTGTCATTTCCTATCTGGCATCAGCTGGGGCAGCCTTTCTCGTTGGGGGAAAAGGACGCCATCTGACAGTCTTCATGATCCTTTCCCCTTCATGTTTTCTCTTTATGTCACAAAGATTTTATTTTTCTGAGGGTGATTTATAATGAACTGACACTTCCCTGCTAAAAAAACCCCTGTAGATTCAGTTTCCCATGATGCTCCAATTTGTTTCACAAGCTGCAGAAAGCTCTACTGCATGACGCCACCTACCACGCAAGAAAAAAGAGATCATTAACATCTTTATTTTTGCTTTATTTGTCAATTCGCCAGCTCTGTTTTACATGTTTTCCAGCAGCAAACTCCAGCCTTGTTGACTACTTCAGAGGTTTTATATGCCTGATTCTCTGTGCTTCATTTTTTTACGGTGTTTTCCCCAGTTTTTTTTTTTTTTACAGCCGATCCTATGAATTCAATCCGCTAATGATGCAGAGGAACAAAAAGGGCTTTGGAGGCATGCAGATGGGAAAATTTGTTCTGCAGGCCAGCAGCAAAGCCTCACCCTGCCAAATCCTCTGTTCTTTTTTCCAAAGCAGAAAGCACATGAAATTAACATAGTTCTTCCCTTCCATACCATCTTTGTTCCTCTTTCAGCCTCTTTTGTGCCTTTCTGTCTCTTTAAAAGACTTCTAACAATCTTGGTAGCTGTTTCTGGACTTTGTTGGGTTCCAATTTTTACAAACCCCCCCCCAGTTTGTTTCTTGTCCTTCAATATTTAACATAAAAGGCTTTTTATCCTCCATCATCTTCAAGCTTCAGCTAAGCAATCCTCTAAGGGGGGGGGGGGGGGGGGGTAGGGCAGGCAACAGATTTAACTGAGGGATGTTATTGCTTCATAAACTTGTGGTGAATCTCCACCACATCCCAGAGGATATTTCTTTGTTTTTTATCTGCTAAATGTTAATCAGCGGCCCATTAACAACTTCCGCCTTATCCCTGCAGCTGCACAGAATCCCGACAGCTGCTCAGGATCACTGCTCTCCGCTGGGAAAGACGAGTGGAAACAAAAGAAACATGACGGAGAGGAGAGGAGAGGAATGGATAAACTGTGAGGATCCTGGTTTCCAACGCTTTCATGAACTGGAAGAAACATTGTGTTGAGTTCAAATGGTATGCTGGACAGGCAAATGTTCAAAAACTATTCAATTTATATTCGATGAGCAACAGTTTCAGGTAAAAACTTTTACATTTCGGAAAGGATTCAAAGGGGTTTATTGTCATATGTGCAGTAAGGAAACGGGTTTCCCTGTACAATGAGATGCTTACTTTGCCGTTCGCTCTGAATGTCATAAGGTTAAAGGTAAAATAAAATAAAAGATAGGGTAGGATATTTACAGGATATCTGAAAAATTCACACCAAATATAAAATATAACTGGGCATCAGTAAATGACAAAACCTATAGACAAATCAGCTGCTGTGCAAATTCAGCTGAAAATAACTGCAAAAGAGACTTTTATGAGCTAAGCAGCACAGAAATGTTTGTACAGTTAATAAGTTGCAACCGTTCCTTTGTTTTCATGGATTAATACTGCCTCCTTTTTGTCTGTGCGGCCGTCAACACTTGGTCAGAGAGTGATTTACCTTTTTTCTATTTTTTTTTAAATGACAGAGAAAAACAGCAAAGAGCGCCTGCTGATGACATTTCGCCTCCTCTATAACGTAAAACACAGATCTTCCTCCCTCTCCGTGGGTTTCCTGTATGCATGTGTGCACTCCAGAGGTCAGACCTCCGCTTTAGCTGCTGTAAAACACTCTCCATCTAAGCTTGAAGAGGACTTTTTCACGTTTTTAGGCCTCATTATTCCTGTGTCTCATAGCTTTGTTCTATCATTCCAGACACAAACTGGATGATTTTTTTTCATCTAGATAAGTTACTTCTTTTCAGACATGCAACATAAATCTGTGGAGACATAATGAAGCATTTAGGCAGTGAAGTTCCTGTGATGGTTTGTGGCACTTCTGAGACCTAAATAGATCAGTGACTGTCATTTGACCAAAATCATTTCGGCAATTTATGAACCATTCTGTCATTACGGGAATCTTTCCGAGCACGCTAAAAGGTTAAAGGGCTATTTCCCTTAGTGAGTCAGAAAAAAATAATTTAAAAAGGTTAAACTGAAGACTTTTGTGAGAAAAAAGTGATGTAACTGTGGGAAACTACCCCTAAATAACTTTAAACCTTGGAAAGCTCAACATTTTAAGCAAATATATGAACAAAACTATGTGTCTCCAAGAAATAAAATAACTTCTAGAGTTAAATGAATCTGGATTATGTTAAAGCAATTCTGTTAGACCTATATCTACCCCTCTCTTTTGATGTTCTAAGGTTTGCTACACTGTTTTTCATGATTTAGGTATTAGTTTATTGAGTGGATTCAGATTCTGATAAAGGTTTTTTCTCTCTTAGAGGCAGATTTCCTCACCATTATTGACTAAAACCCTTTTGCGTTTTTCCAGAAAATATTCAGTGCCGTGTTTTTGGATTTTTGGCTTTGATGTTTTCTTTTTTGCTGTCTCCTCACAGTGAGAAGGTCCTTGGTTCGAGTCCCAGCTGGGACTTCTCTGTGTGGAGTTAGCATTTTCAAAAGAGTGCATGCGGTTACCCTGGCTTCCTCCCACAAACATGATTCATAGGTTGATTGATTATTCAAAAGTGTCCCTAAGTGTGCATGTTGGAGTGATTGTGTGCCTTGTGACAGACTGACGTCCTGTCCGGAGTGTACCCCGCATTTGCCCAACAGTAGCTGGTACTCCGTATATATAGCGGGTTAAGAAAATGGATGGATGGATGGGTTTTCCTCAATTTCTCTGTGTAGCACCTGGAGACACACTTGGCTGGTTTTAACCTAAACTGACTTGAACTGTGGGGCTGCACTGTGGTGTAGTGGTTAGCACTCTTGGCTCACAGCGAGAAAGGCCCTGACTAGATTCCCAGCAGAAACCTTTCTTTGTTGAGTTTGCATGTTTTCCTCGTGCGTGCGTGGATTTTCTCCGGGCACTCTGGCTTCAAACATTTTGGCCAAAAACATATTACATAGATTGCTTGGTGTCCCTACATGCTGGTGTGCATGTGAAAGTGTTTGTGAGTGTGTGGCCCTGCAACAGACTAGCAACGTGTTCAGGGTGCACCCCACCTTTACCCAACAGTAGCCAGGATTGGCTCCAGCAACCCTGTGACCCCCAAAGGGGATTCAGCGGATTCTGAAGATGGGTGGATGTAGCTGAAATGTGTTGAGATGAGGTCTGGAATTCCTCTAAAAACACTTTGACTCTCCTCTTTGCGTTGCTTTGTGTTACTGATTTGCTGCTGTGCCTCTGTTCTGAACCAACAAAGCTTTGGTTAGTCAGAAAGCTGACTTCCCCATTTGCCTCGACAAGTACAGGAGTTCAGGGTTCATCGTAAGATGCCATTTGGTGTGAAATCATACCAAATGATGAGATTTAACAAAAAACTTCAAGATGTCTGGAAATACTTCAGCTTCAGTGATTTTGGATCCAAATTCAACAAAACAATTAGATACTTCACTTGACATTTTGTGAAGTAATCACATCATACTACCCAGTGCTCCGATGATTTGATTTATCCCATGTTAATGCGCAGACAGAGGCGGTCAAAAGGCAGAAAGTGTTTTCTGAGGTCATGACAATTTAAGGAAGTCTAACTCAGTTGAATAATGCCAGCACGTGTCTAAATCCAAACAAAGCCTTTAATCACGAATGACCTCACGGTTATCTCAGCATGTTTAGTCTGTGAGCGTCTCCGATTTGAAAGCAGCTCTATTATCTGCACCTCTCCTCCGCTTGGTCTTCCACTTGTTAGAACCATCCTCCAGTCTGACCTCCACTTTTGCACAGATTAATGACGTGAATTTGATCACTTTGGCCTTAAAAAACTGAGAAAATATTTCTTTAAGCAGCTGACTTCAAAATGTCTTACACGCCTTGTCAGAACAAAGTAAATCTAAGAGTTCGGCGATGTAATACTTTCATCACCCACAGGAGGGAGCACACGTGGAGCATGATGGGACATTTCACTGCTATGATTGGTGTTGATAATTTTGTAAAGCAGGAAAACAAAAGTGGTACATAATAGTTTGTGAATTGTTTTCATTTTAAGTTTTTGACAATGAGGAGACAACTCATGTCAGTCTGTTTTCACAGGACTACAGAGATAAAAAAAAACAACAACATCCATTGATCTAGAACAGTGTTTCCCAATCTTGGTCTTTGGGGACCTTTGTCCTGCACGATTTCTATGTTACCCTCCTTATGCATAACTGATTCAGTTTATAATCAAGCTCTGCAGAGGGCTGAAAATGACAGCCATCAAAGGCAGGTGTGTTTGAGCAGGAAAGGATTCAAAATATGAATTTTGTGTTCCCTGAGGACCAGGACTGGGAAATAATGATTCAGATCATTAGCATTGCTTAACCTTATGGTCGAACTTTCTTTACTAGTTTACATTTAAAGAAGTGTATCAAAAACACAGAAACAACTGTCACATGAAACCATTTTTTTTTTGCTTTTGGTTATGTTTTAGTCCAGAAAAATACTAAAAGCTTTTTTATCTTATATGTTAAAAAATGTTTTTTAATCATTTTGTTATTATCTTAAATTTAGTTATTTTCTTTAGTCATTTTTTTTGTAGGTTGTTACTGTTGATCAATTTTATCTTGCTCCTGGTTGCGTTAAAATTTATTTTTCAAAATTAATCTTCATAAATCATGTTTGTATTTGACACAGACTTAAGATTTTTTCGGTTTTAGTGCTGAAGTATAAATTTTTTCTTTATACTTTTATCTGAAAGGGCTCAGTTATCCACTGTGGAGAAAACTGTTGAAAAAGAGAGAAACATAATGGGACATATAATAATCTTTGGATTGAAAACCTTTAAATGATCAGTCAAAAGTGTGATTTTGTGTTTTCGCAGGGATGACAAACAAATGCAAATGGAAAAGCACTCACTGGGAATCAAACCTTCAATCCACCTCAGCTTAAGTCAGGTATAATATCAACCTGTAGGAACTTATTAGCAGGGTCCTACTTATACACTGTACTCCAAAAGTTACCCAACACTGAATGGATAAGTATGAAAGGGTATCTACAGTGGGGGACTTACCCGGCCTCCCTTCTCTGGGAAACATTTGCAGCCTCCACTGCAGTCTCTTCCTCCGCAGGGGCCGCTGTGCTTCTTCCCGCCCTGTCAGACACAAAGCAGACATAACCAGGATTAGCGCGGCATCACAGAGATCAGAGTCAAGATGTTCGGAGCATTAGGTTTATCTTCATAAACACGGCTGTGAAATGTGCAGTCCGCTGAGGGGGGAACCGTCCTGTCCTCTCGGTGCGAACAGCTGTGCTTGTCGCGGGTAAACACACATATGGATGGAGGCAGCGGCTCCAGTTGCATCACTCTCTGCACTTGTTAGCTTGATGCACTGATGTGGCTTCCGTGATACAAAACCAGACACTTTGGACACATTTGTGGTTGAGAAAGACAGTCACAAAGTGAGGAACAATTTCTCTTTAGAAGTCTGCATTCCTTCCCAAACCACCCAGCGTCACAGGCTGATCTGTGTTAGATGTAACACACACACAAGTCCACACACAGACAGAGCACATGGGGTTAGCACAGACACAAACCGATCCAAGAATGCTGTCACAGCAGACCAAAGGTCAGAGGAGTCAAGACCCTGAGCTCCCTGAAATAACCGCCGTCCTTAATGAAGACAGAAAGGAGTCTGTGTCCGAAAAAATTCATCCTATATTTGTTTACTGTGTAAACACTGTACGCACTTTTTTCATCTCAAAGTCCTTTTTTAGGCTCAGATATCTTGAGACTTAAAATATGGTTAACAACATGTCTGGTTTCTACCAATTGAACTTTTTTTTGGAAAAAAAGTAACCAACTGTGGTTGGAAAAAACAGCTGAGCATTTACACTTTTGTGGCATTTTTAAGTTTATTTACCTCAAGGTTGTAAAATAAATTTATAGCTTTGGTTTGAAGCTTCAACTGTTATGAGCGGAAACCTTTTCTGTGTTTTTGTAAGTTCAAAGACAAGGGAAACGTCCGTTTCCAGAAAGGATTTTAGTTCACTTTGGATAAAAAACAAACAAAAACAAATTAAACACATTCCTTTAAGAAAGACACAAGATCATTCATGTCCAGTGTTGTACATGCACAGTGTCTCATTTGTAGCAGAAGCATGTGGGACTGTTTTCTCAACGCCGTTACCACCCACCCTGCAGATTTTTGACCTTTACCATCAAAGCTGACAATTCACAGAAGAAATGTTCTGTTTAAAGTGGAAAAAACAGGTTTTCAGTTAAGAAAACGGCGCAGTAAAACTTGAAAGTGTGAAGCAAAGAAAAAAAAAACACACAAAAAAAACCACGGGACTAATGAAACACTAAAACTTGTTGAATTTTGTTGGATCCTCACTCATCTCAACAGGAGCCCATTTATTGTCAGGTACATGAATCAACTTTACACAAGGATAAAAATATACATATTTAGAAGTAAATTTAAGCCTAAAATATGTAGGTTTTTAAGGTTTATGTTAAATTCTTTCTGCTGTCACATTAGAAACTTCTTCTATGGGAATCAGAAATTGGACATTTTATCAACATTATTACCAGTTTCTTCTTTTTATTTGTTATATTCCTTAGTTACTGGGCTCCAGTATTTGATCTGTTTTAGATTATCTATATCTATTACAGCTGTGACGGTCTGTAACTACTTTGCTCACACCTGATATCAATTAACCTCCACTCCTGCACCTGAGTTTGTCAGTTCGTTCAGTAATTTCATATGAGCCAATGGATTCTGACTTTTTATGCTCTTTTACCTCATTTTATTTTGTCTTGTTGACATTTCTCTATTTTTTTCATTAAGCCCCCATCAGTCAGCCTCTCTCTGGTCTGCTGTCGTTGGGGTTTCCACAAATTTATGACAGAGTGTGATATCATAAACCTCAACATATGGTTCTAAAGTCTGGGCAAACAACCTTCAGACACAAACAACTCTTCAGACATGATAAGAACTGCACAGTTAATGTGTCTGTCAAGATCATACTTAAGGCTTAAGCTAGGGATTTTTTTTTTTATCAGTTGGCCTTCAGAAGCAAAGCAGAGGCCATTTGGCAGACCCTAGAAACCTGGTCTACAGGCCACAGGTGAGTACAATCTCTCTGGATTCTTGTCTACTTCCAGTCCCACTGCGATCATCTTTTGATCTATTCTGAAAACATTCCCAGTGGTCCTTTAATTATGATTATGCCAAAGTCAGTTGTGGCTGTGGTTGTGGATCAACCCCCCCCCCCTTCCCCTCCCCCTCCCCATAGCATATTTTCTATGTCACCAAAAAGCTCATTTTCACATGGCAATTTTTCCGTCTGCTCCTTGTTCACAGCGATAAATACTCAAACATTCAATTAAAACATTTTTTTCTTAATGCATGTCCTCCATCATCAGGGCGTATAGGGGTCTAAGATTTAAATGCAACCCAATGAGTGTCTATGCATGAGGATGTGTAGACATGGGTGTCATAATAAACTGGTCTAGGGCATGGAGGCTTTGACTTCTCACTTTCTTTTGGAAATTTGTATTTTCATTTTTTGTTATCTATCTTTGCTATTAAAGTGCATGTCTATAATGAAATATCATGATCTACAACAAAATAGATGAGCAGTTGTCATCGGATGTGGGGTTTGGTCAGACTCAGACTAGATAAGTGTGTCTAAGGGCTTCACTCACACACACATCTGCCATGCGTGCTGCTGCAGTTTGAGGCTCAGCATTATATCCAGACGTAAAGTTGCATCAGATGCAAAGCTTGGATTTGTGTTGGCAGCTTGAAAAAACAGGTTTTAATACCAAATACTCCATTATAAACGCAATGTAAAATGGCTGGATGTAGGACGAAATGAGAAGATTTATTTCTTTTATTTGCTGATTCAAACATTTGTTTGAATAAGATATTTTATGACTGCACAAGTCCTTCTGCATTGTTTTCATTTCAATTCCAGGGCACAGTTCAAAATGTTTTGCCTGACAGTGAACGCTAATTAAAAGCACAAATGGAACGTTTGTTTTATCAACTAGAAGGTGAGGGGTGACAAGGCCAGCCACCAGCCTTCAGTTGGGCTTTGTTAGTAAACCAAAGACGTCAGCGGGACGCTCCTTCTCGCTGGTTTATCGCCGTTTTGCGTCTGCCTACATCCTACACACCCATACCATGACCTGCCTGGGCAGCAAATATCCAGATACCCTCTTTTCTTTGTGTAAAAAAATAAATTAATACTTTAGCCTGCAGATATTGACAGCAAAGTGGAGAAATAAAAGGACATTATATTTTCCCCTTCCTCGGTTTTGCAGCCGATCCCAACAGCCTCACTGACAAAGGTTGCATTGACAAACACAAAGACATCCTTTTACAATGTTGTCCTTAATGGTCCCCCCATCCCCAACAAAAAGACTCTCTTCCTCTCACTTATGGAATGCACAAGGCCGAATGTCTTTGTGGAGGATCTGAGTGCTTCAGTGGCCAAAATGTTAGATGGAACCAAGACACTGTCAAAGGTTTCATTTAGACCTCATACAAGAACCCCACTTCTAACAGGCTTTTTTTTTCAACCCTAATCCAAGCTTTATTTTGAACCGTGTATGTCCAGACCAACAATCCTCAACAGGCTGGAAAACTTTTCCAAAGAAGTAAGGATGTACAACAGTCACGACATGACCTTTTTCCACACAGAGGTGGAATTCCTAAACTCAGACAATAGACTGCGTCATCCCCGGACAGATATACAAAGGACGCGCTCCCATAAAAGCCATTACACTTCACAGAGAAATGCACCATCAATTCAAATTTACAGTTTACAAGCTGAAAATAGTCAATGACCGTTCCAACACAAGACAATGGGACTGAGCTGCAGTATCCTGTTTTCTCCACACATGAGTATAATAACCCACTGTTTGACTGAAACACCTTTTCCATTTTTCTGGCTACGCCCTAAAAAACAAATCATGTGCAGCCAAATTAAAGATTACCCTTCAAACCCCAAGGATTTTGAGTGTTAAATTGCTGTAACTACCAAAAATGTATTTACTCAGTTCCAAAAAAAAAAAAAAAGAAGTTTAGTCTTTGGAATATTTTCCATAGGCTGGTGACAATCCTTGGATGTTTTTTTTCTATCTAAACTAATTGAAACATAACAGCTTTAACACATTTTCCCCAAATGTTGATTTAATGCTGCTTTCACACCGGTCATGCAAATGCTTCCAATACCTTCACCAGCTGTGTTGACTAGCGAGAAAGTGGCCAGTTCCAATGAAAAGTCTATGTAAATGCATTAACTCAAAATTTGGGCTTCTTTGTGAAGAACTCTCGCAGTCCTAAGCATGTTTTTTACGTACAAAGCGGGTCATTGATCGCGCATTGTAAATCACGGAAACGCTGAACTG
Organism: Oryzias latipes; assembly: GCF_053564925.1. Classification (NCBI taxonomy): domain Eukaryota; kingdom Metazoa; phylum Chordata; class Actinopteri; order Beloniformes; family Adrianichthyidae; genus Oryzias; species Oryzias latipes. The sequence goes on along the minus strand of NC_136257.1, from coordinate 28,832,314 downwards.
TGACCGAGGGACACAGATTTGGTAGTGACGTCTAGGTAACATCCTTTTCAAAACATGGAGGTGCCAACCATTGAAAACATGATCACAAAGGAGAAACTAATAATCTCGCTTTTTCTGCCTGGCCAGAAATCTATGACACCAAGTCTTGCATATATCGCAATAGAGCTGTGAAAAAAAAAAAAACCTGGAGCAGGATTTCTGGGATTTTTACTGAGTCAACATTTGTCATCAAACCTCATCCCACTTGAGGTGGCAGACATGCGCTAGTAAACAAAACAAAGCAAAAAAACCTAAAGGACAAGCCCCTCCCTTTTTTTGTTTTGTTTTTTGCCTGTCCGGTGTGAACACCAGGAGCTGAATGCATGTTTAAGACACTGCAGACGGTGTGTATGTACCTTTTTATGAAGTTCAAAGATGTAGTTGGGGCAGTATAAGACTGTATGTTTACTTGTTTTGCATTATTTTCCCAATGCATCAGTATTTTAGGCTTTAATGTCTTGTTTCAATGTTTTATTGTCTCAACGATTTAATGTATTTGAAACCAATTTTGGTTGCCCCTTATCCAGGACTCTCTTGTAGAAGAGGTGTATAATTTCAATGGGAATATCCTGGTTAAATAAAGGTGAACGACAACAACAATGCAACAGCTAAACTTCCCCAATTGTAAATTAATTTGAGTGTTCTTCAGGCATGAATTATTTTTAAAATTTTCAAAAACGGGGAGAACTAAATTTCAGACCATTTGCCCATTTCCCTTTTTCTCAAAAATGGTTGAATTTAATCATCTTTACTGTTTTCCTCCTATAGACTCAACTAAATATGATTAATAAATATTGGAAGATGAAGGATTATATTCTGGAATGCTTTTTATGGCATAAACGCAATCCATACGTCAAAATAATCCAGACCACCAACAACCAGAGTATGGTGTCCAGCAGACTGCCATCATAAATCCGGCACCTACAGTCCAGTTAAACAATAATCTGGATCATGTCCCAGTCTAAACACTTGAAAATGGAATGCTCTACCAGATGGACATGTTTCCAATTTTTAAATAAAGAACTACATACTTTTGATTATTCAGGAAAGTTTTCTCAATTGAGCAGATTTTTCCGTCCTGTCTGTGTTATAGGAGCTGTCAGACAACACTGTGACATGAAACAATGAGCATGTGCAGGAACACTTCCTAAGATCCGGTTTGCTTTGGCTAGCCAGGCTTGTTGTTTACAGTGCAGCTCTAAAGCAACGACTATGCTTTACTTCCTGTCATCTGTTCTGCTCTCAGTTTTATTCACAGATTTAAGTTATGATGAGACATAAAACACTGGGCTTGACTTGGAACAAGCAGCATTTCTCTTAAACAGACAAAGCGTTCTGGGAAAACATGATGATTCTCTGTTCTGACGTAACACCATGCTCCAAAAGGAAAATGTTTAAAATTTGCAATAAAGCATGGATTTATTTGCAACAGCTGCTATACTAAGTGTAATGACTTTATAAACAGATGTAGATTCTGAGCCAGGAGACAGGACTGCATGTCCCTGACCTTTGGGGATTCAGGCATCGCAGAGGTTTTCTAGAAAGATATCTTCATAAAAACTCTCCGTCTTATTTTAGTATTTATGGGATTTAAAAATAATCAGACTGCTGAGAAAACATCTGAATGATGGTTTACTGCCATCTTGCTGGCAAAAAAGCCCAAACTTGCCCGGACTGCACATTTAATCCAAAATTGTCTTGGACAGCCTGGACAAGATCAAGCAGATTCAGTGGAGGAAATAAGTATCAACTGCATTAAAGGGGCTGCCTCACAGCGACAAAGAACTGGTTCGAATCCCGGCTGGGATCTTTCTGTGTAAAGTTTGCATTCTCCCAATGCGTGCGAGGGTTTTCTCCGGGCACTCCAGCTTCCTCCCATAATCCAAAGATATGTTTGACAGGTTGATTGGTTATTTTAAAATGTACCTAGGTGTGCATGTGTGAGTGACTATGTGCCCTGCTTTAGACTGGTCCTGTCCAAAGTGTTTTAAACATGTTCTTGTGGCATTTTCTTTTGATGAAGGACATGTATAAAGTAAATTAATCTCAAAATTGCATTTTGAATGTTCCTTGATTCAAATCGTGAATCAGGAGCACACGACAAAATGCAGTTGGAAAAAGTTTGTTTTTGTGACCTAGTAAATAAGCTGGATGGGCCACAAGCTCTCTGCTCTGCTCCATTTTGATGTATCCACTTGCTGATGACCATATCCACATTTAAATCTTTGTTTTCTTTGTTGGAGCTGGAATTTAGCCCAAAAATGTACGGCTGGATAGCTCCAACATTGCTCGCCATTTTTGTTGCACTGGTAATGTTAGGTTGGGGGGTGTCAGGGGCTGTAAGCTAGCGGAAGAGCACGTAAACAGAGAGCTCTCAGCAATGGGAAGGGATTGCTTCATGGCAACAGCCTCACCCACAAATCGGAGGTGAATTTCTAATGAACTCCTGCCGCTCTGCAGAAACTATGTCCAAGAAACCAACACACATTTGTTGATTTTTGGCTAAAAACTGCTTAATCATAATTGAAAGACCACTGGGGACACTTTGAAAGTAGATCAAAAGATGATTGGAGTGGGTCTTTAACACCTTCCTGCTTTTTGTGGCTTAATAGAACCTCATGCAGAACACTAATAACAGGAATAAAGACACCATCATGTTATCAGGATCCTTAATAAAAACTGTGCTTGAAAGACTATACATTTTGCAGTTCTCCTTCCTTGTGTTTTTTTTTTTTTTTTTTTAACTTGTCCTGTCCAACAGCTGGGCAGGCAGATGAGAGCTGACGGCCTCTTGTGTTGGACATATTTTACTTTAACAACAGTTAACAGTTCTCCTTCCTTGTTAATGCAATTTAGGTTTTTACTTTAGGTTGAAGTGTTTGTATGCAAGACAATATAAGTGAAATGGACATATTTTCATTAAACTCATTGTTACAGCATCTGTTGCATAATCAACTTTTGAAACTGCTCAGAATGGTGCAGGTGCCAAGTTTAACGTCAGCCTTTCTGCACTCTGTTCCCTCACATCACGTCTTTTCTGTGCCAGCACACAACCCACTCAGACATAAAGATGATGGGTCTGTGTGGGTTGTTTGTGGTCAGTTTGGCTATGGCTTCTCTACTGAGGTTTACCGCAAACAAATCCACTTCTCAGACCTTCCTATCACACGAAGATTAGTGTTGAGGGCAGTCTAATAACCAGGACAACAACAAAACTAACTTCTTTTTCATATGTAAATGGGCAAGTTTTCTACTTTCCAAACAAGACCAGCAAAGTTTTCGCTTCCAAAATGCTCAGGTTTCTTTGAAGATTATTCGATTATTCTTTGCATGGATATTTACAAATGTAACAGAATTTAAAATGATCCATAGCTCTAGATCTGGCTCAGAGGAATACATTAAATGTGCGGCTGGAATCCAAATAATGCATCCCAAACAAGGCATAAAGAACAAGCACAGATAGGAAGATCCACAGAAACGGACAAATGCCAGTCCATCTTGGTTCTGCAGCTGTGCATTCCACAACTCCCCTGTTTATTTTAAAACATCCTTTAAGAAAAAGTATTAAACTTGAAACATATTTAAGGAACAGACTGAAGGATGGCCTTCAGAGCAAGGAGTAATGATCAAATACTTGCTTCAAAGAACTCCCATTTCTTTTCCAGAACTTTAGTATCCTTGTATTTTCACAGAGATAATGTTTCATGACACTTTTCTCAGCCTGATAGCCCAGACGGGAAGTGGATGATGGAGGGGCCTCTTTGAGCTTGTTTCTCTGTTTTCACACTCTCTACAGCTCAGTGGAGCACATGTCAGTGTGAGAGCCCTGGTGTATAAAGTATCAGATGATCAGAGATCAGACTGTTTCCTGTCAGGATGGGAGTTTGATGTGCGACTGCTTGTGACACAGTTCATCTCATAAAAAGAGAGGCGTGAGTTATTTTCTGCCGTAATAAATGTAATGATGACTTTTGAGGCCAAAAACAGAAACTAAATCACACTTCAAGGAGCAAAAGTGGGTCATCTGTGGGATGACCTTGAAATTATTTACTTTAACCTGATCCTAATGTTCAACAATCTTCCAACTATGCACTATGTAGAGGATCTTTAGGGGGATTTCATGGTTGGAATTGAAATGATAAAACTTTTGGATTTAATAGATTTTTTTTATTTCTTTTCCATTTGTTTTCAAATTATTCACAAGGATTCCCAGAAGTTGGATTTTAAATGAACACTTTGGAACGGACAGGCAATTTACTAGCAGTCAATAGCAAACATACAAAAGTAACATTAACTCGAAATTATGAATTGGATTATGATGAAAAAAAAAGTAGGTGTGACTAAATTAATTTGTTTCCTTTCTCCTTTTCAAATAATAAATCAAACTCTTTATGCCAAACTTCACATTTAATGGATTCAATGTATCACATCTTGTATGTGTAATCACAAGTAGCTCTATTTTTGAGTAAGAAAAAGAATTGTCATCATTTACATGTCTACGTTTTATTGCAAATGGAAGTGTCTCTTCTTTAACTTTATTAAAATTTTCTCCCCCCAACAAAGTCATGACTAATCATGCTAAGTTTAAAATACACTGATCAAAAATATAAACGCAACACTTTTGGTAATGCTCCCATTTTTTATGGTATGAAATCAAAGATGTGAATCATTTTCCACATTCACAAAATAACCAGTTCTCTGAAATATTGTTCACAAGTCTGTCTAAATCTGTAATAGCAAGCACTTCTCCTTTGCCAAGACAATCCATCCCACCACGCAGGTGAGCCATATCAAAATGCTGATTAGACAGCATGATTATTGCACAGGTGTGCCTTAGACTGGCCACAAGAAAAGGCCACTCTGAAATCTTCAGTTTTGGTTTATTGAGGGGGTCAAGGGACTAAGACAACCAGTCAGTATCTGGTGTGACCACCACTTGCCTCATGAAATGCAACACATCTCCTTCACATAGAGTTGATCAGGTTGTCTATTGTGGCCTGTGGAATGTTGGTCCACTCTTCTTCAATGGCTGTGCGAAGTTGCTGGATATTGGCAGGAACTGGAACACTCTGTTGTATACGCCGATCCAGAGCATTCCAAACATGCTCAATGGGTGACATGTCCGGTGAGTATGCTGGCCATTCAAGAACTGGGATGTTTTCCGCTTCCAAGAATTGTGTAAAGAACCTTGCAACATGGGGCCGTGCATTATCATGATGCAACATGAGGTGATGTTGTTGGATGTACGGCACAACAATGGGCCCCAGGTTCTCGTCACGGTATCTCTGTGCATTCAAAATGCCATCAATGAAATGCACCTGTGTTCTTCACCCATAACATATGCCTGCCCATACCATAACCCCACCACGAGCATGGGCTACTCGATCCACAACATTGACATCAGAAAACCGCTCACCCACACGATGCCAAACACGCTGTCTGCCATCTGCCCTGAACAGTGTAAACCGGGATTCATCCGTTAAGAGAACACCTCTCCAACGTGCCAGATGCCATCGCATGTGAGCATTTGCCCACTCAAGTCGGTTATGACGACGAACTGGAGTGAGGTCGAGACCTCGATGAGGATGACGAGCATGCAGATGAGCTTCCCTGAGACGGTTTCTGACAGTTTGTGCAGAAATTCTGTGGTTATATAAACCGATTGTTTCAGCAGCTGTCCGAGTGGCTGGTCTCAGACGATCTTGGAGGTGGACATGCTGGATGTGGAGGTCTTGGGCTGGTGTGGTTACACGTGGTCTGCGGTTGTGAGGCCGGTTGGATGTGCTGCCAAATTCTTGGAAACGCCTTTGGAGACAGCTTATGGTGGAGAAATGGACATTCAATTGCCTAGCAACAGCTCTGGTGGACATTCCTGCTATCAGCATGCCAATTGCACGCTCACTCAAAACTTGCGACATCTGTGGCATTGTGCTGAGTGATACAACTGAAGATTTCAGAGTGGCCTTTTCCTGTGGCCAGTCTAAGGCACACCTGTGCAATAATCATGCCGTCTAATCAGCATCTTGATATGGCACACCTGCGAGGTGGGATGGATTGTCTTGGCAAAGGAGAAGTGCTCACTATCACAGATTTAGACAGATTTGTGAACAATATTTCAGAGAACTGGTTATTCTGTGAATGTGGAAAATGTTTCAAATCTTTGAGTTCATACCATTAAAAATGGGAGCAATAACAAAAGTGTTGCGTTTATATTTTTGGTCAGTGTTTCTACATCGAAGCAGGACTTTACCAGGTTAAGTTGCAACCAATTAGGGTGCAATGCCAGACCAGGCATGCTCTTTATGAGAATCAGAGTAAACTCCCTCATGCACATGCTAGTTAGCAGGAGTGCAACTACAATAACTGTTGCAGATTTATTTTCCCATGGCCCACTGCCAGCTCCTCATATTAACGATGGTGTAATGTGGAACTGCCTTTGCCTGCTTGTACCTGAGAAACTCAAGAGGAGGTGTTGTCTTTGGGGGGTGGGGAGGACTGTGTGCAGGACCTGACATGCCGCTGCCTCTGTGACATCCAAGAGATCTGGTCTCAGCCAATGTACTGTTGCTACTTTTTTTTATAGTTTATTGTATTATTATTTTTATTTTGCCTGCTTCAGAACTAAAACTGAAGTGAACTATTCCTCCTGGTGAATTGTGTACACTTCGCAGGTGAGCCATATCAAAATGCTGATTAGACAGCATGATTATTGCACAGGTGTGCCTTAGACTGGCCACAAGAAAAGGTTACTCTGAAATCTTCAGTTTTGTTTTATTGAGGGGGTCAGGGGACTCAGATGACCAGTCAGTATCTGGTGTGACCACCATTTGCCTCATGAAGTGCTACAAATCTCCTTCACATAGAGTTGATCAGGTTGTCTATTGTGGCCTGTGGAATGTTGGTCCACTCTTCTTCAATGGCTGTGCGAAGTTGCTGGATAATGGCAGGAACTGGAACACTCTGTTGTATACGCCGATCCAGAGCATTCCAAACATGCTCAATGGATGACATGTCCGGTGAGTATGCTGGTCATGCAAGACCTGGGATGTTTTCAGCTTCCAAGAATTGTGTACAGATCGTTGCAACATGGGGCCGTGCATTATCATGCCGCAACATGAGGTGATGTTGTTGGATGTACGGCACAACAATGGGCCCCAGGATCTCGTCACGAAATCTCTGTGCATTCAAACTGCCATCAATGAAATGCACCTGTGTTATTCGCCCATAACATATGCCTGCCCATACCATTACCCCACCACCACCATGGGCTACTCGATCCACAACATTGACATCAGAAAACCGCTCACCCACACGACGCCACACATGCTGTTAGGAATAATTAGAAACAAAATAGTTAGAAACTCCCTTTTACTTTTATTACACTAACTTTTACTTTTTATTACACTACTGGTGTAAACTTAATTCACTATGTATTATCATCTCAAAATTATATTACATTTGAAGAAAGCACCACCAAGACTATTGGCTCGTAACATTCCTTCAGCATACTCCCTTTTCCATCTTTGTGTGTTCTGGTGCCTGTGCTCTGGTAAATGTCTGTGATAACCTCAGAAAGATCTGACACTTGAAGCTCCCTGACCTTTGAGTATCTAGCATGCATCAACCTGTGGGTGTGACTTTCACACCAGGGTCCATCGGATGATCTTCTTAATATGCAAATACAGAGTTTATATACCAAGCCCATTCCCTGTTTTCTTAGTTCAGACTTTGAGTGCACCAACCTGTACATCTGTCTGTAACCCTTCATACAAATTTGTGCCTCTTGTGCGGATTAAACCTTCACAGAAGCTAAGTTTTGTCTCTGAGTCATTATTCATTCATTTCTGTGTGCAACAAACTGACAGGGTACGAACCTAATAATTTTTATCAATACAGTCCAGTCTAGAAGAACCAGTTTCTTCACACGCTGTCTGCCATCTGCCCTGAACAGTGTAAACCGGGATTCATCCGGGAAGAGAGCACCTCTCCAACGTGCCAGATGCCATCGCATGTGAGCATTTGCCCACTCAAGTCGGTTGCGACGACGAACTGGAGTGAGGTCGAGACCTCGATGAGGATGACGAGCATGCAGATGAGCTTCCCTGAGACGGTTTCTGACAGTTTGTGCAGAAATTCTGTGGTTATGCAAACCGAGTGTTTCAGCAGCTGTCCGAGATGCTGGTCTCAGACGATCTTGGAGGTGGACATGCTGGATGTGGAGGTCTTGGGCTGGTGTGGTTACACGTGGTCTGCGGTTGTGAGACCGGTTGGATGTGCTGCCAAATTCTCGGAAACGCCTTTGGAGACGGCTTATGGTGAAGAAATGGTTCTTTGAGTTCATACCATAAAAAATGGGAGCAATAACAAAAGTGTTGCGTTTACATTTTTGGTCATTTTATCTACATCGAAGCAGGACTTTACCAGGTTAAGTTGCAACTAAATAGGGTGCAGACCAGACCAGGCATGCTCTTTATGAGAATCAGAGTAAACTCCCTTATGCACATGCTGGTTAGCAGGAGTGCAACTACAATAACTGTTGCAGATTTATTTTCCCATGGCCCACTGCCAGCTCCTCATATTAATGATGGTGTAATGTGGAACTGCCTGTGCCTTCTTGTCCCTGAGAAATTCAAGAGGAGGTGTTGTCTTTGGGGGGTGCGGAGGACTGTGTGCAGGAGCAAACATGCCGCTGCCTCTGTGACATCCAAGAGATCTGGTCTCAGCCAATGTACTGTTGCTACTTTTTTCATAGTTTATTGTACTATTATTTTTATTTTGCCTGCTTCAGAACTAAAACTGAAGTGAACTATTCCTCCTGGTGAATTGTGTACACCTCGCAGGTGAGCCATATCAAATTGCTGATTAGACAGCATGATTATTGCACAGGTGTGTCTTAGACTGGCCACAAGAAAAGGTTACTCTGAAATCTTCAGTTTTGTTTTATTGAGGGGGTCAGGGGACTCAGATGACCAGTCAGTATCTGGTGTGACCACCATTTGCCTCATGAAATGCAACACATCACCTTCACATAGAGTTGATCAGGTTGTCTATTGTGGCCTGTGGAATGTTGGTCCACTCTTCTTCAATGGCTGTGCGAAGTTGCTGGATAATGGCAGGAACTGGAACACTCTGTTGTATAAGCCGATCCAGAGCATTCCAAACATGCTCAATGGGTGACATGTCCGGTGAGTATGCTGGCCATGCAAGAACTGGGATGTTTTCAGCTTCCAAGAATTGTGTACAGATCCTTGCAACATGGGGCCGTGCATTATCATGCCACAACAGGAGGTGATGTCTATGAAGACTCTCATTCATCCAGGTTGGTTCCATTGTAGTAGGTTTAGGGGATGTCATCTGGACTTGGATTTAAAGTTAGAAGACGTTTCACCTCTTATCCAAGAGGCTTTGTCAATTCTGAATTAGCTGGTCTAAGAGCTGGTGTATATATGCGTTCATGGGGGAGGAGTCAGACCTGAAACTGGAAAACATGAATATTTCCATTGACGTAACTTCCCTCTTCACCTGCATTCCCACCACGGAGGCAGTGATTTCAGTGAGGACGAGATTACTGCAGGATTCTCAGCTACAAGACAGAACAAATCTGACACCAGACCACATCTGCGAACTTTTGGAAGTGTGCCTCAACTCCACATATTTCCAATTCAGGGGAAACTTCTACAGGCAGAGGCACGGCTGTGCTATGGGCTCTCCAATCTCACCCATTGTGGCCAATTTGTACATGGAAGAAGTCGAGAGAAGAGCCCTGGACTCTTTCCCAGATACTACTCCAAGCCACTGGTTCAGATATGTGGACGACACTTGGGTCAAGATCAAAAGCCAGGAAGGGGAGACTTTCACAGATCATATCAACGCAGTCGACAAGAACATCAAGTTTACCAGGGAAGACACAAAAGACAACACCCTAGCCTTTCTAGACTGTGCTGTGATCATTGGAGAGGACAGACAGCTCCAGGTTGAAGTGTACAGGAAGCCTACTCACACAGATCAGTACCTTTTATTTGACTCAAACCACCCTTTACGGCACAAACTAGGCGTCATCAGGACATTACAACACAGAGCCCAGGAGGTGCCCACAAGCTCTGACGGAAAGAAGAAAGAAGAGCAACATATCCACCAAGCCCTCCGAACCTGTGGATATCCCAAGTGGGCATTCACCAGATCCCAACATACAGGAAAACAAGACAAGAAGGAACAAGAGCCGAAACGGAACAGTATTTCAATTCCGTATATCTCAAGCCTGTCTGAAAAACTTAAAAGGATTTTCAAACAACATAACATCCCAGTTCATCTCAAACCAGTCAATACCCTCAGACAAAAACTGGTTCATCCTAAGGACAAAATTCCCAGCTACAAACAGAGTAATGTTGTGTACTCTATCCACTGCAAAGAGAACTGCAATGAACAGTATATAGGAGAAACCAAACAACCTCTACACAAGCGGCTTTACCAACATCGCAGAGCCAAGCCAAGTGGACCTGAATCTGCAGTGCATCTCCACCTGAAGGCCACAAACCACTCTTTCGAGGACAGTGAAGTCCGAATTCTAGCCAGAGAGAAAGGATGGTTTGAGCGAGGAGTGAAAGAAGCCATCTTTGTCAAGAAGGATAAACCTTCTCTTAATAAGAATGGTGGTCTCAGGTTTATTCTTCCATCCATCTACGGCAGTGTTTTGAAACCTAAACAAACCAAACCAGTTCCACCTGCGTCGTTAACCGCTGAAAGAGAGGACCAATTTGGAGAGTGAGTCACTGGCTCCCCAACCCCCAGCTGAGGACAAAGGACCATTAACGAGTGGTTAGACTTAGCTTGGAGCTAGTCTAAAATGGAGAAGTAAGACGACTCCTTCCCTCCACTAGTCTGAGGGGTCACCTTAGGCAAGTGATAGCACCCTCTAGCCTCCCTACCTGGGGTCACAGGTTCAGGCATTGGCAGCAGGATGTCTGGGGGTGGAAACGGCAGATGAGCCAATAGCCAATGGCGTTAACACCTGATGGCATGCTGATGAGCCTCAAAAAGCTGAGGCCAAAGGATGGCATCAACCAGCAAGTGTTTTGCTACTGCGGGGCGACCTCTTCGTCAGCAATGTACGTTGCACACTTGTGTACCACATTGTATGTGGCGTTTGAGGATGTGCTGCCAAGAGAGAGAGGCAGTCTGGTGGAGGCACAACACCAACTGGCTTTGGTTTTGTGCAAGGCGTTTTGGGTTTTGAGGGTTTTGAGTGTTTGAGTGTTAAGACCTGTGGCGATAGAGTACATGTGTCGACAGCAGGCCTAAGTAGCTGGGAGCTGTTAGCAGAAGCTCTGCATGCAGGCGGCTCACATCTGATGGTCGCAACTTTAACTGACCTATGAGTACCAGTTTGTTGAGGCAGCAATGTGAGTGACCAGGCAGCCCTTTTTAGGGACAGCATTGCCTGCCCAGGAATGGGAAGCCCCTAGAAAAGGTGGGGTAAAAAAAGCGTACTCAGATCTATACCTGGCTGGCTAACCGCGGTCAGCGGGACTTCCTTTAATGCGGTAGAACCTCAAAATCAAAGAAGATGACTATTGCAACATGGAACGTGCGAACTATGCTCATTGAGTGCACCACACTCTACCGCAGACATATCAAGGCTCTAACACGACTTCAGCTTCGCCACCTTCGCTTCATTCTCAACATCAAGTGGCAAGATCGTATCCCAGATGTTTAGGTTTTGAGACGTGCCAACACAGTTAGCGTTGATGCCCTAATAACATCCGCACAACTTCGATGGGCAGGGCACGTGTGTCGGATGCCCAACAATAGATTACCCAAAGCAGTATTCTACTCAGAACTTTCTCAAGGAAAAAGGAGCCGCGGTGGACAGAAACTACGCTATAAAGATGTGCTAAAGCGACACATGAAGAGAGCAGGCATCCCACACTACAACTGGGAAGAAGAAGCCATACAAAAATCCAAATGGCGTGCAACTTTAAAGGAAGCCATTATAACCATTGAGGACCAACGCCAACGTGAATACCAACAGGCACATTACCGGCGTTTCTCCGTAGCAACTTCAACCGATCTCAAATGCTTGACATGTGATCGCTTCTGCAGATCCCGAGCTGGACTAGCAGCCCAAATGAGAGCCTGTCATTTTTAATCCTCAAACTCAAGACAGTCAACTTCGACACACGAAGGACAGCCATTAATTAACAACCCGAAACCATGTAGGCTAAGTGGACAATACCTCCAGTTTCAGGTCTGACTCCTCCCCCATGAACGCATATATATACCAATTCTTAGACCAGCTAATTCAGAATTGACAAAGCCTCTTGGATAAGAGGCGAAACGTCTTCTAACTTTAAAAACCAAGTCCAGATGACATCCCCTAAACCTACTACAACATGAGGTGATGTTGTTGGATGTACGGCACAACAATGGGCCCCAGGATCTCGTCACGGTATTTCTGTGCATTCAAACTGCCATCAATGAAATGCACCTGTGTTCTTCGCCCATAACATATGCCTGCCCATACCATGACCCCACCACCACCATGGGCTACTCGATCCACAACATTGACATCAGAAAACCGCTCACCCACACGACGCCACACACGCTGTCTGCCATATGCCCTGAACAGTGTAAACCGGGATTCATCCGTGAAGAGAACACCTCTCCAACGTGCCAGATGCCATCGCATGTGAGCATTTGACCACTCAAGTCGATTACGACGACGAACTGGAGTGAGGTCGAGACCTCGATGAGGATGACGAGCATGCAGATGAGCTTCCCTGAGACGGTTTCTAACAGTTTGTGCAGAAATTCTGTGGTTATGCAAACCGATTGTTTCAGCACCTGTCCGAGTGGCTGGTCTCAGACGATCTTGGAGGTGGACATGCTGGATGTGGAGGTCTTGGGCTGGTGTGGTTACACGTGGTCTGCGGTTGTGAGGCCGGTTGGATGTGCTGCCAAATTCTCGGAAACGCCTTTGGAGACGGCTTAAGGCCCGTACACACCGGGACGAATATTCGCCAGGCGTTATTCGCCAGCGTTTTTCGCCACGTTTTTTGTGTTCACACCCAGGCGATTTTCGCTGACGATGAGCCGAGCGAACATGCAATTTCATTCCTTGACATTAGATGGCGCTTAATGTAAACAGAAAGACTCCTGTACACAAGGTGGCGCTGTGCAACTTTACGCTTCTTAAACTCGCTTTTCCCTCAGAAGAAGATAGCAAGTATTTACGCGCTTGTCAGATTCATACAAAGAAAACATGAATATTTTAATGGGATATTTTAGAATGTCCGTCATTATTTCTTCGCGGCTGTGTAGATTCAACTCGGCGTCTATCTTCTTCGCTGGTATGTGTGCTCAGCAAGGCAGTTTTGTGTTTGAGCGCCCCCAAGTTGTGTTTTACAGTAACTTCAGAAGCTCCAGACACCTGTGCAAAAGCGCCATTCTCATTGGTCGAATAGATTTCGACGCGACGCGTCAAAAAAAAAAAACGAACCCGAGGCGTTTTTTAAAAAGTGACGCTTTGACGCGTGGCGTTTTTTCACGTCGGTGTGCACACTCACATTGGTGCCCTTTGTTTAGTCACGAAGCGTTAAACGTTGGCGAAAATCGCGGGCGAAATTCGTCCCGGTGTGAACAGGCCTTTATGGTGGAGAAATGGACATTCAATTCCCTAGCAACAGCTCTGGTGGACATTCCTGCTATCAGCATGCCAATTGCACACTCACTCAAAACTTGCGACATCTGTGGCATTGTGCTGTGTGATACAACTGAAGATTTCAGAGTGGCCTTTCCTTGTGGCCAGTCTAAGGCACACCTGTGCAATCATCATGCTGTCTAATCAGCATCTTGATATGGCACACCTGTGAGGTGGGATAGATTGTCTTGGCAAAGGAGAAGTGCTCACTATCACAGATTTAGACAGATTTGTGAACAATATTTCAGAGAACTGGTTATTTTGTGTATGTGGAAAATGTTTCACATCTTTGAGTTCATACCATTAAAAATGGGAGCAATAACAAAAGTGTTGAGTTTATATTTTTGGTCAGTGTAGCAAAATACTGTTCCTCAATTCATATGGTATTTTCTAATATTGATATAATTGCTTTATTTCGTTATAAAACGATTTCATAATGGTATAGTTAGATTCGATTAACGTCAGATGGATCAATCCGGTCAAACAAATTTAAATCGAATTTTAACAAATAATCAATTGTTTCACCCCTGATACCTGTGTATAGATGTACAATTCTTTGTTTGTCATCATTAGTAATGTTTTGAATTTATTTGTTTTCAGTTTATGATATACTTCATTTCAGAGTATCTTGAGAATCTCCCTATAAGCCTTTGCATGAAATTTTACACGGAGAAGTGAGTTACGGCTGAGATGCAGCCAGTCATTGAGCACTGAGAACAATGTCTTCCAAAAAATTGGAAATCTGGACACCATTTCACCTGCAAGACCTAAATGTCTGTTCCATCTGCATAAAATTTCATCCTGCTGCTGTTGCAACACAAACGAGACAGGCTGAAAGCTCCGGCAGATGGTCTGATCTTTTATTTTAGAAAATATTTGCCCCTCTTTCAGATTATCAGGTGGATGTTGGCTATTTTTGTAATAGTTTGCAGGGTTTCAGTTCCACAATTTTACAGTTTGGTTCAAAATTAGAGTGAAAAAACAAAACAAAAATAAACTTGAACTATTGATTTTTGTGCAGGAAGCTCGGTCAGCCTTTGCTTGTAAAGAAGAGTTTCTTTACACTGTTCACCGCCTCCCTGAAACCTCAGTGAGGTCTGAATGTGAGTGTGGGTGGGAAGATATCCGACCAAGCAAACAAGTCTGGAGAAAATGTGAGTAACGGGGCTGGCAAAGAAATTATATTGCTCATTGTTGTTGTCTGGCTGGTGGGATTTACGTGGTGGGAATGTTCTCTTCCAAAAAAATAATCTAGAAAACTGACCAACATTTTTGCTTGAAACACTCGACCTCTGCAACGACTTTTTCTACGATTACATCATTTTCTGTGGATATTTTTTAAGCCAAGTTTCTTTGTAGATCATTTTTTATTGTTTAGCACAATTTTCAGAGCAAGGATTTAAAAGTGAGGTGAAATCTTTTTTAAAGGAGAAGGTTTATTTTCTCCGCAGTTTTCCCTTCCGGCAATAGTTCAGCATCACACTGCATCGCATAATCAGATTTTAGCAGCAAAACAAACGCATACAGAAGCTGGGAAAGAAAAACGTTAACATAAGCTTGTTTCCGTTGGCCTGGATAAACTTGGGCATGCCTCCATGCTGCACCAGCTGTTGAAAAAGGCCCTGTTATGATGAAATGTTTGAGGCTTTACAGGTTTTCAAATTTCTTGTCCTTAAGTTGCCTTTGTTTCATTTTCCGCAGAAGCAAGGATTGTTTTTTGTGCAGTCTTTTCCACTAAAGACTGAAAGCAAGTACAGATTTTATGTAAATTCGGACCACTGGACTTTTCACAGCCTTCCTTTAGCTGATTTCTAGCAGCTTTGCTCTTGTTTGTTTTGTCAATTACATAATCAGGAGGTTGATGCATCTTTAACCAGAGGATTAGTCTCAGTCATCATCATCAAAGTATTCTTGCAGTTTAATTTTTCCTTATAGCGCATGTTGGGGCTTTGTTTTGTATGTGAAAAGAGATTTCTTAGCACATTTAATTACATAGGGCTCATTAAGTAAATATACAATACTGTGTTTTAATTAGGAATTCGTTAATCAAGAAAAAACATTCCAAACCTTTGTGATACAATAAGAAAAGCGTTGTTCAAGTTCTGTTTCTCTTGCCACACCCTGACCCTGCAACTGCCAGGCCTGCTTCATCATGAAATCCCTTCAAAATAATCCACCAACATTCTGCCAGGAACAGTACCAAAGAGCAGATGACAAACTATTCCACTTCCAAGTACCTGTTACAAAACATTATCTTAGTCTTTGGGAACTTCATTCTCCACAAATAGAGAAAACTTGGATGGATGGAGAACGTTTGCAGGAGTCACCGGTCGACCTAAATAACTCAAGACCACAGAGACAATTCATTCAGGAGGGTCATAAATCACAAGAACTGCATGTAAAGAATTGCAAACCTCATTTGATTAAGTTAAGTTCAGAGGTCATGTTTTAGCAAGGCTGGAAAAAATACATATTTAAGAGTTTATGATGGAAAATGTTTTCAAGGAACAAGAATACAAAAACTGCCCCATATTTGACAAAAAATATCCCTAAAACATTTGGACAAGTAGATTGGTAAGCCAAGAGTGAAATGGTGCGTACAAATTAAGTTATTGTTCACCTTTCGGCATATCCCTCCAAATGTCGCCACAGCAAATCAACTTTCACTGAGTCGCACAGGTGGTTTGGCAGAGGTTTTTAGACCGGATGCCCTTCCTTACGCAACCCTGCATTTTATCCGGGCTTGGGCCCGGGACTGGGAAACCCAGACTTGGGCCCCCTTGTAATTACAAAGTAAAGCAGGGTCTTCCCCAAGGACCCACACTGAATGAAGCTCATTGCGGCCACGGGAAAGTGTGCAATTTAAAGCCAGCAGAAAGCATCATGCACTGGCTCCCTATACGCTACAGACTGCATTTTAAAATTCTGGTTTTAACATACGCAGCTCTTGATAGACAAGCACCGGTCTCCATGAAAGACATTTTGCAGCCGTACACTCCCACCAGGTCCCTGAGGTCATGTGACCAGGGTCTTCTGGCTGTTAAGAGGACCTGGTTAAAAACTAAAGGTGACAGAGCCTTTGCAGCAGTGGCTCCATCCCTCTGGACTCCCCTCTCTCTCAGCCTCAAATCTGCAGACTCAGTGTTTTCTTTTGAAAAGCTTATAAAAGCCTATCTTTTTAAAATTGCTTAATCTTAATTCTTTTATATTCTGTGTTTTATTGTGTTATACCATGTTTCACTGTGAAGCACTTCGTGATTTTTATCTTGAAAGGTGCTATACAATCAACGTTTATTATTATTACTGTGCTTGAGATGATCAAAAATGTGAATAGGAAAATTTTTAAATGGAAACGCAACTCAAAAGACTTTTATTTTGAAACAGGAGAATGTGTCTGGACAAACAGGATCACCCCCACCCCAAAATATAAAAGAGATGGCATAACCAGCTTAACATAAATGTGATATACAACCGGAAACTCAAGTAGGGAAGAAAACAGGAGCGTAAGGTCAGAAGGATAGGGTCACTCTGCAGGGAGTAAGACTCTAAAGCGGAACCCAAACTAGATCATGTTCAGAAAGACACAGGTCAGAGTAGAAACTCCCAAAGTGCTGGTATGTCAAGGCTCCAGTGTTTACATGGCTCTGGTTTCTGCCCCAGGCCGACAAAGCTCGACCTTCCTTCTTCATGACTAGCCTCAGGTCAGATGGAGAGCAAGCTCTATTTTCCTGCATACCACTCTTCTAATCAGGACATCCTGCCACAAAATGAGTAAAAATTAACCTGGTATTATACTCTGTGCTGCTCTGGACCCTAAAGTAACCAGTCCGAGTTGTCGGGGCTTGTTATGTTGATGACCCAGCTACCCATATCACTAACAATCTAATCAATGACATCCCAACAGGAGAATGAATTTGTTTTTTTAAAAACACGAGACATCGGAGAAGAACGTTTCCTGCTTCTCTGGGGGGTTCTACCAGTAGAAAAGCTTTACATTTACAATAAGGTTTCTGCTAAATGATTGTTGGTGGCCCGTTCAGACTTTGCCCCCGACTTCTTGGACCTTGACAGCTGGAATGGACTTTATCAAGCCTAAATAAATAAATTAATTGGTGATGAGAGGGAGAAGGGTTGGAATTGGTAGCTAATTTGGATTTGAATGTTAACCACAATGATTAGATTTAGAGACACCAAACAAAGACAATTTTCCTTTAACCAATCAGCAGAGATGATTACAGATCCTAGTAAAGTCTTATTTGGATTTTAGGTCCAAGGCAAGACTCAAGTCACTGATTACAAGTCAATTCTTTAGAATAAAAGCCTAAATCAGGTTTTCAGCCTTAGTCAGATGCACCTGTACCGAGGTTAACTCATATGAGCGCTGTGGGTTTTTGGGTGGTCCAGGCCCAGGGAGGGCCTTTGAGAGGAGGAATCGCACCTTCAGGTGCCTTGAGGCTCATACAGCTACCTTAAGGAACGTCATGAAAAGTGAACATATGATTGTCATGCGTGTAGGAAGTATATCGTGACGTATTCTTAAGGCTGTCAGTTGCACACACTTATGACAAATGGGTGATGCTGTGGTTCGATGCCCATACGCCACACAGGCGTCTCCAACCCTGATCCTTGTGAGCAACTGAACTGCCTGATTAGCCTGACTGAGTGAGCCCAGTTTCTAATTGACTGAATACACCCGGTCCAGGTGACAAATAATTACTGAAGCAGGGTGAGCTAAATAAAAAACAAGCAGGGCAGTGGCTCATGAGGAACACCATTAGAGACCCCTGCGAGTCGTTCACGAGGTACCTGTACTGGCTCCTTCCTGCCACATCCATGGGGTGTGCACGAGATACGGAAGGATGCCCGTAGGACGCCCACACTAACTATACTCAGATTGTCTAATGTCCTCATTTCTACCATTCAGGCTAGACCACAAGGTGCCCAAAAAGAGCCTGAACTTATAACATGAACAACACTGACGGGCAGTCAAAAGGATCTAAAAAAGCCTTTAAAACTCACCTGCGTCTCACCTACTTCACCCTTACTTTTTCTTGCATGTTTTAAGTGTTGGTTCGATGTATAGGTCTCAGCAAGTCATAGAAAAAGAGTCCATAAACATTTTGACTCTTTGGTCTCACAGAGTGATCTCTGACCTTGATATTTCATGCTGGCCACTTGCCTGCCCTGTACAGGTTTGCCCCCCCCCTTTTATTTATTTATTTTTTTTTTTTTACAAACACCCTGTATTCACCCGTAAGAGCAGTTGTGACTAAGTCTTTTGTCCTAAATTCAAGTCAAAACTCATGCCTCGTGGCTTGAAAGACTGTTTTTAACTCAAATAGTCAATCCAGAAGTTTGAAATAACCAATCGGAATACAACAACAAACATGTATGGTGTTTGTGCAAATGTAAAAAGAAAACGAGAGGAAACCCTTATCGGTCTTAGATCTAACAGTAATGTTCTATAGGTAAAAATGAATACAATCAAATAAAACTTTACCTCAAGTCTCAAAGTTTAAGCCTTAACCCTTTAAAGTTTAGATATAAAGTTTCTCTATGTCAGACTTGGGTGTAAGTCAAGTTCAAGTCCCCATTTCTGCCACCTGGTACTGAAAATCAGATCTATCATCTCAATTCTCCCTTTGAGCTAAATGAGTTTCTTCAGCGCGTTTCCTGGTGATTCGTCCGTTCTCTGTTGAAATGTAAATGTTTGTACAATAGTGGTAGGAGTCCAGCTTTCTATAAAAAGAACAAAAACGCAGAAAGGGCACGAGTGAGCGTAGGAACTGGACGTGGTCATGCTCTCGCTAAGTGCGCATTTCATTTTGTTAACATTCTTCCCATGACAAGAAACCGTTTAGGCTAATCAATCAGATGACAGCTGGGATGGAAATTAATAGTTCATGACTCAGTTCCAGAAGGAAAAAAGTTAGAAAAGAAAAACAAGACCAAACTGTATCAGGGTCTAATTATTTTTTATAAAATAAAACCGTGATAGAGCATCACCCAAATGACATGGTTGAATCCACAAACATAACTTGACTTTGGTGAGAAACCAGGATCTTTGCTGTTTCTGTAAACACAGCTGAAGTAATTCATCCACGTGAACGCACTGAGGAGACTCGCCTCTGCTGAGCAAAGGCAGACAACCAACACGTGTTGGAGGAGGGCATAGAGGGGGGGGGCGGAACAAGGAGACAGCTGAAACGTGAGGACAAGCTGAGGAAAGAAGAGGGAGCGCAAATGTATATCCGTTCAGGGATAGACGCAGAGGGCGAAAGCGACAGAATACGGGGGAGATAAAAAGCAGGGGTAGATTGAGGCTATAAAAGGAAGTCATGGATAGTGGTGCAATGACAGACTTGAAGGCCTGGGAGGACTGGGAGGATGGGAAATTTTGAATTCTTTCAACACAACATGATGGGACCCCTGTGTCCCTTCATTAATCACGAAAAAGGGCAGAGGTGAATACAATGTTTTTTTAGTATAGTTTCCAAAGAGATTATACATCCTAAATTCATTCCAACTTAAACAAGCCTTGTAAAACACAATGAGACGCCCTAATTAGTTAACAAATTATTTAACAACTACAAAAACCACACGGGAAGGCAACATTTCTAGACGACAACCAAATCGGTATACAACTTTATAAAACCCACTTCAATCATCTTTGAATCTATTTTAAAAGCGGCAGTAGGTCATTAGAAATTTGCCTCTGAGTTGCAGGCGAGACCGTTTGAGTAAGCCTTTCCCCACTTCCCATCATGCCTTTGTTAGCACTCTTCCATTAGCTATAACCCCTTACAACCTCCAATCTAACATTACAGGTGCAACAAAAATGGCGTGGAATATTGCAGCCATCCAGCTGGATGAGCCGGATGCCAGCTCAGACGAGGGAAGAGAAAACATGGATCTAGTCGTCTTCAAGTGGATGCATCAGAATGGACCGGAACAGGGAGCTTGTGGCTTGCCGGTGTAGGTTCAAACCCACAAGATTTTTCCAATTTTTTTCTACACCTGATTCACAACAATTTGAATAAAGCAATACTGAGGAATGCAAATGTGAGCTTAATTTTCTTTATTCTTCCATTATAAAAAAAATGCCACAATGATAAAAACACAGAAAACCCAATTTTCATTGGAGTGGGTCTTTAAAGTCCATTAATTGTTTGAACAAAGAACAATACAAACAACGTGAAGGAATTCTGAAAGGATCTTTTTCAACATTTCTCCAAGCAAAACAAACTAGGACAGGCCAGGGTTCTGGACAAAGTGCTGTCAGAAACTTGGTTGAATCTACCAGTTCAGTTGGTAGATTTGTACATTTATGCATTGAAAAAACTTTTTTTTTATTCCAATCTTTGGTCAAATAATGGAACTAAAAAAAAAAAAAAAAGAAGTAATTGTTATCTGACTTCAATTATCACCAGTTGAACACACTTAAGAAAAACAACCTAGATCCAACCTCCTGGGAATGTCAGCTGCTTCATACTTGAGCTTTCAGGTACCACAGAATTCTATGTAAAATGTGTTCTCAGTGGTGTTTTAATTATGAATATTCCGTTTTTAGCTAAACAATTAAGAAACCTGTGTCGTTTTCAAGGACATAGACTGCACAGCAGCAGTAGATCATCAGAAGTTTGCCTTTAAGTTGTGCTGCGAAGAGACCCCACCCCCCCTTCCCATTGCAGAACTGAGCAGGGTACAATGTATTTTCTACCTCACAAATACGCTGGGGAAAAGGCAGGAACATAGGTTTGAGAATAGGGACTCTTAACGTTGGCACAATGACAGGGAAAGGCAGAGAGCTGGCAGACATGATGGAGAGAAGGAAGGTAGATGTACTGTGTGTGCAGGAGACAAGGTGGAAGGGCAGCAAGGCACGTAGTATTGGAGGAGGATACAAACTGTTCTATCATGGTGTTGATAGGAAGAGAAACGGGGTAGGTGTGATTCTGAAGGGGGAGTTTGTAAACAGTGTTCTAGAGGTGAAAAGAGTCTCAGACAGGATGATGAGCCTAAAGTTAGAAATTGAAGGGGTGATGGTGAATGTAGTCAGTGGGTATGCGCCACAGGTTGGCTGTGAGTTAGAAGTGAAGGAGAGATTCTGGAGTGAGTTGGATGAGGTCATAGAGAGTTTTCCCAGAGGAGAGAGAGTTGTTATTGGAGCAGACTTTAATGGGCATGTTGGTGAGGGCAACAGAGGTGATGAGGAGGTGATGGGCAGGTTTGGTGTGAAGGAAAGGAATCTGGAGGGACAGATGGTGGTGGACTTTGCGAAGAGGATGGAAATGGCTGTAGTCAACACTTACTTCCAGAAGAGAGAGGAACATAGAGTGACATACAGAAGTGGAGGTAGGAGTACTCAGGTGGACTACATCCTATGTAGACGAGGTCATTTGAGAGAGGTTAATGACTGCAAAGTGGTGGTAGGAGAGAGTGTAGCCAGACAGCACCGCATGGTGGTGTGTAAGACGACTCTGGAGGTCAGGAAGAAGAAGATAGGGAAAACAGAAAAGAAGACCAAGTGGTGGAAGCTACAGAATGAAGAAACTTGTGAGGAATTTAGGCAGAAGTTGAGGCAGGTCCTGGGTGGTCAGGATGAGCTTCCAGAGGACTGGGAAACTACAGCAGAGATTATCAGGGAAACAGGTAGGAAGGTGCTCGGTGTTTCATCTGGAAAGAGGAAAGACGGTAAAGAGACTTGGTGGTGGAATGAGGAAGTACAGGAATGCGTCCAGAGGAAGAGGTTGGCTAAAAGGAAGTGGGATGTAGAAAGGACTGAGGAAGGTAGACAGGAGTACAAGGAAGCGCAGCGTAGAGTGAAGAGAGAGGTGGCAAAGGCCAAACAGAAAGCTTACGATGAGCTATATGACAGGTTAGACACAAAGGAAGGAGAGAAGGACTTGTACAGACTAGCCAGACAGAGAGACAGAGATGGGAAGGACGTGCAACAGATAAGGGTGATTAAGGACAGAGATGGAAAGGTGCTAACAACCCAGGAGAGTGTACAGAAAAGATGGAAGGAGTATTTTGAGGAGCTGATGAACGAGGAAAATGACAGGGAAAGAAGGGAGGAAGATGTGGTTGTTGTGGAGCAGGAAGTAGCAGAGATTGGAAAGGATGAGGTTAGGAAGGCTCTGAAAAGGATGAAGAGCGGAAAGGCCGTTGGTCCTGATGACGTACCTGTGGAGGTATGGAAGTGCTTAGGAGAGACAGCAGTGGAATTTCTAACGAGGTTGTTCAATCGGATTCTAGAGAGTGAGAAGATGCCTGAGGAATGGAGGAGAAGCGTTCTGGTTCCGATCTTTAAGAACAAGGGTGACACGCAGAACTGCAGCAACTATAGAGGAATAAAGTTGATGAGCCACACAATGAAGCTGTGGGAAAGAGTAGTGGAAGCCAGGCTTAGGAAGAAGGTGGAGATTTGTGAGCAGCAGTATGGTTTCATGCCCCGTAAGAGCACCACTGATGCCATTTTTGCTTTGAGAATGTTGATGGAAAAGTACAGAGAAGGTCAGAAGGAGCTGCATTGTGTGTTCGTAGATTTAGAGAAGGCGTATGACAGGGTGCCGAGGGAGGAGCTGTGGTACTGTATGAGGTCGTCTGGAGTGGCAGAGAAGTATGTCAGAGTAGTTCAGGACATGTATGAGAGAAGTATGACGGTGGTGAGATGTGCTGTAGGTCAGACAGAGGAGTTCAAGGTGGAGGTGGGACTACACCAAGGATCAGCTTTGAGTCCTTTTTTGTTTGCTATGCTGATGGACAGGCTGACAGACGAGGTAAGACAGGAATCTCCCTGGACAATGATGTTTGCGGATGACATTGTAATTTGCAGTAAGAGTAGAGAGCAGGTGGAGGAACAGCTAGAGAGGTGGAGGTTTGCTCTGGAAAGAAGAGGTATGAAGGTCAGTCGTAGTAAGACAGAATACATGTGTCTGAACGAGAGGGATCAAGGTAGAAGCATTACGTTACAGGGGACTGAGGTGAAGAAGGTGCAGGAGTTTAAGTACTTGGGGTCAACAGTTCAGTGTGATGGGGAGTGTGGAAAAGAGGTGAAGAGGCGAGTGCAGGCAGGTTGGAGCGGGTGGAGGAAAGTGTCAGGAGTGTTGTGTGACAGAAGAGTGCCAGCAAGACTCAAAGGAAAGGTGTACAAGACAGTGGTGAGACCAGCTCTGCTCTATGGGTTAGAGACGGTAGCAATGAGACAGAGACAAGAGGCTGAGATGGAGGTAGCAGAGATGAAGATGTTGAGGTTCTCCTTAGGAGTGACCAGGTTAGACAGGATAAGGAACGAGTACATCAGAGGGACGGCTCATGTTGCCTGTGTTAGCGACAAAGTCAGAGAAGCCAGACTGAGCTGGTTTGGACATGTTCAGAGGAGGGATAGTGGATATATTGGTAGAAGGATGTTGGAGATGGAGCTGCCTGGCCGGAGGGCAAGAGGACGGCCAAAGAGGAGATATATGGATGTCTTAACAGAGGACATGAAGTTGGCTAATGTTAGGGTAGATGATGTTCATGATAGAGTGAGGTGGAAAAGGATGATTCGCTGTGGCGACCCCTGATGGGAAAAGCCGAAAGAGAAAGAAGAAATACGCTGTTTTTCAAACAGCATTTTTTTGTCTGCTCCTGATAAATAAATAAAAAAGAAACGCTCAGAAATGCTATTTTGAGCTTGATGTTCTTACTATACGTCCTCCATCCTCAGATAAAATGTTATGATAACATGTTAAAAACACCCAAAACACGATTTTCCTCACAGTTGGTCTTTAAGAGGGCATTTAGGGGGGGGCATTCTACAGGCAGGAAACGGTTTGGAGTCTGCCTGGTGTTGTGTGTCTGCTGGCTGACATACATGACTGAAGACGTAAATGATGCCTAAACTGTGATTACACATGAAACAGAACTGCAGGCTCACTGTAAGAACCGGGACAAAATTACTTCTTTAAAAAAAGAGCTAGTTATTATCCATTTTTGTTATGTCCCTAGTTTCTATGAAAGCTTTCAGCAAATCCTCTGGGATTTAAAGACTTTGGTCATTAAATTATGAAGTGTAGAGCAAAAACTGCAACTTGGGGTTAGTTATAAAACACAGAATTACAAGTTTCTCCATCAGCACATGCCGCTTCTTCCTTCTTCTTCCTTTTGGTTCCTTAAACAATCCAACTAGGTACCATATAAGCAGGAACATGACAATATTTACTGTATGAATTTACAGCTCAGGGTTGCACAGTGGAGTAGTGGTTAGCACTCTTGCCTCACAGATTCAAATCCCAGTCGGGTCCTTACTGTGTGGAGTTTGCATGTTCTTCTTGTGTGGGTTTTCTCCGGATACTCCAGCTTCCTCTCACAGTTCAAAAACATGTTGAATAGGTTAATAGATTTTCCCCAGGTGTGAATGTGACTGTGTGGCTTTCTGGCTCTGAGTGGCCCAGCGATGGACAGGCGAGCTGTCCAGAGTGTGCCCCACCTTTGTTTGACAGTAGCTGGGTTGTCTCCAACAACTCGGTGACCAAGGATATAAGTAGATCTAGTACAACCATGAATGAATGAGATTCCAACTCTGTAAGGTCTAACGGGGTAAAACTATGTGAAGTCCGAAGGGGCTGTAAAGAAACAGACACTTTGAACCTCACCACCTTCCCTTTTCTGTTTACAGAGCTTCACTGGATAATCTATTTTCCTTTCACACACTTCTGCTTCCACTATGGATGTTTCCTGTACACTAGGATTTCAACAAGCCCCCACAGCCACTCTCCCTGCAAGTGTAAGACAAAAAAAAATATTAAGCCTATGCATCCTGCAAATGGGACAAACAAAAATGTGACTAAAAAGGTTTGCCAAGACAAAGCGTAACTACCGTTTGGAGTCTTGCTACTGTGCCTTACTTCGTTTTCATCACTGCACGTGCATTCTCCTTTCTGAAAGATTTGCATGGCTGCTTGCCAAACCCCACAAGCCTTTCCTCACGTTTACAATAGAGAACAACAGAGACTAATCAAACAATCAACACAAAGTCACGTTTTACACGCCCAAAAAGACCACTTTTGATAAAACAAAGAACCAACACTTGTTGTAAACAAGCAGACAACACAGACTCAAAATGCTGAAATTGCAGCTCTCACTGATTTGAGGCAAACGCTTAAGTGAAAAATGTGTCTCCTTTCAACTTTATGTCTGAACAAAAAGAACAGGGAAGCCTTCTCATCCGAGGCTGTGACTTCCTGCATTCCATCACAATGGGTTCTTCCCCCGATTGTCACAGCCTTTATTTTGGCAGTGGATGTAGTGACCATTTTTCTCCTCTTATCATGATCATACATCTTCCCCTCGCCCCAGATATGCACCTTCCTCCCTGATAAAGCAATCATATTCCTGAGGTCAGTCACATGTCCGCTCTCCGTCTGGTGACTCCCATCACATGCACACGAGTTGTTTATGAGAGACCAGCATGTTTTTCTTGTTGTTTTCTAAAAGTTTTTTTTTACTGAATTTAAAAAGACAGTGAATAGAAATTAGGTTGAGCGATCAAAAAGGCGCATGCAGAAACAAAATCCATCACAATCATTCTCATAACTGAGAAGGTAATTGCTACAGCAGATGTTACCGTTGGCCTTCCAAGTACCAGTCTGTGGCCAAAAATGTCTCCTCCACGGTCACAGACCAAATTTCCACAAATCACACAGCCTCTGCAAGTATCGCCCCCAAACTTCATCATGCTCAGACCTTAGAACTTTATTCTCAAGCACACGATAAACAAAACCTCTTAAAGTGACCCATACTGAGCATCCTGTTGCCATTAGTGGCTGAACAGCCTTCCTTCCTCTACCAACAGATCCTGATAAATCACATTTCGTGTGTACAGTTGGTGTGTGTGATTCTTTTTCTGATGCAACGATTCTTGTGTGACGTGCATCCATCTAATCATGTTTTTTTTCTGTCTTGAGCTTAAAATGGTTCGACTCTCCCACTGGACTGGAAAGGTTTCGTGTTTGCAGAGTAACAGAAACAATCCCAAAGATCCACCAAAGACAAACCAGCTCTGAGTTGATGTTTAGTTTGATTTAAACAAATATACACGAACAAAGCTGTCCAAACACATCTCCAGACCATGCAAAAGCAGAAAGGCACAGCTGTAAAATGCATCTGAAGGTTTACAGATTGTTGAGACTAAGGGAGCACTGTTAGAAAAATATGCAACATTTTGCACGACACATTTACGTAGTTTTGCTATTTTAACATGAACTGTGAAAAAGTCACCTAATGTGCAAAGAACATAAAATATTTTTTCAGTAATTGGTGTGTAAATGTGTGTAAATGGTTGAGGGAAGTGTTTTTAAAGGAGAAAAAGAACTAGATCGTTTACTGTGGGGCAAAAAAGTAATTTTGTCACAGATTCTGCGAGTTGTTCCTTTACAAAGATGAGAGGTCTGTAATGTTCCTCATAGGTGCACTTCAACTTTGACAGCAAAATATTGAAAAAATCCAGGAAATCAAAGTGTTTGATTTTTTAAAAGAATTTCTATGTATAGTGCTGCAGAAAAAAGGATTTATCACCACAAAACAACCAGAAATTCTGCCTCTTACAAACATGTTACTACTTAGAGGAGCTCTTCTATCCTCCACCTGTTACCTGTATTAAAGTTATCTGTTTGAACTGGTTAACTGTACAAAAGACAACTGTCCACACCCTTAAACAGTCAGACTGCAACTTCTCCACCAAAGACCAAGGAGCTGTCAAAGGACACCAGGGATGAGATTTTACACCTGAGTAAGGCCGAAATGAACAAATCAACTGTAAGACAGCAGCCTGGTGAGAAGATATCAACCGTTGGAGCTTTTTTTTTTAAATAAAAGAAATACAAGACCCCTACAATCCTCCTAAAAGTGTTTCTCCGTACAAGATCTCACCTGGTGGGGTACAAATGACATGAAGAACTGTGAGTAAATTGCCCAGAACTACACAGGGGTACTGGTCGATGACCTGAAGAGAGCTGGGACCAAGGTAAAATAAGTTACTTTAGTAATGCACAATTTTATCATGGATATTAATCCTGCAGAGCACCAGAGGTCCCATTGCTTGGGCCAGCAGATGCAGAGGAATGGGAGAATGTAATGTGGTCAAATGAGACCAAAATGGAAATCTTTGCATCCCAAGAACATCCACTGTGAAGAAGGGGGTGGACACATCATGATTAGGCTATTTTTATGCAAAAGGAACAGGATGAATGGGGCCATTTATGGCGCAATATTGGGACAAAAAAACTCCTCCCATCAGTGAGAGAATAAGACAAGGAACATGGTTGGATCCACCAGCATGACGATGATTCCAAACACAACTAAGGCGTGGCTCTATAAAAATCATTTCAAGGTTCTGGAGTGACCTGGTCAGTCTCTGGATATCAATTCACTTTGAATCTTTGAGGGAAAAATCTCTTTAAAAAAATCATACAATGTGATTTCTTGGATTTTCTTTCCCCCCTACATTCTGTCTTTCACAGTTGAAGCGTATCTACAATGATCATTACAGATTTCTCATCTTTTTAAAAGGAACAACTTGCAGACTCTGTGGCTGGGAAAAAATATTGTTGCCCCATAGTATGTGATTGGTTGTAATTAGATTAAACTGAACTTTATTCAGCTACAAGGTGACGAAAGGCAGTCACGTTATGGCAACATCAAAGAATTGACTACAGCTATTCCTGCTAGTTCTTAGACTTATGACATTACCTGAAGACACATAGAGGCCTTCTGTGTTATAGATGTGGAAAACAACAACAAAACTCATTTAATGGTTTTTATTCAATAGATTAGCTAATTCGTACTGGATATCACTGCCAAACTGCTTCATCAATTAACTTTACAATTCGGTAAGACTCCATTGAGAAATGTGTATGTCATATTTCGATTCTAAAAAAGGTTTGGAAAGTGTTCATGTGTGTGTTTAAAAGTACTGTACACCCCACAACCCTTCATTGAATCCAAAAACAGATGCGGCACCCACAACCCCAGAGAAAGGAGATGGGGGGCTGAGTGAAAGATGATAGAAAGACTGGTTACCAATGAACTACATGAGCCAAACTGGAACTCTAGACACTCAAAATCTAGCTCCACAGCTGATAAGAAGGCAACTACCATCAAAGAGTCCTTCCAACCCCCATTATTGCCCCAAAGCCTGGCGTCTGACAATGCATCCCAGGCAACCCACCTGCTGATCCTTCTAGGCAGCCAGTTGGGGGCAGAAGCAAAGGTCTCCCCCCACCCCAGCAGGGGAGAAAGCATGACAAGAAGGCAGAGGTCACAAACAGGACAGGAGGGTAGAAGAGTTGAGAAGGGCCGGACTCCAACACCATCAGATTAACAATGTCCACAGGATTTATCCAGGAACTTTGATCAGTTCCATTTCCAATTTAATAGCATTGAATCCATCTTATTTTTTTTTTATCTGTCAAAGTCATTAACTTCTAGATGAGTTTGCAGGGCCGGTAAGTCGTGTGAACAATGTCACTTCCAAAGACACCACATGCTGTGAGCGACAGAACTTATCTTGCAGACTCGCTTAACTATTTCTGTCTCTGTTCCTCGAGTTATCAATAAAGATCCACATCGTAAATAACTTTTAAGCGAAAAATGCTGCAATCTTATCTCCTAACTGAAATCAAAATCCTTCCCAACAATCCATAACACACGACTTTCAATTACATCTTTAGGGGCGATTTCTTGCTCTATTCTGGCTAACAATGCTTTATAAAGCAACAGATAAACCCAATTTGTTGCACTGAGGCATAGAGTTAAGAAAATCTCTAATCAAAACTTCTTCCACATTTAGGTTAAAGGAGGAGTTCCAAATGTTCACATGAAGATCATCCGTTCAGCATCAACTTGGTTCACAGAAATGAAGCATTCCCAAGAGTCCAGCCACATCAGATAATGAACAGGAACGTATGTTTTAAAGTCCCACTCCAATCATCTTTTGATCTATTTTAAAATCGTTCACAGTGGGCTTTTATTCATGATTATGCAGTTTTTAGCCAAAATCAGAACATCTGTGTCATTTTCTAAGACATGGTTTCTGCAGAGTGGTAGTAGTTCATCAGTAATTCCCCTCTGAGTTGTGGACTTGATGTGGAGTAAGCCTGCGCTCATTTCCCATCATGCCTCCATTATGCGAAAAATGCTACAAGAACATGCTAAAAACACCCAAAGTACAATTTTCATTGGAGTGGGTCTTTAAGAAGCAGCTCAGTCTGAAAAATTGTGCCAAATGGAAATCACGAGTGGCATGTTGTGTCACTTAAGCAAAGACCTTGAAGCACCTCATTATTTAGAACTCACAACAGCTCAGGCTGCATCCTCCTCCTCCTCTCATCAGCCTTCCAGAAGAACATGCTCCTAAATGGACATCACAATCTACAAAGCCAAGTGGGGGATACGTCACACCAAGAAACTCATGCTATTTTAAGTCACTTATGTAGTTAGAGTGAGATGTTGCCCCATTTGACAGTTAACTTGTCTACCAAGAGCACATGGGCTGTGCCACACTAAATTTAGAATGCCATTTCCCAGTATCTGGCTTGGAGAGAGGCTGCCCAATGCACAAAGGAGCGGAGTTGTGTCACAAGCTTTTGATTATGCCCTAAGCAAATCCGATAAGAGCAACAGACAACGGGACCTTTTTATCTTCCGAGAGAAAATAGCGTTTCATCTGCTAGTCTTGAGTATGATATTAAACATCCCAGAGAGCCGGTAGCATATGACATCCTGCACAAATTGGCATGTCCAGATGAGCAAAAATCATGGGCATGCCACATAATCACAAGCAAAGAAGGAGTGTTAACAGCTACAGAAATGGGGAGGAGAAATGAAAAGCACAGGT
This sequence comes from Oryzias latipes, assembly GCF_053564925.1. Lineage (NCBI taxonomy): Eukaryota > Metazoa > Chordata > Actinopteri > Beloniformes > Adrianichthyidae > Oryzias > Oryzias latipes. The sequence continues at coordinate 28,801,700 of NC_136257.1, read as the reverse complement.
TTCTTTACTGCGCAAGAAGATGATGCATAAAGCCTTAGTCACAACAGGTCAGGCAGATAGGTGAAATAATCGTTCACTTCTGGACAGAAGCATGATAATTGGCACAAATGTAGTCAAATTAGTCTTCTTTCATATAAGGGCAAGACCCACCTTGGATCTTGCTTGGTACTTCCATTATTCACAATGGCTTCCAAATAGGGCTGCCAACAAAACATGTTTTTGCTAATAACTCAAAAAAATGACCTTCTAAGTGGATAATGGAAATCGGCAGGAAAATAAATTGCCAACCTGTACGCTGGCTTGCATGAAATATCAAGGTTGTAGACTGCTAGGAGAGCAGCTGTAGATTATAAAACTACGGTTCTCTAATGAAAGGCAGTTCAATCTGGGTCTGGGTGGAGGACAGTCTGACTGAGGTGTGCCAGCTGTGATGGTTGCTGGGTGGAACCTAGAAATAACCATCCTTTAGAGAAGACCTGTTTCTGACTTGCATGTGTCAGGAAGACATGCATTGATCAGAGGAAGTGAAGAACATTACACAGAACGCCTAGGCTCATCAAAGATCACATGAAAGGATTGCAATATTTGGAAAGAAGCTGTTTTTGGTCACGGAGGATGTACAAAAAGAAAATTAAGATAAAATTGTATTTCTGAGTATTTCTTTATTCAAATTATTGTAAATCAGGAGCAGAATAAAAAAATGCCATTTTAAAAAGAACTTACTTGTGATGTTGAAAACACACAGATTTAGAGGAGCACTTCTAATGAACTCTTTCCACTCTGCAGAAACTTTGTCCTAGAAAATGACCCTTTTTAAAAAATATTTTTGGCTAAAAATGCTGCACGATGGCACTGTGGTTAGGCCCCTGGTTCAAACAGAATGCCAATGGCCCATGACCCCGAAAGGGACAAAACGGGTTTAGAAGATGAATGAAAAAAATGCCATAATCATAATTAAATTACCACAGGGAACACTTTCAAAAGGAATCAACCTGTGATAATGCTCCATTGTTTCTTTCAGCAATCATCTAAACCGAGCAGCACAATTCAGCAAAAATAATATAGATGTGAAGAGTGTCTTTGTACAAATGAAACGGACCATGTCGTGTTCATTCCCTCAGATCTCAATAACTTCTCATTCTGCCTGAGAAGGTCTGACCCCGTCCCCAAATGTCTGGTCAAACTGGAGTATAAGCAGACTTTATAGCATTCCAGGCCTGTTTGTTTGTGTTGCAAAATAAAAACCCAACAAATGTCCCAATGCCCGCACATAAAATTGCAACATGAATCACTTTATCACTGTTTTGACTTTAGTGGCTGGATGGTTTCAGTACCAGCATGCAACGCCAGGAACCCTCCCCCTGGAGGAACTCCCCAAATCAGGCACACCCACTGGTTAGCACACACTGACTGTTTGAGCCTAGAATCTCCAGACAGTTCATCCCCATTCCAGAAACATTGTTTTTCAGCTGTAATTGTCAGCAAAGGGACGTTTTTAAGCAAACAAAGAAAAAAAATCAATACTACATAGAAACATGACTTACTGCCTGCACTCCTGAAGTGAGGATGACGATGTAGACGCAGAGCAGCGGCAACCTGTTGATGAGAAATGCTGCGTAAAATGCCAGTATTTGAGGAAAATGTGGGGAAAATCGGGATTCTGCGCGCGCTTACCAAAGATTTCTCTGTCCACAGTGGCGCATGTTCTCACCCACGCGGACCCAAAACTCAAGTCCCACACCTCTTCTCTGTCAGGCTGCTACAGCATGACTGCCGAACCTGCGGCACAATAAATCACAAGTTCCGAAACAGACCCGTCTGCGTCTTAAAGGTTCCTCTCGCTTTTACAGTCATAAAGAAATAATAATCCACTTTAATCCACAGTAGCTGAGATTCTTATTAAACCAGTTTCACTTCATGTAACGTCAGACACCGAGAAAACGCTCAACTTAAGAACTTACACAACAGTCGCCCCAGTCTGGCGCACGGCGTAGAAGTGAGGAGAGTCACGGGGAAGATGCGCTCTCCGCTCTGCTTTCACCTGCGGCTCCAAATCCACCCTCAAATCACAAAATGCTGCAGAGAAGTCCCTCGCGTTACCCAGAAAATTCAAAATGTTACAAACAGCAGCGTTGTGACCGTTTGCATTAGCGAGGGTGGTCGTTTTGGGAGGGGGTGTGGTGCAGCTCAAACAAGACCAAGTTGCATTGACAAGAGCGTCACATCGTCTCCGACAAAGATGCAACCAAACGTGCTGCGCGCGCTCCGCCGATAAGAACCGAGTTACCTGAAGATAAGAACGAGGAGCGGTCAACAGGTGGCTGTTTGCAGGCGCTCGGCACATCTTTACGCACGGAGCTGCCGCGGCGGACCGCCGAAATGCTGCTACCGTGCGCCTCTCTGTTAACGCTGGCGGCTCTCCACGCGAACTTATACCTAACAAAAGCTGAGGTGAGTGGCTGAACGTGATTTTATTAGAGTTTATTCTAGAAAAGGACATGAGTACCGAATCAAACGTTCAACGCAACAACAAGCTGACCATCTCCCTCAGACTAAGTGACCCCAGCTGTAAATGGTGTTGTGCTTTTTGTACTTAAATATAGTTTGTTTTCGTAATTCTGGTCATGCTTTTTTCTGTCAAGCTGCTCAGATTTAAGTTCAGTTTAATTTCCCCAAACTCTGTTGGAATTAGTGCAGGGAGCGGGTGGGGCTTGTGTGTCCGTGGCTGCTGAAATGTCAGTGCGTGTGCGCGCGTGTTTTGTGTGTGTGTGTGTTTCGTGTTGGGAAAGGAAAGCCTCCTACAGCTTACGTCGAATCAGAAAACATCAGATGAGAAACAACAGTATCAGATTTAACATATTTCACAATGTGTTCACGTGGGGCAAAACATTGGATGAGAGGAGGCAGAGTTTGAGAACATCTGTGTATCCATCATTCATAAGACCGGAAACAAAGTCAGTTCATCCACGACTTTAAAGTTTACTGAAAGGCAAAGATTCAGTCAACATATCTAATCTTGTCAGCATCAGTTTTTACTGTGAATGTTCCTTTCCAACTTTTATCTATAGACGAGCCTTAACAGGTAATTAAATATGGAAATAAAAAAAAGTGGGACATGGAATGAACAGGTTAACTTTATCAGTTAGTCCTAATGTTTTAAGACTCTCTCCTCTAAAGAGCTGCCATTTACTGCATCTCATGACTCTTTGGAATATTTTTTATTCTGTTTTTCATGCATCCCAGGGTTCATGCCTAACTCAACCCCTTTATGCCTTGCAAATATGCATCAACCACTTCTGCTCCAACATTACTTTAATTTAGCACATACTTGAAAGCAAACACATAAGTGTCTTTTTTCATAACCTGATATAAATTCAGGTCAAGGGGTTAATTACTGCCCTAATCATAATCCTCCAACACCATGCTGTGATTAATAGGGGTGTAAGGATTCATCTTTAAATCAATTAACTGATTGGTTGGATCTATTTGATCTAACCAGATCGATCTCTCTGAGGCAGAATCAAATCGACCCATATTATTATAAAATCCTTTTAAAATTAGATAAATCAATCTTGGAAAATTCCCAGGCATTTATCTCAGAGTCATACTGAATTTTTGGGCAAAGATGTTCCGGATCAACTGTAGGTCAGTGAATTGGGCCGAATCAACAAGCTGTAGAAGGAAAAATGACAACTATTGACTATAATATGGATTGGCAACCATGCATTTAGATACGAATCGAATCGTTGCTAACACAAATCGTTAAACCTCTAGTAATTAACCAAACAACATTTTAGTTTTGTTGGCTCAGAAAAAAAAGTTGATAAAATAATTAAGCTTTGTCCACTTTAGGAATGCAAACATTCTGTTATTGCCTTTTTAGAGGAAATATGTGTTCTTTTTTTCTCTTGGAAACTTCCCAAACTAATTGCATCTTGTATCAGCTCTGTCCTGATCTTTAATTCAATTCAGTGACATTTAAGTCAACCCTGACTGCAAATTATAGAGAATTTCCTTTTGAAGATCTGATAAAGTAACAAAATAATGATAAAGCAGCAAAGAGGAACTGTGTAATCACCGGTATTGTACTGTTGTCAATGCTTTTAAGGGGCATTTTTTTAGGAAAACTGAGGGTTTTCTTCTGGAAGGAAAGATGCTAAAACTGATAACTGAACTGCTGTGGAAAAAATCCACAATGCTTATTAAGTAGTTAGTTTATGGATAGGCTGATGCAGGACATCTTTTAGAAAAAAAACTCCCAACTTGTCACATCAGACTGACTCCAGGTAGGTAAAGATTTTTATCTTAGTGGAAATATTTTCTTTAAGATATTTTAAAAGGGTTTTAGGTCACTAGAAATCCACTAATATTGATAGAATAATCTTGAACAAAAGAAAAACTGTTAGAAAATATTTTTCCTTCTTGTAAAATACCTAAAACTGTGGGATGTTGTTGGTTAGATTCCAGTTTTTTTTGGTAAATACTGTAGGTAAAAGCACATATGTTGAAATGTGCCTGAGATGCACACGCTGATCTGAACCAATAAGAAGAGCGTTAACTCGAGAAGACCATAATCTTAGAGAAGCATAGTCTGTCTGTCTAGAATGAATACAAGATAATTGTCAGAAGAGGAGGTTCTCTACTTCCATCCTTCTGGCTGTTGTGTATACACACAGTTCCTGAATGCATCATTTGGCACTCACATATAGAAACGTGTCCACAGAGATTTTGAATTGATGTTAAAATGTACCTTGATGGAGCAATGGCATATTCCAGTTTTATGATTCTTTCCAAAAGAGAATAAAAAAACTTACAGAACAACCAGAAAAACAGCCACAGAGAATGGGGGTGTTAGGAGGAGGGCTTTTGTTTGCATCTGAATTCCCCAAAAGACAACAGTAATAAACGTCCATCACATGGATGACGACAACGAGACAAAAGACAAATGTCGGAAAAGACGTCCCACAGCAGTTCTAAACCCCAATGGTGGGGGAGGAATCCATCCATCCATCGTCAGAACCCGCTAAATCCCTTTGAGGGATTGCCAGATCCTATCCTGACTACTGTTGGGCAAAGGCGGGAACACTCTGGACAGGTCTCCAGTATGTTGCAGGATTGTACACACCTAAGAGACTAAAAAAATACCCTAATATAGGAAAGTTGTTGAACTGTGGGAGGAAACTGGAGGGTTTATAGAAAATTCAAACTGCACACAGAAAGCTGGGATTTGAACCAAGGCCTTTACTCTGTGGGGCAGGAGCTCCCACCAGTATTGCACTTTGCAGCTCATGGGGGGTGGTATTGGTTTGGATTTTTCTACAGTCTGGGTACTTTGCACTCATCGAAGAACTCCGTAGAAAACCTTCTGAGTCAAATGTGAGGGCGTCTGTGCATCGGCAAAAGTAGAGCTGAACAGGCCAATGATCAGAGCGACAAATTGGTTCAAACTGACCTTCATCATCAAGGTCTAAAGAGGCCTGATTGCTAAAGTCACTAATGTCAGGTGTGTTTGAGCAGAGAAACCATGAAAACCTGCTGGATGAGAGCAAATCTGAGAAACACAGTTAATCATAATAAAGTTGCTAAAGACATGTGTGAAAGCAGTAGGAACAGGGGAAATTACTCACAATTCAAGTTTTTTTTAAATGATCTCCATCTTTGACCAGTGCCGTAAAAGTCTACAGCTGCATTTTAAGACCAACGGGAGTCAAAACAGTTAGAAAAACTTTCTTTCTGAGAATCATGTGTGGACTTCATTAATTGTGTAGATGAGGACCGCCAGATGTTAATCTTTTTTATCTCATAATGGAGCGATGACGTTTTTTAAGACCATCCCCACCTCACCAGGGAGCATAGCTTTATCAGCTTTTATCCGTGTGCATTTGGGGTTGTGATGGAGTGTGACTATCATCGGGTCAAAGAGGTTTTTGTCTAATTTGTCTACCAACATTACATTGTTAGTTTAACCCTCTCCTGTGGTCGGTAGGTGGGCCCATCTTTGTCTGGCAGTTTTTCCAAATTGCCACTTAATTCTGCCTTTTAGGTCCATGCTTTGAGATGAAATCAAGTAAAACATAGGAGGAATATAGTTTTTTTTTCCACAAAAAGTTTGCATTACGATGAGGAAGTTTTAAACAAATGAAAACCGTCTTGGTAGAGGTTGGAGGGGGCAAGGGCGGTGTATGATGACCAAATGACTGCAGGGAAATTAAGCTCAACATGTTCTCATCCACCAATGGAGGTCCACAACAAGAGATTTCATCCCTTCAAAGCATCATAGTGTCATTTATTTAAAAAACTTAAAGAGCAACTCCAATGAAAATGATGTTTTTAGTGTTTTTAACATGTTCCCGAAGCATTTTTCTCATTATGGAGGACATATATAAAGAAAATTAGGCTTAAAATTACATTTCTGAGTATTTCTTTATTCAAGTCAGGAGCAGACCAAAAATTGCAGTTGAAAAAGGTTTTAAGCTTGACGTGGAAGCTTCTACACCAGGCCACAAGCTCCCTACTCTGCTCCATTCCAATGCATTGGCTTGCAGATAAATAGATCCATGTACGTCTTTTTTTCTTAGTCTTAGCTGGCATCTGGCTCAAAACTGGACGGTTGAAAAGCTCCAAAATTGCTCACCATTTTTGTTGCACTGATAATGTTAGGTTGGGGTTGTGAGGGACTGTAAGCTAGTGAGAGAGCATGGTGTGAAAGGGGGTAGCCTACTCCATGCCAGTGGTCCTCCCCACAACTCTGAGGTGAACCTCTGATGACCCTCTGCAGGAACTACATCCTAGAAAAGAACACAGTTTTTTAAAATTCTACAAACGGCATAATTGTAATCATAAAGAACACTGGGAGCGCTTTTAAAATAGACCAGGAGATCATTAGAATGGGACTATTAGTACATTTTTAGTTTGAATTGTTTTGATGTCCACACCAAGCTGGTGGGTTTCTCTGCTACATGAACCAAGATGTGACACTGATTGAGAACCTACCCTCATATATAGAGAAAATTCCCGTCTAAAAAAATTCAGGGTCGAGCACAAAAGCATGCAAGCATTTCAGAGTAGGATAACCCTGCCGCAGGTCAGGGTGACTTCAGAAGGCCGTGTAGAGGATAAGACAGCCTTTCCTCTGGTTCTGGTGGGGTTGAAACAACAGTTTCATGTTTGCCTCCTGTGACCTGTGCTCGTGATTCCTTCACATCTGAGTCAGAGTTATATTCACAAATATTTATTTTGTTTCTTGGATCCGGAGATTCTGTATCTTGGTGGTCATTTAGTCAGTGAGGATAGATTGTTAATACTTCCTGGAGAAGGTATTCGTAGGAGGAGGAGCAGCTGGACTCCAGATTCTTGGACTGAGAGTTTATGAGTGGGATGCTCAACGATGGGATTGGGAAAACGGTAGCTGTTGGGTAGGAAAGGTCATTCTTTTGCTGGTCTGTTTTGCTCCTGGCTGGGTTAAGCTGTTCCAGGACATCGCAGGGAGGACCATCCCAACCTCAGAATGAATGTAGGAAGCAGCTTCACATACTGTAGATGTCATGCTGAACACCCCATGCTTCCAAGTGCCTACAGGACTCCTTGCTGTTTTGACTAAGCCCAGTCTTGTAGACATCCCCCACTAAGACAACAGCTGAATGTGTCACTGTGACTGACCACCAACCAAGCAGCACACGCTGGGAGCAGCAACCTGCCTGTTGTAAAAATTCCAACGTTTGGAAGAGTTATCATTGTGTCTCCTATTTTGTCAGGCGACTCCAGGTAGAAAAGATTACTCTCCCACGACCTTGTCACTCCGCTGCTGTTCCATCTTGGGCTCCTTTGCCATGAAAGGAGTCGTCTTGTTCAACAATGTGTCTGATTTCCCCATGGTCTGACCCTTGTCCCCGGATAGGATGCGTTCATTGAGATTTGTCACAGCTGCAGCTTCCTTTTTCACACTTGTTCTGTCACATGCTCATATTTTCCCCACTCCGTTTCCCCTGAGACTGGTTAGCCATTTCACAGTGAAATTAGTGAGTCATAAAAGTCAATTGTGGTTTGCACTGAAGCTGTGTAAAGGATATACGCGTTGATGGGAGGTGGAGATTGATGGAAGGAAAGGTTGCCTGAGGAGGTGAAGCAGGGGAGGAAAAGATGGCTGGACCCAGAAATGGAGGAATGTGTGACGGAGCCAGTGATGATGCCCCGTAGCAAATCTTTTAGTCTCAATCTCTGGTCCTCAACATGAACTTCCATCTACTGTTGCCAAACTGCCCAGCCCACAGAGTGCAAGACTGTGGCCACAGTTTCATGAGATTAATGGCTGTTCTTGGATAATTCTTGGCTGCAGTTTCCTGCAGCTGTTCCTGTTTGGAAGGCTTCTGTCTCGGAGTGTGATTGTACAAACAATTGACAGATGGAAGACTGAAGGGCAGCATTTTGCCAAGGTTTCCACAGAATGCACTATTATGATTATGTTTGATAAACCTTTTCCAGAAAACCAAGACACCATTGAGAAGATTGGTTACATTTTGAGAGTCTGTGTTTGTGTAACCTCACAACTCTGCACTTCAGAACCTGAGGATGTCTGCCTTGGACTGCTTCTTTCTTTGCAGCTCTTCAATGCAATGCATGTGGAAAGTACAAAAAGAAATTACAATAAAATAAGATGTTCTATCAAGATTTTAAAGAAAAACTAAAAGACTGTTGATACTTATAAACAAAATACCCATTTCCCATTACTGCTAATAAGGGGTGCCCACACTTTTTCGGCATGCAACGACCTGCTCCAAAAGATCTACCTATATGTATGCACACAATAAGATATCACAAAATAATATTTTGAATTTACATATTTATGTACTTAAAAACACAGACTTATTTTGATAAAACAGATTCAAATGTGAATTAAAGTTATATATTTTTTCAGAGTATGTAAGATTAAAACATGACAAAAGTTCTGTCATTTTTCGTTCTACAGCTTGTTGAATTGGACCTGTGAGTTCCTCGTTGTCAACTCACCGCACAGTGTGCAGACAACAGAAACGTTCCGTGCGCATTCTGTTTGTGGTTCTTATTGAGATACCGTCCACAGGCCAAAACAAAGCAAATTAGAAGCTGCATCCACAGTTAGGAGTCTGACGCTGAACAATCACACCTTTCTAACTAACCTTTCTGCTAGCGGAGAGAGTGACACTTAGTTTGATGGGAACACACGTGTGCAAAGACGTATGAATCAGAAGATGGTCAATTGGTTTGATGGCTCTCAATCTACATACACTTTCCGGTCCATCATGATTGGCATGTTGGGCACTTTAGTTCTAAAAACTCTTTACTTTAAACTTGTACATTGAAAGGGTAATGTCTGAAACACAGACTTTTCAGATCAAAATTGACATCTTCCAGAATGAACTTAAATATCAAGTTTATTCAACTCAAAATTTGTTGAAAATGATTGTCATAAAAGGAATTTGGTTCTCTATAATCATTGTTGAGCAATTAAAATGTTAGATGTTTAAACTTAAGGGTTGAATTTTGGCAAAACAAACCCGGATGCGATTGAAAAAATTTGATTTCTGAAGCTCCGGGGAACCAGAATCCTAGATGTTTGATCTAGAACTGGTTTTAGGCATTTGTAAAGGTTCAGTTCCCTAAGTAAAGCTTGTCCATTAAAACTTTAATCATAGAGATTAGTTATTTTCATTAGTTATTTTAGGTCTTGGACTAATGCCACCGAACTTAAGCTGTTGGAGCAAACCAATGCTGCTTTGACAGGAGATGAAAATTTGATGTTTGCATCATGGAAACACCTTTTTGCACTGGAAAGCACGGTGGTGGGGATATAATGGTGTTTAGGTGCATGGATAAAAGAAACATGTTAATATCGGAATATAGACATGTGGTCCTAGTTCTTCAGGATTCAAACATGTCTTCCAAGAAGACCTGAAATGGGTTTAACTCTGAGAAACAAAAGCTAGGGTCAGGAGAGATCTTTTCATGGGTACAGATTTTTGCTCAGTTGAATGTATTAAAAGTTAAATTTTAATGGATATGCAGATCATAGGATTAGGAAGATCTGGGAGGATCTACTATTAAAAATGTCTTTTAATATCTAAGATTTTTTTTTTTAAATTTTTTATTGAAAGGTCCCTGCAGATCACTAACATGGACATTTAAAACTACAAAGTTATAGCTGATTTGCATGATCCAAATATTATTATTTTTATTATAACTCCATCCATACATGTTAAAGGTCTGAGGTTAGTTTAGTATTTACAATTAAACTGCAACACAAACTGTTTTCCTTAAAATGCATGAACTCTTGCTGTACCCATTTAAAATGGTTTGCGGCAGTATTAACGAGCTTAATCATTGTGGCAGACCTCACATTTATGTCGGTTATGCGTGTTCGACAGCTGGAACAAAACCTTGAATGCTTGCAGTTTCATAGAAACGTCTTGAGCTTCCCAGAAGTTTGGCTTAGCTCTGTCACCTCAAAGAAAAGGAGTCAGGCCAAAAACACACATGCATTGGGGGGGAACCAGAGACTTGGATGCCAAAACTGGAACTTTATAAAAAGGCAGTTGTTGTCAGCAAGTTGTAGTGCAGCAATAAAGGACCAAACTGAAGCGAAATATATTACATTTTCTTTTATTGATGGTGAAAGTTCGCTCAAATTTCACAGAACGACAGCAGAGGATACTGAACTTATCATCTTCAGATGATTCAGACAGATGCTGTTTGTTGAACTACAGCTGCATCATGCAAAACCTGCAAAGAGTCAAATTGCCAAAAGATTGCAATATGAACCGCAAGATATCACTAAAAGCTAATTTGGCTATTATTGTGTGTGTTAGGAAATCGAGACTCCATAAAAGAAGGACACTGGAAACAAAAGAACTTTAATTTTTGGATTATTTTATACTTTTCTTTGAATTTAAAAACATAAAATTTGTATATTTTTATAACATTATAACAATCAACAATCATTATAAGAACAATCAAGACAGTTTATCTTTTTTTTTTAACTTTTTTTTTTTTGAAGCAAATATGATCAACATATGGTGACTCAGTCTAATGAATTCATCACGACATGTTTCCATTTTGGCTGAACATTTCTTCAACGACTTTGTTTATCTCAGCGTTGATCATTTTTTATCGGATATGATAGAAATCTGTGGGAAGTTCTGCTTTGATCCAACCAAAGAAGAAATCTTGGATTAAAGAAATGTTGCAAGTGACTGACAAGATGAGAGAACTGCTGGGAGACGTGACTCAGGCAGTCGGGATCGTGCAGCAGATGCATCTCATTTCCTGTCTGAAAACCTGATCTTTCCTCCTCTGCAGTCACACACTTAAGTCCCACTACAATCATCTTTTGATCTATTTTAAAACCCTTCCCAGTCATCTTTTAATTATGATTATGCCATTTTTAGGCAAATAAAAAAAAAAACTTGTGTAGTTTTCTAGGACATAGTTTCTGCAGAGTGACAGTTCATCTCTTCCCGTTGCTAAGAGCTTGGAGCAGGGAGCTTGGGTTTTCTCTACTTTACAAATAAGCTCTTTTTCAAACAGATTTTCTTTCGTCTGCTCCTGATTTAGAATGACTTCAATAAAAAAATACTCAGAGCTTAATTTTCATTATACATGTCCTTCCATCATTAGAAAAATGTCACCATAACAAGTTATAAACACCAATAAGTACCGGTAGTTCAGAGTAGGTCTTTAAGAGTCTCTATGCTCTAGTGCTTGAACATACATAAAAAAACTCAAAAAATAAGCTTCTGTTGAAAGCAAAAACCAATTTAGCATGAACCTATGTAAAAAGATTAAATTGCAAGGTTTAAATGGTGAGACCTTAAGCACACTTTGAATTCTCTTTATCTGTTTTGGCAGAAAGATGCGTCATGTACTTTGTGTAGTTTGTGCACGATAGCATGCAGCTTCCCAACAAGTCAGTGTTTTGGATCAATAGAGGCTTGTCTTGTTTTATCAGTTGCACATCTTCATAGTGGGCAGGCAGGAGTGGAGGGTTCCATCTGCGCTTCACATCATCATCTCGTCATAACTTCACAAGACGTAGTCTGTCTTTTCAGGTAGAAAGGACCTGAAGGGTTGATGTGAACAGCAGGGTATGAGTGGGATCCAGCTGGACTCCATGAATATTTTTCCTGTCAGACCAGATGCTTTATTCAGCTTTTTCTAGTTTTTGGTCTTGTGGTGTTCTCTTCTACTTTCTTTTACTACAGAGAATACTTCATACTGTGAGTCCTAATGAGTAGTATTGATTTGTTTACCTAGGCACGCTGGTCTCATAAAAGTGCACATCAGAAGAAGAGTAAATTGAATAGTTGGTCAAAATATTGTAGATAATTTCACTTTAAGAGCCTGTGAAGTATGTGAATGTACATCAGATGTGGTGGTGATGTAGATAAGGTCTGGTATGGAAACTGGAGGCCAGCACAGAGCAGCTCTGTGTTTTATGTCCTATCAGCTAAAGTCTATGGCCCGGGGCTAAAGAGTTCACTTAGAAATCCTTTTCCATGTATGTTGGTTTGTGAAGTTAAACACAAAAGCTTTCTTTCTCTTGTCTTATACAGTTTCCGGACATTCTCATTCTTATCTGTATCCTATAAAGCCCATTGTATTACGGAGCTAGATGCAAACTTTCAGGGGGGTTGTTTCCTCTGAGAGGATAAATGGCATGTGAGAGTTTAAAACTCTGTGCTTAAATAACGAGAAACAGAAACTCAGACACACAGACATTAATTGTCAGCTCCCTGATGGAGTCATTGTTGAAAACAGGTTTTCTTTGCATGAATAACCAGCTAAATTTCCCTTTTTGAGTGAGAACAAGAAAGAGATGGATTTGTTTTCCTCTTTAAATCCCATACTGGGGTTTTTAGAACTTATTAGTTTTTAAAATGGAACTCAACTCTGTACATGTTTTAAAAACAGGTATAAATCTTAATAATTTCAGGACTCTGTTGGACCTTTCATCTAGATGAAGGCTGTCAAACTCCAGGTCCCAAGGCCAACTGTCCTGCCTAATTTCACATACCTCTGCGTACTCTGCTTCTGTACATGAACACACCTGATCCAGATCTGGCAGTAGATAGGGAAAGAAAATCTAAAAAACACTAGCACTGCTTTGATTAATTTGCCAAAAAAAAGACAAATCAATAAAGTAGATCCAAAATATATGATAAAATTTAAGGAAAAGGTCGGACAGTCAGAGTCAGGTTTAGTGTTTAGCTTAAAGAGCTGCTTTAACATTTTGTTTACAGCAAATGTATTATTTTTTTGTTGTGAATCAGGTTACTACAAGGTCAAAATCTGGTTAAAAGCTAACGTAAACCATCACACATCAACCTGTTGGGTAATTGTGCATTGCAAATGTATTTAGCTCACTTCATTTAGCACATGCTTCCCCTCAAAAAACATAAAAAAATTCATACAGCCATCGTTAAAGCGGCCACTTCCAATGAAAAGTCTAGGTAAATTTGCGTAAACAGGCATTCTGAACGCTAAACGTGTGGCCATTAAACGCGCATTAAAACATAAGCAGGTCAAACTTTGACCAATCAAGGACTTAGATTTGGTAGTTACGTATGGATGGCGGTTCTTTCACGTGGCGTTACTTCACGGAAGTGCCAACCGATTGAAAATTGATCATGAAGGAGAAAAATAAATATTTGTGTTTTTTGCCTGGCTAGAATTCTATGACACTGAGTCACTCTTCCAACTGTAGGTGGTGGACATGCGCTAGTAAACAGTAGAAAATTAAAAAGAGGAGGAAGAAGAAGACCTTTTCTGATTGTCAAGCTCGAACACCATGAACTGTATCTCTGTTCAATAATGGACACTAAATACAATGTGTGTCCGTAGCTGAAATGGCTTAGTTTCAAGATGCTTTGTCATCTTAAATTATGTAGGATGCTGCGACAGCTCCAGCTACAACAAAGATCTGCAATAGCTATCTAGTGATCAGCTGCACATTTAGAAAGTGACGCCACAAGAAATATTGAAATAATTGCAGAAGTGTCTCCTGTTATTTACCAAAGTTGATAGAGAATCTGTAAACAAACATGTCTGTCCTGTAACATCTTTGCAAATCAGCTTGTTGAAAGACATTCTCTTCATGCACAGCTTCAAATAATCTCTGCAGCTTTCACTTTCAGTCTTGTTTAACTCCCCAGCATGCCAGGTTAAACTACTTGTTTCGCTGTTTTATATACAATGTGTTCGATTTGTATGAGAAACTTCCAGACTGGAAGTTTCGAGTCACCCCTTGAGTCAGAGAGGTCACCCCTTGTCCTCATGAGTGTTGGTTATTCCCCGATACTGGAGCACTCTTGAGAGATGCCAAAGTGACCCAGCCTTTTCTTGTCTTTGTGCGCATAAAAGGCAAGGAAGAGGCCTTCCTCCTCACTGAAAGAATGGCTTCCTCAAACCTGTATCCGGTGGCAAACTGGTGCACTTTTACGCAGGAGCCAGTGGACGAGTTGAAGTGCACGCAAAGTCAAATGGTTTTTGCTGAAATAAAATTACCATTAACTAAGTAATAGTTGCCTTCAGTGACTCTTCATCACCTGGAAATAGGAAAAAATATACCAGTAGCTTTTTCTCTTTCTATCTGATTAGAATGCAAGAAAGTGTAACAATTAGTTTAATTTTAAGTTTATAAAAAAAGGTACTAAATTGCTGTATGTACAAAGACTACAACTGGAGATGCCCCCCATGAACCGTCAGATTATCAGCAGTCTGTCTAAATTTGTTAACAAGGCAGCATTTTTTCCACATGCACATACTTAAAAGCCCAGAGACAAGCTATCACCTCAATCTTTAGTTCAAAAACTCAATGACTAAGATCTAAATCCCTTCTGATGGCCTGGAAAAAGGTGGAAGGTCAACACGATGACCTCTTGTGGGGGTCACAAGGCCGTTGGCAACAGGATGCCGATTTTCTGACCAATTAGCTTGTGTTATCTCACCAGTATTGTTGTTTTAAATTTTCTGGAAGCCCCAAAGACCTAATTTGATTTCAGGCAGATAATCCAAGTTTTGGAATGAAAGAATGTTTTTTTTTTCTCCAATTTTTATCAACAATATCAAGTTACATCAGTGAACACTGACATGGCCAGGTTGTTCCACTTCCATGTTTGGAAGGAGCTGTCTGCCTAGAGCAGTAAGGTAGCACATGGAAAATGTAAGGGTGGGAACATTTGTTATCACTGATCACACATGTAGTAGAAATCATGTCATTGACAATGTGTAAGGAAAAAGCTTTGAAAGGTTAGCATTAGATGGGATGCATCATGGGAGTTTGTGTTTTTGTCCATTTGTATAATTATCAGGAAACATTCATTAGTGTGTTTGGCCTTTTAGTCCAGTTACCTTTAGTAGTGACAGGATAGCTGTTATTGAAGCGCAGGGAAACATAGGAAATCAGAGTTCGATTCCTAGGGTGTGCAATGAGCTACGTCCAGTGTGGGTCCTTGGGCAAGACCCACACTAGACAAGTCTAACTATGTAGTCACTAGGGGGCTACAAAAGGGAACCCTTATGGACCCCAGCATGAATAAAACACAGGATTATATCAGAAACGACGACATCCGGCGTAAAACTCTCTGCCAAACCATCTTTGGAAAAGCTGTTTCACTGTGACATAAGGACAGCTGAACATGCTGAAAAGTTACCTTTGTCATTTGGTTATGTGATTGAAGAGTCTGTGTGTTTGCCTAAACATTGTTACATTTGCATTTTTAACGTCCTCTTATGGATGATGTGTTTATGGATGGTGTGTTTAACTCATTGTATATAAAAAAACTGAACTGGGTGACTCCTCCCCTTCGCGTCCCAAACAGGAAGTACCCACTGGTTCCAAGAAGCCAAGATCCCATAGACTTCTTTTGAGAAGTAAACAGTCATTATATTTTTCAGAATAACCATTCTTGCCCTGATCTCAAACATGTTCTTGATTATCACAGTTTTGTTTTTATGACATCTATTTCTGTAGTGCAAGTTATTCAAGTTATAAACCGACCAATCAGAAACCTCAATAAAAGTGCATGGTCTCACGTTTGATTTCATGCAGATCACTGCTTGCTGATAACATCTTTCTCCAACGTGGTGGCCTGCAACATTCCAAACAAAAATACCAAAAATAGTTTAGTAAAAAAACAGCAATCCCAAAAGTTAAGGTTATATCATTGTGTTCTATTTTTTCCTCCAGGTCTCTCTGACTGAAGTTTGTCTTGATTGATTCTTTTTGAACGGTGAGCAAAGAACACCATCCTGCAGCTGAAATCGTTCAGCTGTGTAAATAATCAGTGCACCCGGGTGCTAACACGGTACGTCAGTGTGTGCTTGAGGGAAATCTGCCATCCCAGAGGGATGAGTCGGGTTTTTAACTTGGCCCACATGCGGTCAGGCTAATCTAATGAAATTACAGTGGACTTCTGCTTGGGAAGCTGCTGAACGTTGGTCATACGATGTCCTCAACGTTGAAATGCGTGTAAATGTTGTTTTTTAGCTGTATAGGAACCCAACACTCAGCAGTCAATTGGCCTCCATCTGATGACAGCTAACATTACCAAGGTCCACTCTTGTGTTGGAAACACACTGAGTTCAAATCTCCATAACATGATCCCAATTGTCCCAAAAGAGCTATTTTGTACGTTTCCTCAAGATTATTCATTTTTCCAACTTTCAGAGACTCTCCCAACGCCTGGAATCCATTTTGTTTATACCCTTTGCAATTGGTGTGTGTTTTCAATTTGGTTTGGTATGAACCATGTGTGTGTTTGTGTGTGAGAACAGCAGATGCATCTGCTTTGGGTTACAGAAGGCCCAATCTGTTTCAGTGCCGTATGTGAAAACCTCCTGCCTGCAGGCAGAACATGCCTTACATCATGTTGGTCTGAGCTCTTCGTGGTCCATAAATTTTTACTACACCTTGCCTCTGTTTTTTTTTCCTTCATACACCCACAGCCTATTGCTACTTGGGCTTTGTTTTTTTCTGCTTAGCTGGTGTGTAAATATTTCAAAATATGCTGAGAAAAATAACAACCTGAACCTGCTGATGTCATGACTTTGGCTCAGTTTATCGTCTTTTTGGCAACAAGGCATTCTTTACGTTGGTAAAAAAGGATTTGCAGCTTTTATTTTCATAGCTTTAAAGGCAATTTTGTTTCTTTTCTAACAGACAGAACTAACTTTGTCACAAAGACAAGTTCTTCCCTGTTGCTTCTTCACCTGAACAAAATAACTTGATGAATGTTTCAGGGCTTATTATCTCCAGGATAGACTAGTTCACCAAACAAACGTGAATATGTCGTTCCCAATGTTTCCATGTGTCGAATAGAACTTTTTAAAATGCTTCCAAATCTAAAATTGTCAAAATGTGACTTAGCAGCAAAGTGACAGCTGTAGTGCCCACTGGAAATGCAAAAAATCCAAATGTAACCAGACTTTGAGTTCTTCCAGGAGTATTTAGCAAATGTGTAGCAATTATACAAAATATCACTCACATCTAAGTAAACTTTTGACTTTTAAAAATAAACAAAGTAATTTATGTCGAGGAAATGCTTTAAGTCAATTGTAAAGAAATAGTTGTGTTTTTATTTTTATACGAAACTTTTGTTTACAACTTTGTTTAATCTTTTTACTTTTTCTAAGTTTATCTAAGAATAAAGATAAGTTTTGTTTTCAGAAGCCACAAAACCATATCCAAACTAAGAAGGAAGGCCATTTTCTAGAACTTGATAGCCACTTTGAGCTATTTGTTTGGATTCTTACTCATTGCTTTGTTAGACCTAGAGCTCAATCTGCAGGGATACTGGTGATCATCTAAAGCCTCATGTCGCACATTCAAAGCCTCAGTGCATCCGTTTATGTTAACTTTGTCTGTTTTACTAAATCAATGACAGTTGACATCAAACAGCTCTGGTTTGTGCACGTGCAGCCCACCGTCACTCATGCATGATTGTTTATGGAGCACTGTGCACCCGCAGCCTTGTCTTCCAAGTATGGCATTCGGTCTGAAAATCCCCCCTCCTCCTCGGTTATTCTGTCACCTTCTGAACCAGAGAAGGCCAGGAATGTCAGCGAGCAGAGCGATCGATTGCCTTCGGTTTATTTTATTTTGTCCTCGTGTGTATAGCTGTCGTGAGAACACTGTGTTTGTTGTGAGCGGGAACTCCATGCTCTTGTTTACTTCAAATAAAAACAGCTCTGAAACCACAGAGGAGCAGAAATGGATAAACTGAAGAAGAATGATTCAGCGGAGTGATATCAGCTGCTTTTTCCAGTTTCGCATTACAAGCTATTGTCTCACAGCACTGTAAAGGGCTGCCAAGGACGTTTTATGAGGCAGAGCTGTCCTAATTTTCCCCTTATGGTGGCTATTATCTGTATTTCACCACTGTTTGGGACTTTACGGGTGACTGACGCAGATTAAACACGTACAGGAGGAGGACCCTGTTTGATTTCTGCCTGTTCTTGAGTTTTAAAGGAAATATGACTCAAAAAAAAGGTTGCATAACTTCATAACTCCACACAAGAAGACTTCAGTGTTTGTGTGAAAGTTCAACAGCATGTTAATAACTTAACAATGCTGCACAATATTTACTGTTGGGATACAAGGCTTGAGTCTCATCGGATGTCATTAAGGGTAATTAGATGAGCCGCCACGATAAGCCAGACTGCCAAACGCCCAGAACATGGAGCAAAAATTAGACATAAAACTATGTGATGCAAGAACATGGCTGACATGGGCTGGCAAAGCTGGAGCTGGCGTGCCACTTTCTAAACTGAACTCTAGAGAGGAAAACTTGCAGCCAAGCATGCAAATCATGCTCAGCATCTGCTGATTCATCAGCAACATTAATATAATTATAAAGGGAAAACTTTCTGCTCATCAGCAAGAAGATTAGTTACATTTTCAATGTGAGATGCATCAACTGAAACGCTTGAAGTCGCACTGTCAGACTTATCATTTTTTCCCCCCTCTAGACTTAAGTTTAAGTGTTACTTGACTATGTTTGACGTTGGTAGATTAAAAGAAAGGATGGTTGTGAAATGGCTAAACTTTCCTCATTTTAACGTAGAGCCCCACCAGGAAACCCCAGAGGTTTGTAAAATACTTCAGCAGCGGTGGGAGTTATGACGTGCAGAATTTGCCAGGAATGTGATGCGGTTTTCAAAGAACAGCTTGTCAATAACATTGACCAGATGTTTGGGCAACGCCAGCCGCCCTTAACATGGAGACAGAGGTGCAGTGAAACAGCTGCAGCCGTTGGACTTCAGCGCTCCATGAAGCAACTGGCAGTGCAGACTGAAAAAATGGCATCCGCATTACAAAAAGACATGTTTACAAATGACAGTTTAAAATGAATAGAAACACATTTTTTTCATATTTTTTGTTTATTTTATGGCAGTTGCCATTAGTTTAATTTGATTTTAACAAACATCTATTTTTAGATAGATTAGAAAGAATGTTGTGCAAGTGCATCCGCCTGTCCAGGCCTCTTTATGTCTGCTAAAGGCATCAGAAACATGTGGCATCCCTGTGATTCCAGTGCAGCAGGAAGTTGGTTGAGTTAAAGGTGAATTGTTAGTCTCAATTTTGTTCTGGAAGTTGGTTTTGTTTCTTAGTGATATGTGTCAAATGTGTCCATCAGGGGTCAAAGATTGAGCTCAAAATCTTTGTGCAAACTTTTTTTTTTAGTTTGATTGTTGGCTTTCTGCATCTGCTGGTGTTCTATTATTGATTAATGTTAAAGACAATTGTTTCTTGTCAAAAAGACTTTCTTGTGTTATTGCAGACACGTTTGTCAGTTTACCCCTTTCTTTCCCTTTCTCAAAGTTCTCATCTTTTCCCAGACCACTGTTGAAACTAGGAGTATTGTTCTTCCTTGGATAAATAAAGGTTAAATAAAATAATATAATAAAGGACCCCGGGGATATCAGAATTTTTCAGGTTAGGATGTAATATGGATTTTTCCTTATACTAGTCGTTACACAATGACTATCATTCCAATTGTACTTTCAAAGTAAATTCTAGTAAAATATAGCCTCATGTTGACTCTGGATTTTCCAAAATCAAAATTTCCCCACAACAAAAATCTAAAGTGATCCAAAATGTCTTTGAAGTACACCAACATTCAGAGAGCTCAGGTCTTAAGGTATGATAAATGAGCTCAATGTTAAAAAAAAATCTTTATTATTGACTGAAAAATAAACGAGTCCCATCAAAGAGAAAGCAGAACCTTGGTCATCACACAATAAAGAGTTAATAATGATCATTTTCCTGGAAAACAGAAAACAGTTATTCAAAATGTTAAATTGCAGGAAATAAAATTGCTTATAACTGAAACAGATGGACAAAGTGGGTGTTAATTGACCCATTTATGTGTATTAAAAGCATTTGAAGTCAGTTTTTCATGTCTGTGTTCATCGCCATCTTTGCTGCATGTGACGCCAAGAAGTATTTCCAAAAATGGGCAAATGGGAGGGACAAAGCCTGACAGGAACTGCCCAAAAAATCTAAGAATGTTTACTTTTATGTTTTAATAAAAAGACCAAAACTTGTGTAAAAGGGAATCTTTAAAAACCCACTTTAATGAAATTAGTGTTTTTGGTGTTTAAAACAAAATGTTGTGGCATTATTTTATTTATATAGAGCAGTGTTTTTCAACCTTTTCTGAGCCACGGCACACTTTAACCTTAAAAAAAATCCCGCGGCACACCAGCATCCAAAAAGTTTTAAAAAAGGAGAAACTCAGTCTGTATTGATCTACAGCCCCTCCCTCCACAGTCTCACATGCATTTTTGAGATAATTGTTGCAGAAAAAGCTGGAAACTGCAGCTGTTTTTTTCTAAAAGATGCAATAAAAGTTAAGTTAGAAGATTTAAAAACAGTTTGAAGTGTGTTCGTTGGTTTCAAGACGTTTAACAACAGATCTCCTTGTGCGCTGTCACTCTCTCAACCCAATGCATCATGGGAGATGTAGTGCATAAAACGGCCGGCGGAGATCGCTTTTCAGAGCTTCATTGTTTTGTTCACTTGTTCCACGGTCTGATACCGGACTCTGTGGAAAGCTACACCGCTAAAGACGAGCTTTAGCTGCTATTTTTGTTAGAACTGAGCGACTTTACGAGCTAAATCGGGACAAGGAAGTGAAGACTTTAACCACTTCTGATTGGTCAGACTGATGACATGTGATTAAGCTCCCCAAGAATGATTGGTGGAGACAGTTAAAGGGACGGGACTTTTCCAAAATACAGCCGGAGCTGCAGCTGAGTCGTGGTAACGTCATTCTTATCAAAATGTCTTTAATAAAATAAAATAAACGCAAAGAAAAAGTATTTTAGGATCTTTTATATTCCTAACTACTCAGTGTTTTATCAGGGCCTGTTTGGATGAACAGAGAGCTGAAATCCTGGAGATGGAAAATGTTGTTAAATCAGCTAATGAGGGCAATTTCTCCACGGCACACTTGACCATCTCCCACGGCACACTAGTGTGCCGCGGCACACTGGTTGAAAAACACTGATATAGAGCATTTATCTGAAAAATGAAGCTTAAATTGCATTTCTGGGTATTTCCCTTTAAAATCGTTGTGAATCAGGAGCAGATGAAAAAAATCAGTTGGAAAAAAAACTGTATTTGTTAAGAAGAAAATAAACTAGTCGGGCTACAAGCTTCCTGCTCCGCTCCATTCTGATGCAGCCACTTGCAGACAAATAGATCCATGTATGTCTCTGTTTTCCTCATCTGAGATGGAATCTGGATCAAAACTTTACAACTGAATAACTCCAATATTGCTGACCATTTTGTTTTTTGCCACGGTAATGTTTGGTTGGGGTGTGAGGGGCTGTAAGCTAGTGGGAGGGAATGTAAACAAGAGAGCTCTCAGCAACAAGGAAGAAAAGGGAGGGCGGGGCGCCAACAGTCCCGCCCACAACTCCCAGCTGTTTTTATGTAGGCTGAAATTGGCCGAAGCGTAATTACAATTGATCAAAAGATGATCGGAGTGGGTCTTTAAAGTATAATACATTAAGGAAAATATTTAGAAATTACCATTGGAGTTATATCATTAAAGCAAATAAAAGCTTAAGAATAAAGCTAAAAGAGTGGAAATGTCTTTATAATTTCTTTTACAATAATGTTAGTCTGGTCATGTGTGGTCCAAAAGCCCCCTACTGGTCTCTTGGTAAACTGACCTGGCTCCAGTCACTGTATTTTTAATCAAGCAGGAAGTCAAAGTGTTGTTCTTTACAAATGAATGTGGTTTTTCATTGTGTGGGTTCACCTTAAGCACAGTTCAGGGCGTCAGGTGAAAAGATAAACTACTGAAAGTTGAAACCGATCCTGACAGTTGCTGCTTTCCTCAGTCAGCCTGCAAAGCTTTTATCCTGACATCAGTGGGAGGTCTTTACCCGTTAAAGGAAGCGAGAATCTTGCTGCCATTGTGATGGATGGAGCCCCTTTCTACTATCTGTTAAATCTACAGACAGACCACGCTGCTGCCAACACGGAGACGTCTTGGCTTACTTGGGCTGAATCTCTGCTACTCCAAATACCGAGGTCAGCTTTATTTAGCTCAAAAGCATTCAGAGCAGTTTTACCTTTTGGAGCGTTTAAGCTCACGTCGGGATTTCTGCACCGGCATCTTCCGCCAGCACAAACAATATTTACATCTGGCTTTTCCTGAGCTCGTCTCAGCTCCAGACTTTAGAATCCACTGATGTCAGAGGTTTCAGGCAGGTGTTGTTGAAATATCAGGTCTTTGAGGAGAAGATTTCGTCTGATGTCATGCATTTAACATTTAGCACCAGCTATCCCTTTCACATTCTGTGTTTTTTCTTTCTTTCTTCATGTCTCTTACCTCAGAGGTCTGTGTCTTCTCCTCCAAACCATCTTCGGTAAACAGTCCCAAACACTCACATGTACACACTGAATTATGATAAGGCTCTGTTTTGAGCAGTGCCCAGTAAATGTAAGCAATCTGCCCTAACACATTGCAGAGATTTTCACAGTTTGGAGAGATCCCGGTCTGGAAATGACCTCAGTATTTGTCTCAGGACACGTGCAGGCCCTGAGGTTTACTGGATCTGATTCGGGGCTCAGTTTAGTCACCACCCTGTGATCAGGTCGTTCTGCAGAAGATCAGGCTGTTAGAATGATAAAAAAAAAGATTTTATTTGCAATTTCAGTAACATTAAATGCGAAAAGAGGATTCAGAATGTCTTATTTCAGTTGATCTGATAGTCAGATGATAGTCAGATGGCAGGGTCATGTAAATGTGATGCTTCTTCTGGATGGATTTTTAATGATTTGCTGCTCCTGTTTGACTTTTTCCCCCCATGAATTCTTGGGAGCACATCAACAAATGAATGCAAATACCCATCAAACTGCTTTAATTAACTATCTCAACTTAATTTAGCATCTACTTGAAAGCACACAGCAGAAGTGAAACATTTATTTTTGTAGAAAAAACAGGAAAAAGGAATCCAAACTGTAGGACTAAAAGTATGGAACAAATGTTTTATTTACTGAAAGGATGTTAAGTATTTCAGCCACTTTTTTCTAATCTTTGCCTACCATGGAACAATCTTGTCTGTATGTGAGAAAGCTCTTTATCCAGCACACAAACAGAAGTGCTATCAGAGCCCTCATCCCTCTGTGTACCTGAAGACCCATATATGATACGATCCACTCCGGTTTGCGAGGCTGAGATCACAAGCCAGGATCGGTTGTTACAGGAGTCATTAACAAGACACACTTTTTGTGCAGATGTCATGTGGATCTCCTGCCATCTTTCCCATCTGTTGTTTGGGTTTATGATGAGGCGTAACGGATGTCGAAGAGGAAAAAGAAAAAAAAAAATCAAAGGAATAGGAATTTGATCTACCTGCAGATTCTTTGGAGATCTAAAGAGATCACAGGCGAGGGGTTTTATGATGTGTGTTGGTGTGAGGTGCCCCGGTCACGCCCTCCACCACGCAGGAATGTCTGTGGGGTTAAGTTGTGTCTGAAGGTGGGTGACAAAAGACACAAAGAACAAGTCTGAGACATGGATAGGAAAAAGGAAGGATACGGGAGCCCAGAGCAGCTGAGAATTACTTTAGCGATTCGGTTGAGATGCAAACCTGTAGGGTCTTTGCTTTGCCATTCCTCAACTTTTTTTGTCGTTGCAGAAAATCCTATTAATCCAGCTCCAGGAGCTGACTTTTTAGCAAGCTATAATCAAAACCACATGCTATCTTTTCCCCAAGCCAACATTTGTTTCCTTGTATTTCTATGATGACACTAATCTGATCTGAAGCAGGTGTTCCCAGAGTGACATGAACAAAAACCTAATAAAACAGCAACAGTATGGAGCGCTTTGGGTTCAAAGTATGAGGTGGAGGTGTTTTTAAAGGGCTGGATTGTCAAATTTCATGATGTGATGGCCACACCAGCAAGGATAAGTGGAGAATAAGAGCATCTGCTGTAAGTCCTGGGACTGCGGTTGCCGTGGTTTCCCATGGTTTACACAGCCACATACTGATTCAGCTAACAGGTATTTCGGAATGTAATAAGTGGCTGCGTCGAGATTAATGTGGAGTAAATTAGGAATGACCTGTTCTGAATGTAAGGTTGAAAGGTCAGACAGGGTGATTGCAATTAGTTATGGAGCTATTTGTTGATTTTGTGTGAGAACGAGAGGCAGACTGAAATATTCGGGGTTAGCGTGGCTCCCTTCCCAAGACAGCACGGCAAGTCCGCGGATCTGACAGGATTTTGGCCGGCAGCCTTACACGTGAGTCCAGCAACAGCTGGGAGAAGGAGAGGGAAGAGGAAAAGAGGAGCAGTGGAATGAGCCAAGACAGTGCAGAGCCAGTTCCCAGGCTCCGGCCTCTGGAGACCTCAGTAGAGAGGAAGCAGGGTGGGGGTCGTGGATGGGTGGGAGGGTCCAGACCAGCTGCAATGATGTGCTACTGCTTGCAAGAACTTTAACAAATAGGTGTTTCTTTGATGCATAGGAAAATATGACTGCATCTTTTTGAATTTTAAATCAACTAAAAATCCAAAAATATCAAACTAAAACCAAATAGTTTGCTTTTATACTTTTAAACCCTTTCACTTTTGTTCAAAGACACATCTATTCAGGTTTTTAGGGCTTTCAGAGCTGGTTTTGCCTTCTCAGATGGACAGAAACACTGATCAAAATGATTGCTAATGCTTTTAACCCTTGGCTATCCTATGACCCCACCCTTACTTTGACGTGTTCTCCCTACCATGACAAAGGTGGATAAAGGTGGAAAGATTTCATGTAATCCATGGACACCAGTGAAGATCACAAATCATTGAAGAAAAAAGGTTCAGCACACTGTCTTGTGGGGTCTAGATGACCCCACTCCCAATGTTAAAGTGCCTAGGATAGCACAAGGGTTACAGTTACAACTTCCTGCTGCAAATGGGGTTTTCTACTGCCCCCTTGTGGTTCAAATACATGTATTTATTTGTTTGTTTATGTATTTATTTATTGGTGTCAAAGTGCCATCTTAAAAATTTGTTATTCTTCATTTTCAGGGTTGTGGAGCATCCTGTGGAAAATGTGACTGCAGCGGAGTGAAAGGAGATAAGGTGGGATTTTTTTTTTTCTTCTGTCATTTGATTTTATGCAATTCCATGCAGAACTGAGATGGACTGAAGAGCAAAATAAATAAATAAACAACTGCAGACCAAGTTATGGACCAAATGTGTACCAAAGCTGCATGTAATAGATGTACGACCACAATCAGAAAGTGGACACTGTTAGAAAAGTAAAAAAGACACCAAATACATTTGATCAAAATTCCTATCCTCCTTCTCTTTTGCATGCCAGCTTTTCTACTGCCTTCCTTTTCTTTTCATTCTGACAGTGAGAAGAAGAAATGTACTTAAGTTTTGGATTTTTTTGTTTGTAATGTTTGTAGTATTGAGGGCTTTAAAGTCTGCAGTATTGCTGTATTTTAAAAAAATTAAAGAGCCACTCCAATGAAAAGTGGACTTTGGTGTTTTCAACCTTTATGTGGCATTTTCTCGTTATTGTGGACATGTTTAAAGAAAATTAAACTCAAAACTGCCTTTCTGAGTATTTCTTTATTGTTGTGAATCAGGAGCAGAAGAAATAAATACTGTTTCATAAAGTTTGTATTTGTAATGTAGAAAATTCGCTCAGTGGCCACAAGGTTGCTGCTCTGCTCCATTCTGATGCATCCACTTGCAGACGACCATGTCCATGTACTTCTTTGCACCAGTAATGCTAGGCAGGGGGTGTGAGGGGCTGTAAGCTAGCGGGAGGGTATGTAGTAAGAGGGCTCTTAGCAATGGAAAGTGGAAAAGGGAGGTTAGTTTGCGCTAACTGTCCCGCTAAGAACTCAGGGGCGACTTTCCAACGAACTGCTGCCACTCTGTAGAAACTATGTCCTAGAAAACAAAACAGGTTTTTTAATTTTGGCTAAAAACTGCATAATCATGATTAAAAGATCACTGAGAATGATTTTTACAATAGATCAAAAGATGGTTGGAGAGGTACTTTTTTCCTTCTTTGGTCAAAAGTTTATAGATTCCTTTGTCATGAAAACCATTGATGCACATTGACTTCCAGATAATCCATCCCAGAAGCCCCAGCAGTCAAAATTGTATCCGCAGAATATCCAAATAAGGATTGAGTTTTGTACAACTGGTTTGAAATGACCATTGTTGATGGAACCTGCCGTGTAATGATTTAATAATGTTTACAGTGAAATAACTTTCCTATGTTGTTCTTGATGCAAAGTTACTTGACTGACAGTCAAATCAGTAATTTACCCACATCATTTATTTTAAATAACTTAATGATTCTTGCTTGTTGTTCCTGATTGCAATCAGATATTTTCTAATTTGGAACGTTTTTTTTTAATGTGTTGAAAAGCTACAGGGCAGCACTGATGGTTTAGACAATCAGTTGAGTTTAAACTGTCTGCAATCAAATTCCTTTAGAAAGTGTCTCTCGGGTCTCCAACTTGACTGTTTTTGGCGTATGACTGCAAACGGAGTTTGATTGAGCCTTTGTTCTGTTTTGATTCGGCTTTGAGTAGAAACAGAGAACACTGACGTTATCTCAGCAGCACAAAAATGAATTTAGTTCCCCCGCATCTTTGGTTTCTGAAGAAATTGGTCTAATGACTCCAAACAGTTAATAGATTTTTAAATAATTACTTAACAATGTAACATATTTCTTCTCGATCTGCTTAAATATTGAAAACAATGAATAAAAATACAGTTTTTGTTTAACTGCCAGTTACCTTTGTTCCCTTGAACTCAGACTTTACTTGTTTTCTTGCCTTAGTTTTCTTTTTCAGACTATTTCAGAATCTTATCAGGCTGTCAGATATTCAGCTTGAACCAACATCAAACACAGTTTTAGGCTGAGTTCACAGAAGTCTAGTAGACCACTAAAATAATTATAACCTTGAAAAACTGATGCAAGGTTTTGAGCAAAGACTGATGGTAAATTCAGATTTTTTTTGTTGCATTATTGAAAACATTATGGTAATTTTTATAAACTACTGTGAACCAGGAACTGTTAAAACCTACAATAATTATTTTGTGGAAGTTTTTCTACTAACTTTGTTTAGTATTTTGTCAGTTTTCCAACTTCTCCCGATGGAACATTGCTGCCACCTACTGGATAAAAATGGCATCTCTTTGAGTGAAATTTGCATTTTATTTCAAGAAATACATTTTACTAGCTGTTCTTGTTTGGTTTACTTTTGAAAGAGATAACAGAAATTAACTTATAAGAAAATTTTTTAAATTTTACTTCATAGGTCCTTATGTAAAGATGTATCCAATTCGTAAAGAGTCATATCATCTACCTTTTGGACACACTATTTATAATTTCCTTAAATATTCTAATTTAAAGTAATCAAACTTTTTCATAATGTTTAAAGAAGCATTATTTTACCTTTGAGTATTGTATTAGTTACTGCCTTAATATTTGATGCTTGTGTGTGATGTCATTTCCTTTTGTCTGTGCATCACAGGGGGAACGTGGATTTCCTGGTCTTCAGGGCAACATGGGGTTTCCAGGAATGCAGGGACCAGAGGGGCCTCCGGGACCAATTGGATCCAAGGTATGTGCACACCTTCAACTACAGATACAGATTTATACCTGAATGAGCAAAAGCAAACCTTTATATATAAAGGTTTTAATTATTATCAATGTAATTGAAGGAAGTTTGAATTTATTCAAACTCCTATAGAAGGTCTTCGTCTTTGGAGAACCGAAAAAACAGAAAACTCATATTATTGTGTTATTTTTCGAGGTTAGGTTTATATATTTTTAAAAATAAATTTTAGGGTAACAGAGTAGCTTGTGTTGTAAACTAACCAGGAGATATTTTTCCTTTTGAAATTACAAAAACAAATAATGGATTTTGGGATGAATGGGATGAATTATAACATTTAGGTCATAAGGTTATGAGATTCTGTTTTAAGATGCATTTTTTTTCTCTATCATTTATGTGTTCTTATTCGGATGAATTTAAAACAGAAACATATTTTGATTTTTTCTTTTAAACCTTCGCTCTCAAGGATTTTACTAACCTTACAAAGATCCTGACAAAAGTCAGTGACAAAGAAAATACTCCTATAGTGTGCCTTTATTTGTGCCTTTAAAGATCTGTAGACATTATGAACTTTTTGAGCATCTGTAAGCTTGAAGGCCATCATGAACATTTTTTGGCCCTCATCAGGCTGCCTCCACATTTAACCAACAAACTTAAACTAGTCCTTTGCTAGTTTTAAACAATCTCCTTACTGTGAACACAATTTTGACACAACTCTTCTTCTTGCTGTTTCAAAGCTGCAGTCAACAATTACAGAAAGCAAAAATTTTATATGAATATAATTGAATGTTAAACAATTGTACAGGCTTCTGCAATACTTAAATCTAGGACAAAGAAATACACGAGGAGTTCCACAGGGCTCCGTTCAGCAGTTCAACAATTCACGCTCTGTTATTTTACATTTCCTTTTCATGGTTTTAACGTGGTTCACTCATGATACATCTGTGAAAATTTCACGTACAGATCGCATCTTTTCTCCCTTATATTTAACCTATATTCACATATGACCAATGTTCATCCGCACAATATGCACAAAATGTACGTCGTGGCTGTGTGATGCAGCCTTCAGAAGCAATACAAATGGATGCTACCAAAGTCTGATGAAATAAATGCTTCCTGGCATTTAGACAACAGCAGACCCAAAATCTGTTGGATCTGTTTACTACATTTTATTTACCTTGCAATACGTGCAGCTCTTTGTCAATCTGAATCCTTTTACTTTTGAGTTGTGCCACAAATTTAAGGTTTTAAGTAACCCCTAAAAGGTCCAATGTCACAACATATTTGTTCTGTTAAGGTATAGTTTTTCATTTATAAAAAGGTATTTTAGCTTTTTAATCTGTTTCTTGGTAAGAGCTAATCATGATGTAATTTGCCTGATAGGGGGATCTCGGTGAGCCTGGAGCTCCTGGACTCAAAGGAGTGCGGGTAGGTCATGATTCCTGCTAAAAAGCTGTGCTGAAACTAAGACTTTCAGTGATTTCATCAATGTTATTGCTGTAATATGTATTATTGTGATATTGCAGGGTCCTCCTGGTCTGCCTGGTTTCCCAGGTCACCCAGGGCAACCAGTAAGTATCACTGATGAAACCTTGGATTTTTTTTTGATTGTGTAACACTTTTATTTGTGATTTAAACAGTGTTTTTATAAACATTTTATTCAGACCTCTAGGACATGTCCTTATTTTGCCTAACATTTTTTGAAGCAAATGTTGCTCATTATGGAAAAAAAACAGGAAAAATCCATCTTGCTCTCCATTGCTCTTTTGTAGTTTTAATATGCTTCCTTTATGTGGTTAAATGTTAAACAAATATTTTTAAAGACTTTTTTTTTCTTTAGTGAAATATCAGTTAAAACTAGATACATTTGTGCAATATTCTGTTTTTTGTGGTTAATTTGGATTTTTCAAAACATCAAACATTCAAAGTAAAACTTTTTTATGTGACTTTGAAGTCGATTTTAAATGTTTAAGAGTCAAACACTGGCACAAAATTAAAATCTGCCATTAAAGAATTGTAATTCGAATGAACCTTCTGCCTGAGAGTTCTCTTTTTGCAGAGGAACATTCTTTGACCTTACTGGGGATTCTGGGTTTTCCCAGAGAAGAACCTTAAGATTCTGGTAATGATGAAGTTCCCCCATGAAACACTCTAAGATTCATGGCTCTGACAGTATTTCCATGTGTCAAACATCTAATGGGCTTAAACTCGACCCGTCCTCTGAGGGCGAGGGTGCACTAAACAACAGAGAGCAGCATCAAACCCAACATTAGATGTTCTTTTTTTTTTAATTGAATCACATGAGGATATTTTAAAAAACAATCAAAGCTTATCCATCTTCAACATTATTATCATGCAATGTTGAAACAACTACAGAGGTATATACAAACCCAATCAACAATCTCAAATCTTACACAAAAAATAAAGAAAAAAATCAAATTAAATTAAAATAAAATAAAATAAAAAGTTTCATGGATATGGAGAAGTGAAAATAAGTTAAAAAAATGAATACTGGTTTCTGGTGCGCACTACTTTCTTCTCAACTTATAATTCCCTTTAGGAGTTTCATATGAGGGCTTTAGTCTAACACCCTAAATACATTTTTTGACACATTAATCTCCATGCTGTTCAGTATTCCACCACTAGAGGGCATCCAAGGGCTATACAGCATGACTTAATGGTGAAAACCCTTACACCCCAATGAGAGGGGTATCAGAAATGTTCTCCGAAAAAAAACATTGATGTGAATTTTTTTCTGTTGTCTTAGGGCATCAATGGGCACGATGGTCCTCCAGGTCCACCCGGTATCCCAGGATGTAACGGAACTAAGGTAACTACAGTCTCATTTTATTCTTCAAAAAAAATATTTGTTTAATTTTTGTGTTCATTGATGGTCATGGTTTTTATGTTTCAGGGGGATAGAGGAACAGATGGATTTTCTGGTTTTCCTGGCCCTCAAGGACCTCCTGTAAGTAAACTTTACCTGTGGGATAAACATCAATGACCCGTACAAACACCAATAAACAATCAAGAATCATGTGGCCCAAAGTGGATTCCTGCTCACAACTTCTAAATATATCTTTTTGACACTTCTCTCAGGGAATCCCAGGATTTCCTGGAATGAAGGTATTCTTAAATTCCCATTTTAAACATTTATTTGGCTGTTTTTCCAGTTATTCAGTATAACGAGAGATTTGTCTCCCACAGGGAGACCCCGGTGGTGTGATTGGGTTTGTTCCCACGAAAGGAGAGAAGGGGTATCCTGGCTCACCTGGACAACCAGTACGTGTCATTTATATGTTTCTGCACATGTGGTTCTGTGTTTTTAAAACAAAAGGAGTCACAATTTAAAGCATCATGTTCAATCTAGTTTTTATTTTGTGTTTAATTTCATTTTATTTTGTGTTTTAATTGCAGGGAGCAATCGGTTTTCCAGGACCTGTCGGACCTCCAGGGCCCCGAGGATATCCAGGGTTAAAAGTGAGTCTATCCTAAAAGGCACATGGTTTAAATCTAAAATTTCTAAAGTACCGACTTCAGGTAAAAACCAGCAACTAAGAAAACAAACAAACACATAATTCCATTTCCATTATCTTTGATCAAATACTTATATACGATTGGCAGGGAGATGCTGGCCCGCCTGGTCCTCCTGGAGAAAAAGTAAGAACACTTATTAATGCAATCATTTATTATTGTTTCTTTATTAATATGTCTTTTTTTGGCGGAGATGTGACAGGAACTCTAACTTTTTCTGCAGGGTGACAGATTGGCTTTTGTGAGCGCAAAAGGAGATAAGGTGAGTTTGTTTGTTAAATACATATAAATTAAAACAGTTGATTAAAAAATTTGATGGAAAAAGTCTTTTATTCTGTTTTTGTACAGGTTTATTACTAAGTTATTTTTTTCTGAACTAAAGATTCTCCTCAAACATTTTGACGTCTGTCAGTTAAAAAAATAACCAAAACTAAACAAAGATGGGTCAGGATGTGGTTTAATCTGTTTTTCTTCCTTAAGTCATACTAGACATGAATCATCCCACTATTTACTAAGGGATCTGAAAAAAATAATTAAAAGTAAAAGGTCGTCTATTTAATCTTGCTGCATCTTTTATACACAAACTATTTTATTCTCTTTTTGCTTTTCATTTTACAGAGAAAAGAAATGAACACAACACTCAAATAAAAATAATCCTCATCAATTGATTGGAAATATGGCAACTATTAGATTGGAATTGATTTATCTCAAGAAGTCAAAACAAAAAAAAAAAACAAAAAAAGAAGAAAAGCAAAAGAGATATGAATCTATAGCTGCATAAAACTTAAGATGATTTGTTTGAAAATAAAATAAAATCCACATACACACAGACGTAAATGAATCCATTATAAATACTCCTAATCAGAAATAGACACATTAGTGCTTCTACATACAAAACAAGACACGTTGGATCCATTAAATGTGAAGTTTGTCAAAACAGTTTAGGAAATTGCTTGAAAAGTAGTTGGAGGAAGAAAACGTATCCTACCCCTAAAATTCTTTATTTACCATTTTCACCTTTTTTTTTCATTTTCTTTCATGTTCCGGTTTGTATTTATTCTTATTTGTTTATTTAACCCTAGAACACTTTGGCTATAAAATGTTACACCATCACTTTTGCTGGATAATTTCTACCCGATATAATATACCCAACAAAAAGCACTTAAATAAAAAATAGATAAATCATGACAACACATGATAAATTAGAGTGGTTTTCTTTTATTTTCAACTGTAGCATGTGTTTAAAATGAAAAAGAAAAACATGGGAAGTTCCTAAAAAAAAGCTCAAAAATTACTGAAAAATTCAGAATTTGAGAACAGAAAATTCCCCAAAAATAATAAAATGTTACTAGAAACTTGGTCTTTGGTCCACCCATTCCTGGGACATGTGAGACTTCCCTGGTGAAGGCGCAGACTCCCTGACATGCGACAGATTGAAATTTATGTAAATAGTTTATATATGCAAGGATTTACAAACTAATAATCCCTTTAAATAAATACTTTTAAAATGTTTTACAGATTAATAAAATTAGACATAGTACTAAAAAAATGAAGGAAATTGGCAATTTTATGCAAAAGAAATCCCCTCTATACATCCATTAATCCCTTTATATAAGATGTAGATATAAAAAAATATTAAAAAGTAAAAGAATAAAACCCATTTCTCTGCAGCCCCTACCATCTTTCTTTTCCACCTTTTACGTCCCTTCATTGAAAATCCCATTTGTGTTTAATGAACCAAAAGGAGTTGTAAGTGTAAACAGCGATTAAAAAAACCCTACAGTGTTTTTTCACTGTCTGGTCACAACTAAGATCTTTTTCAAATCGCTGTTTTTTTATCTGCTCCTGATTCTTCACAATTTGAGTAAAGAAATACTGTTTCAAAAACAGTTGTCGTCATAGAAGACTATTAAAATTTTGCAGAAACAATTTTTACTTATTACAGTTTCAGTATCAGGATGGTGGGCTTGTAACAAACTGGAGTGCTTAATAATTATAATTAGTTGCATTAATCTTTATTTATTTATTGATTTAGGTCAAAGTCAGTGTTCTTGTCACAGTTGAACCAAGTTACAGATGTGGTTATTATGTTAAATGATAACAAATATAATTCCATTATAAAACTGTTCACATCAGATGATTGTTTCCAAAATAAGCTTCCAGACAATTTCAAAATAAAGGCATAAAATAAATGTTCACAAATGTTATCTTTCTTAACTTATCTTATCTGCCTTTGCTGACGTTTCTGTTTAAGAAGCATATTTGTCTTTGTTGCTGACATTTTGCCAAATACAGAGGTTGACGTTTGCCTTTTTGTGTGTCTGTGTGTGTGTTTTTATTTCGATGTTTGTAGGGTGAACCGGGACTCCAGGGCCCACCCGGTCCCCCCGGCCCTTATCAGGAAGCAGAAGGAACATCTACAATCATTATAAAAGGACAGCCGGTACATATTTATTCATTAAAAAATGAAAAAAAAATTGTTCATAAATATATTAATCCAGCATCTCTGGTCACACAAATGTCAGGCCATTTTGCTTCATGCTTTTATTTTTCCGTAGGGTCCACCTGGAGATCCCGGTGACAGAGGAGAAAAAGTTAGTGTCCTGCTTTCAAGTGTTTTGCCTTTTGTTATTGTTTACTGGGGTATTTATTTGTTTGTTTGTTTGCAGGGCTTTTGCCTCCCTTATCAGCATGGGATTAAAGGTGAACCAGGCCAACCTGGACCAAGAGTAAGCAGCAGTATCTCAGATGTCAATTTTACAAGATTTGTCTGTTTAATAACAATAGAAAATAAGGAAGTTCCCTAACAAAACTCAATATTTTTTCAAATTCAGGGTAAACCTGGAAAAGATGGCGAGGACGGTCAAAGGGTAACACGCATTAACTAAATTTACCAAACTGGTTTTAACTTTTTTATTTCAAAAAATGAATTATTTACCTGGAACATATTGTGCAGGGGGAGACGGGCTATCCTGGGCCTCCAGGATTCCCTGGAACCCCAGTAAGTAATTCAAAACTCAATAGAGGCTCATCTTTAAGCCTTTAATAAGAAAATGTGTGCAGCTCAAAAAAAGGGTCATGATTCCATTAGTAAAATCTGTCTTTTAATGTAGGGGCAAAAGGGGGATCAAGGACCACCAGGATTTGTAAGTAACAGTATTGATGTGGCAATATTGAGTAGATTTTTAGCTATGACGATAATTTCTTAATTTATTTCTGTCTAAAGAGTGTGGTATTTATCACTAAAAATCATTTTCAGAATGGCTTTTGGGTACATACCAGTGTAATGCAAAACCCAAAAACCTGTTTTTAGGGCGAAGGTGCACCTGGTCCACCTGGCCCACCTGGTCTGCCAGGATTTCCAGGCGAAAAAGGTAAACTGATGTTAATAAAGACCATCAGGTGTTTGCCTGCATCATCAGAAATAACAGTCCCTTATACATTGAACCTATTTTTAGTAATCTCTGGGAGTTTCATGTATTTTCTTCTCCCCTACAGGTTTTCCTGGTCCACAAGGAGAACCGGGTCCAGCAGGTAAACTACAGCCGTTCTTCACTGTGCAAATGTCTGTTAGACAGGTTTATTTCCAAAACAAAACAAAGGGAGTCGATGGCGTTCAAAATAACAGAACTTTAAGGTTTAAAAAGATGTTTTTGTTAATTTTGTTTACATTATTCTGTTTCATATTTTTCTAAAATTGTACATTAGGGCTTTAGTTCAGCAGCTATTTTGTGACATGGAGTTAAATGGTAAATGGCGTATACTTATATAGCGCTTTTCTTCCTGCAAGGACAAAGCGCTTTACAGTCACAGACCCATTCACCCAGTCACACACACATTCACTCACACATTCACACTCTGGTGGCCGCTCCGCTGCCAAACACAGGCGCCCGCCCACCACCAGAGGCAAGGTGGGGTTCAGTGTCTTGCCCAAGGACACTTCGACTCATGGGCGTGCAAGGCGGGAATCGAACCTGCAATCTTCTTCTTCTTCTCTTTAGCAGGAATTCAGTAAACACACATTTTCCTAACTTCAGTCACAAGGTTTAACAAGCCTGACAGTTGTTGGAATACAAAAGTGTAGAGCTGAATATGTAACAGTGAGTTAACCATTAAAAGCATCATTTTTACTTCTGTATGTTGAATTATCAAGAAAATGAAAAAATAAACTTTTTGTGGGGTCGCCATGAAAACAAAATCAGACAAATGTCTGTTAAAAAGTTTAAAAAAACTTGAGATGTATTTATTTTTGTTTTAAAGTTCGGTGTCTTTTAATGCTGATGTGGTTGTAAAACGCCACATAATAATTACTTACTGAAATACCCTTAGGTTGGTTTTCATGGAAACTTTAATTTTAGAAATCCCCATATGCGTTTGAGTGGCCAGTCGAAAACAACAACAACAACACAAGCCCCCTCTCCAATAATACACACATTTAGACTCCAATAAAATCAAAACAGTAAAAAATAACCACCTTTTTACAGTTTTATAAGCAGAAAGCTAAAAAAAATAAAAATCTGAAAGGGCTTTAACTCTTGCCTTTTCAGAAATTACTTTTTTCTGCTAAATTGGACTTTTTAACATTTATCAGTGGGAAATGGCTTCTGGCCAAAACTGCCCCTCCCCTGGTCATTTGAGGAACTGCAACATTTGTGCTTCTTTGTTTTCAAACTTAAGATTTGTGTGGGATTAGCAAAAATTTTGTTTTTAGCAGGATGTCTTTTTTTTCAGAAATACAAAATTCTATAATTCATGAACAAAAATATATTATTACTGTATTTTAAACGTCTGACTTACTGGTTCAATGGTCATCTTTGTTTTTGCCAAAATTGTTAGTATATTAATTTGATAAAAAAAAAAAAAAGTTTTCTGGGCTCTAGAAAAGCCACCTTTGTGATTTCTTTTCTGCTCTAGGTCGTCACATTGAAGGACCTCGAGGAGAACCGGGCCAAAAAGGCGATGTTGGGCAAAAGGGTGACAGAGGGGTATTAGGAGAGTCTCTTCCTGGACCACCGGGACAACCAGGGAAAAAAGGAGAACCTGGACCGCCTGGCCAACCTGGTAAGGCATCACCTAGTCTGGACTCTATCGTGTTCAGTTGAAACCAGAAGTTTACATACGACACATAAAAAAACACATATGCTTTTCTTTTTCACCGTCAGACATGAAATTAAAGTATACTTTTCCTGTCTTCTGTCCTGTATATGTCAATTACAATTAACAAAATTGTTTCTATTTGCTACATGTCAGATTAATGAGACTAGGGTTTTCTTTAGAACATTTTTTATTACTTTTATCAAAGTCAAAAGTTGACATTCATTTTATTAGTGTTTGGTACTATTGCCTTTAAACCGCAGTACTTAGGTCAAACGTCTTGGATATCCTTCCACAAGCTTCTCACAAGGTTTGGTAGATATTTTGGCCCATTCATCCAGACAGAACTGGTGTAACTGAGCCAAGTTTGTAGGTTGCCTTGCACGTAAAAGCCTTTTCAGTTCTGACCACAAATGTTTAATAGAATTTAGATCCGGGATCTGTGATGGCCAGTCCAAATTATTGACTTATTTCTCCTTAAGCCACTTTTGTACATAGTTTGTACTTTTTGCTGCGGGTCATTGTTCATCCATTTGCGCCTAAACTTCAACTTTCTGGCTGATTTTTTCAGATGTTGCTTCAATATTTGCACATACTGTTCTTTCATCATGATGCCATCTATTTTCTGAAGTGAACCAGTCCCTCCAGCAGCCAAACACCCCCACAACATGATGCTACCACCCCCATGTTTTACAGTTGGGATGGTGTTTTGAGGCCTGCAGGCTTCCCCCCTTTTTCCTCCAAAAAAAACGATGGTCATTGTGGCCAAACAGTTCCATTTTAGTTCCATCAGACCACAGGACATGTCTCCAAAAATGAAAGCCTTTATCCTTGTGTGCATTAGCAAACTTGAATGGCTTCTTCCTGACAAAGCAGCCTTTCAGCCCATGTCTGTGCAGTACTGGTCTCACTGTTGATTATAACTCATTCTTACCATCTTCAGCCAGCATCTTTACAACATCTTTTGCCTTCATCCTTGGGATGTTCTGGACATATTGGGCCAAAGTAGTTTCATCTCTGGGACACAGAACCCGTGTCCTTCCTGAGCGATAAGACTGTCGACTGTCCCATGATGTTTTACAAACACACTAGTGGGCTTTAAATGTGCCCTAATATAGATCCACATATGTGTTTCTAATGAACTCAAATGCTGTCAATAAGCGTATCAGAAGCGTCCAAAGAGATGACATCATCATCTAGGGTTGTTTAAAGGCATAGTGATCTTAGCATATGTAAACCTTTGACTTTGATTAAAGTAATATAACCTTATAACCTATGTCTCCGGTTTCCTCCCACTGTCCAAAAACGAGCTTCATAGGTTAGTTGGCAACTCTAAATTGTCCATAGGTGTGAATGTGAGTGTGAATGTATGTGTGATTGTGACCCTGCGATAGACCGACTGCAATAGGTGAAGGCACGGGACCAGCAGCCCCATGACCCCGAAGGGAACAAACAAAAGAAAAAAGAAAGAAAGACAACTGTAATTGACCTAATACAGGAAAAGTTTACTTTTATTTCATGTCGGACGATGAGAAAAAAAGCATGTGTGGTTTTATGTGGTGTATGTAAATTTCTGGTTTCAGCTGTATTATGTGTCCAAAACTTTTAATAATTACATTTTTTTGTTTGTGATCTATTTAGTTGATCCACTGGCATGTATCCTTGCGAAGGGAAACTCTGGTCCACCTGGACTTCCTGGTTTACAAGGGGAAGAAGGACAAAAAGGTGAGAATTGTTTTTAAAAAAGTATTTGCTGGACTACATTTGTGCAATAATGCTTTAACAATAATTCTTTTTTGGATTTCAGGTGATAAAGGAGACACGTGTGTTCACTGTGAGACCAGTGGTATAATTGGAGAACCTGGACCCCAAGGCCCTAAAGGAGATCAAGGTGAGTGTCTATCACATGCAAAAGAAAAGTACTGCTAACCCATTACCAAATCAGTTCCGCTGTGAGACTTTTTACAAATTAAAAAAGTTTTGGAAACAATAGTACATATACCATGCTTATGAAAGATCCACTTAAAAAAAAAAAAAAAAGATCCACTTCAGAGAAAATAGTGTTTTTTGGTGTTTTTTAACACGTACTTGTGGGATTTTTCTGATGATAGAGGATATATATTAAGAAAATTTGGATAAATTCCTTATCCAAATTGTTGTGAATCAGGAGCAGATAAAAAAATGCTGCTTGAAAAGAAGCTTGTTTGTGACATAGAAACAATGCCGGGTGGGCCATATCTTGTGGCTCCACTCTGCCAGCGGTCCCGTACACAACTCAAAAATCAATTTCAAATTAA
Organism: Oryzias latipes; assembly: GCF_053564925.1. Lineage (NCBI taxonomy): Eukaryota > Metazoa > Chordata > Actinopteri > Beloniformes > Adrianichthyidae > Oryzias > Oryzias latipes. The sequence continues at coordinate 28,762,644 of NC_136257.1, read as the reverse complement.
CTTCTGCCACTCTGCAGAAACTATGTTCTAGAAAATGACAGTTTTTTTTATTTAAATTTTGGCTAAAAATGGCCACTTTGAACGGTTGAAAATAGATCAAAAGATGATCAGAGTGGGTTTTTAACACTTCAGAAACTGTAAAAACTTCTACAAAGTTATGAAAAAAACTATGCACTGTGTTTACATCTGTGTAAACTTTGAATAACAGGTAAAACAAACCCAAGTCAAGGAACAAAATCTACTTTTATACCATTTTAAATCTGTTCTTTCCCAAAGCGAACTAACTCAGTTCTGTGCACGTTAACTTTATCCCATCTTGTTTGGCAGGACCTCCTGGTCCAGTTGGCAGCAAAGGAGACAAAGGTCAAACCGGACCTCCTGGAGAAAATGGAAGACCTGTAAGTAAAAACTCTTCATTCACAGGATTGTATTATTTTTTTATTTCTTTGAGTAAAATTAGATGTTTTATAATGAGTGATACATTTAAATCTCTGCAGGGTTCTCAAGGAAATCCTGGATTAATGGGAGCCCCGGGTGCTGTGGGTGCACCAGGAGATGTTGTCATTGCTCCTGGTCTTAAGGGGGAGAAAGGCTTTCCTGGTCGTCCTGGTCTGCAGGGTCAGCCTGGCCTGGATGGACTGCCAGGCAGAGACGGCCTTCCAGGTCAGCCCGGCCTCAAGGGAGAACCCGTAAGTGCACGATATAGAGGACAGGAATCAGAAAATGATGACTACTATGGAATTGTTGTGAAATGATTGGCAGGCATCTTTACTTCCCTGCTATGACAAACAAATCCACATTTTTATCATCCTATTATAGAAACTATTCAGTCAAATTAAATGCTGTGGAATAAAGAGTGAATCGCATTAAAAAGTAATTTAATACTATTTTTTATTTGCCAAATATTACATAATATTTTGGAAGCGTAGCTCAGTGTAGGACTGCCACGCAGGAATCCTGGGTTCCATCCCCAGGGTGTGCAATGAGCAAAAAAATCTGTTGCCTATCTGTGTCTTGAATGTATGGGGGTCGGGGGTGTTAAGAAGGGCATCTAGCGTAAAAACCCTCTGCCAAACTGCCTGTGTGGATCAGTGAAAGCTGAGGCTGACCCCTAATGGGATAAGCCGAAAGGTGAACAAAGAAACAATAATTTAGAAGCAGTGTGCAATAAAGGATCTTTTTCTTTCCCTTTAGGTTTTATCTCACTGGTCTGTAACAAATACAAACAGCATTAAAAGATTTCCCAAAAGGTTTTCAAGCATTTGTAGGAGTTCTTGAACTTCCTTTTGTGAGTAAGTTGGCATTACACATTCTGGAATTATGAGCAAATATTCTATTTTCAATTACAGTTAAGAAAAAAATTGTTTTTAACCAAAACCTTGTGCCCCCTTTCCACGTTGAATAGTCGGGTAAGATACAATGACTAGAAAGGAGAGGAGCGACCGCTGAGGTCAGGTGGCCGATCAGTTTTGTTGAGGAGATTTGAAGGGGGCTTACCAGCTCTGTTGTTTTCACTGCTGAAACTTGCCTTTCTGAACAGTGATTAAAAAAAGTGGGAAATATGAGACAGACATGTTAAAAATATCCAAGAAACCTTTAGTGGAGCTGAAGATTTGATGGTCACCTGTCAATCAAAATGTGTATATCCTTTGTAACGAGGTACACACTAATGCATTCTCAGGGCAAGCTTTTTCAATGTTATTTTCTGCCAAAAATGTTTATACCCAATTGGAAATCAAGTCATTTTTGTCAACTGACTTGATTTTGTACGACACCAACTAGTGGTAACATTATGAATTGATGTCTGCATCATTTGTGTTTTTGATTTAACTTCAGTTTAGAAGTCAGTGTTATTGCTTGTTATCATCCTAAGAAAAGTGGTCAAAACATGAAATAATTTAGAGAGATTTAGGTCACTTTTAATCTGGAAAAAAACTGTATACTAACTAGTGTGATCATTTGAGGCTGTTTTAAAGGCATCTCGGCACCTTAAGGTTACTGATTATACTTTTTTTTTCAAACAAAGCATCTGAGATTAAAATTTAGATTAACAGTAGCTCTTTTTATTTATTTTTTAAGGAATTGGATTTACAATGAAAATTCTTCTATGAAATCTTTCATAATTGCAAAACATGTTAAATAATTGGGCCTTTTTGGAATGATCGGAACTGGATCATTATCTTTAATAATAATAAATAAAAATATTTTCTTTTTTTTTTAATTCAGCAAAATATAACTTGGATTTGGAGTTTTGTGGATCCCAGGAAAACTCTTTCTTTCCAGTAATATTGAAATTAAAAAAAAATTGTTCATATTTGTTCAAGCTAAACTGAAGAACCTGTAGACGTTGGACACATGGAAGCTGCTGAAAATTCGGAGATGAGATGAAGACCATTATCTTTGCCTTGTAGCACAGCGTGTCATATCACTAACATCAAAGGAAATTTGACCATCTATTTCTTCTTTTTCTTCTTTCAGGCTAAAGAAGGCATCAAGGGTGAACGCGGACGAGATGGAGAGCCGGGTCAAATTGGACCTCCAGGTGAAAGAGGTCCTCCAGGTATAGCAGGCTTTGGCCAACCTGGAGAGCGTGGCGATAAAGGCGGTCAGGGAAGACCAGGAACTCCTGGAGCTCCTGGACTTCCAGGTAGGAATGTGAAGTTTGATAATACACAAATTTTGGCTTAGTTTAAAGACCCAGTTAACCAATAAATCAAATGTTCCCTTTTGATGTTCTGCAAAAAAAATGTTCTGCATTTTTTTCAAGAAAAACTATTAATTTTATTTAAAAGGTTTTTCCTGGCTTGAATTTGAGTAACTAGTTGTTAAAATAAAACAGATTTTGAGACCAATGGTAAGGTTTAACTGTAAATTGAATCATAATGAAGTAAATATAGGAATTTGTCAGTAATGCCTGGTCCTATAGTTTACACACATACAGATTACAGAACATTTTATTTTAAAATTGATCTTTTTCTTAAATCTATTAGGTCTAAAAGGTGAGCCAGGCAAAGGAGTGAGCATTCCTGGACCTCAGGGAGTACCCGGACCACGGGGAGAAAATGGCTTACCTGGAATTCAAGGTAAAGAATTTTATAATTACAAAATGTTGAACTTTGAGCTGCAACACAATTAAATCAAAGATGACAGAGGAACAAAAGGAAATTGGAGAGCATGTGTTTGGGGATCTATAATGTTTTCCTAGTGCTTACTATGTTGAGAACAGATGTGGAGGTTTGCTTTGGAAAAGAACAGAACAAAAATTAGCTAAACGTGTGATGAGAGGGACCAGGAGTAGAGGAAAAGAATATGGAAGAATTTAAGTCTTTGTAGTCCAACAGTCCAGCAGCATAGATGTTCTGCAAAAATGAAGAGAAATCTAAAAGCAGGTTAGGAAATACTAAAAAAAAAAAAAAAAAAGGATTTTAATCAAAAGATTTTCCAGAGATTTGACACAGTTTACTGAGGAAAAGACTGGATGCTGAATGACTACATGTTTAGAGGTGGAATAGCTGAAAGACAAAACAAAAATAATTAATTGCTGTGGTAAAAAAGTGTATAAAAATGGTTTATGTGGTGGAAGAACAACGCAGAGGCAGAAGTTAAATAATTTGCAGTAAAACTCCTTGAAGAGAACAGCTGAAGTAAAAACTCTCCTGCAGAGAAAACAAAAGGTCAATTTTAGCAAGTGTTCACATCAATCGCGATCAGTTAATCACAGAAAAATTACAGTGTTTTTTTTTCATCCAATTAAGCTTATTTTAATCTTTAACTATTGTCATGCTCTTAAATATAAGAAACAAGAGTCCATGTATTTAACTGCTTGAACGTTTAATTTGAACTCGGCTGAAAACGCGCCTTAACGTCACTCTCTATACGCCGTGCCACTGCTGTGACGTCGTCAATGTGCAACCCAAAACAAAGCCAGTTATTATCTATTCTGTAAGGGATTATAGTGTTTTTTTTTCAACCCCCTCAGATCCTGCAGACTGTGCAAGGGACCCATTAGTGATATTCATGTGAGAAGAGTGCGCCTCTTTCTTACAGCCTGGCTGTTAGAAACGAAGAAATTAGACAACCAGAATGTAGTTTGTGTAGACATCCTTCAGCGTCCTGTATCACCTGCACACTCCACACGTGTAGCATTTGCGTGCGGTCAATAAAGATCCAGTTCTCACACCTTACTAACGGCTAGAGTGCCTCATTAGGGCACCGTACCACAGCATTACCCGTACGTCAAAGGTATGACGTCACATATTCAATTTTCATGACGTCCCTTGAGGTGGCCTAAGGAGCCACAGGGGAACTGCAAGACATACCTGGACTCCCCTAAAGATGCAGCTGCTCATCTCTATCCTCCAAGGACCCGGACAACCCAAAAATCTGTGGCACCTGTACAGATGCATGGCACCAAGGCTTATTACTGATGAAGCAGATTTATGAGACACTTCAAGAGTTTAGAATCTGTGTTTCTGTGATTGTGGAAATGGAATGAGCATCAGAGCAGATTATAATGCAGGACAAGTAACCTCAGGCAAAGGTGTTGGGTATTCTTTACTATGAGAATTATATTTGATCGAAGGTGAAAGAGGATTACAAGGGGACCCAGGGCTGCCTGGTTTTCCTGGAGACAAAGGAGAACAAGGACCACCAGGAATTGGATTTCCAGGCCCAAGTGGTCCCAAAGGTGATTTGACTTCAAGGTGAACATTTGGATGCAATCCAATCCATTTGATAGAAATAACAAATACAAATGTTCTGGTTGAAGGGTATAGTGGAGCTCCTGGAGCCCCAGGATTACCTGGAGAGCCAGGAAGACCAGGGAAGGATGGCTTAACTGGACAAGCTGGTTCCCCCGGGCAAAAAGTATGTTTCTTTTAAAACAAGCAAAAGGGTATCCTCTGTGTAACTTTCCACAGTTTTAGTATAAATATCTCCAAAAGCCTCATCAAGCACTACTAAGTATTTAGTGTATGAAAGAGCTATGCTTAAATATCAAGTGTATATGCAAAGAAAGTAATTGTATTCAACCTGTATTCTGATCATTTTATATGGGGAGACACATGGATGGAAAACAAATCTCGTATTTAAAACTACACTACCTCCTACTTCTAACCTGTGCAGGGTGAACCTGGCCGAGGTCTACCGGGTCCTAAAGGTTTTCAAGGGCCCCCAGGAATTACTGGATTTCCGGGACAGAAAGGAAACATTGGTTTGCCTGGTATTCCTGGACAAGAAGGACAGACAGGACCACCAGGACCTCAGGGTCTCAAAGGTATTTAACATACTTTACAGTGATGGCAGTAAAGCTCTGGTGAATCTATTCATGGTCTTATTGTTTAAACGAAAAGAAAAAAACAGCAGAGCTTGATAGATGCTGTGCATTTTTTTTATATTTGATTTTTTTAAATTTTACTAATAGGTGATATTGGCCCTCCTGGACTTCCTGGGCAGACTGGTCCACCGGGTGCTCCTGGAAAAGGCTTGCCTGGACCTCCTGGACCACAAGGACCACATGGAGAGCCTGGACCACATGGTCAGTAACAAAAATAAGCCCAGGAAAAATAGAAATGTGTTGATTGTGGTTAAAAAACCCCTGCAGAAATTAAGTAATATAGTTGAAGAAAGTATTAATATTCACTAACTTGTTAAGTAAAACCTTTTCAAAATGCAAAAGTAAATTTTACTGATAATTTTCAACAGGGAGGGAAGGCATAAAGGGAGATAAAGGCTTTCCAGGTACTCCTGGTCTTGACATGCCTGGGCCTCAAGGAGAGAAAGGAGTCCCTGGATTCCCAGGCATCCCGGGGGGTAGAGGACTGCCGGGCCCACCGGGCTCAGCAGGCAGAGACGGACAAATTGGAACCCAAGGTAAGACTAACCCACACCACTCTGATTGAATATGTCAGATTTAGAATATTTGCGTGTTCATTCCAAAAATAAATTGAATAAAGACTAAGACTTATACGGACAAGAGACTTCAATATAGAGTAGATCTGTGCTGGACCTGTTGAAATGTGAAGATCTTTGAAAAACCAAAACAAAAGATAACATTTGAAAAAACAAAAAACAAAAGATGATATTAGTAAAAAAAAAACATTCCTAAGAAAGCTCTTGTTTACTTTGACGGGAAGAGTTACGTCCCATTATCTTTTTCCATTGTAAGAGTAGTAAAGATTTTGGAACCGATTTGTTCATCTCCACTTGTTTTTTGTTCAGTTGAAAATTTTCCCTCCGTCATTGGCTGTTTTCCATTAATAGATGAGACAGAATTCTTTTCCAAGAATAAAATTAAGACAAGGCTAAAAAGTTGTCAGACGACAACTCCAATTCTTTCCTGCCTGATCGCTTTTAGACCTTATTTTATACTTCAATAGCTATAATTGTTGTCCTCTAATGTCTGGCAGGTCGGAAAGGTGAAATGGGCAACATGGGAATGCCGGGAGTACAAGGATTTCCTGGATCTCCAGGTTTACCTGGATCTCCAGGTTTGAGAGGTAAGACATTAAAACTCATTCTGCTTCTACAGTACCACTTCCCCAAACAGATCTCCAAACCTTTCTGTTCTATTATTACCAAAAGGTGATCCTGGATTTACTGGACCAAGTGGAGAAAGTGGAGAACCTGGACCTAAGGGTGAAAGAGGAGAGCCAGGTCTACAAGGTCCCCCTGGGGAAATGAATGATGTAGATATGGAGCACATGAAGGGGGAAAAAGGAGACACTGGAGATAGAGGTATATTGATACAAATAAACTACTCTTCTATCTATCTATCTATCTATCTATCTATCTATCTATCTATCTATCTATCTATCTATCTATCTATCTATCTATCTATCTATCTATCTATCTATCTATCTATCTATCTATCTATCTATCTATCTATCTATCTATCTATCTATCTATCTATCTATCTATCTATCTATCTATCTATCTATCTATCTATCTATCTATCTATCTATCCATCCATTAATTTAAATATATGTTTATTTTCACATCAGGCGACCCAGGTGTATCAGGAGATCGAGGCTACCAAGGGGTGCAAGGAGACCCTGGAATGCCTGGAAAGGATGGAGAACCTGGATCACCAGGACAACCAGGTCGCTAAGAAACAACATTCATTCAATCATCTCTGCTACCCAAAAGACATCTTTGTTTTAAAATTCCACGTGTTTGCTATAATTTACATGGTTTATAAAATAAAAATCTGTGCCATCAGTTACTAACTCAAAATAGTGTTTTAACTACATCAGTTGAAGTTTTTTTTAATTTTTGTTTATTTTCCATAGGCTCAGAAAAAATACAGGATACTCGCACATTTATTTAGTTTCATTACCAGATAACATTTTGTTACAAGTTTACTAGAATTGCTGTTTCAAAAACAAAAACAAATGTTAGTTAGTATTTATATAGTTAGTTATTATATAGCCCCTTTCACAAAACAGAAGTCACAAGGTGCTTCACAAGTTTAAAAATAAAAAACATCAAAACATAAAAGACAAAAACATGAACCGTGTAAAACAATCATCCCAAACCCAGACAAAATCTGGATCAGTTGAAATGCTTTTCAAAATAACAAGTTTTGAGTTGACTTAAAATATTTCACAGAGTCAAAAAACAATATTTAACGGCTATCTGAAACTAAATGGTCTTAAACATTTATCTTGGTTTAATCTATTACAAGACAGTTTGTTCTGTTTTAGAAAAATGTCAAAGTTCTTTGGGTCATGGAGATGCGGTTTTTTTCTTTGAAAGTAGTTTGCTATCTCTGTATCTTTATTTGGCAAGCCTTGGTGGTAAAGTAGCATTGGAGCTCTTCGATTTTTTTTGTTTATTTTGTTTAGTTTTCCACTTTTCAATACATTGTTTCAAATACATGTATATTTTGGGTTTAATTTGTTATTATAATTGGAAGGGTTTTTATTTTGCCCTGAAAACTGTTGTAAGGTTTATTTAGAAAAAAAGGAAGCATAGATGAATTTAGAGCATATATTTTAGTTGCAATGTGCTTTCCCATCCACATGGAATTTAATATTTCAACGTTTGCCTTGATGCCACTGATATTAGGTGACAAAGGAGATCGAGGTTTTCCAGGAGAACCAGGAAGCATGGGACCTCCTGGACAAAAAGGCTCTTTGGGAGAAATGGGTATTCCAGGTAAATCAAAACAAAGAAAATGGATATATAAAAAAAAACACTTTACATACAAACGATGCAAAATGTTTGACCATTTTGTTTTATTAAACTTTATTTTTCTGAACTTTTTTAATGGATCATCCTAAATGAACCTCAGAGTTCAAAATCTTATTGTTAATGTTAAAAAAGAACAACAAAACAAATGTGCTAATTTGATGGTAAAGATGAAGTAATAGACACGCTTTGTTGTTTTACCGAAACTATTGCAAATTTGATAATAGTTTCATTTTTAACAAAATTGTTGAGACTATTTGTATTTTATAAACATACTGTAACAGTTTTTTTCTCCTTGTGTCTTTGTCTCTGCAGGTCCAGCTGGTCCAAAGGGTACTAAAGGCGATTTTGGGAGACCGGGACATCCTGGATTTAAAGGTCTAGATGGTGAAAAGGGAGACACGGGGTCACCTGGTGAGCCAGGCATCGGCGTACCAGGTGTCCCAGGACAAAAGGTAATCCAGTCAGTAAAAATATCCATGTCACAGAAATGAGGAGCTGTGCTTGTTTTCCCTTGTTTTCATGCAAGGAAAATGACCCCAAAAAAAAAAAAATCTTAACGAGAAAACAAGCTTAAATTAAGATTTATTTAAAAAAGGTTTTCTGTAAACCTTGATGAAAAACACCACAAAGGACAAATGCAATCTTTTTTTATCTATAGGTTTCATGTTAGACGGCAATTACTGAATTTCCTTTGAGTCTCGTTAAACACTGTGCATCATCGCACACAGATGTTCTACCTTCTCATTTAGGAGATTAGCCTTTTTGTATTGACATCCAGTCACTGGGATGAAAGGCTTTTAGCTGTAGGTGTTTTCTTTTTAAATATTCCTTGCAAAGCCTCAAATGTAACAAAGTTGTAATTGTGAATATTGTGTATTAATTAAATATTGGTTTGTCGTTGTGCATGGTTGATTCAGATTGGTTTTGCCCTGTTTTTAATTGGCATAATTTACGTACTTTCACTCATATAGGGTCACACCGGTGACCCGGGAGTCCCGGGGTCTCCTGGAGAAAAAGGTGAAAAGGGTTATTCAGGAATGCCTGGTTCTCCTGGAGTTCAAGGACCCAAGGGAGACAAAGGAAGCATTGGGTATCAAGGTCAGAGTTTGTCTGTTTTGTCTCCTACATTCTGTCCAGAAAAACAATTAAAGCCTTGAAAAATACATATAACAATTTCTTAATGGTGCCACCTTTTCATCTTCTACCGCTCATCCGGGACCGGGTTGCGCGGGCAGCAGTCTAAGCAAGGCTCTTAATGGTGCTACCCTTATGTGCTTGTTCCACAGGTCAAGCAGGCAGACCAGGAGACAAAGGTGATCCTGGACTTCCTGGGTCTGTGGGAGAACCAGGTCGTGATGGACGACCCGGTAAGTTGCACAACGTTTTAAGTAGTAAAAAAGATTCATACAGTACCAAAACCTTGCAACAATATTTAATCGTTTTTATCGATTCAAAACAAAAATGAACTATATCTATGTGTATACATGAACAGTAAGCAAACTTGTTTTCCTTCAGGCGAAGGTGGTCTGCAGGGGCCTTCAGGCCCCAGGGGAGATAAAGGTGAGCCTGGAGAGGACGGAATTCCTGGATCCACTGGGGAGAGAGGAGACCCAGGTAAACAAGAAAAGATAAAGATACTTTATTGATCCCAAACTGGGAAATTTGACTGTTGCAGCAGCAGTGTCCAGCAATAGTTTGTACAACAAATAGCATAAACAGTATAAAAAAGATACATATAGACATAGAAACACAGACATACATCAAATGAGAATAAATACTAACAAAAGCCTTTTTGGGCTGCCTTGCTGTTCCTCTGAAATTTGGCTTAAAAAAGGCTTTAGGAATTACTTATAAAACAAAATTCTTTTGACAGATTAAAGTTAAAGTTGATTTACTCTCTTGAACCATGTTTGGCCAAAACCATACCCAATATTTTATAAAGTAACACCTCCTTGGCATTGTTAGACTTTTTCTGTTAATTATGGCTTTCTATTGAACGAAATCAAAAAATAAAAATTCTAAGTAAGTAATTGTCCTTGTATACAGGTTTGCCTGGTCGGGGTGTTCCTGGACCTCCTGGAGAACTTGGTACCAAGGGTCAGTATCTGTTCATTATCAAATAGTATTATCTAATGACACTCAGTCTCCAATGGACCACTAACAATCTTTCCGTTTTCTCTTCAGGTGACAAAGGTAGCTCTGGTCTTCCTGGGGCCCCAGGTAATCCAGGTGTCCCTGGAATCAAAGGGGACAAGGGCTATCCAGGTCCACAGGGACCGCAGGGAGAGACAGGGGAGCGAGGTCTTCCTGGCATTTCTTTGCAGGGACCTAAAGGAGACAGGGGAGAAACAGGAAATCAGGGAGCACCAGGTACTGAAAAATCCAGATCACTGTTTTACAAGACCTTCTGTCAAAGAAATTTTCAGGGAAAGTAGTAATTACATTCATGTTATATACCAAAAACAGGACCCAAAGGAGTGATAGGAGAAGCTGGCTTTCCAGGCAGAGATGGTGAAAAGGGCGAGAAAGGCAGTCAAGGTCTTCCTGGTTTCCAGGGAGAAACGGGACACAAGGGCGACCCTGGAGTTCCTGGACTTCCTGTATGTAAATCAGGAGGAGTTTTCTACTTTTTGACTAGTGATTTATTTAGAATATACTGGATATCAATAGGAGAGACTTTACTGCTGCAAGAGTTTTTTGTTTCGTTGGTTTTCTTAATGCTTGTGTGATGCTTTCAGGGTCAAACTGGTCTTCCAGGTATTGATGGCCAGAAGGGTGAAAGAGGACTCCAAGGTGTTCCTGGTTTTCCAGGTGAGCCCTGACTATTACACACTGTTGCCCAGAGTATGTTGCCTACTGCACATGTATTTATTCATTAATGTATTTACAAATTAAATGTATTTATTTCAATTTGATGAAATAAAAACTAAACAGCACAAACAGAAGTACAACAATTAAGGACGATATTAAAAAATTGAAAAGGGGTTTCGGATAAGATTACCGGTACTAAGATTAATTCCAAGCCCCTTTTTCAATGCAGTCCAAACTTTATTTATACAAACAGTATCTTTACAGTTGTACAAGAAATAAATAATCAATTTTGGTCAAAAGTTATCTTTTTAATTCCCTTATATCTAATTATTATGTCAATACGTTTATGGATTGACAGTTTTTATTGACTACCCAGCAGTTCTTCCATATCTTATAGCGTTACACTGAAGTTTAGCGTTGTTCTCACAGCTGGTTTAACATACTTGTTCTTCTAAGACTGTATTTCTTATCTCTTAAATGGAAGAGCCTTTTGGTTACTCTTATGTTTTAATTTTTTATTTCGAACATGATTCGAATTATTTTGCAATCAACCAGGTCTCCAGATTTAAATGAATTTAATTAATTATTAAGCAGTGAGTTAGTTTTATTTTATGACACGAAAAGCATGCACATTTTAAAATATTTAAATAAAATACTATATAAAACTTATTTATATATTATCGTTTTTTTATATATATATCATTTTTATACTATCAAAGGCTAAAAAGCTGACATAATACTTTCAATAATGTCATAAAAAATGGGAACAAGTTCAGTTGATTTTCCTGGTTTGATGAAGCTTAAATGAAAGCAAATGTAAAAATTCGGTTGGTTTATAGGAAAACGATTGCAATGATATGAACCACAAATGGGATTTTTGTTGTTGTTATGTTGTATTATTAACCAAAACAAATTAATATCAATTACAGGTACAAAGGGTGAAATTGGAGACATAGGGTTCAAAGGAGAAGTGGGGGACAGGGGTTTCCCAGGACTAAAAGGTACAGAAGAACAAAATACCAAAGGTTACCATGAACGATGTTAATGTTTTTTTCTTGATGCTTAACAATAAAAATGTGTGTGCACCAGGTGGTGAAGGCCCGCCTGGTCCTCCTGGCCCTCAACTTTTCATAAAAGGAGATGTTGGGGCTCCAGGAATTCAAGGCTTGCCGGGCCCTCAGGGGCCAGCAGGGTTTCCTGGACTGAAAGGGCAGCAAGGTAACATGTGTCACATTTACTGTTTCTTTCCTGAAACTTCTTTCTCCAGGTACCCTGACATCTTAGTTCCGTTTCTCAACTATGTTATGTTGTTTCCTTAGGGATAACAGGTTTTCCAGGGCCCAAAGGTGACAATGGAGTTCCTGGTTATGATGGTCTGCCGGGAGCTAAGGGAGAGCCTGGTCTGCCAGGACCTCAAGGTAAAACATTTGAACGATTAAAATGTCTCTTATTGCCTTTTCTTTTTTAATTTACTAATGTTTGATATATTTAGGTCCCAGAGGGTATCCTGGCCCCCCAGGACCAGATGGAGTTCCAGGGCAGGTGGGTGCTCCTGGCCCCTCATCCATGGACCATGGCTTCCTGGTAACAAGGCACAGCCAAGCGGTTGAGGTACCCCTCTGTCCTGGGGGAACCAGGCTCATATATGATGGCTACTCTCTGCTCTACGTGCAAGGCAATGAACGCTCCCACGGACAAGACTTAGGTGAGAAGCACCACAACAAAAAAGGAAGAAACTAGAAATGAATGACGGAGGAGATGATAAAACAAAGACAACTTATCTTCTGTGTTACAGGAACTGCAGGCAGCTGCCTCAGGAAATTCAGCCCCATGCCCTTCCTGTTCTGCAACATCAACAACGTTTGCAACTTTGCCTCTCGCAATGATTACTCCTACTGGCTCACTTCGCCGGAGCCCATGCCCATGAGCATGGCACCTATTACAGGGGACAGCATCAAACCCTTCATCAGCAGGTCTGACAGCCTTTCTGCTGTGTGTGCTTCATGTTTGTGTGCCCCCCCCGAGTCATTGTGTGGTGCACTCTTCTTTGCACAGGTGTGCTGTATGTGAAGCCCCAGCCATGGTGATAGCAGTTCACAGCCAGACGATCAGGATCCCAGAATGCCCCGAAGGCTGGGACTCTCTGTGGATTGGCTACTCCTTTGTGATGGTGAGTCATGCTGATTAACTTTTGGCTGTTCATTGTAAAATTTGCAACTCAGAGACATCACAAAACAACTTTAATACAAAATCCAGATTTTTAGACGTCACAAAACATTTTCAGGGATTCTGGACTCACAGCTGGCCTTTAAAGTCCCATCCCAATCATCTTTTGATTTATTTTAAAAGCATCATAATAAAAAGCGGTCTTTTTGTTATGATTGTGCCATTTTTAGCCAAAAGAAAAAAGAAAAACTTGTGTTGTTTTCTAGTACATAGTTTCTGCAGAACGGCAGGAGTACATTAGAAATTCACATCTGAGTTGTGGGTGGGACTGTTGGCTCAGAGCAACCCCGCTCCGGCTTCCTCTCCCACCAAAAACACAATTTTAATTCAGAGTGGCTCTTTAAGTCCTTGAAAGTTGTGGAATGAGACCTTGAGCTCTTGCAAAGGCTTCAACTCAGACTATAGACTCCAGCTGGCCTGTTCATTTCTCACAAAAAAAGTCTAAGTGCAACATTTTACAAAGACTGTTTGAAAGAAATGTCATGCAAAAAAAAAGACAATTTAAGTTTTTAAGTATTTCATTAAATGAATAAAATCATTTATTTGCAAATGGTGAACTGGAATTAAAAATGACTAAGAAATAGACTAAGAAACCTATAGTCGAGATTAATTTATAACTCCTACTTTTCTAATTTCATTTTTAAAATTATTTTGATTTAAAAAAAAGATTTCCTTGAACAGAAGACAAAATCATGGTTGAATTCTGTTTTCTGTTGCAAAGATACTTAGCAAGATTTGTTAACAGGATAATTATTTGGATTATGGTTATCTATTGAATTTTATGACTTTTAAGCAGTTGATCTAAACCGTTGTGAGATGTAAAAGTGTTTGATTGTTTCTCCTTCTGCAGCACACTAGTGCTGGTGCTGAAGGTTCGGGACAGGCTTTGGCCTCTCCTGGTTCCTGTCTAGAGGAATTCCGGAGCGCTCCGTTCATCGAGTGCCACGGGCGAGGAACCTGCAACTACTATGCCAACTCTTACAGCTTCTGGCTAGCCACCATTGAGGACAGCAATATGTTTAAGTAAGACAAGCAACACACATTACATTAGTATACCAGTATCAGTTTCTTTAAGCCTTATGAGCTAACAAGATTTGCGCTGCAAATTTATGTCTGTTGCCTCCGTTTTGACATGCTACAAATTCACTGCTCGACATAAATGTATTCATGAACCTGCCGTTCCCGCCGCATGTGGGAGGAGATACTGCCCAAAGTATTTAGCCTCATTGCTACATGAGGTTTTTAATTCCACCCACTGATTACATCATCAACGCTTCACGGTCTACAGCTGACTTCCTGATTGGTTGATGTGATGCAAATTGTTGGCAAAACTAAGATATTTGAACTCTGGAAACATTTTCGACGCTCAAAATGCGCTGCAGGGCCTCTGATTGTGTCTGTACATTGACTTAACATTGAAATTGGCCGTGCAAATCATCTTTGGTGTGAACAACTGCCCGTATGGGTGGATACGGGCTGTCTGCAAGAGGAAAATGGGCAAACCTGCACGGGACACACATGTCGGGAAGCACTCAGTAAAGTGAACATGTTCAAGTACACTTTTTTTCTATAAGCCAGCTGCGCGCGATAGGTTGTAGCAAACACGTATACAACACATTGGGGAGAGACGCACACCCAAAAGCCTTCAGCACCCCTCCAGGTACGACGGAGACTTTAAGTAATTACAAACTCTAAATGTTCTACTGATGTAGTGAATAAAAATCATTCAACCAGACTTGCGGGACTCCCTTTTTTTAAAACATAATTTGACAAATAAGTACGACCTTCTAACCTTTCTATTATCCCTTCTCCTTCTAGGAAACCAATCCCGACAACTCTTAAGGCAGGCGAACTCCGGACACAAATAAGCCGGTGTCAGGTGTGCATGAAGAGAACTTAACCCCCAATAAAACAAACAAACAAACAAAAACAGAAAAAAAAACAACAAAGCCCTTTAAACAACAAGACATGCACCGGTGTTCTGGCTTTACTTCCTGTCTTCAAAGGATGGTGCTACTTCCCTGCTTTTTTAAGAGGAGACGGATGGGAGGCGTGGGATACACAACAGCCA
Organism: Oryzias latipes; assembly: GCF_053564925.1. Lineage (NCBI taxonomy): Eukaryota > Metazoa > Chordata > Actinopteri > Beloniformes > Adrianichthyidae > Oryzias > Oryzias latipes. The sequence goes on along the minus strand of NC_136257.1, from coordinate 28,747,343 downwards.
GAGATTGAACTTTACATGACATAGAGACCAAGCGGCCTTTTGCTCCATGCAGAAAGCATGTTTCCAAAGAATGCCACCCAGTTTACCACTGCACTGATTTCACGCCCCAAAACGGGTAAACTCGGGTTCATTTTGAAAGGGCTGTTTGTGTAAGTCAGGTGCTATTTTTACTTTTTTTTCCTGTTTTTCTTTTAATCCACAGAAGCCACACAATGCCATCATATAACTACACGTTGTTATAGATTTTCTCACCTTGTAATATGTTTAAATCTACTAATGAAAAGACTGGGACTTACCACTGCTTGTGTCAAGTGTCAAACCACCGCAAATTTGCAAAAAAACCAGCAAAAAAACAAAAAACGGATTTACACCAGTCACTCTGATGTAGATAAGATGCATTCCTCCATTACAGTTACACTTACCCCTCCTCAGGTTATTACTGTATTACTTTGTGTGTCATTAAGCCCATTTTTATTATTTATAAGAATATGTTGGACTTGACTTTATTTGATATTCCATGTATCCAAAAACAACTTTTCATTGTGTGACAGCCATATTAACAGCACTGAAGCAGAAATTGACAGGTGTGTGTGCGTGCGTGCGTGTGTGTACATATGTGAATGGACTTAAATGGAAATCATATGTTTGCAAAGTCTGCATACATATATAAAATATTACTGCACACCCCTGTTGTTGCTTTATCAGTAGCAAATGAAGGTGAAGATGCTGAAAAAAGAGGAGTCATCTTTTCTTCACTGTTAAGTAGAGGTTTGATGGCAGCACCTCATTTGTCATTTATGCTTCCATAGAAATGCACATGTATATATGCTATTACTAACCTGTACTCTCTGTTGTGCCTGTTTACTGTTCCCATTTATGATTTCCTTTGTTTAAACACATCCTTTGAAAGAAATGCCATGAATGATTCACGTTCAGTGCCTTTCCAACTTCAAACATTTTATGAACTCATCTGGTTATCATTTCTATCAGTATAAATGGTCAGAATCAGGTGGGGTTATTTTCACACAAGTTGATTCTGTAAAGTTTTTTGAAATCCATACTTTTCTGTTATTGTCCCTTTTTAGAGATATTAAAATGTTGGAGGTGTACTTACACTGACTACAGCTTGTTGTGAATCTCCATTTTTTGCTGAATGTTCATGTAGTTTTAAAATTTTAAAGGTATTAAATACAGAACAAACTCATCAAGAAATGTATTCCAGTAAATCAGGCATGTCCAAAGTCCGGCCTGTGGGCCAAAGGTAGCCCGCATTCAAAGTTCTACCAGTGTGCTAGCTCCTGTCAAAAAATCAACTATAATTTCTTGATTGTGATTGGCTAAATTATGTTATCAGTCGTTGTAAACTTGTGGCATCAACCTGTGGCTACTTTACCCTCAAAGCCTTAAAGGCCAAACGAGAGCAATTATTTGTTTCTGTGATGAAAACCACAGTTTAAATAAGATGAACTATTTGTGTTATATGTCTGTGATCATGAATAACATGGAACAATTCATTTGATCCCAGATTTCATGTTGACCAAATGTTTTCTAGTCTTCAAATTTGAAATTCACAATAATTTTAGTAAAAATGTATTTATATATAATTCTGTTCAATGTGAAGAAATGAAAAGTAGCCCTTAATATTATATAAAAATGCCCCTTCCACGGGTGGTTACTCACACAAGTTCGGGTCCTCTACCAGAGGCCTGGGAGCTTGAGGGTCCTGCAGTATCTTAGCTGTTCCTAGCACTGCGCTTTTCTGGCCTGAGAGGTCTGAGGTCTTTCCAGGTATCTGTTGTAGCCACTCCTCCAGCTTGGGGGTTACTGCCCCGAGTGCTCCAATTACCACGGGCACCACTCTCACCTTCACTTTTCAGGCTTTTTCCAGTTCTTCTCTGAGTTCCTGGTATTTCTCCAGTTTCTCATGTTCCTTCTTCCTGATTTTACCATCGCCTGGCACTGCCACATCCACCACGACGGCTTTCCTCTGTTCTTTATCCACCACTACATTGTCTGGTTGGTTCGCCATTACCATCCTATCAGTCTGGATCTGGAAGTCCCACAGGATCTTTGCCCTCTCAATCTCTACAACCTTCGCAGGTGTTTCCAATTTTGACCTCGGGGTTTCCAGTTCATATTCTGCATACACGTTCCTGTATATTATTCCAGCCACTTGATTGTGGCGCTCCATGTATGCTTATATATATATATATATATATATATATATATATATATATATATATATTTGGACAGTTTCTGTACATTACCACAGTGAATTTTAAATAAAACAACTCAGATGCCATTGAATGCCAGTGCAGACTTTTAGCTTTTATTCCATGGGTTGAACAAAAAGATTGCAAAAAAATGTGAAAACTGAAGCATTTTTTTAAACACAATCCCTCCATTTCATGGGCTCGTAAGTACTTGGACAATTGACTTCCATGCTATTGCATGGGCAGCTGTGGGCAATTCCCTTGTTATGTCATCATGAGTGAAGCAGATAAGAGGCCTGGCGTTGATTAAAGGACTCATGCTTGCATTTTGAAGATTTTGCTGTGAACAGACAACATGCGGTCAAAGGAGCTCTCCATGCAGGTGAAAGGAGCCATCATTAAGCTGAGAAAACAGAAAAAAACCATGCCAGAAATTGCTACAGCATTAGGAATGGCAAAATCAACAGTGTGGTACATCCTGAGAAAGAAAGAAAGCACTGGTGAACTTGGCAACGCAAAAAGACTTGGACGTCCACGGAAGACAACAGTGGTGGATGATGGCAGAATCATTTCCATGGTGAAGAGGAACCCGTTCACAACAGCCAACCAAGTGAACAACACTCTCCAGGAGGTAGGCGTATCAATATCCAAGTCTATCATAAAAAGAAGACTGCATAAAAGTAGATACAGAGGGTACACTGCAAGATGCAAGCCACTCATAAGCCTCAAGAATAGGAAGGCTAGATTGGACTTTGCTAACAAGCATCTAAAAAAGTCAGCACAGTTCTGGAAAAGCATTCTATGGACAGATGAAAACAAAATCAACCTCTACCAGAATGAAGGCAAGAGAAAAGTATGGAGAAGGCGTGGAGAAGCTCATGATCCAAAGCCCGCTACATCATCAGTAAAACACGGTGGAGGCAGTGTGATGGCCTGGGCGTGCATGGCTGCTAGTGGCACTGGGTCACTAGTGTTTATTGATGACGTGACACAGGACAGAAGCAGCCCAATGAATTCTGAGGTGTTCAGAGACATACTGTCTGCACAGATCCAGGTAAATGCAGCCAAATGGATTGGGCAGCGTATCATAATACAGATGGACAACGACCCAAAACATACAGCCAAAGCAACTCAGGAGTTTAAAGCAAAGAAGTGGAGTATTCTTGAATGGCCAAGTCAGTCACCTGATCTTAACCAGTTGAGCATGCATTTCACTTGTTGAAGACTAAACTTCAGACAGAAAGGCCCACAAACAAACAGCAACTGAATGCCGCTGCAGTAAAGGCCTGGCAGAGCATTCAGAAGGAGAAAACCCAGCATCTGATGATGTCCATGAGTTCAAGACTTCAGGCTGTCATTGCCAACAAAGGCTTTTCAACCAAATATTAGTAATGACCATTTTGTTTTCAGTTATTTCATTTGTCCAATTACTTAGGAGCCCATGAAATGAAGGGATTGTGTTTAAAAAATGCTTCAGTTTTTCCCATTTTTATGCAATCTTTTTATTCAACCCATGGAATAAAAGCTGAAAGTCTGCACTTCAATGGCATCTGAGTTGTTTTATTTAAAATTCCCGGTGGTAGTGTATAGAAACTAAATTAGAAAAAATGTGTCTCTGTCCAAATATTTATGGTCCTGACTGTTTGTATATGTATAGTTTTTTAACGCTCTTGCTGAGAAGGCTTAGTATTTTGTGGCAAAACCCATATTAGCAGCACAGAGGTGAGATGTTTCTTGTACTCGATGAGCCGGTTTCTGCACATAGGCGGAAATTTGCTTCACTCTTCTTTACAAACAATTTCTAAATCATTCAGGTTTGGTGGCTGTTGCTTAGCAACTCTCCATAGGTTTTCTATGGGATTGAGGTCCAGAGACTGGCTTGCCCACTCCATGACCTAGATATGCTTCTTCTTCAGCCAATTATTGGATGCCTTGGCTGTATGTTTTGGGTCCTGTTGGAAGACCCATCACCCAATCCCTGTGACCTATAGGCGGATTGATGGTCATGTTGTCAGTTTTGCATTTAGGCCCAATTGCACAAACAGCTTCTTTCTGATGGCTTTGCAGTCCATTCCGGTCTTGTGCAGGTCTACAATTTTCTCCCTTGAAACCACTGAAAGCTCTTTAGTCTTTCCCATGTTGGAGAGTTGGTGTCTGAGTGATGGAAAGATTCGGTGGACAGGTGTCTTTTTCTGTAGGTGATTTGTTCAAACAGGCGTCTTCAGATCAGGTGACAGATAGATTGGTGCTAATTTCCCTCAATGAAATGCAAATAAATGTATATAAATTCTTTAAAGTCGTTTTCCTGATTGTCTGTGCAATTTTCTATCTCTCACTTTTTAAATGAACAAACCATTAATATGACAAACTGTCAATTCTTTTTAAGTGGTCAAACCTACTAAATCAGCAAGGGGTCAAATATTTTTGAGTCCCCCCCCCCCCCCCCCCCCCCCACAAGTTGGAGGGTATTTAATGTAGTACTTCAAGTGTGCCCCAAGAGGGCAGCACTTCCATATTTTACCTGAAGTTGACTTAGTCTCTCAGACACAAATTCTTGATGACATTGCTGCTTTCTTGTGTACTTGTCTCCAGCCAAGAACAACCAGCACAGACTAACCTGAAATGTATATCAGGACTGATTATTTAAGTGCGGCCTCTGCAACAACACTTGCAGCCACAAGCTCAGCACTTCTGCTGGGACTGCAGCCAAAGAACCCGTTCACCCCACGAAAACACAAATGGATCGATTTGTTCCTCAGAGGGCCAGATAACCCAGCCTTTCAAGTTTGCTCTCATCTTTCATTTATTACCGGAATCCTATCCCTCATTTCCTCTCCTGTCACCAGAGAGGCAAGTGGAGCCCTTGACCCCTCGCCTGTCTTCATAAACATCTCTGATAAGCCCTTAACCTCTGACCGGGGACTGTTCAGTCACTCAGGTGGGAGTCGCACAGGACGACTGGACCCACAACGAAAGGTCAGATGATGTGCACAACATTTAGAAACCCCCCAGTGACAGTGATAATTTGCAACAAAGCTCGACAGGAGAGACTGAAAACACTGCCTCTATTTATTCTGTATCAATATAAAATAAAATGAAATGTCAAAGTGAAACTGCAGGCGAAAACTTTTGTGTCCACGTGTTGAGCTTACAGCACAGTTTTCCCCATAGTTTTACCCTATTTGGATTTTAGAACATTTTGTTTCAGATAGAATTTTTCCTTTTTATTATTTTTATTTATTTATTTATATGTCGTGTGAGCGTCAAACGTGAATTGAAGGTTCATGGTAAAAATCCTCAGAAACCTGCATCTTAAGACCTTGTCTGTTTGCCAGATCTGGAGCTTTTTTATTTTTTATTTCATGAGCCACATGAAACATTCATTTAAGATTTGATCAACTTGACTTAATTTTCAGCCCCCACAAAAAAAACCAAGTAAAATGATTACATTAAAGAGGTCATTCATTTTATTACCAGACAATGTCGGACTATTGAGTTAAATCTATTTACAAGGACAAAAGATTTTGCAGAGACAATGCGTTAGATAAGATCATCTTGAGTTACTAAAGAGGGGAGACATGTCTTCTGCTGCAGTCACTGTACCTGCGTGTGGAAATGGTTTTCACAAAGCCGACAGATGAGGCTTCTCTGAAGTTCACATGCAAATAGGCAGACGAAACAATAATGCCATGCATGTGGTTAAGGTCAGTGCTTGGCCTTGCTCTCAAAGGTTAAATCTCTTTAAGTAACTTAATCCTACACTTGTTTGTTAACACAGCTAAATTGAGAGCCAAAGTTAGGAGTCACAATTACCTTCAAAGAGCTGCAGATTGTCCTGTTTAATATGATGTAGTCACAAATGCTGCACACAGAGTAACTCATCAAACGAGAAATAGAGGTTGCGAAAGGTATGACTTAATTGATGGAGGTTTGAGAGGACAATCAGTCTTTTAAACACTATCTTTGCCCTTTTGCTACAAGTGCAAAGCACCATGAACATAATTCCATCGGAGAAAACTGTTTCACCCATTTCCCTGTCCTTGAGAAGTCATATTTTAGAGTGTGTTTACGTTACAGTGTGGGAATGTGTCAGGAGGTTTGCGTGGCCATGACCTTTCTTCTGAGCAGGTCACCGACAGAGGCCTCCCCCTCTACCACACCCCCAGTGCACTGAACCTGGTCAAACACAGATTAGCACAATATTTATCAAATACAAACCCCCTGGCAGAGGTTACCACGGGTGGCTCAGCCTAAAACTGTGCCATAATCTGCACAGCAAAAAAGACCTGGTTCAAATCCCTTCTGGGACCTTTCTGTGTGGATTTTGCATGTTCTCCCTGTGCATGAGTGGGTTTTCTCCAGGCACTCCGGCTTCATCCCAAAGTCCAAAAACATGCTTCATAGCTTAATTGATTTGGTAAACGGTGTACACTTATATAGCGCTTTCTACCTTCTCACGAAGGCCCATAGTGCTTTACAGTCACAGTCCCACTCACCCATGCACACACACATTCACACACTGATGGTGGCTCCGCTGCTGAACACTGGCACCAACTTCCCACCAGAGGCAAGGTGGGGTTCAGTGTCTTGCCCAATGACACATGGGCGTGCAAGGCGGGAATTGAACCTGCAATCTTATGATCATGAGCTGACCACCCTACCGCTGCACCACAGCCGCCCCTTTCTCTAACTTGCCTCTAGGTATCCAATAGTGACTGGGTTGGCTCCAGCAACCTCTGGACTCCAAAAGGGTCTGAAGCCTGAAAAAGGTTCTAAAACTGGATGGATGGATGACAATTCACCAACCTCCATATCCCAAATTCAAACACCTATTTGGAAAAAAAAAAAAAAATCACAGTATCAAGGATCATAAGGCAGCAAATGAAGGTTCATGCTTATGCAAATAACTATAAAATTCCTAATTATGGTTTCCGTTAAAACTAAAAAAAAAAAAAAAATCAGAAAGAAAAATGACTTACAAACTTACAAATAACTTACTGTTAATTAAGAAACAGATGAAAATGCTAACTTAAAAGATGGAGTGATGGCCAGGCCAACTCTAAGAAAATGCATCAGTTTGTACAGTTATCTGCAAAAAATGTTGGTCAATGCTGCAGATGGACTCAAACCATCGGATTACCTCCACCAGTCTTATATATTGTAGCTTGTAGAATTTACGTTGGACCAAGTAGTAAAGGAAAAACAGTTTTCATTTTTTGGATCCGGCTGCATATACCAGCTAATTTTCCAAGTTGAAGTTGGCAAAATTACCTGCAAACTCAGATCCTTTTACGACCATTAGGATTTGACTCAGAGTCTTTTAGCAATGATGGTTAATCGGGAATAAAATACCGTGTTCATTTGAAAGTGTGCCAAACATGGTTTAACCTGAGATAAACTGTGTTTAACACGGTTCTGTCCATCACTTGTTCAATCTGTAGAAGCTGCTGGAATTCTTCAGCAAGTTGAAAATAAAGAAGAGATGCGGGTCAGAGGCTTAAAATAGATCTTAAGTGGACTATTTAGGTTGAGATCCACCATCTTATTAAAACCAGGGAAAAAAAATCTTACACAAATGTCTTAAACAAGTTTATCCAGGTGCTCCAACTAAGGACAAGTGTGATTTATTTGTATTAATTTGCAAATGAATGGACTATTTGCTGTGCAGATTGTTCAAATGATTGAACTTTGAATTTATCTGGTGAGAAAAAAGGAAAATGTATCTTTTTTTTTTTCTATTCAAAGTTACCAGGTTTCTCCACATCAGAATCAGCTGACTCGTGTTATTCGTATCAATGGTTAAGGAGTTGCGGTACATCAAAGAATGTGTGACATCTTCATTTATCCTTTATTTGAATGTTTGTGTGCTTGTTGGGAGTCATTTACAGTTCAGGGCTGCATTACAAATGAAACAGAAAATTCAGTATGAAAGTAATCCAGAGATTGTTTTAGTACATTTTTTGATCTTTAAAACTAAAAATGATAAGGTGTATTTAAATGTGAAAACAAATTCCCAGTTTTTGTGAGGATTGGTGTGTAATTGTTCTGTTTGTGTTGTTTAACCTCCAACATGATCACACCAGGTTTGTACACAGCTGTTTCTCCTTCAGTTAATCAAGTCTCAGTCTATTAAATCCAAGTTCTTCAGGTGCTCACTTTTCTCACCCTTTTCATTTCAATCTTCTGTTTTGGTTTTCCTTCTTTAAAGTTGCCGTTGTCATGTTTGCATTTATTCATTAAGTTTATGCAACAAGCCTTCTTCTTACATTTGGATCACCCCAATTCAAGTCCCTGAGAGTTTCTAACCTCAATCCACAGCTTCAAATGCAATTGAAGAACAATGTTCTATCATTTATTTCCTTCCAGCTTTATTCACAAGTACACAACTAGGAATATAAAACTGCCCCAATTTAAAAAAAGAGAGGAATTTGTCCATTAGTTTGTTCAGCCCCCCCCCCCCCCCCCCCCCCCAAAATTATCAGCTGCAAAGATGAAAATGGTGCTGCAAAATGCCAGATACAAAAGTCAACTTACAGAAGCGGCAATGAAGATGCATGCTGCGCTTTTATTGGTGTCTTGTGATAAAGAGCATTTGGATTACAGTATTAACTGCAGGAGCTGCTATGAAGTTAGACAACATTGCAAATTGTAAACTTTTAAGCATCTTATCAAGCACTTTATAGCCTTGATCCACACTGGCCCATTTCACCCCAGATAATCAGCTTTCATCCCTTCTGCTCACCATCATCTTTTAAGATGCTTGCAAGCAAAGAACTACAGAGGGGGCAGCAGATGTTTCCTGCGTTATGTTTTTCTCTATCATTTTTCTTGTTTTAGAAAAGTGTTCTTGTGGATGGGAAATTTTGATAATTTCCAAAAACTGAAAAATGCTGTTGAGGAAAGGTAGAGAGAGAAAAAAAGCTCACCGCAAAGAAGATAAGCCCCCAAAATAATCAGTTGTCTTACAGGGTTTATCAACTGCCAACTGATCTGTCAGGATCTTATTAATCCAGTCATGGTGTCTTTGGGCAAGGCACCTCTTATTGACCCTTATTGTCCAAGTCTACTGTTAAATGTACACCAACAAAAAAAAAATCATCTGAACCAGGATGGTTTCCCTTTCCTGGAACAGTCCATAGACATCTATAAAACCGGGAAACTGTCTGCTGCAAACTGACTTGCAAAGCTGAAAAAAAAAAAAGAACATGTATTTCAAGTATTTTAAGGAGTTCTGAGACTCCTTCACATCAAATTTAAGAATTCATAGAAGAAAATTATAACTATGGGAAAAATGTAAATTGCTGAAATTTAATTGTAGAGTCTAAAGGTTGCTTAATGACGGTAAATAAATCAGTTAAAGGCTGATGTTATATGCACGTGTGTATGCGACCAGTACAGTCCAAGGTTGAATTTTTTTGTTGGCCACGCATATTTAAAATGAAAGTTAAAGTTAAATTATCTGACACGCTGATAGGTGTGTGAAATGTGTTCTCCGCGTTTGATCTATCCCCTGGAGGAGCTGTGAGCAGCAGAAACAGTCATGCTCAGGAACTATTTGTGGGTTTTACCATAACCGTAACCCGCAATCCTAAACGTTACCCTTCCTCTGTGCGGCCAAGAAAAAAGTTCAGGGCTGGCCACGCCTATTTTGAAAATTAAGTGCGAAGAGACACTTTCCTAACCAAGGTTTACGTTTCTGCCAAGTCTGTATCTTCTTTGGTGATTAAGCAAATACTAAGTAATAACCTTTGAACTTCTCCTCCCCCATTTCTCTGCCACCTGATGCTTCCATTCATCTGAAGCTCAATAAGTAGCTTTAAGATTGCCCTTCTCCCTGTTTTCATCACTAGCTGGTCTTATGGGAAGAGGATCAAGTGGTAATAACCCTGATCCTCCTTGAGACTATATGGGTAAAGGTTTAGCCACATGTTGATGTCTTTAAGCTGCTATATCTTGTCAATGCCTAAATATGGCCCTTAAGAAAGTGAGAACTGCTCCCTGAATAACTTAAATTGACTTCTCATATTTAAAAAAAGTCATCACACTAATAAAATTGCCTTGTTCTGCTGTAAGTATCTTTCTGTCATGGTTTACAAATGTCAGGAGAAAACAAAAATACAGTACCCCACATTTTTTATTTGGTGTCAATGTAGAGTTGGAGATCCAAGTTACGGTAAGTTATTTGTTAAAAAGAAGTGAAATAAAGTGAATGTGTAGCACTACAAAAGAATTAAAGAACAAATACAATTTTTATTCCTGAAATTATTTTTTCTTACGATGTCATAAACTCCAAAGAGGAGTTTACAACGTGAAGAACTGGCCAGTCTGTGTTGAACCAAGAGGAAGACAAATCCCATAGACTTCTATTGAGAAGTCACTGTATTTGTCAGAATAACCACTTTTGCTCTGCCACCCTTTTATAACACGTTGACAATTCTAGTTTTTGTCCATGATATTTTGTCTGTACAAGCTATTCAAAAATATAAACTGGCCAGTCAGATGCCTCATTTAAACTATGTTGTCTCCCGTCGATCATTCAAAGTGTTTCATTGACAGATTCTCCTGAGCCCGCTTTCTAGTGGTAGAGGTGTGGACTTCCAGCAATATCACTCCTGATTGGCGAGAGTGGTTGCCATAGAAATTTGAAGTCAGTCCCAATCGGACCAATTACTGCTTATTAACATCTGGTTCAAATGTCGCAACACCTGTATTGAGAAAAACTGGCAAATGAATTGACTTCATTTGAGCCAGAAGTAAACCATTTTCTACGGGTAACGTCACACGTGGTCCAGTTCTCAAGGCCGTGTCACACAGGCACTACGTACATTTTGTGCATTTTCCACGTATGAAATTTCGATTTTTCGTGATACATGCGTGATATAAGTAATTCATAAGTGTTTCTTGTGTTCGTCATTCATTGACGTGTGCAGATGTCCTTCAGGGGTTTTGGCTAATTGGGCTTTACGTGAATTCAGTTTTGACCTGTTCAAAATTTTTGGTTAGTTGAGAATTACGCAGTCAGGTTCATGTGATCACAATATGGTTGAAAGGTTCTTTTATTAGGAAAAACCTGGAAACATTCATTTCATGTTTCCTTTTGTAACGCAAAGGTCTTTTCCCTCATAAGTTGTGTCTGACATTATTCTCTGTAGTGTTTATCGAGAGATTTTGCCACAACTCACTTTGTCAAAAGATCTGTGGCTGTTAGAATGAACCTGCTGCTTCACACAAGCGAACCGTGTCTCTGATCAGAGCAGCTGGAGTCTCGTAGCTTCATGTTCGCAGGCAGGGAAGGACAAGGGTACGGAACGCTGTCCCTTCGGCTGCAAATGCACTTAATAATAAGAATAACTATAATAAAAGCACATTTAGAAGATAATCTCGCTCCTTGATGGAGCTCTGTTTGTTTACAACGGACTTCATAATATCTTCTTCTATGGTAGTATCGTAATTCGACCAAAGAACAGCGAATCACATAATGTCACGTCAGCATTAGTCCCAGGACCCCAAATGGTTATTGCAGGCCAAATGGTACTTACAAAGGCTCTTAGCTCCTCCACAAAACAATCTGGCAGCAAATGCAGGGGAGACGCAGACTATAAACAGGAGGGTTGATTAGAACATTACACCCAGGTGCACAGATCAGTGAAGGTAGGTGATCACAATGAGGGAGAATTGACACTGGGAAGGCGAAGTCAAGATGAAATAAGAGGAAAAGTAAACAACAGGAAGTACGGATATTCACCACAATAAAAGCAGAACTAAAACCACTTTAGACCCAATATCTGCCAATACTTAAGTTTAAATGTAATTATCTTGTAAATCTGACACAGTTGGCTTTTGCGAGATGCACATACAAATTTGTGGATTTCCACAACCGTTCCGTGTATGCTTGATGAACTTTTAACGCATGTTTCACCAATGTATCACTTTTCTATCGCATATACGGTGCACATAGATAGATGGATAGATAGATAACTATACTTTATTTATCACAAAGGAAAGTGCTCCAGTTCTTTTCTCAGACCCTGCTGAAACGAGGGAAGATGAGAAAGTGTGACTCTCGACCGTCGCAGGTTGGCTCTTCACAGTAATTGGGGGTTTACTCACCAGTTCAAAAACACAAAGATAAAGAATAAGCGGGAGTGGACTTACAAAGACAGGTAACAAGTTACTATGGGTTTATCATTATTACTGTCAAATGTAGATGCTTATTAAAAGGGTTAGGCCTTTCCACAGACACACTCATCCACACCTAGGCTCCAAAAACCTTCACACACATATACAGTACAGACCAAAAGTGTGGACACACCTTCTCATTCAAATTAATGGGAAGGTGTGTCCACATTTTTGGTCTGTACTGTATATCATATCATACATATGCAGACAAACAAACACATGCTCCTCGAAACATATTGAACACCCTCAGTTACATCTCTTTCCTGGACCGGCTTCATGACTTGTCATCATTGTGTAACGCTCACGCTGATATTCTGCTGATCAAACCGTGACTCGTGAAATCGCTCTCATGCAAAAGGACCAGTGTTTGAGCCCCAGCATGATTATGAGACACAGAATTCCATCTGTCCAGCTTGGCTCTCATGTGAGGCCTGATCACGATCTCAGCATGATCAGGAATCTGATGTGTCTGGATGGAGCCAAACATGGCGCTTCCTCCTCCCCTTCCTCTGCCTCCACATTTTACTCAATACAGAGTGTCCACACAGGAGTATGGAAATAGTATGGCACTGCATGAATGAGAGAACAGAACGCCTCCACAGCTGAGCGGAGGAGTAAAAAAAGGGTGGACGTCAGAGCAACAGAGAGTGCGTGGGAACAGGAGGAAGAGTGGGAGTGAACTTGTGGGAGGCTTTCCAGTACAAATCTCAATATGTCTTTTTTTTTTATCAATGTTTTTAAGGCTAGATCTCAGATTCCTTTAGGTAGCTCTTAATTGTCTATTACCCACATCCTCTTAACATAATAGTGAACTGTATGTTTCATATTTTCTCTATTTCCTTTTAAAAAGTCTCCAGGGCATTTGATTTGGCAGAACTTGGGTGACATCTCTTCACAAAAAAACAAGATAAAGATTGAACTATAAAAGCACGCCTGATTGGTTGGCAGAGATCAAACTTTAGCTTAACAATCTACCCACTCGCTCTATCAATATTTAAAAAATCCTCATGACTTGACACTTTTCACTTTAAAGTGAAGGATTGTTTATTGAGGAACTGTAAATTATTTTTAAATAAGTTATAGAGGCGGAAAGAAAAACAGGGATAGTTTTTAATGTTTACATTTTGTATTAACTTGTGAAGTTTTTGTGTTGTTTTTTATTGCATAAAAATCTCTATAAATAAAGGGCACTCTGTTAGCGCTGAACAATTTTGTTTAATGTCAATTAGTCTGATGTTGTATTTGGGAGTGTTCACACCAAGGTATCAAAGTATTGATACCTGTACAACACCAATTTTGGCATTGTCTGCTTTATCAAAGTAACGATTACTAATTTATAAATGAAAAAAATAAAAGTACATGTGTAATTTCTAGATATATTTTGTTATTAGGTGAGTTATTCCAGTGTTTTGTGCCTACTGCATATTAACCCTTGTGCTTTCTTAGATGACCCCACCCTTGCATTGACGTGTTCTCCCTACCATGACAAAGGTGGATAAAGGTGGAAAGATTTCATGTAATCCATGGACACCAGTGAAGATCACAAAACATTGAAGATAAAAGGTTCAGAGCACTGTCTAGTGGGTCTAGATGACCCAACTCCCAATGTTAAAGTGCCTGGGATAGCACAAGGGTTAAACTGCTCTATCGGTCACGTGACCAGGGGAGCCGCCACTTGTGCGTGTTACCCTTAGCAACAACAACACACGGCATGGGAAAGTGCTGCTACGTGTAAGGTCACCGGAAAAGGAAAGGCGCAAAACATCAATCTCTACCTTCAATTATTAATCTATTAAGCTTGGATTAATTCATATCCATTAATCAAATTTATCAACCCATCCCTAGAAATAATATAGTTAAATTTAATATCCCGAGTTGGCTAAAATATGAAAAATTGTATTTGATTGCATATTTTTTTATCAATGGAATTAGTTGGAAGTACCGGTAATATAAATATTGGTTAAATTTGATTACACGAAACGTTTTTTAAAGTTTTTGTTTTGTCATTAACTTTCTCCTCTGAAAAGAAAACATTTTGACAGGATCAGATCAGACATAACATTCTGCTCAGCCTTGGGCTCATAGCTGTTAGATTTACACGTGAAGTATACTTGAAAAGGTTCCTCTAGATCTTAAAAATGCTTAAAATCTAGAAATACTTCAACTGCAAAGCTAATGAAATGCAGCAGACACTTTTAATGCGTGCAAATTAGGCAGTGGAAAGAACAGAATTGTGTACAAAACGACCAACATGATGTGCCATGTGAAGGGAAATGATCTGTTTCCTGTTGACTTTCTGAAAGACTTCATAAACAGTCTCCTGACTAGAAGCCCGGACAACCCAAGTTGACATTTTTCAGAGAGACCTTCCTGTATACGTTAGCTTTTCAAAAGCCTTGTGCTTCTCTGTCAACCTCTAAATTACATTAGTCCAGGATCTCCAGGATATTACCTGACTGACTAATTCGTGCTTCTTCTAATGATACATTCGGCAACGTTCATTAAGCCGACCACTTCGGATAAAAAGTCTATGTAAATGCACATTTCGGGCTTCTGTTTTCAAAACTCTTGCGTTCTTCGCTGCGCAAGTTTTTGAGTCAATTTTCGTGCTCTATAACGGGTGGCCATTGAATGCGCACTCATAGTTCAACTAGCATAGCTTTGACTAATCAAGGACTTGTATTTGGTAGTGATGTATGGGTAGCGTCCTTTTGAATTCATGGAAGGGCCAACCATTTAAAAAGTGATTATGACAGAGAAATTGATAACTGCGATTTGATGAATTATATGACACCAAGTCAGTCATATATCGGAATAGAGCTGCAAAAGAAAAATCCTTGAGCAAGATTTGCACCGCTTCAACATTTTGCACAAAGCCTCTTCCAACTGTGTGTCCATGTGCTAGTATTGGGTAGCGACAATCCAGTGTGAACACCAGTAGCTAAAGGTGCATTCCATAATGTGCATTTAGTGCATTCTTGAACACACATTACCTATCCGTTGTGTATGTAGCAAAAAGGTCGGTTAGGGGACAATGGTATGAGCTTGAGGTAGTCTTAAAACGGCAAGATAAAGAAATTGCAATGCTGCAGTACACCAAAATATGTTGCATGAATTTAGGATGTAACTCTGTAGAAATTGTTCTGTCAAAGTTTTTTTTTCTTTATAAAAAAGGTCCACAAAGATCTAATTGAATGAGTCTGTTGTGGAAAAACTTGTCTGTCGTTCATAGAAACCAGTTTTCAAACCCACTGAAAATTATTTTAAAATTTTAAGATTTGGGATAAAAACTAGGCACCAGAACTCCTTCTTTAGTGTTGCTGGGCGATGTTAAAAAAAATTGCTCCTTGAAAACAAATTAATTGGAAGTATAATTCAAAATTTTGTGGCAGGTCTTCCAAAAACCAAAAAAAGTCTCTGTAAAGTAGGAACTGGCGTCTATGTAGAATAATCTTTTGTAAATTTTGCACAAATTGCATTTTCACCGGTATTGTCATAACACTTTAGGGGCCGCAGTGGATTTTGGCAATTGTCTCTGCAAACAGGTAAGACTTTCTGTTGCACTTGTTTCCGTTATTCTGCTATAACATTTCCACCTGCTGAGCTGACCTCCATAGTAAAGAAAAGGATCATGTCTGCCCACAAAGATGTATAAAACCAGAGCTAGCAGCAAACTCTTGAGGACAATCAAACTGTCACTTCCAAAAACGACTTAGTGACTGAAAGGACCAATCTACTCCTTGACTCCAGACTTCTAACTTTGTCATTGCAATCTTTGGGAAACAAACACACTAGAAAACAGAGATTGACACCATCACACGCAAGTTATTCTATTTGGGGTATATTTCAAAATCTGAGCAACTGTAGTAGATGTTACATGACTGCCAGGCACCACAGGATGGTCTGTCTAGCTTTTCTGAGCCATCTGCATGCTCAGATGGCTGGTTTTCATGGACCCATGTCAAGCACTGTGTGCACAGAATGAGGACATAGTGTAAGTAGGAAAAAAAAATAAGAAACTAAAGAAAGTCGAGCAGTCAAGACAAAAGTGTATACGACCAACTGTAGACGCTACAAATATGCATTGAAGTTGATCAACGCGTGACGAATCAAATTCTGGAGAGAAAAAAAAAAACTTTAATGTCTTTTTGATCACTAAATCTTTAAATTAGAGTTTTAAAGTGAAACAATCAAAAAGGCTACATTTTGTACAATTCAGTCCTAACATGAAGAAAGAGCGATTAGGAAATGTTCTTCATGTGTGTAAAAAGAGAACCGTGTGAGATGTGTGAACATTAGCAGCCAAGGGTGTGAAGATAAACCGACTGCATTTGTGCAGCCTGTATTTTGGTCTTAATGACCATTTAAAACGTTTTAGCAACAGACACAGCCGAGACACTTTTAAATCTTCATTGAAAAAGAGAAGGATTGTACTACACAAAAACCCTAGAATCAATACATTATTGCAGCTAGATGCTTGGTAATTGTAGCTGGACCTCAAGTCAGCAAAGGTTTGTTACAAATCTAATATGTTTTCTGCTTACCTGCAGATGGTTACCTAATGAGAATGCAATTAATCATTTAATTCTTCTTCATTAATCACTAAGTGCTTCAAAACACAGCGTTACATTCTTCCTGAGGCACACATCAACACAAGGTTCCTGCTAGTATGTTAATGCATGTAACCTACTGTATTAGATATGACCTTTGCCAAGCATCAGTGTGGTGTGGCCCGTGCTAGCATGTATGTCCTATCGACACACAGTATTAGATTTCGCCAAGGACCCTCCAGTTTGTTAAAAGCCTGAGCAGAGAAGATTTTTACCTACATGCCTTTACATTAATACTGTCTTGAATATTTATCATTAATAAACAAAGACAAAAAATATAGCTATAAGAAATATATATTTCATGGTTTTACATGAACAAACAAGTCATTTTATGGATGATTGTCTGTGCCAATGTGACTTTCCTGTGTACGGCTCAGGTGATGGTTCTCAGCTAATTGCATAACACACAACTGTCTGATTTGTCCTGCAAACAAATCCTCAGCATCCTGTGTACCCTGTAAATAATCCCATTGTTGTTTTTCTGCTGAATCACCTCAGGTGCTTGTACTAAAACTGGTGTCTCTTGTCTGAATTTTGTGCAAATACAAGAAGAAGAACTTACTTCCCCCAAATAAAGCAAAACACTTTGAGCATTTTGACAAACTGGAAAAAAAGGGAAATCCGAGTTGACTTTGTTTAATTTATTAAAGGTGATGATGAACTTTTAGGTCAAGCCCCACAGGGGTCATATATCTGTTGTGTTCTATACACACACTGTGCTTCTGTTATCGGACGACATTGTACACAATGTTGTTTTCTCTTTCAGAGAGCTGAATTGTTGTTTTCTCTGCAGCTGCTGAATTATTGAACAAAGGTATCATTATACCAGCAGACCAAGTATTTACAGTAGGATTAGGATTGTTGTGCTCTTAATGGGCCCTTCCATTAGCCTTTTACGAAGGCCAGAGTAACACCTGCATCAACATAAAACACGCACACATGTAAACATACGCTCACAGACACAACTGCTGTCACGCAGTTGTTGTGGGGGGTGACCCTCAGGGGAGATAGTTATTTTCCAACAGTGGTCTGAGTGCGTCAGAAACTCTGCTGACACCATGGTGACACATGCAGGCTCAACAGCGGGGCTGTCCTTCGGCATCTCAAAGGAAGTTGTATTAAACTGTGCACAGAGGATCCCTGTGACGACAGCATGTGTGAAGGATGTATGGCAGGGAGGCTTCCGTGATTTCTTTCCATTTTTACTCCGTTCCTCGAGTCTCTCCCGGTGGTGTCGCAGGAAAAGCTATGTGGAGGTCGGTAACTGCAATCCCCTCTGGAGAGACACAGGACGCCTTTGGCCTTTCACTTTGTAAATCTCTACATCCATCCATCACTGGCTCCTCTGCTCCTCCTCCAGCTGACCAACTGTTGCATAAACTAGCAAAGTGCCAGTAAAGACATGTAGATCATTTCTAGTGCATGCATAGAGTAGTATGGAGGTTACGCCAAGTCACTGTTTTACCTCAAGGTTGGAGTTTCTATTGCAGCTTGTGTCCCTTGTTCTGCCATAACATCTTCATCTCCCAAGCAGACCTCAAGAGCAAAAAAGAGATAAAGATTTGTATCTACCCACAAAGAAGAATACAACTAAAGGCGGAAGCAAACCTATTTATACTGTCACTTGCGGACTTTGTGGCTTAAAGATCAATCTACTCTATTTCTAATTGCTCCAAATAGAAAACCTCATCATAGCAACCTTTAGGAAACACTTAAAATAAAAGTTACAAAAAGAAGCACTTCATTGTAATGGTTTTACACAATTCACTTCCTCTCTGTCCCACTACGATTAGCTTTTGATCTATTGTAAATGTGTTCCCAGTGGTCTATTTATTGTGATTGTGCAATTTTTAGCCAAAATCAAAAAAAATCCTGTGTTGTTTAATAGGACATACTTTCTGCAAAGCAGGAAGAGTTCATCAGAAATTCACCTCTGAGTTATGGGCGGGACTGCTGTTGCAGAGTAAGTCTGCCCACACTTCCTATCATCCATTTATTTACATTCTCCTGCAAGCTTGCAGTCCCTTAAAACCCAACCTAACATTACCGGTGCAACAAAAATGGCGAGCAATATTAGAGTTATCCACCTGAAAACTAAGACGTACGTGGATCTAGTCATCTGCAAGTGGATGTATTGGAATGGAGCAGAGCAGGGAGCTTGTGGATAGCCTAACTGTAGCACCTATAACCGCTACAAACCTTTTTTCAACAGCATTTTTTTTTCACAATGATTAGAATAAAGAATTTCTCAGAAATGGCATTTCAATCCTTATTTTTAAAAAATATTTGTCCTCTATCCTCATAAAAATGCCACAAGAACATGTTAAAAACACCAAACCAGATTGTGGGCCTTTAAAAATTAAATAATTAGAGAGATATTTGCGGGCTGGAGCAGTGGTTAGCACTCTTGCCTCACAGCAAGAAGACCCTGGTTCAAATCCCACCTGGGTCCTTTCTGTGAGGACTTTGCATGTTCTCCTTGTGCATGCGTGAGTTTTCTCTGGGCCCTTGGCTTTCTCTTATATTCCAGACATCCTTCATAGGTTAATTGGTTTCTCTAAATTGCCCATAGGTGTGCATGTGTGTGTAATTGTGTGGCCCTGAGACAGCCTGGCGCCTCAACCAGGGTGTATCCTGCCATCACCCGATTGTCGGGACAGGCTCCAGCAGCCTTGTGAGCCTGGAAGGGATACAGCAAGTTAAGAAGATGGATAGATGGATATGTGTTTGACAGACTAAATGTAAAAGCTTGTGAACAAACCCATGCATGCATGAGGAGAACATGTTAACTCCACACAAAGGAGCACTGCACCACGGTGCAATCACTATATCAATAGTAGAGAAAGAAGACAAAGAAAACATATTTTTGACAGTACAATTTGTCTAACCAAAAATGGGTTGAGCATCCATTCATCTACACAGCTGCTGTACAGGACAAGTAAAAATAAATAAATAAATAAATAAACTGTCTACTCTGAAGAATGATGACAATGGTTTTTATATGACGTGCTTAGTCACATTTTTTTCTTCTACATCGCTTCTGTGTTCCAAACATGTTTTGTGGGACTTGGGTTTTGGAGTTTGTGATTACTAGTTTTTCCAGCATTAATTACATTTCTGGGTTAATTTGAAACCACTTTTCAGCTCTGTGGTTGTTGCCTTCTTAGTGTGATATAACGTCAAGAAACCCCAATCACTCTGGGAAAAATCTGAAACTGTGGTGACACTCCCTGTCAGATTGTTGCAGATCGAAGAGTTGACTATCCCCTGCTGGTTGGATTATTTGCTTGTCCTGGATGGATTCACTGACAATGACCTGGACTTTTGACCTCACTCAAAGCTTGTGTGAATTGGATTGTATTTCAGAGACAAAGAGGGTCACACAACGTGGAAGCAGCTTTATTAACTGTGCCGGAGTCAGAAGAAGTAATCCCTTAATACTCCACAATGTCAACACTAAACCACTGGGTAATGGAGCCATCCTGCTGCCGCCACTGTGTCCTGGTTAACTGCTACTTACCTCAATTCTGACATTGCACGTCGAACCTAAGGAAGAAGAGCCAAGAGAGATCGAGGAAAGCAGCCTGAAAATGTCACTTTGATTGTCCTTTTTTATTTTCTCTTTTCCCCATGTAAGGCCTGCACCCCATGGTGATTTGGAGGTCTTGAGGGGGGTTTCCACACAAGCGGTTCCCCCTCCAGTCTGGATTCAGGACTTTTTTTAAATCTTTTGAACTGAATTATGGGTGTGAGTCATTGTGGATTGGTTTTCTTATTAAGGTTAAGGTGAAATTGAATTGAAAATCACCTCCCTCTTTAAAAAAAGGAATTGGAATTCCATGAAGGAAATCCATCCAAAAAACTCTAAGGTTGTGCAACTAACGGCTAAAATTTCATCAACTCCGATAAGAAGCTTTTGATTAAGTATCAAGAAAAACAAACATTCCCACAAGTTTCCTTGGGGGGGAAGACTGCAGAGTTTATAAATCTCTAGCATAGGATGATAAATTATTCACCAGAGCAAAAACAGGTAGAACAGGAGAGAACAAGCTATCTCAAACCGTCTGTAGTCTGTCCTGAAAGATGCAACATCCAGAAGGGAAACCTCAAGCTTAGAGTACTGAACCTGATCCGTCTGTGATTCTGCAGGGAGTACCTTGTCCTTCCTGCACAGACAGCCAGGAATCAGAATCTGTCTCACTTTGGTTGGAAAAACTTGTCTGATGCTTGTGAGCGTGACTGCTGTACAGGGGTCTGCCCTGGTTTAGGTAATGATGGAAAATGCTATTTAATAAATTATATTCCTTTTTCATGCATATTTTAGACCACTTACAGCTGATAGGATTTTACTTAGAGTCTGTCTGGATTTCTTTACTGACATACTCCCTCAGATTTAGCCAAAGGACAGAGTTGATGCACTAAGAAAATGACAAATTTAAGTTTTTACTGCAGCTTCTAGAAACCCAGCTGCATCAATATTTAGTTAGGATGATACAGCTTGACTATGAATGTATGAACATAATATCACAAATTACTTTAAATATTAATTATAATTTAGATAAATAAAAATCACAAACTCACAAGTAATGAGAAATAACAATTATTATATATACAGTACAGACCAAACCTTTGGGCACACCTACTCATTCAAATGAATGGGAAGGTCTGTCCAAACTTTTGGTCTGTACTGTATACTGTAAAGAGAGAGATATGTGTATCTGCTGGTAGCATTTGGTAAGGGGTTCCTTTGTTTATAAAATAGTTCCTTTGAACCTTTTAATGAGAACTGTTTTTTATATAAGTCGCACCAAAATATAAAGCGCATTAAGTTAGAAAAAGAGTCAGCGAAAAGTTAATAATAATAATGGATTAGATTTATCTGCGCTTTTCAAGACACCCAAAGCGCTTACATTGTGTCCATTATTCATTCACTCCTCATTCATACTTTGTGTTGGTAAGCTACGGTAGTAGCCACAGCTGCCCTGGGGCAGACTGACAGAGGCGTGGCTGCCAGTTTGCGCCTAAGGCCCCTCTGACCATCACCGGGATCATTCATACACATTCACACACCAGTGGAGCCACACTGGAGGCAGGGAGGGTGAAATGTCTTGCCCAAGGACTCAACGATAGCTGGCTGGGGGGGATCAAACCGCAGACCCTTTGGTCAGTGAGCCAATGCCGCCCCAGTCACATAATAATCAGTCACAGTAACTCTAGAAATTATTTGTAACATACATGTTAGCCGCATTAGCATTTTCACAATGTCTGTAACTCAAAACCTTGTTAGTAATACGTAAAGAAAAAGGCCCGACGCCGCAACACGTTAGCGTAACAGAAAACTAAAAATATTGCCAGAGCTCCATGTATCTCTCAAAATTGCTGTGATGTCATTAATACATGTATAAAGTGCTCTTTCAAGCCTCCAGTCTCTTTTTATTTATTTTTTTAAATGTATTTTATTTATATATATGCATTATTTAAAATAAATAAATAAAAGGAAATGCACAAAGTAAACATCTTATTCTTTGTTTATGATAGTGGGGTTATAATGAAAAAAAAGACATGCCACACATAATCCTTTCAAATATGACTGAAGTA
Organism: Oryzias latipes; assembly: GCF_053564925.1. NCBI lineage: Eukaryota > Metazoa > Chordata > Actinopteri > Beloniformes > Adrianichthyidae > Oryzias > Oryzias latipes. The sequence continues at coordinate 28,724,743 of NC_136257.1, read as the reverse complement.
CACAACAGTTATCATGGTTTCTTCTTTATTCCCTGCACAGGTTTCATGACTTCTCAAGAGACTGAAAGCGTGTAAATGGGCTGAATGGATCCTGACAGTTCAGTCCTGTTTCTGGTCTGTATTTATTAAAGGTTGACAGTGTGTGACTGAAGAATAGGCATTACCACTGATGAAGACAAGGCAAACCATAAGCAGTACAGGCAAATCCTCCTATACTGTCACCCATGAAAGCACACATCATCAGGCCCTTGATTTATTGCTGATAGAAGCTCTTTCCACGGTTTGAGTCAGGACCCCTCCCTTTGAGTCTATGACTTGCCAGACTACAATTTCTTCCATTTCAAAGCCCTGCAAATGCATATATGTAGCCTAAAGATCCAAATAATAGTTGTTCATCTAATCCAGTTTCCTCTACAGATGGTTTTTTGATAATATTAGTAAAAGGTTTTTACTAGCGCATGTCAGCCACCTATGGCTGGAAGAAGCTCGGTGCGAAATGTCGAAGCGGTGCAAATCTTGTGAATCCTGCTCCATGTCGTTATTTCGATATATAAAAGATTTGGTGTCATATAATACCGGCCAGACAGATATCACAATTATCTCCTTCTTGTTAAATTTAGAAACTGTTAGCACTTCCGCGAATTGAAGGAGACGTCATCTACTACCAAATCCTAGTCCTGATTGGTCAAAGTTCGACCTGATTCAATTTGCAACGAGTGTTCAATGGTCATGCGTTTTGTATGTAGAGCACGAATATGCGGGAACGAAGATGTGACTTTTCATTTGAAGTAGCCACTTGAATGCATGTTGTCGAGGGCAGTGTGAACATACATTTAGAAAATAAAGGCCCATAACACTAGAACGCCCAGGATTTTTCACTCCCCCTGCAGCGTCCAGAGCACAGCCAAATGGCTGGGTGGCTTGAAATGACTAATTCAACAGCCTTCAATTAGCCACCTTTCATTTGTAAATGCAGCACCAACTACCTGATCATCTGGATGAAGACATGTCCTAGCTAACCACATTCTTTACTCAGATCAGGGTGGGGGAGGTTTTTCTGCTTCAAAAGAGCCTCCAAGCTCTGACAAACTTTGACTCCCAGTTTGTCAACTGAAAAACCAAGATGCCTTATTTTTACTACCCTGAGCAGACATTGAAAATTATCCTGGAGCAAGTCAACCCATTTGACTCTGAGGGAGAAGAGATAGTCCTTTAGCTGGACTCAGACTGATATTTCTTTTGATAAGATTTCATGAACATCTTGTTCTCATTTGCTGATTCTAGCAGTTGTCTATCCATTTATTTTCTCTGCCTGCTCATCCTGGTCAGGATCACAGGGGTCTGCTGGAGCACATCCCAGCTAGTCACAAGCAATTGGAGAGGGGTACACCCTGGATGGGTCACCAGTCCATTGCAGGGCCACATAGATAAATAACCAGGCACACTCACATACACACCTATGGGAAATTTAGTCATTTAATTTAACCACATGTTTCTTGGACTGGGGAGGCAAAGGAGGCCTATTTGACATGTTTTGGAATTTATAGTTTCAACTAGAATTCAACAAAAAAACAAAAAAAATTAAAATAAACAAGTGAAACAACATATATCTTTACATTGCTGAAGGTTTTCATTGCTCAGATCTCAGAAATCAGATCACAGATGAGGAGATTTCTTTTACCATCAGAAAGAGAGGAGACACACTGTGCCAACAGAAAAAGCAAAAGATGGCACGATGTGGCATTCAGAAAAGGTTGGGAGGCCTCTCCTTTACAGCACAATTTAATGTTACACTGCTGAGGAAGAGCCTACTGCTTTGGTCAGAAGTACGGTGTCGACTCGCTTACAGAGTTTTCTGTGTTTCCTCACTCTGAACATGCTTCAGACTATTCGGGACTGTGTTGTTCAGCATGAACGTCAGACAGAAGATGACAGCTGGTTCATGGCCCTCCCTGAACTAATGGGGTTCATTGCCATCCTACTTGTGAGGAGGGGATAAAACTTCCATCCATGCAAAATGCAAGATGCAAGATGGTTGGTGAAAATGGGAAATCCACTGATCTAAAAAAAACTATGGTCAGAAACCACTTCAAAGATATCATGCGGCATTTACACTTTGATGTCTAGGGCATGCGCATGGAACAAGTTGGGACTGACAGGTTTCTTGCAATCTCCAATGTTTGTGGGTCTGTTGTTGCCAACTGCATCAAACTTTCAACCAGGAAAAATTCACTGGGAGCTTCTAGAATCAGTAAAAAACCTTGCACAGGTACATGCGGGAGCTGAGAAGGCGAAAAAGGAATACCGTGTTTGGTGACAAGCTCCCATACCTGGCAAAGGGAAACGGGCAATTTGCCAGGTGAATAGTCAGTACAAGAACAATAATGCCGGAGTGTGCTTTGCTGATTGCTACAAGTATACCATGTGGCAAATGCAGAAAGGAGATTTTGGAGACAAGTAGTGGGTTGAAGATATGACTTTGACCAGATGATTTCTTTGCTTGAACATTTCAGTATTATGTCGGTAAAGAAGTGTCTCTTGTGCATGAACGATAAATCTCAGCCAAAAAAGAAAAACCAAACTGTGGTGACCTCTTACTAGAAGTGACAGAGGTGAGGGGAAATAGTGAAAACTTGCGCAGCCACTTGGCTTGTCCTTTTTGCATGCCAAAAGAACAACCTAATCGCTGTGCTGTTCATGTGCAAACTATGTTGAAGGCTGCTCTTTGGGCATGTAAATTTTAACTAATCCAGCCACTTGGCTGTCCCTTGGACATTGTAGGTAGAAAAGCCAAATGGCTGCCCTACGGACGTTCTAGTGATAACTACACTGAAATTATCAACAAGTTGACTTCTTAACCCTTGGGCTATCCTTTGACTCCACCCTTACATTGACGTGTGTGCGTGTGTGCTGTGCCTTTGCCCATAACCCTTTAACACTAAAGATTATGCCTGTGACGCCACTCTTTTACGTACTGTAACTCTTCGGCCATTTAGGCGATCAACATGAATGAGCTGATTCTGACGCGGAGAAAAGCGACTTTTCATATCTGCTTTGCATCAATATGCAGTACATTTATAATGTGAGATGTTGCATATCTTTGTCAATGTTCTTTTCTCTGTGACAGAAATTTCTGATTTACGTTGAATGTGTAAAAATTTCACTATTGTAAAGTGTTGAACTATCAGTGAAAGACTGCTTTTCTCTGCTACAGAATCGGCAGGAATTTTGTTATTTGCATAAACAGTTAGTTACGGTAGTCGAAAGAATGTCAACACTGGAACTAAAGCTTTGGTGTTAAAGGGGAAACCCTTGTTCTATCTTAGATGACCCCACCCTTACATTGGCGTGTTCTTACCATGACAAAAGTGGATAAAGGTGGAAAGATTTCATGTAATCCATGGACACCAGTGAAGATCACAAATCATTGAAGAACAAAAGGTTCAGTGCACTGTCTAGTGGGTCAAGATGACCCAACTCCCAATGTTAAAGTGCCTAGGATAGCACAAGGGTTACATAGGCTTTAGCATTCTCGTGACCCTTAACAGAGAATAAAGTGGGATTCAGAAAAAGGATGGATAGTATCCAGTAGTAATATGACAAATTTGGTGTATTCCTCAGAATTTGTGGAGATGTTCCGCTGGAAAGCTCTGCCCTCTGATCGGTTGCTAACACAAACAGCATTGTCACAGTGACACTTCACACAGTCTGTTCACTTCCCCACATGTTTAGAGAAATGTCCCTTTCTCACTCTTTCAGACAAAATGAATGTAACCTGGAGAAATGGCTTACATTCTCTCAGGTTTTACCCCAGCCAGAAGGAAGATGGGCATAGATCACCACGAAATGTTAAATATTTAAAAGCAGCAGTGCTATAAGCAAAACATGGTTAGAGAATAAGAAAACACGATGAAAAAGGAGTGGTGAGTAGAATGCCATCGTACTCCATAATTTCTCAATATACATTACATATTCATGTGACACTGTAGCCATAATATTGTGTTCCAGTGTAACCAGTGCAGCCAGTAGTAATACATAACATCCATCACTTCCACTTTAATTGTGCACAGACAAGAGAAGGTGGGCTCAAATTCATAATTTTAATACAAAGCAAAGGCAAATATTGTCATCTGTGCAATTACTCTCCATGATTGCCTTCTCTTGAGAGTTCATATTCACGAATACATGTTTCATATGTGCTATCTCGGCTGATGCTTTCATTAGAGCAGCCTGGACGCACATATGCAAAATGGATGTGTTTGCATATGCTTTTGTATGGATGAATGCTGCTTGTATACAAATTATCATATATTTGTGATTTATTTGGTGTTTTAATGTTTCATTAATTTGCAGTATTGTTTTTGAATGTAATTCAGTATCTTATGCTTATTTCTGTAGTTTTTTTAGTCATTTGTTTCTGCTTTGTTTGTTTCAGTTAACTGGTCCATGCGGTGCTGTTGTGGCTTTGGGATCTCAATTAGTTTTTTTTCTGTACAACCCCTAACAAAACAGCACGAATCTACAGGAAATTCATGTTTCATTTCAATGTAACGGATCAGTTGTGTTTGTGTTTGTGGGTCACTCCATATAAAATAAACACAGTAAAAGACAATTGCACAAAAGATTCATTCTGGTTTTGCCAGTTGCAACAAACAAAATAACAAAATCAGGGAAAACATTTGGAATAAAAGACTTCTGAAGTGGGCAAGTAAAAAATGGTAGTCTTTTTTTTGTTATCACATTAAAGTCCTCATTGTTTTAAGAAAAATATAGAACAAACCGTTTTTTGTGTGTATATATATATATATATAGATATCTATATCTATATATATATAGTTATAGATATATATGTATAATACGTATACCCTTTTTTCACCCAGAGATTTTTGCTACTTTAGCAAAGTTTTAAACAAATGAATCAAGTCCTACTGTTCTGTTGTTTTTTTTCTTCTTTTTACCTAATATGTTTTCACCCAATCAAAAAGATGACTTCCGGTTTGTGACATCTTGTGATTCCAGAGCTGAGAATTTCGGCTGAATCGTAAGAAGTTAAACGCAGGACAAGACCCATCTATTTTCGTGCACTAAACTAATGTGTAGGACTTCTCTCAGAAACTTGAGCACAACTGTAATTTTGGGTGGATATGGGCTGTCTTGACAAATCTGTTCACGGCTTACATACAATTTTAGGATCAGACACCTGTATATTTGGTTGCCCTTTTTTTTTTTTAAACTTAAACTTTTGGGTCAATTGGACATTTTATTTACACATTGTAAGCATTACTATTGATAAAAGGATAGCATGGGTACCATTTCCCTATAATCAATGCCACAAGGGTTACCACCCGCCCACCTGCCAAATGCGGGTCAAACTTCAGTTTGGCTGGTAGAAAAACATTTTCATTAGCCACTTTGACAGGTGAGACATAGATCATCATCTCTGACGGGGGGTTAAAAGTCATGAGGGGACTCAAAACTTTTAACCTGATTTCATGGCGTCACGAGCCTCAAGGAAACTACAAGACACACCTACGCTTCCTTTAGATGCAGCGGCTCCTCTCCACCACCCTCCCCTGGCCCAGACAACCCAAAAACTTGCAGCGCTCATATGGGTCAACCCTGGTATGGTTGCACGTCACTGAGGCATTAACAATTAAAAAGAAGACTGGTTTAAATTGACAGCTGAAGCATATAAGCTCTTTTTCTTTCTTTTTTTTTTAGCATGTAAATGAGAACTTGTAAAAGTATTTGAAAACATCTGAGTAGAAAACAACTGTTTCTTCCTGTAGAATTTGTTAGGAAATTTCTCTTTCGAAATATTTTCTGCCTCACTTATAAACACAACTTTATCCACTTCATTCTGAGTGTTGTTCTCCAAACTCGTTCATTGCTTTTCTTTAACTCTAATTTGAATATATGCATTTTTTGCATTAAATTTATGTTATTCTTAACATATAAAGCACACCGATCTTTATTGTTCAAGTCTAATAGTGACAATTAATCATCGTTCATTTTTCAAGAGAAATGCGGTGTAATCACATTTAAACTGGCAACCAGGGATGCAATTATTTGGTGAAGCAGCAAACCTGATGGTAATGAAATTACTTATGAAAACAGAATCTGTCAGCAGCAGCTTTGCTAGCTGATTATTTTTTTTCATTTGCTCCCTACAGGTCTGCCATCAGATCATTTTGTTTTCTGTAAACTACTTCAAACAATGAGTGCAGGGTTTTATTTAGGGTTGAGCATGTGAGATACCATTAGTTACATATAATAACTGTTGATTATGCAATAAACACAAAAAATTTGTTTTTTTGTTTAAATATTTAAATGCACGTTAAATGGCATTCACAAATAAAGACTAGATGAGTTTGTACCACTATTTGCTTAAATGAAGTAAAATACAGTATGTCAGGAATGCTAACACATCCCCTTGTGCTTACATAACAGAGTTGACCCACCCGGAAATAGTCACAGATCACACGAGGGTGTGCCGCTCATGTTAGTTCCAGAACGTTTAGAGATGCTTGTGCTTTTATGGATCACAGAAAAAAAACAGGAAGGTGTTTAGACATGCAGAATTAAGACATGTGACGTAGTGGAGTTTCTTTATTTCTAAATTTGTTTGTGATTAAACCGAATTCAAATGAATGCAGTTTGCCCCTGAAGATTTTGTAAAACCTTAGAATTTGCTCATAAATCTTTATTTATTGTTATTTTTGGACACTGTTTTTCATGGTGCACTGCGTTTTATAACAAAAATGAGGTCACTAACCCGTCACTGTGTTCTGTGTGCTCGGGTAGGTTGGCCCTCCTTATCCCAGCACAGATTGAAACATTGGTGCCTTTTTAATTTACAAGTGCATTCTGGGATTGGTACCGCCTTATCTCCAGCAGCTCATAGAACTGAAGAGCAGCAGCTAAAGGCTGCGCTCTGAGGACCTGCTCTCTGTGCTCAGAGTCAGTCAATCAACCAACCAACCAACCAACCAACCAACCAACCAACCAACCAACCAACCAACCAACCAACCAACCAACCAACCAAACTTTATTTATAAAGCACATTTCATATAAAAGCGCAACACAAAGTGCTTTACACAAAACAAAATAAATAACATAAAAACAAGCATTAACATAGAAAGAAAAAAGGAATAACAAAAAAAAAAAGTTTAAATAGGGCCCCCCTCCCCGTACCTACACACAACCCCCCACTTCTTTCACACCCCCCACCCCTGTAACTGATGGGGAAAGATACTGAGAAATAGGCTGAGCACGAACACAAGATGATGTTGGAAACGCTAATAATCGGAACCTCCCTCTCTGTGAACAGCCGCATAACCAGCCAAATGCAACATCACAGGCGGGAACCGCTCCACCAAAGCTAAGCAATGATGCAGGTTCCCATCCAGAGCCGCAGCAGCTGAACAGCAGCCGACCCAGAGGGAGAGGTCTTAACTGAGGAAGCACTGGAAATAAAAATGAGAATGAAAAAGAAAACATATTGATAAAAGCAATAAACAATAAAACATTGAAATAAGGTAAATTAAAATTAGAATAACATTTACTATTGTTTATTGTAAGTTCATAAAATGAATAAAATAGATAAATAAAAATAGATAAATAAATAAAGATAAATAAATAAATAAAGGTAGTAAAAAAATTAGCTGGCTAACAGGCTAGCAGGTTTAAAAGATGGGTCTTTAGCCTTTTCTTAAAAACTTCAATGCTCTCCGCGGCTCTCAGGTCCTCTGGCAGACTGTTCCATAAACGAGGGCCAAAGTGTTGAAAAGATGCTTCTCCGTAGGTTTTGGTTTTTACAGTCGGAATGGTTAGAAGACCAGTGCCAGAGGATCTCAGGGTCCGCGAGGGTTCATACCTTACTAAAAGATTAGATAAATAAGAAGGCGCGAGACCGTTAAGACATTTAAAAACTGTTAAAAGTATCTTAATATCAATCCTGAAGCATATGGGGAGAGTGCGCACAGAGATGGGTGAAAAGACTGTTAGATAATCTGCGGCGCAGTTTTGGAATGAACTCCAGAAAGAGTTTAAATTGAAAGAATTGATCTCCTTGGGCTCTTTCAAAAAACTCTTAAATGAATGTGAGACAAAGCTTTCAAACTGTAAATGCTTTATTTAAGACTGTCTTTTTATTGATTGAGTGTGAGTGTAAATGAGAAATATGTGTTCTTGTTGTGCTGCTGCTTCTTGGCCAGGACGAGTTTTTATCCTGGTTAAATAAAGGTGAAATAAAATAAAATAAATAAATTTTCATGTTGATATCTTGTTGTAATGACTATAAATTGTTAGCCTTATGTGACTATATCAGGTATATTTAAATGAAAAACCTGAAGTAATGAGAAAATCATCCATCCATCTATATATCCATTCATCCAGCCAACTTCCACTCATCCAGGACCGGGTCACGGCGCCAACAGTCTAAGCAAAAATGCTCACACTTTCCTCTCTCCGGCCATTTCCTCCAGCTCCTCTGGGGGGACCACAAGGCTTGTCTAGGCCAGCTGAGGGACATAGTCTCTCGAGCATGTCCTAGGTCTTCCCCAGGGTCTGCGCACAGTGGGACACACCTGGAACACCTCCCCAGGGAGGCTACTGGGTGGCATCTGGACTAAATGCGAAAGATGAGAAAGTTTTTGGCCACAAAAATTGGCCAAAATCAAAAATGAGACTATAATCTGGTCAATTCAAATGTGTTAGTAGGTGGTAGTAGTCTTTAAACAGTATCAAAGGACAACTTTATGCAAACTTTTAGATGTTTTCAAGTTTTGTCTGAAATTAAATTTTAAGATTAATCTTTGCTTTAAGCAAAGACATGAAGATGACAATTCTGTCTTGTGTTAACTGTGATGTTTCATTAAAGTAACCATAATAAGGATGTTAAAGAATTGAATACATTAGCCTAATGTATGTGTACTATTACCCCAAGCTGTGTTAAACGTGCAATTAAATCCATCGGATTGGTTTATAACTCTCTAATGGCATCATTAGTAAACAATGTTGAACTTAGATGAACCTGCAAAGAGACTCAGTGAAACAGAGTGGGGGAATATGGTCGTACACAAAGCAGGTCTAATTGAGTTCTTAGTTCCTTTTTTTTCTTCTTTGTTAAGCCAGCTTTCACATTGACCCGAGGGATGTTCTCATTTACGGTAAAGAATCATCAACATCCAATTTTAATCCTTGGTTGATTGATTGTACAGCACGCGTCATTTAACTTTGTGACCTGTCCAACCCCCTCTTAAAATAAGCAGCACACACACAAACTGGAGTTTGCTTTGTTTTAATGTTGCACACACTTGCACAGTTGTCCAGGCTGTAAAAGTATCTCTAATTTTCTCAGCTTTAGAGTTTATTCACGAGTGACTTGGACTGAATTCCCATTATCAGTGATGTCAAAGACGGTCTAAACAGTTAAAGTGACCTGAGAACAATTTTTTTTTCCATCTACTTTGGGCCACATAAAAATGTTGTTTGTAAATGTTGTTTATAAGGTATTGGATTTGTATTTTTTTTTCTTTTGGGACCCAGTGTTCACATCCATTTAAAATAAAAGCCCAGGATGCAAGGTTTTTACATGCTGGGTACATTTGTCAAACTTTAATTTCACTTGTGTGTACAAGAATTGTACAATTAAAAAAAAAGAAAATTATTATTCATTTCTCTCATGAATAATAGTTTTGAAATATGCTGCTTCTACTATCATAAAACACCAATGAAAGATTCCAGCTTCGGTCGTATCCATCCTGGAAATGATGGACGCTTGTGCGCCATTCACAGTCTGAACAGTTCCATAACAAAAACCTGCAGTGGGAATGCAACCATTGTCTTTTCGTTGATAATATTGTAAGACTGTTTCTGTGGTTCATTAAGCAAATATCCATCCATTTTTGAGCTACTTGCAATTTGAGGGGGGCACCATTTCACACCCCACATGTTGACATCCGGTGTGTGAAATTGAATAAAGGTTACTCTTCTGTTATTTGAGCTGCAAAATGATTTACCATGAATCTTTAGGTGACTGTGCACATGAGGATTCATGCGTTAAAACCGTATACAAAAAACATAAATGTGACTACAAAAAATATATCAAACCATTTAAATGGCCAAAGCCTATTAGTCTTTGTCTCAAATTCCACTCTTTGATTATGTCTATAAATAAAAGCAGACTCCCACTTTCTCGGTTAAATGTCAAGTGGTGTTTGCAGAACAACATAGACAAGACAATGATTTTGGCTCAACATTGAGGAAAAACAATCTGTTTTTGGAACAAAAAAATGTTAATTTCTGTTCAATTTTCTGATCTGGGCCTCTGAGAGTTAAAAAAAAAAAGGCTTCAAAAACCCATCAGCTGAAAGAGGGACAGAATGTAAATGCATGTTCTATTTTTAACACTTCATCAGAAAAGCAATACCAGAACAATGGTGGTGGTAGTTATTAATACTGACCTCAACTTTCTTTTTCTATTTTAATGTATTTTTTTTTCATTTACTGTACTGTGCACAGGTTAGATGCACGGTGTCATTTTAAAGAGAGACCTGTTTACACAAAAAACACTGCAGTGGCAAACAAATCCGTATTTTTGCACAAGAGAGAAGACAGATATTTCAGTTGTACAGAAAAAGCTTCCACTTCATGTCTTTTACCAAGCCCAACATTGGAACACTGATGGTAATAAAAACTCAGTAGAGAAGGTTATGATGGTGCTGTTTGTATATTTTAGATTTAGAACATGACATTTGTGATGGTGTCTGACAGACAAAGAATGGATTTGCAGAAACATTTGCAGCATTAGTGATGGTTGGTTAATGTGACACTATGGCGTCAGTTAGAGGTTTCCTGTTTGTAATAAATCCAGTAGCTTTATGCATCCATGAAAAGAACCAGTAGTTCCCTGGTTTAAAACAGATTTTTCCCCCAAAAAGAACCCAATTAAGCTTCTTTAGAATTTTTATTTTATTTTATTGATCAACCAACCCCGCAATTTTCTTTACGGCTTTTAAAGTTAAACACATTTGGTTTACGTTTGTTGATTTTTGTAAGCAGCAGTTAAGAGCAGCCAAAAAATGTAATTAAAAATATACAAAGAAAAAATAATTACATGAAAAAAACAACACAAATAAAAAAAACGAGGGCCAAATTTGACCCTTTGGGTTCTCCTGTGTTACCTGGGAACCAAACTTCCAGCTTCCATTCATGGATTTAAACCAAACCTTGATGCACCACTTGTTGCAGTTCCTCAAACAACCATTAGAGACTGGTTTCAAAAGGGAGAAAGTTCCTATTGACTTTTTTTAATGCTTTGGTCAAAGGTTTGGTGGAAATTTGGTAAGAACCAGGATGATGCCTGGATATTTCCTCTGTCTTCCTAGAAGACATTTGGCATCAAGGGTTGGAATGAACTTTAACCGCTCAGATTAATGAGGTATGACATCAGTTAGTAGGCATTTTGCCTTGAGTGTTTTGGAACTGAAGCCTTTAACGATTAAACATTAAAGTTTCTGGCTTCTGTTTATTTTTGAGCATTCAGTTATGGTAAGATCATCACATTTTTCTATATTTTTTAAATAACACACATTCGGACAGTCATTCGCTCTCGCTCAGTCTGTTCTTATTGTAACACAAAAGAGCTGTTGTCCATGTGCAACAATGTGATAACCTTTGCCGCATTACTCATTTCATTAAACGCCTGTGACTGTGCTTAAATTTAGAAACATTGTTTCAAAAGGAGAGGAAGGAATAAAACACATCCCAAGACTCCACTCAGTTTTTCCAAGTACAGCCATCGTGTTATGTTTGTGCCCTCATCATGATTTATCTCTACCTATCAAATGTGCATCAAGTGACCTACAGTAATACTAATCTGTTTCCTACTTCAGCTTGATTTGATCTGTTGCTGCTAAACTAGAATAACTCTGCTCTGAGTTCTTCAGTTGAAGGGCAGAATTAGATTTTCTTGAATCTTGATTTGAAAACCAATTTCCCAGAGCTGACATGCAAGTTGAGGTTTGTCAAGGTTGAGGTGTGAGCACACTTGAACCTCACGATGGTATTAACTGAGTGGTCCTTGAGTGTCACTGAGAAGGATATTTACCTAGAGTTGGCAATGTCATTGCTTGTTAATGTTCTTCCTATAGGTGTACCTTCAGTTTTGTTGCGTATGTCAGAACACATCAGAAAAAAAAATATTCTTTATGCTTCGTTGGCTATACCCAACAAAACGTTTATTGTTTGAGTTGTTTAAACTTCCTCTAGTGGAGTCTTGTAACTATTAGAGAAAAAAAACTCATCCACCCATGTAAGTTGATAAAGATGATGCTGAGAGATAATCACTTATTTCTGGATGGTTTCATTGAACATCTGCTTCTGTTCCCTCTATGTTAAGCTGTACTTCATTTGTGTGTTGTTTTTATTTTCCACTACAAAGGGCAGAAGAGTAAAAATGTTTATTACAATGACGTCCCCACCAGACACAGCATTGAGTAGCAGCTGAAGCCCTTTTCATGCAACTGTTTAAATGTTGTATCTCCAAACCAAAGAGGGCAGGACACAAACATTCAGCCTAGTGATCAATAATTAGGCACAGGTTGACTATGGATTCAAGTGATCGATGCTGAATGAAAAACACCAACCGCAGAGACAGGTGGAGCTCATTTATCTCCTACAGTGAGGCTGTTGTTGCAGCTTTTTTTTTTATTTTAGCAAATCCATTCCTTTTTTTAATTTTTCTTTACTCTTATTAAGTATGCACACTCTGTTATGTTTTAAAAGATAGATTTGAACTGTTTGACTACTGGATTTTATTTTTAAATCAATTAAAATTAAAACATTCTTTCCTTTTTTTTTACCCCCTTGACTGATCAATCCAGTTTTTCAATGCGTTTTGAGGTCTGGAAAAAGACCTCATCAATGACTTTACTGAACTTTGAAATTGAGCTGCCAAATCGGACATTTTGATTAGTGCTCTCATGCAATACATTTTTTTGTGCAATTAATTAATCATGCAAAAAAAAAAGTTTTTAACATAACCTATTGCAATGAAATGCCTGATTTTTAAGGTATTTTCTTACATTTTCTGGGTGACAATAAAATACCAAATATAACTAAAAAAAATGGCTTTATGAAGTTTAATTATTTCTAAGTTTTACACAACCAAGGGGTGTTTTTTTTTAGTATTCAACAATTAAGAAAAAATGTGAACACGAACAAAACATCAGGTCCAGAGTCCTCAAATATAACACAAAAAGTAGGAACACTTTTTTAAGCAATCCTAACAATATTGACATACCTTATTCCACAGTTAACCATCCAATGTGAACAGCCCTCCACCTACCCCATTTATTTATGAAAATGACCACTTGGTCTTTTTCCCTCACATACTGGTTAATGGTTGTGGGGTTATGGCTTTTTTGGGTTAGTTCTGATAATAACTAGAGTCGCTCATTGATCAAGTTACAGCAGCAACATGCGCGCAGCACACGCTGCTTACACAGACATAAAGACGGGTATTGGGAGCAATGAAAGAGGCGATTTTAGCTCAAATAAAATGTTCATGGACCCTACTTTTTATGTTTGAGAACATGGCAATAGTTACAGATTAAAAATTATAAATAATAACGTGAACATTTTGCTGTAATTAATCAATCACATTTAACATAACAATTTTAATTATTCTCTTTTAATTATGATCAGAAGTTTGCTTTTGCCATCTGTGGGTGAAAAAGGGGGCAAACCTGTACGAGGCATGCTGGTGGCCCTCAAGGAATATCAAGGCCGTTGACCACTCAATGAATAGTAGAGCCAAAATGTCCATGCTAATTTTTTCTGTGGGCATGCTGTGAACGACAGGTCGTAGCAAACACTTAAACATTGTGAAAAGATATGTAAGGGTGAAGTAGGTGAGAGGTGCAGGCACATATGAACAGTCCACAATTGCTGTTCAAGTGAGAAGTGTGCGCTGACTGTTAGAAAGGAGAACAATCAGAGCGTAGTTTGTTCGCTTACCTAACTCTACAACTACATGTTTGAATAGTGAATCTGATGGGCTTCATCTTATGGGCACTTACGTATCATGGGCACAACCTGTGCGTGCCACATTTGCAAGCGGTCAGTAAGGTGCCAGAATGCATTCCTTACCACTGACTAGACTGTGGCAGAAGCGCATGGCATGACAGCATCATGCATGACTGAAGTGTGTGTAACTTACATTAGCCTAACAAATGCTTCACAATACACTTACCACACGCACAACAAAGGTGGTCCATTTTCAAGATGTCCCTTAAGGTGGCTGCACAAGCCTCCAAAGAACTGCAAGACACATCTGTGCTCCTCTTAGGATCCCGCTGCTCCTCTCTACGACCCTCCACGGGCCCGGTCAACCCAAAAACCTGCAGCACTCGTACGGGTCAACCCCCATGCGGGTGGATGTGACCAAGGCTTGATCACTTGTCGTCCCTACTAACTGAAGTGTACTGTGTTGACATATTAATACACATCTCTTCATTTTCAATCAGACCTTTCACCACAAGTGTAGAAACTCAAGAACTTTGCTCTGCAGCTTTCATTTTAAGAAAGTTTTTGCCAACAAGTTAGGTTTTTATGAAATGCTCCGTAAATCCAAGTGTCATTTCATCTTTCCTGGATACTCCCAATGTTTTGAAGAGCGTAAAGCAGCTGCTCAACCACAAAACTGTTTTTGGCCTCAGAGCAGGTTGAATGAAGGCAAAAACAAGTTTAGAGGAAAAGTCACCACCCCTGCTTTCACATGTTTCCACGACCGCACAGTTACATGAACGATCCACTTCACCAAGTCATGTGTACGATGTGTTCTTGGTGTTCCCCAGAGGAATGTCATCTGGCTTTGCCATCCCTACACACAAGCCATTCTTATTCCAGACTCATCTGGACTTTTTCTGGTAAAATGATCTGCCTAAAGGGGTAGGAGATGTTCATCTCTATCTTCAAATTTCTTTCAAAGAAATATTGGCTATCTTGGTGATTGTTGAGTTCTTCTTTTGAAAGTTAATTTAGATATATTTTAATTAGCACTAATATTTGACTGCAGCTACATCAACTACCATGTTAGCGGCAGCCTTTCCATCAATAAACACGGATGAGGAAGACAAAAAAGTAGGTAAAATATAAAACAACCCGGGTATTGCACTGATCCTGGATTTTGACCATGTCATATATCAAAGGGACTGATGATAATCTCGGTCTTCACCAACAGGATCCTAAATCATAAAAATTGAAGCTTGGCAAATTAAATGAAGTTTAATTCAATTCCCTTCAATTCAGTTTTATTTATAGAGCCCAATGTTACAACAATGGTCGTCTCAATGGGCTTCATACCTGTAACTGTACAAGAACATGAAATCACTCATAAAATTCCATGGGTTATTGCTAAACCAAAATAAACAGACTACGCTAAACTGGGCATCCCTGTCCTTAGACTCATACTCCCTACAACAATCCATGCCTGAGAACTTGTGCTACTGTAATACACATCCCCAGCAGAAAAAGGTAGTGTGCATTTTCTGTTGGTTCACCATCCACCAAAAAAGAACGACTGGGAGGTGTGTGGAACCCCAGTAAAAGAAACATGGGGAGTTACACTATAATTAAACTGTAAAAAGGTCCACCTCTGCAAGCCGGCCTCTGCAGGAAACTCTTGTTTTGGTCCACACCAGAGTTAGATCCTTAACTCTATATGAGAACTGGACTGAGTGACACCCCCCCGCCTCGCGTTCCAAACAGGAAGTACCCACTGGCTCCAAGAAGCCAAAATTCCATAGACTTCTATAGAGAAATAAACAGCTACTACTGTTACTCAGTAACTCTATTTATCACAATGACCATTCTTGCTCTGCTACCTTTTTTTAACATGCTCTTGCTTAACATAATTTTTTTTCATGATATTTAACATATGTTGTGTTTCAAGTGGTAGTGGATGTGGGTTACGAACAAGCTGACTCCTGATTGGCAAAGGTGCGGGTTATCATGAAGAAAATGGCGACTGAAATGACTTCCTTTCGTCGGAGCCAGAAGTGATCCATTTTCTATGGGTAATATCACACTCACTCGGTCCAGTTCTCGCATACAGTCAATGGTTCAGATGGGCTTTCCTACCTGCCAAAATGAAGTGGCAGGTAGGAATTCACCCAAAATACAAGTCAAATGCTCCAGATGTAAGAACAGTCAGTGTTGATTTCTTCCTTCTTTTTATTTGTATGGTGGTGATGTTCATGCATTTTTTCTCTCTATTGTATTTTATGTCTATGAATGACTTTATTCAGTCAAACTGAAACGTTCGGTGGAGAAAACAAGCAAAATCACCTGTTTTGCTCTATTTGAGCCCTCTCAATGCTTTGATGCCAATATTTCCTGCTCTGTGGAAACAGTTTGTTAGAAGGCCTTTACAGTTCACCACAACTGTGCCTCAGATCACAAAAAGCATTCTCCATTAAGACGAGGTTGAATTCCTCTGACGGAGGCCCTGTGCTCAACTGTGGAAAGTCTTCCAAGCAAAGTGTGAACTTTTGCAGCTACAAAAGAGGACAAAAGAGGACCGCGTCTAACTGAAAGTCCAAATATTTGACTGCAGTCGTTTTTTTTTTTTGCTGAGAAGCAGTGATGCCTGCTTTTGCATATTTATGACCATGTGTCACTGTATAGACACCACAGAACCTGTGAATGTGGCTCAGGCAAAGTAGGAAAAAGAACAATGAGGAGAAATTAATGTAATAATAGATTTAAAAAAAAAAAGGAGGATCTGTT
Organism: Oryzias latipes; assembly: GCF_053564925.1. NCBI lineage: Eukaryota > Metazoa > Chordata > Actinopteri > Beloniformes > Adrianichthyidae > Oryzias > Oryzias latipes. The sequence continues at coordinate 28,707,949 of NC_136257.1, read as the reverse complement.
TAAGCTGAGTTGCAACAATCGGTTGAGTACACACACTCACACAAATAAGCAGAGAAGGATGACAAACCCACACACTCCCACTCCATTTCTTTTTTTAAACCGGATCTGTTCCTTTGTAAATATTATACTCCTACATGTGTTTCTTTAATCTTACTTCAATAATCAAATCGATCTTAACCGCAAACTGACTCTTTGTTTTTTATAAGTGGAAATTCAAAAAATCCACTGCCTCCATAACTCTTTTAACACAAAAGTTGACCAATATCATTCATAAATCTGAAATGGTTTAATCTAAAACACTAAAATATGAAGCCATATCTGTAAAATAAATAGAAACTCCTTCAGTCTTCATGTTTAATGCACTCCTTCCATCTTAATGCTCAGTTCTGACCAAGTCGGTATGGCGGCTCTTTAATCACTGTCGTTTACATCCAGCATGTGACTCCTGATAATTCTCAACGATGACAAATAACTAATGATGCTATTACAGAGCCTGAATATCAAATGCAGTCAAATCTATTTAATCAAAGCCTCTTTCTATGATGTTGACACCTCGCAGCTGTTATCTCTGCGAGGTCAAGAGTACTTCATTTGAAGAAGATGTATTCATGCCAGATTTGTCATCTGTGGGTGCAAGCTCATGCGGCTGTCACCAGGAGCGAAAATGCCTCATTAACCAGTAAAATCATGAAAGATTCTTTTTCTGAGAGATATTCTTACGAAAAAGGAAGGAAAATGATTAGTGCAGTTACAATTGTGTCACAATTACAGAAGAGTGATGCTTTAAAGTCTAACATTTACTTAGTTACTTTTGCATTAGTAACTAAAATAGCCTTCACCCAACACGCTTTTTCCTTTCAGTTAAATACATTTGTAATGAAAATAAAACTACTTTTGTGCAGCTACACATACCTCTTTTTTTTATGCTGGTCCTAAAGTTAAAATCACACCAACATATAGCTCAACACAAGAACATATGAAAAATTCATTAAAAAAAAAATAAAGCAAAAAATAGGAGTACATTTTGGAAATCAAAACAATTTTTTTAGCCGTTAGCACTGAGGAAACACTGCCCCTTTGTTCTCCTTGTTGCTGAGAGCTCTCTGTTTACATGCACTCCCGCTAGCTTACAGACCCTCAAACCCCTGACCTAAGATTGTAACACAACTTACAAGCAATATAAGAGATATCTAGGTGTACAGTTTTAATCTAGATGCCAGCTCTAACGAGGAAAACGAAGACGTAAACGGATCTCGTCGTCTACAAGCAGAGGCATCCCACCCAGTGTGTTTTCTACATCACAACTTAGCTCTTTTCCCAACAGTATTTTTGTCTGCCCCTGATTAACAATGATAGAAAGAAATACCCAGAAATGCAAGTTTGAGCTTCATTTTTTTTAATTATGTCTTGCAACATCAGAATGAATGCCACAAAAACATGCTAAAAACACCATTTTCATCAGAGTGAGTAAAACTTTTTTTTGTTATTTGGTTACTCCACCCACCCCTGGCTGTTATATAAGGATCTTGAACACAGGTTGAAAGGGCCCCCTCTGGGCCCAGTTTTAGTTCGGGCCCCCACAAAACTTAGCTGCGCCTCTGATTGTAAACCACATATTAAAATGTTGAACAGTTCAGCTAAACATCTGAAGCTGCTTCTCAATACTTGTGACAGCAGGGACACAAAAAGCTCCACAGTGTCTTTTCCTCTGCATCAATCAATCTTTGATCAGTCAGCTCCAAAAGCATCCACAAGCGAATTTCCACTTTCACAAAGGTTATTGATCAGGAAATCGAGTCAATTACTAAGGACAATGAAAACAATCTATACTGTATGTGCTCAAGAGCACAACAAGATGTTTTCATTACAGCCAGCTGTTTAAATGCTGACTTTAGGAAACTGCAGATAATTAAAGTGATTTTTTTTTAATGTTTTTTAAAAAAGTGTTGCCACAGTTTTACGTGCAAACAGAGTGATGTCAGTGTTTTCCACAAAGCAGCTTCTTGTTTTTTTGCTGCCTGCGGCATCACTATACTGTTGTTCGGTGACCCGCAAAAACATGTTGCCATAAAAACAAAAGGGAACTCTTTCACGTATTTTTTCCTCTAATTCTAATGTAGCTGAAACACATTTTGTGGAAATGCTTCTACTACAAACTCTGGTATTTTGTGACTTTCACAAAAGCGGAACATTTTCTAACTTCTTCTAAATACATGAACATTTATTTTATTGGAAAAAACACTTTAAATTTAACTTTTTTTTGTTTTACTTTTAGGAATAAAAGAAAAATATTTTTATTTCCAGACATCAAATCAATTCAACAGTTTAGATGTGTACTTTGTTTATTCAAGAGTCCTGAAACGTCAGCGTGATGAAGCAGTCAGTTTCTGATCATTTGAGTCACCAAACCACTGAAGTAAACATCAACCTAATTCCCAACAGGGATGTAAAAAAACAAAAAGAAAATCAATAGGCCATAAATAACGCAGGGATTAAACTGAGATCAAAAACACCCAAACAGCACAAGCACAACAAAATGAATCAGACACCCTGGGCTGCGACTGTGATCTGTTTTGGCTTTGTTTAATGAGATGACGCAGAGGGTGAGGAGTGTGATGATCGGACGCCAACAATACATGTTTGTGCTGTTCATTTGATGGGGCCTAATGTGGCAAAGAGTATGACTGATCCTAATCTGCACCCCCTCCCCAGCTTGTCCCTAATCTTACCTCATCAGTTTGGCTGTTCTAATCGTCTTTATGAAAGCTTATCAAACTAATTGTTGCGTGCAGTGACAGTGCAGCCACAGACTGAAACGTTATGTGGTTGTGACTCAGCATACGGGGCAGGTTGTGTTTGAAAACCAGCCTAAAGCGCCTCAATGAGATTAGGTCGTCAAAGCTGGAGCTTCTGTGTGGACTCGGTTGCATAATGCCGCTGTTTATTTGACCCTTTGTGCCTGTTTGTAGTGATCTATCACTGAACTAGTAGTGGTAGTAAATCCAGATGATGAGAAAGACTTGAGGGGAGCACTCCTGCTGCCTCCTTTCCAAAATAAATAAAGCTATAAACCTGTAATAGGTTGATTGCAAGGGACAACGAGGGGGCCCACTTAGAGCTTTGTAAATCAGGTTCGGGTGGCTGTTTAATTAACTTGCAAATTAATGCACCATGCTGTTTAAATTGCAGGGAGATAAATATTCATGCAGTTAGGTAAGGAAAGGGCAAGGACATATCACAAGCACAACCGTGGCTGAGTCTGCAAGCAAATCCAAAGATTTCTTTGTATTTGTCTGACAGTAAATGTCTTATTCATTTTCACTTATCACTTTTCCTAACCCTCTTTTCATGTCACCACTCTACATCCTGGATTTCTCTTTGACAATCTTATAAACTGAGCAATATTTAGACGTGACAGATGTTTCCGGCGTATTTATCAGATTCAGGAATGACCTCAGAAGGGGCTATCAGTGAGCAAAAGGTCAGACCCCAGTCTGTCACTACGGAAACAGCAGGACAGGGAACCCTCCTTATCCTTAAGGGGGACATCTGAGCCTCGATGTTGGGGGCACTCCATTCCTCAGCGTCTATTTATACATAAAAATACTTCAACAGCTTTTCAGATAGGGCTGAGACTTCTGTTGGCTCTAATAGTGACCCAACTCTTGCGTAACATCACATGTAAAATTACTGGAAGCTGGCACCCACAATTACAATTGAAGATGGAACCAGTAGGCAATGTGAGGCTCTGGGTTTTTCTGAGGATGGTTTAAAGTGTGTGAAGTGGAGCAGCAGCTAGAGTGTGAGTTAGTAAGAGAAGGCGACTGATTTCAGTAGGATAATTGACATGCATGGAGCAATGCCTCCAAGGGCACTGTGAGTGGATGCTGAGCCAGCACTGTGGGATGTAAAGAAACGTGGCCACGTGTGGTGTGTGGCTAAAACCACAGGACACGCCGCAGTACAGAACCCCCTTTTCACTCTGATCTCCACTGGACAGCCTCCAAAAGCATCCTCATTAAATCAGAATTCAGGACTTCCCTTTCCAACAGCAGAGTCTGACCTGCTTTCATCACTTCTGGGGCACACTGTTCTGCTCGTTCCCATCATAAAATAAAAAATAAAAAAAAACGAAGAAAAAAAACCCTGCACCATCCCTCTGCTGAACAGGAAGAAGGCAGCCTCTTTTCCCAGGAAGTCACACACAGACCGCTGCCCATTCCACCGTCGCGCTCATCACTGGCACAGCACGCTGGCGAGCGCGTTTCATCATTACGCACACGACCAGCCAATGACGCACAGACTTTGGGAGAATTTTTTTGCCGTCATCATGATCGCTGTTCTTCCTGACCATATATGGGCCTTCTGTGGTTCAGAGAAAGTTGGTCCAATATGGGAGCAGAGCTGTATGTATCATATCTGTCAACCTGCGGTTCTCCCTCTGATAATAAATGTATGATGATGCCAACTGGATGCTTATGCAACAGCGCTACATGCGCTACATCTTTAACACACTGTGTTAGGATTTGACCGTGAACTCAGCGGATAGAATATCCGCCTGAGCCGTGGATGTACAGAGGAGTGATTGCGCACAGGGAATATTACATTGAGGTGATGCTTGTTTACCAGCATGAATGCAAGGACTGGAATCGACCTCCTTCCTCTACCCTTATTTATTTTTAGAAACAGTATTTAAAAGGAAAATTATGAAAAAAGATCGACTGGATAGAGTCATTTCTATGCTTAGCTCCTTTGATCTGAGTTTGCATTCAGATAACTGGTTTTATAACCCACCCAAGCGCCTTAAATAAAAGCTTTGTAGGTCGGGAACATTTCAATTGGGAAGCTATTTAGGGCTATATCCTGCTAAAATTCTCCACAGAAGCCAAATGATGGATCATGGGACCAAAGATGCTATAAATAAAGCTGCAGTCCTGACTGACTACGCTAAAATGAGTCGGAAGAGGGCAGAGTGATAGTAGGAGGGCTTTTTCCTCCTCCCTCTCCTATGAACGGGGTTGTCTCACTCCAGCATTCATCCCGATTCCACCAATAAGCCCAATGAGTCTAACGCGCACCGCCCACAGTCGGCGTGCGTATTTTTTTCTTCTCCTTTCCGTTCCTTTTTTTTTTCAACCAGAGCAGAATGTGTAGATCGACACGCGTTGTTTCTCTCCCTCTTCAGTCGGCACACCAGCAGACATGTGTTATTTATTGCTGAGCTGAGGGAGAAGACGAACGTACAGTCAGCTCCGGGGGAAAAAAGAAAGAGCGCGGATTCCAGGAAAGCGCAGCGTTTCTCCAACAACTCCAGTGAAGGCAGGACGCGAAGCGTCTGGATTTGGAAAACCGACACGAGAATGGCGAGTCCGCCTCACGCAGGCGATCAGTCGATATTGATCAGTAACACGAGCAGCGGCGTCAAGAAATGCGGATACTTGAAGAAGCAGAAACACGGACACAAGCGCTTTTTCGTGCTGAGGGAGCCGAGCGAGGGCTTCCCCGCCCGCCTGGAGTACTACGAGAGCGAGAAGAAATGGAAAAACAAATCGGCGGCGAAGAGAGCCATCGCTCTGGACTGCTGCCTCAACATCAGCAAGAGAGCGGACGCCAAAAACAAGCACCTCGTCGCGCTGTACACCAAGGACGAGTACTTCGCGGTGGCGGCGGAGAACGAGCAGGAGCAGGAGAGCTGGTACCGCGCGCTCACGGATCTGATGGCCGAGGGGAAAGCGTGCGACGGCTCCGCGTCCAACTCCACGTCCTCGCTGGTTGGCTTCGACGAGGCGAGCTACGGGCTGATCACGCCGGTGGCCGCCGCCTACAAGGAGGTTTGGCAAGTCAACCTGAAATCCAGAGGCCTGGGGCAGAGCAGGAACATGACCGGCGTCTACCGGCTCTGTCTCTCCAGCCGGACTATTAGCTTCCTCAAGCTCAACTCGGATGTCGCCTCAGTCAATCTACAGCTGATGAACATCCGGAGGTGCGGCCACTCTGACAGCTTCTTCTTCATTGAAGTTGGCCGGTCGGCCGCCACCGGGCCGGGGGAGCTGTGGATGCAGGCGGATGACTCCGTGGTGGCGCAGAGTATCCACGAAACCATCCTGGAAGCCATGAAAGCCATGAAGGAGCTGTCGGAGTTCCGCCCTCGCAGCAAGAGCCAATCGTCTGGGACAAATCCCATCTCTGTTCCCACACGAAGGCACTTGAACAACCTCCCCCCGAGCCAAACGGGGCTTCCCCGCCGGTCGCGCACTGACAGCATGGCGGCCACCTCTCCTGTCAGCAAATGCTCCTCCTGTCGAATACGCACGGCCAGCGAGGGCGATGGCACCATGACACGCCCAGTGTCCGCCACCGGGAGCCCCCTCAGCCCCGGGGTGCACAGGAGCCTCCTATGCAGATCCCACACCATCACCGCCCGACCCTCTTTGACCAACCACTCCTCCTCCCTGCTGCACAGTAAGTCCATATCCATGCCCCTGTCACCTTCTCCCCCTGTCGCCACCAATTGTTCAGGAAACATCTCCTCCTGTTCAGACTGCATCGCCCCCCGCCCCTCCAGCTGCAGTGCATCCTTCTCAGGCTCCCCCAGCGATGCAGGTTTCATATCATGTGAAGAGTATGGTTCAAGCCCTGCAGACGCACGAGACCTCAGGTTACCCCTCACCCTCCGCAGCAACACCCCAGAGTCTCTCAAAGCAGACACTCCTCCCTCCAGAGATGGCAGTGAGCTGGATGGTTACATGGTGATGGAGCGACAGAGCTGCCGGCGGTTATCAGAGCTGGACAAAGCATACCGAAAGCGCACATACTCTCTTACAACTCCCCGTCAGCCAAGGCGCCCCCCTCAAGTGTCATCAGCCTCCCTGGATGAGTACACGCTCATGAGGGCCACATACACCAGTGGAAGTCAGTCCTCTCTGAGATGCCACACAGCCTCTCCTAAGGGAAGCAGACTTGAGGATTACAGAGATGTTCACATCAGCTCCAATGGCCTCCATATTGACAATGGCTACATGCCCATGATGCCAGGCGTTGCCCCTCAAACACCCGGTTCCAGGGAGGAGCCGTACATGCCCATGAGCTCCATGTGCGTCTCTGCTCCCAAGCAGATCATCAACCCTCGCTGCCACTCCTCCACTACAGGGCTGGCCCCACGCACAGACTCTCCTGGGAGCGTTTCTCTGGAGGACAGTGGCTACATGCCGATGTGGTGTGGAAACAAAATGTCACTAGAAAGCAGTGATGGAAAACCTAATCACGGGGAGTACCTGTATATGTCTCCTGTTGACACGCTGGTGTCTCTGACACCTCCGGACTATATTCTCAGTCCCTCGGGAGACCCCAACTTGCAGCACAGACACCCACTTTCGTACAGCTCTCTACCCAGAACACTCAAAAGCATAGTGCAGCACAACGGATCCACCGACTCGGACCAATATGTGCTAATGAGTTTACAGAGAAAACGTACTGAGGAGGAGCCTAACTACTGTCCCATCTCTCCAGGTGAATGTGTGCCCAGCAGCATATCAACCACTTTTTCCAGTGTTCCATCTCCTCTCAGACTGTCCCGACCAGATGGGGGTCTGGTGCACCGCGGCAGGGTGTGCCGGCCCACCCGCCTGGCTCTGGAGTCCCTCAGAACTTTACCATGCATGAGCGAGCATCCCCTTCCCTCAGAGCCACGCAGCCCCGGAGAGTACATCAATATAGATTTTGGTAGCGCTACTCATATGTCAAAGGCACACTCTGCATCCGAGTGTGCTGAAAAGGGCTCTACCCCACTCTCAGACTATGCCAACATTGATGTCAGCTCCCCGGTTCAGCTGGGTTCACACACAGCCATATTGGAGGAATGTCTTGCTGCACCTGATGGCTTGACTTGCTCCAGGCAGGTGAGCGTCAAGCAGGACCCAAAAGGAGTGAAGCAGGAGGAGGAAAAGATATTGGAAAAAGGCGAGAAAGAAACTGAATGTCTGCCTACTCCTGTCAAAGACGAATATGCTGAGATGACCTTTGGTTCTTCTGCCCCTTTACCTGATGCTGCACCCCTCCCCACAAGCCCCACTGCTTGTGTCAAAAGACTCAGCCTTGAGAGCAGCATAGTGGATGTGAGACCCTCTGTGCCCGTGGACTCTTTTCTCCTTGGGGGTCCTTCGTTAGCTGTCACAATCGTGGATCCAGACAAGGGGGCAAAAGTGATCCGGGCCGACCCGCAAGGACGTCGGCGCCACAGCTCAGAGACTTTTTCCTCCACTACCACTGTGACGCCTGTGTGTCCTTCATTTGCTCACGACACCAAACGGCACAGCTCAGCCTCTGTGGAAAACGTGTCCCGCACGGTTTGCAGTTCTGACGAGCCCGGAGAGGAAACCGCAAGTCCGATGTGCAGGGAAACGTCAGCCGGTTATCAAAATGGACTTAACTACATTGCCTTAAATTTGATGGAGGGGAATATTGGGGCATGCAGGTTAGGAGACTGTGATGAACTCTTGAGGTTCAAGGCATCCTGTTGCTGCAAGGGGAGTCTGAATGGCTTCAACAGTAGCCCCTATGCCAGCATGGGATTCAAGGAAACTACTGCTGCTGCTGTGAAAGGTTAGTTTTCATGGTCACCACTATTCTGATTGAGTAACATTTCAGTCTCTGCTGAGACTGTTTGCAAAACGACTGAATTCCTTCTTTCACAAAGTTGTAACAACATACAAATGTTTAAGAGCCGCTAAGAACCTTTATTATATACTTTGACAGCTCTTTTATGGTCACATCATTGAGACAGAGCCTCTCTGCTGTTCTCAGAAAACAGCTGCAGTGTTGTGAAATGCAATGTAGTGACCTTATCCGTTAGCTTCATCTGTTTTACTTTGACATTACCAACATGCTGATATGTAAACACAGGCTTCAGGAGCTGAGAGGAGTACACTGGTTATTAACATAGCTGTTGGGTGCGGACTGTGATGTTTAGATAGGATTAGCCACCTACTAGTCACACTCACAACTCCGAAAAATCTCAAGGTTGTGTGATGCTGAGAAAGTCTTTCATCAGGCTTGAGCTGCACAGATGAGCTGAAGAAAGCCAGCTTCCCCTCTAAATAAAAGCATGTAAAGTTTTGCCAATTAGCTTATTTTGAAATGGCTGTCCATGTTTGCGATTTCTCTAGTGGATGCTGCTGTTGTCTGTTTGTGTGAATGGTCTGCTCTGATCTCTCTCAGTGACGCAGTTTAGTTCCACGTCAGTATAAAGAAAAGAAAAAAGAGAAAAAACTAAGCTGATTCGATGACGCACTTAACTCTACTGCTGCCTTTATTAAAAACAGGCAGAACAGCTAAAGAAACTAAACATTTAAACAATAAACATACAAAAAATGAGGACTTTTTTTACCATGTACAAGGTGGTATATGTCTGTTGGCAGTAAAATCCATGTGACTAGCTGGAGTGAATAGCTGCCATCAAAATTACCTTTCACCTAATTTTGCCTGTGTGGTGCGGCGGGGGCTTTTCATGCAACTGTAAATGGCAGGGATTATTCAAATAAATGGATGACCTGGCAGGGGCATGTCAGAAGTTGCTGTTGCTTGAAAAGAAAATACAGTGTCGGGATCATTGTGAGCCAGAAGGCTGTGTTCCGGATGGTGAAATACAAGAGTTTAATTAGTGTTTGTGCTTTCACAACCAAGTTGTCTGTGTCTTAGCTGAATCTTGTGAGCACAGTCAGTTTTTAGCTTGGTACAAGTCATCAGGTTCCCCAGAAAAACAAGTGAGTCAGTTGTTTATCAATTGTCAGGTACTGGGTTTCAGGACTGGAATGCAGGCGGTGTGCAAAGGTTGCTGGGAGAGGTGAATGCTCACTTGTTTTTCTAATCTGGTGGGATGGACTCTGAAGGGGGGATGGGGAGACTCTTCTCTTTCCCCCCCCCCCCTCTGAGAACAACTTCACAAACAGGCCAATTGAATGTTTGTTTCACAAGAGCTGCCGTCCATAGATCTTTTGTTTGGAGATGTCTGAGTTTAGCAAGGCGCAGACATTTTGGACTCTTATTTCCTGTTGACAACTTGGGTAATTGTCATTAAGTACTCATGTTGGCTTCATGTGGAGACATTTGTCTGCAGATACATGATAGGAAAGGAAATGGGAAGGTGAAAGGACACAAATGACGGATGGATGAGTTGTTTTGAATCTCACTTACAGCCAGATTAGAAATGGAGATAAAAGTGCCAAGATGTTGTTTCTCTTGAGGTGATAGAAAAAGGAGGGCACGTCTGTTTACTAAAAGGTGACAGGCTTTGCCACATTCTCTTACAGTCCTATTGTGAACACTGTGTACATTCCATCTATTCCGTCACGTACATCAGGACAATACCTGTTTTGCATCTAAAGGCACTCTGATCTGAGGATAAAGTATTTGTTGCTCCTGTCCTATAATCAGGTGGATGCTGAAACTGTACAGCCAGGTTGTGCTACTATGACCCAATACCCACAGCCTCAACAATCACAATGCTTAAATATGTAGCTCTACCATATTGCTGTATTCTCAACTACCCCTGCATTACTTGCCACAGATTACCTGGATCAGGAGTGTTGAGTTAATCAGAACCTGTAATTGTTTGATCCAGTTACTTGATAAGTTGGACATGGATAGCAGCAAACAACCAGCCTAGTATATCTTAAAGTATGGTGTATTAACCTTGTTGTTAGTGATACTCTTAAGGACCCACTTTAATGAAAATCACGTTTTGGTGTTTTAATATTTTATTATCGACTTTTTCTCATGCTGGAGGACAAAGAAAGACAAAGAAAAATAAGCATTTCTTTATTCAAATCGTGGCGAATCAGAAACAGACGAAAAAATGCAGTTAGAAAAAGATTGTAGTTTCCAGGTACAAAATACAACCAGAAGATCAGACCTCCTTGTTCCATTCTATAGAAATCCATCCAATTGCAGACAAATAAACCCGTGTATGTCTTGGTTTTCCTTGTCCGAGCTGGTATCTGGTTCAAAACGGTACAGCTGGAAAGCTCAAATATTACGTGCCATTTTTGTTGCACCGGTATTGCTTGGAAGGGGTTTGAGGGGCCGTAAGCTAGCGGAAGATATTGTAAACAAAGGGATGATAGGAAGTCAGGGGAGGCTTACTCCACGCTAACAGTCCTACCGCACAACACTGAGGTGAATTTCTGATGAACTCTCTCAGAAATATGGACTGACTTCCATATTGCAGGAAACGACACAGGTTTTTTGATTTTGGTGAAAAACTGCATAATCAGAATTTAAAGACCACTGGGAACGCTTTTACAGATGATTTGAGTGGGACTTCAAAACATAAAAAAAACCTTTAAGTTTGCCTTTCAAAAGCTCCTTTAAAATCATCATTACCCATTTCTGTGTGATTAAAAGTGCAGCCGACAGAAGAAAAAAATAGATTGTGTCCCTCATTTGTGGGGCCTGACTGCCAATCCCCTCTGAGACAAATATACACATTTTAACTCTGAGTGCTTCTGCCATGTGCGTACATATATACAGCCATCAGCAGATGGTGGAGGGTTCATTGGGGGGGGGTCAGGGGTTTCTGCACCTGCCCTGCCAAGCAGTGCTCACTGGTTATCTGGCCCCTCAGAGGAGAGTGACAATACGGCAATGACTGGCCACCATCTGCCACCACAACAACGGGGAGAAGGTGGAGGGCGTGGTTAAGCAATTTCAAGAATACAACTCCAATGTCTCCTCCCCCCTCTCCTCTTGCACGTCCTCCTCCCCCATTCCCCCCCACCCCCGCCTGTCTTTAGACACTGGTTTCTGTTTTTCAGAAATCACGTGACGAGTTTGTCCTTCCGACACAAGCACACACCTTCTCCTCCGGATCTTTGTTCCTTTTGCTTTTTAACGGGTTTAGCCGCTTTTAATGTGTGAATAGTTTTACGTCCATGCAAATTGAAAGCCTTCAGTATTTGCCCACGTATCAATCTTCCTGTTGGAGTCAAGTCTTCACGGTCTGCGTGGAAAACACCTGCTTAAAAAATAAAACATGCACGTAGTATTTGGAGGAACGCGGTGTCTCTCCTCACCTGTTTTGAACCCCCCCCGCCCCTCCCTGCAGACACACGTACACATTGCTCTAGGCTGCCTGATACATAACTCTTTGAGCAAAGTAGGGCGGGATGTTCCAGCACAAGATAAAAACAAAGTTAACTTCCTCTATCCTCAGTTTAGCTTAAAGGTAAGAAGGATTACATTCACTTCAGGATTAGACATTGTTCAGCAGCCTGTTTTTCAAAAGGCAAAGGAAAGCCTGTGTTCTGCGGCCTGAGTGAACGCTCACTGTAATAATTATACACACAAGTTGTAAACTGTCAGTTTTATGGCATTTAGCTGATTTTGCACTCATCAGAAGGCACTTCCTCTTTTAAAACCCATCATTGAATTACTGCTTTTCTGACTTTTGTTTAGATAAGCAGAGTATTAGGTAGTAGAAATTGAAAGGATTTATTACTTAATAAAGTTTCAGGTGTTTGAAGCCAACTAATAGGTATATTGCGCAATAGGGGAATAAAAATGCATCTATTCATCTATTTCAGAAATGTTCCTAGTGGTGTGATTGTCATTTTTAGCCTAAATAAAAAAAAAAAAAACTGTCATTTTTAGGACAGTTTCTGCAGAGCGACTGTACTTCACTAGAAATTCTCACAGTTGTGGGAGGGACTATTGGAGGAGAGCAACCCCACTTCCTCTCCCCGTTGCCGAGAGCTCTCTGTTTACACACATGCTCTTCAGATGCGAGGAAAACAAAGACGTACATGGATCTAGTTGTCCACAAGCAGATGCTTCACAACCAAGTGGAGCAGGGAGCTTGTAACCCACCCAGCGTATTTTCGGTCACAAATACAAACTTTTTTTCAAATGGCATTTTTTCATCGGTTCCCGATTCTCAACAATTTGAATGACGAAAAACTCAGAAATGAAAATTATATCTTAATTTTCTTAAGACATGTCGTTCATCATCAAATAAATGACACACTAACATATTTGAAACACCAAAACCACCATTTTATCATAACTGAATTCTCATTTAAAACTACTCTGATCTGACAATAAAGTATTTGTCGCTCGTGCCAATCAAACTTTGGTCCCCCCCATGTGACTGAATTGTTGTTTTTAGCTGTTAAAGAACAGCTTAGAAACAGTGAATCCCCAAACAACATTTTCTTCATTTGATTGATTGAAATGATGAGTCAGCATGAAGGTTCAGTGCAGTTGTTTTTGTTTTGTTGGTCTGACAGGCGTGGGAGGTCAGAGGTATCGCCACTGTTTGTTTGGTGGAGCACTGCTGTAGTTTAGGGAGGAGTCAGGCAGGAATGTCAATAGAGCAGATCTGAGCTTGCTGATCTCTCTGTCCACTGCCAGCACACCAATAATACATTTTTCCTCCTGTTTTGCTGGTATGTTGGAACACTTTTGTTGCCCCCTAAAAAAAACCCGAAATTTTAACCAGCAGTGCGTCTGCACAAAAACAGGGACTTGTTTACATCTGAAGAGGGGGCTGATAAGGCAAAACTGTGGAGTAAGTCTAATTTTAGCATTTGAGACTAAATAAATAACTAACAGGGCCTCTATGTGTGTGTTAGAGTTTGTGTGTGCATTTGAACAGGGGCCCAGACGGTGGGTAGCGGGGAGGGGCAGGGGTGTGTGTGCATGCTGCTCCAAACAGAGGAGGGGTGGAGGCCATTGGGTTCATTCCTCTGTTGGACCTCTGTCCCCTCCTCTCAGTGAAATCCCCCTCCCCAAATCTTCCTGCCCACCCAGACTTTTCTCCTATCAGCTCTTGTTTGAATAGCATTGTGTGTGGCCGGTCCCAGTACGCCTCATTGCCTCCTAGCTGCATTGTTCATTAAAAACAAAAAAGGAAGCGATGCTTCAGTTTATGTTCATGGCTACACCTGGTTGCTGATCCAAGCTTTTAGGTGATTCATGTTCCTTCCCAGAAGATCTCAGTCATTCCCGCCCTGCCTCTGCATGCCGCTTGCTGCCTCCAGTAACACACATACACCCTCAGACATTGGGTTGTTATGGTCTGCCGGTCGCATGACTTCACTGCATTCCCGTTCTTCTCTGTCAGGTTCAGTCTGTTACTGTGGTTTTTCCACAGCGACCCACCCTCGTGGTCCTGTTTTCCTCAGTCTCTAATGAAGATGAGGAGGCGGTGGCAGCTCACAGGAGTCAAATCTGTTGCTCTATCATCCAATTGGCCTCTGCAGGCTAATGTTTTTACATTTTAGACACGTCAGGGCAGCTTAAGAGTACTTCTGAAAGAAATTCAAAACTTTGGAACGAACATCAAACTTTCATTAGCAGAGAGTATATGTAAAAGAAGTGTGCATGTGTGTGTTGATGGTGGGAATGGCTGAGGAAGGGGAGGAATGGGTGGGGGTGAAGTGAGGATTCTGAATGAACAGTTTGTTTGAGAGACTGATGATCAGATCCGGCTTTGTGAAAACGGCTCTTGTTTGCAGCCTGGAAGGACGTGAGGAGACGGCGAGAAAAGGAAGCAACTCAACCTCTGTGTTTGTGTGTTTATGACAGGCAGCCAAGACTTCCGCTCCCACTTGATAGCTGTGCATGCAAATGAAACCTCACAAGCATGCAGATGGTAGTGGGGGTCAGCGCAGCATTCTGAAGGCGGCTTTGCAACAGAGCACTTTTTTTTTTAGCAGTTTACAAAAACTGAGTCGCTTTGTTTTGTGCCTTAGCTTCAATAAACATGTTTTTGTGTTGAAGCATACTCCATATGGACATGCTAATGTAGCTAAGGGTAACAACTGTAGTTTTGTATAACCATTGTATACTAAACATGTGGTACAGACTCTTCTTTATTCCTTTGTTGTAGCTGGAACTGTTGTGGCAAAGGAAAGATAATATATGGGGGATGCTAACAACTTTAGCAGCTCATGCAACAAAATGATTTTTTTAAGAGTAATTGACCACAACTGCATGTGGCTGCTGTGTTTTTGTGCAGTAACTTTAATAAACTTGTATTTTGTTTGTTTTGGCTAAAGCTTACTTCATATGGCAATGATCTAGCTAAAGGTGACAATTGAAATTCTTTGCTAAAAACGTGGTGGAACCGGCTTTTGTTAATTCCTTTGTTTTAGCTGGAGCTATTGTGGCAAAGAGATGAGGTATGGGGGATGCCAACAATATTAGTAGCTACTGGACTGGAATGTCTTTTTTTTTTTAAAGCAATTGACAATAACTGATTTGCTTAGTTGTTGTGCCTTTATCTGTAGCTAAAGTTTATTTTGTATGGGAATATGAATGTAGCTCAGGGTAGCAATTGTAGTTCTTTAATAAAAATATGTGGTGTTAGAGGCTCTTGTTAATTCTTTGTTTTTAGCTGGAGCTGTTGTTACGAGGAAAAGATCATGTATGGAGAAAGCTAACACCAAAAAAAAAATTCCAACAATGTCTTTTCCGTACATAGGTTGGGGCTCTATACTAGTCTGCAAGCAAGGATTCAGTATCTGAAAATAAACAAAAGTTGCACTTTCCGAATTGTTATTGAACCAATGCGATAACAATGCAAGCTCTTTGAATACCGGCATAGCCTAAAATGGAAAAACTGCAAATACATGTTAGGGGGTTGTGATGTTTACGCTCCCGGAGAGGTGTAAAACTAAGCTGGAAACCTGATTGTTAACCCAATGATATAAATACCTCACTAAATGGTATAAAATGTACTTGTAGAGTAAGTAAGATATCGTGAATAAGCCTTAGATTAGTTTTTAAAGAGAATATTTGCTGCTAAATTAATTATTGTGATCCTTTACTTTTGTGTTTAAACAAATTAACCGAGCTTTATGAATGTTGTTTCGTCTTCTTCTTCCAGAATGAAGACTTGATGGGTCTTCCGACCCCTCATCCTCCCCTCCTCGTCCCTCTTGTCTTGCGAAAGTGGGATTTGGGTGCAGCCAGATGACGGGGTCGACACGGCGACAGCTGGACTCTGCGTTGCAGTCGATGTCCCTTGACCTCTTCACTGCCTCCAGGGGTCATGGGGACAGCGGTCACCATGGAAACACAGACACTTGACCCTTGCCCCAAATCTTCCCTCCTCTTTCTCGGCACCCAAACACTCAGGTGCCATTGCTGCTGTAGTACTAGATTAAAAGAAAACAAAAACCTTAAATGGACAATTACCTTAAACACTTGACGGTTGACTAGGTATTTTATAGGCCTTCGAATACTTCTGCAGTATATTCTTACCATTTCAACAGGTTCATGGCTTCAGCCTGCAGATGCCAGATCTTCTCACCTGAAAAACCTGTGAACCAAACCTGGACAGCATCCATGCACACTAAACCCTGTTGAGCATACTAATTACATGTATTTATTTATTTATCATGTATGTATGCTTGGAATGAAACGTGTGATAATTTATATAGAGGACTAAGAGTCAACGATATTAACACCATTTAAAATCAAAAATACCAATTTTTTTTTTTTTTTTAAGAGCCCTACCTCAGCATCAAGTCACACAAGATAAATATATACAAATATTTATTTTCCAAGGTGAATGTTTTTTTTCCTTCTTTTTTTTTTTTTTCTTAGAAACAAAAACATCAATCCAAAGCCTTACTCCAGCCATCAGCCTCCATCTGATGGACTCTTAGTTCGGACCTTTAAAACGCAGTATCGAAGATTTACAGACTGAATGTTCATCGCAGCAGACTGAGAGATTATGTTACCTTTGATCCCACAAATATGACGAGGCGATGTATTTAAAGACCAGAGTAATATATTTATTGATATACACATTAAAATAGTACTAACAGAATCTCAGATGTTGTTGTTGCATTGCACCAAAAAATAAAAGATAAAAGCTGTCACAAATTCAAACATGGCAGCAGCGCCATCTGTGGCCTGTATGAACTCAAGTCTCTCCCTCTGTTCGACCTGTGAGCGCCTGCCCGCAGCGACAGGAACATGAATGTTTTCAAACAGAGTAACTGGACAGTCGTTTATTTTCTCCTCCCCCTTACCTGACACTGCAGAGCCCGCCGCCTGCATGACAGAGCTCGCAGGACTCGGCGGTTTGACGAGCCGCTCGACAGCCCGAACACATGACCTCCTCCGCATGATCTCGCATTTACAAACTTTCCAGATTGTAACACAAGACACGTTGAATGTAGTACATGCTGTGGATCACGTGATCTTAGACACACAAAGACTGTATAACGGAACATCCGTAGGTAGTGAATGAGAACTACATCACAGTTACAAGCCCAATAAACAAACATTTCCTAATTTATCTGAACTCACAGGTACTTCAACATTGCCTATACACTGTAAATAAAGCGGTGTTACAGAGAAAAGCATCTGAACACAAGCTGAGAAAGTTTTGAGGGGTGGTAAGTTAAATAACTTATGTTTGTATTGTACATACGTGTTTGAGTGACATTTCTAATGCAACAAGAGCACTAATTAAGTTATATGCTAACCAGAAAGGTTTGGCTTCTTTTTTTTTTTTTTTAAACATCATGGGATGGTTTAGCAAACAGAATGCCACTACGAGGACTTTTTTAATTCTATGATTCTAAAAAAATAACGACAAACAAAAAAAAAACATTAGATAAAAACATTATACTTGATACAATGAGTTCTTGATATTAAGGTACAAACACAAGGCATATATGCAATATTTACACCTCTAAAAGTTAGTTTACAAAGATGTACCAAATGTAGAAAAACTGTTAATAATGTTTGTTAAACCTGAAATCCAATTTGTTCCTTTTTGTACATTGATTGCTTCAATTTTGAAACCTTTTTCTGCTTGTTTTTTGCTAACGGAGCCTCTCTGTGTTTTGAGCTGTGTTTTTTGCATTTGGATAATATTTTCAAAGTTTTTATTTGGCATCTAAAGGTTACGATATCTGCTATGGCTTATCTTGCTGTGTCTTTTTTTCCCATTGTAAATATTTCATATCATGCACATTGTGACGCTAACTAAGAAATGATAATTTAAAAATTAGCTCATTGCTTTAGACTGTGTTGATTCTTTATAGACACATGCAATAAATTATATTTAAGGAAGCTTTGTGGCTGTTTTCTCTTTCTTGTGGACACCTCCCTTTCATATAACAAAGACGATTTGGCTTTTTGTTGAATGTGGATAGATTCCTAAAATGCAACCCTTCTTCATTTGAAAAAGGTGTAACAGATGAATAAAGATGAGCTTTTTCTCCAAAAATCTCTTTGTTTAAAAGACCGCATTAAAAATTGGGTGTATTTGTCTCAGCTTCACCTCCTTGTTATTGTTTTTGTGTCTCCGTGTCCCCACCCCCAGCAACCAATTAGAGCAGCACTTTGAAACAGCCCCTTGTAATGGGAGGGGATGAATAAGACCACAATACAAGAACAGTTTTCCATCCTTAAATGTGATGGTAAAATGGATGTTCTTAAAAAAAACAACTAAGAAATAGAAAAAGTATAATTTAGTATTTTAAGGTTTTGTTAACAGTAGATAGAAAAGAACGTTTTTACTAATAACTATTTGAGCAAATATGACTTAAATAGCTTTTAGGGGAAGAGCTGAGGGGTAAAAGGATTTTATAGCAAAAAATATGCAAGCTGACTGACAAAAAAAAAAAAAAAAGCAGAATGATCGCCTGAAGGTGGATGTCCTCCATTAAACAGATGTCCCAGCTGGAGTGTCAATGTGAAAGAAAGAATCCTAGAGAGCAAAAACGTGACAATGTGTCTTTAGACCCGATCCATCACTTCCCTTTGCTTGATTTGCTTTCACAGTTTAATTAAAAATCTGTTTTATCTCATTAAAATGTGTAAGAAGGGATTTAGAGAAAGCCTTGGGAAAGTTTTTTGCTGCCGCGGTTTCGCAGTTTTGGCTGAAAGGGAAGTCTTTATCGCTGTGTGACGATAGATACAAAAGACAGTACCTGAGCTCAGACAAAAGCAATAAAAATAAATCATAGTTTTAGTGGGATAATACAAACAGAGAGGGCGTGGCCCCGCTTGTCAATTCATACACTTCCACTCAGAACAATCTGTTTTTTAAAGTCCCACTCTGATCATTTTTTGATCTATTATAAAATTGTTCCCAGGGGTCTTTTTGATTATGCCACATTTTAGCTATCAATCCATCCAAAACCTGCATCATTTTCTAAGACATAATTCCTGCAGAGCAGCAGTAGTTCATTATAAATTCACCTGAGTTGTGGGCGGGATTGTGAATGATCGTAATCATCCCTCTTTTTTTTTAACATGTTCTCCCACTAGCTTACAGCCCATCAAAGCCCCAAACTAACATTGCCGGTGCAACAAAAATAGCATTTAACATTGGAGCTATCCAGCCGTACAATTTGGAGCTAGATACCAGCTCAGACGAGGAAAACAAAGACGTAGATGGATGTATTTGTCTGCATAAGAATAGACCAAAGCAGGAAACGGGTTGCCTGCCGATTGTGAATTTTACGTAACAGCTAAGCTTTTTCAAACGGCATCTTTTCGTCTGCTCCTGCTTTACAGCAATTTGAATTAAGAAAAACTCAGAAACGCAGTTTTGATCTTGATTATCTATATATGTCCTCCATCATGAGAAAAATGCCACAAGAACATGTTAATAAAAACAATTTTCATAACAGTAGGGCTTTTACAAAAATCCTATTCATGGTGAATGTAATGTGAGTAAACAAACAAGTTCAGTCATGATGAAACCACCAATTCATTATGACCTCATTCGGTGACTTAAAGAACCAGTGAATTGGATATTATCATTGCACATGACTGAACGTGTCAGCTGAGGTTGGGGCATGTGAGGATCTATAGGTTCATATGAGAAGCATAAAGAGGCCAGATGCCCCCTGGGAGTGATTGCACTTATGGACAGGGACTTGTAGGAGCTTCACAGGAAGTGGGGAACCACTGGAAAGCTGTAAGGGGACGCCGCATTAACAGCAGTGCACGATTTTAAAAGCCTGCTTCTTTTTAAGGAGACGTCCCCCCCTCCCCCCTCAATTTTTCTCGATGGTGCGGCTGACTGTGACATGCTGTTAGCATTAAGGGTGGTTCATCTGTGCCGGTCACATGAGAACTTGCTTTCAGACTGCACGGACGCGGTTTCCTGATATTTCTAACGCGCAGTCTTCTGCATGCAAAAGCACTCAGCATTTCTTTTCTTTTCTTTTTTTTTTTGTTTTTTTTTTTTGTATCAACAGAATCCAGCAGAGATAATGGATGACAGCTGACAGTGCAGACTGAGCGAGTGGAGAGACGGCTATTGCATGTCGTTAACTGATTTTCCTTCAACTGTTGGACACTTATTCAAATTCCACTTCCTACTCGTGTGAGCCACTCATCAACACTTATCTCTGCCCCTCGCACACATGCACATGCCTGCGCGCTGGGACACATTTACAGTCTTGTGTCATCCATTTGGCATTACAATAACTGCTGTAAACAAGAGTCAACTTCCTCTTTCAAGTGTAACGGGAGAATGTGAAAACTGTTGATTCCCATCCGTGTTTACATGCTTCTGAACGATTGGACACACAAAAACATGAGCGGCCATCTCCTGTCAGATGTGAGAGAAGTCAAGCTAAAGTTTTACTTAACACGACTGGACTTTAGTGAAAGCTGGATTATCTGATTTCTAAAACTTTTCTCCAAATTTCAAGACACTGATTTTTGAAACAAAAACAACTTTTTCCCTCGCACATGCAAGACTAATAGTTGCTCAGTGGCCCGCGCTGGTGTACACATGCGTTTCTAATGTATGCATGGTCAGCTTGTTCAGTCAACATTCCCAGCTGTTTCCCAGGTACAGTTCTCACGCTTCTTGTGCATCTCTAGTTTCTCACGCTGGCTGCTTCAGCTGTAATCCCCACCAACACACACATACAACACACACATTTGGCCTGCCCGTCTACCTGGGCACTTGGTGAACAAAAAAACCCACCTCACACACTGAAACACAGATGCACAATCACACACCCCTTCCTGTAACTGATGACAGAGCAGCAACCACAACAAGGACAGGGTAGAGGAAAATAAGCACACACACTCACTTAATGGCAGAGAGACAGAGGGGAGCAACTCAGGTGAAGAAGGGGAGAAGCAGGAAGAGGCAGGTAGGAGACGTGGAAAGACAAAGAGAGGATTGAAGCTACAGGAATCAACAGGATGAGCTCATTCCCTTCCCCATAGATACACACACACACACACACACAACTGTACATGACTCACACTTGGCAGGTGGGTTTGGATGTGTGTTTACAGCTCCAGGTCAGTTCAGGGCGTGTCCCTATTATTGAGCTTGGGAACATGTTTCCTCAGGTACAGGTATAGGCGTTTCATTACCTCAGCGCTTCAGCTGGTTTGTTTCCTCACTGAATTTTTTTTTTTTAATAAGCCACATTAATTTTAAGTAACTTCAGTAATCGTGATATGGAAACTTGGTATTTTCCCTGAAAGCAGCAACAGCCACTATCATAACAGGGAATTTCCACAGTATTTTCTTGCTCTGCCTCGGCTGCTACGTGATGGATGTGGTTGGCGGACAGAGTACACAACCTGCAGAGAGCCACCAGTTCCTTAGAAGGCAACAACATCTGCTTTCTTGCTGCTGAGCACCAGCAACGAGTCTGTGTGTTCAAGAGGCTCAAAGAATGTCAGCTAATGACATGTCTGAATTTCAGGATTCTCTGCTGCACAGTTTAGAGGCAAAGGGAGCAAAACATTTGAGCAACCCTGCCCAGAAGGCCTTTTCAGAAATATAGATAAAACACAAGGTTAATGGTTCGCCTTGGTTTTGTCCCTTTTACACCCCTGGGATTTCTGGATGCTAGACTATAGAATTTCCCAGAAATGAGAATCTGTGCTATTTAAAAGTATTTGCCTCCCATTCTATCTTTTTTTTGTGTGCATATTTTCTACACCCTACATTTCTTTGGATCAGGGTCCCTTGGGTTATGTTTTTCTGCTCTTTCTGTCAAAGTTTGTTGGTTTAACAGTTATCAGATCTTGTTGTGGCTAGCAACACCTTACAAAATAAGTATTATTGCCATATTTGACATGTTTTCTATGTTAAACGAATACAGTTTGGGTAAAATAAACAACAGGGAAGAAATACGCTGACTGACACGGCTCACACTACATGCAAAAGAAGCAACACAACGGCATAAACCAAACCACAACGGAAGTGGAATACAACAGAAGGACTTATTTACTGTAAAAAAATAAATAATTCAGTTTCAAGCCATTCAGCATTTCTTGAGAGGTACGTGATATTTGTACTAAATAACGTAATTTCTTACTAATATACGCTTTGTTGGACGAAAAGCGTTAGACGCATATGTCACTGTGGATAGCTGGCTTCATTCACATTTTTAGACAAACGTATAATAGTAAGAAATTAAGGTATTTAGTAAGAAAACACATGATCTATTACAAATATCACTTACCTCTCAAGAAGCACTGAATAGATTGAAACTGAATTCATTTTTTGTACATAAGTCTGTTCCTCTTTTCCATCGTGTTCCACTTCCGTTGTGCTTCGGCTTATGCCGTTGCGTTATTTCTTTTGCATGTGTGGCCACTGTAGAGAAAGGAAGGTCATGCTTTTACACAGGATTATGCATTTATGACTTAGCCAAAATTTAGATTGGAAGTTTGAAAAGGATATTCTGAATGGGTCTTAAATATTTTGTCCATCTAACTTTCCTACAGAAAAAATACTTTAGGATGTATATTATAGAACTTTACAATATCCAATAACAGTCAACATTTCACCAAATATCTTGTATTACTATTGTCTAAACATTAAAGACTCACTCCGACCATCCTTTAATCTATTTCGAAAGCATTCTCAGTAGAATGATGATGCTGTTTTTAGCCAAAATCGAAAAACCTGTCATTTGACTATGTCAAAAGACATAGTTTCTGCAGAACGGCAGTAGTTCATTAGAAATTCACCTCTGAATTGTGGGCGGGACCGTTGGCACAGAACAACCCAACCCCTCCCTGTTGCTGAGAGCCCTCTGTTTACACGCTAGCTTACAGCCCCTCACACCCCCAACTAACATTACCGGTGCAACAAAAATAGTGAGCAATTTTGGAGCTATAGACTTGTACAATTTGGAGTCAAATTCCAGCTCAGATGAGGAAAACAAAGGCGTACATGGATCTAGTCATCTACGAGTGGATGCATCAGAATGGAGAAGAGCAGGGAGCTTGTAGCTCGTGCTGCGTATTGTCTACATGAAAAATAATATATTTTTCAAACTGCATTTTGCTCCGTATTTGCACTGATTTGAATGAATATCGAATCTGAATATTGCAATTTAAGCTTAATTTTCTTCAAATATGCCCCCTATCACCTGAAAAATGCTACGACAACACGTTAAAAACACCAAAAACACCATTTTCATTGAAGTGGGTCTTTAAGACGTCACTTGGACAAAAAAAAATATTTTTTACCCTCAACAAAAGCATTACAGTGTGCTGAAGAATGCACTAGTGAGACAAAAATCACTTTATGGACATCATTACATACCAACAATTCATCCAGAGTACAGGGCAGGCCTTGGTTAAAAATTCTTTCTGCTGACATTGTGGTAATGGTGTCATTGACGAGCCTCTGTGGGACATGCTCAGCATTTGTTTGTGCAGAAATGTTAAATATACTGTGACTCTTGACAATGGGGCAGACCGCTGCCTGACTAGCTTTAGACCAGTTAGCAGTATAACAACACAATAGACATCAAAACACAACATTTGGTTGTGTCACCTCAGATGTTCAAAAAGATTGTGCAAATTACCAAACAGTTATGTTTCTCTTTTGTTCTTTTCATCTGTGGGGTCTTTAGGAGTAAGGCTTGAGCGAATATGTCCATTTGTGTTCATTTCTCTCTGTTTTACTCTGTAGTGGTAAAGCACAAAGATTGCACACGGACTCCAGCAGGATCTGGGTTCTGATCCGATTAAGTTTACATAAAAGTTGTGCGACATTTATGCAAATTTTATAAAAAAGTCACTGTCATGATACATAAGCATTTCTCTGCTGACATCTGTGTCAATTTTCATCGTTATTTAAGAAAAAAAAAGTTACATTTACAGGTCACCTCACAAAGCCGTCTCACATTACTTTCAAAACACCGAAAAGTTTAAACACAAGTTACAACTTTGATTCACTTGGTAGATTTGGCATAAACGTTAAATGAAATACTAAAACAATGATCTAACAGGAAGACCTTGGTGTCTTAAAAATGCAAGATTGGAGACAGACAGTTGTGGTGGAAGACTGAGGTACAATGTTGCTATAATATTTTAGTCAATATGCCAAAATATACCTTATGGCATCAGCAAAACAAGATGTCTTAAAAAAGCAGATATTAAAGACCCACTCAGATGAAAATTGTTTCATCTGAGGACATAAATGTATCTGTATCTGTAAGGACATAAATAAAGAAGCCTAAAATTGCATTTCTGAGTATTTCTTAATTCAAAAATGAGGCACTCTGCTTCACTCCATTCTGATTCATCTGCTTGTAGACGACTAGATCCATGTATGTCTTTGTTTTCCTCGTTCAATCTGGCATCTGGCTCAAAACGATACGGCTCTAATATTGCTCACCATTGTTATTGTTGTTAAGTTGGGGGTGTAATCCTGAATTTACACTGGTCCACCTGCAGTGCATCTCTGTTGCTTTCTGCGGGGAGGCCACCTCAGAGGACCATCAGTTAGTTTACGTTGTCTCCGTGTGTCTCGGGTCCATGGTGGTTTGTCCTGCCTCCCCTATGTAAAGAAGTTTGTCCAGCTCTCTTCGTTCATCCAAAACTCACGCAGTCAGGCTCCTTGTCTTACATTTATGGTGTCATAAATTATCTTGTGCTTTTGTACTGACAAATTAAACTTTTAAGCTGGTCCTCTGCCATTGCTCCAGCTTTTTGCCATGAAATTGACGCGTCAATGGACTGGAAATAGAACTTGCATTGTTGGGACGGACGTGAGACTCAGACATGACGGAAGCAATGTAAACATTCCTACTGATTAATGCTCTATTTTTTTATGTCAACGCAATGTAACGGAGTGGCAACACAACAGAGACGCACCACTGTAAATCAGCCTTAATGGGCTGTAAGCTAACAGGAGAATGTGGAAACAGAGAGCTCTCAGTAACGTGGAGGGAAAGGGGGGAGGGGTTTCTCCGAGCCAATGGCCCCCGTCCACGATTCAGAGATGAATTTATAATAAACTATGTCTGCTCTGCAGAAACTATGTCCTACAGAAAATGACACAAAAGGGCATAATCATAATTAAAAGACCACTGAGAACACTGTTAAAATAGAACAAAAAGGTGACCAGACTGGGTCTCTGACGGTTAATGTTCACTTCTAAATAGTTTTGAAAAAATAAAGTTACGCTTTTTAGGAACTGAGAAGCTGAAAAATCCACATTTTCAGGTTCTTGCTATTACACTGATCCAGGTCAGTCTTTAGAGTCTTCTTCATTGTAGGAATTTCCATGAACCAAAGTCTCATCAAAGTTGCATCTTGGAATCAGGTGCTATACCTTGGTGGAAAGCTTCATAATCTTTTTTCCAGCCACGTCTTCTGGGACACATTAACAAGGCTGTTATATTTAATGTTGCTCAATATTGGGCAGCATTCACAGGAGAACACAATGTACTTCAGGGTTTAGTGTCTAAGTGTTCTCTGCATTGCGGCTAAACAATAATTATAGTTCTATAAACATACACATCTACATACCATACGTTTTTTCCTTACTGTTTTGAACAATAATTATCACTTTTGTCTTCGCAGCTTTCTCTGATTGCAGTGGGTTCCTATCAAAACAACAGACAGAAGTTTTACTCCCTCTTATCACAGTCACCTCCATCTACATTTTTATTTATCTCTGATACTATTGTGAATTCTCAAGACTCTTATCTTAGCTGTTCTCCACGTGACGCACAGGCCCAAGCAAGGTCGTGCTGTTTCTATGCTACACCAGGACACGCGCTGGAAAACTCGCTCTCCAGATAACTCAGCGATTGCCTCGAACGCTGCTGGATTTTAAAAGCGTTGTGTCTTTTGATGGGGAGGGACAAAAAGTGAGGAGTGAAGGACAATGATGCCATTCTTTACATGCATGCTTTGATTTATTACACCTCTGGCCACAAAAGACACATTCAGTCTCCAGTGACCTTTAGATGTGGTTGACTTGTGTATACGTGACAGATCCTCCAACAAAAATACACAACCAGGTGTCTAGTTGGCATAGGTGGGTGGTCAGGGTTCGATGGAGAGTTGAAAGGCGTGTGACAGGGGGTGAGCTTCTCATTTGGGAATTACCAGGTTATTAGCTAAAACGCTAGATGCAGGAAGTGATGAGCAGATGATAAATAAATAAATAGTGAACTGCAAAGTCAAGGAAACACTGCCTTTTGTTAGGAGGGCAAAGTGTCAGAAGAGGAAGAGCACTCATAAAACACAGGGTGCATTTAATTTCCCTTTCCAGTCTTTCTGTCAACAATAACAAAAAAGGTTTCAAGAAAACAAAAGATTCCCTTGTTTGGCTTCTCCTGTATCAGTGTAATGAAAGCTGTTTTCCATCATTGAAATCGCGCTGCGGGTTTACTGAGACCTCCAGAGACAATTGACACTCTCTGGAAGTGGGCCATCAGTTTCCTTCAATCACCCCAATGTGTAAGGCCGTGAAGCTGACAGCCATCTATGGCGGAATGATACCCCTCCCCCTGAGCGCCAGTAAACAAACACAGAGCCTCCCCAGAGTCCCCCAGGTGGTCTCAGTCAACACTCTGAATTGAGCATCAGTCAGTGACGGATCAAAAGAAAGACCATACACCCATCGCTCATCTTATCGTCCTCTCCATCCTCTCCTCCTCCAACCTCTCCCACTCTTTGATCCACCTATTTTCGTTTAGCCCCTCTCTCATCCATCTTCGGTCTTCCTTGCCCTTTGCTAAGCTCCAGACAGGCTGATGGGCTCAAGACAACATCCCTCACCAGGCTCTCCCTTCCAGGACAAATAAGTTCTGGGGAGGCCCCCCGAGAAGAATGAGCCAGTTACATATACAACCATTTCTGAAATCTTTTAATAATTCCTCCTGCTCTACTACACAGTCCTACTCAGATACATCAAACTAAGCTCCCATTTAAAGGTGTTGCCCAAGCTGTTTACACCGGAACAAGTAATTCATGGGAGGCACACGAAAACACCTGCGTGGCATCTACTGTTTTACACTTCAACCAAAGCTCGATTTAGATGCTGATTAGACTCCAGAATATGTGACAAGTAGAAGAGCCTTTGGGTTTATGAACACAGTACATCAAAACAAAGCTGCTACAGAATCACTGTCTTGGGGGGGAATGATGCTTGCCATGCACTGTTAAAGGAAATGTCTTTTTTTTATTTCCACTGTGCACAGGAGTGAACAAGATCGTATATTTGGGAATAAATTAGGGGTTAATTAGGCTAAGTGATGGATGCAATTATGTTTAATTTTATGGTTGCAAAAAAGGAAGACAACTTATTGGTTTTTCCAAATAATTTAATCTTGACACATTACAAGGCAACCTTGGTTATTTGTATGAGTTTTTCCCATCCATCCATCCATCCATCCATCCATCCATCCATCCATCCATCCATCCATCCATCCATCCATCCATCCATCCATCCATCCATCCATCCATCCATCCATCCATCCATCCATCCATCCATCCTTCCATCCATCCATCTTTCCATCCTTCCATCCATCCATCCTCAAACCTGCTTAATGTCTTTTAGGGTAATGGGTTGCTAGAGCCTATCCCTGCATATTTTGGGAAAAGGAAGGGTCCACCCGTTCATTGCAGGCCAACACCATCTTTAGCGTTGAATTGTTGTCACAGCCAATACAGGCTAAGTGTTGTTCAACCACGTCAACTTTTGCCCATTAAATTCTACATTTATCTTTAAATCAGCAGCTGGCAGTAGTTTTTCTAGGTTGCCTCACAAATACGGTATATTTCTGATGCGACTAGACTAATACATGGTTGTTTATATGGATAGGTCCAGTGTGTCTGGATCAAGGGACAACCCTTCTGCCTCTACCAAGTCCCTTTTTGTCTGCAGCCAGGTCCATCTCAAAAAGATCATTGACTGTAAATGGGAACTGGACTGAGAAATAGGAAGCACCCACTAGTTCCAAGAAGCCAAAATCGCATAGACTTCGCGTGAGAAATAAACAGCTATTACTAAGTCATTATATTTGTCATAACAACTATTCTTGCTCTCAAGCCATTTTTTATCATGTACTTGAAAATCCAAAAATATTTTCATATTCTTTCTGTAGTGCAAATTTTTTCAAGTTTTGCTATAAAATAGCAAAAAATGGCCTCTGAATTGACTTTGAACCAGAAGCAAACCATTTTCTATGTGTAATGACACACTCGCTCGGTCCAGTTCTCATGTACAGTCAATGGCATGACTATCAAAATTTTTGTTTTTTTTAAATTGGCCCCACAAATTAGTTTAAACATAGTTTGGTTGCATGTTCAACAGTCAAATACCAAAAAATGTTTTTCTTTGCCGTTGCTGGTGTCATTTTTAAATCAAGAGACAGATTCTGTTTTGCATTTAAAAATGACTGGTTTTGGATTGTCTAAGTGCTATCTTTCAACTTTAATATACAGGTTTCGATCTTTAGTAAGGACAGATTACCAGTATTATGCTGTTGTATTACTAGTGTGGGAAGTTGCTATGTGATTCATTTAAGTGCCCTTCTGCACCTGAAACCCCAGGAACACCTGACGCAAGAACTGCAGAACTTTAGTAGCTTTACATAAATCCAGGCAAAACAAGTTAAGGTGAGCTAAAATTGTTAAGATAAAAAGTAGCAAAAGATGCCGCGTGTTTTAGGAATTGTGTTTATTTTGTTCCACCATAATATTTGATTTGGCCAAAATAGCTACAAACCCTTAGTATGATTTTATGCTTAAAATTTCTTATTAAGTATTCTCTTTGACATCACTGTTTTTTTGTCCAATGTTAGACTGTCTATGATCTAGTCATTACTTCTCCTGAAAACAGCAAACTCTTTTTCATGCATCTCATGTTTTACTGCTGCTTTTAAATAATGCTCCAAAGGCTCAAATATAATTAGAGCAAGTTTGCCACATCTTTAAGCATGGCTGTTCCAGGTGACTGTAACCCAGACAAAGAGAGGCATAGTGCACTCAGTCTGCCTTAGATTAGGCTGAACTTGCAAAAGCGAGGTCTGGACAAGCAGCCCAATAACAAGCAGTTACGCAAGTGTTGGCAAAGTGAGGAGCATCATAGCGGTTGTAATGAATACCAGGGATGAAGGAAAAGAGAGCAAACCAGGGAAAATCAGAAGGCCTTTCATCAGAACTTAGACCACTTTCATAAGACGATAATACCCTTTGACTTTCACCCAGCAGTAAGAGGCTGTTGTTTTTTTGGAAAGTATTATTTTCCTCCTTTTTTCAAGTTTTTGCTTTTCCTGTTTTCATTCTGCATGTTACTCCTATTCTTGTATTTTTCTTGAACGTGATAGCACGGTAGTTTTTTCTCTCTTTGAGCACTAACAGAGCAACAACACATTCCTGTCCGCATTCCAGCCTCAGGAAAAACAGTGTCCGGAACATAATAAAAGGCTAAGCACGTCATTTGTTTTTAAACCCACTTGCTGGCTGGAACAAAGCTAGGCTCTGGGCAGTACTGGCCAAATGTGTTTATGTGAAACTGACAGTAAAAGGGACATGTTTGTGTTTCCGAGAGTCTGTAGGCATGTGCGTTTTCGGATTTTCTCTGAAGCAATGTGATGAACACCCCCCGTTCGACCAATCATGGACCACATAACCTCCCCCCAGTCGCACGACCCGGAAGAAAGCGACTCAGAACAGATGCTTTTCGCACTTATCCCTTTTCAGACTTCTCATTTTGCGCGCCAACACTCGGAATTGTAATTTGGAATCAGTGGTATTTGGTGAGGACACACATATAGTAAATCTTTCATAATTGTCCATTTAAACAACAGTCCCTGACGGCGATGCAGGTTGAAGGTCAGGGTAGTTAACATGTTTTAGTGATTTGGCCCTGATGCACTTTTGGTCAAAGGGTGAATTGAACTCCACACCCCTCTTGAAATTGTTTCTTCCCTTTAGCCAAAATTGTGTTTCCAGCTTGACTGCAAATGGTTGCAGAATGTCAGTGTTGACATTTCAATCACCCTTGGTTTGGTTTCAGTCTTGCACACTTGTCATACCGAAAATGTTGCATGTTAACACTAAAGTAGAAATTTTAAAGTACAACACTTTCTTTGGTCAAAATCTACATAAGGATTCAATCATTTGTCATTAATGTTCAATCTTCTCTTAGTTTGTGGATATACAGCTAGGGAGGATTTATGTAATGTTGCTCAGTTATTACTTCATCTCACTCTCATCTGAGGGAAGGAAGCATTTTGTCTGGAGGAGTTATTGTCATTAGGAGTTTTCTACTGGCCAGTCCACAACACTGCTAACCCCATTCTGCCCCCACCAGTCCTGTCTCTTCAGGAAGTTAATGACTTCCTTCCTGTATTTGACACAGGACGTGCTGGTCTCACATAGAAAGGGTGCGTGCATGCGAGTAAGTGCACGTGAATGTGCACGTTCAAGAACAATGATTATTTAGCCATAACGGAAGTAGTAAAGACTTCCTCTGATTGCTATCAGTGTAGACTGAAGGAGTGGAAAGATAATACAGCCATGGGCTGTAAATGAAAACGACACCAGAGCTACGGTGACGCTCAAACAAAACCAATGCCTGAGAGAAATGTGCTTCATAACACTGAGACTAATTCCAAATGTCACTAAATGTCATTTACTGTCAGCCAACTCCAGTCTTTGTAATGTATAAACTGGATCCACAGTTGCGTGGCAATGTTTCTTCCACACATATTTTAAGTTTTTAGGTAATGGTTGCAGCTTGTTGAAGTAAATTTTACATCTTATTGGCAAACAGGGTAAACATTATTGGGCTTTTCATTAGGACAGCATGAAGCAAAGTAAAAGTAAACCCAATAAGTTCTTGTTCTTTAAAATAAAAATTAAAGTAACCTGTGTAAGTCTGAAGTGCTTTTGAGTAGAAGTTTGACAGGCAAACTTTGGCAGCAAAAATAATGTTGTCTTTTTTATAATTAAGCTTCTCTAGCCAGATCTAAGTCTGCGTTCTGGACCCAGTGTCGCTCTTACTATCACAGTACCAATTCAATCATCTTTTGAACTATTGTAAAAGTGTTCCCAGTAGTCTTTTAATTATGATTCTGCCGTTTTGAGCCAAAAATAAAAAAAATCTATGTTGATTTCTACGACTTATTTTTGTGCAGAGTGCTAGGAGTTAATTAGAAATTTACCTCAGAGTTGTAGGTGGGAATGCTAGACTGACTTCCCATACTATTTTTTTACACTATTTTTTTACACTATTTGACCCTTGTGCTGTTCTATGGGGTCAAGATGACCATTGACGTGTTCTCCCTACCATGACAAAGGTGGATAAAAGTGGAGAGGATTTCATGTAATCCATGGACACCAGTGAAGATCACAAATCATTGAAGAAAAGAGGTTAAGCGCACTGTTTTGTGGGGTCTAGATGACCTCACTCCCAATGTCAGAGTGCCTAGGATAGCACAAGGGTTGATGCTAGCTTACACCCCCTCACGCCCCCAACCGGACACTGCCTGTACAACAAAAACGGCAAGCAATATTGGAGCTATCTAGCTGTACAGTTTTGAGCCAGGTGCAAGCATAGAGAAGGAATACAAAGAAGTACTCTGATCTATTTGTCTGCAAATGGATACATCAGAATGGAGCAAAGAAGGAGGATTGGGGCCTGCCGACTTTAACACCTACGTTACTGCTACAAGCCTTTTTCAATTGGATGTTTACCTCTGCTTCTGATTGACAACAATATGAATAAAGAAATATTCAGAAACACAATTCTAAGCTCAATTTCTTTCATATATGTCCTCCATCGTTATAAAAATGCAACAAGAACAAAGACTGTTCGTATTAGCCCAGTTCTTGTACCGTAGTGTAGTTTATTACGATATGTCATACATTATCACATGTTTCTCAAATCATAGCAAGTCTGCTTTTCTTTCTAATCAACATTTTAAGGAATTAATGCAAACCATGAAGAAATACAAAATAGGTTTCTATGCATAACACACATTCTTCAACCACTGAGCACTTGGTACTCAGATAAATGGTTGTAGTGATTTGAGATGATGCTGCGCTGAGACTTCTTGAGAATTTTATGATATTTTTCCTCGATTTACTGTCCAATTCTGCACATATGGGAAAAGGAAGGCACTGTGCCTTTTTCACAAGCGTATCGAAATAAAGGGGACATGAAAGCACAAGTGACCAATGTCTACATGAAAGAACACTGTCATTTTAAAAGATTGATTAAACCATTAACGCTATGTCTCATGTCAGAGAGAGGTTTAAGCGATGCCCCACAAAGGACAAATCAAAAAGCCAAAGTTTAACACCCACCAATAAAGCTGCAATTCTCGCCCACACTTTTATATGTTACTCTACCACTCTCTTAGGACTTCTGGGACCAATAAATGAAGCCATTAATGACCACTGTTTATCCTGTCCCTTGACCTGGGCGTCTCTCATAAAACAGGAGCTATAGAGCCAACCCTAGCAATTTATATTAATCTCAGCTAACATTTCAGTGCAATTCTTTTCTGATCCACCACAGACAATAAAGTGAAGCGGGTTTCTGGCAGCTTCATGTCTTAACTTTAAAGACCCACTCCAATGAAAATCGTGTTTTTAACATGTTCTTGTAGCCTTTTTTTCTTGATGGAGGACATAATTAAAAATTGAAACAGCTTTTCTGAGTATTTCTTCATTCAAATCATTGTGAAAAGACAAAGAAATGCAGTTTGAAAAAGCCTGCAGCATTCCAACGCATTCATTTGTTGACGACTAGATCCATGTACGACTTAGTTTTCCTCGTCTAAGCTCGCTCAAAACTGTACGCCTGCAATGCTTTGATGTTGCCCGACATTTTTGTTGTACCAATAATGTTAGGTTGGGGTTTAGAGAGGCTGTAAGCTAGTGGGAAAGAGTGTTAACAAATGGATGATGGGAAATGAAGACAGGTTCACTCCACACAGTTCCTCCTACAGCCCAGGCGAATTTCCGATGAAACCTTGCTGCTGTGCAGAAACTATGTATATAAAACAACACAGGTTTTTGATTTTGCCTAAAAACTGCTTATTTATAGGTAGAAGACAACTGGGAACACTTTTCCAATAGATCAAGAAATTATTGTAGTGGGACTTTAAACGGGTAAGCTCTCTTCTCTTGAAAGAGCTGAAGGAACCAAAACAAGAAGGAAAAGAAACTCTCCCTTGTTCTCTCCGTTGCCTTCACTGGCTCCCCCTCTGTCTCAATTTGCTTCTTGTTTTCCCTTTAGTGGTCTTGATGTTGTAATCCACACCTGGACTGGTGCCAAGCATGTCTGCAGACACCTGCGTCAGGCCGAGAAAAACAAGAGTGAAAAGAGCAGATTCTTCCCCTTCCCCCTTTTAGTCGTGTGCTCCGTCTACCCCATTTCCCCCCCTTTTCCCACATTTTTAAGCCCCTCCCCCACTGCTCCAAGTGTATAAATGTGTCACGTGACTTTCTTCCTGTTGTTTTGACCCCAAGGTCACTCTGTCTAAGGGTCAATGTACTACCCCCCCATCCTTCTCAAAAACACCCTCTTTGCCTATTAAAGAGGATCTGATCACGTTGTCTTCTGCTCACCAGCATGAACACACACAGACACTGAAGTATGGAAACATAGCGGGGGGGGATACACAGAAAGAAGAGGTGGGCCCTGCTGAACTTCGGAGGAACTCATTGACCATGCTCTCCTCTTTGTGGTGCTCGACTCGGGTTGACCTTTTGTCTGTGAAGTCCAGCAGACGGTGTGGGCGAAGGGGGGGGGCTCTTGTTTTGGCTAACTCCTAAAAAGAACCCTGTGTTTTGGGTCTACTAACTGACTGCTGGGTAAAAAATACCTCTAGGCTCTTCGTTTGCCCTACAGTGGTTCATCATAAACTACTAGCTATTTCCAATGGCTGTTTCGTGTCAACACCAGTTATCTATGAAAATTGCAGTACGTTTTCAGGTCAGGGCTAACAGTGTGATCCAAGGCCATCAGAATGTAAAATATCCCCCAAATCCCTCTGGATTTGAATGTTTGATCTCCTGAATTATTAGACGCTGTTATCTCAGTTTTCCCACATAAGGCTTTTGTTCCTATCTGGGCTGCATTCATGACACTTTGCAGATTCAGAACAGGCGTGAGTGGGCCCTCAGTGGGTTTGGAGTGTTGTCATGGCTGCAGATAAGAGAACATGTTATCACTCTCCTCAGCTATGGAAAACACACAAGCGTGGATGGTGTTGCAATCGCCTTGTGTGTGCACATGTGAGCATATAGGAATTCATTTGTGTCTCACTGCCACTACAATCAGAATAAAATTGCTTTGTTGCTCCATGTGACATCCTTGTTCCTTCAAAATTTTTTACGTATTTGTCCAAGATGTGACCCCATGACCTTTGCCTTAAGACAGGTTTAAAAGGACTCACCTGAGCCTCGTTAGTTTCCTTGGTAACTGCTAAGTTGCTTCTCACCCAGGCACATCCGTGCCTCTTTTGATTCAGTGTAAAACTCAGGTAAAATGTAAAATTCACAAAAAATATAAAAATCTTCCTATACAATGGTTCCTGGTTAGTTTTCTCTTTCGATCATTATTATTATTACTATTTTTACACTAGGGGAAAATGTTGTTGTGTGAAACTTATTTTGTTAAGGACTAAACAACAGTTTAGTCTTCATAGCGCGTCAGTAGCTTCAAATACTATACTTCACTACTCTAATATGAATATATGTGAAATCCAAGTTTCTGACATGGCGTAATGCAAGGGGGAGCAGAAGCGTTCCCAGAAAAATATGTAGAGGG
Organism: Oryzias latipes; assembly: GCF_053564925.1. Classification (NCBI taxonomy): domain Eukaryota; kingdom Metazoa; phylum Chordata; class Actinopteri; order Beloniformes; family Adrianichthyidae; genus Oryzias; species Oryzias latipes. Next base: position 28,672,899 of record NC_136257.1, on the reverse strand, counting down.
ACATTTATAAAATAAAAAGGTTTTTCACTCGGTTGTAATAAGCTAAGCAACTATTAGAAATGTTTCTTTATATTCCATACATCAAGCCCTACATGTCTCTTGCTGCCTTGGTCTTGTACTATCTTCATATATGCTCCACTTTTACAGTGGTACTATTTCCATCAGCCCGACAGATATGCAGCATCGAAGTACAGATCCAAAACCTGTGAGAAAAATGTGACCGAGCATGTTGATGATTCTTTTAATCACAGTTTCAGACATCCAAAAACCCTGAAGTCATATAAACTTTCATCAAAGCAAAGAAAAGGTAGAAAAAACAAAAACTGCAGGAGAGATACTCAGTTCATGGAGTGCAATGTGTGCTTCTCTATGTATAGTAGAAGAAAAGAAATTCTCTCTGAGCTGCTTCGACAACTATGGAGAAGACAGGGTGTTAAGCAGTCCAAATTAATCCTGCAGCTACATAACGTTCTGTTCCCAACCTGGGAACGAAGAGACCCCTGGCACAGCATCAGGCATAAGTGTGAGGGCTTTTCAGCACCGTACACTGGAAGAGCAAGGTGACCTGCTGATATATCAGCCGTTTGTAGAACAAGACAAGTCAAATGAAGTTTTTCCTCAGAACGTCAGGAAAGTTTGTTGCAACTGATGTGGATGATAGATGTGAAAGCAGGAATCTAAAAGCAAAGACACAAAACAGGCAATAAATCAAGGCAGATCATACATTATACACACAGCTGCAATATCCTATGTTTGTTCACGTTTGCATCATAGCAAGGATGACAGATAAGCTTTAGGAAAAAGTCTTATGCCACGCACACGCAATCAGGCCTTCATGGTAGAATATCTGCTAGGAAACCACTAAAGAAAGGCAACAAGCAGAAGAGACTTGTTTGGGCCAATGGACAAAGGGAATGGACATTAGACCAGTGGAAAATCTGTGCTTTGGTCTGATGAGTCCAAATTTGAGATTTTTGGTTCCAACCACCGTGTCTTTGTGCGACGCAGAAAAGGTGAACGGATGGACTCTACATGCCTGGTTCCCACCGTGAAGAATGGAGGAGGAGGTGTGATGGTGTGGCGGTGCTTTGCTGGTGACACTGTTGGGGATTTATTCGAAATTGAAGGCATACTGAACCAGCATGGCTACCAGAGTATCTTGCAGCGGCATGCTATTCCATCCGGTTTGCGTTTAGTTGGACCATCATTTATTTTTCAACAGGACAATGATCCCAATCATACCTCCAGGCTGTGCAAGGGCTATTTGACCAAAAAGGATAGTGATGGGGTAGTGCGCCAGATGAAGTGGCCTACACAGTCACCGGACCTGAACCCAATTGATTTGGGGTGAGCTGGACTGCAGATTTAAGGCAAAAGGACCAACAAGTGCTAAGCATCTCTGGGAACTCCTTCAAGACTGTAGGAAGACCATTTCAGGTGACTACCCCCTAAAGGTCATCAAGAGAATGCAAAAAGGAACTGAAAAGGAAAGGAGGGAGGAAGAAAGATGCTTTCCATACATCACTACCAAATCCAAGTGTTACGGTTTCAGTCACTTTGTGTTTTGTTCCTTGATTTCCTGTTTTATTTTGTAGTATTTCCTGTTTTGTTGTTGTTTCGAGTTTTACCTTGCCCCATCAGTCCTGAGTGTTTCCACCTGTGTCTTGTTGCCTTGTATGTATTTAAGTGCTGTCTTTCCCTTCCTCCTGTGCTGGTCCATATTGTATTCTTCCCCGGTTTTCGAGCTTAGTGCATTTTTAGTGTTTCGAGTTTCTAGCCTGCCGTATGCAGTGGTTTTGGTTTTGTCTTTAGTTTTGTTATTAAACCCCGTTCCCCTGCAACCTCCTGCCTCCTCTCCTCTCTGCGGCTGGGTACTCCCTCATCCTCTCACCGTAACACCAAGTCCCTGATTGGTCAAAGTTCAACTGGTTTAACTTTAAATGTCCGTTCAAAGGTCACACTTTTTGTACGTAGAACCTGAAAGTAATTGGGGAAGCCTGAAATGGGCATTTATGCGGTTTTCAATAGATTTTTCATTGGAAGTGGTCGCTTGAACACACATTGGCAAACCCTGTGTAAACATGGCATTTGATCGGCCAAAATATGGTTTTCATCAGGCCATCAAATCATGTTTTACTTTAATATTACTCAATAACAACTCCACAAATAGCAAAATGGTAAATGCATTTGCATTACTTGTTACTTTTTTGAAGATATTGGTAAATGGTAAATGGCATATACTTGTGAACCGCTTTCTACCTTCCTAGAAGGCCAGAAGGGCTTTACAGTCATAAACCCATTAACACACACATTTACACACTGGTTGCGGCTCCACTGCCGAACACTGGCACCAACCTTCCACCAGAGGCAAGGTGGGGTTCAGTGTCTTGCCCAAGGGCACTTCAAAACAAGGACATGCAAGCCGGGAATTGAGTTGGCAGTCTTACAATCAGGGGTCGACGGCCCTACCACTCCACCACCGCAAAATGTAGCAAAATACTTAATGTTTTAAAGGGCCTATATCATGCAAAATCAAACTTTTGAGCTTTTAAGCCCCTGTATTTTGATCCATTCATGCATACCTGACTATTGCTCTAAAACCCTGCAATCTGAGCACAAGCCCCTCCTAATCCATGAAAACGAGTGCGTCCTCACATTGTGACGTACTCGTTTTCGTGGTGTAGATAAGTGAGGAACAGCAATATGCACATCCATCTATGTAAAAGTTCAGATGTTTGTTTTCAAGGGTGAAACGCGGACACTCTGCAGAGGCCGGTTCTAGGTTGACGCCATGAAATGGGCGGCACCCACAAGGAGCAAAAGTCGGTGGCTCAGAGATGGTGTCTTCTTACTTACAGGTAGGAAAATGAGCTGTGGAAATAACTAATGATTTGTTAAAAAATCGTTCTTTAGTGTGCCAAAGGTAATATATTATCATATATGGATAAAAGTTACTCAGAAAGGCTTAAAAATAGAATGATCCAGGCCCTTTAAGACATGTTAAGTGATAAAACATGGTTAAGGGAAAAAAAACAACTAACTTGTCCAATAGCTCAAGACAGAAACTAAAACAAAAAGTATAAAAAATGCATTTTTTGAAAAGAGTGTGCAACTCTTCATTTAAAGAGTGATAAATACAGTGATGGTAGTTTGAATGGGTTTAAATGCAGATTAATGTTAAGAATTTCTCAGCTCAAACTCTACAGCTGGGCTTTTATCCGCAGGTCTAATTTCTAAATTGTTAAAAAATGCACAATTGGGGTCTTGTGTCCTACTCAAACCATGGATATAATTGAGTCTTAAATAGGAAATTTATGTCAAAAAAATATTCCCATGTGGCTGAATTGAAATAATAAACCCTAAGTGGGTCAAAGGGTTGATTGCAGTTGCAGCAGCCAAGGTTACACAAATTGAAGGATGTTTTTGTGTGTGCCAAGAATGATTTCATTAAAAAAAGTAAGACGCAAATCTGAATAGCGTATTTTGATTATTCCTTTTATAATATATAATTTGTAATTTTCTGAATACTCCAAACACAGAATGATAGTTAATAAAACAAAGGATCATAGAACCTCCTGGCTAAAGAGAAACAAAATGTGAAACACATAACTTTGATGCTTGATTTAAAAAACAAAGAGAACACATTGTCATGGGTAGATTTGATCTGCAGCTGACTTCCTTTCCCCAGATAGTTTACTTAAAGGGCCTGTATAACGCAAAATCAACTTCTTGAGCTTTTAAGTTTTTTACAATGTTAATTTCTCACAAAGACAGTCCCTAATCAGCATTTTGATCCATTGATGCATTTCTGAGCATTCCTCTAAAAATCTACTCTCTGAGCACCAGACCCTCCCAATGCATGAAAACAAGTAGGTTCTCACATTGTGGTGTCACAAAGTGGGGAACAGCCCCTTCCAGGAAGAGTTTGCGCTGCCCAAAGGCTAACATACACGCCCACTTTCTCAGCGGAGCTGGTGGTTATCTGCAAAACGCTGTCCTTTTATATGCGTAATATGCACATAAATCTGAGCAAAAGTTCGGATGTAGTTTGTTTTTGTGGGTAAAACGTAGACATGCTGCTGAGGCCGGCTCTAGGTTGACATCATGGGCGGCACCCACAAGGAGCGTATATCATCTGAAAGGCTTAAGAAAAGCACGAAACAAGTCCAAACAAGTGTTTTCATGTGTTCGTCCCAAATCCAGGTTATGTAAGGAACTTAATCCGAAATTAAACAAAAGTCAAATGAATCATGGAAACCATAAACTGAACTACACTCATGTCTCAATGTGAGCAGAGAGCAGATGTATGTTTTTTGTTTTTTTATGCCACCTCAGTATCCTTTCTTCCACATGTAATTTCCCTTTTTTCCATTCTAAGCAATTTCGTTGTTTGCACTAATTGCACGGACAATAAAGGCAATTTCTAAAAATTGTACCCTAACTTTAATATTGGATTGGTGATGGCCTGGGTTAACAACAAACGCCACTGGTGCAATTGATCTACAGGGTGTTGTTGGAAATTGGACTATTGTTGATGGAAAAAGGAGAAGGCGGAAAGGCAGGAATAGATGTTCCCTTCGGCCATTTTTTTCTATGAACCATTTAACCCTTGTCCTATCCTAAGCACTTAACCATTTGGAGTTGGGTCATCTAGACCCACTAGACAGTGCTCTGAACCTTTTTTTTTTCAATGATTTGTGATCTTCACTGGTGTCCATGGATTACAGGAAATCCTCTTCACCTTTATCCACCTTTGTCATGGTAGGGAGAACACGTCAATGTAAGGGTTGGGTCATAGGATAGCACAAGGGCTACTTTTCTTTTTCTTTCCAATGCCCTCTCCTTTTTATTTTCCATCCGGTCCAGAATTCCCTAAAAATGTAAAAATAAAATGACCTATTAATATAAAACGTAGATGTCAGTACAGGAGGAGTTTATACAAATATACCCCTAGTTTGCCTAAGGAGTACTAACAGAAACCCAACAATACAAATGTATCCAAAACAATATCAGCTTCAATCTTTTTACTCGGCTGCTGGACAGAACAAATACAATAAGAAAGGAAAAAAAAATGCATTTTGCTGCACAGCAGGGAACAAAATGTCTTATGCTTTCAATCATATCAAAATCCCTGCCTACCACAAGGTAGAGTGTGATGATGTGTTTCATAGGAGTATGCTTTTCGGCTTCTGTAATTAGTTTAATTTTCAGGTGGATGATGATGGAGTAAAAACATTTTTGTAAAGCTTGTAAGCTTGAAAACAATGAATGTGGAGAAAAGTTGTTAAATTTTGTATACGTAACACATATTAAAAAGTGTGTATACTTTGCTTTAGCAAATCTTTAGAAATGTTAAACTTATACAGAAATTAAACTTATATAGGTTTAGTTTTAAAATATAGGCTATTCAATTATCTCAGTTTGCATGCTGATGTATAAACAAATTAAATGATTGGTGCTCATTTTATCTTTATCATTTGCTCATTTTATCTCTATATTTTTCTAACACTTTTCCTAAGCCTTTATGCACCAAAGACTACAATCAGCTAAGACAAAAAAAGTGTCATTTTTGAATTTTTACTTGTGTTTTATTTTTTTCTTGGGCACAGGACACAGTGTGGGTATTCCCGACTGTCCAGGGTTTTCTGAAAAGGTCTGGATATCCATTCATACATTATTCCGGATATTTATATCTCTGGAATACCCGTTTATATATTAAGATATATTTTTTATTTACTATAATCTTAGTTTTGAACTTTAAAATTGTAAGGATTTTGTTTGTTGTGTGTTTTGTCTTATTTTACTTGTGTTTATTTGGTGTTATGTTGTGTTTTCAGGTTTGTCACCTGTTGGTCTCACCAGGTTCAGGTTGTCATTTATCCACAGCTGAATTTATTTAGGTTAATGATCCTCCGTGTATTTAAAGGTCTGGTTTTCAGTTCAGTCTTGCCAGTTTATCTGTTGTGACACACTTTTTATGGCTCACTTGTTTCACAGTTCATTCATGGTTGAGTTAAGCTCCCAGTGTTAAACTCCATTTCCTGCATTTTGGGTCCTTCAAAATCTGTTCCTGACAACTAGTTTTGCAGGTGCAAGACATTTGTTGGAAAAGCTTAAAAAGATTGATTTTGTACAGTTTTTTTAATATAATTTTTTAAACAAATTTTTGAAGATGACAAAAATACTCAAAACCACCAGATATGTTGAAATATTGCTGCTCTCCAGACAAATGTCAAGCATAAACTTTAATTTATATTGCTGTTTTCCCCAGCTAACATTATGATATAAACAATAAAGCCAGTTTGTGGATGGTATATTTAGGTAATTTGCCTGTATTGTGTTTCTTAAGGTGTATTTGGCCAAAAAAGTTGGAGTTACACCTAACTTTCTTTACTTTATAAGAGAAAAAGCAATATTAATCAGCTAAATTTTGTTCTTGCTCGTTTTTTGTCCAAGGTTTTATTTTATTTTTTTCTCCTTCCAAGGCAGCAGCTTTATAACTGCACGGCTTGTTTTTGTTCCCAAAAGATTGCTTTAAATAAAGAGTCAATGCTTTGACTCTTTACCCATGTCATCAGGACCATCCCAGTGTGAAAAAGTGTAAACCAACACAAATTACTTTATGTTGAGTAAACTGCTACAACACTTTCATTGCCTTAAATACAAGTTTGCATGTCAAAAAAAAAAAGATAAAGTATTACTTTGTGAGCTGTCGAGATTCACAGATATTAGGCAGGAACAAATAGATAGTAATACTAATTGCTACTGTCTCACCAACTGTGATGTTTCACAGTTAAATTATGGTCTCTCAGAAATGTTCAAACTTATCCATCATCACTTAGGAGAATAGATGTTTAATATGTTCCCTTGTCAGTAGTTGAATCCTCTGTGAAACATAAAATACTGAAAAGTGTAAATCTCTCCTATTTTATTATCTGTGTTTGTTGTGTTTCATGTTGATCTGCGTGTGAAATATTAGGCAAATTCCAAAGTCCTGAACATTTTAATCCTAATTTCCATGCAATATCCAGCAGCCACTGCAACGTTATGCATTAGCGAATGGGTGAACCCTGTGTGTACTTGTGCCACCCATTCATTTGTAACAGAGCAGGCTTGTGCAACGCCTACTGTACGCTAATAGAGCGATTGAGCACAGTGTGCAGTTTAGGATTAGGACACTCAGGATGGGGAGATGAGAGCTATCAACTGGGAGGACTTGAGCTGAAATGGAGCCAGGCCCCACACATGGCTCCCGTGAGCGGAGACTGACTGAATGAATGAAAGGAGGACTGAATGGCTAAAAAGAAGGAAAAAAAAACTCAAGTTGATTGACATGTTGTGTTTACAAAGGATTAAAGGGATTTAGTTGGCTGTGTATACATTTATTTGTGGATACATTTTAATGCGCTTTTAAAATTCTAAAGATTAGTTTTGAGATTGTTAGTGATGTGAGGTGAAAATTTAAATTTAGAAGCAAAAAATGTCATCCAGCTCAGGTGAGGTGAGAGATTTGGTTTGTAGGAAAACAGATGCTGATCAAATTCTTTTTTTTTTTTTTTTTTTTTTTTAACTTGTCCTGTCCAACAGCTGGGCAGACAGATGAGCTGAAGGCCTCTTGTGTTAGACATATTTTACTTTAACAACAGGGGTTATTAATCTTCTAAACCCCTTTTGTAATCGAGGCCAAACTTTACTCATTTTAATCATATTTGAAAATCTTTTGTGTTGGACCGCACGGAAAAGGAAAGAAAGGAAAAAGAGAGAGGGATGTTGGGGGGGGGGGGGGGGGGGGTGTGTAAAACCATGAAGCAGCATAAAGCAACAAGCTACTGTATGTTTATCATTACGGTAAGGTTCAGATGTAATACAAATGTCAAAGGGCGGGGCCTGTCTCAAATGTTATAAACACACCTGCTAGCTGCAACCATGTCCACATGTCAATGCTGATCAAATTCTAGCGGAAGGAAGGATGAAAGATCTCCGGCCTTTTCATGACTGCAGATGTTAGTTCATTGGTGGATTTTTTGGGAACTGGGATGACAGCTTTGAGATATTTGAAACAGCCCGTATCCACCCTTAAGGGTAGTTGTGACCGCGGTTTAAGGGTGTGTTTAGACTGGAAACGTTTGCTTTGGTTAAATTGAACCAGAGTTTGTTTCCATTGATAATCCGGAACAAATTTTCAGTCTGAATGCACCCAAGGGGAACCTGGTCCGGTACCAGGAACCACTCAAGGACTCATCTTTTGAGGTGGTCTCGGTTCGTTTCCAATCAGACTGATCGTCTGTTCACTCTGAGCTTCCTCAGTCAGAATAGGCTCTGAGCAGAACAACTGGACCAAAATGGCCACCAAGTCAGAAGGAGGCAACCATGACGGTAAGACACAGCAATGTGGTCGTATGAATGCAGACTTTAACGTGATCCACAATAACTATGTCCAAATTTCATTACTACTCATTACATAGTGCACTATATAGTTCGTTTGCCATTTTCTAGTGCTTTCTGAATCTTCAATTCCAAAATTCTGTACCCTAGAGATTTCCCAGAAGTCTCTGCGAAGAACCAGCGTGCACTGATGCTTACTAAATCGGCGACTAGAGACCACAATGCATTGCGTTTGAACAATTCTTGCAAATATTTTTTTAAACGTATCTTTTTAATAAACTTTGAACACTTTCATCATCAGTAGAGAGTGGATTCATAGTTGTCAAAACATGCTCATATTGATTAGGTTTTCAGGTTTGTGAAAATGGTGACGTCAAAAATAAATAAATAGTGAGCCTGGTGTCTAAATTGCTTTTTAAATCCAGGGCACTAGATAGTCCCGTACTATAGTTTTATAGTAGTTGGGGATTAAGGTGGAAATCCCAACAATCTATAATCTATAAGTAGTAGACACTTATCAGCGTACCTCCTTCATCCTTGCCCTCTCAGTAACCGCCTTGTGGCATGCCTTGGCCATGCCTTGGCTATGCAAGTAAAAAGTGTTGTACTTGTCATTGATACAGTTTTCAGATTTGGTCTGCAAAATATAACGTTCGAATAAGTGAACTTTTGCAAAGTGCAGGACTGCCATTATTCTTTCTCTAGTTGCTTTAGCCCCGCCCTAGAAATGCCTGGCCAATGACAGAAGAGATCTTTAATCATGTGTTTTTGTTTAATATCTTCGGTTAGTAACAGACAAGTCTGTTTTAAGGCGGTCTGAATACAGACCAAATGCAAGGTTCAGGACTTGATCCGGACCAAATTAAACAGACTTGGTCTGGACCAACGAACTTTTCCAGTCTGAATACACCCTTAGTAAACCTGAATCTTGGGAATGCTGAAATCATAGAACTATGCGCTTGATCTATGAATGGAGCCAAACAACAGTTTGTCATCCTTCAAGAAAACAATATATCTTCATAAAAATGCATGTGAAAGCATAAAATTACACGGATGAATCTTATCCACATCAAGAACAGGAAGCTCATGTAATCGTAATGTTTCCATATCTTAGTGCAACGCTGAATGTTGGTGTGCATCCTCGTGTCTCTTCTGATCCTAATCCATGATTGTGTTAACAAACCGAAGAGGCTGATGGCCTGATGGCTGCTCAGTGAAATCCGGACGGTCCAGTTTCATCAACAAAGAGAAACCAGTCGTGACGATAAATTCCTTTTACTGCTTAAGTGGGTCAATTAAGATTCAATTAGGTGGCAAATGGGTGATTAGACATTTATATAACACTTGATTTGAGAGGGACGCATCTTTTTTTTTTCTTTGTATTGTATGTGTGACTTTTGTAACTGTGTTGCGTCGAAGGAGAACAGCAGGGTGTTTCCCCCCTACATTTGTCACTGTCTTCGCCAGACATTAAGTGTATAAATGTGTGGTGGTACAAGCTTTTCTTCTATCCTTCATTTTACCGCTGACAGCAGAGATAAATGAAGGAAGAAAGCTTGGCCACCACACAAAGAAAAGGCCCTTGGGACAAGGCATGGACACATTTGACATTTTCCCTCCTGACCAGTTTGGATTGCCTGTCGAGCTTTGCCTCATCCCGCACATTTTACAACAAGCAGCAGCCTTCTAAATACACACTTAATCTCAATTCTAAATGTTTGAACAGACACCAATTTTCCACAGATGTCTTCGGAGTACCAAGGACTGCCGGAACGTGAGGTGAACTTCCTTTACTGCCACTTCGTGTGTCCACAAACCACAGTAAATGTTTGCATGTGGGAGCTTGGGTTACTTATTAATATAATTATGAGGCAAACAAAATTCCTTGGAGAAGGCAGAAGAAGAGCATTGCAGCACGATGACTTTGAGCTGATCCTGTTGCTATACAATACACAAATATTGATATAATTTAAGAGGATTCCCAAGAATTTTCTCCTCCCCTTGAAATCGCCTTGGCTTTAGTGGCGGATGCAGTTTTTCTAAAAGCACCTGCATCTCCATTCATTCATTTCTACAAAAAAGATGGAGAAAAATATCCTGGTTTTTCCATGAAAATGTTGTTTTCCTATTTGCAAAAAAATTCAATACAACAGAGGGTGTGTTTGCAGTTAACACAAAGCTGCAGCTGATTTTCCCCTTCAATTTCTGCCTCTGCTTTAGCTGACGCTCATCTACGTCCTCCAGTCCATAGGTTGCAGTAAAGTGTGTCTCAGCCTGACTGACACTGTCAGCACTGCGGAGCGTTGCTAATTGCCACACTAATTAGTTTCATTAAAGCCGGCATCAGACTGTCTCTGCTGACTGCCAGCTAAAGGGAACAGGGAAAGGGGGATGATTCAGCGGCTGCTGTCTGAATTCCACGAGGGTGGAGCAGATAGGATTCATTCTGTGTCACTGATGTGCTGTCAATGATTTATTATGTTGTTTTTCCTTTTCTAAAGGCAAAAGAGCATGGAATTATCCTGTCTACATTACAGAGCAAACTGGATGTTTATCGAGTGCAGACATCGGAAGGAATTTTCTCTAGTAAAAATGCCACTGCCTTCTTTTTTTGATGAAGCTTTCACGTGAACCACAACACCATGAGTGCTGATCAAATCTGAGCTCAGCGATCATTGTTTTTAGCTTTTTGAGAAAAAAGAAATAAAAATCGTATTCATTTTTGTAGTTTTCTTTTATACCTATTTCTGTACCAACATCATAAAGTCTTTGATTTGTGGTTGAATGACTGATTTGTTGCATTTGCAGACAGAGTCAACCACCTTGATGGATAATGACAGAAGAGTCATACTGTGAAAAATCACTGAGTGCTTGAGCCGATGAGGAAAGTGTTTCCCTGCTGATTGTATCCATCTGGTGCTAAAAGCTAGTAGCTGTTAACTGGTTGTTAGGAACCCCACATCCCCCAACCACCCCGCCACACATTTTTGCCTTTCCTGCATGCACACACAGACACACAGACACACACACAAAACACTGAATACATCTGCCTTTTGTTCAATCCTTCATTTTTTGAATAGATGAAGGAAAACCCAATTTATGAAAACTTGCAATTAATTTTCTCCATTTTTTTTTAAATCAGAGACTATCTGAATTTTTTTTCTGTACTGGTAATGTATTTTTAAAAGTAAGTCAAATTTTAATGTATAAAAACAAAATTTTTAATTTAGGGGAGAACCAAGAGTCTAGAACAAAGCAGTATTTTATTTTTCATTGGAATGAAAGAAAAAAAAAAGTAAAAATAACTTAGAAGAGCAAAAAGTTAATGATTTTATGCAAAGAACACAAAATTGCAAAATATTGAAGTCAACATGTCAGAAGGTTTTATAATCAATAAATAAGCAATTACTCGTAGAATTGTATGAACGATGTGATTTTTTTAAAGGATTTGTTCATTTTTATCAGTAAATGAAACTTGCTGTCAAAATAACGGTGTCTTAACTGGACTAGATGCTCATCAAATATTTAATCAAATATCTCAATAATTGCTTGATTGTAAACATTAGTGCAAACATAACAATAGATTAGGAATGAGTGTGTCCTATTTGTGACTTGGACATGTCAAGGTCAAAATTGTATTAGAAACATAATTCGACAATTATTTTGGATGCATCAAACATCAATGTCAATTTGTGTTATCAACCCTCAGTTTTGTGGACAGCTGGTGTGTCATTGTTCTTTTGCACAAGAGCTCCTGAACCAGATGTACCAAACTGATGGACATTCTCCTTCGGGATCTTTTGGCAGCCCACAGTGTTCATAGTTCCAATAAAAGCAAATTATCTTTGAAATTTTGAAGTAGCTCCAGACCATCACACTTTCATGCTTGTCTCATTGGTCCATAAAATATTTGGTCCAAAGTTTGGGAATGTTACATTATTTTTGTCATCAATTTTTTTCAATGACTGTATTTGAGAACTGGGATGAGTGACTCCGCCCCCCTGGCATTCCAAACAGGAAGTACCCACTGGCTCCAAGAAGCCGAAATCCCATAGACGTCCTCTTCACGTTATCAGTCTGTTATTTTTAAGAGAATTTCTCGTTTGATCAACTCTGACAGTTACCCAATGAGGGTGTGGTTCGTAAACACTAAGCTTTCCATGGAAAGTAATTAAATAGTTTATTCACAACTTGTCAGACAGGAGTTATGGAGAGAATGACAGCTGAGCAGCAGTGAAAGATGATCATCAAAAACGTTTGATAGTTGTTGATGCCGAGGGTGGCCAAAACACTTAAGATTAAAAAGGAAAATGTTTTCTGCATAAGACCAGGCAGTTTTAAACTTATTTTTATTTTGAAAGACTTTTTTTGTGATGAATGAAAAGATGCTATGATTTAACTTCCAGATAACAGTCAGGTCATTAATAACAAAACAGGAATGTGTTGAAGAGGCCAAAACAGTTTCTAAAAAAATATTTTTTAGTTATTCATTTATGTTTATTCATGTATTTTTTTTGAAATATTTGACATGCAAACAAAATTCAGTAATGGTCACTAAGTAAATGGATGTAAAAAGTGCAAATTTGGAATTAACAGTGAGGTCATTTTTCATTAAAACTAAGATTTTCCCCCCAAACCTAATGTTTTTATTTTCAGTAATGGGATTTGCAATTGCTGATTTGTGCATACAGACCGAGACCTGTGTAAGTAACCTCCTGTGAGGTGTCTGCTGTGATGCTGCGCAGCATGATTGATGTGTTGGATGGAGGTCGCTAATTGAAAATTGAGGTAGTGTTCCGATGATATTGATTTTTGCACCTACAGGATGTGGGGCATGGAGGCCTGTGCCACTGCGAAGAGGTGACCAGGGAACAACTGTGAGGTCAAAGAAGGATTGTCGCAGTGCCGCGAGGGTAACAGGAGGTGAGCGGAGGATAATGAGGGTTGACTGCAAAGTGGGGCTAAAAAAATGGAAACTATGAGACCTTTAAGTGCTCAAAGGAAAGCAACCATCTCATGTGGATATTGCAGAGATAACTACAAACCTTTGGCTAGTCAGAAAATGCGTTTCTTTTCAAAGCTGTTCCTTTTCTCCACAACATCGATCAGGCAGGAGCAAACCATTCCCCAGGCTATTTGCAAGTCAACATAAACCAACCAACCCTCCAATCTGTGCTAAAGTAATCAATAGATGTGGGGAATCCGGTGTTTCTCATCCTTTGAAATGTCCCAGATGGAGTGGCTTTTACAGTTCCCTCTTCCTGCTCCTTTCTATTTTCAAGCAAACGGAACAATCTGCCATTCCGTCTGAGAGGAGGACTTCAGAAAAACACAGCAGCCACTCGTGATCCATATGTTACCTCTTCTTTAGAATTTTGTAACAGATCTTCAAGACTGCTCTCCCACGCCCGCTTCTGTTTGGGCGACAGCACTTCTAAGGAAAGAAAACATTTTGGTTCCACCCCCATCATAAAACTGTTGATAAAAAGACTAATAATGACGGAAAAATGAACACTCGATCGTGCGTGGCTGGTTGTGGTTCAGCCAACGTAAAATAAACTTTCTGCGGAATTACATAGAATGTATGCCTAATGCATGACTATAAATACTGTCCTTCAATCTGCTTTGGTACAAAATAGGAAAGTGTGATGGCAGAGCCCTCTGTGTGTAGTTCTTCCTGTTTTGTGTTAACTATGAATTTGTGACTGCATTTATCTTTGGAGTTTGGCTCTCTGGCCCCTTGCCTGTTAAGTTCTTGGTGGTCAGAAAGGGTGATGGTGAGGAAGATGCTTTTTTGAGGAAGGTTTTTGGTAGACTTAGTCCCTGGGGGGTAGAGAAAAGGGGGAACCAGGATTCATTTGTGGATTTTAATCATTTTTGGAGCCAACCTTCACTTAACTACTTATTTGTTAATTTCCTTTGAGTCAAACTTCTATCAATGATGAAAATCCCTTTTTTGGTGTTTATTATTATTTTTAAGATGATATTTTGGCATTTTTCTGATGATGGAGGACATGAGTAAAGAAACTTAAGCTCAAAATTGCATTTCTGAGTACTTCTTTATTTAAATTGTTGTGAATCAGGAACAGAAGACAAAATGCGGTTTGACAAAGGGCGTATTTATGTTGGTCGGTCCAGAAGCTTCCTGCTCTGCTCTCAATGGGGAGGGGAAGGGAGGGCGTGTTTGCTCCACGCCAATGGTGCCGCCAACAACTCAGAGGTGAATTTTTAATTAAGTCCTGCTGCTCTGCAGAAACTATCCTAGGAAAAAAAACAAATTTTTTAAAAATTGGCTAAAAACGTCATAATCATAATTAAAAGACCTCTGGGATAGCTTTGAAAATAGATCAGGTTGATCGGAGTGGGACTTTAAGTCAAGTGTTTAGACAATGTTGTATTGTGTTTGTGTCAATTGACTGATAAGCCAGTATATAATCCTCCTGACTGCTTCCAGGTTAGTTTTTTTTTTTTTTTCTGAAGTAAAACTTTTATTTTTGTCTTCGGTTTTATTTGCTGTAAAATATTCTAGTTGAGTTTTTGTTAGTTGACCCATTTCATGAACCCAATCTGTTGTAATTTTCTCAGTTAAAATAATTTTGGGCAAATAAAATGACTAGATGCTGCCTTAACTTTCCACCTGTGGCTCATTCTCAAAAGCTTCACAGAGGTGATCTATTTGGGAAAAACCATCCGTCAACCGTATCCTCAAGTCCAACCTGGACAGAGGATCAAGACTAAAGCTAGTCTCCAGTACAAGTTAAACAGAAAACCCTGAGAAGCAGTTTCCTTCAGGCCAACCTCATTATAAACAGAAATTGGCCAAGTGGAAAATGACAATCAATTGCACCAGTTCACATACCAGTTTTCCTAGAGAGATTTTTTCCTAAGAGTTCAATGTTTGCCTGCTTTCTACCTGGAACACTGCAGTGTTAACCACATGACTTTTTCCAGAGGTGTCTTTGTTCTGAGCAACGTCAGCTGAGATTCCACTAAAGCTTGCCGCGTGAACCTGGTCCGGTATTTTTCGAATAGAATAGAATCGCTTTACTGTCATTGTACATGGCTTCCAGAGGGCAACGGGTCAAAAAAGGTGATGGAAACTGTCTTTGGTGATACTTTGAGCTTTATTGAGGCAGCAGGAGCGGTAGATGTTGAGCAAATAGGGCAGAGAGTGGCCAAAATCTTCAACCCTCTGTTACCTCCTTTTCTCTTCTCAGCTATAGTACCACACTGGTATGGCATAGGTCAGCAGACTCCATGCTGGAGCGGTAGAAGGTCACCAGCCCAGAGGGCTTTCAGGTTCTCTCTCCTCAGAACCCTCAAAAAGTGAACCCACTGCTTTCTTTGCCACTACTGCTGTGTTCTCAGACCAACAGAGGTCTTCTGAGATGTGGACTTCAAGGAACTTTAAGGCATTCACTCTCTCAGCATGTTTGCTATTTATGAACAGGGTTGGAGTGTCTGTTTTTCTGGAACTTCAGGATGAGCTCCTTTGTCGTTGGCCGTGTTGATTGTCCGATTGTTGGCCGAGCACCACTTTTGTAGACACAGGACTTCTTCTTGGTAGAACGTCTCGTCCTCTCCAGCTTTCCGGCTCTCCACCGTTGTTTTATCTGCAAAGTGAAGTTGCAATTAATCTCATTAGATAAAAACAGTTCCATTCAAAATAAAATATAAACATCTGAAAAAAATTGACCCAATAATGTGGAACTGAATGTTGAATCTAGATTTGAGAAGAAAAACTGGACTATTTCACTTAGGAATTAATGACTTTTGCTGTTCACTGAATGTTACTTGATGAACTGACTATGCTCTACTTCCTTCAACTGTCTCATGTGCTTCAAACCATGGGCTCCATGGTCCGGGTTGGAACTCTGTATAAACTGATTAGCTGCTAGAACTGATTAAGTTCCTTTTATAGCTAAATGGAGAACCACAAGATGTCAAAACAGAAAAACAATAGTAGAATAGAGAAGCAAAGCTTAAAGTTTCACCCTGATCACCTTTTGATGAATTTCAAAGCATATCCACTGGTGTTTTGATTTAATTATGTGGCTTTTAGCCAAAAAATCAACAACAAAAAAACAGTCATTTCAAGACTCAGTTTCTGAAGAGAGGCAGAAGTTCATTAAAAATTTGTTTCTGATATGTGGGTGGGACCGTTGGCATGGAGCAACCCCATCTCCCTTTCCCTTCCCCGATGCATGGTGGAGCAGGAAACTTGTGGCCCACCTTGCATATTTTCCACGTCAAAAATACGCTCTTTTTCAAATATGTTTTCTGCTACTGATTTTCAAAAAATTTGAATAAAGGAACTACTAAGAAATGCAATTTTGAGCTTAATTTTTTCTTTTATACATGTCCTCTGTTATCAGAAAAATGCTACTAGAACTTGTTAAACACCAAAACACAGTTTCTATCAGAGTGGGTCTCTAAGAAAAGATGACTGTGATCTTGTGGGGAAGCTGCTTCTTACCATTGGATGGTGCTTAGTTTATTTCAGTGTTTTAAAAGATTTCAAAATAAAATGTGAAGAAAAAAAACCTATAAGAAGGCAATGTTGAGACTCTATCATAACAGTGAAAAACCTTAAAAGTTCATATTCAATAAGTAAAATCCAAATCACACAGATGAGGTGACTGGATGAACAAAGACACATGTAAGGATTTTAAAGAATGGATTCCCTTCTAAATGTTTGCATTATAATTATAAAAATGAGAAAACAGTCATAAATTAAGTGTTTTAATGTTTTTTTTCTAATTTTATAAATGTTATTTTAGTCGTTTGACATTTATGGCCATTTCATTTTCAGTCTTTATCTTTAATGTCTCATAATTTAATTTTTTCCTGTCTGACCTTCTAAAAAACGGCTCTGTTTGCTTGTTGGTTCAGTCATGTCTCTCAGTTTTTCTGTTTTCCATCTGTCTGTTCTGCGAAAGTGTCTGCTCTTACAAGGCTCCCTTTTTTCTCAGAATTCTTCCACATCATTTTTCTGGGACTGACTGCACCTATATATCACCTTCCTTTTCTTCCACCCTTTCAGGTGCCAATAAAGCCTTCTTTGATGCTTAAGGAAATCATTTAAGTTTCTTGCGGTATTTTGTCGGCCAAAGCTTCAAGTACACACTGGTGGATGTCATTAACTTTGCACATTTGTCTTGCTAGATTTATACAAATATAGAAATCTGACTTATAAAGTTTTGAAAAAACAAACTGGAATGACTAGTTTTAATTAACAATATACACTTGTGTTACCGGTGTAATTGTTAACTGTAGATGTTTGTGTCATTGCAAAAACATATTTATAGGAAAATGTATTTTTCCAATGAAATTCCAGGGAAAGTGAACTTGTAGACCTTCAAAACCTTCGCCTGCAGAGCTCGCCGAAGCTGTTTGCACACCTCAATAAAATGAAACCCAAGCACTAAAGTTTGGAAGTGGAGCTTTCCATTGACTAATGCTCAGAGGAAACTTTTCTATGAATTACTGCTATGAATTATTTATCTTTCAGGCAAATAGTTGACTGACTTGCACATGTCTGGACCTGACTTTCAACAGAAATCACCTCAGGTTATGAGATGTTGAAGCACATGCTCTCAGCCTGGAAAACACAATTGATATTCTGTGCAATTCAATAAGGTAGTAATGAAGATTTTACAGATATTTCTGCCCTCAAAAATTGAGTAAAAATACAAGAAAAATATAAAAGCTTTGCTAGTTGGTTATTTTGTTTAAAAAAACAAACAAAAAAACTCTCAGTTCGGGTTTCTTGAGATTTTTTTTTTTGTTTTAGTCCCAAGTTTTAGCTGATGCAGTTCAAAACAGGCAATCATGATAACATCTTTTGATTTCTACTAAACCAGGAAAGAAAGTCAAAAGTATTTCCAATAATAAGGATTACTATCAGCACAACTGAAGCCCGAGAGCATGTGACAAACTGAAGGTCAGTCTTGTGTCTTTTTGAAGTTTTCTATTTTTTTAAGGGAGGATCCAGATTGTGACAAATGGTCTAAGTGTTTACAAACTGATAGTGTTTGCAACTACTAAAAATTGGTGGTGGAGAGCTATTATTTTCTTTTGTGTAATAGACATAAGCCCATTCAACAACTAAATCAAACAACATGCATATGATAATAAGCTATTATGTTTTTACTTTAAACTATTAGGTTCACAATTATTGGGGGGCCACATAGTGGTGTGGTGGTAGCGCTCTTGCATCACTGCGCGAAGGCCCAGTTTCAATTCCCCCCTATGTGGAGTTTGCATGTTCTCCTCGTGCATGTGTGGGTTTTCTCTGAGCACTCCAGCTCCTCGCACAGTCCAAAAACATTCTACACAGGTTAATTGGTTACTCTAAATTGTCTCTAGGTGTGCATGTAGGAGTGATTGTGTGCCCTGCGACCGACTGGCGAAAAAAAGGGCTTTGAAAAGAAACATGTTTGTGAAAAAGCGACTTAAAGACCCTCTCCAATGAAAATTCTGTGGTATTTTTACCATTTGCTGAGTATTTCTTTATTCCAATCATGGTTAATTAGGATGAGACGAAAAAATGCTATTTAAAAAAGGTTTTAGTAGTTACATACAAACTACAATCGGCCTCCATAAGCTCCCAGCTAAACTCCAGTCTGATGAATTCACTTGCAGACAAATAGATCCACGTATGCCTTTGTTTTCCTCGTCTGAGCTGACATCTGGATCAGAACTGTTTAGTTGGGTAGCTCTGATATTCCTCGCCATAACTGTCTCACTGGTGATGTTAGGTTGGGGGTGTGAGTGTAAATACCCAACAACATACATATAGATATATAAACAGATAGATAGATATATATCATCGACAAACAAAACGTGCAAACTTTGGCGCAACTGTGCTTTATTGCTGAACAGATACGGATTTATAAAATATTAGGAACATATTAATTATGAAATATCACAATCGATTTCCTTTGCACAAACACATACATATGCAGATTAAATCATAGTTTCATATAAACTTAAAAGTGACAATAAAAAAACAAACCACTATGACAGGCAGTGACATGTCTCTTTTTTAAGGTGTATTTCAGAAAAAATAAATATAAACTGGAGACTACAAAATGACTATTTTTTTTTTTTTTTTTACACTGACTTTAGCACCAGAAAGCTGATCTCAGAGCAGAGAAAAGTGATTTCTGTCAGAGAAAAATAAATTTGCAGGAATGTGACCAGCTGTGTGGCATGGTGGTGACAGTGCGTATCCACTGAGGTTCATCTGTGGTGATGCTGACGCTTCGAGTGGTTGAATGTTGACAGGATATGAAGGGGGGGTGCAGTCATTGACAGCATGGTGGGAAGCAATTCTTCACATTATATATTTAACTAGTAACATGAGAATACTATATGGAGGCTCATCATATTGATCCATGCAAGGTAAAAAGCATCAGTATGTCCTCATTTCATGACCTTTAGGAAGCTTAAAAATGCATGACTAACAAGATTCTCAATTACATGAATAACAAATGCTGCTTTTGTATTAGAGGTGGTAAAGTTAGTCAAATATTAGTGATTACTCTACAATTTTTAATTTTCTTTCTTGTTTTACAGTTTGTTTTAAACTTAATGCTGGCTAATGCTAGATTAAAAAAAGGGTTGTCTTGCCTTAATTGGTAATTTTTCTAAGCTTTTATTTATGTAAATCAAATTAACGAATCATACAGTTTATTTACCTTTTTCAAGGTTAGATTTTCTGCTTGCTGATAGAATATTAGCAATATTTGCAACTTCCTGTCATGAGAAATATATGAAATGTATGCCTTCTCCTGTACAGTGGTCTCACGCTACATGGCGGTTCACCTTTTGCTGATTATTTTGCAGGCTTTTTTTTTTAAACAGCGTATTGTGTTCTTCGTCTTGATTGGCAGCTGACCTTCTTCATCAATCTTCTTCGTGCAGTGTCTCCGGTGTAGAATGCGTTCAGTTTGCCAAAATCTTCAAACACGAGCAGATCTTTGTTTATTCTGAAGTACTGGACTTATTTTTGTATGGAGGTTTGAACTTTGGGAGTTTAAACTAGAGAGGAAAGTGTGAAAATGTTCATGTCTGTCTGAGAAATGTGTGTAGTGTGGGGCTTTCCAGCCCTAAGACAACTATAATCCTACTCTGCAGATTTTATCTAGTTATCTTTAGAATGTAACCCCTGCAATAAACGAGGGACAACTGTACAGTAAACTCAAATGTGATTTCTGTTTTGTCATATTGTGTACTTTATAGGATTTGCTACTTAAATGTAACATGGAAAAGTGTAGCTTTGTCACTGCAAAGAGTGCAGGTAGCTTAACCCTTTTACCCCGGAGCTTTAGCTCCAGTGTTGACATTCTTTCTGCTACCGTATCTCCTCAACCATTTATGCAATTAACATAATTCCAGCAGATTCCAAAGCGGAGACAAGTAGACTATGCCACTCTTTAAAGTAGTGAGGTGCTTACACATGCATTTATTCATTCATTCATTCATATTCCGCTTTGTCACTTTCAGGGTCACAGGGTTGCTGGAGCCTATCCTGGCCACTCGTGGGCAAAGGAAGGGACATCCAGGACAGGTGGCCAGTATGTCGCAGGGCCACAATCACACACCCATGCACTCTGACATTCACACCTAAGGACAAATTAGAGTAACCAGTTAACCTATGAAGCATGTTTTTGGACAGTGGGAGGAAATAAGTGGCGCCAGAATCGGCTTATTCACGTTGATGACATGAACGATCAAAGAGTTACGGTATGCCAAAGTGTGTTGTTTAGGTGTCGTTGGTGACATCTCCGGTGTTTAAGGGTTAAAGCAAAACTGACTAATAGTAGTTGGCTACAGTAATTTTTAAACTGATGTCTAAAAGCAGCTTTACTTGGCTGTGGTCAATAGTTTTTTTTAATGTTTGCAACAAAGTCCATTACAAACAAACAAAAAGTAACATTTCCCAGCTATGGGATCTTGGTCAGGTTATTTTTAGACTAATGAATAAATGCTGTTTACAAATCCAACATTTTACTTCTGAGTGTGGCTGTGCAGAAAACACAACTGCTGTGTCGAATGAGTTTGAAAAGGGTTCCTCTTTTTTAGCTTCAGTACAAATACTGAAACCATACCTTTAGGCTAAAATCCTTCAAAAAACAGAGTTGATTCTCAGTTACAGAACCAAGGCAGTGCTCTATGTACACAAGACACGGATTGCAGAACTGTTGCTTTGTTGATATTCATCTTTTTGAAAAATGAAGTGCATATATATCTTCTGAAGACATGATTCACATTATGTAGTGTTGGATACAAAAGCATGACTCAAAGATACGCTACAAAACGATTTTAGCAATGCACATATGTTTTGAAATTAAAGCTTGCATCAAGTCCTTCAAAAATGCTGCTCAGCAAGTGCAACATCTCTGATATGAACATCACTGGTTATTTCTTTTTTTGCGCATCTTCACATGCAGACAACAGCTTATATTGATCTTGCAACAGGGCTGCTAATTTGTAAGGTTTGATCAATCAGATAGATTGGGGAAATGAGGAATCATTTGGGGTTATTGATATTTTCTGTTCCAACAATAGAAGCCAAATCCTCCCAGATTGGTTTGCAAAGACACTACTAGTCCATTGCTGAGGTCAACAACACATAAATGTTGTGCAATAAAAGAGCCGGGCACATTGGAAACACCTGGCTTGCATCAGAGGAAATGAAAATTGAGACAAAAATTAACACATAATATTAAATAGAGTAAGAATTTCACACACATGTCACTCTAAAAATAAAAACCAACATGTTCACATTTTAAAATAAACATCTTTTTTGTTACTTAGTCATTGCATCAAACCCAAAACATTCTTAAAATTCAGTTTTACCCTTATAGACAGCATTATCTCAACTCTTCCTTTTGCTATTTTCAATTTTCTGTGCTTTTCTTCGATAATAAATGCAGACTTTAACATCGGTCACTATTTACATTGTGGTCAACATTGGAAACAAACTACAATGGGTTTCCTCCACCAAGGGAATCTATCAGAAGTTCAGTTTGGTGTGGTAAAAGAGGGAAGGAAGAGACCACAGTGGAAGGATCAGTACAGTGTTCAAGTCCGACTGTGTGAAATCTCCTGAACGACAACAAACACACAAACTTGACCAGCTATTGACAAATGACAATGAGGTTTCTATTTTGGACAAGTAGATTGTCTTTCTACTGACGTGTGAACTGCTTGGGTGCTCATAGAATCACCACTAATTTGTGGTAAATTCTATAATTTGGTGTTTTTTTGTCCCAGACCCTTCTGCATCAAACGCTATGTCTGAATCTGTTTTTTCACTTTGGCACAGAGTTTACCTCAAGAACTTCACACCGCCCTGTCCATGCTCTGATTTCTCAGCATTATATTTTGACGTTTTCTTAAAGATGAGTACATTGGTTTGTACATTGGCCACAGGGACTTGTTCCTCAAAGGCTGGTGAAAACACCAGAGGAAATGCACCTTGATATGATGGCGAGGTCACCTTGACCCCTGTTCCCTCTCTGCCAGGACGGCACTTAGGGCCCAAACATGAGTTGTTAGGTGATCCCCTTTCCGAGCCTGACTGTAAGAACCTGAAGGTTTTTCAAGGCGTTGGTTGTAAACATCAGGTGTCTGACAATCCTGTGCACACGCTTAAGCTCGTGGAGACATCACAGGGCAGCACGTCAGGTATTTTCAGCACCGCATCTTAAGAGGATAATTCAGCAGGGCATCATGACATAGAGAAGAAAAGGATATTCATTCATCATCAGCCATACAGAATGCAGCTGTGTTGCTCTTAAACTCAAAGATCTTCACCTTTACCACACAGGGGATGAAATAAATACTTGGGTGGGATTCTTAACTTCCATTTGTCTCTTTTGTTAATACAGTACTTGATCCAAACACAACACTCATTGTGGGAGGGAGTTGTTACATTTTTTTTTCACACAATCCTCATCCCCATTTGGCATTTAATTAGATTCTAAATCATGTAAACGCCAACATAGAAAAAACCTGATCTGTAAACATGATATGAGCACATAATACACCTGTATGTTGACAGACTGTGGGAGTAAGGGCGCATTTCTGCCCTGTGAATGGACAGAAGAGTGATCGTGTATGATTCTGTTGGCTTGATTTAAAAGTAATTAAATGCCACACTGTCATATCAAAATGACACGCTGGGTTTCTGTCATTTCTGTTGGGGTAACCTCCACAGTCAAGTGCAAAGACGAGAGGTTGATTCTTTTGGGCTTGAAGCTGCAGCATTGTCCATTAGAGCTGAAGTCACTGTCCCAAATTTAAATAAAACATAAAATAAACAAAAAAAGTAACCCATTAAGAGCAAGTGCAAGTTTGGCTGAGGACGAAGGGACGGGGGAGCGCCGTCGGCCATAGGCGGGATGGTAAAACACGACCTCGGTCACGGAGAGGCCTTCCTGTTGGTCCAGAGTAGTGTGGGGGGCAGAGGTGGGGACTGAGATGCCCGACGCCTCCAGTCAGTCCGCCCCTCACACTGCGCTCGCCGCCAGTTCAGAAGCTCCCTCAGGGCGGCACTCTCATCTCCGTTGGACAGACGTAGCCTCTGGAACACCTGCTGCAGAAACGAACGAGATTATTGCCTTTTTCTTTAGGGTTTGCTGAAAAAAACATGACATGACTGAAGAAATAAAGAGGAGTACCGGCAGCTCCCAACCTCTGAGCTGTGAACTGGTATTGGTCTGTGGGGTAGTTGGTACAGAACCGCAAAGAAATACACAACCTACATTGTTGCATTGTCTGACAATAGGACCACTGATTTAGAGAGACCAAATACAATTTATAAACAACTTTTAAAGCACTCATAGTTTTTTAGGTATTTTTCTTTAGTGGAAAAATAGGTTTTGATATTCTCACACTTCACAACTGAACAGATCAAATTCTTCCTTTCCTTTCTTGTAGAGGACCGCACACTCTGACACACAATTACTGTACAGAACAACTTTATCCCTCATCTCTGAGTCAGCCAAATCAATCCAGCTGCATTTCTTAATCTTTCACCAGACTGGAATATCTCATAAGGGTTGAACGTTAAAGATGTAGACCAGGATTAAAAAAAGGGGAAGAATGAATTAGATTATAAAAGGACTTCTCTTGCTCTCTTTTTTATTTGTTATCAACAGGTAACACCAGACTGTTGCTGCCTTTATCCATGTTCACATTGTGATACTGATCTGATTAAAAGTGGTCCCTCTGGCTTTAAAATGCCTCTACATGGCTTTTCAGTGACCACTAGTTCATAGATTCAACTGCATACTTTAGAGAGTAAGCATCAAGAACAGGTGTCATGCAGTTTTTGTTTTTGAAAAAATTCTGATATTCATTAATAACAGTATGAACTGCATAAAAATGTTTTTCAGGGCAAATTTTAAAGTATTTTACGCGCTCCCAAACACCAAAAAAGCTATAAAACATGAGGGAAAAATGTTTGGAATGTTTTAAAAAAATAAACTTTTTATTTCATTTTTTAACACATCTTTCATCTAAAAAAACAACAGCAAAAAAACCAAAACTAACATACACAAAAACAGCAATGCGTGGGATTTGCGTCACTTTTTTCTAATTTTTATTATATGGCCTGCAGTTTGTGTGTTTTAATGGAAAAAGAGAAAAAAGTGCCAAACAAGAAAAAAAAAATCCTCCCATTGTTTTGAAAAAAATCCTCCAGTTAACACAAAAGATCTAAATTAAAAAGCTACTTTAGAAAATATTGTCTAAATCCATATGTTTGCTCACTTTTCAACATTTTTAAACTGTGCCTACAACCCCTCTCAATTGTATTTTCTATTTTTAAACATTTTCATATTTGTCTAACTTCTCTTGGTCTTGAGTTTTTTTACCCTCATCCATGCGTAATAGTTTTTTTTGTCACCTTTAGGTTCCAAGATTTACAAAAGAAATGACTTTTTGGGTTTTTTTCCTTACATTTTTTGATTTTCAAACTTAAATACTCATATGTAGCCCCTCTTTCAAAAAAGGAGTTATTGTCTCTGCATTTTTGCCCATTTCATTTCCAAAATTGCACATTTTTTCTTTATGAGTAGTCTCTTTCCTGCTTTTTTTTCTTTATATTGGCAGCATCTGTAGAACACCTTTAAAAATTGGGATTACAATATTTGAAGGGTAGAAATGTATATATGTATCATTTAATAACTTCTAAATAGTTTTTGCAATGACTTTTATAGCAGTGATATGTTGATCACTCATTCACAACGAAGCACTAATGATTTAACATCCTTTATGATGTCAATAAAAAGCAAAATTCTGTGTGCTTTTAATCTCAAGAAACCTAAAAATTTCAAAAACTTCCAATAGAAATCGTGGGAGAAACACTGCATTAGATTGCATTAAAGTTTCTAAGAAAGCAAGTATTTAAGAGTCCACATTTATAGATTCATGTTCAGCAAATAATCCATAATTCACACCTCCCTGCCAGGCTATTCTCTGCATTGGCACCAGCCGGGAACACAAGCTACCGGAACAGTAGACAAGAAGGAACACCGTGTCCTTTTGCAGCGCACACACTGGAAACAGTCAGCAGTAGATACAGATCTCACCAATAACCCTTCCTGGAATTCCTATTTTATGGCTTTCGTGGTGGACAACTTTTGCAGAGTCGTCTTTAAAGCATCACAATGAAAGACCATCAACTGTCAAGGAACTACAGAGAGCTGCTTTTAAATGAAGCAGCCACAGAATAGAAAACATTGACCCCTAAAACCATACTTGTGGATTTTCTTGGAAGCCACTCAGAAAAAGACTATACTCTTTTCTCAATGAAGCAAGAACTAACATTTCATTCATTTTTCAAGAAATTTGATGGAAATGGGAAATCTGTGAAACTTTTATGGGATCCAACATGATTTGATCAAATGAAATCAAATCAAACTTTATTTATAAAAAGTGCGTCTCATGCATTGAACAGCTTGAAGTGCTTTGCATACACAGAAAGTACGGCTAAAAACCCACCCTTTACCCTCCTCCCTCCCCTCCGTTAACACATACATCCCATGACCCCACACACAAAATGAATACTTATAGAAGTAACTTCTAAGCAAAACTTAAGGCTAGGCTCTGCTGTGAGGAAGCAGCCAATTGGGAATCTCTTCATACCAGGAGCCATTTCAGCCATAGGAACATCGCCCCAGTGCCCACCCTGACCAGGACAGCAATGGGCTCCACTTCACAACTGAGATTGCACTGTTGAACTCCAGCTGCCCCAGCAAGGGCAACAACTGCAGCAACAATCGCCGACCATGCTGGCAAGCCCTGGCACAAAAGATGCCCACAGGAAACAGTGGGGCTAAAATCATGGTCAAGCGTTAAAATTAAATAGGTATGTAAAAACATAAAGGAAAATACTTTGAGACTCTTTCAAAGCCTCCAGTCTCAAAACAAAGTCGGTCAGTAACTGATTTAATGAATGTTCAGCAGTTTTTATCCTCATTTTCACTAGTAGAGTACTCAAAATGCTGAATGTCTTTGTGTCACACATAGATGACGAATGTTTTTAAATCAACAGAGATTGTATGATGATATCTCTTCATTGTTTTGACTTTTTTTGTTGACATTTATGCTCAACCAAATGAATTTCTGGAAGTCTTTTGTCCAGAAGGTGGAGGGCAGGAGGCACTGGGTAGAACATGAGCCATAGAAGCACAATGGGAAAAAAGATAAAAGCGATAAATAAGTGCAAACATTTTCTCAGTAAAGCCCTTTGATGGATACGTTTATCTTGTAACAGCACATTCTTGCCTGCCCGCTCTTTGGAGGATGACAGGAAATATCCCCCCATAATTCCTAAAGAAAGCATGAGCTCCGGAGGCAAACGTTTAAGGGGGAAGGGATGAACAGAACTATTAATCTTTCTACCAATCGGTCATTCAACAGTCCATGAACCCTTTGTGTAATTAGTCTAGACTGCTGCAGTAAAATACAAAAAAACAAAAATGAAAGACCAGTCCATTCATCTCTCAACCATTTAACCCCTTCAACTCCCCATCTTCAATTCTTTCATCCCATTCCACTGTCTGGAATGTGGCTAAAAAAAAAAGTCATTCCATTCTGGGTCACAAACCTAATCCCCTTTAATTGTTATAAATAAACCCATGCCAGTAAAGTAGATCAAAATGAAAACAAAAATGGTGAGAGCCAATCTGCAGGACGTCTGCGGAATTTTTAAAATGAGAACAACCAACAGAAACCAGGTCTAAGCAGAAACCTTCAAAAGATGACTTGTACAGGCTGAAAGTACCGTATTTTATTTAACGTTTGACCCATAATTTAACCTAGCACATGTTTTTAAATTTAGCTATTATCATTTTTCAGTTAATGCTGTCTCTGGAGATGTTCATACTAAAGAGAAACACATTTTGCTTAAGTTTTAAGCATCACAATTTGAGAATCTGACTTTCATAGTTATAATTAAAAATCATGGAAGGAGGGTAAAAACAGACACAATAATTATAAAAAACAAAAGTTAGCCAATCAATTTAAAAAGAAAACGAAATATTAAGTTATATTAAGCCTACATAGAAATAAAACCTGAGCAACAAGTTAAAGGAAGATCTCTTTGGAAACATTTAAGCACCAACTTCAAAACTACATTAGAAAAAAAACCTCTATAGAAATATAAAGGAATTTGGAAAATGTAGATGGTATAAATAATTTTGCTTCTTTAGTTATAGTTATACACTTTCTAACACTTGTCCCTGATTATTGCACATGTGTTTTTTCTGTTTTGATATTCACTAAATACTGTTTTTGATGCTTTTCCCCCCTGATTTGTAAAGACAGTAAGGGTTAATAAAACACAATTTGTTCCTCTCCTTTTATTTTTTTTTTAATCAGAAGCTACCTTGTGTATTATATTCCTTTTTTCATCTTTTTATGTCATTTTATTCGTTTGCACAACTGACATAAATGTTTAAACTTTCATTTAAAAAAATCAAAAGTATTTTTGACTAAAAGAAATTAAGCCAATGGTCAAAATAATTCAAGAGTTTTACCTTTTATGAAAATAAAGAAAGAAATATTATTTTTCAAATGTTTAAACATTTAATTGTGAACTAATTTCATTTATATACTGAGATTTTAATTTCAAAATGTGATTATTGATTACCAAAATAAATAAAATGAAATTAAACAATTAGTTGGATAGTTAAAAAGTTGGATGCATCAAACAGAAGTAGCACAACTGAATTATATCCTCCTTAATCTAACCTTTCATTGTTAGTTTTTGTGATAAAAGGGTTTTGTTACTGCAAAAGATCCATCCTTTTATTTGGAACATGTAAAAAAAAACATTTTCTTCTAAATATATCAAAATGTCTTTATTGGATTCAGAATGAAACACCAGGGAATACATATCAAAGTACTGAAGAATGGTGTTTAAAATGCTATAATAAATCAACAATAATACACTTATAAAGTTTCAGGCCACATGCTGTGAC
Source organism: Oryzias latipes (assembly GCF_053564925.1). Lineage (NCBI taxonomy): Eukaryota > Metazoa > Chordata > Actinopteri > Beloniformes > Adrianichthyidae > Oryzias > Oryzias latipes. The sequence goes on along the minus strand of NC_136257.1, from coordinate 28,644,013 downwards.
ACAGCCAAAATGATCACCAACCAAAATGTAAAAAACAAACGTACACAAAGGCACAAAAAGGAACAAGGGATGAAAAAGTGTAAAAAACTACAGCTTTATTTCCAATCCTGTTAAAGGCAAATAATATTTCCCATTGATTGTTTAATGCATTTTACCAACAAAATTGTAACCAAGGCTACAATAAAATGTTTTTATTCCCCTTCTGAAAGCTGCAGTTTTCTGTATAAAATTAAAGAAAAATAAGATGGCCAGAACGATCAATGACTCTTTAAAATAAACTCAGGCATAAAATAGCGAGTGAACAGATGATGTTCTTAAAAAGCAGTGCTTCTCAAAAATTCTTTCAGTGATCTGAGCTCTAAAAACACTTAATGTTTTAAGTAAATCAAGCAGAAACTGTTTATATAGAAAAGAAGTCATGTGGAAAAAAAAGGAGCATCCATTTCCTGTTTAGTCTTTTTTTTGGTTTGCCATTTATTAACCTCCAAAAGTTAACTTTTAGGGTGTGGAGCTTTTAGTTGCAGGTTTCCTTTATTTCTTGTTGTTAGATTAGAAAATTGTAAATAAAAAAATAAAATCTTCAAAAAGCTGAAACCAAACCTGAAAGCTCCAGATCCCCAAATGCACCAAAATATCAGCATTTTTCTTTTTAAAGGTACTCATGTTTGCTGATGATCTGTTATTTAAGTGTAACTAATTAAAAGCAGCTGGCTGCTCCTTATCCTCCCAATTCTCATGGAGACAGTAAATCTAATTGCGAGTGTATTTTTAATGTTTTAGAGTCCTTTTTTGGTTAAAGAAACAATGACACGGTGTAATGCGTTGTGTGCTGTTGTGAGGCTTTTTTTTCCAGGTAATCTTATTTGTTGACGTGTAAAACCTAAAAAGTTGAAAGTGGATGCCCTTTTCTTTTTCAATTTCCGCTTACATTTAATTGAACATTTTTAAATACTAAACAGGAGTTTTTGGATGTTTCAAAATCTGATGGTCGTGATTGGATTGATGAAAAGCACTGCTGTTTTATGAAAGGCTGGAGGGCGCCTAAGGCATGACTGACACTCACCAAATCTCTACATGTGGAAAGGGCTTCCAATGAGCCCCCCCCGGACCCCCTCATTGTTTTAGAGGGCGGCCCCTGCACCAAATGGAGAAAAGTTGAGATGCCCCCTCTGAAAAACGAAGGTAAGAGAGAGTAAAATAGAACTCTAATTAGAAATCATTAGAAAAAAAACTATTCCTTATCAACTAAAAATGTAGTTTAGATGTCTTGAGAGATTGTGATGGACAAGGACATCAGTATTTTTCTTCACACACTCGATTCAGTTCAGCTCTGAATGGAGAGATAAACCTTTAACCTGAAGGATTGAAAAGTGGGAACATGGCGTTCTTTCTCATCCCTAAAGCTGCTGTCTTCTAAAAGGTGAGGCCTGAGCTCCTCTGAAAGAGGTACACTCTGCTCTTCCTTTTGCATCATGTCCGCTCACACTGACAATTACTCAATAATCCAGGCTGTGATTAATCTCAGGTCGTTTTCTTGTGATGAAACTTCCTTTAATCCCAGGACAGAGCGTCCTGCACTAGAAAAAAGACATTCACAGGCTACACAACTTTATAAAAGTCTCTTTCTAGATAATGAAAACATTTAAGTTAATGAAAGTTTGAAATAGTTTTACCCAGTTTTTGGGTATAATTATGCAGAAAACATCAATGGTCACATTTATTCCAATCCGACATGTTTTGTTTTTTTCCTTCACCACAAGAAAAGATGATAAAAAAATGCAAGCTTAATTTACAAACTATATAATGGCAGCAGCAGGTATTCTTAGAATTCAGCCCATCATTACTTTAACATGGAAACAGAACCACGGAATTTGTTATGATGTAAAAAAAGGCACTACATGTCAACACTTAACCCTTTAACATCGGCGCTTTAGCTCCACTGTTGACTCTTCAACTGTTTATGCATTGAAAGAACCTCTCCGATTATCTTTAAAGTCTATTTTCAAAGTGTTCCCAGGTTTTTTTAAATTGTGATCATTCTGTTTTTAGCCACAATAAAAAAATCTGTCATTTTGTTTCTGCAGAACAAATTCACTTCCAAGTGTGGGGGCGGGACCATTGGTGCAAAGTAACCCCACCCCTTCCCCTCCCCATTGCTGGAGGTGTAAGCAGGGAGCCCCAGTTTATTTTCTTCATCACGACTAAGCTCATTTTGAAATGGTATTTTTTTTGTCTGCTCCTGATTCACAATGATTTGAATAAAGAATTACTCGGAAATGCAATTTTGATCTTAATTTTCTTTATATATGTCATCCATAATCAGAAAAATGCCACTAGAACATGTAAAAACACCAAAAACATGATATTCATTGGAGTAGATCTTGAACGTAATTCCATTGCATTCTGAAGCGGGGGAAAGCAGCCTTGCTTACGTCGCTTACATTAGGTGTACATTTGCGACATCTATTAACGTGTTGCAAATCGGTGCAAAACCAATATGACAAGCCGCTTTTCTCCACTTCGGAATCAGCTGATTCACACTGATTGCGTAAACAGTCAAAAAATACATCAAAGACCGTTTTATTTAGGGATCAGCGGAGACATCTCCTGTGTTAAAAGGTTAAACACAGCTCTGCTCTGGATAAGTGAGCTAAATATCTAAGGTTTGATCTTTTACACTGGGATAAAACATTATTGAGAACTCACACAGGCTTTGGACTTGTGTTAGTCGTAAAGCCACCATTTAACCAGAACATCTAAATGCTGAACTCGTATTTAAGGAGTTGTTAGCTGGGAATTACTTGCATTATGACAATTCAGACTCGGTGGCCGGATATTTCTTAAATTGCATATTCTTGGTTCATAACCTCTTTGTGGATACTGAATGAACATAGATATTTTCAGAAGATCACTTAAATTATTTATTTGTTATTAAATCTATTACAGACAGATTTTTCAAAGATTTACTCAAAATACAAGCTGATTATTGATCAACGGTGGACCTTTTGAAGCTTTCATGCAATAAAAGCACATAAAGAACTCAATACATTTTATACTTATTGAAACCTAATCAGATATTTTTACAATTGTGTGTGTGTGTGTGTGTGTGTGTGTGTGCGCGTGCTTGTGCAAAGTCAAACATATAAGTGTGTGTCTGCTTGGGTGCAAGCGTGACGGACAGTAAATTAAATCCTGTAACGATATACCTGTCCAGAGAGTCCCAGAGAGCTCAAATGTCACGGGTGATACATGCTGTTCCAACCAAGCCACTTTCCTAACACACTTTGTCAACAACCTCACACACAGTGCACACAATGCAGCCCTTACACATTGAAACTGTGCTGTAAATGTTTGTGATAGTGAGTGTATCCATGTGTCCATGAAGCAGAGTCAATGTCAAATTACGTCATCTGACTTTTCCGCTATGTCTTTAGTAGAAAAATAGACTGTGTGTGTGTGTGTGTGTGTGTGTGTGTGTTTGGGGGTCACCTGAGTGTGGTGGCTGTCCATGTGTCGGTGCAGAGAAGTGCTGGAGTTTGACTTGCTGTGACTCTCATCCTCCAGTGACCCTGGAAACCCAACAGCACAAACACTTTAGAAACCACGAGGACACCAGATAGCCCCACACTACTGTAGATGTTTTTGTCGTAGTTTGGGAGTAGTGTGGGAATTCAGACATATTCCATGTTTCTATTAAAGTCAGCCTTCTCAGTCAATAGAGTGAGTGTTTATGACAAAGTCAATTCTTGAAAACAATTGATTTTTATGCTTTATGATGAATTGCGTTAAGGTGTCTGACACACAAATTATTTTGTAGAGAAAGGAGACATTGCTCTCTGTTACAGAAACTGTTTTCCATTGCTGATATAAACTTCACTTAACCATTCATGGTGTCTGTGTGTTCTTCTCCCAGACCGGAGTGCCAGTTTGTGGATGAAGAGGCCTCAGCAGAGTTGTACAGCTTCCCTAATAGTTTGTGTGAAGTTTTGGGATCAAATTAGAAATAAAATACTGAATTGAATGAACTTCCCTTCACTAAATTTGCTTGATGTTTTACAAATCTAGCCACAGAATGGACATTAAAACCAGCACGCCGTTTTGTATATTTATCCTGTACTGTTGGGATGTTTTATATTCAACTGAGTAAAACTATTTGGTGAACTGGACTCAGCTCCAGTTACTTCTGCTTTTTAAACAAGCTTTTTAGTGAAACTCGCCAATGAATTAACTGATTTACAAAGGTTATTCCAATTAAAAATCAAGACAAATTGAAACCACTAGTAAATTGTGGAGTGGTGGGTTATTACCGTTTGAGATCTGATTGCCATTTTCTATGGTGATGGGGCTTGGGGAGTGGAGAGAGTGGTTGTTGGCATTCTTGTCCTGCAGCAAAGATGGGGAGGTGGGTGCAGAGCCACATTCTTCTCTTCCTGGCAGATTGATATTGGAGTTGAAACCTGGAAGCAGTATGAGCAGAGCAAAACATACTATGGGTGATGCCAAACACAGCATGTGTAGAAGGGCCATTTTCAATAAAGAGACAAAAAGACAACAGGGAGCATTCTTGCAAAAATGCTTTTCTTACATTTATGTTCCTTTTCAATCTACATCTACAACTTCACCGTGCATTTTAGAGTCAGCTGAGTTGGATATACTTTACATGGCTGCTCCCCTGCAGCTCCTCAGAGCTCACATGCTGTCACAAACTGCCTGAGTAGGTGACTGTGCTTACATACGCCCGTGGCATTGTAAATGGGAATTCATCAGCTGCTGTCCCACACTGGGAATGCATGCCTCCTGTTCCCCCACATGGTCACAAGATGCCTAAAAAAGCTCAGCTAATTCTACTACACTGTAGGTCCCACAGGACAGGTTTGTGCACTGGGGCATCTACATACAGCGTGGCACTGAAACGGGGTCAGTTTAGACTTTGCAACAGGGGACATGAACCCCAGTTCAAAATGTTTTTTTGGCATGCAGCTCCTGACGCATGATATATCTTATGACAATGATTTGCAGAAGCTTGCCACATTCACTTGCCCTCTTTCCCTGGCATTCCTGTGGCTAGCTCATTCCCCAACAGTGAGCAAAGGTTGGCGGCCAGAGGGGATGAGACGGTCAGCTGCTCCGAACAGAGATGTCTGGCATAGCAACTGTAACCCTTAGCCCCTCCTCCGGCATCAGGTATCACATTCATTCATTTTGACTGTCGAGAGGCAGCGGAAGTGGTTAGTCCTGTTAAGCCCATTGGCATCCTTCTAAGCTCAGATCTAAAGGGACCGCCTTGGTTTCCCTGCTCAAAATACCCTGGTGCCTGGTCCTCCTGTCACACACACTGTTTCCATGATGCCAGCGCTTTTCCTGCACAGGTTCAGGTGCTGACCAAGAGTCAAGTGCAAGATGTTTCGTGAGGCAAATGCGTAAGCACACGCACTTGCTTGCATACCGCCTCTTATAAGGCCTTTAGACTCATGCGTCCTGAACTTACAGTTATAGATTCATGACTCAATACTCTAACCGTGACACAAATCATTCTGGATGGATGTCAGATTTGACTCCAGCAAATACTTTGGTTGGATTAAAATGATTCTTAGCTGTCTCTTAAATAGTTGCTCAGGTTGTCCTGTTCACTACTGCCGAGCAGTCATACTCCCCTCAATAGAACATGAGTGAACTGTTGAATATTTGATGTCTAATCCTTATTGTTCCTCTCCTCATGTATTATTAACCAGGCCAGCAGTAATTCACATTGACTAAACAGACTTAAAGTGAGTGGAATACCACTTTCTATTTTCTTTTGGATATACCTGACTTTCACCACACAGTTACAGAAATAAAACATTTACTGTTGTAATAATTAGACTGAAATAACACCCATCCTACTGATGGTCTGTGACTGCCCCCCCTTCCAGCCTAACCCAAAGGTCAGCTTTTGCATGTGCCACATGTACTCTGCACTGCATGAAGTTCACTGAACTGCAGCTTACAGTAAACAAACATGAACTTACTGACAGTGCTTTGGAAAAATAGGTGCACATGTGAAGCTATTGGTCAACATGCTGCACAGAAGGCACAGATGCCAAAGTTCTCCACTTTGAAGACTGTCGCAGGTTAGGTCAACAAAAGCTTCTGCCTACTGCTCAAACTTCATTTAGTTCATGTGTGTAATAGTGAATCTCATTCACATACCGACAGATGTATGTCATAAACCTGTTTTTCTTAAGATTGTCTTCTATTTATTTGACAAAAAAACAAAAGAAATGGACCATTAAACCCCACAGTTGTCTGGAGCTACAGCAAAATGGATTCTCTCTTTTGCTTAAGTATTTGCACACATATACACTTGTGTGCAGCTGTTCTACATGAAAATACAAGACACAAAAAGCAATGGCGAGGTTTTATGTCTATTTATAGCCAAAAATACACCAACAAATGTTATATTTGCCTTCATCTATTCAGATTATCTCTACAGAAAGTAGTCAATTAACTTAATTTGGAGAAAACTAAAATATACTTTTAATAAACACAAAGAAAGCTGGGTGTGTTTTACAACTAGGAGTGACTGTTTTGTTATGAATAAGAGTTTTACCAAACAGACCTCCGTCTCTGGATTTGCGTCCAGATGTGGATTTTCTCAGTAGGCTGCGTCCAGAGCTGAAAAGAGTGTTGAGTTCATCCAAGGGGCTAGTCAGGGGTCTCCCATTGGCTGGGTTAAATAGAAGGGGGGAGGAGGAACAGGAGTGGGCTCTTCTTGGCTCAGGTCGAGACGCCTTCACGGGAGAATAGGGTGGTGGCTTCCCCAGGGGCTCCCCACATGGCCTTTGTGAGGATGTTTTGGGGGAATCTGAGCAGCTGGGGATCGATGCCGCTCGATTCTGTGCAAGGAAGCTGGCTTCAGGTGGGAAGGGAAAGTGGGAAGGAGGTCTGTAGGGAGGAGGAAGGGCACTTGGAGGAGGAGGTTGTGGTGGAGGAGTGAGTGGAGGTGTAGACTTCTTTTCTGGCATAAGGACTGTGAGGCTTGGAGAGGAGTCAGCTCTCTGCCGGATAAACTGTGGGGACAGGGGGCTATCTGGGCCAGTGGCATAGTTCAAGCTTGTCTCAAATACTGGCAGCTTTTTGACCTCTAATGGGGTGAGCGGAGACTCATCTGAGGCAGGAGAACAGGTGACCGGAGAAGGTGGAAACACCAAGAGAGGTGGGCGGTGAGGAAGCAAGTTGGGGAAAGGAGCAGGAATTTCACAGTTGCCCTCTTTCCCAGATTGACTTTTGGAAGTTCCAGCATTAGATGTGTTCTGAGCTACGTCCCCTAAAGAAGTCCCCCCAACCACTGTTCGTTTGGTCTCCGTTCTCTGAGGAGATGTTCCCAGTCCCACCAAACCCAAAGTTAAAGCCTCAAGCCTGGCTGCTTTGGTAACTGCAGCAGTTCCATTTTCTTCAGCAGGAAGGTACTTCATCTCTTCGTATACAGCCTCCGAGTCTGCCATGTCTGGGCTGTCAGGGGGCTCCTGGAGACTACGAGCCCGCGGCTGAGATCCCATCATTTCTATGTAAATGTCCTCCTCGTCATGGTTCTTGTACAGGCTCAAAGCCACTCCTTGAGGAGCATCCAGAGAGGCAGCTCTCTGCATCAAGCCTCCAAATCCCCCACCACGAGAAAGCAGGGCCAGCTTTACATCAGCAGGGCGCAGCTGGTGGAGTTGGGATGCTACAGCGTTAATCTCCTCGTACGAGCCAGTCAGTTTTGTGTTAGGGCTGCGCTTTGGTTTGGGTGGTGGTACTTTTCGCATTGTTGTGTAGTCATCACTATGAGGGCGGGGCTTTGAAGCTGAGGACATCACAAAAAATAGTTATTCACAGAGGAAAATAATTCTGCATCTAAGCAAAACTGGGTGTACATGCTAAATAGGATGCACCACACCTGCTGGGTCAGTGGGAGATAGCTGGGATTTAGGAGGACTTCCAGATGGTGAGGCATACCCCTCAGGGGTTGAGCTTTCCTTGGCAGCCAATGTCAACCCAGCACTGACTGCTTCATAAGAGGCGCTCAAACGGGTGTTGGGGTCCCTCTTGGGCTTGGGAGGAGGCTGCTTTCGAGGAGAGGAGAGATTGATGCTGCCTGCTCCATCATCGCTGCTTTGGGTCACTACTTGCTGCAAGGCAGGTTTGATGGGTGGACTGGCTGTGAAATGAACCATGTTGTCCATGGCGAGGGGGGTTGGCCCAGAGCTGGAGCGGAAGTGGCGAATAAGTCGACATCCCGTGTTAGCGTGGCCCTCGTTGACCTTTCCGCTCTTCTCCACCATCCTAAAATAATAGATACATAAAAAAACAAAACAAATGTTCTGTGTTTAAAAAGGAGGTAACATTTTTTTTTGCAAAAGTTACTACTACTTAATAGACGATAATCATTAAAACATATGCATATTTTAGCAATAATACTGAAACTACCAAAGAGATAATGCTTTAGATATAATCTCCTCAATGAAATTGGATAATATCCAGTTTGATATTTCCTTGCCTAATCTGGGTTAGCCATCTGTTACTCCAGTAATTGCAGGGGGGGGTAATTGAGCATGTGGAAAAAATGATCAAGAAGGGCATCTTTCCAAACCACAAGAGACATTAGTTCACTAAAGGTGGAAATATACATGCAAATACATTTTACTATCCTGTACCTTTATGCACTGTGACATTATGCTGTGAATAACTATTTTTTGTGCATTTTTTAGGAACGCTTAGGAATAAGTATTTGGAATAAGTTAACCTTCCTGTCAAAATTATGGAAAATTGCAAAAAGTCTTTACAAATCTTTCTTTTGGTATCTAGTTTCCACGGCTACGACCTACGCCCTAATTGCTATGGTCCTGCTGATGGCAATGTTTAAAGGGCCTGTATCATGCTTTTCTTCAGCCTTTCAGAAGAAACTATATCCATATGTATGTATATATATATATGTTAATATCTTATATTATTATTGAAATTAGTTATTTTCGCAAGCTCTTTTCCTACCCAGAAGTAAGACCACTTGATCTCTTAGGCACCGGCTTTCGCTCCTTGTGGGTGCCGGGCATGACGTCAACCAATGCAAACAACTTCCAAACTTTTTCAGAGATGGATGTGCATATCGTGTATTTGAAATGCAGGTGTTCTCCCAAGCGCTTGCTCCGTGGAGAAAGTGGGTGTGTGTGTTAGCCTGGCGGGGTTGTTTTTCGTGAGGAATTAACAGTATAATACACTTTTTTTTGTTTGATTTAGGCCCCTTTAAACAGTAATGGGAAGTGGAGATAAAGCAAAAAAGTAAACAATAAACCAAATTTATAAGACAAAAATGGTCTCCTGTTTTCACTCGAAAATCTCTCCTTGATTCCATAAAACATATAAAAATAGTAAATTGAGTACTTCACAAATCTTTTTTTCAAAGATCTACTTTTAGTTAAATGAAGTGCAAAATTAGATGATGTTTACAAGAAAAACTGAGAAAATCTAATTAGAAATTACAAAAAAAACGAGAGTGAAACAAACACAACGGTGAAAGCCTATTTTTGTGTTGAGGTGCAGCTGAAGCGGCCTAAATGTGTGGGTTACTGTGTGGTCTACCTCCTGACTGGCTGATCCTCCTCCTTGCCCACCGGTTCCGGCCTCTCACCGAGTGGTGGACTGCTGCCACCTATGCTAACCGTGCTTCTGCCTTGGCTGCGCAGACGGTCGCTCTCTCGTGCAATGTCTGCGGCATTTTGGATGACAAGCTGGTCATAAGTTTGCAGGCCCATGTCTTCTGCTCCCTGCAGGAAGCGCTGCACGCTGCAGTCCTCTTTGTGGTGTAGTGAGAGCTTGCGACGAACTAGCTGTCTGGCCAGCCAGCCTCGGATCACTGACACGTTGGACGAGGATAAAAGCAAAAAACATCAAAGGTAAAGATGAGGGGCAAAGCATACAAGTTGGTGCCAGTTGTTGGTTTGTCAATGTGCCCATTACCCTTCTGACAGGTGATGATCTTTTTATGAAACTGGTAGCAGCGGTCATTGAGCTGGTCTGCCTGCCAATATCTCAGAAACACTTTGCTGGTGCCAATCTACAAAAAAGCAACAAAACAAGATTAGCAATGACACATGTATCCATTGTCAGTCAATATGTTGACACTATTGACATGTTTCTGTAGCAAGAGCACCGTGTCTCAAAAGGAGTGAAATTGTTAGGAGCTGGACGATCAAGGGGGCAATAGTTTATGTTAAAGAGAGTATGATAGTTGCATAGTGATACGGTTGCCTTGACATCCTCTAGAACTGACACCCTGTGCGTTTTCAGCCACGACTGTTCTATTTGTGGTAGATCATCTGTTTAATCACTCAGACCATGCAGTGTTTAAATCAGTGATTGAGGCTGAAATTGGCACTTCATTTATTTAGCTTCCACAGTTATGAGTTAGGAGACAATCTAGATCACATTTTAATGGTTCCTACGCAAAATCTGGTGTACAAATAAAGTAAAAGCAGTTATTTTACAGAGAAGGAAGATAATCTTTACCCTCGAAAGTTAAAGGAAACTAGAGGCAAATAAAAAAATAAAAAATTAGACACCCACTTTAATTTCTTGCAAATATCGAAAAGCGGTCCGTGGACTGAAAAAGGTTGGGGACCGCTGATATAAATCACCAAACCAGCAGCAAGTAGGGTGTGTTAGTGGGCAGAACATGTATTTGCATGTTAGACATGTATTTACTCAAGTGATTTTGGGTGTGGCTGCACAAGTCATGATACTAAAGGTGAGTCAAACCTTGAAGGGAACATTTTTCTGCAGCACATAACTCACTGCACCACGAACTCCATGCAGCATCTATTGTGTTTAAAATGGGGCGGAATGAGGCGTGTCTGCAGGGCATTGTTGGGGAGGGTGCATGCTTGCCTGACCCTACAGGTCACGCAGTCAGACACAACAGCAGTCTAGCAGACAGGACGGGGAGGGGGTGGAGGAGTCCGTGCTGAGTATGTGAGCAGAATTATGATGAGGCTGGACAGCTGGAAGAAGCTGCCAAGATTCCATAGGATCACTCCAACACAGAGTGAGGATTAAGACATTTGGTTTAAAAAAAACAACCTTTTGTTACAGGAGGATGTATGGACACAAACACACCTGCCATCCTTGGAGCTTTGACTGCTGCAGAACACACCGACATCTATCCTCGGCCGACAGCTTTTTTTTATCTCCCAAAGTCGGGACGGCGAGATCTTTATATCTGAGAAGATCCAGAAAGAGAAAAAAGCTGTTACAGGTGCAAAGAATAAATGTGCTGACTTTCAGAAAATTTGGAGAGGATGCAGCTATGTCCTCTTCTGAAAACAATGAGTTCAGAGGTCAGCGGGGTCGCATGCTGCAGCATCCAAACAGCATCTGCCACCACTGCTGTTGTGCTAGGCAGCAGTTGCTATGATTGACCTGTGGTTAGTCGCAGAGTAGCTTCAAAACAACTAAGAAACGAGAAAAGGAGCATCTTAGACTCTGTTGCCATAGACTTTTTAGACAAATGCCTAATGAGGCAACAAAGTTAAAGTAGAAATAACCCTTCAGATCTCAGTATGACTTAAACATAGGATCAAACCAAACCCATTGATCAGTCATGCCACCACAAACATTTGTAGACAGTGTAGCCTGAATCCCTAATTAAAGTAATTGGATAAAGATCCAATATTTCCCTATATGGTTTGTTTTGGACAGCACAAAATCTTTTGCAGTTCTGTTTTACATTGAAACCCACAAAGGGGGAGAAGTCACTCAGTCCAGTTCTCACTTACAGTCAATGGTTTCTCAATCACCCCTGAGATAGCCATGGCACCATTTTCCTTATGGACTGGAGAGATCACACTAGCCAAACAAAGCATAGTGTTGGGACAAACACGTTGGCCAAATCCGAGTTGCTTCCCTATTCCTCTGGCTCCTCCCTATTGGTCCAGTTTTAGGGGCATCCGAAAAGTTTTTTTTATTTTTTATTTTTTTAAGGAGAAGCTTTGGTGACTGTCAGTAGGTTGAGAAACCTCTTTCTTCACTTGGGCGTGAATTATGTTATTTATTTTTCGAGCACTGGTAGCTACGTGCTAACATAGATAATAGTCAACTATTGATGATGTCATCGAGTGGTAGTAATGTTCGAATTTGAAGACACTGGCTATTCCCGAATTCTCTTTATGAATCCACTGTCTACTGATGATGAAAATGTTGGTTATTTACTAAAAAAGTGCATTTAAACACATTTTTTTCCACAAAAATTGTTCAAACATAATGCATTGCGGTCCATATTCGCCAATGTAGTGAGCATCGATGCACATTGGTTTTTCACAGAGACTTCTGGGAAATTTGTTGCGCACTGGATTTTTAAAATTGGAGATTTGGGCATCGTTACAAAAATGAATACAATATATAGTGCAATTTAGATACGGCCATAGGGAATCAATTGGATACGGCCGTAGTGTGGGGACACTCTTGTTCTGTTTGGTTCATTGTCCTCTGGTATGCTGGGAAGTCTGCCTGCATTCACACCGCTGCTGAATTGAGCCCAGATTCACTTGTAAGGAACTGAGACTTGTTTTCAGGCAGAAAGCACCCCAACAAAGAACTGCTCTGTGTGAAAGCACCTCCAGCCTCTTTATTGCTCTACTCTGCAATGTTGAAATTGTTTATACCTGCCTTTATTTACATACATGTTTTCTGCTTAGTCCTGCCTTCAATCAGCTAATAACAATCCAGGTTTTAGTTGTTCCATGTAAGTTTCTCATCGTGTTTTTTTTTTCTTCTTTCTGTCTTCTGTGTTGGGTCCTTTAACTACAACCTATCAAGACATAAATGTCATTGTGCAAAATTGAGACAAAGTAAAAGTGATGAATGCACATGAAACACATAATTATTAAGGCTATAAATTTATAACTGTTTTACAAATAAATGATTAAAACTAAGATTCTGCGCTTGCAAGATACAGAGTGCATAAAAAATACTTTACCTAGAGGACACTTGGGCTTACCATCATAGAAATATGTGCTAGTAATTTTATTCATTCTGGCTTATTTCCCTTTAAGCCATGATGGCAAGCCTCATGAAACATTTGCGCTGCTTGTAGCTTGAACAGTTTAATGAAATTCTGCTGTCATGGACTTTTATTATTCACATCTTTTTTAGGGTTTACATTCACTACCAATGTTTGTTGGAAAACGGTTTATTGAAAAACCCGGTTCAGTCAATTTGCTGTTAAGTGTATAAACAAGAAATTTAGGTTCAATCAAGAACATTTACTCTGATTTATTTTTGAATGCATCACCCGCTTTAGTAATATTCCCGAAAGTCTAAAAGGTTTTCTTTTAGTGTCTCAATGTGTATATATATATATATATATATATATATATATATATATATATATATATATATATATATATATATATATATATATATATTATACAAACAATAAATTATTTTGCTTCGTTTCCAGTAAACTATTTGTAGTCTAAATATGATAATATGAGAAAAATAAACTATTCCTAATTGATAAAACTAAGAATTTCCCAATAAAATCCATTTTGCATGTTGCCAGTGCATGTCTTTCTGATGTCATGCATGTGATGAGGCACACAAAACAGGCAGATGGCTGGAAACATAAACCACTTGTGCTATCAGCAGCGAGTAAGTGAGTTCACGTGAACATAGGATGTGTTTGATTTGCTGAAGTGGGGTCTGTCTGACCGCGCTCTCACCCTCTTTGTATGGCAGCACCAGCGCGGCAGACAGCTCGCGCTCTCCCTCTGCGCCCATAAAACACAAAGGAACTCTGTAAACCCGTGACCTTTCCTACGAGGATATGAAAACTGTCGATGGTCCCTGCTTTTACAGGACCCCAGGGACTTTGTTTGGAGTCGAGGAAGTGAAACAGCGCCACTGATACGAGTTTAAATGGAGAGTCGCGCTCTGCTAACGCAGTTGCTGTGACCAGAAGGTCGTGGGCTGCAATGATTAAACAAATGTGATAACTGCAATGCTGTTTAAAGCCAATCTCTGATCAGCTCATTATCGCTGTTAAATCATAGTTATCCCGAGCTACACATATCCTCCTGTGAGTTAGTTAATAACTCTGAAATGTCAATCAATGGAAAATAATGAGGATCCATTTGGAAAAAGTCATATATAACACATTATGGGAACTCCACTGGTGACTTGCTCCATATATAGACTGATTTTATTCCCCTTTTTATTTAAATATATCTACAAGAACAGCTGGGACAAATCTTTACGGAGGGATTCACTGTATTTGACCTTACACACTAGCGGAAAAGAAACTTGGTCACAAAACACATTTCGTTTCATAAAAGACAAATAAAACCAACGGTAAAATAGATTTCCTCATAAATCACTCTGGTTACCGGGACACTAATGTAATTCGCTGCAGGTGGCTGCTATGACTTAGTGGAGAGGGGCGCTGGGCTTTCGCTATGCGTGCATCCATGTAGGCTCGGGTTGGGTTTCAAGATATACAGCAACATCAAAGTTAATGGCTGATTTGTTGGTCGATGGCAGGTTTCCGATGAGCGACGGAATAAAAGAATAACAGAAAAAATTGTGGAATCATTCATGGTTTGCAGAAAAATAAAGATTTAAAGGAAAACAAAACAATAGGATGAAGGAGGAAGCAGAAGACAAACAAAAACTAGAAATCATCTGCTTTCTAGATTGTGTTTTTTTCCATTTTTAAAAACATGTTTATTTTTCTGTAGAGTTTATGGATGTCCTTGTAAAGTTCAAACACGGAATTATATGAAGACAGTGAGGACTGGGGTTCTTGGTTTATCCGTTATGTTTCTTGGTTTTGATCATGTTCAGCTTTGACTTGTCCCCCTGTCAGTCACACCAGGTGTAGGTTTATCTTGCACGGCCTTTCTGTTAACGGCTCTCAGTGTATTTTAAGTGTCTGGTGTTCCGTTTCTTCACTGTAAGGTCATCTGCTTTGTCACCTTTTTGTGGTTGGTCATGTTTAAGCTGGTTTATGAAGTGTCTTTTTATTTTTACATTTTTTTTTTAAGTTTCTTCTACCAAGCCTGGTCTTGTGCATTTTGAGTCCTGCACCTCCAATTCCTGAAAAGACTGACATAACTATAGTTGGGATGTTTTTCCAAGTGAGCTCAGATTCCCAAAAATATTTTTTATGTTGCCAGCACATTCGAAATAAGACATGGAGGCACACAAACTACCAGTTTGAGGCAATAAGCGTCACTTTTGTTTTGCAGAAATGCCATAACCAAGGCTGTCTTTTGTATTGCATCAACTCTCCTGTCATCGATTCATACCTCACACATTTGAATAAAGGTTTTGTCTCTGCTCAGTTAAATTCTGTTTGTAAAGTGCTATTTCCCAATCACATTGTCTGAAAATGTTGCACAGACATAAAACTGAGGTAACTCTTAACAGATTCTATCATACATGTTGACAACTCGCTCAGTCCCTTTTGTGTTCACGGGGTGTCTGGAGCCAACCGAGCCACTGTTGGGCAAAAGTGAGATGCACCCTGAACAGGTCGCTTGTCTATTGCGACCTGTTATTACAAACCCAATAATTCAGTAGAGAGATCGGGTCATTTTAAAAACAAAAGCAAAACTGTCCTGAATGTGTACTCGAACGTGTGTTATAAGACAAAACAGGCGGGAAAATAACTGCAGCAGTGAAACAGGAAGCAGATGTGTAATTGTTGCTTTGCTGTACACAACCAATTTGTACAAAAAGGAAATGACCTCACTATGTCAAAAATATGCGAAAGAAAAACACAAAAAACTGGTAAAGTGGTCTCTTGTTTATCACGGTAGTTACATTTTTATAATAAGGCAGGTAGATAGGTAAAATATGCGAAGCCGTCACCTCTATTTTTTACATTATTAGAGATTTATCAAGGTTGTAAAATCCCTAACTACACATTATATATACTTTTCTCTGACAGACATGAACAGTTTCGCACTTTACTCTTTTGCTTAAACTCCCAAACCTTTGTAGAAACACAAGCTGAAGATTTACATCAATTTGGCAAACTGCGTGCATGCGGTACAGGAAACACAGCAAGGAGATTTATTGACCTGGGTCAACAGCCAATCAGGTCGCAGAACAAAATGTTCAGTAAGAAAAATTGCACTAAAAACAATTGGAGAAACAGCGAGACTGCAAAAAGTAACCCGCATTAAAAAAAAAAAAAAAAAACCCTGACAAAGAAATGCATATAGAAAATGGCAAAGAAAAAAATAGATTCTTCTGGGAAATTGGTACAGTTTCATCTAAATCTCTTGCTTGTTAATTAAGGTTCAGTTTTTTTTCCAATTTTCTGTTTTGCCCTTTGTCACAATTCCACTCTGCAAGAAACAGAAACGGCTTTAATGATAATAAACTCCAGTCATTTTTTTTATTATTCATTTGGATTGCAATTAGGTTCTGTCAGGTTTTTTTCCACAGGCGTGTTTTTGGTCGTCCTGTCTTTGAATCCTCCAACTCCCCGACACTAAAACTAAAACCCGCCACACAAAAAAGGCAGGGAAATAAACTGTGCTCTATGGGATCTACCTGTTTGCCAGAAAGGGAGGACCACATAGTTGTAAAAGTCTTAAAAAAAGCAACTGATAAGCAGAATCTAGTTCAAACTTTAAGTGTGGGCACAGCAACCTTCCATGGAGCCTAACCTTGCATGTCAGACTGACTTGGGAAATGTGATGGCAGCATTCATGGTTTCTCACAACAGCCAAAGAGACATTCAAAGTCAACCTGCACCTCGAATAAAAGGCTTTTTGTGACTTTTAAGCATGTCTGTCTGTGCGTGAATGTGCAAGAGCAACCACGTGCTGTCAAACTTTCAGATTACTTTGACCTGCTGGACCTGCCATACCAAACAGGCCAGAGACCGCCGTGACCTGCTGGGAGCGTAATGCATCTGCGAGACGTGACAGACAAAAAGGGAAAAAGTAGAGCAATCCATCATGTTTAAAAGCGTACCTTTTAAGAACATGCACTTGGAGAAGAAGAGAGTGAATGGGGACACATACAGCACAGTGGCCATCGGAGGATAAGTTTCAGCAGTTGCTCCACTCTTTGTTACACAAGCTTGGCACTGACCTGCTGAGGAAGGCTGTAAAGGACAGGCGGACGGGGTATCCATAACGGATCATGCGCACCATGTCCAGCACACCGATGTACTGCAGTTGTGTCGACACGTGGAAGCTGTCAAAGTTGTCTGACTGACCGCTGGGATTGGGGCGCACGCACTCCACATAATGAGGAGTGCAAGACTGCAGTTTACACATCACTTCTGCAAGGGAGTTCTGGAAAAAAAAAGGATCATTAAAAGCCTTTTACAACAATGATCTTCTGGTTGATTATCAATAGTTTTAGGCCACAAAAGCCCCTTTAGCATTTTCATTGTGGCCATACACAAAGTTGACATTAGATCATTATATGTTTGGGTGTTTTACATGTAACATGCATTTTCCAATTTTATAACCCTGGAAAAGCCAAGAACAATTTTATTCTGCGCCTCTGAAGTTAATTTGAATGTTTTTTTGTTTTATTTTTGGTTTTGTTTATGTTTGGGTAGCAGCAATTAACAATGCACCCCTGGAAAAAAAAAAAAAAAAGCAGTAAAAAAATGTATAATAAATATATATATTTTGTTAAAGTGGCCAAATTTGATGCCATCGGTCTTCCAGGGTCAAGACAGGCAATCAAATTGACTAAAATCAAACATAGTCAAACAGCAAAATACTTTACTTTCAAAACTCTTACTTTAATTATTAATTTAAAAAACCACAGCAAAGAGAGAAGGTGAACAAAAATAAGTTCTTCATTCCTGCATCCATATGGTTGAGGTGGAAATCTTCAACCTAGTTTAGTTTAGGATCAAAACATTTGAAAGCAGAACTTTGGAAGAAATTGTAAGAACAATTCAAACATTTGTTATCGCTCAATTATGATCTGACACTGTTTATCACTCGGGGAGGATAGCCATCACTCATCCCATTCACTAAAGAGTAAAAGTTTCGAAACCTGATTTTTTATTTTATTTTTTGTCCTCCGCCTCCTCCTGGTTGTGGTGCTTGTAACGTCTCTCTATGGAGGGATTCTTGTTAGATAACCAGATACTTTGACTGGCTTCTCTTGATGTGGAGGAAAAGTGTCTCTATGGATGGCTGAGCTTTGCATGATTTTTCTAAGGGAGACCTCAGCCACTGAGCAAAGGATCCTATATCCATTTATTCAGAAGGGTAGATTTACTTGATTAGGAACTTCCTTGAGATCTACCTGCACAAAGTCTGCATTGCTGTAGATGCTACACCTATCTAATGATCCATCACCATTCCACTGACAGAAAGACCCAGACATTTAAACCTGTCATCTTGAAGGCTCCTCGGTCCGAACCTGGAGCGTTCATCTGTTGTGCAACAGTGAGCCAAAAAGAAATCAGGCATCTAAATAAGCAACTGTTAATGCAACTCAGTCTGAGGAGGGTTGCCAAACCATATCTTAATAAAGGAGGTTTCGACAGTAAAACAGATTATTCTCCAGTGGAAAACACTCAAAGCTGTTGCCAATCTTCCCAGAAGTGACTGTTCTGGAAAACTGACCTCAACATCAGCCATGGGTTGCTGAGAGGGATTAAAAAAATCTCAAAAGCCACATGTTAGACTCTTCAGACTCCACTGAGCATGTCCACGTTTACGCCAGGAACATTTCAGGTAGACTTAATGAAAGGATCACATTAGGAAGTCTTGTTTTTCCAAACAGAACACAGGAAAGTCTGAGGTTTGGAGAAGCAGTTAACAAAGCACAGTGGTGGAAGGGCAATGATCTGGACTTGTTTTAAAGTCACAGCTTGCAGCATTTATAATTAGATTTTTGAAGGAAATGTGAGACCATCTGTCCAACAGCTAAAGCTTGGAAAATTAGGTCATGCTGTATGACAATGATCTTAAGTTATCACAAAACTAAAGACATTGATGCAATGAACAAATGTGCTACCAAACACCAAGGATCCAAGCAATAAATGTGCCTAAAATCAATTCATTTACTTTTTTAAATATAAACTTCATAGAAAATTAATGTGTCAAGTAACAGCAAGATTTTGGTTGTGCTAAAAAAAAATATGTCAAGCCTTCTCTGCCAAGAAATAAAAATGAGGATTATTTTTAAATGGCCTAGTTCAGGGGTCTGCAACCTTTAACACACAAAGAGAAAAATGGTCTTACAAAGAGAAAAAAGTCTTATATTTTCCTATGTCTAACAATTTTAACTTGTTTTACTTTATAAAGCAGTAAATATAAGTTTCTTTCAAAATAAAATGCACACTGTGTTAAATAAGATCCTCCTGCTGCAGATTTATTTGAATTAAAAATGCAAGAAAGTCAGACATCGCGTTTTCTGTCTTTATGACTTTGGTGTGACTTCATCCAACCTATTATTTATTCAAATTATTAGCATTTTTCTTCAAAGCCAAGGAGCCATAATGGAGGGATTAAAGAGCTGCAGACCTCTAGCCTGGTTCAAGTCCACACCAAAAACTGCTAGTTGTACAAAGAAAATAAGAGACAAATTCTTCCACAATATGACATAAAAACCCTGATCTGACTTATTTTGCTTGTTGCTTCTAAAGATAGATTTACAATGTATTGAACTGCAGATGTACTTTGTGTATAACACACACACACACATATATATATATATATATATATATATATATATATATATATATATATATATATATATATATATAAAATCCATTTTGTAAACTAATAATAGCACAGAGAAAAATAATTCCAGTGTTGCATGGGAACTGCTAAAGAAATATTTTCTAGTTTCTGCGTCTGATTGTTAAAAACAAACCTGCCTCCAAGGTCAAACAGACATGTGCGTAAACAGTTACATCTGTGTTTTCTCCACTCTTGAAGCTGACGTCAGTCTACAGTACGCACTTTATAACCTTGGCTACAAAACAGTATTTAAGCTCTGATGTTTGAAAGCTATAAACGGCGTTCGCATTTCCATGCTTTCTCCAGATGAGTGCATGCTTGCAGAACAACACTGGCTGTTGTTCATTGTTCATTCATTCATACGCAGGGCTTCATGTTTGGCTTGGTACAGTGTCATTCTTCAGCCCACTTTCTCCTTCTCTGCCATTCCCTGAAGGGCTCGTTGACCACAAGTTCACAACTCTGATTGTGCAACACACTGGATTCATTCAGACTTAAGGTACTGCTTCTCTGAACCCCATTTGTGCCTCTTTGCGTCACCAGCAGACACTGAAGTGCTCTCTCGTAACTGCAAATGATTGTTTCTTTATGTTGTTATGAAATCCCACCACCAACACAGAAAAATGCCCTAATCCTATGAGTGCAAAGGCTGTGACTGTTGTGACAGATGCTTTGACTGTGTTGAGCGTGCTTGAGGTACTAAAATAAACCACTGGATCTGAACAAACAGATTCATCTACGCAAGTTTGGATCCAGATGCGTGCAGGTAACTATGGAAACACCTTCAGGGTTTTTTTTTATTTTTATTTTTTTCTCTTTGCATTTAAAAAATGTTTGTACAGATTTCATGCAGTAGGTTTGTTAACATAAATGGGCAGTTTGTGGTCATCATGCAGTACCCTGAGCTGTACAGCCGCCGTGACGGGCCCACAGCGCTCCAGCCGCTGCACAAAAGAACTCGAACCCTTTTTCTTTAGAATCTGCCGGTGAGAAGAGACAAAAGAGAAAAAAAGATAAGATATCTGCACACGTAACTCTAAATAACTTCTGAGGAATGTGGAGCATTATAATATTATAATTAACTGTGACTGAGAGGCCCTAACTAAGGATCAGAACATGGCAGTGATGGTAACAATTAAACTTAATAGACACAGCAGGAAATTCTCCTTTTTTTTAATCGGAATTCTGCATAAAAATCCAAATAAAGACTTTGACATTTTCAGTGCTATAGTGTCGTATTTACAGCCTTACAAGGATTACCTAATGTTACCGTATAAGGCAGCTGGAACAGATCAGTGAGGTTGAAAGGGGCCCTTATGCAAGTCTTTACTCTAGATGGAAAATGTGCCACAGAAGCAGCAGACCAGACCCTCCTGGAGGTTACACAACTGTGAGCTCTGCACAAAAACTACACTGTATTTCATCAAAAGTTGTAGCAGATAAAAGGAGAAAATCAGAGAAATCAACGGGGGACCTTCAAAAAAAAAAGGTTGCTATTTGCTTCACTTAAGAGAACTGGAAAAAAGTGAGTGTGTGTGTGTGCATTCTTGAGAGGTTTTTATCTCGTGCATGGCTGCACAAACTGATCCATTTCCCAGAGGTTTATATATAGATCTGTGATAGGAAGAAGCTTAAATTAGACATGTTCATTTTTTCCATAAATGCTGTTCTTGTTTTTCCACTGTCTGACACAAAAAGCTTCTGAATGTGTAGTCGCCTACTTCGGGTTCAAATTTCTGTCTGAGTAACATTCTAATGATAAAATGTTTGACTGAAAATGTAGAAGTTTTCCAACAAATCCCCCAAACTCCCTCTACTAAGCTGCTGCTTTACCTTTGAAAGATCTTGGTATCTCCGTGGCTGTCGGGGGATGGATGCAGTGGCATTGACAAGGGCGGTGGTTGGCATTTTGTGGAGCAACAACGCTGCCTTAGAGCCTCTCAGGCCCAAGCGGCCCGGGGCTGACAGCACCAGAGAACCGGTCTGAGTCAGCTTGGACTGGAAGAGCTGCTGCAGTAACACACTTTCACTGGCTGTCAGGCACAAAGAGGATGAAAAAACAAGAGTGAGAAAAGCACCAACTGACAACCAAAGGGGAAACACTGTATGAAAAGAGTCAGGTTGGATGTAAACAACCATTCAAACAACAAAAGTGGGCGGACCTGTGACGAGGAGGTCATTCAGAGGGCCAAACAACATGTTGTGTGTGACAGTGTGTGGGTGGATCTTTTCTAAGAGACCAAAAGACAGTAGATAAAAAAGAAACTGAAAGAAAAGAGATAACTATGGAGAGAAGGGACTCATTTGTTCAAAAAAATACTTTAAAACTTACTGTTTTTAAGTTTTATGTCTTACTTTTCGTGTAGTTATAGTCAAATGAAGAATAATCGTTTCCTGAAAGTATTGAGCACAACATGCTCTGTTGGGCCAATAAGGCTGTATCTACTGTATGCTGACAGAAGAAAAGGAAAAACTCAAAACCAAAAACATGTCTTGCTTCTAAGCAAAGTTTATCTTCTGACAGACTGAACAACTTGACAATTTGAATACTTAATGGATAAAATAAATAAAACAAAAAAAAATGAAAATGTAGCCTCAGAATTTAGATTCCTCTGTTTCAACTTCAAACAGAGAAAACACATTTTATTCAGTCTCAAGCTGGTTACAGGAAAAATGCCAACGAATAAACCTAATCCACTTCAATTATAACAAATATTTCCTGTCAGGACAAGGTCGAGCTGAAGCTCAGACTTATTTTAGCTTTTGAGACGGTCTGACACCTCTGAGGTCAGAAGGTCTCATCAGAACTGCCTAAAACATAACGTTTGGTTGCTTTTTTTAATTAAAACCTTTTTTTTATCTACTATGTTAATACTGGAAAAGAAAATGTTCACACAAAAAAGTTATATGAAGTCACAAAGAAATACCAAACTCGGAAAAATATTTCAAACCTGACTGATATTTTTTTGGAACTTGTCCTTAAAATTTAGGGTTGACCTTCAGTATGCCTCATGTGTCGTTTTTATTTAGTTAAAGTTGGCTTTTCTATTCTGCAGCAGTACAAAGCAGGCATTCCTTTCCTTATCTGTTATACTCCAGGTTACTTGACAGAAATAAGTTATAATTGGTTTTATTAATGTCTTTGAACAAGAGAATAAGTAAAACTTTGCTTGACAAAAATGGTAAAACTTTGCAAATACATGTATATGAGCATTTTGTTTCAAGCGCAATCATTGACTGCATATGAGAACTGGACTGAGTGACCCCACACCCCTGGCTTTCCAAACAGGAAGTACCTGCTGGCTCCAAGCAGGTACTTCTCATGATACCTTTTCTGTAGTGCAACAGGCCAATCAGATGCCTCAATAAAAGTAAGTGGAACCGGCTGGCTTCCACGACCAACATTCAAAACATTTGACAGATTACGTTAAAAAAGCTGTCAAGCTCACCCCTGAATGGCGAGAGTGGTTGCCACAGAAATGCGGTCTTAGGCTACGCTCACACTGCAGACTGAAATGACCCAATTCCGAATTTTTTGCCCCTATGCCACCTGTATCTGATCTTTTCATGACAGTCTGAACAACGCAGGTCCGATCTTTTCAAATGCGACCCAGGCCACTTGGGTATGTGGTCCTGAATCCGATACGTATTCGATCTTTTGAAATGCGACTGACCGGCCAGGCCACATGTATCCGACCCGTACGTCATTGATACGCTCCAAACTTCATAATTCTGTGTTGAAGTAGGCGGGAACGAGAACATAAACATCAACCATGGCGGACGATGCTGCTGAGACTAGTCAGTGGAAGGGAAGCAAGGCCACCGATTTGATTCATATTTGGGGTGACAGCTCTATTCAGGCCAAACTCGAGGGGTCTTATCGCAACCAGGCAGTTTTTGAAAAAGCTTCCAGCGAAATGGCCGAGCGTGGTGTTGAACCTTTCCCGCAATTACTTTTTCACTTCCCTGTTCGGACCCTCAGATTCTCCAGAGCGGGTTAATAAAGAGTCAATAGCATTTATTCTGGGGGAAGCCTTCTTTTATTACCGTTCTCCTTCATCTGTAACACACAACATGAATGCGCGCCCCCAACACACTTCTGTGCCCCCCTCTCACTCCCTCCTGCGCTGCACGCGCTCTCTCCTTTGTGTCTTACACACACAAATCCTCATTCCACAACAGTGGGTACAGACGATCCAGGCACCAATGCCTTCTTAAAATGAGAAGATTGCAATTGTGTCAGCTCCTTTGTGGAAATAAATGTAATAATGCAAAAAGAGCTCCGCTGTTGACATCACTGTTGTTAACATCCATTGTTAACGTTAGCTACTTCCGCAAACAACAGTGACGTTGTTCACCGTTGAGTACTCTTCTGCGCATGCGGATCACTTCTGGGTCATTTCATGGTCACACAGGAGATCACAAAAGTTTGCATTTAACTGGAAATGTGAATGGCCTTGCAAAAAAAAATCGCATTTTTTCAAAAAAATCGGAATTTAGCATTAAGCCCTGCAGTGTGAATGTAGCCTATGACCCACTATGACCAATCACTGGTTTCTGATTCCTGGTTCCAACATGGCAACGCACATACTATGAAAAAAAATGGCGTCTGAATCGACTATATTTGGTTGAAGCCAGAAGTAAAAGAGCATTTGCTCTGGATGACGTCACACTAACTCGATCCAGTTCTCATATACAGTCACTGATCACAATTAACCCAGCAATATCAGAAGCATTTGAAAAAGCCTCTGTTTTTCATCAAATACATGGACAGACTGAAAATAAACAAAAAAACCAGAGTTTATGAAAGACTGTGCTTCTATTTGTCACTCACGAGGATAATGGCCAAGCTGGAGTGAAGGGCTAGCTTTTACAACTTTAGCCTCATCATGGAAATTATAGCAATTAGGCTGCTGGACCCGAGGCGAGACTGGCAGTCTCACAAAAAGTGTCTGTGCCCTATGAGCCGCGACAGCTCACATCTGGCAGCTTCTGTGCACACAGACGGGGATGCAGTTTTGGATGAAGCACACACTCTCAACAACAACCACACCAAGACAAAGACTGTTTTTGTGCCCTGTTTTTTTTCTTCCTTTTTTTTAAACAAGAGTGCATCTTCGTGTCTGAGTGGGCTCTGACGCCACAATGCGCTCACACACATGCCACGCTTTGGATACTCACACTTCATCGTAAACAGGAGATTCTGAGGAAGAGAATCCTTGTTTTTTGCCAGCGATCCCGTCAGGTCATATGACACCTGATTAAAAAACAAATAACACTGATAAATTCCCTAAAATGACACACACACACTGCTCAATAAAACACAGAATATAGAAAACTCACAAGTTAAGGGTTTATAATAAATGCTAAAAACAATAAAATTTTCTTATAGACTTGTGCAAAAGTGTTACGTCACATTTTAATGTGGCTTCTATAGAGCAGCTGGAGGAAAAATCATTACTTCCTCATTATAGTATGTATGTTAGAATAATGGTGTCGGAAGCAAAATTAGCATTTATAATCTTTGAAAAAGAGTATGAAAGTATGGTTGGTGAAAAAGGAGAATTTAGGGTCTTCTTTAAATAAACACGGTTCCAACATTTCAATAAAATCTGTGGACCTGTAGCAAAAACACCACACCAAAATTATGACCCCCATCAAAATCTTGCACAAGTTTATTCTGATATCTTTAAAAAAATATCATTTTCTAAGCAAAAATCTTCGGTGACCAGAGCCCTAAATGTAATAAAAACCAAGAAACAAAATCAAAAGTTTTACAAAAAAACAGAAGATGTTTCAATTGTCACGCAAAAAAATTGTCAAATGTAATTATTCTGATTATTCTTTTCCACTTGGTATACACACAGAAGGACATTTTTGCAGGTGTAAACATATTTAAGACCCAGCCCGATGAAAATTGTGTTTTTTACATGTTTTTGTATTGCATTTACTAATAATAGAGGTCATATAATAAGAAAACTAAGCTCAAAATTGGATTTCTGAATTTTTCTTTTATTCAAATCATCAGCAGATAAAAAAATTGATGTTTGAAAAAAAAAAAAACGTATTTGTTACATGGAAAATATGCTGGATGAAAAACATGCTCCGTGTTCTGAGCTCTCACCAACAGGGAAGGGGAAGAGGGGGCGGGGTTACTCAGTGCCAAAAATCCCGCCTCAAACTCCGAGGCAAATTTCTGATAAACTACTGCCCCTCTGCAGATATGTCCTATAAACAACACTGTTTTTTTGGAGGGGGGGGGCTGAAAACTGCATAATCATGATTAAAAGACAGTTGGGAACGATTTGAAAATGGATCAAAAGATGATCGGAGTGGGACTTTCACACCTTTGATTCCTCTACAAAAAAACAGACACTGTTTGGCAGCAATTTGATTCAATTAGTCAAATAGTAAAAATATGATGCTACAATTTTGTTTTATTTTTATAGCAAAGCTAATGTTAATATTTCTGTTAAAGACAAAATTACACTCATGAGGCAGATTTTCACAAATTCAGACAAAAATAAATAAATAAGGAGGAAAAAAAGCTCGACAAGTTTCTCAGAATCTATTTAGAAGCTTGTTCTGGAGTGTTGGTTTCTGACATTAAAAAAACAACGCTTTTAAGAAGGACCAGCAGGGCAAACAGTTGTTGGAACATCAGTAAAGCCATTTCACCACTGAAAAATCCAAATAACTTTATATTTCAATCCGAACGGCTTCTGCCTACAAGCAAAAAGGCTCCTGCTTTGTTGTAATTAGATGTTCTTGAGCTTTTAAATCATCCTATTATCTTGAACTGGTTTGAGCATCTCATGATTTTTAGTGTCAAGTCATTTTTTTAATAGAAAGCAGTTCATTTGGTATTTTTCATCCCTTTTTTTCTACTTTTTTGTGAATCCTAAAGATAAATATGTAAAATACTCAGATGAAACTTCTTTGAAACCAAACCAAGCCTGTGTTCTTTTTTTTCTAGTGCTCAGTTGGAGCTGCAGAAAGGTTGGTGTGACCCTGCGTCTGGCTGCTGACACGATAATGGAGTCATGTTTTTGTCAAAGGGAGGCTGAATGAGTGCAACTGGCGCTTTGGCTTTCAAACATATGTCAGAGCATCTATCAAACTGCTCGTATGAAAAACTTGTTAGTGCGTTGGAAACAAATCCTATATGTGGTATTGTTTTTTGTTTTTTTTACAATATCTTTCATGTAACATGAAAGATTGTAATTTTTACCTTTAAAAGATGAAAAAATGGGAATATGATGGGAATATGATAACAGAAAATGCCCTCTTATGTACTTTAGGTATTACTTATGGGTGAACAAAAGCTGGAAGGTGCTGTATGGTGCTCCATCCATATTCTCCTTTAATAAAGACAGACCTGCGCTGCATAGTGGCTGACAATGAAGGCCGGGCCTTGGTCTTTTGGAGGCGGGTTGCCGTTTCCATCCTTGGTGGTGATGGAGAGGCCGTGGAGGGGAGTAGAGTCCAGCTGGGCCGACAGCCTCTTGAAGAGGGTCTGCTCCGCGGGCCGTAAGCTCTGACTCTCCTCATCCAGCACACACAGCAGTCCCTGGGGCTTCTGGAGCCAAAGCAAACAGATGCGCTCGTGTTTTTTATGTTGGTCATATTTACAAAGCACATTTGATCCTACTGATACATTATTCCTTGTGACACTTCTATTGATCCACATAGGCCAGGGCTCTCCTTCCAATATAAAGTAGATTCAATTGTCTTCCTTTGCTGCAGTGTTTGAGCTGATATTGACATGTAGAAAGACTGAAGGAATGTTCTATCTAAAGAATACTAAACTGTGTCGTCTGTTATAATGCTTTGGTGTTTTTATTAATTGAATAAAGAAAAATCTGAGCAATTTTGTTAAATTTGGTTGAGCGGGAACCAAACTGGAGCAGACTGGTCAAATCCAGAGACAAATGCTACCTGCAGAAAGAAGTCCACAACGGCGGGGTGGTTGCTGGGGGAGCAGGGCATCTCCATGGAAATGCCCTCTTGAATGCACTCCGCCTGCTCCTGCCGGAACAGCACCTCAGAGACGTGCTGCCTCAGCCGCTCGTTGGTCATGTTCACGCACAGCTGGAATGAGCACAGCACACGGTAAACACTCTCCAGCACGCACGATGCCGGAGTTCCTCAGAGACGCACTGTTGAATGTTTTTACAGCAAACAAAGCCACAATCTCAAACACAACCTGCAGCGGCACCAATAGATTAGTCAATGAGGCATAAATGAACTGACTACTCATGTGATGCCTGCAATGTGAAACTAGCCGTTAACAGGAAACGGCGTGTGGACACTGTAAACACTGTGCAGTATTCCTGTTATGTATTTACCTGTTCCGTAAATGCAAGAAGTCAAACGTGAAAAGAAAACGCAAATTTTCTCAAATACGGTGATTTGCAGATCATCCAAAGGCAAAATACAAGTATCTTTTGGTGATAAACTTTATCATTTAACCTGAAAAACTGAGTTTTAGAACTACTGCAGTAACATCAAACTATCGATGTCCCTTAAACAATCACTTACTTTGTAAAAATAAACAAAAAGAATCCTGAATGAACAGGTTTTATGGCATTTAAAGCAGACAAGAAAACCTTTTCAGGTGTGGGGCTCACTTGCTTTGTCAGTAATGCTGTGTGGCCTTCATCTTTGCACTGCTGGGAAGTCATAAAGGACAAATGTTTGCCTTCTGGTATGCTGCAGCAAAGCATTAAAAGCTAAATTCAGACAGCCTTTTCATTGCTCCTTCTGTAAATGTGAAAGGCGAAACATTTTCCCAGTGTTTTGCTCACCTCTGCTGGCCTGAGGTAGTAGCCCTAAAGGGAACTGATAAATGGGCTGGCTGGATTAAAAGAAGACTCCTATGATTAAGGCAGCTGTCATTCAGCTGATTTACAGTTCAGGTCTGCAGGACTGTAGGAACGGTGAGCAGACACCGTCTGTCTGAGTAAATCACTGACTGACCTAAAACGCATCCCAGAAACCAGGTTAAAAAAGACATTTTTTGAAGTAACTTGCTTTTAGAAACATTACAAAAATGAGAAATCTCATTGGTATAAATTCATTTGTGCATTTAGAATCATAAGGAAGTGTAAACTATAGTATTGACTGCTGGGCGTGTAAAATGTCAAACCTCAAGGAATTTGGTTTTTTTGAGGGTCAACAGGTAGGACTGTCAGACGGAATGGCAGAAAATTCATTGTATAAATTAAAATATGCGACAGAAGAATTGAATCTAAACACAAAAACAGTAATTAGGGCAGGACAACACATAAATTCTAGTATAGGTTGACCCACCTGTTAATAAAAAATGAAACAAAAAACATATAATCTTCAAATAGAATAGATAGTCTTTTTTTCCCAATGCATAGTATAATGAGATTATGGACAGTTTTCTTTAAAGTGGGCAGACAATACAGAAAAATAGAATAAAAATAAGACAAGAAGCTATATTGAGCTATTTCTTGACTCAAACTATCTTATTTAAAAAAAAAAATTCTGATATAATAGGGCAATAAAGATTTGAAATTTTTAAAATTTTTTTTTTCAATACCAGGCTGTGTTTATGTAAAAAAGATATTTTAATGAAGGAGTCAGTAGGAATTTTGGTCCTTTCTGACACGAGCCTCTAGTGGTCTTTGAAGGAACTGCAACTTTTGTCACTTTGCATCAAGTTCAGTAACAGAAGACGAGGGCTTGGTTGAATATGCTGAGGCATGATGAAGAAACGGAAAGCACTTGTGTTAAATGAAGCTGAAGCTTGGTGTGATCAAGGCTGGAGAACAGAAAAGCAACATAACCTGAGGCCTGTGTGTAATAAACAGACTCATCCTTGTCAGAGTAGATCAAGCTACCCATCAGCCTTTCTGAAACCTACAGCTCAGTTTTCCAGCTTAGGCTCGGTCTAATTTCAGCTTCTTTGTAAGTTCTGGCTTCTTATTGAAAGAGGCGCCTGATCAGAAAAAAATACAGATCAATAAATGAGAAAAAAATCAGGAAAACAACAAAAGAGAAAAAAAAAAAAATCAAATTTTTCTAAATGTAATATTTTTTCCCCCTTCATTGAGTCAGTTTAAGCAAAACAATGCTCCCGTGTTTTTCTTTGTGATTTTCTTCTTATTATTTTTTGCAAAAAATGTGTCCAAAAGTAACAGAACTGATGCACATCACATGTTCATGACATCCTCCTGCCGCTTTGACCCAGCAGCTAAATTATAGGATGGAAAATACTTGAAACAGCTGCATGCTCAAACAAAAGGATGGGTTATACTATATTTGTTGCATTTTTGTTTATGTTGCCTGCATTTTCATTCATTGAATTTAACGACGAGATATCACGCAGGTATGATGCCACACTTGTAATATAGATGATGCAACAGATGTAATCAGGCAAAAACAATCGCCAAGAGGAAAAGCTTAGCATCTAAGAGGAAAAGACTCTTTCCTCCCTTGAGTTGACTCTTATCTAATCAGGATGTAAACCCGTAGTTGTATGGATCAAGAATGGAAAAGCTTCAGAACTTGAAGGCTGTTTTGTCTCTTTTTCCAAGCTTTGCTGCTTTTTATTTGCCAAGACACACAAGTGAGTTAAGACAAGAAAATCTAAAACTACAGGTGGTCTTTAAAGATTATAGCGTTGTCCCTAGAGTGGAACTAACTCAAACTACTATGCATTTTCCCAATTGTCTGGATTGTCGATTGTTTTGGGTGAGGTAACTATTGATACATGCAAAAACTGAAAATCTTGTTATTAGACTTTCAAGATAGCAGCTTTGAAGTTGTTTTAACTTCCCTTTGCTCTTCACCTCTCCAATTTTTTTATCAAATTAAGCCACAGCCTTTTGTCTTGTTAGGAGCCAGGATCTACAAATATAAAAAAAAATGTAATCTTTTATTATTATTTTATTATAAAAATAAGTAAAAATCCATTTTTACTTATGCATTTTTACTTTGTTTTTCTTTTGTCCTGTACTCTTGACAAAAGAAAAACAATTTCACTATGATTTTTGGTTCAATTTTAGGGATATTATTTAAAAATTCAACAAATGTTGCTAAGTTATAGACTGCCATTCGTTGTTTTTTTTTATTTTGGAAACAAAATTAGATTTATATATTAAGAATAAGTACTAATGCCAGATTTTGTGAGGATTCATTGAGTTGGGCCAACATGTTCTAAGATTGTATTCTCATTTTGTTCCCATTTTTCTCTAAAATGAGTCATTTCTACTTATTTTGTTGTTTGTCACTAATCACAATGAACTATAATTACGTACATGAAATCTCAAAAATACAAACCATTTGCTTGGAACTAGCAAAAAAAAAATACTTATGATGGGGCTATATAACAATCCATTTGAAGTAATTCTATCAAACAATTAGCTTTTTTAGGTTATCGTTCCTTTTTTGAATGCCTGTGTGGAACTCATTTCAAGATTTTGACGTCTTATTACAAGATGTCCTGTTAAGTAAAGTTGACTAACAGCATGGACGAATCATTTTACTGCTTTCTAGTGGTTTTCTTCTAAAGGTTGGTGCTGTATTCCTATTTTACAGAGAAGTGTCCATTGAAGCTGATTTAATCAGACATGCACCTGAAGATTAATCAACATTTAATTCGACTGTCACATCTTTAACCAGGGAACCTATAGGACGGCTGCACAGCTTGTGGAAACACATGATTGATATTTGATAACGAATAACAGTCAGCATGTAAGGGATGCCTCTTTTTCTGACCATTTTCCGACAATGCTTCAAGCCCTTAGGCCATTAAAGCTGTGTCTCAAAGGTGACGGATAGAAGGAAATCACTAATGAAGATCACCTGTTTTTCTTTCTTCGTGTAATTGTCACAACACAACTATGACCCATGTTTTTGGTCATGCTCTTCTAGTCTAAGTAATTGATGGCTTCATGTTTCACGACGCAGTAGCTATAGTTCTGTTTTTTTTTTTTTTTTTTGTAACATAGCTTCTCTGTTGTTTATCTGCCAGTTAGTCTGCTCCATTAAAAGCTTTAGTCCCTGCAGGTGGTTGATTGAGTTAGCTCATTAGCAATGTGCTGAGCCGGTACAACACAACCAGACAAACATGGTTCTAATTAACAGGCGATAATAACCCTGATTGTGCTGCGTAGGTGAAGCGTCCTGGTGTGTGTTTGTGCGCAAGTGTCCTCAAGTGTACAAACAAGTCATTGCATCTGTGCATCCACTATAAGACTGTTTATCCTCCTCTCCTTTTGTTTGACAGGTAATGTGCATTTATGTGAAGAAAATATCCTCGGTCTGCCGGTTTCTCTCCTTCTGTGACCCCTTTTTAGCTTCTTGAGCTTTCTGGTTCTTTACAAGACCTGAAGGGTTAAAAAGGTTACACAACCTGTGACTTCAGCCACTTATCTCAATGACACACAGACACACTGACCACTGTCACACGCACTTCCAGAAGCAAAGACAAACACACACTCTGCCCTTAATAAAAGCTAGCAGCTCCACAGGGAGGAAGAGTAGGCTTTGAATAGCAAAAATAGGCACTTATCCTCTTCAGCACTATGAATTGCACACACACACACGCATTCTTACATGGTTGTTTGCCTAATCCCTGCTGGTTTTACTAAGGATTAGACTATTAAAAGTGTATGTTTGCCGACTATGAGTTGGCAGATTTACAGCTTGTAACAAGTGATCTGAACAAGGCAACAAATTTAGTGCACTCTGAAAATGATGCATCATCACCATCATCATCATCATCATCATCATCATCATCATCATCATCATCAAGTGAGCATCACGTACAGACTGGGCTGTTTATTTCTGCATGTAGGTTTACGGTGTAAATGCAAAGTTTCACTCAACTCTTATCTTACTTAAATCCAGGACCTTAAATGGTATTATTAGCTGTCAGTTTAGAAAATCTATTTAGAAAAAAAGCTTCAAATAAGAATCAAACTGAGCCCTGCTAAACACAAATATATTAAAATTAGTTCTAAAAGGAAAAGAAATCTACTAATTTGAATGCATTAATATAGTGACGGACAACTCTGAGCTGAGTGGATACAGTAGAAATGCTTTGTTTAATGCTGCACATACAATATCTATACAGAAACAAAAGGCAAAAGTCTGTTTTTTTTAAATCTTGTTCAATGCATTAATATGAAGATTATTCTGATGTTTTAACATCTTCATCAAAGTCAAAATATTGTTTTGCTAGAAAGTTAAAACAACTGAAAGACCAGAATAACAGCCTTCAGAGACATGTTGAAATGTTATGTTATTAAATATTATTAGTGTGGCAGTAAAATTAAATATAGTTTATTCAGCAAATGAATACATGCTGTGGAACCTTCTTCTTGATTTACGCCTTTAAAGTTTTTTCAATGGCCTTAGTTACACTGACAAAAGCTACCTTTGCTGTCGCTGGAGCTATAGTAACATGCTTTTTTTTAATGCAACTTGAATTTTATGTTAGGCAGTTTTTTATTTCTACAGCCCATAGAGATATTTTTCGTTGTTTTCTTTTAGTTTAAACCCATAACAGTCTAACCGGTTTGCTCTTTTTGAATTGGTTTATTTTAATTCAATTTCATTTCTTTATTTCAAACACAAATTAACATAAACACAAGAGCTTAACATAGGCAGGTAAAACAAGACAGTGTGCTGAAGAGTAGTGGGTTGAAGAGAAATCTTGTATGATCCCACCCCTTTTTACAACACCTGATGATGATAAAATGATGATAAAATTTTACATTACCTTCTGCAAAGCACCTGTGCAAAAGTGACATTTTTTGTTTTATTATTGTTATTTATTATTAATACATATTTTATTGATATTATTATTTTATCGTTTGTTATTTTAAGCAATCAAAAAATAACAAACATAAAAACCTATGGGAGGGCAAACAGAATAAATGTATGTCTTATCATAGATTATCCAAATATCCAACTTAAATAGGATAATTAGTCATGAATTGATTGAAAAATAAAAAGCCAAGATAAAAAAGAAGCCACCATAGCGATATATATTTAAATACATTAACACATACATACAAGTGGTTGGTAATTTAGTGAAGTGTTTTGTTTAATAATTTTCCCATCACATCAAGCATGTTGCAGAAGAGAATTGTGTAAGGGTTTTGCTTTTTGTTTGGTTTTTGGTCATGTTCAGAGTTGTCCTGTGTCAGTTCCACCAGTTTCAGGTTGATCACGATCTACAGCTGTCTTCATTTCAGTTAATTGCCCTGAGCCTACATAAGTGTCTGGTTTTCAGCTCCTCATTGTCAGGTCATCTGTTCTGCTTTGTCACTTCTTTGTTTCGCCCTGGGTTTTTTTGGTCACGTTTCAGTTTATTTATTAAATGTTCCATTTTCCACTATGCCTAGTTTCCTGCATTTTGGGTTCTTCACCTCCAGTTCCTCACACATCAACTCAGAGAGCTGTCTGTTTAGAAAAACCTGAGAGATCAGCAGTTTTTCAAATTAGTTTGCTTGTGGAGTTTTGTTCTGAAAATTTGATGGGACTTTCTCAGGATTAACAAAGCCTCTTTTTTCTACCTAAAAAATGTACTTGATTATGGTTATGGATACTTGTTTGATTCAGCCATGGCAAATCCAGAAAAAAAATCAGTTACTGCGCCTAAACTTTAACCTCTTACAGTCTAAAAACACATATTTGTCAATGATCCACTTGTAGCCTACATCGTTAATTTCATGTAAACCTGTCCCCTAGATATTTCTGAAATCTAACACTTTCTTTTCTTTTTTTCTGACTAGTTATATCTGTTTTCATTTTTTTTTTTTTTGCTGAAGCTAATTTTTTATTAATTCTTATTTCATACTCCAGCTCACATGTGCACAAACACACACAGACACACACTCACACAAAGACAGTTCCACCAAATGTTTTCAAGCTGCCATAATGTTACGCACACAAAGTCATTGTTTCAGTTCATCTGAGGACAGATGAATCGTACCAGCGCCAGTAACAGACCCCAGCTCAGTCATTACAGCTCTGCCGTCAGATAAATGCTTTCAGTTTTTTAAAAACTTGATCAGGTTTCATTTGCAACAATAACACGTCTCATTCAGAGATTTATATCAGAGAATGACATTATACCCATTAGAATGTCAGATCTATGTTAATAGAAAGTTTTCCCTAAAAATGCAGAGCCTTTGAAGAAATTAAAGCACAAAGTTAGAACAATTCAAAATGTTAAATTTTATTAGAAATGAACAAATGGAAGACTTTTCAAACCCAACCAAAGTTATGACTGTGTCTGTGTGATGTTGTTTTATTCCACGCTTGATGGCTGAAAACATCCATTGGCTAAAAGTCATTCTCTGTAAAACCAAAGTCAGAAGGTGAAAACACTGTCCCACCTGCTCAAATCCATTCTTCTGAAACTCTTCAAACCCCAAAATGTCCAAGATTCCAATTTCCATGGAAGGATTGCTGGAAGAAATAAACAGAAATTGTATTAATTAAGCAACTGTTTTTGTTTTTCCTGTGAGAACTTGTGTGTTGTGTTTGTAATCACATCTGAAAGGGGTGTGCCATGAGTCTGTGGTTGAAAAACAGATTCCAATATGTGGCCGTAAACAAGACTCAACACAAACGCATACCAGAGGATGTAGTCAGAGATTTTTAAAAGTGTGATAAGCCTTCATCAACACCCCCATGAATCCTTTAAGCTTCACTCAGAAACGTGTGGATTTCAGTTTTGGAGTGTTTTACTGAGATGCTTTTGAAATTGATTGACTATTTTTGTTACCTTCATCTCTGATCTTTGATCAGTGATTTACATTTGAATGTTGTGAAATGTATCAGAACCACAAGATGCCTGCAAAAGTCTGGTGTGATGGGTACTGTGTTTTTTTTTTTTTTGGGTTGTCCGGGTCTATGTAGGGTCGTAGACGGATGTGAAGAGCTGGTTTGTCTCGTAGCTTCCTTGAGGCTAGTGTAATCATCTCAATGGGCGCCATGAAAATGGAACGAACCATTGTCGTGGGCTTGGTGAGTGTATTGACACGGGACACTTGCAAAGTGCACACGTTTTGGGGGGTTGAAAAAAAGAGAAATCCAAATGACACATCTGCATCTTACCTACAGTACTTTGCCATGTCTCACTGCCACTTCGTACATTTTGTGCATATTGTATGGATGAAAATCGGCCATCTCTGAATATACTTTGAAAAAGTGAGAAAAGCTGTGGCATTTACGTAAATTTTTTAAAGATGGATCATAAACCATTCAAAGCACACTTAAATCAATTCCGAACCTGAACCGTGTGCGATTATGGTGTTGTTGATATGCAATTCATTAGTGCTTTGTGCAACAATTACTTCATTTGAATGTCCTCAATTTGTAAGACATACGTGGACAAAAGGGTAATGGTGGAACACATTTGCAAAAATCACGCAAAATTGCATAAGATTAACGTAATAATTGCGTATAAACTACTTAAAATGCACATAAGCTGCGTAATCATCAACTGACCTAAAGTTTTTAACAGTTCAAAACTGGACGAACATCTGTGCACATTGACAAATGATGAACGCAATATACACTTGTGAATTACATATATCACGTATGTATCACGGAAGACCAAAATTTCATAGTGGAAAATACGCAAAATGTACATAGTGGCCGTGTGACATAGCCTTTACCCTTGTGTTACCTAATGTTTACTACGACCTGTTTTGCGCTACAAGATCCCCGAGCCATCTACGACCTTGATATTTCCTGCTGGCCACCTGCATGCCCTTGCCAATTTTTCAATAGCTGAAAGCCCGCAAGGGCCTAAAAATATAAAGTTTGTCTTTGCTTTAATTTATGTGTTTTTTGCTATTGTTTTTATGTGACACATGAACACAAATAAACACAGCTTTACCCAGGACTGTCGTCTTGTCCCTGCAAGTATTCGTTGATACAGTTGACTAGATAGCTGAAGAGTCGCCCATAGATGGCTTTAGCAAGCAGATCTCTGTACAGCTCTGACATCTCTACTGTGTGATGTCGGGTCATCAAATTACCTGAAAAAACAACAACAAAGAAACAATACAAATGAGATTTTTGTGAGTTGTTTCTTCGTAAAGACAAAAGAAAGAGACTAAGAAATGGATCAAGCCTTTGGGTTTTCTGCCAATTTTGAAAGATTAAAGAAGACTGTTGGAATATCTTCATGGACCACCATTTTTTGGCTCCTTGTTGGGACTTCAGAGGCTTTACTGATTCATTTCTGACATGTGCAATCAAATGATTTAACCCTAACTTAAATCAAAGAGAGAAAAAGTGGATTTTGTGTTGCAATGGATTAAAGCTAGCAGTGAAATATTCATGTTTCTCTGGTTCACCTCTGGTTCACTTGGCATTTGAACCCTGCAGTATACTTTGGCCAATAAAACATTCTAAGAGAAAAGGTCATGTAATCTGTCAGGATGTGTGCTGGGGACTCACTGCTCCTTCCATGTAACAACGACTCACACAGGCACATTTGCACGGACACGTTTTGTCCTCTTTGATCCGCACCAGAATTTGTTTCCTCAAACAGTTTGCTGTGTTCAGTGAGTGAAGGCTCATTTGAAGCTCTGGTGAGGACCAGAACAAAGAGGACTCAGATCTGCTGGAGAACAAGATTTTTGGCTCACAAGCCAATTAATTTTGGTGTGGTTTGTGTTACTGTGACGGCACAAAGACCAGACAGAGAACTAAGGAATGCTGTGTAATGGGAGCAAAAAAAACACAAAAAAACAGCCCACAGCTGTTAAAATCTCCAAGTCACAACATGATTTAGTGATGAGATGCATGTGTTTATAAATACCTAATAATCAGAGAACATGAGGAATTTAAGTCTGCTTTTTTTTGTGGTATCTTAGATGACCCCACCCTTACATTGACGTGTTCTCCCTACCATGACAAAGGTGGATAAAGGTGGAAAGATTTCATGTAATCCATGGACACCATTGAAGATCACAAATCATTGAAGAAAAAAGGTTCAGAGCACTGTCTAGTGGGTCTAGATGACCCAACTCCCAGAGTTAAAGTGCCTAGGATAGCACAAGGGTTAAAGACCTGGGCTGCCCAATTCTGGCCATTGAGATCTACTACCCTGCCTACTTTCTACCTCTCCCTGCACTTCTTGCTACTCTAAACCTGTGATCAAGTGTGTGTGTGTGTGTGTGTGTGTGTGTGTGTGTGTGTGTGTGTGTGTGTGTGAACCAGAACATGGACAGCTAATCAGCAGCAAGGAGAGATGGGAAAAACAGGCAGGGTGGTACATCTCAAGGGTCAGAATTGGGCAGCCCTGGCTGGAGGTTTGGATTTACTCCTGGTGGGGCTACACAGTGGGGCAGAGCTCTTGATTCACAGTGTAAAGGACCTAGTTTGAATCTTAGCTGGGTCCTTTCTGTGTGAAGTTTGCATGTTCTCCTCAGGCATGCATGGGTTTATCCGGGCTCTCCGGTTTCATTTTAGTTTTCCCTTCTTCTTTATAAACCATCCAGCTTTTCACAATCAGAACCCATTGGACTCTTAAATAGTCTAAATAAAGTATTCATATTTATTTCGTATTTAGAAACTTTTTAGGTTGGGATATCTATGGGATAAAGGTGACCACTCGTTCTAAATTCCACCAAGGCGTGGTTTTGGAGGAAGTCCAGGAGCATTCTAAAGTGGCTAACACATGATCAAAGTTTTGGCTATCAACACTATATTACCAAAGGTGTTCTCTCACCCATCCAAATGATCAGAATCAGGTGTCCTAATCACTTGGCCTGACTTTCTGCACAGTCAATTGCTACAGAGCTCCAAACTTCATGTGACCTTCAGATTAGCCCAAGTCCAGCACGCAGAGAGCTCCACGGAATGAATCACGCGTTTCCATCTGCAAATCTGACGGACGAGTCTAGGTTTGAAGGTTTCCAGGAGAACGGTACATTTCGGACCATTGTGCCCAGTGTGGGTTGTTTTTCAGGCCCCTTAGTTCCAGTGAAAGGATCTCTGAATGCTTTAGGATACCAAAACATTTTGGACAATTTCATGCTCCCAACCTTATAGTAACAGTTTGGAGTCTGGTGTGGTTGAACGTGACTGGCCTGCACTGAGTCCTCACCTGAACTCGATAGAACACCTTAGGGATGAATTACAGTGGAGAGCCAGGCCTTTTCCACCAAAATCAGTGTGTGACCTCACCAATGCTCTTTTAGAAGAACGGTCAAAAATTCCTATAACCAAACTCCACAAACATGTGGATGGCCTTCCCAGAAGAGTTGAATCTGTAATAGCTGCATAAGGTAGGTTGACACCACATTGGACTACATGGGTTAGGAATGGGATGGCACATCTGTCTGTCTTTCTGTCTCAAAAAGAAAAACAGGTCCCTGTAAAAGAAGTTTGTTTTTCATTAAAAAAACATGAGATTGTTGGTTATAAAAAGTGCTTAAATCTGCAGTTGAACCTTTAAAAACTTGCAGATTTTCTCCCTTATTGTTGGACACAGATTATGTTTCTAGGTGAACACCATTGACATGTTTGAAGTTTTTTCAGATGTGAGGATGAAGATCAGAAACTGAGTACCTTTAATGTACTGAACATCAGAGGTGAGGGCAGCGCCCAAATCGCCGGAGGACACTTGCAGTAATGCGGCAACTTTGGCGAGGAAATCATAGGGAGGGAAAAAAGAGAGATCAGACAGAGGAAACAACAAGATTCAAAGACCACAGTGACATAAAACATTAAGAGCACTGGTGCTGATGACGTTCCGCAGGCTGGTCTGCTTGGCACTGAGCTCATTGTGACATTACACTGACAGCAGAACAAGCTGAATTCTGTTCTGCTCTGTCCCCGTTAACTGATTGGCAGAGCAGGAAGCTGTTAGTCATCGCTGGACTTCTGATTCATAAGCAAGCAACAAAAACAGGTGAGAGAAGCCCAGAAACCCTGTGCTGACATCACCAGCCATGACTTCACATCTCTCTGTCAGTAGCAGGCTCTTTCCTGGTCAGGCGCTGATGTCATCTGTTTACCGTTTCTTGAAGGGTCAGGGGTCATGGGAGCACATGGAGCAGAGAAAACCCCCCTAATGCTGGAGAGCATTAGAGATTCTTGTCACCATGGTTACTGTTTAGTAGAAGAAAAAAGTTCTTTCCAAACAGGTAAATGTAATGGCGTCTAGGTCCTGCTGGAAAACTTTCAAGCTGTCCAAGTGAGACGGGGAGTGCTGAAAAAAAGGAGGTGGTCCAGCACCCCTCCTGAAAACCCCTCCTTGTTCATCACCATGAATGGGGA
This sequence comes from Oryzias latipes, assembly GCF_053564925.1. Lineage (NCBI taxonomy): Eukaryota > Metazoa > Chordata > Actinopteri > Beloniformes > Adrianichthyidae > Oryzias > Oryzias latipes. The sequence goes on along the minus strand of NC_136257.1, from coordinate 28,603,982 downwards.
GTCTCTCCCACTAGTGATGGGGATACCCACCTCTCTCCAGGAGCTGCAAGTCAGAGGGGAATGCTGTATTAGCATCTGTCAGTGTGGTGAAACTCAGGTCTCCAATATGGAGGACAGCAGACAACAGCATGAAGACCGACTCCACCTCCTACAAAGAACACAGTGCACAAGACAACACAGCGGAATTAGGAATCAACAACATCTTTTGGAACTTTTCATCAAAAGTGCTTTGAGTTTTTCAAAATAAGAGATTTCTTTTTTTATTTTTAAACCCTTAAACTCTTGAGATTTTTCCGTATTTTGAGGCCACTGGAACAAAATATGAGATGCTTCCAAAAAGTTAGTGAATGAGACACTTTTTTAGTGTCTTAAATTTTCTTTTCCTTTATTTATTAGTGAATGCTGGAAAAGTTTAGCATTTTTTCAGTGAACATTTAATTTCATAATGTTCCTGTTTTAAATACACAACTATAACATATCAAATTATAAATAGTTTTTTCAATAAAGGTAAACCATCTGTCCCCATTCTCAACAATGAACCAGAACATGCGATTTTATGGCAAAATCTCAGTTCAGATGCTCTATAACCTTAGTGAAGATGACAAAAAATACTTTCACTAACTTAAAAGCTATATTTAAAAAAAAGTTTTTTAAACCTCTTTGCTGCTGAAATCTAGTTTTCTTCCAGACAGAATCTCCACATAGACATCATTATTCTTGCTCATGCAGTTAAATTTAACATTTATGTTTCTTAGCTCTAAAAAATGCTGCAGAGAAAAATATCAATGATTTGAAACCAAACTCTGATGAAAATTGTGTTTTTGTTTTTTTTAACATCAAAAACAACTTGTGGCATTTTCTAATGATGGAGGATATATATCATTTATTTATTCAAATCTTTGTGAATTAGGAGCAGGCAAAAATTTGCCATTTGAAAAAGCTTCCAGTTGCAACGTAAAAACTATCTGCTAATCTGCTGCATTGTCGAAATACTACTGAACTTCTGCCACTTTGCAAAAACGATATCCTAGAAAACATCGTTTTTTTTTTCTTTCCTAAAAACTGTTTTCATTTGTCACATCTATTTTCCTTTTTCTGCAGGACTGGATTGGTTGTGTGACACGAAACTTTAACAGGAGCTTCAGGGAGGGGTTTCCTGAAGGAGATGCAAGCAACAACAGAGTAAAAACATGGAGAGGGATTCCTCGTCTCCTTCTCTTCCCCTTTGCCCATAGGCGGGGGAGATTTAGTGGAATACCCCATTTATGTTGCAGCTGTGATACTCTAGTGTGTGTGTGTGGTGTGTGTATGGGGGGGGTTCTCAGGAGTTGGAGGATGTCTGCTGGTGAGTGTATTTGCATTGTACACTCTTTCCAGGCAGGATATTGGAGCTGAAATCTCAAGATAAACAGGAGCATTAGTCTCTGTCTGACACTCTATACTAAGAGCACCCCCCCACACACACACACACACACCCTTCACCCCCCTCATGAAGGAGAGGGAGTAAGAGAAAAGGAGCAGCACAGAGCATTAATGGCGGTTGACCTTTGGGTCTGGACTGGGAGTTGTCTCTTGATGGGAACTCAGACAGAGACCAATGGGTGGCCTATCATTTTCACCCACCCCCCCTCCCACCCTGTACTTTGGTTTGGGATCAACCTGACGATGGTGGGCTCAGATAATTCCAGCATCCTTTGCTCTCCTCCTCATGCTGCTGCTGGATTAAAAAGTGAGCCGGTGGTCACCTACTGCTGATGGACGCAGAGTGGCCGTCCTAGAATAAAAGCTGATAATGGGCTGGGAACACAGCTGGTGGTGCACAGAACAAGCTGTACCAATACACACCATGGATGTGCTAAAAATAAGAATCCTCACTGGGTCACTCATTTCAGTTGATCTTGCCATAAAAGGTTGATTAAATGTCACTTGTGCTTGAACTGAATGTAATTCTTATTCATCTGTCCCTCATCCAGGGGTGTGTGTCCGCTAGTCCCTTATTGTTGTCCTCAAAAACCTTTTTTTAAGTCAACATATGCATTTGATGTGAGCACCTTTACTGTACCTGCTTGTTGAAACCCAGAGCTCTCAGGGATTGTCTGACAGCAGCCAGATGTTCTCTGCTCTGAGCAGAAGCTGTGGCTACAGGAGCGACCTCTTTTGGAACGCCTCCACTGAGATACCTGAAATAACCACAAAACGGTACATTTTTAACATGAGGTAGGCCGCATCCCGCATCCAGTTCAGGGTACGGAAATAAACGGTTAACAAGTTAGTTTATTAGCAGATTATTAGTTAGTGTTATACCTGTGAGCCAGCACATTGTTCATGTAAAGCACGCTCTTCTCCTCAGGTGAAAGGCCTTCGGCCATCAGGTAGAAGATTCTGAAGTTGTGTTGCTGGGGGAGGAGATGGACCAGGCGGGACTTCTCCAGCATGTAGGTGCAGACATGAGCTGAAACATGACCTCTCAGTAAATGCCATTTCCACAGAGTTATTAGAAACATCACATCTCTGACCTTCAGCAAATCTCCAGACCTCAGTCATCAAATTGACTAAACTAAGACAAAGTGACACATGTAAAAGGGGTTTTCTCAGTCTATAGTTTGGCTTCTGCTGCCCCCTGTTGGTGTTTCACAAAAGCAAAACTCAGCACCAACTGGTTGAGATTTTTAAAGCTTCTCTCATTTTCTGGAAGTACTAAATGAAATAAAATAAGAAAACACGTTCAAACTCATGCTGATTACCACTGAGCATGGTCTCCCTCTTCTCACAGTACTGGACGGTCAACAGCTTGATGAAGCGGCTCGAGTTGTCATTCCTGGGAGTTTTAGCATGACCAAAAGCCTCCAGAATGCAGTTCACCTGAAAAGTCCCCCAATCAATACAAACCAGTTCAAATCATGTTATAACTCGATAATTAAATCCTTGACTGTGTCTGTGAAAGAGCTTCTTTCCTTTTATCACCACTAGATGTCCTCATACATTCACAACACAACATTTAAAATGTGTGTCCCAGAAAGATAAGCTGACCCAGATATTAGCTGCATAACGATGACTTCATCGGAACAGAGGCATCTCAGGATACATGGAGCTGTCTGACAGATGGATGGAAAATACTGAAAATATATATTTTTTTCTTTCTGGTGTCAGTAAACACATCACCGGCCAATTTTATCTTAGGGAAGGCTTTTTTCTTGTAGCCTTTGATGTATAAATATACATTTCCATATATGATGCAGAACATCAGTCCACATGTGGTCTCTGTAAAATTTAATGACCCTTTTTAAAGTCTCAGAGTCTGATTGCAAAAGCTGGCGATGCATCACGTGTGAAACCCCCTGTCGTGTAACTGAAAAACGAACAGTTTAGGTGTAACATGCAGAAGGTAAAAGAACAAAAAGGCAAATTCACACCTTTCTGACGTTTGGCTGCAAGTAAAAAAATATAAAAAATGCATGAACTGAATAAATTGTAGAAATATTTTACTTTTTTCTTCAACTCAAACTCCTTCTTTTGAGAGAAAACCACCCACTTTTGTATTTTATCAGCTTTTCAAAGAAGTGTGCAAAGTGTGCACACTTTGTTCTTCTGATTTTATGTTTGTAGACTGTGTCAAACCAACAAGAGGAAAATGTTCTGGTTTATCTGGATCTCATCAATGCCTTTTTTTTATTTGTGAATTTTCATTCCACATATATGAAATGTCACAACATGAGTAAATCAATGACTTTATCTCATTACAGCAGTGGAAAATGTGGTCAATTATTTAGGTTTTGAAATCTTTAAGCCAAACTTTCATGAAACAACCACAAAAGACAAAATCTTAAAGTTAAAAGCTCTTGTTTCAAGATAAATTATCTTATTTTCTGCCTTACAAAAAAAGTAATCTTATCAATAAAGCTCTTTAATTAGCAAAATAATCTTAGTTTGAGTAAACATGTCTCAGTGACAAGAATAATTTTCTTAAAATAAAATTCTTGGTAAGACTATTTTTCTTTCCCCACAGGCAGATCTTTTTGCTCATTTTAAGGGCCCATATGCAAAATCAGTGTTTTGAGCTTTTAGGTTTATTTTAATAATGTTCATTTCTAGCAAAAGGAATTTGATTATTTCCAGTCTGCAGAAAACGCAATCTCAGAAATACTGCAAAAGGAGAAAGGGAAACAAATTCTCACTCACATGTTTCATTCTGGGCTCCAACACAAAGCCTTTGGAGCAGGAGCGGGCTGTGAGGTGTCTCACGATGTGCTTACAAGCTTCGCTTTTCCCAGATCCGCTTTCACCGCTGCAGAAGCAAAGCAGATGCAGAACGTTTTCCAATTCTAAGTGCTCAAATTAATATTATTGCTGTCATTCTTCCAGATGAAATACTGAAGTGGATCATAAAAACAATGTCGTACATCTCAAGAGCTTGAAGGATTATGCAAATTTTATTGCTGCTTCTGTTTTCAGAACTTTTTTTCCCTCATTTTCTCCAAAACTTTTACAAAGTTTTAGAGTCTCTCTATAAAGAACAACACTTTTGAGTTGTTTGTCACGATCTCTTGTTTCAGACTCCACCCTCCTTACATCAACCCTTCAGGGAGATCCGTTCATTTGATACATAATCTGTTCCTGCAGTCATTATTGCTCCACTGGCTCCCACTTTAAGCACACTGGGGGCTAGTTTTTTAATTTTCTATTGAATGCATGTTTAATCCGACATAAGGTTCCTGTACAGTGCATGCTCTAACATGCGTGGTCATGCAGAGTTGAGACCTGCATAGTAACACCATCCAGATGGCTCCGAAGGGTCAGACGCCTTCGTCTTTGACCGCACGCGCTGCCTGTCTGTGTTCTGCAACATTTCCTGTTTACCGCCCTGCAGAGCTTGAGGTCCAAATGTCTTTCGAGCGTCTTTTCATTTTCCAGTTTTATTAGATTTCAAGGGCATTTTGTTGAAGCGCTTGTCTCAGGAGGGATCTGGGCTACTGATTGCCTGGAGGAGAGTGTGTGTGTGTGTGTGTGTGTGTGTGCACATGTGTCCGGAAGCGAGGAGATGCCCAATGCAACAGAAATCCTGACCAAGAGTGAAACCAGAGAAGGAATGATAAAGTGGAAGGAAAGGAAAGAGGAAACAGGAGCATGTGTACATCTCGGTGCGTTGTACATTATTACTGTGAGTGTGTTGGAGTGTGTCAGGGAGATGGATAGCCGGTGGCCAGTGTGCATTAACTCTCTGCCAGATTGGTTACGACTCAGTGGGAATGTCACCAGAGAGCCGGGGCCGGATTTAATTGCAATCAGGGAGCCGCCTCAGTGCATTTGAGGACAAAGAGGGAGACGCTCACAGCAAACGTCCAGCCACGCGCCTCACCTCAGGCTGAGAGCTATTAAACTCTCAAGACTGCTTAACAGGTGTGCAGCTGAGAGGGTGTGAGCAAACCAGGTGGCAAGCCAGGCAATCTCTCACGTGGCTATTCAACTGTGAAGATGCCAGCAGGGTCATTTTAATCTCGCAAGTCTCAGGCGGCGCAGTTCAGTGACTGCGAGCGGGTTAGTTTACCTCAGGATAAAACACTGCGGCCGCCTCTCCTGCAGCATCATGTGGAAAGCTCTCTCTGCCGAGGAGAAGATATGAGGAGGCAGAGAGGAGCAGAGACGACCGGTGGAGCTCAGGTACAGCTGACTCACCTAAGAAAAAGGTATTAAAGAAATATTAAAAGACTGAAATCCCATGCTTTCTGTGAAAACAAAACTTGCAGTTAACTTTTAAAACCGTATGGGTTCTGAAGATAGACACGACTCGTAGATCAAATAGAAGATTATGTCGGACAAAACTTCAGCAAACTCTGGTTTGTGATTGTGCCTTAAAGCTAATGATAGAAAACTCCTGAACATGACTCTTCAAAAAAACTTTTCTGTTTGTAAGACAAAGCAGCCCCACACCATGATACTCCCACTACAAATGTAATTATATCTGTTTTTTGGGGATACCTTCGTCTGTCCATGTCCCCGCGCTGCACAACTCCAACTTAAAATATTTTAGCTGGGACTGATGAATCAAATGTATTTTCGAAACAAAACAAAACAAAAAATTCAAAAAATGATTGGAAAATTATTAAGGAAATGATTGCACAGATGTGAATATGATACATTTGCATAGATCTGTCTCTACTTAAGCTTCTTGTAACAAATGTTTTCTGTCTTTTTCTGTTAAAAAAAACTAAATGACAGAAAACATACACGACAGTGCCTCTTCCCTGGCTGATCTAAATCCAACTTCATGTTGTGTATAATGAAAAGAAATGTTAATAACTAGATCAAATCAGAAAAAAATGGAGGGTCACACTCGAGAAAATTACAATTATCATTCAATTTTTTTAAAGCTAAATTTAACCAACAAGTATAAAAACAGTCATTTTAAAAAGTGTGCTTACCAGAGTGGAATAGATGGGCAGTTCTTTGTTTGGATTTATTAGAAGAAGGATGTGTCCGATGTAAGTCTAAAAGTAAAGCATAACAAACATTATTAAGAAAAAAATCACATTCACTTATAAAGTACCCAAGAAAGGTTAGATGATTAAAATGTGTCGACATTGTTATGAAAACAGAACTTCTGTCCCATTCCAAATCCAGTCATTTCGACGTGTCACAGAAAACAAACGGCTCCCAATACTAAAACATTTTTTTCTACCCATACTTCACAGTTTCCATACAAACTCTGGCTTCATTAAGACATATAACTCCAAAATTCTGACCCACGAAACTACCACCAGCTCGCAAAGAGGCCCTGGGGCAGTTTGAATGTGTGTCCCACAGGAGGGGTGGGGGTGTCGCTAACACTGACACTCTGTCCTGGCTCCCTGGCTCAAGCCAAGGTTAATGACTTCAACAAAACCCCCACTCCTTTTACCCAAGGAAAAAATGTTGCTTGTAGGTTATTAAATGTCGTTTTTGTTAAAAAAAAAAACAAAAAAAAAAAAACTGGAGGGAATCACTTATTCTCCTGACAGATTGATCTCTGCTGTCTATTGTTGGTCTCTGTCCTGACGGGAGACAAGAGACTCCCCATGAAAGCTGCTGAGCCCCCTGCTGGGAACAGATGCAGCACTTTCCCTTCTCATTCCCCCCCCATCATCTCTGTTTGCCCTTCATTTGTGGTGAGATCTATTCTGCAGGAAAACACTTGAAAAAAATGAAGATTTTCTTTGCCCACAGCATGAACGTAAAGTTTGAAACTATTTAACTTTACGAAATTTTGCTTCTGTTTTTATTTATTTGTTCAAGAAATAGAAAATACTGTAAGCCTCATTGGTTCCGCTTTACTTCACCTCTAAAAGCCTTTCCATCAACTATGGTGAGATTACCTTGATAGCTGCACTCTTAAGCCTTTTTTTAACCACTCCTTGCAAATGGATGGTAGTATCCATCCAGCCTTCATTATTCAGAATCATCTCTGCACACCACTCACACTTCCTTTCTTTGTTGTCCCAATCATCTCTGTCTCCTGCTGTGGCTAACCCCACTGTCTGTCCCCAATCTGGCTTCCTGTAATAATGGACTATTACTGCCTCCTCACAGGGAGGCTGGCTCACAGATTGCTCCACATTGATCTGGATCCTGTCTTCAAAGAGCTGACTTCCCATGAAAGAAAAAAAAAGGGTTTGAAATTGTTGGTAGAAGAAAGAATTTCATATGTAAGTGTTGTAATGGTTCAGGAGAGGCTCCGGCAACCCCATGACCTTGACAGGGATATGGTGGGATGGAGAGATGGATGGAGTTTTAGCCCTACGACAGACTGGTGACCTGTCCAGGGTGTACCGCACCGTCGCACAACAGTAGGCCCTGGCAGCCCCGTGACCCCGAAAGAGAAGCAAGAAGAAAAGATGATGGATGGAAGTGTGGTAAAGGATTTTTCTCTTCAGCTCCTTAAAATTGCTCAGAGTTTATCATTTTCACCAAGTACTGAATGCGTAACAGAACATAAAGACAAGACAGAATAAAAGACAAATTCAAACTCAAAACTGCGAAGACCTGGCACAAGTTGCAGGTTAAGAGCTCAATTGTTTCTCTTTTAGTGGACAGGGAAGTACAGTTTTTTTTTTTTTTTTATTTTACATTAATTTAGGTCAAGAACGGACAAAAACATAATGCTGAAGTGTTTTTTCATCCAATTTTCCTCGCTAACAGAAAACTTGGAAAACCCTAAACAAACAATAGAAATGTCATATTTTAGTGCAGAAACATCCAATTTATATTTTTCTACTGTTTATATCTGCTGGCTTTGGAGACTAGTGTTGTCTAAAAGACAAAATGAATATATGGGCATCATAGCTTGAGGAAAAAATTTTAAGTGTTTTATTTATTTATTTTGAGATATTAAAGCTCAACAACATCAGATGTACACAGCTGGAGGGAAATCATTTGCAATCTGGAGCTCATTGGCTCATGGAGACTGTGATGTGAATCAAACGGCATATACTAAAATTCCCAGAAAACCAGCAACAAGTAAAACAACAAGCATTTGTTTCATGTTTCTCTGGATCCTGGGGGGTATACTGAATATTTAAAGTTGTGTGCGTGTTCTTCCAGAGTGAATTCCTACGTAGATTTGGTCGTTGCTGAAGCGTTTCTGCATCTCGTAGAGGAGACTGCTGTCCGTCAGCTCACTGAGAGATGCCAGATCATCGTTTGGAGCTGGAGGCATCAGCTTGACCTGAGAAAAATAATATTTTACTTTGTTAAACAAACATTTGTACATAAAGATTGCACATAGAAGTGATTTTTGCACTCTCCAGAACCAATCACAGTTGCATGAATGTGTTTAAATCTCATTACACCAAAAGAAACCGTCGCATTACGTTGTTTTGTAGCCAATCTTTGAGGTTAAAGGGGAACTGAATCTTAAAACATAAATTGGGTTCAAATGAAACCACTATATACCAAAAAATAGCAACAAGACAAACTCAAGATTTGGTTTGAAGACGTAACCCATTGTTTTACAAGTGTGTGTTTAACTTAATTATCTCTTTTTTTTGTTTTGATAATACCATCAAGTTTAAAAGCCGGATTAATTCATTGGGGAGGACATTTTTTTTAGAAATCGTGCATTTCCACATTCATTTCCTTTATGATCAAAAGTATTAAACAAAATGTGTAAAAACTTTCAAAATAAAATTCTGAGAATTTGCCAAATAAAGTGGACCTGCTCCAGTTTACTGGGTCCAGAGTTTAAGGGGCCATCCAGGCCGTTATCCTGAGAGGGGTGTCGACTCAAGGCACCTCCCGCCTCCCTGAACATGGTGCACTTCTCCAGAAAACTGTCCCGCTTAGAAATGGAAACACCCAGGGGGTTCCTGTGGGACAAAAGAAACAGTAAACGGAGAGACTAAACAGCTGAGTTACGTAAATGCAAGACCACTAGCTGTTGACCCACAGGCTTTTGAGGGGGGTGTCGATGTCGTAAGACCCGCCATCGTAGCTGTGGTCAGTGCGCGGCACAGGGGTAGACGGGTCTTTCAGCCTCTGGAGCCAGCTCTCCTCTGCGTCCAGCAGGATGGTTGCTATGTGCTCTGACACGGCGACATCTAAAACAGGACAGAGTGGATCAGTGAAGCGATTAGATATTACAAATTCTTGGATTCAGATTGTTTGTCCAAAGTTTTACATATGCAGGAGAAACTGTTAAAACGAGGCTATAATTTCCTGAACTGCATTTCTACACATTGGCATGCTAACGCTCCTTTACAATCAAGGTGGAAGGGGTTCTGCGACAGATTCTGAATCTCAATGAGGATCAGTTCACAGTGAGGCGTGTAGGGAGGAGATCCTTTTGTTCGTGATGAGGTCCAAAAGAGCTCTCCGGGGGAGAAAGGCTTCATCCTGTTTATTTGTGGCTGTGTTATAGACAGACGGCGTCCCAAATACCCTTCCTTCCTTTTTGGTATCTGTATCTAAAAACAGTAAGAAATCTCATACCATGGTCTGGGTGAATACTCTGTGATGACACCTATAAAATATTCTTTATATACAAAGTTTTCTTAAAAGGAGCTTGATCACAAGCAAACAAACTGAACATTTGTTCCCAAAAAAACTCCAGGCCAAATCAAAGGAAATGAAAATGTAGTCAACGACTGGAAGTCAACATTTTGGATTGTTTCACTTTTGGAAAAGATAAACAGCTATTTTGTGAAAAGTCCCTGTTTTTAAATTATGAGACATAGGGTGTATCCAGACTGGAAAAGTCAGTTGGTCCGGGCCGAGTCGGCTTAATTTGGTCCAGATCGAGTCCTGACCAATTTTGAACATCTGTATGAACATCAGGTGCAACGCTTTTTACTTTAGCTAATTTTGTTCAGCAAAGGCCCACTGCAAGGCAGTTGCCGAGGAGACAACTAAAGACGGTACGCTAATGAGTCTTTTTGACATATAGTTTGTATGGAAGACAGTGCGAGAAGCAGTGTGTTTCACGTTAAAAGTTGTTTCATGTGCCTGCATTCCTCTGACCAAATTTCAATGAGTCGCTGTTGCATTGCTGCTCCACATCTGTCAGTGGCTTACTGTTTATGTTTTGGTCCAGTTGTTCCTCTCCGAGCACGGAGGAATTGGACTTAGGAATCTCAGAGAGAACCGTTTAATCCGAATGGAAACTAACCGAGAGCACCTCGAAAGATGGGTTTGAGAGTTTTTGGACCACTTGGGCAAATACAGACAGGAAGTTTGTTCCATCGAGGGAAACAAACACTGGTTCACTTTCAGCAAACCAAATGTGTCCAGTCTGAGTGCACCCTAAAACGTCTGGATGCTGTTTCCGGTGTACAGTAAACACTGATACTGTAGGTTCCTCCCTTCTGTTTTTCTTAGCTAACAGTGGATGACATCCACAAAGACTCCATATTATTTCCCCAGCTTTCTCCACAGCACTTTTGCTCTCTACAGCAGCCAGCTCTGATAGGGTGGAACAAAAAAAAAAGAAACAAAATATATACATGTTAATTGAACATAGTGTAAGCTTAATTTTTAATGTCAGATGGCTCAATTGACAACTCATCATTTATTAATGTGTTTTTCTGGTGGATCGCAGGGACAGATGTGAGGCAGAGTTCTGTAAACACGTTTTTTTTGAATCAGAAACCTCCTTAACTGATCTCCTGCTTGTGCTGAACGTGCTAGAACTTCTATTTTCTTGTCAACAAAATTTCAACTCCTCTAGATTGTTGTGGCTTACTAGTATTTTTGCTGATTAGATTTTAATTGTGTTGCACTACAATCTCAGAACTTTTACAGACCAACCATAATCCTATAATCTCCACTCATTTTTCGTCTGTCATGCTCTTGCTTTGCACCTCCATGATTGCAATCAATCCACATCCATGGGTCTCCCTGTATTAGAGGCGGGCGAACCTGTCGTCAGATTGTCTGCTTCTGTCCACCACTGTCTCACTGATTCGGCTGGTTGGTACTTGACCTATTTTTCTGTCTCTGACCAAGTCCCATGTGTTTTTCCCTGACCTGGTTTGGCAAATTTCCTCTGGAATCTTGGATCACAGATGGGATTTGTTTGTCTTGTCAAATGGTTTTAAGTATCCTGCAATGATCCCACCAAGAATCTGTGAACAAGACTCGTCACTACCTTTGACCAGAAGACGAGAGGAACACGAAGACTTGTATACAGGAGTTTTCTATCCCAATAAGTCATTTTAACAATCATTGGTCATTGATTGATTGGTCGTTTTTATGTCATAGTATAATAAACCTACCATGCCTCAATACAAATAGTATTTTCCAATATCGATATGATTTATTTCACTTTGACAAAATTTTATAATAGTATAGGTTGATTAAATTAAAAACTTACCCCAGAAAAATCAATCTGGTTGGATTGTAGCAATATAAATTGATTAAGTTAATTAATTGTTACATTTCTAATCCAGACTATTCCTTCTCCCAGGTTTAGTTTTCTGCTATGCTGGACTTTTTTTTTTAGGTCATCTGTTTCTGATAGTAAGGACCAACAAGAACAACCTATATCCCTTCCTTGTGTTTGCTTCTTCTCATTTAGAGACCATGGTGCCATCTGCAGGCCAGAGACTAACCTTCATTAAAAAACTATCAATTTATAATCAGAGCTGGTACATTATTTCGGATATGAACACAAAACACTACATTTTCTTACAAAAATATGTCCTGTGATGTGCAGATGATTTATTTTTATTTTGTGTTTTATCCGTTAAATTCTAAAGTATACCCCATTTTTCCATGAGTGAAACGGTGTTTTAGATTCATTCAGAGCATAAATCCCTGATCTTTATTACAGGCTCATAAACATATTGGTGTCTGAACAGTGTGTGGGTTACCGGATGGTTTGTCTTGGTTGCAGTTCAGTAAAGTTGGGTCGGCTCCGTGCTTTACAAGCTGGTTAACGATGCTGGTCTGTTAAAAAAAAAAAAAAGATTTTGTGAAAACCAGAGGTTTACCTTTCAGAGCAGAATACCATGATTTTTGACAAGCCCCCCCTATGTGAGACCACAGCAGATCCAGGCTTTGGTAAAGAGTGGGTTTGTCAGTGTGATGTTTCACACGGTGGCAGAAATGTCAGAACTGAGATGATATGTGAAGCATCTGACACCTGGCAGATGAAGGGTTGTCCCACTGACTACAGAGATTCTCTGGTAATGAGCCCCAGTTCCTCAACGTGTCATAGAGGGAAAATTTCGTAGATGTCAACATTTATTTTTAACAAAAAGTGAGTACTTTATCTCTCTCTTTTTTTTTTTGTTTAGTCTAGTTTTTACTGGACTAACACTAGTTTAGTCAGGAAAAAACTTCTCTTTACCCCTGAACAGGGCTCAAAGCGTTGCAGTCCTTTAGAAATGTGACAGAAAAATGCATTTGAGAAGAAAAAAATAGAAAAGAGAAAAGAAGAAAAAGTCATAAATAAATATGCCTGTTACAAGCAGTGCCAGTTTCCTAGTGTTTCATCTATTTTCAAAGGACTCAGAGTAGTCTTTTGATAATGATTATGCTGATTTTAAGCCAAAATCCCAAAAACCTATGTCGTTTTCTAGGACAGAGTTTCTGCAGAGCGGCAATAAATTCCCCTCTGAGTTGTGGGGCGGGACCAGTGGCTCATTGCTGAGGCCTCAACCATAAGCCCCTCATAGTTGCTGAGATCAACTATGTTTTTTTGACAAGATGTGAAGCCAAAATAATGGGAAGTTTTATCAAACTTTATTGTACGTAATGCATTCAAAGGTGTAATTTAGGAAATGTAAGAGCAAAGCACAAGATTTTTTAGGATCAAATACCTTAAAAGTCAGTTGTTTGATTTAATTTTCTGTAAATTATGACCAACTGTGGTTTTTAATATAAAATCTTAGCTTTATCACCAAAAAAAAAAAGTTCTATCAAATTTATTTGACCTTCTATTATCTTTTCATTGTTTCTGGTGTTTAGATTCCGCTTTCAGTGCATCCTCGATGCCATGCACCAATGAAAATAATAGAGAGCTTTAAAGGATAATTAATGAGAATTTCAATTATAGCTTTTTGTGGATGTTATTCTTTTGAATATACATTTAGAAAATAGAATGTGGATTTGATCTGAGTAAGCACTAAAACCTTCATACTCCCTCATCAGCCTAAAGTGTATTACTAACAATCCTAAGTAAAGTCACAAGAAAAACAAATGTAATCTATTGCAAAAGTTTCTTAATAGCAACATTTCTACCTTTTCTGCAAGAGAGATTAACGGATTACTCTACTCTAATGTGAAGTACAGAATGACTCTGCATAATCAGTGGTCTGGCACTGACCCACGCCAGCAGCTGTTCAGTTACAAGCCCACGGCACGTCCTCAGCCAAGCTGCAAATTCTTGCCCTATAAATGCCAACAACCTGTTGAGGTCTGAACCCATTACAGGGTCAAAGTTTAAAAAAAGATCAGGGAAAGACAAGGAGAAATACATGAACAGGATTGATGCTCATTTGTGAAATGGAGAGGAAAAGACTAAGAGTCCTGTTTGCATTTTTAATTTGATCTTGATCTTAATTCTATATTTTTCAATGTTGTGTTTATCCACTTCCTGTTCTGTCACTGCTGCAGTTACTAAATTACCTCATTTGTCTTTTAATCGACGTTCAAGTGTCTTTGTGTTTATTTCTCCCATTCTTGCCTTCTCAGACCTTTTGATTCTCTCAAGATTAGGGATTATAGTCTATAAATCTATTATTATTGATTATTATTAAAACAAAGTAAAAACAATTTGGTTTTTTAAAAATATTCTGCATTAAGCCTGTTTTGATGTTGCCCTTGAGACAGTACCAGTGGTAAACTGGTGCTTCATAAATAAACTAATCAGAACTGGTCTAAAAAATATAGAAAAACAGTACCTAAATGTTTATTATAGCTTTTCAGATTTTCATCTTTAGGGCTTAAAGTGTGAAGAATAATGTAAAAGAACTGATTGTAAATGTAAATGTAGAAAATGCCATTGAACAAATCTGGCTTTTGGTTTATTTCTACAGCTTTGACTTAAAAAAAACATTATTTAAAAAAAATCATGTCATAAAACCCAACATAGAACCATTTTAAAATCCTTCTTCCATGAGAACATCATTTAGTAATCCATGACTGAATAAAGTGAGCAGAGAGGAATGGTTACACTTATCTCTGCTCCAAGAGAGAGCAGCTTAATTAGCTGCAGTAATAAGGTCATCCATCTTCATAAAGGGTCCTCCTTTTCTGCCCCCGACCCAGCGAAAGGGCTTTGGGTTTAGTGTTGCAGCCGGGGCTGCAGTTTTTGGCAGACATTTCCATGAAACGCTTGGCTCCAGACTCAGATTTTCAAACCGAAAAAGGGGATTTGCATGGTTCAACAGATGCACAAGTCTACAAAAACATCTTATGTTGGTTATCCATCAGCGAGGCTACTTTAAAGAAGTGGGCCAGGGAAGGCAAACGTTAAGAAGGTTCAGAAAGTGTATGTAGTGTCCACGTTTGCAGGAATATATGCAGCAGAACACAAACTGCTGAGATGATTTTGTTATGCAAGAAAAACTCGACCAGTTCCCTCGTCGTCCTGTCTGCCGATGACACAGAAATACATAAAAACAAATGACATCCATGCAGAAATGGCAAAAACTTATGATAAAGTTGTAATAAATGGCAAAATAAAAAAACAAAATGAAAGTAAAATGAGAAAAAAAGCACAGACATTTCAGTTCTGCTTCTTGCAGCAAAAGAAGTTGAAGTGGAGGGAAAATAGATTCATAATTTACAACAAACTTCTAATAAAATACGCCAAAACAATGTCTTGCAAGTAAACATGTATACATCTCTGCAGTAGGTATGCCATAATTCTCAGTTTAAAACCATTGACTGTTTATGAGAACTGGACCAAGTGAGTGAGATGTCTCCCAAAGAAAATGGCTAACTTCTGGCTTTAACAGAATGAGGTCAATGTCGTTGCGATACAGACGCAGCTATATTGGACCCAGGCGACGTCAAGAAGCAGTGATTAGTCCAAGTTGGTCTGAGTCAACATTTCTATGGGGACTACTCTCACCAAACAGGAGTGAGCTTGCTAGAAGTTTACACCCTACCACTTAAACGCGGGCTACATCAAATCTTTAAAACGTTTTGCACGTTGGATGTGGGGACCAGCAAGCTTCACATACTTTTATTGAGGCATTTGATTGGCCAGTTTATAACTTGAATAACTTTCACTACAGATAATAATTAATGAAAATAAAACAAAAATAGTAAAATTAAGAACATGTTAAAAAAAAGGCAGCAGAGCAAGAATGGTTATTCGGATAAAAAGAATGATTGAGTAATAGCTGTTTATTTCTCAATAGAAAGTCTGTGGAATTTCAGCTTATTGGAGCCAGTGGGTACTTCCTGTTTAGAAATTGAGGTGGGAGGAGTCACTCAGTCCAGTTCTCATATACAGTTAATGGTTAAAACTGAACCTTATGTTACACAATTGAACTGCATCATGGAGAAAATGAATCGTTGCATCCGTACTGCACACGTTTGCATATGTTTACGTGGAAAGTGTCAAATGTGTGTTGTTTCCATTACACCAGGCTTAGTATAAACCAACTGAGGTTTGTCTTTGTTGTTTCTTGCTTATTAGCCAATTATCTTTCTGAATTTTTAGTTTTTTGTTGTTTTGTAATAAAACTAATCTTGTATTGAATGGAAACAAGATTGTGACCCAAAAATTGAGGTGAGACCCAAGAAAGGTAAACCTTGCATCCCTACACTGCAGTGCATAAAACTATGAAACTGTTACTATCGTCTTTTTCCATGGACCTTTCTTACCAGGATTTCAAGTTGGTCCATCTTCCTCATGTTCTTTATGTTGCAGTCACTAACATCTCTTTCGTTTTCTTAAAATATGCTTGTAATGTTGTGTTTATCCACTTCCTGTTCTCTATTTGCTGCAGTTACTAAATTACCTCATTTGTCTTATAATCGACGTTCAAGTGTCTTTGTGTTTATTTCTCCCATTCTTGCCTTCTCAGACCTTTTGATTCTCTCAAGATTAGGGATTATAGTCTATAAATCTATTATTATTGATTATTATTAAAACAAAGTAAAAACAATTTGGTTTTGTAAATATTTTCTGCATTAAGCCTGTTTTGATGTTGCCCTTGAGACAGTGCCAGTGGTAAACTGGTGTTTCATAAATAAACTAATCAGAACTGGTCTAAAAAATATAGAAAAACAGTACCTAAATGTTTATTATAGCTTTTCAGATTTTCATCTTTAGGGCTTAAAGTGTGAAGAATAATGTAAAAGAACTGATTGTAAAACAAGACAAAAGAAAATGCACAAAATATAAAATTAATTGGGTGTAAAGTGACTAAGAATGAAAGATTTATAATCTTTTCATCTGTATAAAAAAAAGGCCAGCAGCACAGAAAAACCAATGAAATGGAGACTTACTTCAAATACCAAGTGAATAAATTTTCTTTGTCAGCAGTCGAGCACACAACCCAAAGGGCAATTAAATATCTGGTTAGGTCAGCAATGTGTGAAAGCGATTACTCTCCTCCCTTCTGGGCTGGAAGCTGCTCAAACCATCTCCCATCCTGCAGAAACAGCTCATCTCGAAATCATCTTCTGTCCTCCAAGAGAAACCACAGAACTGCTAACCCAACATGATTCAACTGATTACGGTGCTGCTCTGCTCCAGCGCTTTCACTGGTTCCGATCGATTATGAAAATTTCATCATTATTTCCTTCATGCTCTCCAGTTCACGGAATCAACATCAAACTTTGGACAAATTTGTGCAGCTTACCTGTCCAAATCTAGCCGCCAAATGGAGGGGGGTCCAAAAGTTGCAGTCAGCAGGATGAGGGTCCGCTCCGTTCTTCAGTAACACAGACACCACCTCCCGGTAACCGCTGGCGCACGCAATGTGGAGCTTCACGGAAAGAAATAAGGAGGGACAAGTCTGAGGAACGGGTGAAATCAAGAAAATCATTTGTCCTAAGAGACTTTACTTACCAATGTGACCCCCTCCTCATTGGGCAAATTCAAGCTCCCCCCAGAGGCTACAAGCTGTTTCACATCAGCCAACATGGTGTTGGGCCTCTGTGTCTTCATGGTGTGCAATGAAGTCACATCTACACCTAAAAACACAAACGCGACACGTTTAATGTCAGGATCTCTGAGCCATTTTTTCAGCTTTAGTGGTGGCTCCCAACAAAAATTTAAAGCAGAAAGAAAACATTTTTTTTTCTGAACTGAACAATTCAAAACTGGTTCTCCAGGATGCAGACAGCGTGTTCCACACTGAAAACATCAATGCACTTCTCCATGATCACATGCACACAGTGAACCCTTTTCTGCTTTCAGTAATAGTCTAAATGGATTATCAATCAGTCTATAAATCACTCAGATAAGCTTCTCTGCAATAATTAATGGGATGTTTTCAAACAAATTGGTTTAATCAGACAATCGATTTGTCTTGAAGCATGTAGAGCCTCAGAGTGGTCAAGCATTGGACACAAATGAAGATGAGCCAAAGTCTACCAAAATAAAAGGCGGAAAGTTTATCTGTACTACTAACAGACAGGCAGAAATGATCACAAGTCACCTTTCACAAATCTACGTAAGGCTTCAACTTTAGTACAAGTTAAAGTCAAGTCGTAAACCTATCATTCAATCAATGTGCAAGTAAACAGCCAGTGGGGACATTTATAGTATTTTATTCCCCACAAATGCACTACAGATAAGGGATCTTTCTTGTGAAACCGGACATTGTTGTCCAAATAAAAGAATGAAGATTGAAGTGAAACTTTGGCGCAAATTCAAAACAGATTCAAAACTTCACTTCCAAGTTTGCTGGGCTGTTACGTCACCCTACCATTGACTGTATATGAGAACTGGACTGAGTGACCTTTCTCTCCTTGCATTCCAAACAAAAAGTACGCACTTGTTCCAAAAGCCAAAATCCTAGAGATTCCTACTGAGAAAAAAACAGCAGGTAGTCATTCTTTTTGTAAGAAAAATCATTATTTCTCTTATACCTTCTTGCTAATCCCATTTTTTGTTGATTTTTTTTTTCTGTATTGCAAGTTATATAGGGCAATTTTTATAGAGGCCAATCAGATGCCTCAGTAAAAGTAGGTGGTCTAATGTCAAACTTTTGAAATGCTTCATTGACAGATTCTCAAGTAGTTGGGGTGTGGTCTTCCAACAAGCTCACTCCTGATTGGTGATAGTGGTTGCCATAAAAATGTTGACACAGACCAACTTGGATCATTTTTTACTGATGTTCACTGGTTCAAAAACATAGCAGCATCCGTGTCGCAATAAATGGTGACTGTATTGCTTTGTCTTGTTTGGAGTGGAAGGTGAAACCATTATCAATGGGTGACGTCACACTCACTCACTCCAGTTCTAATATACAGTAAATGCATCCTACACACCATTATCAGTAAGGCGTTCACTTTGAACCAAAAGCTGAATAGCACACATTTCTTCTCCGCCAATCACAATCATGTTTTGTCTTCATGAATGGCCATCTCTCTCAGCATCCTAGATGGTTCGCCGTCTGGCGTCTAAACGCCACATGCGTCTCGACTCTGGGGTTTATTCACCCATTGTCCGAGTTAATCCCAAGCATGCAAGACGTCATCAGTCCAGAGCCTAACCGCCAAAGAATATGTACATTTTACACTTACATTTTTCTGTAACACAAATAAATCTTTACTGGCATTCCTAAAATCTCTCCTTTTTGAAATAAAGAAATAAACAATCCTTACCATCTTAAAACTGTTTCTTATATAAGACTAAAGTGTGACTAAAGGAAAACCACAATTTTTGCCATCGGGAATAGAAAGTCTGTTTTCCCAAAGCAAACTTTATATTCAGCCTGCAGCCATGCTTAAACCATGGCACGGAGGCTAAGTGAGCGTGAGTGAATATGTTTCATGATGTCAAAATGTTGTGAGGCTGGCCTCGGAGAATATAAAACAGCTGTTGGAAAGAAGGGAAAAACGTGTTTTACTGGGTCTGTTTGTATGTTCAGGCAGCGGTTACGCTTGATAAGTTAGCTGTTCTCATTCTGAAGTGGACATTTGGGTGGCCAAACCACGCAGCGATGAGGGACAACCTCATCCACGTTGGTTCATCTGTCACCTTTTTCTGCTCCTTCTCTGAAACATTTCCTGTTTCTCTCCTTTATTTGTTTCATTCATTCTCCGATCGACTTTTTTATTTTATCTTTGAAAAACAGCTGCCACATCATTAAGGTTTGGGAGGAGGGTGCTTCTCCCTCATACTTCACATCATCTCAGTGCTTCATAGACTAAAACAATAGAGCATCTGAAGAAACACAGAAGAGTAACACCCAGTGTGAGAAAAAGGCCGTCTTGATAAATGAGGAAAAGACTACAGTTAGAAACATAAATTTACCATTTTCTTCCAAATATTTTTGGAGGATGTATCTGGTCTCTGTCCCCTCGGAGGCATAATCCAGAGGAATGTTTCCATTGACGTCCTGCAGCAGAATGTTGGCCCCAGCCTTGCAGGTCAGAAAAAAAGGTAGAAGACAGAAACAAATGGTTTTAGTTCAGGCCATTTATTAAAGGTGATCCATGATTAAGTGAGTCTGATTATCTTGGTTCCCCTTTTGCGACATTTACCTGAACAAATGTGCAGACAGAACAGTCTTAATAATTAATATCCAGAGGGAGGAGGGAGGGCACAGGTTACCGTAACCTGGGATTGTCTGGGTTAGTGAGTGCATGTGACAGAGACAAATGCGTGCTTACTCAGCAGGAGTCTGCTGGGACTGGAGCAGAAGCAGGCCTACGCTACTGTGTGAGATAGTGTAAGGAGTCTTTCCCCTGATCCCTTTAACAACTAATGCTGCCATGATTTTAAACACTATAATTTTTTAATGACCCATGGTGTACAGGGGTCTTTGCTACTTCTATAATGTGTGCTAACTAGAGTAATATTCATGCAGGATGGTCCAGAGCAGTCCAGAGGGCCACTTTCTCATCTTTTGGGTTTGGTTTCTTATTCCAATTTCAGAGTCAACCAAATCTTACAATAATGTCACCTAGTTAAACCAATATTTGCTTGGAGGTAGTATTAAAATATGAGTATTGCCCTACTAAAACAAACTAACAAAAAACAAGAAGCTAATGACAAAAGGTGGACGATAAAAGTCCTTTTAGTCTTCAAACTTCTGGTGGAGTCATATTCTGCTGATTTCACTTCAGGCAGGAAGTCTGCGGTTTGTTTGTTACTGCGATCGATCCCAGAATTTGATATTTGACCTACGCATGACAAAGATTTCCTGCACATTTGCAGAGCACACACAGCAGAGATTTCTTACAGGGGAACACAGACCTGTGACTGTTTTCAAAAATGTTTACTATAATTAACATCAGCTTTTTTACTGGTCATTGACTGAGTAGGAGAACTGTGACGTCCCCCTTGGAAAATGGTTTACTTCTGGCTCCAACGAACTGAATTCAAGTCAGTCACCATTTTTTTTTTTTTGTGTGTGATATGGACGCCACCATGCCAGACGTTGTCAAGAAGCAGTAATTGGTTCAAGTTGGTCTAAGTCAACAATTCTACAGCAACACTTTTTGGCAATCAGATAAGAGCTCGTTAAAAGGCCACACCCCTATCTTAAAAGCAGGTTAGGGAGAATCTGTCAATCAAACCTACTTCTATTAAGGCACCTGATTGGCCAGTTTATAACATGAATAACTTGCACTACAGAAAAAAAAGAAAAAAAAAAACAGGATTACCAAGGACATGTTATAAAATGTAGTAGAGCAACAAATGGTTCTTCTGACAAATAGAATGACTGAATAATAGCTGTTTATTTCTCAATGGAAGTCTATGGGATTTTTTGGAGCCAACAGGTACTTCCTGTTTGGAAATTGAGAGGCCCTGGGTCACTCAATCCAGTTCTCATATACATTCATCGATTCAGGTGTACATTTCTGCCACTAATGGTTAGTGTTACATTTGTAAACAAGCTTCAGATGATACTACTAGAGTTACATTAAGGGTGTGCAAACCTTTTTGTATTTTTTTCTTGTGTTGTTTTTTTTTTTTACTTTAGGTTTTTTTATGTAAAGTAATAAAAAAATGTAAACCATTTTTCTGGTTTTTCTCCTTTTTTATTCATTAATTTTTATTTTATCAGATAATTTTCCTACTGGAATTCTTGGAGAACAAAATTGGTTTCAGTATGTGTAAAGGAACTGGCCTTTCCTCTGTTCAAATGACAACTACTGAAATAAGCAGAAGTGAAAGAATGGACTCATTGAGCTGTCATCGAAACAAAGAAAACATCCATTTCTCTTGTCTTCCAGCCGCTGTCTGGCTTTTATGTCGCTCAGTGGTCTTATCTGCCAAATGAATCCAACCACAGAAAAACCACTTGAAGGTTTGTTGGCTTTCCAGTCCCCATAATTTCCAGAGAGCCCATAAAACCGAATGTTACTATTGATTACTCCCCTTTGCTGCTTTAATTATTTGTAAAAATTAATGAGCCACTGTACCTGCAGAGAGAATTGTTGGCAATCTCTGCTTTATTGACAGACACTTCCTGCTTTCTCGTTACATTTCTTTTATTTTCCTTCTTTGGCTCAAGAAAAATCATCTATAAGCGGCTATTAAAAGAATGTATACCTTATAAAAGGTTATTTCATATTAAACCATAAATGGGAAGCTGGTGCAATGATCACTGCTGCGTGAGGATTGATAAGAGGGACTTGGGACTCGAAATGAGGGTTTTGCTTTAAGCAGACGGATTCATGATGGATGAGTCTTTAAGGCGGCAGAGGAACAAAAGTGGGTAGGTCAGCACAAAAAAAAAGATTGCATTGTACACTCATTATGTGAATGCTTTTTTTGAAAAAAAGAATCAATTCAGTTCAGCAGAAATTTGGGTTTTTATCTAAAAAAAAACATGAAACGGGGGAGCAGGGAAGACTCAGTGAGTCCTCATCATTTTTGTGAAACAAAAAGTAATTTATGAATATTGAATTAACTACTGTTCAGAGCAGTCAGTCTGCCAAAGTTTATAATTTAACTAGAGTTCAGAAGTTTAATATTTAATATTTCTAGTTCTGAACTAAAAAAGTCCTAAAAATTATTTACAAAGACATAAAATACAGGTAGAGAGACAGAAAGTAAAAAAAAAAAGGATGAAAAAAAAGGAAAGTCTTCATATTTTTCAGGAATTCCTCTCAGGGGTAAAACCTCAGGTAGGAAGCAAAATGAAACAAAGAGTGAGATTAACACTTATTACCCTCATAGATCTTTTTTCCTGCAGTTTTATTGGACCAGAAATGAGAAAATCCAAATGAACTTTCACTATATATATATACATTTAATGAATCCGGTTAATTTTAGATGAGCGACCATGATTTTAAATCAGGATTTTCTCTGACATCATGGGGATTCGGTCACTTATGGAAATGTGAACCTTTCATCAGTATTCAAGTCTCTATTCTAAACTGCTCTTCTGAATGACTCCTTAATTCCAGTGTGGACCTTAATGGCAATCATTAACCAAAACTGGAGAAAAAAACAGATTTAAATGTGTTTGGAAAAGAAAGAGAGCATGATGATGTTTGGAAGTGTTTCCTTCGTCTGCTGTTTGGTCGCTGCAGATAAGAGAATTAATATAACCGCTAATCTAGATGGAGCACCAATGCACTTTTCATCAATAAACCCCCACCTTCCGGTTTTCCTGTAGGACAAGATTAGTAACATCCCTGTCAGCAAAAAAACTCTTTCTCTGAGCAGAAACCAGAAATGAGAAAATCAAGGACAGAGGCAGATGAAGGGGTACATGGAAAAAGAGATAACAGATGAGGACACAAAAGATTTGCACGTGTTACTCTCTGCACCAATCAACGATGGAGATGGCAAAACGAAGCTCAATGAGAGTGACCTCCATTAAGTTTTAAAATGTAAACTAATAGAGAAACGCTATGTAAGACGATGATGAGGTGGCGGCAGGAAGAAGAAGCATCAAACACTGGCTGGCTGTTTTAGGTGTTACAGTAAATAAAACAAAAATAATATTGCTCTATTGTTGGCTTAATTGAAGATATTTTTACTACAGAGAAATGACAGGAAAGAAGAAACTGCTTGTGAAAAACTAAAAAAAGCAAATCCAAATACCACATTCAAGGTGTTGTCTTACAGGGATGGTCACCTTTGAATTGGAGGCTGTCACAGAGGAATGCACAAGGTTGCAAAATAAGCACAAGAATGAACTTCCTAAGTGTAAAAATAAAGATTCTTGTTATACTAAAAATGTTTCTCAGTCAAAATCACAAGTGAAGATTTCTTAGAAATTTACTTCCTCTTTATTTTCTACTAACTGCTGGAAGAAGGGAACTCATTTATTCACAAACGATTTCTCTTCAGTGAATGGGAAAGCTTTAGTTACTGTCCCCCATGGAGAAGTATCCCTTATCATTATTGCATGATCCAACAAAATGCATTACAGTCTACATTAAAAAGCATTTAGAACACTGAGACTATGAGTCACCCACGCATAGGTATCGACTCAGGACAGCATCCATGCTAAATGCACAAACACTCAACACTAACATGGACTCATCAGTTGTGCAGCAGCTCACATATTCAGATGTTTCCCACAGAAGGGTCCATTTTCTGCCTCACAGACAGGAAACAGGCATCGCTCAGGACCTAATCAGCACAACCAAGCTGTCCAAGATTCTGCAGAAGACTAGATTGCAGCCTGCCTCCTTGGGTCTAATCAGCACCAAAATCCCTGAGTGAGTGGCTGGGGTGGATGTGCATACCCTCCTCTGCAGCTGGCACATCTACTGCATTTACCTAATCAGTACCCTCCACAAATTTGATACTTTTTTTTTTTTTTTTTATCTCCAGCTCATTAATGTCCTTGCTTTCAAAGATGGAGCTGTTCTTTTTTCATCGAATGTGGGATTTTTGGACACCGTCAAGAGACCAAACCTAGTTCTGCACGTCTGTTTTGTGCAACATTGGAGAAAGACTTCATTAAAAGCGTTCATCCGTTTCTCACCATCAACAACAGCAGCACTGTGTCTGCATGGTCACACGCACACGCGACGTGCAGAGCTGTCCAAAGGTCTTCATCCTGCCGGTTGACATTCAGGCCCCGCTCGATCAGTAGCTCTGCTGCAAACACATTGTCATGGCGGGCGCACTGCAGAGAAGACATAATAAATTACCCGATTAGAACCCCGGCCAGTGGTATTTTCAAAGGCTCTGCCGGCTATAAACTCTCCACAAGATCCGGTTTAATACCTCTATGTTGCAGGAGGGAATTATTGTACTGAAGTGCACAGAGGGATCAGGAGAATTATAATAATTAAGACGGAGGATGATTACTTCTGGGCTAAAATGTAAGTAACTGTAAAATCTCAGTCATGGAAGCCATGAATCTTACCAGGTGGAGCAGGGATCCCTCAGAGGAAATAGAGGTGTTGAAGTCTGCCCCCTCCTTCAGGAGCCTCAGCACTGAAAAAGCAACACACAACTGTGTGTTAACACCAGTAATTTGTGAAGAAGGGAAAGAACAGAGAGCAGACACACACCACCACTGATCCCCGTCTCTCGCTGTCAACGTCAGTCTGTGCTGAGTGCCCCGTGTGTGCCCTTGGCGTGTCAGTCTGCATCAGTGTTGAGGCTGCGCGTGGGACTTTGGTTGCTTCTTGCTCCCGCAGAAGGTCAGAAAGCCACTGGGGTGCTCAGATTAACATTGCAAAAACTCACAACCCACTAACACACTGACACACATCTTTGCAGGGATAGTGCAAGCTGGCTTGTGTGGCAAACAAGGTGGTTTCCTGACAGCAAATACATTTTTCATGAGATATTTGTGAAAACCCGGGGAGTGTTGGTGAGTTTGGGAGCAATAAATAAACTGAGACATGGAAGAGCATGGATAAAACTCATCTGAACATATGCGTGGATGCTGACAGCACATATTTATGTAGACGTAATGCTCCATCTTTGCACAGAAAGACTATTTAAATGAGCTTTTGAATGGTAAACACAACATTAACACTGTGTGTTGCCAGGATGAAAGTTTTTTATATTAAAATTACACACACAACCATATTTACTGGCATGCTTGCAAGATATTTGAGGCAATTATGCAAACGGAAAACCTAAGTTGAAACAAAATCATAAAAGAATAAACACATATTTGAATTTAAAGACATTTTAGTTGGAAATTTTAAGGAAATAAATCGAAAGTAATTACACTGACAGGATCAGTCATGCAGCCACACACACTAAACTCTGCTTTTATTTAAATTCACGTCCACAAAATAAACAAAGTATTTATTATTTTTTGTCACAAGTCAATGTTTTAGCAGATCTGTGCATCAAACAAGATCAGATTTCTTGCCTGATATGGCTCTCAGGGCTTAGCAGTCTTGATAAAAAAAACAGAACAAGCCTGAAGCAAACGGCACAATTAGCCTTTCACTTTTTATATCCTGAAGGACTCAAGTCTGTAAAGCTCCAATTAAAGCTTCTTTAATGCCTGTTTTTTTTTGGTTAAAGATAATACTCCTCTTTTTGTATTTCAAATTATATTTGAAGGCCAAACGATGAAGATGAAGCTTTTAGTAGACTGCAACCTTTGATAGTGTGTTTTGTGATTTGTCCCTACTTGAACTTAAGGATCCTGCAGAAGTGAATGTGAGTTCACTCATAAAACCAAGTAAAGTGAATGAATGTCTCATAGTTAGTTAGAGCTAGGGGTGTTTGTAGTTTGATGGCACAATATTAAAGTTGTTCACTGAGACATTGATGATTTAGAACTACGCAATGGTCCTCATTCCTTAAACTGTCCTAACGAGTGGATACTACTGTCTGCAGGCAAAACTGGGGAAGTCTGTACGGGAAATACAGATGGCCCACATTAAACATCAAGGTCGACAGTGAGCCTTTAAAGAGAAATGTTTATGAAAATATTTTGGGGTATGCAGCTGGTGACAGGTTCTATTCTATTCTATTCTAAGAACTCGTTAACCCGCGCTTAATTGAATTTCTTTATTTTGACAGTCAGAGCACTGAGCAGAAATCACACTGCATCAGCAACAAGGTCAGCACCCTCGCAATGCTTATTATCAAAGTTTAAACAATTAAATGAAGTGCGGGTTTACGTGTGGTTTATTTGTACTTGTTTCGTGGTTTTAACATTGTTGCCAATATCACAACAACACAGTTGTCTCAACTAGCTTTGCACCAATAATTGTACAAAAACATAGAATCAGTCATAAAATGTGAACAATTGCTAATTGCAAAACTAGACAGACCCTGGACGTTTTCTTTCCCATTAGGGCATCATGTTTAAATACACAATATAAATTGACTTCTTTAAAAAAGAGACAGCTCTGTAAAGTGCTTGGATATCTTTGTCCCCATTAAACATGCAGCAGGACACTAGTTGTGCAGTTACGTATCAAGCGCCCCCGCCCCATTATCTTCTTCCTCTGTGCTAAAATGGGGGAGGTGGAACTAATGTTTTGACATCAGCTGACTGACTCATTTTTGGATTACACAACAATTAAGCCGCGCATCTAAGATGATCAGACAAACTGAAGGCAGAGTGATTGAGAGACAGAGCACCCACTTGTCACACAGACACTATCAGTATTTGGCCTCTATTATTCACTGCTTCCTGCTTCTGTAAAACCAAATTTTCTGCTGCTTCCTCTCTGAAAGATAACCTCTGATCATGAAGTCAGAGTGAAACTAACGTTAAGGATATATTTACAGGCCTGCTTTAATTTACTAGAAAAAAAACTTGCTAAAAGTTTTTGCAATGCATTTTTGGGGAACTTGTTTAAACATTGACTTTTTTTTTCTCATTTTTTCCCCTTTATTTTGTATGCTTATCCTCCCCCCATCTCTAAGATCCCACTCTCTCCTTCTCTCGTCTTTTTTCCATACAAACTAACACGAAATCTACACAAACAGAATTAATATAAATAAAGTTTAGCCTCAAGTACAAAAGGGGTTTATACAAATATACACCTTGTGTGTCAGAGGATTAATTTTAACCCTTGTGGCATCTTGTGGGGCCCAGATGACCCCACCCTTACATTGATGTGTTCTCTCTACCATGACAAAGGTGGATAAAGGGGAAGAGGATTTCATGTAATTCATGGATCACCAGTGAAGATCACAAAAATATAAGAAATTTAAAAAAGGTTCCACACACTGTCTTGTGGGGTCCAGATGACCACACTCCCAATGTTAAAGTGCCTTGGACAGCACAAGGGTTACCAGTAAAATCTAGGGGCCTTCAGCTCTTATCGGTTTGCTCAGCTGCCGGACAGGACAAGTAAAATAATATATTGACATTTTCTCTAAATACAGTCTCTGCGGGCATCTCAACAGGTCTCAAATTTTGGATTTTGTCCCTATGAATCAGACCGTTGAAGGAATGTAAGAGAATTTAGTGGTAATCAAAAGATTGGGGGCCTATTTGAGACAATCTGAAATGTTGTGCTCACATTGTGAGAGATGCCAGAGATCCATTTTTTCTGCCATTAATCTCACTCAACATGTGGATGAACATTAGAAAATCTTGAGTTCTTATTTTACTAAAAGTCTGAAAATTTTGCAACATAGAAGGTTTACAGGAGATATTTGAAATATTTCTCACAACTCCCTCTTGCGAGTGAAATCCTGGCCGCACAATGCTATTACATGTGACATTTTTTTAAATAACTTGGATACATTTTTGTTGTTATATTTAATTTTATTTATGGAATTTTTCTCGATATAACTAACCAAGACAATATTTGTAACTATATTTTAAAGTAATTTTATTTTGGAAAGTTTTGGTAAATCAAAGTAAATGTGGTGCATTTTGAAACAGAAAGGTTTTAAAAATGTTTATTAATTTCCTTCAACAAATATCCAGCAGAGCAGGAAAAGATTAACAACAGTTCATGATAGGTTGGGATTGAAGCAGTCAGGGAGGGCATGAATTTAATAAAATGAATATACGTTTTTGACAAAAGATTAAATATTAATTTTTAGACTTGTCTATTCTATATTGACTGTTTTTTATGTGTGAGATTTCTACGTTTCTTTCGTTAAAAAATATACAGGGAAGGCATCGGCAGCTCGTGCTTGCCCTGCTTCCCAGCCTGCGCTCACACACTGACTGAGCGGCAGATGACACAGGCGCTTTACTGTTTTGGTCTTTTTATTTGTCATAAAAGACGCTTTATCTTCAATTACTTCCTTTGCTTATTTCCTGCCAACTGTCTTGGTGCCATTTTTTATTTAGTGTTATATTATCTTCCAAAAATGCACATTAGAAATACCCTACAGTGAGGCATTCAAGGCCTCTGCCTGTAAGACGGCGGTGGTGAGGCCCCTTCTGAAGAAGAGTAACTTGGACCCAAAGATCATGGACAATTACAGACCTGTATCCAACCTACCATTTTTAGGAAAAATTATTGAAAAACTTGTTTTTATTCAATTACATGATTTTTTAAATGAACATAATGTTCTTGAAAAGTGTCAGTCTGGTTTTAGGACAAATCACAGTACTGAGACGGCCCTTTTAAAAATTTTAAATGATCTCAGACATAATTATGACTCGCAGAAACTTTCTGTTCTGGTGCTGCTGGATCTGAGTGCCGCCTTTGATACAGTGGATCACCAGATTTTAATTGACAGACTTAGGAGTCGGGTCGGCCTCTCAGGAACTGCTCTTAACTGGTTTCACTCCTATCTCACAGATAGAGACTTTTTTGTAAGTATGGATACTCGTTCCTCAGGAGTCCATGAAATAGGTTGTGGGGTTCCCCAGGGTTCAATCTTGGGTCCAATACTTTTTAACTTGTATATGTTGCCTCTTGGGGATGTCATCAGGAGACACGGCGTTGACTTTCACAGCTATGCTGATGATACACAGCTTTACATCGCCGTGTCTCCTGATTACCTTGAACCTGTCAGCACTCTTTTAAACTGCATTTTAGATATAAAGCTGTGGATGGCAGAAAACTTCTTGCAGCTCAACCAGGACAAAACTGAAGTTTTAATCATTGGTCCTGAAGACAAGAGAGAGATGATTTTACCCAAACTTAGGAATTTTAAATCTTCTCAGTGTGTGAGAAACCTGGGCGTTCTTTTTGACTCTGAGCTGAATTTTACTCCTCACATCAGAAACATTGTGAAAATAGGATTTTATCATCTCAAAAACATTGCCAGAGTCCGCCCGTTCCTCTCTCTTGCCAGCACAGAGGTGCTAATGCATGCTTTTATTTTTAGTCGTTTAGATTACTGTAATGCCCTGCTCTCTGGTTTACCCAAAAAGTCGATCTCAAATCTACAACTTCTACAGAACTCAGCGGCACGAGTTCTGACGAGGACCAGGGGGCGGGAACACATTACACCGGTTTTAAAATCGCTGCATTGGCTCCCTGTGCGTTTCAGGATTGATTTTAAAGTTCTTTTAATGGTTTATAAATGTTTTTATGGTCTTGGGCCCTCTTATTTAAATGATATTATTTTAAAATACGAACCCTCGCGGACCCTGAGGTCCTCTGGCACTGGCCTCTTAGTTGTCCCTAAGGTAAGGACCAAGACACATGGTGAGGCTTCATTCTGCCATTATGGTCCTCGCCTGTGGAACAGCCTGCCGGAGAACCTCAGGGCCGCAGAGACTGTAGAGGTTTTTAAGAAGAGGCTCAAGACCCACCTTTTTAGTCTGGCTTTTATATGACTTTGATCATTCCTTATGTCTTTTATTATTCATCTATTTATTAATTGAGGTATTTATTTATTTATTTATTTATTTATTTATTTATTTATCTATTTATTTATTTATTTTCTTGTAAGGACTATTATTATCTTTGTTTTTAATATGCAAATCTTTTTATTGTTATTTTACCAATGATACTTAGGTTATGTTTTAATCACTGACGTTTTTTATTTTTTAATTACTAACATTCTTATATCTTATTTTATTTTTTATCTTTTTCTATTTTTATTGTTGTTATTTTATGATCATTTTTATTTTTTATTCTGATGTTTTTTACTCCAGTGTTTCCTCTGGGGGATCCATCGTTCTTGGGCACCACCAGCTTGACCTGTAGGGCGTGCCGTTGCTGTGGTGCCCGTTCTGGTTGGGCGGGCTGGGGTCCCACTCTGTGGTCTAATAGCCATGGATGGGGCCCTGGGCTGCCCTGTGTTGGGCGGGCTCTGCGGTAATGGCCCCTGTGGTCCGGCTGGGCCTTGGAATGAATGGATCCCCATGATATTGTTTCCTCACAGCAGTACCAAGCCAGACCTTCTTCAACTGCAGTTATTTGTTTCTGTTCACTGTTCTACTGGGGTAACTGGGTGGGTGGGGATGGGGGCGGGGGGTGGTGAGGGAGGGGTACATTCTTTGTGGGATTGTCCTTTGTTTTCTGTTTTGAACAACTTTCATTTTTTATGACTGTTTTATCTGTTTTTATGTTAAGCACTTTGTGTTTTTAACCAAAATGATAGGCGCTATATAAATAAATAAAGTTTGAGTTTGAGTTTGAGAGAATGTGCGGTCTAAACTAAAAAATAATAGAATTAGTGATAGCAAGTTAAGTGCAGCCATCCAGTTGTTCTTTAATATTGTTTAGCAACCTTTTCTAAATAGAGGATTATGTGTCTAAACACAGGAATCTGTAGAGACACGTCTCTGGCAGTGATTTCCATTGAGCTAGAGAGACTTTTAAAACTGAAGAAAGAAAATGAAAACTACAAACAGGTCATCCATGTGTTTCTTCAGAAGGACCGGCACATGGATTTCAAGTAAAAGTTTGGTGAATTTTGGTGATTCTTTTTTAATGCTACAGTTTGTAAACAGATGGAAAATGCTGAAATGAAACTTCAAACAACACACTCTAACTGTTCCCAATCAAATAGTGAATGGGCTACTCTGTTGGGTACATATATTTGTAAATCTGACTGATGGCATCAGTGCCTCACCAGTCGTGAAGCTCGCCACGTCAGTGGATCGAACCAAAAACGTTTTGATTGACAAGCTCTATTGCAGAAAAAAGCTGCCAAGCTATAACTGTGAAAGGAAGAAATGTTGAAAGTGCCCCAACATCTCTGCTAAAGCTTGCCATTCTACAGTAAAAGAAGCATGAATGGATTGATGTCTTTTTAGTTAATAACTTGAGTTGTTTACAAATATATACTTTTAATTAATATCTCTATATTAATATAGAGAACATGAGTAACGAATGGACAAGCGAGACGCCCCTCCTCAGAAAGGTAATTAGGTTAATCATGAAGCATTAAAACAGTGGAGTGGGTCAGGATCCTGGATAAATATTCAAATTGCCGGCTTAGTTCCAAACTACTCTGTAGTAACAATAAGTAACTTAGGTAATAGCATTTAAGACTCCAGGACAGACAATTCTCAAGGGTTTCCTATATCTTCTTGACCTAAAGTCATTAAAAAATGACTAGAATCTGAATGCAGTGGACTGAACTTTTCTATGAACGATTAGGATTTACAATGAGGTAGTAAAAACAGGTCTCCCACAGCAACAAAAGTCATTTCAAGTTTAATCTTTAAATGTCATTTGGCATTCGATTAAACTTTACTAAGGTCTCAAGTCTTGAATATGTGTTCTTTTGGTTTCCAATAGGAGGTCATGCATTTTATTTAGCAGCAGAAATCAGGACTGCTTGAAGGATGGGCTTGTTAGAACCTTAGAACTGGGCCAAGTTCGAGTTGGACTTGGGTGAAGGGAAAACCAAGTGTCCTGTCAACACTGATTCTATGCTAAGGCAGACAAACAATGGTGAGTGCGTGCTTCTTCTCTGTCAGAGCTTTGTGACGGTGGACATGGAACACGCAAAGCCGAGTGTCGTTTTGTGGAAAAACAGCTCTTGTAGACATATGTGGAGTTTCCATGGTAACAAGATGGAAACTGGTGCAGGCGATTGAATTGTGACTGGAGTGGGAGACAATGCAAAAACCCCTTTTATTACACTAATAGCTGTATATTCCCAGGAAGACATGACTTAGCTTTTTTTTTCTGCACTGAAAAACTAAACATCCAGATTTTTACACCGTACAGACTTTTATAACCCTATGTGGTCATAAATAATAAGGCTTCTACACATCTACCTCTATATACATCTCATTCACAGATTTATAAAAAACTTACTAAATAACATCAGATTAGATGTAACTTTCATAGATGCTTTTGGCCAGTCGCATGCTATGATTGAGCTGCATTTGTGCTTAGAGGATGAATACACAACATTTGGGACCATGAATATGCAAGATTACAATCAATTATTCATAGCTTACAATCAATAAAGTAAGTGTGCACATAAAACTGCAGCACGAGCTGCTTCTCTTGCTTTTTGCTATGATTCACTGGCATGTGAGGGTGCAAACATGTTGCTAGCTTTCAAGTGGTAGTTTAAAAAATGATAGGGGACCGTATTTTGCAACGTACAAGCACACTCAAAGGGACTAAATCATGTGTTTTTAAGTCAAAGAACCATTTTTTCTAATTAAATAGGAGTTTTTTTGGCAGGATGCAATCTCTGACGCACCGCCCTTCCTCCTTGTAGGTGCCGCCCATTGCATGATGTCAACTTACAGCCGGCCTTGGTAGCGTGTCCGCGTTTTGCTCACGAAAACAAACAACATCCAAACATTTGCAAACACAGCTAGCTCAGCTGAGAAAGTGTTTTTGTGTGTATGTTTTCTTAGGGACGGTGCTGGCAGCGGACTCTTCCTGGAAGGGGCTGTTCCCCACTTTGTGACATCACAATGTGGCCACTCGTTTTTTGTAGATTGGGAGGGGCTGGTTCTCAGAGCGCAGGGTTTTAGAGGAATGCTCTAAGATGTGTGAATGAACACTTAAAGGCTAAAAAAACACCTAAAAACTCAAAAAGTTGATTTTGCATAATATAGGCCCTCTAATAGCCTTTTGTGTTTCAAAATATGAGAGCGCACCTTATAATCAGGTGCGCTTATACATGGATTTATTCCGGATGTGCTGTTGCAAACAAGGTGAGGTAAATTGTCTTTATAGTTTCAATTATGGTGAATACATTAACGCAGCCAATGTGTGGCAGTCTTGGACTGTGTCTTTTATTACATGTTACTAACAAGGTTCGGGGTTAGCGTAGTCATATTCTAGCTGTAACAGTCCATTTTTTACGTGTTGCAGTTACAGGTATTGCAAATATGTTAACGTGGCTAACACTTCCAATATGCCTAATGTGTAGTGTGTTACAAACAAGTTCTAGAGTTACTGTGAATGCATTTACTAAAGTCTGACTGACTGACAGACCTATCTTTTGCTTTTGTGTCATGCTTATTGTGCCTTATAGTTCGGTGTGCCTTATGGATGACATAAGTTCAGAAAAATAGACCAATCATTGACGGGAGCCATTATAATCCGGTGCGCCATATATTGCGGAAAAGCCGTTATAGAAATGTCACAGAAAAGTGTACCAGTTAATTTTTTTTATGTTTTTGGTCCATTTTAATTCTTAACAAAGCAAACTCGTTTATAAATCATGTCAAATCCCGACATTCCAAGCCTTCGGAAGTACATCTTACAGCTTTATTGCAATTTTCTTTTTATTTCATAATGAAGCCAGACACGCTCTCCCCAGGTAAGCTTTGCACGCCGCCTCAATATGAGTTTCTGTTCAAATCCCTCATTCATATAAAAGCCTGTGTATCTTGGGCTGCTTATCACACAGTGGCAGACTGCCCATGTTTCTGAAATGACACGGTATTTGACTTTTTTTTTTTCCAGTTTCCATAAGTAAAAGATGTTGAAACAAAACTCAGCTCCAAAGAAAGGTTGTTTTATCAATGAGCTCATAGAGATGGATCAACATTCCTGGTCCCAAAATAACGGAATTTCACAGATGTCAGAGCACGAATTGGGGTTTTGCTGGCAACTTAACAGAGTGTTGATGTATTGAAAGACAAGCAATCAATTATTCAGTAAATATAATATTACCTAATACAAGCAATCACATTAAATGTTGTAATCGAACAATGATCAACTCATGTCTTACTCACCTTGAAGAAATCACATTTTGGAGCATGTTATTAGATTTAATAGCTTTACCCTCCAGCCCCCCTCCTTTATTTATCATGTATGGTTGCACTAAAACACATCTTAAAGCAGTCCACAGTGAAGGTGAAGGAAAATTGGGTGTGGTCACACATGAGTGGTTTTTCTGCTTCTACAAATTTCACCGACCATCTTATTTATATTTATCTGTGAGGTAAAACCTTGAGATGTCAGATCTCCCTAAATATTATAATGTGGAGTTTTTTCAAAATCAAACTGATTTTCTCTGTTAATCCTATTTTCTTCTTGCCTCGTTAAAGGCTGTTTTTAGTCTTTTTGATTTTAATTGGTTTGCTGCAAGAGAACCTAGTGTTCAGGCACTGAGTTTAATTTCAAGTTTTTCTCTTCTTCATTATGTCTCAGTCGAAATTGTTAAATAATATGCAAATAATTAAAATATTTCTTTGTATATTGTTTTATACAAATTTGTCTTAAAATGAATTTAAACGGTCTTTGAAAAATACAACATGAAAGGAATGTTACATGTTACACCACATAAACCATTTCCAATTTTGAAAAGGCCTT
Organism: Oryzias latipes; assembly: GCF_053564925.1. Lineage (NCBI taxonomy): Eukaryota > Metazoa > Chordata > Actinopteri > Beloniformes > Adrianichthyidae > Oryzias > Oryzias latipes. The sequence continues at coordinate 28,568,816 of NC_136257.1, read as the reverse complement.
TTAGGGTATATCAAAAAAAGCTGATGTATTACATGAGTGCAAAACTTAGATTGTGTCCGAATGACTTCCCTACTCGCCACTTTGTAAACTATACAGGGCGTTCACAATTTTGTCGGGGTGTCCAAATCTAAAATTCCAAACTCCAGTGCCCTTGAAACTTCCCAGAAGAACTGGTGTCCATTAACACTCACTAGATTAGCAAATATAAACCACAATGCATTGTGTTTGAACAATTTGTCATTAGAAACCATTGTATTTACATTTACTTTTTACGTTTTCATCATCAGAACACAATGGATTCATAAATAGTCTTATTAGTTTTTTACTTTGGCAAATGGGTGATGTCGTATTTGGGATTAGAAATAAACAAAGTAGTGAGCATGTGTCCGAATTGCATTAAAATCCAGGGCACTGGGTAGTCTTTTGGGATTAGGTTAGAAGTATTTTATGAGTTTAATTTAAAAACTGAGCACCCCCAAAGTCTTTTTAAGTGTTTTTTATCATTCAGAGCAGTGCGGACATCTTTCATCGGCTGTCTCTAAGGGTGTCGGCCCAGTTCTGTTACATGACAAATGTCAGATGTACTTTTAATGGAAGTTTTGTGAATCAAAGGTGAGATTTTCCTCCACTCCGCTCATTTCTCTATCATTTAGTTGACTTTGACACCTGGAGAGAATATTTCTGAGAGTTTGCTGACACGTAGTTGACAGTTAAATGTCTGGGGGGCTGCTAGTCATTTGACTGCCATCCCGGTGGCAGATGGATTTTTATATTGAGATTTAATACTCTTCAGCCCATCATTTATGATAACATAATTGCAATGTTATTATGAAAAACACAAATAATTTGGAGATCACAAAAAAGAGTGATTTAAAAGCAGGAACATTTCCTCACAGAGTTTATTCGAATTAGTTCAAAGGCACAATATTATTCAAATAAAGTCTACACTCAATATTTATATTTCATAGCACTGGTGTTTTATGCATGCCCCTGCCTCAGATGTCTCTGTTGCTTATGAAGGCTGTGTTGCAAAAGTACCACACAAGCCTGAAATGATTAGCTTCTCTTGCTTCACTCCCTTAACAGTGGGGTGCAAATTGGAGCTGGAGAACCTGAGCTGTGCACAATGGATTTAAACACCTTAATCAATAAATAGATACTCAACTTTGTCTGTGTGCATGCTCTGACAAATGCAGAGAATGTACCTGCACTGTACCATATGTCCGGTGATTACACCTACTGAACAGACGGGCACATAGCAGAGAAGGGAAGCACAGGATAATTACTGCAGGGATCTGAGCACTATTGCATTGACAGTACCTTGCTTTTTCTGGCTTGGTTTACCCTCCCTGCTGAGGAGAATAGAAATTGGATGATTTCTAGCCAGTGGAGAAATATTTGAAGTTTGAACTGAGGAAAATGAAGAAAAAAGTCAGAAGCATAACAAAGACATTAGGATTGATTCTCCAGGGATCGAGAGTGTTATTCTGGGCCATCCACCAAGCAGCTGTTGAGATCACTTTCCTCTCGGCTCGATGGATTCTTTAAAGAGACAATAGACCAGGGCTGAACACTCCTGGTCACTGAGATCCTGTTATTCTGCTTTCACTCTTTTGATAAATGGGATTAGTTTTTTTTCATTGTAGGACGGACTAAACTCCCCTTACCCAGATAAACAGAAGTATAGAAGGGATTTCAGAAGATAAGTTGGATGGAAGATTTCAAAAACCTGAGATGTGCACCTTATGTCTTAGTCTTACGGGTGGAAAGAGGCTGTCTGCGGAAAAAAATGGCCAAACCTGTATGGTGTACGCAGGTGGCCCGCACAAAATTTTAAGATCGCAGATCACTCAAAATGTTCAAATGTTTTTCTTTAGGCATGCTGCAGGCGACATGTCAAGCACTTCTACAACACGCAAGGGTAAGTAAGGTTCATAAATAGGGGAGACACAGGCATGTCAAATGGATTGTTCATTTTTTCAACCCCTTCAAACTGTGCGCTCTGCACATGAGGCCTGCGAGTGCTGATCAAGTGATAGGTGTGCGCTCCTTGCACACTAATTGCTCGCAGCCTGACTGTAAGACATGACAAAAGTAGTTAATCAGTGCATACATATAGGCATCCTATGGGCACTTTGATGTCACACGCACACCCCGTGTGCAGCATTTGCGCATGGTCAATAAAGGGCCAGTATGAGCACTTCACTAACAAACTAGTGTGGTGTAAGGACACCTTACGACAACATCACCCATATATCATAATTCTGTGCAACTTACATTAGCCTTACAAATACTTCACGATACACACCACACACATGACAATGGTACAATCCATTGTCATGACGTCCCTTAAGGTGGCTGTCATGACAATGGTACATTCCATTTTCATGACGGCCTTTAAGGTGACTGCATGAGCCTCAAAGAAACTGCAAGACATACCTGCGCTCTGACCCCTCTCAGGCCTGGACAAGCCAAAAACCCGTAGGGGTCAACAAACGGAACTGTACTGGTACAGTTCCGTTTGTAATCAAGGACTGCTTCTGATAGCATCATGATTCAGGGATTACAAATTTCAGCAGCTGTTTTACCCGCATCTGGGATAGATATTTAAAGGAACGCTTTTTGGCCAGATGTCAAACTGTAACTGAAACAGATGTTCATCAAAATGAAGATGAAAGACAAGGTGTTTCTTGCTTACGTAGAGCCAATGGGCTGTGTTGTTATTGGATTTTTTTGCTTCAACTGTGGTGAACCGGATACTTTCAACCTAAATGTCTGTTGTGTTTCAGAACTCTTCCTTTTTACTTTTTACTTTGCTTCTTCTTATCTCAGTTTTCTTTATTTTACTGCCCATTTAGGCAGAAAAGATTGAGGGTACAATATTTTGTGACTTTGTGTTCATGTAAAACACATGTACACAATCACTTAATTAAAGTTTGTGCAAACGCAAGCTAGCTCACTAAAACACACCTCTGTTAGAGCGACTCCAGCCTTCAATCCAACCTTTTCATTTATCTCTTTCCTTGAGTCAATTTTGATCATCTTTTTTCCCCTTCATAATTGCAACTTCCACAATTATGTGCTGCTGTGATTGGTTTTCATTAAATCTTTTATTAATCATCGCCATCTGGAGAGCATAATTCTGATAATTAATGGCAGTAATGCAAAATTACTGCAAAATATCTTTGAGTTAGCCAAAAGGCATTTAGCTGAGTGTATCTGTTTCCTAACAGCTCAACAGTGTCATTTCACACTTCACTCTTCAAAAGATCAGTAAAATGAAGTTTATGACAACAATAGAGGCAAAGCTCAGATTAATCAATACATTTGTTGGTATTTTATCTAAAAGGAGGAAGTACATTTATATATTTTTAAATATTTGGTTTACTTGGATCCACAGACATAAATCCTCTGAAAGGAACAAGCAAAGGAGATGTACAATATGAGTGAGTCACAGAGTCCTCCATAAATAAATGCGCCCCGCATGCACCCCTCCATTTGTTCAAGCTTGATTTAGTTTTTGCCTTTGACTCCAGCAGAAAAATAAAATCTCTTTTAGTGGTGGAAAAACAGCCTTTCAGGAACTAGGAAAATCAGTTCCAAGCCCCAAAAGTCACAGCATTTTTTGTTGTTGTAGCATTTCATACACCATCCGATGCATTAACTTACACAACTGCCATGCACCTGTTAAAAATGGGCGACTTGTTTAAGTCACCACATTGATTCTGGTAAAAAAAAAAAAAGATCCCAATTGTCCCTTTTCCACCCTGCTGTTGCTTGACCCAGCCTTCAGTCAGTTAGAGTAGAAAATGCCTCTGTCTTTGTTAAGGTTCATTATCACTGTACCAACCTAAAGTTAGACGGGGCTTGGGCAGAGCAGCAGAGGGGGAAGTGATTTGTGCTAAGCCAAAGAAAGCTGTTTTCAGTCTGGTCCTTCCAAAGGGACACCAGCTGCTCCTATAGACACCAGCTGAATCTCAAAGGGAGTGAGGGAGCAGAGATTAACACACTGACCTGCAAGAAACTGCTGGCAAGGCTGGAACAGAGATGTCCGTTCAGCTGAGGAAAAGACTTGCATTTGCTGTCGTCACAGATGAAAAGATAGGAGCACAAACATCAAGTAGATGTGTGTGAGTTCCTCCTTAAACTCTGTGAGTTTCTTGACAGAATGGTCGTATAACTTTAACACAAAGTGTATTTTACCTTTGAACAAGATGTCAATTCTCAGAGGCTGAGTTGAAGACAAGATATGGTCTGTGAGCATGAGGTGATGTCTTTTATCTTCAAGTGAATGACCAATTGTTTAAATGAACTGGTTCTTAATCAGCCCTGGGATGGAGTGGCGAACCTTCCAGGGTGCACCTCACCTTTCCCTAACAGTGGCTGGGAAAGGCTTCAGAATGGATTTAACACATTTGGAAATTGGATGGATGGATGGATAGAGAGATGATTTTTGAACAAGAATCATAAATATTTTAACTGTTGCTTGGCTGGTGCTTTATTGCCCTTCTGTCAAGCCTCCTTGTGCTGCTTTTTTACATTGAATGTGATTTGTACGCCTGGTGCCTCTCTTTGCTAATTTGCTAATCAACGCTTGTCCAAAAATGTTCATAAACTTGACGCTCCTGAGGTTTTTGACCTCGTTGGGACATGGAAGCATTAAATATACATCTCATATACAGTCAATACATGGAAGGCATGGGTGATGCTGAAAGATCAAGTTGATTTACTTTGAAGAGCTCTACAAAAGCGTCAGTAAACACATGACCATGTCTGGGTTTTTGAGATAGTTCAGAGACTCTCCCAGTACGGTGAGGTTCAACGTCTAATGCAGGAGCTGCGTCTCAATGACGGATGCTTTCAGCGATACTTCTGTCTTTCTGTGACCCTGTTTGACAACTTGCTGTCCTGCATCAGTCCGAAGAGGAACAAACAAGCATAAAATTAGAAGACCTTTTTTATCTCGATACAAATAAGGAAAATGACATAAAGTTCAGGAGGAGAACAATCACCTGCTGATCATCAACATGTTGAGGGTCAAAACTGTATTTTTGATTGGTTAGTGCAACGCAAATTCTTTGGCAAAGTTCCGATATTAGAAACTCTGAAAACGCTGCACCGCAATGCCTGAGACATGCTTTATGAAGGACTGTTGCACCGCGTCTGACACTTAAATCGCGTCTGTACAGTGACTCAATGTTGAAACTGTCGTGTGAATCATGTTCCATGGAATGTAGCCTTTTGTGCATTTATGAGAAGGTTTGGAGGCTGGATAAACAAAACCATTTTAGATTATTTCAGAGGTATAAAGAAAATCTCTTTGGATATCTTGGAAATCTTTTTTAAATGTAGCACTAGTCTGAATACACCCAAGCGGGTTCTGGTACAGGACCAGGAACCACTCTTGAACCCATCTTTTGAGGGAGTCTTGGTTCGATTCCAATCGGACCGAGCTCCGGTTCACTCTGAGATTCCTCAATCTTAATTGGCTCCATGCTCAGGCTGGAACAAAAGGACCAAAACCTCAACCTTGGCCAGGCATTATTGGTTGTAAACAGAGTAGGAAGGAGGCAACCATGACAATGAGTCACAGCATCTCATTAAAAGCATTGGTTCGGAAGAAAAATGTCTGGGTGAAAGGCAATCTGAATACAGATTAAACATAAGGTTCAGGATTGAATCCGGATCAAATTAAGGGTCCGGACTCAGTCCTGACGTAGAGACTTTTCCAGTCTGAATACACCATTTATGTTATGGAAGATGCAGTATTTAGCTTGTGACTTACAACTAAGAAGAACATTTTCAGCTTTAATTATTTTCATCTTGTGAAGGAAAAAAACAGGTTCAATATGTAGAGGTGACACTGGATCAATGTTTTTCCCTATTTTCTTATGTTAGAATTAGAAAACCCAATATGCCTATTAATCTATTAATACAGCACACTAAGTTGCTGGGACACCACACAAACTCTTGCTTTTTCTGGGTTTCTGTCTGATTCCACCATCTATCCCTCAACCACTTTCCGAAAAAGGCCCTTATCCCAAACACACGTTGGGCCCTTAATGCTGCCAATAAGCTGTCCGGTCTGTCTTTAAGAAAGCATGGGTTCTGTAAAATCCCTGCACTTGCCTGTCAGTTAGAGAGATTACGGCGATTGGCTGTGAAGCGTAGATAATGAGCTTTAGACGTTCATGTGACATTAACTGTGTCACTTTTAATGCATGGTGGTTTTAGATTAATTAAAGCAGAAATTCATAAAAACAACATTTGCAGAGTTGGCTTAAAGTGTTATTTCATAAAAAACTGTATTGTGGAGTAATGGGGATCATAAGTGAATCTGCAGCTCAGAAAAAAATAAATAAAACTTTGACAAAAAACAGAGACGTTGCTGCTTTGTCACTTTCAGCATAAAAATAGCACAAAACAAAAGTCCAGGTAACGTTTAATCTATTTTTTTGTCCGTTTGTGGGCACTTTCACAATCTTATCTGTTCTGACTGACAACAATAAAGTGTTTAAAAAGCTAAAGCTTGAAGCAGAAATAAAGTTTCCCAGTTTGCTTTGCTTCACATTTAATGTTAAAACATGCTAAAATGTGACAGAGATGTCACATTGCAACTTTAAAGTCCAAAATGACTAAAAACCAGAAAATGACATTAATGACTTTGCTGTGGGGATCTGCCATCAGGAGGACTTCATGGACCCCATGAGCACACCAGGTTTAGGTTTGAATCACCACAGCGGCTTTGTGATTGCTTATTACCTGCAGTGCATATAAGTCCATTTGTTTATTTTTTTTATTTTGTCCTTTCCCTCTTGTCAGAAAATACGAGTAAAAGTTTGTCTCCGCATGCAGAGGATTCTATAGGAACCAAATCTTTAGAAAGTAAACAGACCCATGTTTCTTGTTCTTCTTGTAAGAAAAACAACCGGATCAAGAAAAAATTTCAATGGCAAAATAATACGAGCCCACATCATGCTTTTGTTAAGACTTTCAGACTAAACTAAATCGATATATATATATGTATATATATATATATGTATGTATGTATATATATATATATATGTATGTATATATATATTCATTCATCTTCTTTTACCGTTTATTCCCTTTTTTTGGGGTCACGGGGTTGCCGGAGCCTATCCCGGCCACTTGGGCGTAGGCAAGGGATGCCCTGGACTGGTCGCCAGTCTGTCGCAGGGTAGAATATCCTCAATCACACATCCATTCACTCTCACACTCACACCTATGGACAATTTAGAGTTGCCAATCAACCTATTAAGCATATTTTTGGATGGTGGGAGGAAGCCGGAGATCCCGGAGAAAACCCACACGTGCACGGGGAGAACATGCAAACTCCACACAGAAAGGTCCCCCATTGATGTTGTGTTTTTCATGTCCCCCAGCCGGGACTTGAACCGGGGGCCTTCTTGCTGTGAGGCAAGAGCGCTAACCACTGCGCCACCGTGCGTATATATACATACATACATACATACATACATACATACATACATACATACATACATACATACATACATACATACATACATACATATATATATATATATATATATATATATATATATATATATATATATATATATATATATATATATATATATATATATATATATATATAAATACATTACCTTTGGAACACTTAAGAACATTTTTTAAATGAAATATTTGGCAGTTCATTTTCCCCCCAGGAAGTAAGAAGACTGGATCTCTGAGGCATCGCCTTTCTCTCCGTGTGGGTGCCGTCCATTTCATGAAGCCAACCTAGACCTGGCCTCGGCAGTGTGTCTGCGTTTCGCTCACGAAATCAAACAACATCTGAACTTTTGCAAAGATGGGTGTGCATCTTTTCCTCATGATGTCATAACGCCAGATCCCACCAGAATCCCAATCCAGCTCAAACTCGTTTTCATGGATTTGGAGGGGCTGGTGTTTAGAGCTCAGGTTTTTAAGATATTGTGTGAAGATGCAGGAATGGAGCAAAATACGGCTTTATGGTTGTTGTTGTTGTTTTTTTTGTTTTTTGTTTTTGAGGAACGAACATTATAAATCACTTAAAAGTTCAAAAAAGTTTATTTTGCATGATATAAACCCTTTTAAGAAAATGTTTCATTGACTAAAAAGTTTTTCTAAAAGTTTGAATTCTTTGCAAAACCATTTTTTTACCCATTTGGTAGATTTTTATTTTCTTATTTAAAGCAAAATTTTAGGAATATTTGACTTGTTGTTGCATATGTGCTGCCATTCAGCTGTCCCCATGAGCTCCAAACACACATACACACCTTCTTTGTCATGATGATGTATGATGGCGTCCTGTAAAACATCAGCAGGTCTGAAGCGGACACGGTTCCTCTTGCAAAGAGTGGCTGGAGCTCGAACTTTGGTTCCAGCTTGCTGCCTCTGGAGGCTCCTCTCTCTCTCGTAGTACGCTCGGATTTGGTCACAGCGCATCCTTCTGACCAGCCGCTGGCGCTGGCCAGTGGGGAGAGACTCCAGCAGACACTGGTCGATCTCCATGTTCTGGCGGAAGACGTTACATAGTTGGAAACAACCTGGGCAAAGACAAAAACAAGCGAGGATGACGAGGAGGTTTGGCGGTTTCAACCTGATCTGTGAAGAAAAGCAGCTGAAGAGAAATGAAGGTCGTTGAGGGAAAAGACTGCAGTGCATGATGAAACACACCGACACTGACAGTTACCTCCAGGCAGGCACCGTGCATCTGTTATTGTCTTGTGCGCTCTCATATGATCGTCAGCAGTTTGTGTTCGGGCAGCCATTTAGCATATTTACAGGGTGCTTTGCCCTGAGGTGGGCATCACTGCATTTTACGGCTTGTTTTCTCTAATCCTGACAGAGTGTAGCAATTCTCCAGACTGTGCATGATCTAACCGGCCCTCGGTGGAGCTCCATAAAACATATCTTGTCTCGAGGTTGATGTTGGGACGATTATTGCCTATTTAGACCACAGATGTATCGTCCCTGAGCAGCAGGTGGACTAGAACTGCAGCCCCCAGGATCTCGCCAGCAAAAGTCAAGAGAGATAAAAACGGAAAAACAGAAGACAAGTGTGTTGAATGAGAATTAAAATTGATGGACCTCAGTATTTTGACAAATCCAGGTCACAGGCACGCCAAAAAATGATGAAAATCCAAAGAAAACGATGTCTATGTTCTGGTTTTGGCTCTCAGACTTGTCTTTTTGTCCATGTTGTCTGCACTTCTCATCTCTTGAACAGCCTCTTACTATCTTTTCCTTTGAGGCTTCTGGGTTTTGTACATATTATATTGTAATAAATTCTCCCCTAAGCATTTTGTGACTTCGCTGCATCTCAATTTGACTCTTTGTCAGTTCATTAGGTGAAAAGTTTTGTTTTGACACTGCTGAAGGATGGAGCATTGTCAAACATTTTTCTCACTTATCGGACACATTTTATATATAAAAGTTTGCAAAAATGTTAAAATCACATTGTCTATCATTGAAAACACGAAAGCGAGGTAACTTTCACAGTTTGGACTTTAAGATAATTTGTTCTCTTGACAGCAATGATGAACTAAACTCGATTACATGCAGCGTCATTAAATCTTACTTTGTTCTAAGAAAAGTCTCTTGTGAGACATTAGGAAGCCTCTAACACAGCAGAATGAGACTAAATGAAATAAAAAGGAAAAAGTGGGAACTTCTTGGTGATTTATATTGTTACTAAAATTGAAAGAAGCACAAAACATTTGCAGCAGTGTTTCTGCCAACACTAAGAGCTTAGCATGTTTGGATGTTGTGAATGAATCTTTTGATATGTTGTGATGTTGTATTATATAGTAAGTGTTTGTATACATACTTTGTGTTATATTTTGTGTGTACTTTTTAAATCATGGCCAGGGGGATTTGGCTAATTCTGGCTTTTCAAAAATTTGTAATTGTGTGTGTTTTGTTTTCTCTTTCTTTTTTGAACATGATACTTAGCAATATTTCTGAATTTCTTATACAACTGAAAGTGTGTCTGTAATGGATTTGTGTGGAATATGTATGTGTAGGATGAGCAACAAAGCTGTGTATGTGGGCTGGACCCATGAAAATATTGCTCCTTTTTTAAGCTGCTGGAAGCCCCCAGTGTTAGCTCTGAGTTAGCATCATCTTAAAACAAAAAAAAAGAAAAAAGAAAAACACTATAGCAGGCAGGCTTTGACAGATTATTGAACAATATTCCCAACACCTCTCTGTTCAATCAATCTAGAGCAGATGCCAAAAAGCCAATCTCCTACTGCAAGGAGGCCTGCCATGACTAGCATGCACCGTTTTGCTTTATTCGCTCTGGATATACTGGATATACTGAGGTTGCATAGAATGGCAGCTGCCACTCTAATATAAAGCCTTGTCACCCATACTGCCACCCGAACCGGCAACCACAAATTCAACAAATAATCATGGAAAATCAGACATTCAAATTTGTAAATCTCTGATGCTTGACTGCTTTGAATGCTAATGTCACAGCCACCCAAGACTACTTTGTGCTCCAACCAAGTGGTGCATAATGGTGCAGAAAAGACAGAAAGCAGCACCACAGACTAGAAAAACCACCAAACAACACCATACTGACAAATAGCTTGTTGCTGCGAGCTGAGATGCTGATGTTATTAACAATTTTATTAATAATTAAAAAAAACGCGTTCTGCCATTTTTACATGTGATGTTAGCACACATATGATACGATCTGTGAAAACTAGAAAAGTCCTTATCACTATGGTGAGAAAAACTGTTAAAGACCCTCTCTGATGAAAATGGTGCTTTCTGTGTTTTTAACAGGTTCCTATAGTTTTTTTCTGAAGACAGAGAACATATATAAAGAAAATTAAGCTCAACATTGCATTTCTGAGTATTTTATTTTGTAATTCAAATTGTGAATCAGAGGTACACGAAAAAATACAATTGGAAAAAGATTGCATTTGTGACATAGAAAATACACTATGCGGATCACAAAATCCCTGCTCAGCTCCATTCTGATGCATCCACTTGTAGACGACTAGATCCACGTGTGTCTTTGTTTTCCTCATCCAAGCTGGAATCTGCCTCAAAACTGTACTGCTGGATAGATCCAACATTTTTCCCCGTTGCAATTGCACCGATAATGTTACATCGGGGATGTGAGGGGCTGTGAACTAGCAGGAGTAAGTGCATAAAGAGATGCCTCAGTTATGGATGATGGGAAGGGGAGGTGGGGTTGCTTTGTGTCAACAGTTCCACCAACAATTCAGAGGTGAATTTCTAATGAACTACTGCCACTGCAGAAACATTTTTGGGTTAAACAGCATAATCATAATAGAACAAAAAAAACAACACTCAGAACGCTTTGAAAATATATCAAAAGGTGATCTAAGTTAGTCTTTAGGAAGTTTTATTTCACTCACTTGAGTGAAGAATATGATTTGTGTATTATTTTGACCTATGGTGTGTTGTTTATTTTTTTACCACTGTGAGGCGTTTGGAGAACATGGGTCATTTTTTATGTTAAATAAAGCAAGACTAACTTTTTTGAGCCATAGGGAGTCTCTCTCTTGCTGAAAAAACTGATAACTGTTTGGTTCTGAACAAATATGCCAGGATGCCAAAGCAGATTTTTGCCTTCATCACCTTTTCCTTCTGGAGTTCATCAACAAAAACACTGTAAAGTTGTTCTAAGCCCAAAGTGGGAGTATTTTTTCTGCAAAACACCCAGGTGCTAAACTGAACATATTGACACACGAATAAAGGGGGGACAGTTTCCAAATTCCAGACACAAAATCTTCAAGATGAATTTGTAAGTTTAGCTTAAGCTATTATCTGAAAAGGCTTTTTTTTTCACCTTATGCCACAAAGCAAAGCTGTCATGTGTTGTTGGATCCCTTCGGGAGACTTTTGTCCCTCCTGGCACCAGTGTGAAATTTCATTCCACATCCTTGCTTTAAACAGAGATCAACACATGCAGGAGTGAAAAGTTACACATCAAAAGATCTTTTCAGCAGTCCCCCAATAGACTTCACATGAGCTCGACGTCCATCTGCAGGCTCTGAAGTCTGCTTAAGTGAGATCTTTATCTGAGGTTTTTTTTATCTGAGGTTTCACTGAAACACCTGCCTGATCGATCCTGCAGCACTTTTAAAGACAATCCATCTCTGTCCTCTGCTCTGGTTATGAATACAAAAGCAGAAATATAAATATTGTCAGACTTGAGGAGTGAAAGTTCATGATTACATTGTTCAGGCAGAAGACCCACACGTAGTAAAACCACAAAAACGCACAACACACTGTCATTGCGTTACTGTGATAGGAAAATAAAGCAAGAAAAGCATATAAGCTTGACGACTGTGATTCTCTTTTTGTGATGCGGATATGAGGCTGTGCATCTTGCCCATCCTTTCAAATGCCCCTGCAGTTGGAGGGATAGCAAGAAGCCGGAGGGGTTGGGGAAGAATTCGGATTCGGCCTAACAGTTTCGCCTACAATTCAGAGGTGAATTCCGAATGAACTTCTGCCGCTCTGCAGAAACTATGTCCTAGAAAGCTATAGTTTTATTTGTTTAGTATTATTTTGGCTAAGAAATGGCATAATAGTAACTAAAAGACCACTGAGAATGTTTTGAAATTAAAATCGATTTGATTCAAATTCGATCTAATAGAAAGCAGATCGGAGAGGTACTTTAAGGTTTTGAAGAAATTGTTGAAATAAATAAATAAAACTGTCTGGCTTCGCTCTGAAACATGGACACCTGTTGGCCAACTAAAGCCACGACAACTAATTATGTAATGTCTAAAGCGTTTGTCAACTAAAACACAGAACAATAAAGAAATGCTTGTCAGATTTTAAAAGTTGCATCAATAAAGTAACTTAACTGCATCAAAAGGATGATGTAAAACCAAAAGTGGCAAAAAATCTTTTTAGTAAAAAGGAAAAAAAATGCAACAGAGAACAATTTTATTTAATTTCAGCCTCACTGCTTTCCTCTACACAAAACAAAAGAAAAGTGATAAACAACATTAAAATGTAATGCTTACTTTATGAACATTTTTCTTTTAACTGAAGTATTTATGATCTGTTGTAAGGTACAAGTACAGGACGCCTCGCACTTCCACCTCACACATGGAGATGGTGGAGACGGTCTCCATCTTTGCCTGTGCTGGGACCGTTTTGTGATTAACACTTTACCCTGCACTATAGTCCCACACCTGCATCAGCTCTGAAAAACACCTCCAAGGCAGCAGAATCCTGCAAACTCGCTGCACATGTGAAAAATCTCAACAATGGTGTGACTGGACTCGCATGAATCAGGACACTAAAGGTCTGACTTGAAAATGCAGTCAACTATATCATGTTGCCTTCTGTTTGATCATTTTTATGGGACTGTGCACATTTGTAATTTACTGACATTTGAATGTTCTATAGTTTCATAAAAAAAGTGTGCAGACATTGATGTCAAACTGAACTGAAAAACACACTAATCCTACTCATTTTTGCACACAATTTGCTTGAGAGCTTTGAGAAGAGATTTCCCAGCAGGGCGTCATGGCTGCAGTGATGCCCTGCATGTACATTTCATTTCCATTTACATGCTAAATCAATGAGGATTGGCTGTGATCTAATGAATGGAAAGTGATAAAAAGTAGAAAAAATTAAGAAAGAAAATAGAGACAAAGAGCAGAGATATTCCTTTTCCTGCCATGTGACTTATCTAATGTAAATGTTATTCCATACAGGCGTCTGCTAATAGCACAGACAGTGCTGCAGGTGCCTATAATTTATCAAATAAAGGTGCAGAGACAGGATGTAAGACATGTTTAATATACAGAATATAGAAGGGAGAGGAAGGAACAGATTTGGAGGGAAATTCTTAGCATTCTGCTTCTTCTTCATCAAAAAAGTCATGCATTTGTCATCTTTCAGAGCTTTGTTAATTCCTGACATAACAGCATCCCCCTTGTTTCTGTGGCTTCACTCTTTGCAACACATTTTCCTCATGACACTCGCTCCATCCTCACCTCATCTCCATTTTCCACTTCTGCCTCTCCCTCCTGCTCTCCAGTCCTCCTCTCAATCACCCTCAGTTTTCCTTCCATCTGTCCCCTTCTCTCAGAAATGTCTATCCCTCTCTGCTGCTTTCCTCGCATGTGACATCTCTGCATCCTGTCTTTTTTTTTTTTCCCCGGCTACCTGCCGCATTCACCGGTCAACTTCACCCATCTGCAGCAGCTCTCTGCAGCACACACACCCACCTAGGGCACAGACACACAAGGTGCAAAATGGCATAAGTAAGAAAGCATGCAGGAAAACAGCATCTAAAAAGGCTACTTACAACATTTAATAAAATGGTAGTGAGACATCTTCTGAGTTGACCAGGAGTCCAGCAGTCAGGCGGAAAGGCTGTCAGGCAGGCGGTAAGCAGCTACAGGTTCCAGAACGACTAACTAACGCAGAGCTTGTTACCGGCACAATGCATTATTAAACCGGCTTGGTGCATGTTACTCAAACTCGGTTCCCCTGTCTGCATTATTCACCAGCCACTCTGGTTGCAGCTCATGCAGCCTCACACAAACACACACACACACACACATGAACGCCTGCCTTTGGTCAGCGCAGGGGAACTGCGGCTTCCTCCTCAGCTCTCCTCAGACAGGTTAGCACTGTCTAATGTCCTCCCAGCCACAGCCAACACACGTGTGCGACTGGCGTCACTGACTGATAACCGGCTCATCCTCCTCCTGCTCAAACACACCCCCATGACGCAATGCTTTCATTCTCCTTCCTCACTGCTGCTCTGATTTTTTTTCCTTTCTTTTTAACCCCCCACACATAGACGCAAAGATGAATACCGATGCTTTGCTGTAAGCTCTGCTCCAGAAGGGCAACGAGGCAAGCATTCATTCTGCTTTGTAATTGTTTGTAGGCAAAAGAACAAAATATTTTCTCGAAGCACATAATGGAGAATACAATGATGGAGGAGAGAGGGATGCAGCGCGGGAAGATTATTTGGAGGGAACAGACAGACGGAGAAAACGCTGCTGCAGTGCGGTTTTCTGTGCAGGTTAAGTGCTCATCGTTGATGGTAATGCTCCCAAATTCACAGATGAGTCTGACGAGACAGCAAATGCAGACACTCATAATGAAGCAATGTGAAGGACGATCCTAATGACATCATGCCTCACAGCTAATCTCAAGATTTCTTTGAATAGTAGTCTTCACAGGAACGCTATGAAACACAACAATAAGCAAACTAATTTGATCGGGCAGCGGTGTGTTACTAAAGCCACATTAGTTTTAGCAAACTGCGGCACGATGCCTCCACTTGTGCGGGTAATAAAGCACGCTCCGTCTGCATGAGAGAGTGGGAGCTTTGATTCGCCCGGCTGCTGTCAAAAATGTGTAGAGATGGAAAGAGAGAAGATGAGAAGCTCGGTGGGTTTCAGTGCTGGTGAACAATGGAGAAGCTTGAAGGAGAATGAGAGCAGGACAAAGTGGTGTGCATACGTGTGCGCATGTGTGTTTAGATACTAAAGAATGTCCCGTCATTGGAAATCAGGTCAAATCACGCCAAATGTTTTTGCTGCACGCCACATTTTATGTGAGATCAGTTTGTAAAATTATGCAAGTGTGTGTTTCTGCCTGCATGTTTGTGCCATTTGCCAACATTTCACTCTGACTCTCACACAGCTTAACACATTTTCACAGGCTGAAAACATCAAGTGATGCTTTTTTTTGTCTTGTTCTTACAGGTAGTGTAATATTTTTGGGCGAGGATAATGCAGAGAGCCTTCTGTATTAATGCCATTCCCTGTGACATTCTGACCTCGCTGCAGTAGATCTGAATGTCATGTTTTTACTTTAAATGTCAGTTTGCATGAATGCTTTGTGAAGTCACGTAATGCATACTTGCGTTCATATGTGTGTGTGTATATATACATATTTATATGTATATATATATTATAATTTTTTTACCTAATGACTTGACCTGTAATTACATAGAATGCAATTAGCATGTCTGGGGCATCCAGTTTTAATGTGAAGTCGATGTACATCACTATCGGAGGTCCAGCGGCCTGTTTTGAGCGTCGGGCGTCGTGTCATGATTTGGGCATCCCAGCATGTCAACAGTTTAAATATCTGAACTTTGGTGAAGAAGAAGCATCGTGTCGATCAATCAAGAGCTTCGGCCTATGAGGTGCTGACGACGTGATCAGCAGGTGGAGTCCAAAACCAACATGTTGGAGTGGATCTTTCTCCTCCTAAACTTTATCATATGTTTCTAATTTGAATGAGGAAAATCTTACTAAGTTCCTTTAATTTAATAGATTTTTTTTTCCTCCTGGGACTAATGTAAAACTGCAAACTTGGTCACAGAGAGATGGGAGTACCGCTGAAAGCAACCGTCACCCAAATGCAGCTCCAGCAGTAGATGGTGAAGCTCATCGTACTGGGTGAGTCTCTAAATGATCTCATGACCCCCAGACATGGAGACATGATTACAGACGCTTTTGTGGAGCTCTTCAAATTAGATAAACCTGATCTCTCAGCCTCATCCATGTCTTCCATGCATTGACTGTATGAGATATACAGACATACAGTCAAAGCTCCCATATAGTGATGAGACTGAGAGCTTTGAACAGTAGCTCCTCCCACACGCGGTAGAATCATCACATTTATGATTACAGTTTCAGAAGAGCATGGAGCAGCGAATTTTCTGTGCGTCAAAACAGAGGTGGAGGAGGTGAATTTGCAGCGGAGATCACGTGATTAAAATATCTTGCAGGGCATATAAGTCTGTGTCGCCTTCTATGAAGGAGTGCAAAATTCTTCTGATTGGATGCTCGGATTTACAGAAAAAGCAGATGTGACATACTTTCTGACACACCTATCATTCTGCTGCACTTTTCCTGATGTGTGGAGCAAACCTGTGGGATGATTTCCATAATTTTAGGCTGGAATGTGTGCCACTGTGACTGCATCCAATGTAATTAACCACACCAATAGGACATCCTGGCTTTTGCAGGGATATTTTGTGGCTCATCCAAAGGCACTTTGCATGTTCGGCAGTGATGCATTATAAATGAAAGGAGACCTCCTCCAATTAATAATTCATTTTGTGTGATATATTTATACAAATATTATTTATTTTACAAGGCACATTTAGAAGTCTGAATGTATTTGCATGCGTGATGTTGCCACACAAACAAAGAGGTAAAGCACAGGAAGAAAACTGCTACTTTAATTATTCCTCTACAACAGGGGTCGGGAACCTATGGCTCGCGAGCCATATATGGCTCTTTTGATGGTCACATGTGGCTCGCAGACAAATCTTTAATTATAGTTTTTTTTTTTCATTAGACCAGTCCTTCTCGGGCGCGATGCGATGCCAGAGGCGCGCAGTAGTAGCAGTGCTTAGAGAGAGAAATCTGCGCCAGCGCTATCAGTTACTATTATCTATTATTTCACAGAGTTTGTACCAGCTGGAAACCTGTGAATTGACGTGCATAAAACTACGCGCTCCCGTCTCTGAGAAAGAGCGCGCAGATGCGGGGACGGGATGTGTGAGGGAGAAAGCAGGGGGGTGGGGCTGAGGTGTTGTGGGGACAGGCAGCAGGTGAATCGCGCAGGGATTGTAAAAACGTAAAACCCGCTTCCCGTCACTCACTGCAGCGTGTGAGTGTGTGTTTGGCTCCCCGTCTGCATGTGAGGAGTCTTTGTCACATCTACAGAACATTCAGACCTACGATCACGTTTAAAGTCTCAACGCCTGAACGAAGCAGAAACTCACCACGTATCAACCAGACTAGACCATCAACAAAACTACCACGAGAAATACTCATCATTTATTAGCAACAGAATAACAATATTAAAAAGAATCCACAGACTTATTGTACTTTAAAAATGTTGAAATTAAATCAAATGCACACATTCATTTGTATATTTAGTTTTAAACAAATTGTCGCGGACTGAGTTGGATGGCTGTTGGGCCGCGTTAAAAGTTCTGGAGTTCATTGAACGCGTCAAGCAGAGCTCTGATTGGCCCTCAGTTCTGTCGCTCAGCCTGTTGTTAGGTAGTTTGGACCAATGGGGTTCAGCTATGGGCCGAATAAGGGAAATGGGAGGGCTGCAGCGGGAGGGGGGAATATAAAGTTGGGAGAAGCGCTCTCGTGTCGGCGGGAGAGATTCAGGAGTTGCTGAATTAATTGAACGACGTTTGTTGCGGTCTGCAGTAATCGGAATAAAGAACTTTAAAAGAGGTTAAGTCTCCGTGCCTCAGTGTGGGGAAGGGACACTACATTATTGTATGGCTCTTTCGAAATTACATTTCAAAATATGTGGCATTTATGGCTCTCTTGGCCAAAAAGGTTCCCGACCCCTGCTCTACAACCTTCAGCTTTACATAACCTCAGTTAAGCTTTAGCTAGAAAAAAGCATCTAATCAAATGGGAGTTTTGGTCTCAACCAATATGCATTTTTCTTTCAAGGTCAGTTCTTTCAAAGAAAATTTTATGGACATAGAAAATAATCAAACATCTTGGTAAATACAAAAAAAAGTGTTTTTCAGCTCCAATGGCCACTTCTTCCTGTTGCTAATTTCTCTCTTCTGTAACGAAACCGTAACAAAAAAAGTGTCCCCTTTGGGTTTTTCCATCTGCATTACAGCAAAAGGGTATTCTTAGTAAAAATAAAAACAAAGGAAAAGTCATGCATTTAACAATTTGGTATGCAGTGAAGAAGGGAAATCAGTTTTTTTACATAATGGCACTGTAATGGGAGGAGAAAATTGCAGCAGCTGTTGGAATCATTGTAGAGTTTTTTTTTTTTTACTTTAATTCATTTTCACTTTTTTTTAAATAAATACTTTAATAATGTTTCAAATAAAAACCTTTAATCTGGTAGGGTACTTTAATTTTTCTTGGTATCCCATCCACTTTAAAAAAAAAAAAAAAAATACAACCCTACAAAACAAAACTATTTCCAATGCTAGTGTTACTTTTTTATTTCAATTTTTTTGAAATACATGAAAATTAAAGATGTAAGGGGCGTCTAGAAAATTTGTATAAACATTCGTCACTTCAAACATTCAAATGAAAATGAGATTCTTCTGTTGTGGGGGGGCCACCTTCAGTCAAATGTCATTTCAGACACTCAGAATGTCATTTCAGACACTCAGGGGGGGGGGGGGGGGTCCTAGTGAATGACCTGCAAAGTGCTGGAATTTCAGACAAATTTTCCAGAATTTCTTCATCAAATTTTGACATAAAATGTAACAAAATGATGTTTTCCCTTCCATATTTCAAAACATCATTTGGTTTGTAACAGTATCATGTTAACTTCAGTTGCTATGGAAATGGGAAGCTTTGAGATAAGGCCATAAGATCTTTATCAGCTCCACACATATGAAAATATTTGATGTTGTGTTGCCATGTGTCAAAAGTCAGAACTCTGTATCCCCCTCTGGTCACTGCCAGGAGCAGTCCCCAGAGTTTTAACCCCACTACACCTCCCAGCAACCCCAGCGCACACTTCCTGGATGTTGCACACCTGAGCCCCACTCAGTGTGAAGTATTGTTTGTGCCACCCTGCCTTTCTTACCAACTATTTCCTGACCCTGTATCTGACTCTGTTTGCCTGCCTCAACTCTTGCCTGGTTCCTGACTACACCTATCTCTCCTCTGATGATCTTATGCCTGCTATTGACCCCTGTCTGCCTGACCTTGATTTAGCTTTGTGGACTTTTAGCCGAGCTAACAAACCTGCTGCATTTGAATCCAGCCGTCTGCCTGCTCTTGTGACACCGTACCTTTTTACCACGATGTTGGATACAAATGTGACTTTTTTTGTAAAGAGAAGTGTGTTAAATGCAAACATATATTGCCTGCTTTCGTCTGAAAGCAGGACAGATGGCAAAATAATTTTTCCCAGCAAAAAATAATAATAAAAGTTTCCTGAACAGAATGTAGATGTAAGAAAATATAAAAGCATATAAAGCATTTTTGCACATTTGTTTCAGATGATAATTGGAGTATTTCTGTTAAAAATGCACAAAAAAATATTTTTTTTTCCAAATTCTGCTTTTGAAGTTGAGGGGAAATGCAGCATAAATAAAGAAATAAAGTGGAAAGATAGAAGTGTCTGTAGAGGTTGAATATGTCTGCTCTAAACAAGGTCTGTAATACAACATCGTGCCAAAACTCTAAACACACGTCTGAAAGAGATTTTTGAGCTGAAACATGATCAAATACTTATGTATTTGGTATTATTCTATTTGTGGGACTAAGTTTATCCTTAATAACTTGAAAAAAATGGCTTTGAGGCAAATGCTGACCAACAGATCATGAAATAACAAATTGCAAACCTCTGCGCCTTCATGCTTGAACTTTTGAGATGAACTGCTGAGCTTAAGCAGACTAATCTAGAACAATTATAAACACTTATTTTTTTTAAATTAACTCGACTGATTATGTTTTCTTGATGCCAAAACATAATCTGTTAGATTAAAATCACACTTTGTTGTCAGTTCATCTGTTTTGTGTAGTTGAACCTGTGTTTGCAGGAGCCAGATCGTGATCTGTTGACCGTTTTAATAACTTTGAGAACTAAGATGACTGCAAGAACATTGCTGTTAAAATCTACAGCAAAGCAACTTTCTGTGTATGTTAGGCTTGTTCGTTTGTCAGAGGTGTGGAAACCTATGAGTACTGTCGCAAGAAAATATAGCTTAAACATAAAAAACCTTAAACACAACACTGACTTATTTCAACATCAGCAGGAAGGTCAGTCCTCCGCAAAATTAGTCGGAATTGACCATTTATGAGATTCACATACATCCACATGGTAAAAACAGACAAAAAAAACTTTAAATCTTCAGTCTTTTTTTGGAAGTTCA
The DNA here is from genome assembly GCF_053564925.1 of Oryzias latipes. Lineage (NCBI taxonomy): Eukaryota > Metazoa > Chordata > Actinopteri > Beloniformes > Adrianichthyidae > Oryzias > Oryzias latipes. Next base: position 28,547,920 of record NC_136257.1, on the reverse strand, counting down.
CTGTGACACAACAAAAACCAAAAGTAAATTCGAAGGAAACTGGATGTGAACCATAAATCAACAAAAGTGGCCACACAGAAGCTGGAAAACATGCTTCACTGTGGACTCTACAGCAGACAGATCAGCCAAAACTCCTCTAATTTTGCAATTCAAGATTCCACAGAAGTATAAAAAGAGAAAATAAAGAGGTTGGTTGGTAATTACTTAGAACAAAACATCTGTGACACCATCTAATCTGCGTCTTGCTGGACAGATTCAGCTCATACCTGCAGACGTTCTAACCACACGAGGGGAGAGAACAGCTGTCAAGACAATAGAAAAGACAAATTAAATAAATTAGGAAACGTGATGAAGGCAGAAAAGACAAGAGAGCTGTAAAAATTAACACGCCAGTTTCTCTGCTTTTATTGGTTAAGTGAGTTCTCCTTCCCCCCTGCTCTCTAAATGACTTTTTTTCCCTCCTCTTAACCGCTTGAATTCCTCAAACTGAAAGAGTCTGCCTTTGTTTGTCCTTCACTTCCCTCCTCTGACTCTCAGCTCCAAGCTGCCGGCACACAGTGGACTAGACTGGATGCAGGCGAGTCTCGGTGAGAACCAATCAATACCTCAACAAATGAAAGAACAGCTCAAGTCAGCATGTAACAAATCTGAGTGGAGCAACACTCCATGGTGTCTTTCCTGCCTTTTGTTGTGTCCCCCTGATGACTGAGGATGAACCAATAGACTGCTGCCTGACACAGAAACACAACTTCAGCTTTTAACCCACATTTTGTCCTCAGCTTTTGCAACCCTGCTGAGAGCAGTTTATCTATTGTAAAAGCATTTCCAGTGTTCTTTTAATCATAATTATGCAATAAAAAAAAACCTGTGTTGTTATTTTGGACAGAGTTTGTGCAGCGCAAAAGGAGTTCATCCAAAACCTGCCTCTGGGTTGTGAACGTGGAAGAAAGCCTTCGCTTTCTCCCACTAGCTTCCAGCCTCTCACAACCTCACGTTAACATCAGCGGAGCAACACAAATGGCGAGCAAAATTGGAGCTATCCAGCCGTCCAGTTTTGAGCCAGAAGGCAGCTCAGATGAGGAAAGTAAAGACGTTAAAGCAAATATTTGTCTGGAAGTGGACGCATTCAAATGGAGCAGAGTAGGGAGATTCTGGCCCACCTTTTCAGTTGCTGCATCGCAGCTGAGACTTTTTCAAACTTCCTTTTTTTTAGTCTGTCCCCGATTCACCCCAGTTTGAATAAATAAGTACTCAGAAATGCAGCTTTAAGATGTTAAAAACACCAAAAAGATTCACTAAAGTGCTGTTGTGTTTAGAAGCACATACATATCTTGCATGTTGCACACATTTCAAATGAAGGACTTATGCATTTGAAACTGTCTTAGACTGCTAAAGATTTGGTGGTTAGACTGGGGGGAAATGCAATAAAGAAACACATTTAACATACATAAAAACATAACCTGAAGTGGATTGAAGGATTTGAGTTTACATTTGTTGTGAAACAAGTGTTTCTACCCAAAACCATGAATGACTTTATGCTCATGAATTGATGTATAATCTTGTAAAATAACAGAATTTATAATTGCACCAGCTCGCAATGAAAAAACAAAAAAAAATTGGAGAAAGTGCAGTGGATCAAATGTAAGTCACACAAATGGACTCATAACATGCTGTGATACCCCAACTCATCTGCTTAGAACATCCCATGCTTTAGATACGACTTTGGTAAATATTCTGCTAATCTTTCAAAAATGCGCCTTTTTAACCAATACTAGTAGAGTCACAGTAAAGCTGAGACAAATAAGGATATCCTAGTGAATTAAACTCTTAAAAAAAAGGGTTGTATTTTTTTAGCCATGATATGTACCTCGCTGGGATAAACTTATGATCAAATTCCGAGAAATCATTCTAATGATTAACCCAACTTAAAGCCATCAAGATGTCTTTTTTTGAGTTCTCAGAAGTCGCTGAAAGTTGACTTTACATAGACATTATTGAATGTGTTCCCCTTGTGCATCAATAATGTGTGCATCTTCACCCAATGGAGCCAATATGACATGTTAAAGTCGTCCACACCTAGATCAGATCCCCACCAGGTTGCTGACATAAACGACACTCCATCTCATCTGAAACAATCTCCAATAGGACTGAGATCGGGTAATTTCACTGACCATGGCAGTATCAATGTTGTCCTTTGCTCAAAACATGAAGGACAACTCTTGCTGTATGTGGGCAGGTATCATTGGGTTAAAATTGGAATACCTGGTCTGCGTTGTCTCAAACTTGGTATTTTTACTCTTTGAAGGGTCAAAGCATCATCATCATCGCAGTCCGGCGATGTTGGAATGTATATTTCTAGACACTTACAAAATCAAGCCAGTATCAAATTTACAATGGCGATCAACAATCAAATAAATTCAACTTCCTGATTGAGGAGCTTCAATGCAAAGTCAGCAAACTGCTTCTGATTTTTTTAAATAATTTTTGTAACTACAAACATAGCAAATCTTTTAAATTTTCATTTCTACAGTATGACAGAATATAACTGGAGTTTAAAAATAAAAGAGAAAGGAAAAACATGAATTCCACCAACATTGCAGTATTTTACACACGGCGCAGGCTGACCTAGTTTGAATTGTACATTTACTTTCATTGATAAAAAAAAAAGAAAAACTTGTTTGCTCAGTTTTGTTCTCCGAATAAAGAGATTTCAGTAAAAAAGACCAGTGACTATCTGACCCACTTGTGCCCCCAACCATGTCGTCCAAAAAGCTGGCAGCCTTCCACTCAAGCTTTGAGCCGAGCTTTTAAAGACTCAGGAGGAGTGCCAACGCGGCTTTAGGTTATCTGCTCTGAGCCCCTCAACATCCACTCTCGCCAACCCTCCAAATGCACGCCAGGTTACGAGGGCTACACACACGAGAAAAACAACAACCTACACATTTTCTACATTTGTAGTATATTTTTCTTTATTTCTCTCCGACAAAACAGCAAAAAAAAAAATCCTACACCCTCTCATCTTTCATAAGTTTGTCTGCTCTTTTTCTTATAATTGATGTCAAAGACTTCAATTAAAACTCTTGTGTGTGCATATGTAGATATATTTGTTATTCTCTATTCAAATTTCATATATATATCTATATGTTTTATTTTTTTTAACTGAAGCTCTGACATAAGCGCAAACAAATGTTATGTAAAAAATAACATTGTAGCTGCAATCACATCTGCAATTACAATATGTAGTGCATTCTGAAAGTAGGATATTTTTTCCAATATCGCTGATTAACTTTGTGAAAGATACCATTAACTAGTTCCTCCAGCTGTATTAAGGAGTGATGCTTTCCATAATAGCATAAAGATAAATCCTTTAAGCGCGTTGTCATCTGTTACATCCTCATCCTCACTTGAGATCCTCCGTTTTCGCCGTTATTTCCTGCTCCTGTACTTTTCAACACCAAGGCCTTTGTTCAGAGGGGGTCGGCCAAGGTCGGTTTTCTCATTTATCACCAAAGAAAGGTCAAGTGGGTGGTCAATAAAACTTGTCACTGCAAAGGAGGAGCACCCTAAGACTATATGGAACTAACTCCTACTTTAACTGTAAAACGAAACAAGAAAAGTGGCCAAGTTATTAAAAGGTTAACCAAAAATTATCAACTTACTAAATTTAATAACAACTTATACATGAGATAATAGTACTGATCCATTAGGAGAGTATTTCCTACAACACATGCATCTTTTTTCCATACAGAAACCTGTTTTTGACTGATCAACTGTTCATTCTTGACCAAATACTCTCACATTCCTCCACAAGGAGCATCTCGCGGTATATTTAGCCCCCCTGACAACTGCATGCCATATCTGCCTCCTTTCATTCCTAGTGACACGGCAAGAGCTGTGTTCGAAACAATCACGCACATGTCCTCTTCTCATGCTTTCCTTTACATGCTGTTGAACCCCCAAGCCACACGTACGAGCAAAAGCCTCCCCATCACTCACCCTCCGGACTCACCGCCACCGTTAGAACACACCAGAACCTTGCCAGAGAAGGAAACACCAGCGTGGCGAGGAATGTGTCTGCCTGGCGAAAATCCAGTGAGAGTCATCTCCCCCGTGCTCCACCACCAAATCAATTTCACACTCCCTCACCTCCCCGCCACTCTGATGTCATTCATTCATCTCCTTTCCCGTAACCATGGCAACCCAACCGCTTCTAGCTGTACATTCTAATTAAACTGTCTTTTTTTTTTTCTTCTTCCAGAATACTCCCCCCCATCTTCAGACCCTGGCGAGCCCAGCCCATTTACTCCATCCAGCCTTGCAAACAGTCACCTAGCTCCTATAATCTAAAAAGCGTGACCGACCGAGCTTCTGCAGATGACAAAGGAATGAGGGAAAAACCCAAAACAAGTCAGACAACAGGGAGTTCCAAAAAAGTTTGCAAAATAAAAATCCAGTTCAGACAACAGCAAAAAAAGCTTTAGAGCAAAAAGAGACATCTTTGTTGTTACTCCTTATGCTCACAAGTCCAAAGCATGCAGTGTGGAATAGGGTGTTAAATACTTAATGACTGCCGCCATCATTATTATGCTGCTTTCCCTGCTCATAATTTCTACACTGACCTTGGATGTGGAAAAAAGAAGTTGCCTCTGATTATAGTTTTTACCCGTTTGTGAGCTTTCCTTTGCTCTGCAAGCATCCAGAAAGTCCTTTCTCCAGTGTATCCACAGGGTCAAGATGTTTCTCTATTTCCTCCTGCAGTTTCCTTTAGCTGCTGGGCTTCTCTCCACCCTGCTGCTTTCAAACTCTAAACGCATCTACTACACCCTCTCATCTCCAATTGGTAAAAAAAAAAAAAAAAGGATCAAACAACACAAGGAGAGAAATGTGTGAGCCAAGAATAGATCAACTAACGACAACACTAAAGCTCTCTTCAGGATTGCATAATGAAGTAAAACACACTGTAAAGCTTGCACATATATAAGCAAAACACGTAATATTATAATGACAGCAAAATATATATGTTCATTTTTGTGTACAATTATTTATTTTCTATATTTTAAAAACAACAGCATCACAAATTGCTTTTATCCCTGTTTTTTTTTTGTTGTGCAGCTCTAATATCTTTCTGTCAAATAGTGAATTTGGAAATTATACTATAGTTTGGTTTATTTGTTTAAAAAAAAACGTAACCTAAAATGGCACCAATATGTTTTTATTTATAATTAATATTTACTGTAGATTGCTGTGCTTTTCCTCTGAAAAATCCTTCCATCTGTTTGCATCAGTCCTGGTCCAACATGGATAATCTCTTTGTTTATTCAACACATAAATAAGTATTTTCTTTTTCAAGCAAAGAAATAATAATAAAAACTTTTTTTTTCTCATTTATCGGCCGTTCATGAAACATTTTCCAAAGGTGTTTTTTCCTCTACAACCCGCAAATCTGTATAAATTGAGTTAAGGTGAAATTTAAGGTGTGGTTTCATGAAAAAAACAGACTACGGTTTCATTTACATGCAAATCGGCATCTCCAACATTCAGCTGTTGGGTTTCACTCAGAGATAAGGAAGACGTGGAGAAATGAAATGTTGTGGGGTCATATTTTCAGTGGTCTTTTTTTTTCCCGCATAAACTCGCTTCGCTTCATGAGTTAATCTTTCTGCAAATGCAGTGAAATTTAGTATTTTTGAAGAACTAAGAAAGTGAGGGAACAACTTCAAAGAGTAAAAAGTTTAATGATACTAAAAAGCTCTGCTGGCACTGGTGGATGTTATTCCAATGGACTTGACTGTAGGTTGTTGATGTATGTGGACCCATTGGCTCTGAAAATGAGGCATTTGTTTCACTTATTGTCACCTAAAGAGGTAAAGGGGATGGCTGTGGTGCAGTGGTATGGCAGTCTAATCGGAATATTGCAGGTTTGATTCCCGCCTTATTGAAATGTGCTCGGGCAAGACACTGACCCCCACTTTGCCTCTGGTGGAAGGTTGACACCAAAGCTGCCACATGTGTGTGTGTGAATGGAACTGTGACTGTACAGGGCTTGGGGCCATTAAGGAAGGAAGAAAAGTGCTATATAAGTACACACCATTTCTTCTTCTTCTTCTTCTTCTTCACAGGCAAGTAAATTTGGGAACAGAAAATCTAGTTATCAACAGATTGTTTTTTTTAAATGGAAGAACGTAAAACGTTCTTTGAATCTATTTGGGTCCACTGATCCACCATTAGAATCACAGTCTCAGCTAGTGGTCAGCATACATTGATTAAAGGACATGCATGACTGACTGAAGGTTGCAGGGGTGGTGCAGATTGGATAACCCCTGATGGCAAGATCACAGATTTGGTTTTCACTCTCCCCGCTAATGTGTTGACGTGTTGTTGGGCAACATGATGAACCCCCACATTGCCTTATTAGCATCTCTCATGGCTGCTCTGCTCCCATCCTTGTGTGTGAATGTAAATGGAGGTGTAAATTGTAGTAATATGGCACTTACACTGATGAAAATTGTAATTTTGTTGATTTTAACATGTTTTTTCGTGGCATTTTTCTGATGATGGAGGACATATTTAAAGAAAATTAAGAAAACATTTGCATTTCTGAGTATTTCTTTATTCAAATTTTTGTGAATCAGGAGCAGACAAAAAAACGCAGTTTTAAAAAGAGTCTTATTTAGAAACTACAATGTACGATGTAGCTTCAATATTGCTTGTAAACAGAGAGCTCTCAAGAACAACAAGGTAAGGGAAAACTGGGAGGGAATTGCTACGTACCAAAAGTCCCGCTCCTAGAAACTATGTCTTAGATAACAAGGCAGGTTTTTGATTTTGTCAAAACATTGCATAATAATTATAAACACTTCAAAAATTGTTCAAATGGTTCAAGAGATGATGGGAGTGGGTCTTTAGACTAGCCAGAAAAGATGGAGTCAATTGCTCAACAAAATGTTTCCTCTAATGTGTGTATGTATGATTGTCCAACCCTGCGACAGACTGGCGACCTATGCATCTCGCCTTCACCCGACAGTAGCTGGGACAGGCTCCACCAACCCAGTTACCCCAAAATTAATCCAGCTGGTTCAGATGGATGGATGATCTGTCCTCCACACTCGTTTTTACTTTCATTTATTGGCTGTTGCTCAGTGTATTATTTTTTTATTTTTTTCTGTTCCGGTGAACTACTGAACACACCAATAATAGTGGGTTATTGGCTTTCTGGATAAATAATTCATTTGATATTTTACAGTCAATGGTCCAGTGAGTTATGATCTGAATTGATCACTCTGCACTTGTGCTCTTTTTTTTTGTCCACTGTCAGAGCTGTTGTAGCTCTAGTTGAAGTCAACTCCATACTCTGCCTGAAGTCCCATTGGGAAATGAAAATTGGATGCATGAAAGCAGAGGACGAAGGTTGAGGGAATCTCTGGTCCATTTAAAGTATGAAATTCCCACATATGTGAAATAGTCATGTCCAGAGGACATCTGACCTAATCCAGATCTAATAATATGTAAAGTGATTTACCTTATAAATTCTCATCGCTCACACCTCATCTTTCCTTAGAATTGTTTATTTTTAATCTGTTCCTTGACCTGCTGTTTCATCTGTGCACCTCCTGCTGTTACTCCACAGACAACCCTTCTGAAGACGATGACAGGTTTGAAATCAGGCCCTCAAACATCACAGCCAAACCATATCTTTTCTTGCAGAAAAATTCCCCCAACAGCCCCCTGACTACTTCAAAGCAAATTTTTTTTAAGCGATCCGGTTCTAATTATTAACATAACTGCAGCTAACTCTTTAACATATGCTGTCTCGCTACAGGCAAAAGAACCAGGCAGGTGGACAAGTATTAGATGGGGGAGGGGTCAATGTGAATGGTGCTGGAAGCAGTAAAGTGGGTATATTTTTCATGCACCTACACATTCCAGTTAGAGGAAGCAACTGCTTTATTAGATTCTGATTTTTTATGTCACTTCTGTCTTTCTATTTATTCATTTACTCTCACATTAGGGCTGGCAATGCAGCCATAAAATAAAATCTTAAATTTTAGACAAATTTGATTTCCAATTTTAATCAATATTTTTTTTCTTTCTCCCAGCAGTTTGTTGCTCCAAGTCTTAGGTTGCAAAATCGAACCAGTTCCACATAACTTCAATTCAATGTCAATTTTATTTGTATAGCCCAAAATCACAACAACAGTCGTCTCAATGGGCTTCATACCGGTAATTGTAAAGTAAACATAAAATAAAAGGGATCATGAAGACATAGAATTCATTAGAAAAATTCTAAACTGAACTAACTAAACAGACTAAACTAAAATGGGCATCTCTGCCCTTAGACCCTCCTACGCGGTGAGGAAAAACGGATTCTGGGAAAAAAGAAAAAACTTCAGGGGTGTCCACATTTAGGAGGGATCCTCCCCCAGGACGGACAGGCAATGTACGAGAACTCTGAAGAAACTGTGCAAATTCCAATCAATCAATCAAATCAATTCGTCAAAAATGTTTGGCCCTAGCTCATGCTCCATTAACGTATAAAAATATAAGATAGGAAATGCATCTTGTGGCTTAGTCACTACTGCCCTTGCGGTTGGATACGGGCTGTTTGCGGACGAAAAATGGGCCGACCTGTATGGAGCACGCAGGAGACTTCCATAAAGTATTGAGGTCATCGACCACACAGTGTGCCTGTAGAGCGAAAATGTCCATGCAATTTTTTTTCTATGATCCAGCAGGTGACAGGTTACAGCGAACACATATAAACATTTAAGGGTGAGTAAAGTAGGAAAAACGCAGGCACAGATTTTTCATAACTTTAACCCCCCTCAAAACCTTGCACACTGCACAAGAAGCCCATTTGAATGAAAACAAAAAGGAGCCACTTCGTGAACCTTACCAACGACTAGACTGAGGTGTAAGGGGCACTATGTGACAGCACAACCTATACGTCATAAGTGCGTGCAACAGCCTTTATTCTTACAAAAACTTCAAAATACACCGCACACACTATAAAAGTACATTCCATTTTCATGACGTCCCTTAAAGTGCAAGCCTCAAAGAAACTGCAAGACACAGCTGGGATTCTTAAGATGCAGTTGCTCCTCTTTATAGGATCGTACAACCCACAAACCCACAGAATGTGACTAAAGTCTCATTCATCCCGGTTGATTCCATCAAAGCAGGAGGTAAAAAACCAAGAGCTAAGAATTGACAAAACTTCTATAAAAAAGAGACTGCTTTTTTATATCTACAACTGTACTTTGATAAATTGGAACTGGTTTATTTAAGCCAATCAAAACAAAAACAACAAAAAAACACAGAGATCTGACAAGCTCCAACATGTAGGCACAGTTGATTCTGGTTCCCTTCCACCCATAGTGTCTAGTGACAGTCTTGGACAGGAAACAGTCACTAAAGACGGCTCTCCACATACCAGCGGCACGTCTGCATTACCACGAGGAAGTCTTTCATTGAAATGGGATGTCGCATCGGGAGCAGCCGCCTTCTCCTCCGACCAAGCTGGGCATCTTGCAGGGCTTGGTCAGTGTTCATGCCAGGTGCTTCATCCACCTGTTTGGTACTGTAACTGCAGATGAGGGCGATGGCGATTGGGGGATGGGCGAGATCTCCACCCAAAGGTTTGGATTTAATCATAGCCTGCTGGAAGGGAGCCAGTTCCAAATTGTATGTTGTGACTGCTGCCAGCAGTGCTTTCCACCACCTGTCATTAGCTTAGCACCGTCTGAGTCAACCAACTGTCCAGTCTCATGAGCCTCTCTTGAAAGAATATTGTGGAGATCAAGTCTCAAGATGACTTTTCAACTCAAGCTGACACTTGGAAGCTTATATTAGAAAAAGCAAGAATGCCAAGGAGAGGTTATGGATTACTGAGGAAGGGAAACCACAGAAGTCCCCAGCCAATCCAAGTGCTGCTGTGAGGGTCAAAGCACCATCAGGTTTTAACACCGACATAAAAAAGAAATGTGGTTAAAGGCAGAGAAATCAGTTGTCATGTCAAAATGTTGCAAAATTCCTGAAAAAACTCAAAGATTTGTCAACTCTTTGAGTTTAATCAGCACACACTCCTTTTGAAATCTGACTAATCAGATTAAAAGGTGAAATAAATGCATTGCTTCCTTTCAGATGAACGATAGACCTTGTAATCCCATCCGGCCCCCTCTTTTGTCTGCAGAGTCAGCTGTCTAGTTTCTGACGTCAAGCACATGAAATGTGACCGTCGACCCTGGGTTTTTGTGTGTTTCTATATATATGTGTGTGTGTGTGTGTGTTTAAGACTGGGCAGTAGCTGCAAAGGCAATCAAGTGAGAGTGGTAACCATCAAGTCCCATCTAAGATTAGATCTGCTGGTGGACAGATTAAAAAAGTAGGGGGTCCGATGGCTTTTGCAGGTGAAAGCCTTCAGGTTTGAGTGCTTTGAAAAGAAGGTTTCCTCTGTTTTTAATTTAATGACCACGTTGTTATTATACAGCCTTGACATTCACAATCAAGTACCTCCCTGTTGTTGACCTAGAGGAGAAAGTATGGCCCTCTTTAATCATGCAAGATAGATTTCATTTGAATTCTGCCAGATCTGCAAACCCAGTCGGGGCTGTTTTTCATTAGTCGTACATAAATGACCTTTGTGGTTGCAGATTGTGACAGCACAAATCCGTCAAACTGCACCATTTGAGAAAGAAAAAGTTCGAATTGGTGTGCTAAGCCAAATTTTAATCATACTGCTCATGACCATTCCCTTCAGTCCATAATCATCAGGGAGTGGGTTGACTTTTTCTTATGAGCATGTGGCTTCAACAGCTGACCAAAGGAGGAGACTGGGCGTCCTAATACACACTGACCACAGATTCTAACAAGAACTCTTTAGTAACCCGTCAAAAAAAGTATTTGAATGGAACAAACAAGGATAAGGAATTGTCCTAAGGGCCTTGGAGCTGCTGGAGGAGCCTGAACTTGCTGTTGAGTTTCCCCAATGCGCAAATGTCTCACTGCTGGAAAATAGGAGCAGAATTGTCAAAGCAGTAATGTTTTTGTCTTAAAATCACAGAAACATCTCACGGCGCACAATGCTGCTGGACTCCCAGGTCCACAGTCTGGCTGTGCATGGAGACAGATGGAGGAAGCACAGACACACAAAACCCTGCTCTGAATCCTGCTGCCCTAAAGGTTTGACATCAGCAGACTCATCCCACATGTGCTCATGCTTTCTCATCCTCTCACAGGCACACTTTGGGGTGAGGGATGCTGAGTCTGAAAGAGGCCATCTGTGAGCCAATGGGAAACAAAAGATGAGGGATCTTTTTTTGTTTTTCTGGGTGGTGGCACCTGTCTTCTTTTCACCACAGAATGCAACACTTACTCTTCTCCATCTGCTGTTGTTGTTTTTTAAGCACCCTTTCTTTTATGTATTCATTCATGTTTCCCCTGCACTGGCCTCTGTAGTATCAGTGTCTCTGTATTTCCTTTTGTTAGTTTCTCTTTTTGCTCACCGTCTAACAGTGGACAACACAAGAGAGGGATTACAAGGCAAAAGTTGCCTAAGTCCTCATAACACATCTGACATTTCTTTCTTGACATTTTTGGGTGTGTGCTGCGTTTGTTTTCTTCTTTGCCTTTGGGAAAATGTTTAAGAGCGAATACAATCTTACAAGAGAGAATGAGCGAATAAAAATAAAGGTCAGTCTGTAATCTGTGAACAAAGAAAAACTGTTGTAGGATAAAGAAATGGTGTGTAAATGCATACATAAAAAAGAGTGCAGACAATAAAAACTAAGCTGTCCAAAAATTGTAATGAAAACTTATGAATGGTTTATCCAAACAGCAGCCCAAGCTTTTGCCCTCAGGCTTTCATGTGGCCAACAGGCACAAAGAAACTTCCACACAGTCACACTTCACCAACAATCACAGGCAAGAAGAAAACAAGAAGCAACATACCTCACAGAAGCATTAACTCAAAGTCTTTTCTCTCTAGCTCGAAAATAAAATCCAGACGCAACGTGGTCTCTTTTCCAAAGATCCGAGACGCTCAATCAAGTCAGAGATGTAGCAACTGCCAGCTCAGTCTGCATCTGTGCCGACGGGCTCAAATCCTCCACTGACTAGAGAGACGGGGAGTTACAAGGACGAGGAGGAGGGCAATTTTGGGGGAAACAAGGAGGGGGTGTAGTTGAAAGGGAGAACGAGCATGATGCAGTGTGGGAGCGAGAGAGAAAGAGAGATTTAGGGGGTTTGCCTCTCAATCTGTGCGCCAGTGTGAGTCAAACAGAAAGCGAGAGTGGTGTTTAAATCTCTCATTACAGCTGCTTGTCAGAAGCCCATGAGCAGATGGTGGGAATGAGTGGCACGGGACTTCATACACACAACACCCTGTTACGCCTGTTTGTGTGTGTGTCTGTGTGTGTGTGTGGGGGGGGGGGGGTGCAACACAAAGCAGTGAAACTAATGAAGAAAGGATGGTTTTCTTGTCCTCTTATAAAACTAATAGGAAGCTGAGTTTGAGGTTTGCAATTCTTTGCTATTCAGATTGCTTCAGGAAGAAAGATAAAATAAACCCCAAAAAATCAGGTTTATGATTCTGTAAAGCTAAAAGCATTGGTCCTCACTGTCAGGCTACATTGTAATTTTCATACAACATGAGCTTAAGTTTATTGCTCATTTGAACATTTTCTCTGATGTGGGACTTTTTAACCTGAGGGAAAAGTAGGTCTAATACAACATCCACAGCAAGCTCAGCAACTCACGTTCCAGCGACTTCTTCCAATGAAAAATGTATCTAAACGCGCGCACATTTGCATTTTGGCTTGCTGCGTTCAAAACCCTAAAGATACTCAAGGTGCATTCACACCAGCCGCATGTGGTGCGTTCAAGAACTCGCTCTGCGTGGTTTATGAATGAGCATTCAGCTGGTGGTGTACATACCAGGCCAGGGCCAGACACGGAGGTAGCAGCAGAGAGAAGATCCTTTTTTCTTTTGGGTTTTTACTGTTTGTTAGCACTCATCCACCACCTACAATTGGTAGGTGCGCAAAGTCAAAGCGATGCAAATCCCGCAAATCTTGCTCCAAGCTTTTTGCTCTCACAGATCTGTTCCTATGAATGTCCCTCTTGGTGTCAAAATAATACGACCAGGCACAAACAGCAATGATCAATTTCTCCATCGTGATCATGTTGGTACTTCCGGGTTTTGAAGCGGGCGCCACCCACATGTTACTACAAAATCTGAGTCCCCGATTGGTCACAACGCTGCGTTGACGCGATTCAGCTTGAAAATGTTCAATCGGGTGAACTTTCATTACGCAATCAATGAACGCCCGATTTGTACGTAGAGGCCGTGACCGGACTTAAAAATACGCATGGCCACGCCTGATCACAGGTTTTCTAGATACGGAAGCCCGAAATTTTGGTCTATGCACATTTTTTGATTTCAACATTTCCTTTTTTAACCCTTTAGCACCGTAGGTTAAGCTCCAGTGTTCATGTTCTCTCCACTATTGTAACTCCTCAACCATTTATGCAATTATTGCTATGAAAGCTGATTCTGTCACAGAGAAAAGCAGTTTATGTAACACTATACGCAATCAATGTGTTGCATATTGGTGCCAAGTGGATATCTAAAGCTTCTTTTGTTTGCGTCAGAATCAGTTGTCTCACATTGATCTTGTAAACAGTTAGCGAGTTACAGTATGCCTAAAAGCACGTGTTACTCAGCGTCATCTACGATGTTAAAGGATTAAAAAAATGTATTGGTTTTGGGTGAGTCTGTATCGTACTACTTTAGACTCTTGGTCATTGTAGTATGGGGGGCAACGATGCAGAGGTAGAGCTGTCGACTTCTGGTAGACTGACACATGGCCCGGCAAGAACCGAATCTGTGATCTAAGTGTCCTTAAGACACTGAACCCCACATTACTCCTGGTGGTTGAGGTTGGTGTAGTGTACCGCCATCAGTGTGTGTATTTGTGTGAATGGGAAAGTAAAGCACACTGGACCTTAGAGCAGGGTAAAAAAGCGTTTTGTTAGTATTCACCATTTACATAATTTCTCTCTTCAGTCTTCTAAATGCTCAGTGATTTGGTGGAGGACCTTGAGTTTGCTTTTTTTATGTGAATCAGATTGTCTTATATTCAAGCAGTTGATTTGGAGTCAGCAATAAAAAAAACCTGTATATGATCCAATAGGATCAAATTTTAAAACAAGTAAACCTCTCATTCTCTTATGTTTTTTTTTTCAATTCAAAAATCAAATATAAGTATCTGCTCCAGATTTAACTCGCATTCAGTCACATGATGTTTAGATTTTAGAAAATTGGTTTGGCACAATCTAGTTTGCTGATAAACCAAATCCTCACTTAGGAACCTCTGCAGCCAGTTTAGCCAGAGGATTCTGGATCAAAACGATTATCCAGGCTTGGCAGCAAAAGATCAAACTAATCCCAGATACTACTATTGTAAGGACACAGAGCATATTACAGTAGAGTGAGACCACATAAAGGTTTGGGAGGGCAGCAATTGAGGCAGTGGGTGTACCGGTATATCTACTAATCAGTGGAATTTCAGTTGCACTTTTCCAAAGAGAATAGAAGCATTTCAAATGAAGAGGATGAAACCAGATCTCTGATTATTATTATTATTATTTTTTAAACTGTAATTTAAACTGTTTTCTCACATTTTCAGAAGCCTGTTCATTGAGCAGGAGGAGTTTATTGTTTTTGAGCAGCCAGTAGGAAACTTTATCTGAGAGAGGAATGTCAAAGAGAAAGTTTGATTCTTTTTTGGCACTTTTTAAAAAACATTTTTAATCCAAATGTTTCATGTACTTTAATTGGGAATCTACTAAACAACAAAGCTTGCAGATTAAAGTGAATTTAATTATATAAAAATGCTAAGATGCAAAAGCAATTTGCAAAAATTAAGTACAGTACACCCCAGGGCTCAACAGCTTTTTTTTTGCTGATTTTTGACAGCAACGGTGCTTCAGTTTGATAAGATTTGTTAACATTTTTTTGTTTACATCTCTCAGGTATCGCCATGGCATTCAAAAACGTTTAATTAAATCACTTTATCAAATCTAACTGACTGATTTTTTTGCTTTAATTATTTTTATTTTATTAATATTAATTATTAATATTAATATTAATTAATATAATATTAATATTAATATTAATATTAATATTAATATTAATATTAATATTAATATTAATATTAATATTAATATTAATAATAATATTAATATTAATATTATATTAATATTAACTAATATTAATTATTTATTATTTTAATTATTTTTTGCTTTAATTATCTAATATAAATGTCATTTGTGATGTCCTTTATTGATGTTATATTATATAGATTATTTCTGAATGTCGTGTTGCTGCCACAGAAATGAAATTTCCCCATTGTGGGATTAATAAAGTCATCTATCTATCTATCTATCTATCTATCTATCTATCTATCTATCTATCTATCTATCTATCTATCTATCTATCTATCTATCTATCTATCTATCTATCTATCTATCTATCTATCTATCTATCTATCTATCTATCTATCTATCTATCTATCTATCTATCTATCTATCTATCTATCTTTGTTTTAGATTCAGAGGATTTGTGTTTTTTCTGTCCAATTTGCCGTTATTGTTGTCTATTTGAATATTTCAGAAATGTTAAGATTTGCCATGAATAAACATCCGATTGTAAATTGTTTTCAGTTGGATTTTGTTCATCTGTACTGTAGATTATCTCATAAATGAATTTTTTAAACGTTTTTTTGACTTGTGTAAATATTTCTAAGTAAGATGTGTTTAAACTTTATATTTGATAGAACAATGTATAACAGTTTGAGACTAAAATTTAGAAAGGATAAATTATTTCCATTTAAAAAAAAACATTACACTTGTTTTCAAAATTTATTTTATTACACTGACTTAACAGGTACGGTTTTTACTGGTCAAAGATTAACACTGTTAGGGTTGTGCCCTTTGTTTTATTTTGGTTTTCATTGTTCTTGGTTCTTGTCATGTTCTGTTTTTTTAGGTTTTGGGTCGTCGATCGCACCAGGTTCAAGTCAATAATTATCCACAGCTGTCTTCATCTATGTTAATGACCCTCAGTGTATTTAAGTGTCTGCTTTTCAGCTCATCTGTTTTGTCACACCTTTTTTTGTTCCTTGTCTCAGTTCTTTTATGTTTAAGTTTATTTATCAAAGTTTTAACAGTGGTGGGAGAGTGAAGCTTCATGAAGCACTGAGGCTTTCCTGCCTTTGAAAAAAGATTCAATGCTTCAAGTGTGAACACTGAATAACTAAAGCCAAAACCACCTCCAAAAAGCACAAAAGCGCTCTTTAAATGACAAGATGGCAGGAGAAGTACACAAATCTGTGTTAATGCATTCATACAAAATAAGGATTTCATCAATAAAATGTTCCGCTGCTCCTCTCCATATCTTAACACATTCCAGATAAGCCCAAACCCAAAGAATAAATACAAAAGAAAATTATATAAAGGGTTAAATGTTTAAGGATTAATTTAAAGTTTAAATACTACTTAAAGTCCCTAACAGGATTAGAGATCCTTTCTACTTTGTGGTGTTTCAATTTAGAAACATTGTTCGTGTGTAAAGTGTTTTAAGGAAATTTTTAAAGATCACAGATGGTTTGTGATTTGGGGAATTGTATGGTTAATTTGGTGAAGTAAATACGAGGAGTGGTTTGAATCATGTTCATGATGATTATGCAGTTTTTGGCTAAAATTTGGCTAAAACCTGAGTTGTTTTTTTGGACGGTTTCTGCAGAGCGGCAGGAGTTGATTAAAAAAATTACCTCTGAGTTGTGAGTGGGACACACATTAAGCCCCCAACTTCCCATCATCCATCTGATTACACGCATTCCCTCTAGCTTACAGCCCCCTACAACCCTAAGCTAACATTACAGGTGAACCACCAGTACCACATTACCACGTGAACATGTGGGAAAAACCAAAAACAGGATTTTCATTGGAGTGGCTCTTTAGGTAAGTAAACAGCTCTCTCTGCATGAGGCAGAGATCCTTTTGTCCTCAAACAACCCCAAATCATCAACCCTCCACCACTATGTTTGACAGTGAGATTGAAATGTTGCCATTCTTTGGTGCGGTAAAATGGTAAGTGCTGTGTACTTGTGTTGCGCTTTTCTGCTTGTTTAAAGCCCAGAGTTTTATAGTCACAGTCCTATTCACCCACAAACACACACACATTCACACATTGGGCATGAGGAGCAATGTGGGGTTCAGTGTCTTGCCCAGAGAAACTCACAAATTGGCAGTCAAGATGAGAACCGAACCTGAAAGGCCAAGTAAGACGACTCGATCTATAAAGCACCGCCTTTGGCTTTTTATGGGTGTTGCCCATTTCACGACGTCAACCCAAAGTCGACCTCGGTATCGTGTCTGTGTTTTGTCCACAAAAACAAACAACATCCTAACTTTTGCAAAGATGGATGTGCATATTATAAATCTTAAATGAAAGGTTTTTTTGCCAAACACCGCTAGCTCTGCAGGGTGTGCGTTTTAGCCTGGGGGCGATGCTGGCATCGCAGACTCTTCCTGGAAGGGGCTGTTCCTCACTTATATATGTCACAATATGAGGACCCGCTTGTTTTCGTGGGTTGGGAGGGGCTGGTGCTCAGAGGAATGCTCAGAGATCTATGAATGGATCAAAATACCACTTAGGGTTGTTTTAAACACTTAAAAGTTGATTTGTTACGATATAGGCCTTTTAAGGCCTATGCAGCCTATATCTGCTGTACCTCTGCACCACGGCTAGTAAAGTACTTTTTTACTATAATTTATTTTCCCAATTTTTAGCCAAAACTTTCAATTTGTCCCAACCTTTCAATGATTTCACATCTGTAGGTTTTCATCTAAAATGTTGATTTGACGGTTCCTATACAGTTTTATTCTAGTTATTATAAAGAAAATCCAATATGTTGTGTGGGAGCCATTTTGAATAATTTTATCCTGTGGGTGTTGCTCTGTCATCTTTAATGTCAATGCAGGTTGATCAGCTGACCTCAGATGGGTGTGTTTCTGCCAGAAGGGCAAAGGATTTTTAACCTCTGTTGCAGTAAGAAATAGAAGAGTGAAAGGGAATTCTGTATCGATGATTTAAACAATTATCTGCAACTTAGAACAGAGTGCAGACTTTCATTTTGCTTATGGTTTAGGAAAACCAGAGTTTAGTCCACTTGGCACATCAGCACATCAGGTGTTACACATCTCAATAGCTTCATTTGCTAGACTTAGCTCCCGTATGAGGAAGTTTGTTTCCTTATTTAAAACTTCACCAAAACCAATTTTTTAAAACCATTTTCTGAACCTGCCAAATCCCTTTTGGGGTCATGGGGCTGCTGGAGCCTATCCCAATTTGAGGACAACTTTAACAAAACTTCAACCACAAAGGAAAGAAGGATCAGACTTGTCCAATATTCAACATGTCAATGTTAGATTGAATTAGTAATTTATTTATTCACACGATTCAGACATTATACTAAATCTTAGTTCCTGGGTTCTATGGAAAGTAGAACCTTAGGAAATAGGAACAAACAGACTGGGGGGAGGGTTTTGCCGCCATCATTGGCAACATGAATTTCAAAAAAGCCTTGTTGTTTAGAATGTCAATTTTCTTTCTTCTCCTCCCATCAACTCCCGATGTTTCTGTGTGTGAGTGTGTAGTATATGAACTATATACAGTACCAGTGTGTGTACACAGCAGGTCTCATTTCCTGATCCTCCGGTCAGACGCTGGTTACTCTATTGAGAGCCAACCCCACAATGACATCAGCATCCGCAAACACAGAAGCCGTCACCATGACACCACACAAAGACATTCGGGCCTGAAGCAGGGGGAGGGGGGTATCATGCTTGACACCATTTATAGGAGAGGTCTGTGCTCTGCAGCCTTCTTTTCTTATACCACCTCCTCCTCCTCTTTGTCAACTGCTGTTTGTTCAGCCTCCTTCTTCTGGTAAACAGAGTGAGCGGATCATCAAAGAGCCTCTCTGTCTTTAATGGATCCCCGGGCCCAGGCCTGCTCTCTGTATGCATTTTAGCTTAACAGTGTCTACCTACTCTTCCATTAATAGTTAGTGCTGTCCATTAGGCCCATTTGATTTCTGCCTTTTTTTCTGCTCTTCTGAACCCTTCTTTCTATTCCTGATGATTCCTGCCTTTTGTAAAACAGATTCCTGACACTCCGGAAAAAAATTTAGACAAAAAAGTGACCATTCACTAGCTGGGTCGGGTCACTTCAGGACTTTACTAAAGCCCTTTTGCCCAAACAAACAGAAATCCTGAACATTTGCCAAAGTAGAAAGCCTGATAAAAAGAAAAACCTGGTAGAAACTTGTCAAATAGAAACTTGAATTCATAAGAACTGTCTGTAAGGCTATTGGTGTCATCATTATAATGTTATTGTACCAATATAAAACCTTGTTTTGGAATTGGATTGGATTTACACAGATTGCTTAAAGCTGCGTTCACACCATACAGTAAAAATCTGTGTTTTCATCTGAAAGCACACTTTTAAGCTTAATTCTCCATGTTTCTGCAGGCTCGCTTGGCCTGCGAAGACTTTTTAAAACATCAAACTCTTATCAGAATGTAGGTTACAGGGTTTGTCTCTTTATTGCATGAGAATGTTATAATGGCATACATGTGAAAACAAGAAGTTTAAAAAGCTGAATTTAATTTGACAGAATAAGAAAATATAAGGAAAAAAACTATTACATTGTGATATCTGATTTATTTAATTTATGAATGCTAAGGCAAAAATAACAGTTATATGTTCAATTTTGCAATTGTGTTTATCTACAGAGAAATGATTTCGGCTAACTTGAGGTGAAAAAAATGAGCAATTGGTTGTTCCCGTCATATCAGTGTCGTAGAATCCCTCTCTACATCTTCTGTCTGAAAGATCAAGCCAGACCAGCAGAATTTGTGCATAGTCTCTTCCAGGTGCTGCTTTGCATTTGTCTAAAGCTCAATTTCAGGTAGAGCTTTAGACTAGCTTCAAAGCCCCGAGAAAGGTGGAATCTCCTTCCAAAGACACGCTGGCTGTGGGCCGAGGAATCAGGAGTTCCAGGTAGTCTCCCACTTCCAGCTTTACAATACCTGAGGAGTTCAGATGTTTCACATTAGACCAAAAATAGTTTTAAAATCTGTTTTATTGTTCAGAGTACGGGAATTATAGTTTTTTTGCTCAAAATCTTCTCAATTTAGAGTTTTACAAAATAGCACACTTGTGTAATTTGATTGTTCTTGTGCCTTTTGACAACTGACCATCCATGCAGCAGCTCCTTGGGACTGTTCTCAAAAGGATGGAATAGTAGCAGTGGCCGAGGTGGAACATTTAATAGGGAGGGGGGTGGAAGAGTAGACGGCCAGTGCAAATGTAAAAGTTAAAAAAATAAGTTTCAAACAGTTTTATTGTTGTCAAATTAAAATGAAAACATCAATTCTCTTAACTGAGACACTATTAATAGTACATAAAGAAGCTTATGATTTCTTAATCTTTGTAAAAAAAGATAATAATATTGACTCAAAAATTGTGGGGCAAGTAGAGGGCAAAGCTTTTTGCTGGGGGGGGGGCAGATGCCCTTTTAGCTTCGCCCTTGGGTAGAAGTGAAAAAAGGGAGTTGTGGCTACATGTATCAGTCTTTATGACCTACGTCAGGGGTCTGCAGACCTCAACATCGCATAGTACATGTTTCTCTCTACCTAAAGTACCACTGCACTGCTGTGCATTTATGTTGCTGCTACTTGTATGTCACATATGAAGGTTTTTTATCATTATTAAAACCTAAATATAAAGAAAAAATGAATATGCATATATGTTTAAATTGGAAATTGTTTTTCTTACTTTTGACTAAGGGTCACAGGAATTCCTTTTAAATTTAGACACCCTTTGCCACAAAGCATCATCAAGCTGCAGCAATCATGCTACTCCAATCAAAAAAAAGGAAGTCATAATTGTTACGTCTTAGAGTACTGTCATATGTTTCCTTGCTTACTAGTGCTGTATACCTGAATTTACACAGGTTTGTTGTCCAATAGAAACATTCCTAAAGCATGTACAAATATTTTAGAAACATCCTTATGGGCAACTAAATATTGTTCAGCATTATAAAATATGTGCTTTCAACTTGTCCCAATTACAAAACAAAGAAGTTCAAACATTTTCTCATAAAACACAGTTTTAGAAATCTGTGCAGTCAACGCTTGTTTACACAAAGGCTCTTAATGTAGTTTAATGTCGTCAGTGGTGTTAAAACGTCATACAGGTTAGTTTACTGTTCTAGAAGCACCTCAGCCATATATCCACACACATGACTAAATACAATTAAATCAATCCTAAATAAGTAGCAATTACTTTTTGAAATAATTATCATTTAGCCAGAGTACCAAAGTGGATGGCTAAAAGAGCCTCAGGTTGCAGACCTTTGACCTACATCAACTCTTTGTGTGATCCCTGCTCAAGTTGTTAACTGCAGACATAAATTATTCCTAGTCATCATGTTTGATATGTTCTGTCCTAAAATATCATTAAAATGATCCAGGTGGGGGCTGGTGTTGTGGAGCTGTTGGTTCAAATTCAATTCCTAAATACTTTCTTCTGATTAATGACTGTTTAATGAGGCTTCTGGCAGGAGCAATGAATTGAAATATGACCGCATGAAACAGATTTGGAAGAAAAATCAGACATTTTATTTTACTGCTAGTCTCAGTTTTATGTCCAGCCTTTAAGGTTTGACACACATCAGAAAATTCATACGCTGGTATTTCGGCCCAAATATCTGCTGTTCAGCATCTCCCTACTGTTTGCATGTTAACAGATACACAGGCTCACCTCCTGTGTAGCAGGTGTTGAAGGGGTAGACAGAGTCCATGGTCTGGATGCAGCGAAACAAATGCACGTCTGGATCCTCATTTCCAACAACGTTAATTTTCCACCGGATCACCACATGGCCCATAGTGAAGGTGCTGTCCATGTAATAGACCTGGATTTGACAAAATGCACAGTGATCTCAGCAAAACTTCATCTTGGTTTTGGGGAACTTTTAAAAATCAGATGAACAAAACATGTGAGAGCGGAGAAAAATGTGAACATTTGCAAATGGAATAGCAGCGCCCCTGTGTGGAAAAGAAATGAAATGACAGAAACCTTCCCTACCTGACTGTACACAAAGTAGAAGCCTTCTTCTCTGACAACGATGCGGTCTCCCTCCACATCAAGAGCCTCTCCTCTTTTCAGCCCAACCTGCCAAGGAATTCCTGTGTACGAGCCTGAGGAAAGTGCTGATGAAACACAAAACATTCCGCTTGAAAAATCCTGTAAATTATTGGTATGTTGACAGATTTCCAAAAAAACAACATCAGAGTTAAAAGACATAGAAGTTCAAAATGATCAGAGAAACTGCACCTTTCCTGAAGGTTTTTCTGCTACTGTCTGCTAAAAGCTGCAGGCAGGACTGAGAAACTGTTGGAGAAATTCAGAGCATTAAATCTCAGTTACTACAATGCAAAGAAATGTGTATTTTTTCTTCAGTAAAAAGTAACTACTTGACAACTTGCACAATGGGGAGATGTGAAACCAAAGATTTATAAATGCTGTTTCTGCAAACTCACAAATATGTAACATCTGCACAGTTTCATTTTTAGGCTTGTTTGGGGAAAAAAATCAAATATTGTTAAAAGATGAAGGGTGTAACGATTCATTTATTGATTCAAATCAGTTTTTGACGATATGAGACATAGTTGGTATTAGTTCATTTTGAAAGATTAGATTTGATTTACTGAGCTCATATTGATCCAGAACATCTTTAGCCAAAAGCAGTGAGCCTCAGAGATAAATACCTGCTTACAAATGAAACATTATTAGAACATTCTAATACACTGCAAGTCACACGTCGTTGCTTAATTTAAAGTGTTTCCACATATTGGATTTCAATGACGTTTAATTCTTTTTTGCTGACATCATGTGTATTGTCTGCTGGGATGGCAGTAAAATAAACCTCAATCCAAATGGTATTTTCCAGGATTGATCATAGATCTATTCATTTTATTTCGAAACAATTTTTATTGGTGTATTTCTATTCGATTAACCGCTTCCACAGATCAATCTGGTTGGATGAATCGATTCATTGATTAACTGTTACACCCCTATAAAAGACCCACTCTGATCCTCTTTTGAGCTCTTCTCAAAGCGTTCCCGTCTGTATTAATTGTGATCACGCTGTTTTTAGCTCATATAAGAAAACCTGTAGTTTCCAGGACAGAATTTCTGCAGAGCGGCTGCAGACTATTCACATTTACTTACAAGTATACTTAGTCTATGCTAAAAGTGAGGCATTATACTCATTTTTATACTATATTTATATTGTTTTAAGTCTGAAAAGTTATTATTATTATATAAAGTTATTACATATTCAGTTATTGTACAGTACTTCCTAAACTGTATATATGTATGTACAGTACAGTTGCTATCTAGTTGCTATCTATCTATCTAGTCTTTAGTGTGAGTCTTTAAAACAAACACTAAAGCCTTGTCTTCCATTAGTTGTAATAGTTCAGAAAGGAAATATTCTTACAACAGGATTACTTTCACTATAGTAATAGTTTGGAACAAATTGGAAACCGTTTTTTGAAATGTTCTTGCTTTTTTTGTTTTAAAAGCCAAATGTTTGGATTGTTTTTCTTTCTTCATGATTCATAAAGAAATACTTAGAAATGCAATTCTCAGCTTCATTTTCTTTATTTACATCATCCGTCATCAGAAAAATGCCAAAAAACACGATTTTCATCGGAGTGGGTCTTCAAGGTCAAACATTTTTGGAATGCTTTTACAAACCTTAAAGTCTCACTCCCTTACCTGTTGTGTCAGTCACTGTCCTCCTGATCCTCATCAGGCCAAAGGATTTTTGAAACCCAGATTGTTGCTGAGGCTCTTGGTAGCTTCTTCTGCTGCTGATGTGCTCAGTCTGCATAGGAAAAACCCGGAAACTCACTACAGCCATTTTTTTTTTGTGTTGTTAGGGGACAAAGCTCTAGTCCAAATGCAGCTTATACTCACATGACCTCTGACCTCTTGTCCCTCCCCTCTCCTGCGACTGATGTCTGATTTAAGTTCCTTTACTTCAGCTCTAAGAGCCACTAACTGGTACAAAGCCAAAACTGAAAGGGAGGATAGAGTGACGGCCACCAAGGTGAGCAGATACACTGGCCTGGACAGCCTACCTGAACCACTTCCCGTCTCCACACCTGCCAAGGCTGCCATGGCAGGAGAGCATTAAACCTCCACAGAGCTCACATCAGACGCATGAATCCTGTTTCCTTTTTTCTAAGGTAGCTTCCGCGGATGTTTTCTTCTGTCTTGGATTTTAATTAAGAGTCCACAAAGCCGCTCAACTCCTTTCTGCAGTTCTTTCCCTGACTTTCGTTTTCGCTCTGCAGTGGTCACATCCAGCCTCGTCGGAGGCACTGCGCACAGCAAATACCAGCCAGAACAGCTTCCCCTCTGTTCTTCCGCTCAGCTATTCGCACTCGCAGCTTCCTGCTTGACCAGACAAACAGACAGTCGCTCTGAGCCATCTCTTTCCTTTGACCAGACATCAGCTTTTACCTTCTCCAACAAGCTGCAAGCTCAGGAAAGAACCTAGATACTCTAAAAAAGAAGAACAGCAGAGTTGGAGAGCTGGGAATGCTTTAAGAAAAAAAAAAGAATGCAAAGTTATTAATAACACATCTCATTTGAATATGAAATATTAGAAGAAGGAAGTAAAAAAATGACTGAAACAGCAGCAAAATCCCGTGGTAACTCCTAAAACCATGTGAAGGGAAGCCAGTGAGGCGAGGCTCATGAAGGCTCCCATTGAAAACTATCAAAACATAGATCAATAGAACAAGTAATGATACTCACATGTTTGGTGGATTATATAAATAAACAGAAAACGTTTTTGGCATGTCCTTGTGGCATTTTTATGATGATGGAAGACATCTATAGAGACAATAAAATCAAAAAATTGCATTTCTAAGTGCTAATCTTGCTTTTTTTTCCCCACATTTTTTTGTACTGCAAGTTATTAAAGTTATAAACAGACCAATCAAATCCTCAATAAAAGTAGGTGGAGCCTGCAAGTCCAATGTCCAAAACATTTGACAGATTCTCCTAAGCCCACTTTCAAGTGGTGGGGGTGTTGCCTTACAATTGGCAAGAGTGGTTACCATAGAAACACTGACATCGACGAATCACTGCTTACTGAGGATGGCTTGCTCCAACATGGCGACGTCCATATTGAGAAAAAAATGGTGACTGAAGTGACTTCATATGATTGGAGCCAGAAAAGAGTCATGCACTTTGGGTGACTGTATGGGCCAGAGGTATTTGTCAACATACCAAGGGGTTTATGATTCAGACATGCTTTTGGGAACTTTGGGGCATGAGAAATATGTCTGTTTTTACAATTTCAGAAAATAAATACATACATAAATAAAGCCTCAGACAGATCTACGGTTTGGTTTAACTTTTATTATGTGTTAACGCACAGAAAATAGAAAGGGAAAATGTGTGCTTACACAAGAACTTGATAGAGTTCTGAAATAGAAAAAGAAGCACAGGGGGAAAATCAGTTCAACCATCTAACAGATGATTAAAAAAAGGTGAATATACATGCCAAAAAAAGCACAAATGTGCAGGTTCTTTACAGAAGTTTGCAACCACCGCATGCCAGTTCAGAAAAAAAAAAAAGAAAAAAGACAGATTATGCAACATTTGTGATTCAAATCCACTCACAGGGAAGCGGATACAATCCAGTGTGTCTGCATCTGACCTGCTGAAGTGTTTTGTCATAGAAAAAATGAACACATTCAGTTTCAAATCATCAAAAAGTGTGTCAGAAGATGACAATTCTTAACAATAACTCAGCAAAAATTGCATCTTACAAAACTTTATACGAACATATTCACAATGTTGAACCCTGACTGCATTCAGTGCTCAGGAGGGTGGATTGATACAAAAAAGTATGAAACTCTTCAGTGCTGTCAGTGGCAGGAAGTTGCACGGATGAAGAAAGGACTTGAAACACAACTTTAGTCGAGCGACGTTCATAAAAAAACACCACTCACATTCACAGTGGTCTTTTTGCCAACTCAGAACAACACAAACTGTCGTTTTTTTTTATTCTCTTCTTGTTAATTATGGCTAAAGAGATCAGTAATCAAATGGCTTTCAAACCTCTGCAGTGCAGCATGCTGCGTTTAAAAATGAGTTTTATTTTTTAAATTCTCATTAAGCTCCGCCCCATCTCATGGAAAACGAGCAGAAAGAGGGTTCATTAGCTCGTTAAAGAGAGTAAAGTTGTTTAGCCACAAAAGCACAGAGAGAAGGAAACCTTCAATTAATGCCAGCAACAATGATGAGAAAAGCTAGGAGAAAAAAAACAGCAATCCAATAAAAAGGCTCACATTTTCCTCTTAAACCGTCACAAACCGATTTGAAATTTTCCGACGATGTCAACTGCATTTCTCTAAGTAATCTGGCCGGAATTCCCTCTTCAGCAGAATCAGAATTTAACAAAAAGCTTCGTTTGTTTTGTTTGTTTCTACATTTCCATGGAGCTCTCATCCTCATGAAGTTTCTTTTCCTCTTTTTTTTTTTAATCTAAAAAATATTTTCCACCACAATCACCTTAAGTAACCCTTCACTTTTGTTTGTTAACACAGCTTTGAAGTTTTTTTTTTTTCTTATTGAATAAGTTTTGCGATTTTAGCCCTACAACTGTTTTTTATTTTAGAAGAACGGGCCAGTTTTTACACTTTCAGCACAAATTCCAGTGTTGTAGATCTCAATGGTCGACTTAAAGCAAACAAAAGTTGCAATAATTTCTTTATACGAAGGAACTTAATAAAAAAAAAAGAAAACACTGTACAGGCACCGACAACAGAGGGCTTTCAGCACAATCATTTCAACACAATGTTTGATTGTAAATAGGTTTTACCTTCATCTTTTTTTTTGTTAAAATCGAACAGAAATATTTATTTTCATTATATGCCAAGCAGCTGCAGTCCTGCGACCGCATTGTTAGTTGCATTAAAGGGAAAAAATAAATAAATATACCTCCATGTGCTCCTCTGTATTGCTCAGAAACATTTGGAATAAACCAAAAAGAAAAGTGCAAAGTCTCACCAGTTACATTTATTTACAGTACGCTCACATATTCCGTTTGGATTCATTAAGTCAATTTGCTTGAGTCACATAATAATCAATTTCCTTTCAATCTCTATAAACTTGCCACAATATAGGAGGCTGTTCATTGAAACCCGTATGATTTTAGCAAACTTTATTCCACAAATCCCGACGTGATTGAGACATTTTGAGGAGGAGCGTGTTTGCAGCTTCATACAGAAAGGCAATAAATACAAGCATTAACCGCAGCAACAAAACAAGTGCTCCAAAGGGAGGCTTGAATTTAGTTTTCTTGAAGGTCAAATTATGCACAAAAAAACAAATGCAAAAATGTACATTCTTTCAAAAAAAAAAAAGAACCCATCCCCCAACAAATCTTCTTTCCCACAATACAGTCACATTAGGATTCAGATGATAGTGACACTAGCTGAAGGCTGGGCGTTCTCCTCATGGGCGTGGCTCTTCAGCAGGTCTTTTATGAACTGCTCCAATGCAGCAAAGTAGCCCTGACACTGCCATGTGTCATTATGCGTGCCCTCTGGAAAGATGGCGAGACGCTTAGTCCGTGCGGGAGACAGCTCGTACAGTTGCTTCATCATAACTGGTGGAATGAGCTGGTCGGACAAACCGGAGACAAACAGTGAAGGCATGCGGCACAGCACCACCTGCCGGTAAGTCAGGAACTGATTCCTGTAGCACCACAGGGGCAGCAGCCGTATGGGCAGGAAGGAGAAGAGCGTCGCCGCCATGTGTGGGATGCTGAGGAAGGTGTTTTCGACGATAACGGCTGAGACACGGTGAGGGTTGACCGAGGCCAAGCGCACAGCAACAGCTCCACCTAGCGATCTTCCAAAAAGCACAACCTTTGTCTTGTCCACATCAGGTCGGGTCATGATGTAATCCAAAGTAGCCTCTGCATCCAGGTACAGTCCATCCTCACTTGGCTCTCCTTCGCTTTTTCCATAACCACGATAATCCACCAGAACAATGTTTGCTTTCAGATTAACCAGCATCAGAAGGGCGTTTGGTACCCTGTGACCAATGTTTCCTGCATTGCCATGAAAGTAAAGGATTGTAGGTGGAGCTGAGGATGTCGGGCTATTTTGATTACCAGGGCCAACTCCAGGAAGAGTGTCCCCTCCGGTGTAACGAAGCAGAATGAGGTTCAACTTCACCCCATCTTTGGTGCGAATGTAAACATTCTCATGTGGGATTCCAGTTGGCATTGGAACGTAAAGGCGAGAGGAGGAGGGCTGGTCAGGGAAGTAGAGAAGAACATCCTGAAACTTGTACAGGATTCCCGCTACAGATGCCAGGATGAGAGCAAGAAGGAAAAATCCGCCATAGAGATGGAAGGTGAGGATGAGGGCGAGAAGGGAAACGCGACAGGCACCCCAGGACCAGGATACCAGAAACAGGGTGCAGTGCTCTATTGTGGCCCACAGCCTCCAGGGCTTCTCCATGGCTAAACAGATGCTGAGTCACAGGACACAAACTCTGCAAATACATGATGACATCGATTGATTAGCAATGCAAACTAAACAGGACAATAAAGTTGTTGAACAAAGAATACTATATTTATTTATTCATTTAGGAGGGTAATTACACAAGCAAATAAAAACAAAAAAACAAAAATTCTGATCATTTCTTCAAGTAATGCTCTTTTAACATGTCTTTGTCCACAAACAACATCCTTGGCATTTTAAAAAGTGATTTATGGTGATGACAGTATCATATACTATCTTGCCCTCATACACGACAAATAAAGGCTCACATTATTATTTTTGGTACGATTAAAAACTGTTTTACTCCGCTAACAA
This sequence comes from Oryzias latipes, assembly GCF_053564925.1. Taxonomy (NCBI): domain Eukaryota; kingdom Metazoa; phylum Chordata; class Actinopteri; order Beloniformes; family Adrianichthyidae; genus Oryzias; species Oryzias latipes. The sequence goes on along the minus strand of NC_136257.1, from coordinate 28,518,877 downwards.
AAACAAAACCGTAATACGTCCATCTTAACAAACCCCAAAACATTGTTAGCTAAATTAATTAGCGGGTTGTAACCGGTTAGCAACTACAAACTAACTATTCTAAGCGATTATTAGCTGGTTTATAAAGTTTATGTGTGACAACCTAGTTGTCACAAATAAAACACTGCTACATTTAACAAATATGAACCAAATCCGTCAGAAATACACCGTGACAGTCAACGAGTTAGCTCAGTGCCAAGAATGCTAACCACTCTATTAGCATCTTTTAGCTAGCTTTTTACGTTAGCCACCTAATGTAAATTAAACCCACCTTTCTGTCATTTTTGGCGCCTCTGCCGCTTGCATTCTGTGATAAACATTGGCGCATAGACAACGCAGGAGCTGCCAGTCAGATCTACACTAAATTACACATATATATTTCTTCATTTATTTAAAATGCCATAGAAACATGACTAGCATCTTCAACCGGCAAGGCTAGCTACATGACAGTTTAGCCTCAGTTGTGCAACGAGTTTCGAGTCCGTGTGCATGACAAAGGTTCCGCCACATCAAAATCCACAGGAAGGGTGTGGTAAAATACCAGGACAGCCCTACATCATCTGCTAATGACAATAAATAAATAAGGAAACAGCCCAACGTCAGGTGTTGAACGAAATATACCAAGAACTGATCAGCTGTTAAATTCAAATTCCTGGACACGTTGAATTTTGGTCCATATTTATGTTATATCTGATTTCCTCCACCAGGTGTCGCTCTCAGCATAACTCCATGCAGTGAAGTTGTGTGGAAGCTCACGCAGTGTTGTGCATAACTGTGATGCTCTGAACTGCTGACATTTGTGGAATGGTCACTGTATAACTCAGCGGCTGTGACATGACTGACCTGTTGTATTAAGATCTGGTATGCACACAAATTATTACGTATTTTGTTGTAGAGTCTGAAGCAACAAAGATCCAACAAACGTGTAACCCATCAAACCAGATCTTCTTGACGTTTTCTGATTCACATTATTGCAGTCTCTTGCAAGATGTTTTAGGTTCCTAACATGTATTTTTTAAAATTATTTCTTTACATGTGTGTGAGTGTGTGTGTGTGCGCACATGTGTGCGTGTGTGTCAACGTCTTAGCTTGCTAAATTTGATAATATTTGATTAGATCACAAGCACCTAATTAAAATAAACACAAATAAACACAATTTAAAAAAAGCACTGATTTATAAGACTGCCAAGCTGACGAGTTCAAATTCTAAAGTACTTTTTTAAAACACTTGAGCTTAAAATAATGATGTTACCATTTATAATTATTTAAGCCAAGATTTTTTCCTTTTACTTTTCTTTTTACATATTTTTTGATACAGGTTCATATCCATTAATCTCATTTCCTGTTTCCACCTGTTTCCAATTTCCACCCCTTTTGGTTGATCCATCAGGTAACTAATCAAACGACCACAAAACAGAGCATCACTGAAGATGTACTGCAAAACACTTTGGCTGCAACTTGTGTAATTGTTCAGATCCCTTGCAGTATTTTACATCTCATTCCTACTCTGTGTGACCTTGCAGTAGACAGATAGATTACTTGCAGACCAGCCCAGCTGCTGGCTATTCATTTCTGTCCTTGAGTTCTGCTGATTTGATTGTGTTGACAAAGTCAACATCGTGTCTTGTAGATACAGAATCCAATGGTATTCAGCTCCAGTGAAATGAAGAATTTGCCACAGTATGTAGGAGCCCCTTTAACTTTGGATTTAAGCAGCTTATTGAATAGTTACTCTTTTATTATTTATTTTGTCTTCATTGTGCTCAGGGTTGCAGAAAGGCTTCCCGGGATGTGGGGGTATACCATGGGGAGGTTGGAAATCCATCACCACAGGTGAAAATGTAGTTTGCACAGACAGACCTATAAAGAAACACCAGAAATGTAATGCACACTCACTCCCTGTGATTTACTGCAGTCTATTAGCACAAACTAGGTGCAGGTAAATGCAGAGCAACTGTGTTTTCCAAGGGTCAACGTGTTGCTATTGCAATTAAAATGTACAAGCCTCTACTTCCGTGTGGTAGAAATTCAATATCAACATTTGTTGGAACATCAGTGGATTAGTTTCTTTTTTATGCTTGTACCTCATAAAAGAAACACAAATATGATGAACATGACATTTAGGTTTTGTCAAAACAAGCCCTAATACTGTTTTTGTAATAGAAGACATACTAATAAAAATGATGATATTAATAAGACACAATTCTTAAAATTGAGTTGTACAGAAGTTAAACAATTATTTAGTATAAACTTTAGACCTTTACACCTTGTTTTTAAAACTTTCTCAACTTGTATTATCCATTGACTGTATATGAGAGCTGTACTGAGCGACTCCTCCCCTCTGACGTTCTAAACAGGTAGTACCTACTGGCTCCAAGACATCAAAGTCCCACAGACTTCTTTAGAGAAATAAACAGCTGTTACTTAGTCACTCTATTGGTCAGAATAATGCCCTGCAACTGTTTTTTTTAACCCCTGTGCTATCCTAGACACTTTACCATTGGGAGTTGGGTCATCTAGACCCACTAGACAGTGCGCTGAACCTTTTTTCTTCAATGATTTGTGATCTTCACTGGTGTCCATGGATTACATGAAATCTTTCCACCTTTATCCACCTTTGTCATGGTAGGGAGAACACGTCAATGTAAGGGTGGGGTCATCTAAGATAGCACAAGGGTTAAGATGTTCTTTCATTCATTCATTCATTTTCTTAACCTTTTTTTCCCTTTCGGTGTCACGGGGCTGCCGGAGCCTGTCCCGGCCAAATTTTTTTTGTGTGTTTCTTTTATTTTTTTATAGCAAGTTATTCAAGTTATGTGTGGCTTTTTGGGTCCCAAGCTTGCATAACGTTTGACAGATTTCATGTGGACCACTTTCAATTGGTATAGGGGTAAGGACTTCTAACATGCTCACTCCTGGTTGTCAAGCGTTTTTGCCATAGGAACGTGGACTCAGACCGATTCGGACCAATCACTGCTTATTGACAATGTATGGCTCCAACATAAAAGATGGTGACTGAATTGACTTAATTTGCTTGAGGCAGAAGTGTGCCACTTTCAATAGGAGACGTCACCCTCACTGGGTCCAGTTCTCATATACAGTCAATGGTAACAACATTCCAGCTAAGCAATTACTCTACTGACAGTTTTTCACCCCATTATAGCAGATATTTCCTTCTATACAATCTGCACAAACAACACAGTATGTATTTGGATTATGCGGAGTGCTGCATTGTGATGCATTCAATTAAAAGGAGCCAACAGCTGGCAAAACCTGTCTTACTCACTCTTTTCTGCACCCACTCTGCAGCTTCACTCACAGTGACCTGACTCAATTGCTTGAAATATAGCAATCTAAACAGCTGGAGGGCTCAGGCTCAATAACAGAAAGGAAGAGCTCCCATAAGACAAGGGGAGACCATGATGACCTGGTAGCAATATCTGACGATTAGGCCAACGGAAATGTTTGTCATTCATCTCACACCGCTCATCCAGTGGCCTCACAAGAAAACCAGAGCTGTACAAAGAACAGTTTGGTGAGATTTGCATGGTTCCCTTTGAGAACACAAACACTTCACCCAGTCTTTCAAAGTCAGTTTTACTGATAAACTACAACAGACAGTCTGCAATGTGAGCCAATGCTGTGCCTTTTGAATCTCAGGGAGAGTTACCATCAGTTTTGCCTGTTTTGCAGAGTTTGTGATAATATTCACCTGACTTTGATTAAGACATAAAATCTTTGATTTGCAAACAGCTGAGTCCTTCAGGTTTACATGTCACAAAGACTACAGCTGCATTTCAGAGGAGTCAGTTTAGAGATGAGGATTATTTTCAATGCAAAAACAGGCCCCTGGAAATAAGTAAAAAGTTCTTAAAATATGAAAAATCTTCTTCAAATAACCAAAAAAAAAAAAAGGAAGAAAATCTGCCAATGGTCTTTACAAGACTTCTTGTCTAAAACAAAAATTCTGCTGTAGTTTCACATATTTGTAAGCTCTAATTTCAAGTGTGCCTTATATATACTATTGATATTTTTTCAGTCATTGTCCAGGAATTACAAAGCAAAGCAACGAGAGAAACAAATAATCCTTGCAATCCTTGTTGGGATAGTTCACTTATTGAAACTTTATATTTCCTGGTCCTGGACCAGGAACCGCTTTGCGTTTATTCTGACTGAAAATGTGTTCCGGATTATTAGGGGAAACCAACTCTGGTTTAAGTTATGTGTCCAGTCTGACTACACCCTAAGAAAACCTGAATGGATGTGAATTTGGTAGCAAAATAATGACTTTTTAGCTGCAAGTTGAGCACTTGAAAGAAAAAGTTCCCTACAAACCCTCTTGACCTTTTCTTTTTCAGTTATTATTCAGCATTTTGTGTCACCATTCATTCATTCATTTTTCTAATCCATTTGTTCCCTTTTTGGGGTCACAGGGCTGTCCCAGCTTGTCCTGGCCACCTGGGAGCGAAGGCAGGGGACACAAGTCGCCAATCTGTCGCAGGGCCACAATCACACACCCATGCACACTCACATTCACACCTATGGACAGTTTAGAGTTTGAAGCATGTTTTTGGACGGTGAGAGGAAGCCCGAGTTCCAGGGGAAAACTGACGCATGCACGGGGAGAACATGCAAACGTCCCCCATTGGTGTTCGGTTTCAGGTCCCCCAGCTGGGAGTTGAACCAGGGGCCTTCTTGGTGTGAGGCAAGAGCGCTCACCACCGTGCAGCCCAAGTTGAATCACAGGGAAGGGTCTTTATTAGAAAATAATATTAAAAGTTGTAAATAAAAAACGGTTGTCTCTTTTTTTAATGTAAAAAGTAGCTTCAAAATGAGTGGTTTGATTATTTGGAAATATAGTGTTTGTTTGCAGTGTTGATGAGAGAGCAGGGCCTCTTTCATGCATGTGCTTTCAGCATTAAATTAAGGTCAGGAGGCAATTTGTCTAGCTTTGCATCAAGATTAGAGGCAGGGGGCAACAGCTAGCCTGGTTCAATCCAAAGTTCAAACATATGCCAACCAAATCCTTTTAAAGCTACTAATTAACATATTGTATCTGGGTTCTTTGATCTGTGAACTTTGGTGGAGCGAGCATTGCTCTTATCTGGGCTACAAGTCTTTAACCTGAGCTAATGGGCTGCAGTGTCAAGAAACAGTCAAGTGTGGCAAAACCGTCTTTTTTGAGTCAAAGAAAGATTTAAAGCTAAAAGGAAAGAAAACAATTATATTACATTTTATGTTTGGTGTTCAGATGGCAGAGAGCATGTCTGTGGGGGAACATGCATGATTGAGGACTCACAGTAGCAGAAAATGGATTAAAATTGTGTGAGTTTGTTACATGTATTCTTCATACATGTTGATCCAACATAATAACAGAAAACTGGAACCATTGGTGAAAATCACTTATTTTTCTTGATAGTTCCACAGAATTTATTTGAATTAACTCTGTAAAGCCAAACACTTTAAAGAATTGAGGGAAAAGTCAGATTTCTTTTGAATTAGGATGTTTGTTAAATCCTTTTTTTTAATTTCTTTTTTAAAAAAATTAATGATATCCGCAAAAAAATTTCAATGTAATTTTTTTAATGAGATGTAAATATTATTAATCAGGATATGTTGTGTGATTTGATACGTTTTTGCTTTCAGAGATGTTAATTTAAGACACAAAAATATTGACATGGGTGTCCCGGAAAACAATCACCTTATTTACTCACTATCTCAAATTTGAAACACACACTTTAACATAGTGCAACTGTATTACAAAAGATTAATTATGAATACATTTTTAAGGAAAGTTTGGGTCATGCTAATCGGATAGGGTCTCAGAAATGCATGTATCAAATGTGATAGGAATCTTTACAGGCTAAATTGAATTGTTTTTGTTTTATTTTGTTCATTGTTTCATTTAACATTTCAAATTGTTAGATGATATCTGTTTGTAATATGAGTCAGTTTGGCACGAATAACTTTTTACTGAAAAAGGAGAAAAACAAGTTGAGGATTTTTTTTTCTTCACATCAAGAAATTCACACCTTGCTTGCACTTTAATTTATAGAACATCCAGTAGACAGTTTAATTTGGCTCTAATGTTATGCGTAGTCTTTCTAAACCTTGTAGTACTGTAGTACTGAAATTAAATGAAACTTGCAGCAGGTACGTCTGACTGCCCAGTGGACATCATTCCATTAAGGGAGGGATTTAAATACATCTTTGCCAAAAATTACTGTAAATCTCATATTTAAAGACAGAAATAAAGTGGGAAAAAAGCCTGTACAAAAAAAAGAAACTATTGTCATCGTTGAATCTGGGTTCACATGAAATGTTATGAAATGCTCACCATAAACTCCTAAACGTAAATCACGTGAACAGGAAAAAAACACAAATATATACTATTCAGAGTTACAAGTCACAGTGGTTTTGATCACAGAAACAAATTTGTTCATTTCATTTACACCTTAGACATGAGACAGTGTCACAGAAGGGTCTGTGTTGCCCCAGGTTTACAACGGCTTATAACGGAAATTAGTCAATCACAACCAAGATTTATTATTAATTTTATGACAGAACCCTGATTGCCAGTAGAAATTTGAATGCAGGCACTATTTGGGAAGACTTTGGACATGCCTGCATTAAGGTTTTAGTACACAAGTATTTATTTTTTAGTAAATCTAAGAAAAAATAATGATAATATTTTAGTTCGAGCTCATTGTGAAATGTAGCAACTTTTTGGATTAATTGAAATGTAGCGATTATTTTCTTAATACATTTGTTTCAAAAAATAAAGACTATGCCCAGAAAATGGACACTGTAACCAGATGATCAGAATGGGTCTTTATGTCCTCAATCTCTTCCTCTAATCTTGATTTAAATGATATCGCTTTAGAATTAGATTTGAAGTGGTTGCACAGACAGTTCCTGGGTAAATGTACAGTAACTCTATCAATCTTTGTTACAGCTCTGTTCAAAGAAAGTTGGAGTCATTAAACACTTTCAGAGACTTGGCATGCTATCAGTGTTCTCTCCTTTTCTTCACCCACTTCATTACTCCGGGGCTTTGGACCAGGAACCACTCGTGGACCCATCGAGGTGGGCAGCAAAACATAAAGTTTCAATAAGTGAACTATCCCGACAAGGATTATTTTTTCTCTCATTGCCATGATCAATCTAATATGTTTGTTTCATTTTCAGGACAGCTGGAGAAAAGTAAATTAGTTAGTTGGAAAAACTGACCAATTAGTTCATCCTGTGCAGACTCTGCAAAGAGGAAGAATCAAGTTAATTTGGAAAAATACTTTTCAAGAAAAAGTAAAGAGGTTTCAAAGATTAGGCTAATGCTAAAGGCGTCCAAGGGCACATTTGGAAACTCGGTCCACTCAAAGAGCAAATTCGTTCAATTTAGGAAAGCTTAGTCCCTTTTGAAGGTTAGTCTGAGCAGTCATACGTGATTTTTTTAATGATGTTTTTAGAGACCACTCCTGGCACAGCCAATAACAGAGAACATGTCAAGCTGAGACTCTGGTGTGAACACAGAGGGTTGGGCTCCAGATTAAAGGTTACTGTTTTCTTCTTTGGAGAGTTAAGGACCCATTTTAATCTCTCATTTAACACATTTATTTGTTCAAATGGTAGGTTTGAGAGTTTTTTTGTAAAAAAATAGTTTAGTTTTTTAATGTTATTTAGTACTTAAATAACATTAATGAACAGAAAATGTTCTGTGACCCTTGTGCTATCTTAGATGACCCCCCCCCTTACATTGACGTGTTATCCCTACCATGACAAAGGGGGATAAAGGTGGAAAGATTTCATGTAATCCATGGACACCAGTGAAGATCACAAATCATTGAAGAAAAAAGGTTCAGAGCACTGTCTAGTGGGTCTAGATGACCCAACTCCCAATGTTAAAGTGCCAAGGATAGCACAAGGGTTAATAAAGAAAAAAAATCTTAACTCATTTCCTCTGAAGAAGTAAATTGATCAAAATAAGTTGTTAGATTTACATTTTTACAGATTTACAATTGCAGTTTGTGCCCAGGCAAGATTATATGACACCAAGGCCGAATCCAAATTCTTGAATTCGTTCTTGAACTCGCAATACGTGTTCAGTGTGCATGTGGCATAAGTCGCACTTTTGGGTGAAAAGTGCAAATTAGCCTCCACTTCCTCTTTTTCAAAGCATTATATATATATGTGTCTGGAATCAATGGACGCTTAGACACCCACAATCAAGGCTAACTCCCAAACAACTCGTAGCCCAATGTCTACAATTGCCACTAGGCAACCCCGACACCAGCTACAACGGTTAAGTGATGTACCGCCTGAAATTTATCTGGAAACTGTGAATGAAGCACTGAGGGCAATTCCTACCACAACCATCACAGAAACCAATGAACTGGTTTACACTTCAGCAGCAGTGATCCTTCAGATGCTTGGCTTTAAGAGCAACCATGAGAGAAAACAATACCCACCATGGAAGCAACTCGGAAGGATGTGAGAAAGCTGACAGAGGTTCAAAGAGGTACAATGAGAAACCAAGTACCTAAGAGCCAGATGACCTGAAGCACTGGAAACTGCCAAACAAAGGCTCCTAACCTTGAGCAGCCGCCTAAAGAGGTACACAAGAGACAATGAAGCCAGACGGATAAACAGGCTGTTCGCAACTCAGCATGCAAAAGTGTACGCTCAGTGGCAGGGTCAAAACGGCCGATCAGACTCACAAAGGCTGGAAACTGAACAGTACTGGAAAAGTATATGGGAGAAAGAGACAGCACATAACCACAATTCCCAGTGGCTGGTCTCTCTGAGAAAAGAACATAGCAACCTCCCTGAACAGAATTCAGTAACCATCTCAGTGGCAGACATCCAAGAAAGAGTCTCAGGTATGAGGAACTGGACAGCATCGGGGCCTGACATGATACATGCCTACTGGCTAAGGAAACTCACCACACTCCACGAGCGCCTGGCAGCACAAATGAACCAGCTGCTAAGACATGGGACCCACCCCGAATTGGTAACAGAAGGGCAAACGATCCTGATCCAGAAGGATCCCTCAAAAGGTGCAGTACCATCCAACTACCGGCCAATTACCTGCCTCTACACAACATGGAAGCTCATGTCTGTCATCTTTGCAACCAAGATAAATAGGCACATGGATCAATACATGAGCAACACACAGAAGGGCATTGGTAAAGACTCCAGAGGAGCCAAACACCAACTCTTGGTTGACAGAACAGTCGCTCAAGACTGCAAGTCACGACGCACCAACCTGTGCACAGCCTGGATTGATTATAAGAAGGCCTATGACTCAAAGCCACACACGTGGATCACTGAATGCTTGGAGCTGTACAACATCAACAGGACTCTAAGAGCCTTCCTAGGAAATTCGACACTTGCACAAGTGTCCATCAAATGTGGGATATACCAAGGTGATGCTCTGTCCCCACTGCTGTTCTACATAGGTCTGAACCCCCTCAGCCAAATAATCAACAAGACTGGCTATGGATAACGACTCAGAAATGGGGCCAACATCAGTAACCTCCTCTATATAGATGACATCAAGCTATATGCTAAAAGCGAGCGTGACATTGACTCCCTGATCCACACCACCAGGATCTACAGTACTGACATTGGGATGTCATTCGGGCTCGAGAAATGTAGCCTGATGGTGACAAAGAGAGGCAAGGTAGTCCACACAGGAGGGGTCTCATTCCCAGAAGGAAAAATGGCAGACATTGAGGACAGTTACTAGTACCTTGGAATTCCGCAGGCAAATGGCAAACTGGAGAAGGCAACAAGGAAAATTACCTCCAACGGGTAAGGCAAGTCTTGAGAAACCAGCTCAATGGCAGAACAAGACCTGGGCAATAAACAGGTATGCACTGCCAGTTATCAGATACACTGCAGGAATAATAAGATGACCAATGGAAGCGATACAGACCATGGATTTTAAGACATGAAAGCTCCTCACCATGCATGGAGGGTCCCATCCCAAATCCAGCACCCTGAGACTGTACGCTAGCCGCAAGGAAGGGGGCCGAGGACTAATGAACGTGGAAGCCACTATCCAGGATGAGACATCCAAGATCCATGAATACATCAAACCCAACTGACAGTGTCCTCAGTGAATGTCTCAGGCAATGGAGAGCAGAGGATACAGTGCTGGAGGACAGACCCTCATGGGAGGACAAACCCTTGCATGGGATGTACCCCCGGATCATAACTGAAGTGGCTGATATCAACAAGCCCTGAGCACCAGAGTGATAGAGGCTCAGAGCGCCACAATCAAGTGGGTGGAATAATTTACAGGAACATGTGTGCAGAATATGGACTGGAAACCCCAAGGTCAAAATGGGAAACACCTCCAAAGGTGGTAGAGAATGAGAGGGCAAAGATCCTGTGGGACTTCCAAATCCAGACTGATAGGATGGTAATGGCAAACCAACCAGATATTGTAGTGGTGGACAAAGAACAGAGGAAATCCGTTGTGGTGGATGTGGCAGTGCCAAGTGATGGTAAGATCAGGAAAAAGGAACATGAGAAACTGGAGAAATACCAGGGACTCAGAGAAGAACTGGAGAAAACATGGAAAGTGAAGGTGACAGTGGTGCCTGTGGTAATTGGAGCACTCGGGGCAGTAACCCCCAAGCTGGAGGAGTGGCTACAACAGATACCTGGAAAGACCTCAGACCTCTCAGTCCAGAAAGGGCAGTGCTAGGAACAGCTAAGATACTGCGCAGGACCCCCAAGCTCCCAGGCCTCTGGTAGAGGACCTGAGCTAGTGTGAGTTACCACCCGTGGAGGGTGAGAGGGGCGTTTTTGTTTTGTTTTTTTACACACGAATATATATACACACACATACATATATATATAGAGAGACATTTATACACAAAGAGATTTACATCTATAAATATACACTTTTATTTATATATATATATATATATATATATATATATATATATATATATATATATATATATATATATATATATATATATATTTTTTTTTTTTTTTTCCAGTTGTGTGTCTCATTATCTGCTTTATCCCTCAAAGTAATATGAATTTATGAATTAAGAATTACATTTTAAATAGGATTGCTGGGCTTAGTCATTTCAGTGTTTCAGATTTTTCATTCGGTTTTTTACTAAATCTGGGCATCTTCAAAACAAAAATTAAAATGATTTTCTTTTATTTTTTGATTCATGTTATTAAGGTAAAAGAAATAACACACACACACATATATATATACGTATATATATATGTATGTATATATATATGTATGTATATATATATATGTATATGTATATATATATATATATATATGTATATGTATATATATATATATGTATATGTATATATATATATATATATGTATATGTATATATATATATATGTATATGTATATATATATATATATATGTATATGTATATATATATATATGTATATGTATATATATATATATGTATATGTATATATATATATATATATATATGTATATGTATATATATATATATATGTATATGTATATGTATATATATATATATATATATATGTATATGTATATATATATATATATGTATATGTATATATATATATATATATATATATATATGTATGTATATGTATATATATATATATATATATATATATATATATATATATATATATATATATATATATATATATATATATATATATATATATATATGTATATGTATATATATATATATATATACATATGTATGTATATGTATATATATATATATATATATATATATATACATATGTATGTATATATATATATATATATATATATATATATATATATATATATATATATATATATATGTATATATATATATATATATATATGTATGTATATATATATATATATATGTATATATATATATATATATATGTATATGTATATATATATATATATATATATATATATGTATATGTATATATATATATGTATATGTATATGTATATATGTATATGTATATATATATATATATATGTATATATATGTATATATATATAGTGTATATGTATACACTTATATATATGTATAAGTGTATATATATATTTCCAGTTGTGTGTCTCTTTGCATTATCCCTCAAAGTTATAGTTATGAATTAAAATTTAGGTAGGATTGCTGGGCTTAGTCATTTCAATGTTTCAGATTCTTCATTTGTTTTTTTACTAAATCTGGGCAATCTTCAAAACAAAAATTAAAATGACTCTTTTTTTTTATTCATGTTATTAAGGTAAAAAAAATAAAGGCATCTTTGTTCTTTGTTTTGGGTTCTTTAGTATAATTTCTAGTATGGTTTCTGTTCAACTGGTTGTGGCTCCTCCCACATTGACCCCGCCCCCTTAGGGTCACTGTGTTCACAGCTGCCTGTACTTTGTAATTATTGTCTGTATTCAAGGAGCTGTTTTTTTTTTTTTTTTTTTTGTCAGGATGTTTGTTCTGAGTGTTTCAAGCTTTCTTTCATGGTTTTGTGGTGTTGGGTTTTTGTGTCTTTTTTTTTTAATGACTGTGTGCTGAATATTTTGTGTTTTGGGAGTTTCTCTACTGCTCAGTTTGTGACAAAATAAAGAAATCTTTCTCCCTTTAAAGATTAACGTGACAAAGCTGAGTTTGTTCAAAATTTCAGAAGAAATGTTCACAGTTGTCATTTGGGCCTGTATTGCACCTGCCCTCACAAACAAAATATGGCTTCCATCAAACATTTAAAATACTTGCGACTTTTTTCTTTTATTTTTTAAAGAAACAGTTTATTTCCTTCAATTTATTTTAGTTTAGTTATTTTAAAAGGTGGCTGTTGAAAAATGTTTTTAAAGATTTTTGATTCTTTAAAGCTCTGAAGGAAGTTTAGGATCGCTTCCCTCCATCTGCAACCAAAACTCCCACCTGGTTTCTACAGGTCCCTGTCACTGGAGCCTTATTCTGCTCTTCTGTCAAGGAGCTTTGGACAGCCCCGTCAGCTGCTTCATCTACACATGAGGAAATAGATGTTGCTTTTTCACTAGATCTGAAAAATGGCAGCTTTTAAAGCCTGTTGGACAAAGCCTTCTTTCAGTCAAGTTTTGTAAAATATACGGATTCAGAAATGTAATGACCTTAAGAGATTTTCTACTCTACTTTAAAGAGCTGAGAGCACTGTAAGAATCTGTTTTCACCAAAGAAGGCAGCATGATCCATCATGTACCCGGATCATGAGAAAGGAGGGAGTGATGCCTTTAAAGTGACCTGCAAAATATTCCTAATAAAACAAATGAAAAATATTTAGAATATAAGATGTTTTTCTCTGTTTTAAGTAAAGAAATCTGCCAAATGGAACTTTTAGAATGTGTCTGCGAGATTTCTTAAAATAAGTTTTGACGTTCTGCCTTTTTAGGACAAAATTAAATCTTTATCAGACATAAACACTCATATTTAGGCATGTTACTCTGAAACAGAATTCCTTGAAATAAGCATGTATTGCTGAAAATAAAAATGCAATCCCCTCTTTGCATTTTTGTTTTAATTATGACACAGAATAAGCGGTTTTTAAGTAGAAAATGAAAAAGCATTTTGAAGTATTGATTTTTCATGTTAATTTTGAGTCATTTGATGCAGCTTCATTTTGAAAATGTAAAAAACCATTTCTGTTAATCCATTTTAATTGTCAAATTAGACATTTCTAAATGAATTTTGCTACACATTTACCAATGAACTTTTTGAAAATGAAATGTCAAATACCATTTTCATTATCATTTTAATTAAGTGACAGACTAAGCGGTGTTAAAGAAGAAAATAAAAAAGCATTTTGGCGGATTGCTTTTTCATTTTAATTTTGAGTCACAAAATGCAGTTACATTTTGAAAATGAAAAAGCCTTTCTGGTTTTGACTTATATTTTTAATTATGCCACAGAATCGCTTACATACAGACCACTCACCATTCACAAATATTCAAAAATGTTAAATAAAAAAATGGTTAAAGAGATTTTTTTCTCAAAATAAGATGTTTTGGATATTGAAACTTGTTTAATGGTTGTTTAAAGAGGAGCAGCACAGGAAGATCATGGTGGAAAGACGGATGTTGCATTAAGTAAAAAACACAAACAATAAGTGCCCTTTTTTATAAACATTCTTTTACCCATCCAGGAAGTAAATAATATTTTTAACATATTTGTCATCATAATGTCATGATCAGGCTTTGTCCCTTTTGTCTTCGCCTTTGTATCTCCATTGTTTTTGAGCATTTTTTCAGTGTTGCACAAACGACATCTCCATCCCTGAAGGCCTAAACAAGTGCTTAATGAAAAGGTGCTTTATATTGACAGCTGAGCAATGGGGGGGATACATTTCTAAATGCCATTTTTAATGGCAGGAATCACCAGAGAGAAGGCCGTGCTGCGTTCTGTATCTTGGTCGCTCATGTTTGCTAAAATGAGACAAAGGGACGTTTGTCCGATATCATGAATTCACATACTCTCTTGTTCACCACCCAGGGCTATATGGCTGCTGCTTCACTGGGTTGATTTATGCCCCTGAGCTTCTGCACTCTGGATCCCACCTTGATTACACTGTCACTGCAGCCAAAGCCATATTCCCCATGCGACCCCATAAATTAGCCCGACTGTGTGACGCGAGCTCTGCGAGTCAGATGACGCCGATCCACTTGAAATGATTCAGGACATCGTTTAAGCTAACCGGATCTGATGTTTTCTTAAAACCAGAAGCTACAATGGTGCAATGCACCACGGAGAGAGGAGTGGGACCACGGCAACAGCTGATTTACTCCACTTATTACTGTTGACAGGTGCTGTTCCATGTAACAGTTCACACCTTTAAATGAAACAGTTGACAATCATTTGGCTGCAGTCTACTAATTTTAGCAAGTGAGAACGACGCCCTGATGTACAACACAGGCCACAACACAGGGCTTATTAGTATGACAGTTGTTTGGTCTTGTATGTGTGTTTGATACTAACAATTGTTTCTTTATTGTGCAACTAAATGTGAATTTCTGTAAATTGAAAAATCTGCAATAAAGTTAAATGGAAAAAAAACCACAGGCCATATTCCCAAATGCCAGGGGCGGACTTACCATTAGGTAAAAGGTAGGTGATCGATCGCCTGGGGCCCCCAACTTTCTAGGGACCTGAGCTGATCTATTAAAATGTCTAAAATAAATTTACGTCCATCATTATGTAACTCTGTCAATAAAAAAAACTCACCCCAAATCACTGAACTGGCGTAAGATTGATATGTAGTGTGTTTGGTCCTCCCCGCCCTTCTACAGCAATGGTACATTCCAGTCATCAGCAAGTCCAGAGACTCTCAAAGTAGCGAGCAGAAGTAGCATTGCCAGACTGGGCGGTTTCCTGAGTAAGGCAGTTTTATTTGGACCTTGCGAGCAAAAATTGCTTTACGTGGATGATCATAATATGTGGTGGGTTTTGGATCGGTTTGGGAGCTTTTAGTCACTGGCTGAAACACGTTTCAAGCAGGAATGTGCGGTCTGGGGAGAGGCAGGTGACAGGCACTTCACCTGTCATCTTCCTCACCTACTGTCATTAGATGTAAAGCCTACTGATAATAAAATAAATGTGTCGACTAACCTGTTTCATAAATGCAGTTTATAAATTTAGTTGTAAACATTTTCTTCATTTTATCCTCAAAAATCACTATTTTGTCTATTTCCTGTTTAATTTTAGCACAGGCTTCGAGTTTTACCACTCAAGATTACGCAAACCCATCTGAAGTCGGGTGGATTAGGGTAACAATGTAAAGCTTATTGTAATAATAATTATTATTATTTTACATTCTAGACATTTTTTTTCCATGTCCTCCCAGAATGAGCCAGAAACAACAGCGCTTTTTGTCATATTAATATAAACAATAGATCATTTGTTAATGAATGCATATATAAGTTTTTGAAAGGATTTTTACTATTTGTGTTAAAATCAAAAGGAAACTATCTTTTAAAACACACTTATAAAAACAAACAGTACTTTTTGGAATGTCTTAAACAATATTCGATTTAGTTGTTAATGGTTTATTAAATACTTGGACATTTTATATTCAAAAGAACAGGTTTTCAAAAATCAAACTCCACTTTATTATGTTTCACAAGGACTTTTGCTTTTATATTATCTCGCCTAGATTCATGAAAAGTAAAAATCTAACAACAACTTTTACTTTTTTTTTTGAGAGGCTCATAATTTAAACTAGAGCTTCTTTCGTGTTGAATTTCTTTTTTTCGTTTTCCTTTTTTTTATTGTTCTGAAGACTTGAGCAAAACATCAGTGACTGTTAGTAAAGTTCAATAGGAGCCCATTATTTCAGGTTTTCCCTGACTGCAAACATGATATCATTAAAAATGTGTTAAAGGTTGGACCTTTATATAAATCAGAAAGTAATAAACAATGGATTATTAATTACTACTAATTAATATCTGAATAAAATAGGATTATTTTATCATTATTTATTCAATGTTTTACCCTTTCAAGAAAAATAAATTATTGTATTGTTTGCATGGAGCCCCCCAAACTGCTAAGTCCGCCACTGCCAAACGTAGCACAGAATTTACAGGTTTTTGACCTTTTTCTGAACTTCACTTCTCAGAAGACATTTGTAGATTCTTGAAAGGAAGAGCACAACTAATTAAGAAAGCAGAACAAATGAAAGCGGGAGACGGCCATTTAAGGGGGGGATGTTGTAATTGTGTGGCGCAGAAAGGCATCCCTCACGTCAAAGCTGCTTTTAGGGAGCTTGTTTGCAGAGTTGCAAATGGGCAGATAACACAATTTACATTGACTTGGTTCTTGCATTCAACCCTATGGTAACAGAATTTATAGTTGTACACTGAATTAAGGCCAAACAAAATAAAAGATTCAGGCAGAATAACATGTGATCTGTTGGTCAGATCGGTTTGTATTTGGATGGCCAAGAGAAACACAGATGTATGCAGAGATGAGACATAAAGCAAGCTCACACCGGGGGAGGGAGAGAGCTTTACACGTGACTGGTAGACTGCAGAGTGTGTCTGCAAAGTCATCTGAGGTCGGTCAGTATGTGTGTTGAGGTAGATGATGCAGCACAAGGACCTGGGCGGAGCACAAAAAAAGGCCAAAGAACCCCATGTTTTACATGTTGCATCCTTTATCAGATGATGCGGGGATACGAGTGAGCAGGAAGCCTTGAAATGGATTTAAGTTGTTGCAACCTTGATAAAAGATACTACAATTGAGACTGCAATGCTTTGATTTTATTCTCTCTCTCTATGAGGCCTTTTTAAAGATCCTCATATAAGATTTTTGGTTACGTATTTTTT
The DNA here is from genome assembly GCF_053564925.1 of Oryzias latipes. Classification (NCBI taxonomy): domain Eukaryota; kingdom Metazoa; phylum Chordata; class Actinopteri; order Beloniformes; family Adrianichthyidae; genus Oryzias; species Oryzias latipes. The sequence continues at coordinate 28,501,512 of NC_136257.1, read as the reverse complement.
GGTTACTTACATGCTACAACTTAATCGTTTCCAGATTGAATCTTCTTAGAAAATGTAAGTGAAAGAAACCAGTCGTGGTATACTAAATAACCACTAGGGGCTGTTGCACGAGAAAATCAGTCCTCAATGACTTCAGTGTAAAATTGAACTTTACAACTAGGGCTGTGAAATCATCACGTTAATTGTGATTATTTTATCACATGCGGTTAATTTAGTGTGTTTTTTTTTTTTATCCCCTTAATTTCATTTTTGCATTTGAGGGTTGCTTCCGTGGAGTTGATTTATGTCTGATAATGCCATGGTCATTCACAAAAAAAAAAAAGAAATTCAGAACTGTTATATTTTTAAGTTTAAATCGTTTTTTTTTTCTTCAAAAAGCGGACTATTCTAAACGCAGTACGGTTGCATTGTCATGGTAATAGCTACAGCGCCCTCAATAACCTTGCAAAGTGATCGTTGTGAAGTTAAAGCATCATTTCAGAGGGAAAGTTTACCTCTTGTTTTTGTCTAAAAGAAGCAAAAGAAACAAAGAAAAGAAACAAAGTCTAAAATTGCTCAAATACCCCGGTGTTGCATCTTCGTGTCTCATTTCCTCTTATATTCTTCTAGACCATGATGTCAATTATGGTATTAATAAGAATATTTTTTGGATGACTTAGAAAAGTGTTTATCTTTTTTTTAATGTGATACATGTGATCACGGACCTGATGGTTTTTTTTTTGTTTTTCTTAATTGAGTTTGAATTTTGATTGTTTTTGATCTTTTACTGCCCCGCAATGTCACAAATTTGAATGAAAATACATAAAAACAAGGCTTTTCAAAGCAATTAGTAGGTTCAAAATAATAGCAATTAAAAATAGTTTGATTAGATTGATTCACTACAGGTTTAGGGTTAACTAATCACACAAAACAATTAATTACATGACAGCACTATTTACAACAAAAGCAATTTTTTACAATAAAAAGTCTAGTTTTAAAAAGGTATTTTTCCTTCTGATGTTTCTAGCTTTCTATATTAACCCTTGACATTCTATTGACAATCTACTAATTCAACCATTTCATTAAAGGGCCTATATCAAGCAAAATCAATGTTTTAAGTTTTTAGGTGTTCTATAATGTTAATTCCTCACAAATGATAACCTCACCAGCCCCTCCCAAATCTCAAAAACGAGTGGGTTCTCACATTCAAATGAAAGTGAGGAACAGCCCCTTCCAGGAAGAGTCTGTGCTGCCAGCTCCGCCCCCCAGGCTAACACACACACTTATTTTCCCTGTGAATCTGGCAGCAAAACTCTTTCCTTTTCATTTACACAATATTCACATCCATCTTTGCAAAAGTTTGGATGTTTGTTTTCGTGGGAGAAACTCAGACACTCTGCTGAGGTCGGCTCTAGGTTGACGTCATGAAATGGGCGATACCCACAAGGAGCGAAAGCCAGTGCCTCTGATCAAATTTAGTTTTACTTTGGGTAAGAAGTTAGATAATATAATATCATATAGTCAACTGTAAACATCCATCTATCCATCCAAAGATTTTTGGTGTGTCAAAGGGCATGCGTTATTTAATGAAGATGATAAAGTTTAAAATTACATTAAAATGGGGACATTTTATTAAAGCCAAGAAGTCTCAGACAATAGACTTTAAGAACAGCTTTAAACTCACCAGTTTTGAATGCCACAACGCTTGCAGTCGGTTCCTTTCACAGTTATTGTTTACACTGACCTGTATCCAAATGAGTATTTTATGACCACATGACCACTCAAAGCAGTAATTACAACAAACTATATTCAAATATCTCCCATGCGACATCTTTTTAGTCCACAAACACTTGTCTTTTTTCAATATCAAGATCATTTATCTGCCTATTTATTCATCGTTCTGTTAAGTTTGACGGATGTATGGAGGGTAATGTGAGGTTAAGTGTCTTGCTCAAGGACACACTGACATTTAGACCATGAATGCCAGGAACTAAATGACCAATTATTCAATTAGCAGAGGCCTCATCTACCTCATGGGGGACAAAATTTAGTTTAAAAAAAAACAAAAAACTTTTAAAAAGTACTGGGAAATGTTCATTTTTCAACATTATTGAATATATTGATGTTCAACTGTTAAATTTTTACACTCTTTCCATACACTTTTGAAAACAGCTTGTGGTTTAGTCTTTATTACTGTTGCATACCCTTAGTAAGAATTGGTGTTTTTCTTTTTCAACTCGTCTTGGTTTTAGTTGTAGTTTGTGTTCAACAATGTTCTAATTCTGCTCCAAAGTTTCGTTGGTTAATCACCTACAACTGTTTCTGGTTTACGGTACTTTATTTTCTCACAGTAAATATTTTGGGTTGTGTCTGAATTCCCGCACTACTTGGTGCACTATATAGGCCATAAGTCATTTTGTTGGAGTGCCTGAATCTACAATTCCAACATTCAATGCCCTTGAAATTTCCCAGATTTCTCTGCGAAAAATGTTTGTGCAGCAGAACTTTGGTGAATACAGACCACAATGCATTGTTTTGGAACGATTTGTCATTTAAAACAATTTATTTAAATGTATTTTGTAATAACCATCCAAGTTTTTATTATCAGAACACCATGAATTCATAAATGCACTTTGTAAAATTTTCACATTTATTATGTTTTGACTTTGGCAAATTGGTGAAATCATTTTTTGCCATAAAAAAATAAAAAGTCTGAATTTGCGTTAAATTCAGGGCACTGGAAAATCTTACAATATAGTCTTTTAGTAGTTTGGGAGCAGTGCGGAAATTCTGACATGCCCTAAAGCGACATTTGATGTGCGTTTAGTCCATGCTGTCTGCACTGGACAAGCAGGGAGGGGCTTCTTCTTCTTTATCCTGTTCTGCTGTTTAGTTGTACTAATGCATCACCTATAGTTGGAAGAGGTTTAAGTGCAGAACCAGTGGTGCAAATCTTGCTCCAGGCTTGGCATGATCAATTTCCAAACGGTTGGCAGTTCTGTGAAATGAAAAGAACACTATCCATATGTCACTGACAAATCTAAGTCACTGATTGGTCAAAGTTTAACTGGTTTAACTTGCAATGCGTGATCAACGTCCACATGTTTTGTACATAGAGCCTGAAAACTGACTTAGAAACTTGTATAGCTTCATGTTTTGGACATGGTAGTCCAAAACGCCCATTTACATAGACCTTTCCTTAGAAGTGGCCACTTGACTGCGCATTGATGAAGGCAATGTAAAGATAGGTTGCTTCTGAGTCATGTTTCTAAGCTTTTCTCTGTTAGATGATCTGTTTTGTCACCTATTGTCCCTTGTTTTGTCATTGAAGTTAGTAGTTTTTGTCACGCTTTAGTAATGCCAGTCCTTCACTCCACCACAACTCCTTACAGTTTTCTAATGATGGAAGGCAATCATAATAATTACATCTCACATTTTTTATGGCATGATGTAATTAAGATTGGCAACAAGGACGTTCACTTTTCTATCAAAGTATGTAAAGATCCCATTGGCCCAAAGGAACCACTCAGAGGAAAAACGCGAGTCATTAAGCCTTCTCAAGTAAGCAAAACACAAAAAAGCAATCTTCAAGCTTGTTTTGAAAATCTGCCAATCCCCTTTCAATACCTTTTGTGGGGGTAAATAACTTCTCCCTTGTTTCCCAATCAGCATCAAAGAGCCACATTGTTGTTTCTGAATCAATGCTTCCACAGCCTTTTAGTTGCCATTCCAATTACTGTACCTCTGCAGAGGAGGGACACCCCTTAAATGACAGAAACCTACTGACCATGTAACCACGTGTGAGGAATTTTCAGGGCTGTGTTTTTTACACAGGCATAGCTTCCACCTGGCAGCTGGGTTTCAGCCAAGCATCACAGCTTAATTGAAATGACGATAGCAACGGTAATATTTTCTGATATCTTGAAAGAGATCGAAGTCATTTCCTCTGCAGATCACAGAAGAAGAAGACACAGGGGACATAAACGAGAAAAGGATTGGAGAGATTACATTTTACAGACCTGTGCGATTAGCCCTCGTTGTGCTTTGTCTTAACATAGTAAGAGTGACTGCTTTAGAGAGAAAAGAGAGCAGGAGCGACGAGGAAAAGATAAGGGATCACAGGGATGCTGGCCCTTCTCCAAACCCATTTCTTTAAATGTATAATCACTAAAATAGAAAATCTGTCTGGATGTTGGCAGTATTCAGATTATCGTGATCCAGGATTTGATTTTCAGTTCCTCAAACACTGAACAAGGCTTTTTTCCCCTCCTGTCTGTCTTCTCTTGAAACCAGAGGCCAACTTATTCCTTTCATCAGATGTTTTTTTTTTCCTCTGACAGCACAGATTAGTGAAGGTGAAAAAATGCATTTAGAGATGCCATGATCCTTTTCTGTGGTCTTTTTCTTTACAGCGCTTTGCATTATAAAGGGGTCATTCAAGGTCTTCCATTTGTTGTTCTACTAAACTCGGCTTCTATAAAATATAACTTGCTTAAATCATACAAATAGTATTGAATTTAACAAGCACTACGGAGCTGATTAGGTGCAGAAGAAAAGCCTCCTCAAACTGGTTTACTCTTCGTTTGGTAAACTGAATTTCATTGGAAGGTGATAACTCAGAGAGACTATACATTAACCTAAGGACTACTGGTAACAAACACTTTGGGGGGGTGTTGGCCTCAGTTTTCTCATCTGGAGTGTGGAGCCTCTTTCTCAGTTATGGACTTTATGTGAACTCTGCCATCTGTTGTTTATTCTGCAGCCAACATCTGTTGGTTAGGATCTTTTTTGAAATATGGACACGTTTCAATCATTGAAATGTTCCGACTGGTGCTGCTGTTCAAGCTGTTGTTATTATTTGAATGGCATAAAGTGACGTCTGGACAAAGCTTCAGAAGACTTTTTTTCTTTACTTGAGAGAAAAACAGCAGAAACTCAATCTTATCATTTGAAAAAAAAAAAAAACAGGGTGATTGGATGACCACGTCTGATTACAGATACTTTGGAGACTCTTTGCACTTCTGTCAGAGGTGGAAAGAAAGAAGGTTCAGTCCTGATGTGTTCCAGATATCGAGACATGATTGAACTAAGGTTTAAGCTGCTTGGCAGCCATTTTGAAAAATCAGATGGATCTACTTTGATTGATGGGGTGTTTTTTTTTACTCTGGTTGTTTGGTTAATGTTATAAAAACCAAACACCCCCTTTGCCGTGGTTTGAACCAACTGAGGTGAAGCTACATAGGCAGAGGTGTTTGATCAGTGGGAAGAGGTTGGATGTGACTGGAGTTTAATATTGAGAACATGCTGGCTGGTATAAGTAAAACCTTTTAACTCCAAAAAGACTCAGACTGGTTGCAATAGCACAGCTGCTTTCCGCTACTCTTACACCCAGAAGCTTACAGCCCCTCACAAACCCAACCTAACATTACCATTGCAACAAAAATGGCGAGCACTATTGGAGCTATCCAGCCGTACAGATTTGAGCCAGATGCCAGCTGAGGCAAATAAAACAAAGACATATTTGTTTACATGGGAATGGATCAGATCGGAATGGAGCGGAGCGGGGAGCTTGTGGCTCGTCCACTTGCATATACTCTTATTGAAACAGCGTTTTGTTTTTTGTGTTTTTTTTTCATTTGCTCCTGATTTCCAACAATCTCAATAAAGAAATTCTCAAATAAACATTTTAAGCTTAATTTTCTCTGTATATGTCCTGCATCATCAGAAAAATGCTACAAGAACATGTCAAAAACCCAATTTTCATCACAGTTCACTTTTAATTTGATTTTCATTTGGATTCTTTTGTGCACGTACATTACCTGTCAAAAGCATCACATCCCTCCGATGTTTCCAGTTTATTGTTTAAAGGGTATTCAGTGTGAGGTCTTATAGCTCTCTGCAATCAAAGGTTTGTGCAACTGAGCAACTGGAGTTTTAATATGAAAACCTGAAATCAGTTTATAGACCAAAATGTACTCAAAAGGTTTGTTTCATTAAAGTAGCTGTTTTTTACAGAGATTAATAGAAATGAAATATTCTTCAGTGGGTTCTTTCCATGTCTTTTGCAGAAGTTCCCATTGGTGTTTGGAACTTGTAGGTTGCTTTGCTTTGGTTTTGCTCCTCTGTCCAGTTTACCTGAAACTCAGCTCAGTAGGTTCAAGTCTGGTGATGGTGCTGGCCCCTCTGGTTACCTTTTGGTTGTTCTGCCCTCGGCTAATTATGGAAAAAGCCTGGATTTCTGTACCTTGTTGTAGGATGTGTCAGGTTTTGACATTTTCTGGGCAACTTTTGATGGTTAAGAGACTGTATTGACTGCAACTTTACTTTTTTTGCAATCTGTTGATTAAAAAAACAAAACAAAACAACTCTCAAGCTTGTCTTCCAGCGAGAACTGCCTTTTTCCTGCCATTTTTTGAAACGACAAACTACTTTCAGGTGTACAACAAAAGCTCTTGAGGGTTTGATACCACAATGTGTTCCAGCACTGCTTTTACACAGACAGAGAAGAATTTGCGAACATTTCATGCGAATAACTTTAAAAAGTTGATTAATTTCTGTTGCATGAAAACAGCTTTCAAGTGTTTTTATTCATTTCATATACCCTGAGCACAGGGTACTTAGTTTTATGCAACTTGTCTTTTTTTTCTTTTTCTAACCTCTTGCAGTTCAAGTTTGTTCTTTTTCACGCTGTTAACCCTCAGAAGCCTCTGAACTCACCGGCCCGTTTTCTAATCACATTAGGCTGTTTTCAATGTTGTTGGAATGACACCGACTCCCCAGTGTTATAGTTTTCATTTAAACTATAACATGAATATTTCAAAAAGGTTTTTAGCTTTGAAATTTTCATTTTAAAACAAAAATAACAAAAAAAAAATTAGGACAAATAATTGTAATACTCCCTGTAATAAACCCTTGTTACATTTTAGTCTAGTAAACCTTTGCCTGGAAATGCAATTCTTGGCTTTTCACTTTTTCAACTTTTTGTTTTAACATTTTATCTGTATTTATAGGAATTTGTTGTTTTGTATGATGTTGTTGCACGAGCCTCTTGTTCAGGACTTCGAACCTCTGTGGGACTTCCTGGTAAAATAAAGGAGAAATAAAAATAAATAAATAAATAAATAAAGCCTTCACTTTCACACTGTTGTGGTTTTCTTTCTTTCTGAAACAATCTTCAGTTCAATGCCAGTTCATCGGATTTAAGTTGTAAATTGGCTGACTGAGTTTATTTTTAAATACATTTTTAATGCAAACCAAAGCATAAGATATTTGATTGTCTACTTTGTTTTCAGTTTTCTCAACAATCATTTCTATGCAGACTTTTTGAAAATAATTTAGCTAAAGTATTCTGATGGAACAATTTGCTTCCCAGAAGCGGTTTGTCCATGACTTTTGTCAGTTTTCCAATATTTACGTAACTATTAAGGGTTGTTTTTCTGTAGAGGGCCACTAACTAATTAATCTAAGTCAGTAATGACCTAAATCATGCATTCTTTACCAGAGTAGTTATATTCAGCAGAATAATTCTAAATATATACACCCTACTAGTGTTTTCATAGCCAAAATCTGATGATGGTTTCCTTTTCTGCCAGCAGGAGCAGTCATGTAAAACAGGCTGCACAAAGACCTGGAGCATCTGGATGCAGTCAGACAATCGGTGATGCAACATCAGAGTAAGAGAGGAAGCAGGGAAACATTTATGTAATCATACAACACACATCCATTTATTCTTCAAAATGTTAACAGCCAGTGACTGTGTTGCCACCGGAAAAGGTTTCTAGGAAAAAGGTTCTAAAAGTTTTACACTGAAAAGCATGACCTGATGTGTTCAATTTAATTTAATTTCAATTTAGTTCATTTACAAAGCATCACTTTGCAGCAGGGTGCACTCCTTGGGCAGCTGAAAAAACCAAATGACTATAAATAAATAAAGCCAATTAAATGCACTCCAAATCAATCCTGTTTAATTCAGCTATTTTCAAATTCATTAAATCAATTTTCAGTCTAAATTGTTGTAATCCAATTAATTCCAGCTCGGTCCAATTCAAAAAGTCTTCAGCTAATAGCTGACGGTAAATCAAAAGCAAACAATAAAACAAAGATCAAACCAATCAAAGCTTCTTGACTACATGGTTATTTTCTTGCATCGTCTCCTTTCTACAGACGTCTCCTTTGAAGCTGCAGACGGCCTGAATGGAGACATCCAGACTACAAAAGCTGAAAATACATGGAATTTAGGAATATCGTGGGAATGGGCACTGCCTTTGGGGAACCAAGCTGTGTTGATTAGCTTCTCAGACTCATGGAATGGAAATGTGAGTTAATCGATCAGCCCCAAGCCCCCAAGGCTGAGGTGGTGTTAGTTGAGATGGAAGCTTGAACTGTGATTGTATCTCCATCACTGCTTTAAATCCTCCTGAGCCCAATTACACAGGGCTCAGAATAGAAGGGGGAAAAACACCAGAATTGAAATATATATATATATATATAATTGAGAAAAGAAATTGAAGGATTTACATACGTTGAACAGAAAAGGAGAATCTCGAGTTGCGCTGAAATAGATTTTAAATTGTATACCTGAGGCGGTGATATGCCAGTAGTCCTGCAGAGGAAGCGCGTTTCAGCCACTTGTATTCGGGACCTCATTCTTTGGGTCATGACCCAGAGCTGTTGGTGAGCACTGGAACAAAGACCGACCAGTAAATTACAAACAACTACCTGCTAATTGTGTCTGCAGGCTGTTGCTGTTAATCGTGAAATTTTAAATTGAATCAAATGTAAGAAATGTAATTATCACATATAAGCAAAGCATCTCTGTGCTTTTTTATTTTTTTGCATTTTTAGACCTGGAGGGGTGTAGTAAAGACTTTTTGAAAGAAACATTTTTGAAAAAAGAACAAAAATTACAGAATGTGTTGATTCTCCATACTTGATGAAGTAAATAATTTTCTTCTTTTTATGACAAATAATGTACAAAATATAATTACAGTATTTAGGAAACTGTGCTAACATAAAGACGAGGTTTGAGTGGACCTTATCTGAAGGTTGGTCTGTGAGCTTGTATATCCTGTCCAGGCTAGGGCAGCAAGCCAGGGCCGAGGGTGTTGCCTTTTCTGTCCAATCACAGATGCTGAGCCCGTCTCTTTTTCTCTCTGACGTCAGTCAGATGAAAAAGGGAAGAGAAAACAGACAGTGGGGTTAATGACAAAAAAAAACAAAAAAACAAAAAATAGACAGGATTTGTGACTAAGAAAAACAACAGATGTAAGAGAGTAAAAACAATAACATAACAACATGTGCACACGAAATGGGGAAAAAAATCATTTAAAGGCTGTGGGAGTCTGATGAAACACATTTTGGCAACATTCCACATTTAGTTGACGTCAGTTATTTCTGTCTTGTCATGATCTTGTTTTCCAGGAAGCACTGTGATGACGGGGAGGGGGTGGGGGGGGGATAGGTACAAAAAGTCCTGAAAATAAATTCAGGGAACCAAGAAACTGACAGTTCAAAAGAATCACAAATTTCCAAATCAGTTTATGTTGTTCTTTATTTGGAGAGGTGGACAAAGCTAGCTATATTTATAGCAAATAGATTGATTTAATTTTTATTAGGGTATTAAAACGGATTGCCGTGTTTGATCTGGATGATAAGCCCTCTCAGTCTATTTGAAAACCTTTCAAACCAAAACTGTAGTTTGTTAATATAAAATGTCTCTGTATAGAAAATTAAAGATAAAAGTTGTGAGAGAAAGGATGTACTGTAAGACAGTAGAATCTATTTCTTACATGTTGTGTCCGAGAAGATTCACACATGTGCATGTTCCCTACCATGGGTAGTGGATGAGTCATGTCTGACAGCCCATACTGTGACTGTGAGGGCTTCAGATTTAAGGGCCAGAAATCTGCATTCAACTCACAGAGGCTCCATCTTCCTCTCCGTTTCCCCTCTCTGTCTCCTCGCACTCCTGCCCTTGCACTACTCGTATCTCCTTCACACACACAAGCACACAAACAGGTAGAGGGGGATATCAGTGACGGTATGAAACTGACAACTCGCTGCTGTCCCAGACGCACACTCCATATGCTGCTCAGGACGTGACATGAGAGAGCCTTTCAGCTCGGATTACTTAGACGTTAAGGTTGCTGGTGATGGTTGTGCTTTGGTCAGCTTTACCCACATGCGCCCACAAAGAAAGAGAGAGAAATGGAAGAGACAAACATCACAGCAAGGGTCAGAGGATGAATCTGAGCTGCTACAGTAAAAGGCAGACTAGACGATCCAAGAGGAAGCAGGACATCTATGGCCAGAAGGCACGATCACAGTATCCTGTGGTGACATAATATGTGCGAGTAATGAGTGATGAATGAGCATTCAAGCGCCCCTAGCAACGACACAACAGATGTTTGCAATAACACCATCTTCTGTTTTTAATTCTTGTTAATGTTCCCACAATCTGGCCAGAGCACATGAACTGTCAGCAGCCACTAAAGCAGATCCCCATCATAAAGACATTCAGCAACATGAATTATTGGATAGGAAAATTTGACAGGAAGTCAGCAGAGATTGTGTTAACACTGAGTGCATTCTTTTAGCTATTAAGAACATGTTGTTATTTACAATAATGACCTGGGAATCACTTTCATGAGATCGAATCATGAAAGTGATGCATCATAAAACTGCATTTAAAGATTTTCTTTTTTTAATTCATGTTGCAGTGTTTGATTGTTTGTTAGTCAAAAACAAAGTCTAAAGAAGGCTATAATCTGGATTTACATGAGCAGATTCTCCCCATAAACATGTGAATCGGCAGGAAAATGAGAATACGTTTTCAGCCGGTTTTTCTGGTAAGATTAAATAAAGTTAATGACAGTTTCATGTTTGGTTTAGATATTTGAGGTGTTTTTTCCCCCCCCTGATAAACTCCTAAATCAATTGAACGCTTATAGGGGTCATGCTTTTACGTCAACAGTTCCAACAGTTCTCTCCTTAAAACTTCAAACTTTTTATTTATTGTCCGGGTTTTTTCCTTCCATTTTGTTTATTTATTTTTTTAATATTGTTTTAGGACAAGTGGTTTTTCAAAGTATTTTTTAATTCACACTTGATTGGATTGAAGCCCATTTTTAGGCATTTCTCAAAATGCCATTATGCAAAATGTCAATGTACTGTTAAATCTAAGTTTGACAACTTGTTGTGAAATCAAGAAAAGTGGGATTGTGACTCAAAAACAAAAAGTATACTCTGATCTGTATCCTGCCATGATCTAATGAATAGAGACTTAATAAGTATTCAAGATACCCACAACTTCATACATGGACGTTTCCAAAAAACTTCAGGAAATTCATAAACCTGATAAGCACATACTGACTGTGCACCTGTTTAATATAAATAACTACACACGTGCCATACTGTTTACCTCACAACAGTCTCTTTTTGCACAGTTATTCACTCTCAGCTGAATTTGGGCAACAGCTGATTTGTATATAGCTTTACTGACTTACTGATGCATATTCTGTGTTAATGATTACTTGTTATGCTCCTTTTCATTTATCCCGTAAATATTAATGTTATTTTTATTTTACATATAGCATTTTGATGGCATCAATGTGAACAGCAAAGAGTTTAACTGTACAAGCAAACCAGTTTCCTGCTTTAAAATAAACCCCTTGAATCCTGAATATGATGAGCAACTCCAGACCATGAAGCTACCACCACAAGGATCGACCGTTTTTTTAATTTTAGTTTTTTGTTTAACTTTTGAGAAATTCTGTAGGTTTACATTAAGGTATGTTTTTTTTATCCAGCCTTTATTGTAATTTGCACATTAAAATTATTAAAATAACAATTATTTTGTATAACATAATATTGGTTTGATCTGAAAGATTCAGAAAATGTGTAAAATGAATACATCAAGATGGGGTTCATTTATTTTATTTGCAAAATTAAGATAGAAAGAGACGCTGCGTTTATAGACTGTAGTGAGCTGTCCATGGTCCTGAAACGTGTTAGTCCCGTTTGTATTTAGTTGAACGCAAAACCTGCAATCCCACTTACAGTAAAAAACTTTCATCTTTCATAAAAGTGATAGGTGAAATACAACCAATCAAAAGTTACACAGATATAAGTCAACGTGTTTTTTTCTAAGCTCAGCAACACTCTGTTAACATAGTTGTAATTAAACTTTCTGAACGTCAGCAAATATTTACGTTTTCCTCTTTATCAAAGAAATCCAATTTTTTGGGATCTTGGTGACAGTCACATATTCCTTTTCAACTTCCCTAAAAAAATAGATGGATTGATAAAAACAATACTATAGTGAAAATGCTCTTAAAACCTTTTTTTGTCATTTCAGTTTATTTTACCTTGATTTCCCCTTCTTCAAAAAAACAAATGTATCTTTGCTGTGTCTAAAACATAATGTAGTTCGTGATTGAATGTAAACAGCATGATCCCTAAAGTATGTGCACGTGCGCGCACAAAGCAGAATGTCACTTCAGGTTTCTCTAGAAGTATAGATTATATTAAAGAGTTGAGGGGAAATAATCAAAATACAATTAAACACGTGTGTGTAGGTGCGTGTGTGTGTGTGCATGTGTGTGTTTGCATGCTCTCTCCCTCACCCTGCACGTGCGTGTGTGTGTTTGTGTGTTGGTGCACGTTCGCTGTGCGTGCAGGTAATAAGCTGCTCCGCCACTGCGCAATGATGGAGCTATCGCAGCGATGGAGATGACGCAAACAGACACAGCTCTCCAAAAAAGTGTTTCAAGACGAACATGGCGGCAACTTAACCGCGGTCCAAGATGACAATGGCAACCAGGAGAACGGATTCGAGGCTTTCCGCTCAGGCACGGGACAGAGAAACCAATCTGCCTGCATCGAACGGACTCGTTGCTCTCCTTTAAGTGGATCTTCAGCCTGAACGGCGGCAGATGCGCAGCATCAGCACCTAGGGGCTCGCAACAGCTGGTCTTCCTGCGCCCCTGACGAAAGAACAAGCCCGGGGAGGGACGTACGGGAGAGGGGGCATGCGGTCAAATAGGACGCCGTTTCCCCCTGGAGAGCCATGGAGAACCGGGATGCGGCAGCGAAACGCTTAATCCGTGCGGGCACGCTAATTGGATCGGAATAGCACATATTGCTGCAGGCGCGCTAGTGGAGCGCCCTGGACCGTCGGAGGCACGGCACCCCACCGTTCCAGAGAACCAACCGGAGTCAATCTCCCAACAAGTCAATGAGTATTGTGGCAGAGCAGCCCCCGCGGTGGAGTCGGGCAGGGCAGCAGTCTCCTAAAATATGACCAGGGGTGCTTGGATGCGTCGGCAGCATGACGAAGGCTTAAAATACTGGTTTGCACCCCGAGAGAACGAGAAGCCATTTACGGAGTCGGAGCGGGCCCAGAGATGGCGACTGTCACTGGCCTCTCTGCTCTTCATCACCGTCCTGCTCTCTGATCACTTGTGGTTCTGCGCCGAGGCGAAGCTGACGCGGACCCGTGACAAGGGGCCGGGCGCCAGCTTCGCGTTCACGGACATGGGCAAGTACCCGAACCCCCTCCGTATGCCAACATCACCTGACCCCCGTCGTCTCACCAGAGAGGAAGATGTTATTTTTATAGGAAATTCTACCAAACCTCTGTGGCGAATGGAGACCTGTCACCCGGACAGCGTGTCCAAAGACTGCTTCACTTTCACGGACGCGCAGACCGTGTGCTTGGCCCTCTTTGGTGCAGGGGAAGAGGGGACACAGTCTGCCTACGTGAATCTGAGCGATTTGTACCTTTCTTTTTGTAATTCCTACTCACTTTTGGATTTGTTTTACGGGTTTACGAGTCCGGACCTAATGAACTGCACCCTGGATGCGGCCACGGGGGGAGATGTGCTGGGATGCAGGGAGTGCGTCCGGGCCTATCAGCGTCTCGATCAGCTGGCGGAGGAGACCTACCGGGAGTTTGAGCTGCTGGTTCAGAAATACGAGACGGATGCTTACTCGGTTAGGACGTGCATGGATGAGTGCAAGGTAGGACCCAGCGAGGCCGGGTCGCGCTCGCTCACAAAACCGCGCACGTGCACTGAAGGGGGTGGGTTTACGGTCGTCATAGTAACCAGTGAGCAGATCTGTCATTATACTTGTAATTCTTCTCAAGAGTTCAGCCTACCAGTATGCAGCCACAGCTTGTGGAGGTTTGCGCGCAGACCACTACTCTTTTTTTCTTCTTCTTCTTCTTATTCCAGTTGTTCATTTTGTTCATTTCTGTTGCTTCACAACAGTCTTCCATCATATTTATGAATTGGGACTGCAGAAGTGACGTATTGCGTAATAAGGGAGGTTCAATCCCGTCCCCCCACATCTTTTTGACATGAGGAGAACCAGTGGTCTGTTGTTTTGATGCATGTTTCAATATGGATAATAGCACTCCTGTGATTTCTGCACCTAATCCAGGCTTTGCATCATCCCAGATTTGACTTTCTGCTCCACTACGCACGGCGAGAGCACATGTACCTTGTGCAAATGAACGGCACAGCTCTTTTTATTTTTTATTTTATTTTATGGACACTGTGTACTCTTGACGTTGTGCTGGATTTCATCCTGAAGCTAATTGGTCCGAGATAAACAGTGAAAACCGGAAGCAGAGCGGAAAGATATCACATGAAACACATTAGATCCCTTTATTTATAATGCAGTGGCTTGTTGTAGAGGCTGACTTCTGTACCAACACTGCCTGTTGGTGTGGTAACTCTCCATGGTGCTGAAAACATGCTGTTCCAGATTTATGTATGTGTTAAAGTTTTGCTGTTATTGTGCCTTACTAACATTAATGCAATCTCTTAGACCAAACCAAATACCTATTATCCACCCATCCTAAAATTATATTATTTATCTTTATTTTTTAAAAACAAAATTACCCTCTAAAAGAAAACACTTAACATTTTATCACTACGGATATTTTAAAATCAAATGCTTGAAAAATAGAGTGAAGATATTGGGATTTGTGCCACCAATGTCTGTTATTTTGTGAGATGTTCTCATGTTTGATGACTTGTAGCTTATTCTAAAAAGCTCTGTCAGGAAAGGAAATGGAGAACAAGATGTCATCATTCAAGCTGTTCTCTTAATCATCATGTATAGCCTAAACTCATGCATACGTGTGATACTGTGCAATGGTCTGGTATTCCGGCTGTCACTTCTGTATATTTGATCTAAGGTTGAATAGTTTGTGGTTAATTAGACTTTTAAATAATCCTTCTGAAGCAAATCAATTGTCACCTTTGTTTTTTGCATCATGTGAGCATCCATTTTTTGTAACACCTTTCATCTGTCCCTCTATTAAGCCAACTAATCAGTAGTGTACTTTGGCACTGCAACTCTTTACTAATGTCATAAGAATCAAGCAGAGCTACATCAGCCTTTTAGCCCTTTTGGCTCAATCTAAATTGCTAATCTGCCTTAGTGTTCATGTGACCTTTGTGAGAGAAAAGCACCGCAGGCCTGCAGGTCTGCATCACAGACAGGCTCCTTGAGGAACCACTGTTGGATAACAGAAGAAGACACAATAGAGCTTGAAACAAACCAAACTGCCATTGAAATTATAGTTCTCCTTTATTTCAGGTGTGTTTTCGTAAAATGCAGCTTTGATGCAATTCTTGTCATAAAAATGAAACAGACTTTAATTTTTAATGGGCTCACAAATACATTTAATAGAGGACATAAAACTACAAAGTGTTTTCAGTGATAAAATTATTGTGATTTATTTGGACAGACGATGCCTCCAAGGAAACATTTATATCAGATTATTTGCTTTGAACAAACATGAAGCTTTATTCTGTGGTTTCAAAAGAAAAAAGAAAAGCAACATGGAAGACAATTCAATCAGATCAATCTAAAAAAGAGAGAACAATATTTGACAAACTTTAAAAAGAATAAAAAGGGTGAGGACAATCACAAACGGTGAGTATTATTGGATCAAAACAAACATGTTTTGACAAACTGAATATATATTGTAAAACGTTGTTGGATTATCCTTTTCATATGTTAAAGGGCCAATATCATACAACTCTTAGGTCTTTAAGAGTAAACTATATCCACATATATGATAATACATGACGTTTGGCACACTAAAGAATGATTTTTTTTTTTTAATGAAATTAGGCAGCTATTTCCAACCTGACAGTAAGATGACTCAATATCTGAGGCACCAGCTTTCGCTTCGTGTGGGTGACGCCCATTTCATGACGTCAGCCTAGAGCCTCAGCAGCCTGTTTTGCGTCTCACCCACAAAAATAAACAACATCCAAAACTTTTGCAAAGCTGGATTTGCACATGAAAGCATTTTGCTGATCATCGCTAGCTCCGCGGAGAAAGTGTTACAGCCTGAGGGTGGAACTGGAAGCGCAGACTCTTTTCGAAGGGGCGGTTCCTCACTTATCTACGTCACAATGTGAGGAGCAGCTTATTTTTGTGGATTGGGAGGGGCTGGTGGTCAGAGTGCAGGTTTATAGAGGAAAACTGAGAAATGCATGAATTCATCAACACACCGCTTTGGGGTTGCTGTTTTTTTTTTTTTTTTTTTTTGAGAGGAATGAACATTAGAATACACCTAAAAGCTCAAAAATGTTTATTTTACATGATGTAGACCCTATAAAGATCCACTTTGAAGTAAATTGTGTTTTCTTTGCCTTTAACATGTTCTTGTGGCATTTTTTGGATGAATGAGGACAAATGTAAAGAAAACTGAGCTTAAATTTGCATTTTTGAATATTTCTTTATCTAAATCGTTGTTAATCTGGAACTGATGAGCCTTTGGGAAAACATTGTATCTTTGATGTAGAAAATAACCTGGGTTGGCCACAAGCTACCATTCTGATGCATCCACTTGCAGAAAACT
Organism: Oryzias latipes; assembly: GCF_053564925.1. NCBI lineage: Eukaryota > Metazoa > Chordata > Actinopteri > Beloniformes > Adrianichthyidae > Oryzias > Oryzias latipes. The sequence continues at coordinate 28,484,648 of NC_136257.1, read as the reverse complement.
AGATCCTTTGTTTTCCTCCTCCGAGCGGACTTCTGGATAGCTCCAATATTGTTCATCATTTTTGTTGCACCAGTAATGTTGGGCTTGGGGTTTGAGGGGCTGTAAGCTATCAGGGAAGCGTGTTAACAGAGAGCTCTTAGCAACGGGGAAGGGAAGGGGAGCGGAGATACTTCAGACAACCGTCCCACCCTCAACTCAGGCACAAAGGGAAGTTTTGTCTTAGGAACCCATGTTTGACTAGAATAAAAACAGGTTTTATAGAATCTCTAAAAGTGCACTGAGGTAAAAAAAAACAAAAAAAAAACCGCACATTTTCCCATAAAGGCCGAAAATTTATAGGCAATTCAAAAGTGAAATTAGTGTCATAAATTTGTGGGCAGAAGCGTAAAAAGAATGTGGGAGTGGCTGCTGGCTTTGTTTGAGAAACAAGGATTTCTAAAAAATTATGCTGCATCAAGGAGAAATGTGAGCATCTCTTTTAAATGTCAGAATGTCTCTCCCTGAAATGAATCTCAAGAAAAGGTGCAAAATGCAGCCAGACAATAACACGAAGTGCACGGGTCATGGAGGAGAAGTCTGAAGGACACATTCAGAATTTTACAGACTCACACATCTAACACTGCTAAAGGTAAAGAAATGTATACTTCTTTATATTTAAAGATCTTTGATCGACGAGGGATTTGTGACCAACACAATCACACCATCAAGTTCCAGGTTTGAAAATGGTCACATGCTTTAGAGTCCATTCTTTTTAAGAAGGTGAAATTCTGCCCATTGGTCACCTAACTTGATATTTGAGTCACCATATTGCATGTATTTTAAGACAATGTTCAGTGTTGAACGTATGAAAGCAAGATATTTCTTACAGGAAATGCAATATATATTGTATAATGTATAATTTGCCATGTGTTTTAGCAACTCATTAGAAACATTTTACTCTTAATTAGTTTTGAACAACAGGCTCCGCTCGTTTCTCTTCTGACGTCTTTCACTGATTGGGGTGATTGCACTTCTGTGGATCTAAAACGCAGAGTTCCTTTGCGTGAATCTTTGCTTAAGACACTTTTGTGAAATTCCACATCTGTTGTCTGAGCTTAACTGATGACTAACACCCAGTCAGCTGATTTACTCCTGATTTTCCCCCAGTCCCAGTCATTGAGATCTGCCACGCTTCTCTTTTGTTTTGTAGTTGTTGTTTCTTTTTTCAGAATTGCAGCTGATTGCCTGGATCAGGTGGACTCAATCAAATCTGAATCACTTGATCCAAATGAGCATCAATGATCAGAGCAGGCATAGCTGGAAGACACAGCGGTGGAACCGAAACTCCCAGATTGGACAGGCAAAGTGCAATGTTTCTACAACTGAATATTTTACTATTGATGAAGTGATGTGCATTAGTTAGTAAGCAGCATGTTTGTTTCACATGTTTATCATCAGATTTAAGTTAACTGCAAAAAGAAGTTTGAAGATGGGGAGAAAATAAAGATATGGAAACGTAACCCTTAGTATTGTCTGAACAAGGTTTCAGTTGTTTGTAGTTTTAACATTTGTGGTCTAAAACAAACAGAACAAGACTGATGACGCATAAATGTGATAACCCCAGGAAATAAATCCTTGAAAAGTTGTATTTACAGTGGTGGAGCTCCGTCTTTTTTCACATTTATTTTTATTTTTTACATTTATTTTTCAATGTTTTGACCTTGTCTTAGTTTAGCTATTTATTTAGTCTCTACACATTTCATCTTTGTTATAAAACATTAAAAAAAAAGCAGTTTGAACTGAAATTTGGGGATAATTGCAGTAAGAAATAACAAAAATTGACAATTTAGAATTGAGTTTTTTTTTTTGACAGTTTCAGAATTATTGTGGAATTATTGTGTAAAATAATAAAAATGCCTGTTAGAAATTGGTGAGGTTGAATTAAAACAACGAATATCAAACATTGCCACAAAATTGTTTCTAAAGGTCTTTTAATTATGATTTCTAAGGAGAAATCAGAAACCCTGTGTTATTTTCTACAACATAGTTTCTGCAGAGTAGCAGGAGCTCATTAAATTCATCTACCTCACAAATACGCTCTCTTCAAATGTTTTTTTCTTGTCTGCTCCTGATTCACAAAGATGTAAATAAATAAATAATTATCAGAAAAATATGCTTAAGAACATGTTAAAAACACCAAAAACACAAATTTAATCAGAGTGGTATTTAGAACAAATTGTGAAGTAGTTAAAAAAACTCTGAAAAAAGACTAAAAATTCCACTAAAAAGAAATGAAAATAGGTCTGAGGCACAACCAAAGGTCTTTTCAAAAGCCTTAAAGACGTTGCTTCAGGATTTGTTCTGGTGCCTGATTGTCCTCCACTAAACTGTTTACAGCTGTTTGGTGAGAGATTCTCCTTAAAGCTGCTGTTCTCTTTTTACTTAGGAAACCTGAGGTTAGCTCTGTGCTTCTGGCAACACATTTATGAAGTGTATCGCTCATACACACCAAAGACAAACTGTCCACAGCGTACAGCCTATTTTTAGACTCAGTGAAGTTTTCCATTAACCCCTATTTATCCGCATTTAAAATTTTCTGTATCTATAACCTTTTGCGCTTTTTGATCTTTGCTGTAAATTTCAATTTCACACTTATATGGTTTTAAATCACACTTTTTTTCAAAGTTTCATTGAGATTGGCATTTAATACTTCTAAGGGGACCTATCAACATCAAATATTTATATCAAGATGGGGAGGTTTACTCCTGTAAGCATGCGTAAACATGCACACTCATAAACACACCTAAAGGGGCCCAGGGGTGCAGCGTTTCCTGCAGGTCCAGACCTGTCTGTCCCTTCCGGTGTAATTTAATTTGCACTCCCATAATTCTCTGCTTCTCTGGTGGCTGTGTCTCCAGGGCTCCGTCTCAACATCTTGATCTCCTTTCTTCCTCTATCCATCACTGTCTCTCTCATTTTCACATCCTCTCCCATCTGTGACAGAGCTCAGAGGATCCATCATTACACACATATCAGTATCCATCCTTGCATCTCACTCCTTTTTGCATAATAGTTCAGATTGTTCAGTAAGTCTGCTGTGTTGGACGTCTAGTTCCAGATAAATGATGTGAACTTTGCATTTATCTTCAAAATGTTACAGTAAAATAAGTTGTGATGAAAATTAAAATGCATTTTATTGCATATGTGCAAAACCTTCACTAACACTTAGTTGTTTTGAGCAGTTTTTACTTCTTTACCATTTTCTCTAATGATGTATCTTTAAATTTTGGCAATGCTTGATTTGTATTTTTACAGATGCTTTTCATTATATTCAACAATTTCAACAATGACCCTGAAACTGTCCAAAACACTAAATTCAGAGTGGCAAATGTCTTCTTTTTTGTTCTGCAAAAATCCCCAAAAATTGAGATCAAACTGTTTTTTATGTTTTAAAACAAAGATAAAATGTGTAGAGACAAAGTACAAATGTAGAAATGCAAAAACAAAGCAAAGAGAAGGTCAAAACTATGTGAAAAATGGCTAACACAAAAAATAAAAATAAAAAACAGGCGAAACTCCACTAAACTACAGTGTTTGTTCAATGTTCCAAGGATTTATTCTGGAGGGTATCACAAAAAACGAAAAACTGTTTTTAAACCTTCACATTTAATTTTGAATTAAAAAATGGGGGGGGGGGGGGGGGGGATGCTTTCATTCCTACAATGAATTGACAATCTGAACAGTAAGTCCAGAAACCACTTAGTGTTAATGTTCTCATTGCATTTTTCTGATGATGGAGGAAATATTTCAGGAAAATGACGTTAAAACTGCATTTCTGAGTTGTGAATCAGAAGCAGACAAAAATAAAATTGTTTAAGAAAGCCTGTATTTATGTACCAGAAGCTCCCTGCTCCACTCTATTTGTGGACAAATCAGTGCTGGAATCTGGATTAAAACTGTATGGCTAAATAGCTCTGATATTGCTCGCCATTTTTGTTGCACCGATAATGTTGGGTCGGGGGGGGGGGGGGGGGCTGTAAGTTAGCGGGGGAGAGTGTAAACAAAGGTATGATGGGAAATCAGTGCTGGCTTACTCCGCGTTTACCGACCTTTGAGTTTACCTTCTAATGAACTCCCACCATTTACAGAAACTAAGTCCTAGAAAACAAAGTTTTGAGATTTTGGATTAAAAATGGCAAAATCATAATTAAAAGACCACTAGGAGATCAAAAGATGATCAGAGTGAGACTTTAAGCATTTATTGATCACACTACAAGATCACTTGTTATATTTACCCCATTTGTAACAGTATCTGTACTGCAACATAAGAGGATTAGCATGTGTTTTCCAACATTTCATGATATTTGAGGAATCTTTCTATGTCCCATGTTCAGAGTTTTGGGTCACTGCCTAAAATAAATCACTTAAAAAAAAAGAACTTTAAAGATTGAAAGTAAAATCGAAAAAAAAATCTCCTCGTTTAGGCCTTGTCAGTGTTTCGTTTCAGAAAACTTGCATTGGTGAAAACCCTGTGGTTTTCCTGTTATTTTCTCTTACCATAAAATCTGTGCTCAGTCATCACGGTTCCCTGAAAATTCTCAGTTCTCCCCCTCATCTCAGGTGGTCGATTATTCCCAGCAGCGTGCAGCGGTGCAGTGTCTGAAGAGGATGAAGGGGTGAAGAGGTTCTCTGTATTCAGCCTTCTGTCTACCAATGTCATACAGCATAACTGCAGAGTCACTGGAGTATTTCTGCAGATGACAGGACTCAGAGGTGTACTGGAAGTCTGAGGAGTGCAGTGCAAAGGGAATTGGGGAGAATAAAGTCCCCTGTGGTGCTTCAGCGCTGCTGGCCCACTGCTCAGACAGAAAAGCCTTCACTCTCCCAAACTGTGCTCTGTTTGTCTGGCAGTTGACAATCCAAGAGACTATCAGGCTGCACTTCTACAGCTTTTTTTGTCCCAATGGTTCAGGTGGTTTGGGTTTACCTAACAGTTAATAATGAGAAGAAAAAAAAATCCACATAAAGTAGATGGAAAACTCTAACTGCATAAAAATGAGGGCAGGTTCTGCTCAAGAAGGGTTAGCAGCAGGTTCATTATGCGGGGTGTTTGAACCATCGTCTGATCATTTGTATAGTCAGACTTATTTTGGGTGTCCACATGAGGACTTTACAGTAAAAAAGAAATGATCACCTGAAAGCACAAAGAAAGTCCAGAGTGAGACAGAGGAGGCAGGAGGCTTTACTATAAGGTGTGTATCAGAGGCTGGCGATGATTGGTGAATATGTCTGAACCCAAAGCTGCTGAAAAAACTAGTTGTTTCTCGTTGAAACCATATTACCTTCTATCATTTTTTTCCCTTTCACCTTAAAGCAGGGTTTGTTATTAGTCCTAATCAGGCACTTTAAGCCTTAGCCACTGCACCTGTACAGTTGCTGCAGGTTTTTGGGTCTTACAGGTCCGTGGAGGGTCATAGAGAAGAACGGCTGCAAGACCCACTCCAATGACGTTAAAAACACCAGAAAAAATAAGTTCTTTTAGCATTTTTCTGATGCTGGAGGACATATGTAAAGCAAATTAAGCTTAAAATAGCCTTTTCTGAGTATGTCTTCATTCAAATTGTTGTGAATCATTAGCAGACGGAAAAAAAATGCCTTGTAGCTTGTAGCTACAGGGGCTACAATTGACGGGGAATAACTCCCTGCTTTGCTCCATCCTGATCCACAGGCTTGTAGACGACCAAATCGGTGTACAGTACAGACCAAAAGTTTGGATACGCCTTCCCATTCATTTGAATGAGAAGGTGTGTCCAAACTTTTGGTCTGTACTGTACCTCTTCCTTTTCCTTTTCCCAGCTGGCCTCTTGCTCAAAACCGAATGGCTAGACAACTCCAATATTGCTCGCCATATTTGTTGCCACGCTTATGTTATGTTGGGGTTCTAAGCTAGCAAGAGAGAGTTCAAACTGGTCGATGATGTGAAATGGTGACGGGCTTATACTCTGCGCCAACAGTCCCGTCCACAACTCACAGAAAAATGTATAAAGAGCAATTGCCGCTATGCAGAAACTATGTCCCAGAAAACTACCCGTTTTTTTGATTTTGCCTAAAAATGGCATAATCATAGTTAAAAGACCACGGAAAACACTAATAATAGATCAAAACGGCTGTTGTGAAACACTTTCTGTCCAGCTCTCCACTCTAACATTCCTTACCTCTAGAAAGATGGCTTTTGCCAGATCTCCTACTGTGCCATTGAAACGATCTTGGTGCCAATAGAAAAAAACAAAAACATACATTGTTTGTGTTATTCTGTTGCTGGCTTTAAAGCAAATGTCATGGTGGGTTAGAAAGGAGGGTATAAGGGGAGGGATGCCCGGTATAGTTAAGTCTTTTTAGTTAGTTTAGTTCAGAATTTCCTTGTTGAATTCTATGTATTCATGATCCTTTTGATTTTATGTTTACTTTACAATTACCGGTACGAAGCCCATTGAGACGACTGTTGTTGGGATCTTGGGCTATATAAATAAAGTTGAATTGAATGAATAGACATCTGACTCCAAACAACAAAACTTGCAGTTTTCTAGTAGTTGTAATAAATCAACTTTATTAATTGGTTTGCTCTCTGTTTCAGCTTTTACGTTAGCCTGTTGTCCTCATGTCTTGCTATGCATTCTGTGGACAGGAAAATTCAAAAAGGTATCCAGAATTTTAGAAGATTTTTTAATATTTTCCAAATATACTGTATGTTGGCTTGGGTTTGACTTTCACATTTAATGCAGTGATTTTTATACATAAATGTGTGTAACTCTGACATCCTTCATGCTGAATAAGGTTACTCCTGATTAATGTTGCACCTAATTTAACTTTAATGTGAAGTGCTGTGGGCATTTCACAAATTAAACGAAAGGCCTGGTCAACACTCTCAAAGCACCAGTAATTCTGCCATCTGCAAACCTGGCATCCTCCATGTGGATAACCTATTACTTTGTTTCTCTTGCTCATATTTAATTAGAGCTGTGCGTTTTCTACACTGTCAAATAAACCCAAGGAAACTCCCCTTCATCTGAGCTGTCACTGTTTGTTTCCCTTCAGGCAGGAGATAAGGGTATGTGCCTGTTAGAGACAGACATAGCAGCCCCGTCTTTCTCTTTTCCCCGCTTACATAGAGCACAGGGACCAAACTCCTTTTTTACTTTCAGCTCCTCATAGACTATTTTCCTCTGTGTGTTTTTACTTCGATCCTCTGCAGGCTTTTGCTCTGAAGGAGTGCTCTCTGTGTCAGTATGTCCATGTACTGCAGGTTTGGAACAGGAATCAAGTGTCCTTTTACGTATCTTGATAGCGTTTTGAGCAGGGAGAGTCAGCATGTGTAGCAGGCCCAGTCCGACTGCCCTTACTGGTGGATCGGGCAGCCTGGGGGTGAAAAATGGGCCCCCGGGTGGCCCACATAAAAAGTCGTAGACCGCTTGGTGAACCCGTAGAGCCAAAATGTTCCCTACGAGCAATGGATCACAGTGGACATCAACAAAGGTATTTAGGGTGAAGTAGGTCTGATGCAGACTAAATAACTATTTACAATGAATTTGGTGGAATTGAACCACTCAAAACAAAACATTTGTCACGTTTGTTATACAAATCCTTATAAAGGCTTTCAAATGTTCACAAATACTTTAAAATTTACTTACCACACGCACAACAATTGAAACTTCTATTTTCATGACGTCCCTTAAAGATCCACTCCAATCCAATCATCTTTTGATCTATTTTCAAAGTGTTCCCAATGCTCTTTCAATAATGATTATGCTGTTTTTAGGCAAAATCCAAAAACCCGTGTCATTTTCTAGGACATAGTTTCTGCAGAGTGGCAACAGTTCATTCGAAATTGGCCTCTGAGTTGTAGGCAGGACCATTGGTGCAGAGTTAGGCTGTGCACATTTCCCATCATACTTTTATTTATACAGCCCCTCACAACCCCAACCTAACATTAACTGTGCAACAAATATGCAGAGCAATGTTGGAGCTATCCAGTTGTACAGTCTAGAGTCAAATTCCAGCTCAGAAGAGGAAAATGAAGACCTACATGGATCTATTTGTCTAATGGTGGATGTATCAGAATGAAACAGAGCAGCAAGCTTGTGGGCCACCGACCTACGTCACAAATATACTCTTTTTCAAATGTCATTTATTCGTTTGCTCCTGATTCACAGCAATTTGAATAAAGAAACACTCAAAAAAAACAGGTTTTTGGCTACATTTTCTTGAAATGTGTCTTCCATTGTGACAAAATGCCACAAAAACATGTTAAAAACACCCAAAACACAAGAAAAATTCATGGGGCCGCTCCTTTCTATGACCCTCCACGGCCCCGGACAACCCAAAACCCCACAGCACCCACATGGGTCGACCCCCTCCAGACATTTATTGTGTTTTGAGCAACAAGATTCCACATGTGTGTATGAAGCCCATCTCCACTTATTAGACCCAGGTTTTCATGTATGTCCATTCTATGACGAGTACAAACAGACACGTTTTGCCCGCTGTCTTTTCACTCGTCTCCTTCGCTGTTTAGCTCAGCTGAATGAATTGATGAGTGGGTGATGTGTTATTTTCTCTGACAAGGTGAAAAGAGAAAGGGCTGGAGAAAGGGGAAATGGCTTTATAAATCCATACAAAATGCATTAAAAACTAGAGGAGGTAAACAACGTGTATTTGTTTGCTCGAGCTAATCATATTCTGAGGTGTCTTACATCCCGTATCTATTAAGAACCTGTCACTTCAATTTTATGCTGCTTTTGCTGACCGTGAAACAAAAGGAGGATTGGATCAGCCAAAGGAGTTCTGTAGAACCTCGACACGGTTCCCTTTTGAATTGAGATGCACATGTTCATTTGGTTTAAGTGCAGAAACCTGTCAATGATCTGGAGACCCCATTGTTTGTTGGAAATGAAGAGAAATTTGCTTTTGAATGGAGTGAGTCACTGAAATGAATACATTTCATCAACTGTTCGTTTAGAGGGCTGTGCTAAAGTGATTTGTGAAAGCAGGGAATTTAGGTGTAATTTTTGGAATTATAGCAACATCGTTTTATAGTAATAATTCACATGGAAGTATGTTTTTTTTGTGCCTGCATATTTGTGTGTTTGAAAATTTGTCATAATAGATAAATTAGCTTTTTTTCCCCAGACAACTACCTTTGACTTTCACCTCCAACCTTTTAAATCAAACTATTTTTGAATCTATTTTAGTGTATTTTTAGTTTTACTGCTACTGCAAACTTACCAAATGTCTAAACTAGGACAGCAACCCTGGTAAAGAAGTAAATTGGTTTAAAAATCCACTCCAAAGAAAATTGTATTTTTGGTGTTTTTGACATGTTCTTGTGTCATTTTTCTGATGATGGAGGACATTTATTGAGATAATTGAGCTCATAATGACACTTCAGAGCATTTCTTTATTAAAATCACTCTGAATCAGGAGAAGACAAAAAAAACACCATTGGAAAAAGAGATCGAAATGTAAAAAATACACTGGTTAGGCCACAACCGTCCTGCTCACTCCACAACTTGGAGAGGAAGAAGGGTTGGGGTGGCACCTCGCCAATGGTACTGCCCAAAATTCAGAGGCCAATTTCTAATAAACTCCTGCTTCTCTGCATAAACTATGTCCTATAAAAAGATTTTTGATTCTGGCTATTATTGGCCTAATCATAATTAAAACACTACCGGAAACGCTTTTTAAAAAGATCAAAAGATGATCAGAGTGGGTCTTTAAACGAAACTTCTTTATCTTAAGCATTGTGTGAATATACATCTGCAATGTGGATTTTATTTATAGTGTTTAAATGTTACCTGTCAGGCTTTTGCTTTTGCTTTTTTTTAAACTAATTTTAATAAACAGTTTTTAAGGTCCCACACCAGCAATCCTCAATCATTGATCTTCTTCCGTTTTGTCCATTCGGGGTCAGGGAGCTGCTGGAGCCTATCCCCTAACAGACCCCACTTGTGGGCGAAGTCTGTTGGCCAGTCTGTCACAGGTCACCAGCAATCCTAAAAATAAAAAAGGAGGCCACAAAAACCTCAGTCAAAAGCTATTTTCAGACAATTTGTGATACGTAACTACCAGAGAAAAACAATTGTTCAGTCAAAATTGTGTTAAATCCACTAAAAACTACATTTCCCAGAGCTCCACCCCTTCACATTTGATATTATTGAAAAGCCCCAAATGTCCTTTTTATAACCAAATTAACTCCTTTTGCTATCAAAAGATACCAAAATGAGTTAATTCAGTCATATGCACTAATTGGGAGATATTTAGGTTTTATTTAGGATGTATAAAACAATTATAAAAACAGAATCTAGTCCCTCCAGCCAACAGAGATTTGGGGCGTTACCCTGGCAACCCTCTTCAAGAAAAGGATACGTAAAGGGGGAAGTCCCTGAAGACACCACTCCCGAAGGAACATGAGACGTTAATAGGAGTAAACATGGGGCTGGTCACACCCACAACCTTAGGAAAAGGACAGTTGTTTGGCTCGATCAGGGTTGTAGCAAAGCTGCCATCTGATGTGGTCTCCGGCACCAGTGAAGTCCAAGTTGGCCGTATCATTCTGTCAGGAGCTGTTGATGGTGGTGGACCCAAAATGCAGGAGACCTAGCTTGTGGCAGGAACTACAAACTTTAATAAAACAAAAAAGATTCCCCCTAATGTTCTTTTGTAACCCCTCCTCCAGATCCATAACAAGTTCTGCTCTCTTTCCGTTGGCACACATGCATGCACAATTGTATGCATCATGTATGCTGAATCATTTCAAAGCTTTATTTGTACCCTCCTTTCAGAACAATCCTCCTCACTTTTCCTTCCTCTCACCTCCAGCTTACTGTAGCCAGGGGTGAGATCTCAAGTGTGATGTTTCTGACAACCTCTTATGGACTAGAAATGTGCTAAAGTCAAAAACCTGACGTGTTGTGGCACTGAATGGAGGAATAACCTGAGACTGCTTGTTTCACCAGACAAAGTGCAAAAACATCTCTGTTGATAATCCCCGAGTGTTTGTGGAAATATTTCCTCAACAGGGAATCAGCTGGAAGCAGTGAGCCGCTGTCAGTGAACACAGATGACACTTGTGACATCTTCATAACTAGAAGCACACAGTGCCTTCATACATTACGGTTTTAATAGATTCACCATGAAATTATTTAAAAAATAACAACTTTCTGTCTTTCTTGAACCGCTTTCATCTTTCACCTGAACCCTGACAGTTTTGACATCTTCATCTACAGCAAAATGAACTTGACCTTTGACGTTAGACATTTTTTAAACCATTTATTGCAAAAGGAGAGCATCCCTACACCTCATAATTTTATCATCTACATGCAGACGAGTCTTTTAGGATAAAAGCCTCATCTGCTTTCAGCACAATGATTTAAATCTCAGGTTTGAAATCTTGTTTCTGCCCCACAGCTGATTTGCAGTTGCAGTAAAAACCTGGGATAGAAAAAGTCGGGAGACACTCCCTTTAAATAGTTAAATATCATTGACTAATCAACTCCTTAGGTATTACGAGTAAAGTACGGTACTTTTTCACTTCACAAACAACAAAATGTTTTGTTGTTGACAGAAGAAAAAGCATAAATCCTATAATCATCTTTTACCATAGAATGTTTTCTTTTAAGTTGCGTATTTGGACGCAGCAAACTAAGAACGATTTGAAGCGCAGCCTTGTTTTGCACATCAAACCAGAGGAATGCAGAGGGTCGTAGAGATGTGTGGCTGCATCTTCAACAGAGAACAGGGGTGTCTTGTAGTTCCCTCAAGGCTTATACGACCTCAAGGGACAACATGAAATGGATTGTTGTGCGTATGGAAAATGTATTGGAAAGCATTTTTAAGGCAACAGTAGTCGAACGGACTTATGACGTACCAGGGATTCTGTGGTACGATTCCCTTACCGCACTCCAGTCATTAGTGAGGTGTGCAAACTGACTCCTTACTGATCGGGCTGCACGCATGGGGTTTACTGGTGATAGATAAGTGCCTATAGGACACACGTAGGATGCCCACAAACTACACTTTGTCTTATTTCCTCATATCTAAAAGTCTGGCTGCAAGAAAGAAGGGCGCATGATTCGAATAGCACTAACAGGACCCTTTCGCAGTGCACAGGGTTTGGGAGTGTTAAAAAAAATGAACAATCAGTATGACCTGCCTGCATCTCACTACCGTATACACCATTACTTACGCTTACTTGATGTTTTGTGGCCCACAACATGCCTGTAGAAAAAAAAGCTAACCGAGCAATCTACGGCCTTAATATTTTGTGTAGTCCTCCTGTGTGCCCTGTACAATTTGACCACTTTTCACCTGCGGATGGCCCGTATTCAGTTAGACTATTATGCCGTTTTAGGGCTTTCTGATCCTGGACAGACTCACCTTCAAACCAGCTAAGATTTTTGTTCAATTGTTTAAAAAACATTTACATACTGCATGTTGTAAAGTGATTTTTTTTTTTTTTTTTTTTCTCCGACCAATTTTACACAAGCAGTTTGAGGGAACGCCACTCAAACTGCTTGGCTTCCTGTTCAGCAGTGGGATCCGCTGATTTTTCTGTGCGCAGAAATGCAGACAAGTGAAGTTATATTATGAAAGACACAGAACAACTGGGGTTTTGCATTCTTCAGCTTTAGGTGAGGATATTCTGGAATTATAAACACCGAAAGAATATTAAATTAAAGTAAGTTAGGGTACTGAATAACATTAGCTTAAAAAAAAGGGCACAAAGAAAGCTGTGAAGTTAGCCCGGTCCCTTTTACAAATCGGTATAATGAGATTAGTTGTTATTTTTTGGCTAAAAGGGAATTTTAAAAACCAAAGTAATTCCTCTTTACCCCTCCCATGGTAATGAGTAGATTCTTTGCTAGAAAAAGAGGTGCAGTAAATGCAGGTTTTTTTTGGTTCTTTTTTTTTTTTTTTTTTGTAAAGTCTTGACCCAAGTTGACCCTAAATGCCAAAATAAATCAAATGTTTAAAAAACTTGAAGAAAATTCAGCATCATAATAATTTTGACAAGAAAACTGTCCTTAATGCACTGGTGACACAAGAACAACAAAATAAACATCAGTCAAAATAATTCTAAAACTAACTGCATCCACTGCTACCTTGTAAAAATATCCTTTGGAAGTCTGGGTTTGTGTTTTCTTTTGTTATCTTCCTCTTATCTTTGTAGCTTCACAACTGCACTCAGTTTTAATGTATCTGCACAAATCAAATCTGATTACTGTGTGAAATTAAAAGTAAAAAAAAAAACATAGCTACCGGTATGTCTCATGAAGGGGTCTTGTGCTTTTTGATTGTTCTGCTACTTTCTATCAAATTCAAGTTTGAATAAGTCATCACCAGTGATAAAAAATGCACACATACAGTGTGTTCTCTTTCCTACTCAAACACCTTATTTCCTATCAAATCATCTGCAGTAACATCTGCACGGTGGAGAGCAGGCATCTGCTACCTCTGGAGCAGGAACGAGTACAAAATCAGCCTCCATTCTTAGATGGCAAGGCTGTTGTTTTTAAAAATCACAAACAACTTTTCAGCTGCAGGAGCTGCTTGATGTGTAATTACTTTGATTGACACTGTGGGCTGTGAACAGCTTGTGCTCTCTGTTCTGCTGTCTAAAGTAGCTAATATCTAACATGATGTTTAGCTGCTATCACTGGCTCAGTCACAAGATAGTTTTGGAAGGTCATGGACCAAAAGAAGACCAAAACTGACGCGATTTTAACTTACCAATGTGCTGGCTTGACTATTTTTAAGCCCAGTAAGTTGGTGCTGTCATACTGCAGAAAGGTGGTGGTGTTTTAATTCTCATTCCAGTCACTTCACATCCAACTGTAAACTCCTTCAGTAGACACTGAAGGTCCCAGTTTGATGAAGCCAGCAGAAAATCACCTGCAAAAAGCAGAGATGAAATCCTGCCAAGCTCAAGCCAGACACCTTCTGGCCCTTATCCATAAAAGTTATGAACCAAACCAGTGACAAAGGGAATCCATGCACTAGACTGACATTCACTGGGAACTGGTTCAACCATCTGCCGGCTAATTCCCGCTCTGGTGGTACAGAAACCGTGAGGTCCCGAGTCAGAGGCTCCACATCTCATATATCCAGAAAGCCTCAAAAGAGCAGAGAGGGACAAGACTGAACGTGTTCACCAATTCCACATGTTAATTGATTGGGAAAACTCCAGTGACATTTAAAGAATTCTAAGATGTGGCACTGATCTGCTGTCATACTTTGAGAACAAACACGGCACTGTCCCTGTTATGGAATGCCTCTTGTGTTTTTGGTTTCAGGGTTTTTCCTTTGATTTGTTCTGTGCAGGTTGGCTGTGACTTCTCTTGAATGCCCTGGCCTCTCCTGGATTCTTCTGGAGATGGAAATATTTCTTTAAACCTACGTTCACACCGCCCTCAGGAACATGCGTTCAAGCCATCGCTTCCAAAGAAAAGGCTATGCAAATGTAAAAGTCTATGTAAACGCGCATATATGCTCTTTTCAGCATTCCGCGTTTAAAACTCTCACGTTCCTGCACCGCTGCACAAGTTCATATGACCTTATTCGGGCTCTGTGTACAAAACACACGGCTATTGAACACACATTTGAAAGTTAAACAAGGTCGAACTTTGACCAACCAATAGTTAATAGTAGCTAACAAACAAAAGAAGAGGAGTGACCTCTCTGTCCAGTGTCCCAGCCAGCAAAGCCAAGTGGGCCCCATATGGTTTCAAAGTGAGCAGAAAATGTGGACCCCGAATGGGTTTGTCTGCAGTTTCTGTGGTGGCCCCACCTGTGTTTGCCCACAATGGCTTAAGTGGGCACTCAGTGGGCTTGCTTGCTATGCTAGCTCGCGCTGCCGGCCCTCGGGCGGGCCGCTCGCTTGCACCGCTGGACACTAGGTGCTGGGTTCAAGTACGTATCCCTGATGTGAACATGGTATCAGGAGGTGTCTGCTCTGCCCAATCCATCCACATGTCCTTTGTACTTTTTGGTAATCTTTGTAATATTATGTAGAATTTAGTTATGTTCTCAGTTATTTGAGTTTTTCCCTTCTTTGTGGTATAAATTTATTTTTACTTTTGACCTTCTGGAGTTGTTGAGTGCTGCTGTTTTTGTTTTGTGTTTTCACTGGTCGCCTTTACACTTCCTTTTGAATCTGAGATTTAGTCAAACTCTCCACTCCAGTATGCTGTGGTAGACTTTCCCTGTAGGGCCAAATATTGCCACCCCCATGCAGTTGTATCAAAGCCTCTCACCCACCTCTTTAAAACAGCTTGTCCAGATGCTCCCTCCCTGACTGCTACAAACTGTCACAAAGCTGTGTCACCTTAAAGCAGTCCCACAACATCAAGAGACCGGAGCAGCTCAGAGCAGACTCCATCCACCCTCAGTGCTCTGCCACTAAGGAGCTTTTGACTACCACAGGGACTTTAAACCGGGGAGGGACTTGTCTGCTTCTGCTTTCTTAGCAGAAGGCATGTCGGAGGGACTAAAGAGATCCTCAAAGAATTCCTTCGAACTCACATTATTGTCCTCAGTTGAGTTAAACATCCCACCACCCACACTGTAGACAGTAATAGCTGAGAACTGATGCTCAGTTTCTTTATAGCCCTTCTTGGCCTCCCTAAACTCAATCCAGACTAAGGTCTGGGAGGATTTGTGAATTAGTCAATTTGTGTAACAAAGAGTATTTTTAATACTCAATCCTAATGGGAATATGTTTGGGGAAAAAAGTGACTGTCCCTCTGTTTTGACATTTATTACTTTGATTAATATTCATAATAGTTTTGTGGAAAGTGCTTTTGTAAACCAGGTATATCATAGAGCAAACATTTACACATTTTTCCGGGGCGTGTCTTCTGGGCAAGTGTGAGGATTGTGCATTGTAGTTTGGATTTTGTTTTGTGTTTTATTTTTTACTTTTGTCATGATCGGTTTTAAATTTTCCTTCTGTCACTCACAGCAGGTTTAGGTCGTCAATCATCTAAAGCTATCTTGACCCTCAGTGTTTTTAAGTGTCTGGGTTTTCAGTTTTCATCTGTTTGTCACCTTTTTGTTTGACATTTTGGCCACCACATCTGGTCTGGTCCTACACAACCGGTTCCTGACAGTGAGTTGTACACTTAGTGAATCCATATTTTTTAATTATTATTATTTGATTTTATAACTTTAACCCCTTTATGTCGGTAATTTATTTCTAATTATATAAAAAGATTACCCCTGTTTTTCCCTCTTAAGGTGATGCTAAATTAATTAGAGCCTTGGATTTTATGGTACATTGCAAATTAGAGACATATGACTTGAAGGTTTAATGAATAAAAAGTTTAAATACTAGATGTTATCGCCAAAGGCTTGTTGACAGACGCATTGACAGATATCTTGCTATTTTGCATATGAGCTTTTGCCATGACAACTATGAAGGCGTGAACACGTATCGCACAGGATTTTTAGGACAGGAATCAGTAGCTCAGGGATTTGATGAATAACTTTAATTTTCAGCAGATCAGTGAGAAAATTGTGATACCATTTATAAAGGAAAGAACCACAATAAAAAGCCAAACTTGTGTCTTGCTGTTATCAAAGTGGTTTTGTGTTTCTTAGTTGTTGCCAGCTTAAAAACCACTAATGCCCAGAGCTCTGTGCCACAGTCTAACAGCTTTTCTTCTGCTATGTTCTGCTCAGATGGCTTCAGTTGCATCACCTCCAGCCCCTGAGCTGACAGCGCCAACTCCGGCTTACATCTAGTCTAGAAAAACTTTAAGCAACAAATAGATTAGGGATTATGAAAGTATGAAATCTCTTCTGTATGTTTTCTGCATATGAGACTGTTGAGATGAGAGACATGAAGAGAAATCAATTTACTGCAGTAATTGTCAAGTCACAGCTCCCAGACTGAGTCGACATTCTCACATTACTGATTCATCGTCATTTGTCGCTCACAGCATGTCCTGATTTGAAGATAGCACAGCAGAACAGAGACGGACACCAGACACACGCACCCTAATATGTCTGTAAACGCTCTCTGCATGTTCACATAGGAAACCAACTATATATAAAAAAAACAAAAAACGCCCCTCTCACCCTCCGCGGGTGGTTTCTCCTCCAAGCTCGGGTCCTCTACCAGAGGCCTGGGAGCTTGAGGGTCCTACGCAGTATCTTAGCTGTTCCTAGCACTGCGCTTTTCTGGACTGAGAGGTCTGAGGTCTTTCCAGGTATCTGTTGTAGCCACTCCTCCAGCTTGGGGGTTACTGCCCCGAGTGCTCCAATTACCACAGGCACCACTGTCACCTTTACTTTCCAGGCTTTCTCCAGTTCTTCTCTGAGTCCCTGGTATTTCTCCAGTTTCTCATGTTCCTTTTTCCTGATGTTCCCATCGCTTGGCACTGCCACATCCACCACAACGGCTCTCCTCTGTTCTTTATCCACCACTACAATGTCTGGTTGGTTTGCCATTACCATCCTATCAGTCTGGATCTGTAAGTCCCACAGGATCTTTGCCCTCTCATTCTCTTCAACCTTCGGAGGTGTTTCCCATTTTGACCTTGGGGTTTCCAGTTCATATTCTGCACACATTTTTCTGTATATTATTCCAGCCACTTGATTGTGGCGCTCCATGTATGCTTTCCCTGCCAGCATCTTACACCCTGCAGTTATGTGCTGGATTGTTTCAGGCGCTTCTTTGCACAGCCTACACCTTGGGTCGTTTCTGGTGTGGTAGATCTGAGCCTCTATTGCTCTGGTGCTCAGGGCTTGTTCCTGGGCTGCCAGGATGAGCGCTTCGGTGCTGTCCTGTAGGCCAGCCCTTTCTGGCCTACAGCTACTATTAACTATTAACTATTAACTATTAACTATTAACTATATATATATATATATATATATATATATATATATATATATATATATATATATATATATATATATATATATAAAACCGTAGCAAAGGAGATACTCGTGTCAGTATAGCTGTCAGCCAACGTGAACATGCAAATAGAGCTGTGGTTGAGAGAAGTGAGTGACTAATGAATGGTTAGATTAGAGCAAATAGCCCGTGATGGGTGCTGAATGATGTCTGTGTCAGACAGCGCTGAGATCCACTGACATGCCACAATTTCTCAGGGTATTATTACATTGGTGTTAAGAACCTGGGTTAACGTAATCTGTTCCATTAGAACAGAAGAATGACAGCAAGAAGAATGACAGCAATGTGCAAAAGTGAGGGGTGTTCAAAATGTGCAAAAACACAAATACAAAATGTGCAAAAATAGAAAAAGTAATAACTTATGTACACTATTACGACATAAGGTATGTTGTGCGTAATGATAAAATTAAATAAATAAAGTAAAAACACAGAATATACAGATGGGCTATGGATGTATGATTACCGGTTTGTACATGCATATTTAAACTGTGGCATTGTACAATCTCACAACTGTTGGAATGAATGACCTGCGGAACCGTTCCTTCCTGCATGGGGGGGTGTAGAAGTCTGCAACTGAAGGAGCTGTTCAGTCCCTCCACTGTCTGTTGTAGTGGGTGAGAGGTGTTGTCCATGATGGATGTTAGCTTGGCCAACATCCTCCTTTCACCCACTTCCTCCACAGAGTCCAGTGGACAGCCCAGGACAGAACTGGCCCTCCTTACCAGCTTGTTAAGTCTTTTCCTGTCCCGGTCTGTGCTGCCTGCTCCCTAACAGGCCACGGAGTAGTGGATAATAGAGGCTACCACAGTCATAAAAGGTCCTTAAGAGAGGCCTGCACACTCCAAAGGACCTCAGTCTCCTCAGAAGGTGGAGGTGACTTTGGCCCTTCTTATACAGGGCATCGGTGTTGTGAGTCCAGTCCAGTTTCTTGTTGAGGTGAACACCCAGGTACTTAAAACTGTCCACTACCTCAATGTCCAAGCCCTGGATGCTCACCAGTGTGAATTGCGGTGTTCTTCTCCAGAAGTCAATCACCATCTCCTTTGTAAAGAGGATGGAGGACATATATAAAGAAAATTCAGATTAAAATTGCATTTCTGAGCATTTCTTTATTCAAATCGTTGTGAATCAGGGGCAGATGAAAATTTCACGTTTAAAAAAGCCTGTTGTTGTGACGTAAAAGCTTCTATCGGTGAGCCACAAGCTAGATTCTGATGCATCACCACAGAAAAATAGATCCATGTAAATCCAAGCTTTCCTTGTTTGAGCTGGAACCTGACTGAAAGCTCTAATATTTCTCGCCATTTTTGTTGCGCCAGTAATGTTAGGTTGGGGTTGTGAGGGTTTGTAAGCTAGCAGGAGAGAGTGTAAACAGATCGATAATGGGAAATTGGGGCAGGCTTACTCCGCACCAACAGTTTCGCCGACAACTAAGAAGTAAATTTCTGAAAAAAACTTCTGCCACTCTGGAGAAACTATGCCCTCGAAATTGACACAGAATTTTAAATCTTGTCAAAAACGCCATAATCATACTGTAATTAAAAGACCATTGGTAACTCTTTTACAACAGATCAAAAGATGATCGGAATGAGACTTTACACATTGTGTAATGTCTATACATCTAAAAAATAGATGTTAGTTTATACTTCATCCATAAACAGTATTAAGATCAATCAGATTGTTTTGCTGATTAAGAGTCTCTTGTTATGGCAAAACTTTTATCACAAAAAAAGTTTTCTTTTTCTTATTTTTGCACATTTAAATTAAAATGTTCCCTTCTTTGGGGATCAAAGAACAATTGAATTTCCCCACAGTGTGATCAATACCGTTTATCTCATCTTAAATTGTGCAGTGACACTCTTGTTTGTCTTGCTCAGTGTGTCCCTCCTGTTTTAATCCCTTTTTCATGAATTTTTCTTCCCGTCTGGTCTGAAGGTTTGTGATATTAGTTCTGTGGTCTGTAGGTCTTTAGTGTCTTTGTGTTTGACGTTTCTGATCATAGTTTGGATGCATCTGGCTTGTGTCTTAATTCCTTCTCCACTCACTTTTTAGATCGGCAAAGAGGAGGTTCCCATTTTTTCGAGTTGTCCGAAACTGCAATTCCCAAATCCAGTGCCCTGGAAATTTCCCTTAACCCTCTGCAAAAAAACAGTGTCCATCGATGCTATCTAGATCAGCGGATATAGACCACAATGCATTGCGTTTTAAGGATTTGTCATTATAAAAAAATGTATACATGTATTTTTATAAATCATCCAAGTTTTCTTTAACAGAACAAAGTGAATTTATACATAGTCTTTGTAAATTGTCCGTGTTTATTTGGCTTTTACTTGAGAAATCAGCTTTGTCATATTTGGCATTTTGAAAAAAGAAAAAAAAGTAGCTACGCCATGTGTCCAAATCTGTAGGACTAGACAGTCCCAAACTAGTCTCTTAATAGTTCAGGAGCAGTGAGGAAATTTGGACACAACCTTGGTTTCTGTTTGCTATCAGCGCAGCTGCTTCCTGTTTGTTCATCGTCCTTCTGTGTTTAGACAGTTCCTGAGTTTCTCGTCTCTCTGTGTTTACCCCAACATGTTCTGCATCAGTCTTGTCTTCCTTAATGTTTGGTTATCTTCCCTCCGTTTTCATGCTTGATTTACATCCGTTTATTTACTAAACCACTTGACTTTGAGTCAACCTGCTCACAGGGTGAGAAAAGCAATGGGGGATTTTTGGTGTCAAATTCTGAAACGGCTTATCCTAGGATTTGAAGCAGTGTTCTAATAGGCCTCAGTTTAAATAAAATATAGGAAAATGCAATATTCACAAAATACATACCAGGATAATCTTCAAACAGTTGCTTGTCCTTCTTCACATCAATGTGTATTCATGTGTTTCTGGATTAAAGTATGTTTATATGGTAAGAGAATAAATACTGTTGATGCTAAAAAATACCATACAGCTATGATGGATAAAATTGAAATAACACCTTTTTGTAAAATTATGGTAGGAAAGCAGGTTTCTTCCATTTAAGGTAGAATGAGGAAGAGTTTTAACAATTTATAATATTAAGAATGTATTCTATACTTTAGATTTTAAAAAATGCTATATAGTAAACAAATCCTACATTCATCTTCTATACCCTTTTTGCCCATGTGCAAGGTCACAGGAGCCCATCCCGGCTACTTTTTGGGTGAAGGCAGAGGACAGTCTGTACTGCCTGTCTATTGCTGCATCACATACTCCACAGGGATGATTTTTTAGTCAGTGATAAATCTATGAAGGAAGCTATTGGACTTCATAGGTTCTCTTCACAGGTTCTCTGTGCCAAAGTGCACAACATGCCAACTCCAGAAGGGCTGCAGCTGGGATTTGAACCAAAGACCTCTCATTGTGAGGCAAGATTGCTAATACCAAAAGCCTTCTGGGCTTTTTGAGAGTTTATTCCTTTGTGTCACTTTATTTTTAAAATTAGAACACCTCAATTGTCACGTCCCCCCCTCCAATTTAAGGTGGTAACGTTAAAAGAATAGCTTGAAATGGCACAAACTTAAGTTGTAAAACTGCCAGGAGTGAAAAGCCATGTATACGTCTCAATAACACAAATACAAATTTCATGAACTAAACTTGTAAAGTTATTTATGTGCGATGGACGTTGAAATACTTTAACAGTCTTTTTGTGTCCCAACTCCTATCGCAACCTTTTTGGTCTGCCCTAAAGCCAAACTGGAACACGCTGTGGTACCAAATCCTAGAGAGCTTTCGTTGAACAATGTTGTAGCTTGTTGTTTCAATCATGTCAGGAAAAAAGTAACCAACTATGGAAAAGTGCAGGAGAGAAATTGCAAAGAAAGTCTAAGCATCAGTGACTTTGGTATACAGTTTTATGCACCATCAAAAGGTGCCCATGAATCAGGGATATTTGTCCGACAGACCCAAAATCACAAGTCATAATTGCGTTAAAGGAAGCAAATAAACGGCTAGGTTGGTAAACGTAATGAGTCAAAATGTAAATGATTTGGTTTATTTTTTTATGGGGTCAAAAATGTGAAAAGATCACTCCCCACTGTGTGACATAAACTGTTCAGCAATGTGAGACCGGAGGACGTGGAATGGGATACTTTGCTGGATCCAGGGTCTTTGCCACCATCTCACTTTGCAGCAACATTCCTTTAGGTTCATCCAACAACAAAAAAATGACATAAAACATCAACCTAAGCTCCACCAGAACTAACTGAGGACAACAAGACGGTAACCTTTAAAACAGGAGAAGGAAAGTCTGGGCCTCAAGGGCCAGTTTGTCGGATGAATCAAAAAGTTAAAGTACATTTGAGTCCATAAATTTACTCCAGTATTTATTTATTTTTAAATCCAGCTCCGTTTGTGGTAGCCTTTCATTTTAGCAGGCAACAAGACCTTATGCTGAATAGTGCATATTTGGTTGTTCTTCTGATATAAACTGTTGCATAGATTTTTCGCACACCATCATTATATTTGTAAAGCAAGAAAAAAGCACAAACTTAAAGACCCACTTCTATGAAAATTGTGTTTTTGGTGTTTTTAACGTGTTCTCATTATTCTCACGATGGAGGACATTTATAAAAGGATTTCAGATTTAAAAGCTTCTGAGTACTTCTTTATACAAATAATGATGGATTAGGAGCAGAAAAAAGACATCACAAGCTCAAGTCTGTGACGCAGGCCAATGTCTCACTGCTCCCCTTCCACTTCTCCTCATTATGTTGTACGTCTTTGTTTTCCTCTTTGTCATCTGGCTCAAAACTGTATGGCTGGATAGCTCCAATAGACATGGTGATTATTTTTGCACCACTAACGTTAGCTTGGGGCTATAAGCTAGCGCAGGAGCGCAAAATCAGAGATCTCAGCGATGGGGAGGGGAAAAGGGGCGGGGTTGCTTTGTGCCAACAGTTCTGCCCACAACTCTGAAGTAAATCTCCACTGCCCTTCTGCTGATGTGAAATATTCCTTAAAGATTACGCAAGCTTTTGGATTTTGGCTGAAAATTGCAAAATCACAAATATCAAAGGATTTGAAGCAGCTCTAGTTATACAGTAGAAAAATATAAATAATTTTAGTGGGACTCTAAAGTGTGTCACTATTTCTAAACAACATTGAAGTCGTTTCACATTGGACATTTTTTAAGTTTTTGGATACAAAAATCTAAGTTTGTTTGGAGTTCAGACCTGGAAAAAAACATTTTCACAATGATTAATGGAAAAAACAATTTACCTGTGTTCAAAGTTCATGATGCTGAATGTAAAGTGTCTGTTTACGCTTTTTAACCCTTGTGCTATCTTAGATGACCCCACCCTTACATTGACGTGTTCTCCCTACCATGACAAAGGTGGATAAAGGTGGAAAGATTTCATGCAATCCATGGACACCAGTGAAGATCACAAATCATTGAAGAAAAAAGGTTCAGCGCACTGTCTAGTGCAGGGGTCGGCAACCTTTTTTACTCAAAGAGCCATTTGGGACCGCCCCTGATGAAAAGAAAGCTCCCGGAGCCACAACCCGTTTTGACATCATTATATATATTATGCATGTATATATTATTCAAAGGTGCTCATTACATCGATCACGATCGACCGGTCGATCTTCAATGACATGAGTGTAGATCGCGGGCCAGAAAAGATAAAAAAGTCTTCTTCCACTTTCGGCTTCTCCCATCAGGGGTCGCCACAGCGAACAAGTCGCATGGTAAATTTGGCAATGTTTTACGCCGGATGCCCTTCCTGACGCAACCTTCTCAAACTGGGCTTGGAAAAAAGTACTTCTTTAAAATCCACCAGCCAATCAAAATCCTCACTGAGAAGTACGGGACTTGATTGACATGTAGATTGGCCAATTGGACATCGTTTGAAGCATACGTCGCTGCAAATGCACATTGTGTTCTTTAAAGGATGATACTGCACCCGCGTGTGGGAGGAGCTACTAGTTCTGGTCTGATCGCTGCATGGAACGATGCGTTTGTCAATGCATGGTAGACACTGAGAATGTGGAGAGATCAGGTTTATTTTTTTGAAGAGTTCTACTTGGTAATCATGTTTCCATGTTTGAGTTCATAAAATCATCCCAGGGAAAGTCTCTGCTTCAACTCCCGCAGGGAAAGCTGCGTCTCAATCTGACGCCCGTGTTTGCATCTCTCTGACAGAGTCTGAAGCTAAAACCCCTCCTCCCCCTCTCCACCTGCTTTTCCTCTCTACCTGTTCACCTGTTCACATCCTCTGCAGCTGAGAGTTGTTTCCCCTGCACTCCTCAGTGTGTCCTACACAGAGAGCGCAAAATACAGTCATCATAGGTTGACATGATAGTCGGGTCGCTCCAGCGCAGCACACGGATGAAAGAGCCGGACGCAGGTTATAGCAGGGATAGAGCGGGTTAAGCAAATGAATGGAAGAAGGCGGCCCGCTGAAGAAATATTCAATATTGTACACATTTTATTATTAGTCTGAACTATCTTTTATTTAGAAAAATCTTTTATTTTGCTAAATCAGTACAGGACGAAAAAAAACATCAACAAAAGTTGTGTTGGGCGGTTTTCAGATGACTTTTGAGCTGGAAAACTGTGACTTTATCTGGCAACGCTGGCGCAAACTTTCTGTCATCAGCGAGTTGCTTTCTGCCCCGCGGCACGTCAAGTTCCCGGGAGAAGATCGGAGTGTTTATTGAAGCCGCCCCACGTGTGTCCTCCTACTATCAGCTCTGCAGGTCTCGCCCGATAAATACGAGCTCATTACGAAGCTGTTTTTTACGTGGTATGCGCTTCGTACGGAGTCATCAGCGCCTTTGAAATGCCATGAAATATGAACAAACTAAAATAAAATTTAATTATTATAAAATACTCATTATTTTCCAAAGTCACAAGGAGCCACAACAGAAGGATGAAAGAGCCACATTTGGCTCTGGAGCCATGGGTTGCTGACCCCTGGTCTAGTGGGGTCTAGATGACCCAACTCCCAATGTTAAAGTGCCTAGGATAGCACAAGGGTTAAACGTGATTCTGAAATAATTGTAACCATTTTTACTCACCATGGCAACGGCTATGTTATTGAAGTGATAGTTTTTCTGCTGAAAACCATCTGACTGCAATTTGACCTAAATACTTTATTAATAAATTTACAGCTGAAACTCTGAACAACCTTTACTAAGTCACAAAAGCTGATTATGAAGCTCATTAGTGCCGTGGCACCTAGCAACTAGATCCCCACCGAGGAGTCCTCACCACTGTATGAAAAGTGTGTGAATGTCACTCAAGGTTTCATGGCATTCTTTCTCATTTGTCCTCAGTATGCATCTTCTGATTTCCAAGTTACATGCAACGCTCTATCGTATAACCTTTTTTTTTCATTTCTTGATGGTTAATATTTGATTCATTTGAAATTGATTCTTCTTTTCACGCAAACTACATGTGTGATTTGGTTGGCTGGCTTTATTAGCACTAATACTGTTTTTGACTCACTTGTATTTGTTCATGCATCACTAAGCTTTGAAAAACAAATAGCAGGGAATGTAATGCACATCCCTCCTGCTGCTAAACCCTGACAGCATACTACCATTCCCCAGTTTTTGCTTTATACACTGCACTAACGAGCTTGTGCTTTGGAAAACACTTGGTCATGTAGAGGTGCGCTACAAATGCCAGCACCCAATAACAGTAATCAACCTGCAGCCTGACTTGAAGACCTTTGTCTTTTATCCAAAACCAAAGGTCTATCCCTTTTTATCTGTCTATAATACCCGTAATAAATTGCTTTTTTTTGTTTTAGTCTCAAGACTTTGAGCCTTATTTCCACTTTGCTGGTTTTACACATGTTCTATTTTAAAGCATTAAGCTCTATTCCATTAAATAGGGGTTTTTGTTACTGCCTTGTGTTTTCTCTCTATATATATTTTTAGAAATTCAGACAGTAAAGAATCAGTTTTTCTTTAAGAAAAGGGCAAAGATCTGGTCTAGTAATGGAGCGTCTATATAAAAGACAAGTCAAGATAAAGCTTGTATTTGGTCTTACCTCACTCAGAACAAGCATATGAGGACCAAGACTTTGTGCAAAAGTGTCCACCATCATAAATTTGCCGTCCTTGACCACATTGTCTTGGCTTTTGAAAATGTTTTCTTGAATAAATGTGTAATCATCTGAATGGATGAACCTGTTTTGTGTCTAAAGTCACTTTTACATTGAAATTACAGTAGAAATGTTTGCTAATAATTCTTTATTTTTACTGTTTTCACTCTGACTCAATGGTTTTGTTCTGCTGGTTTTCACTGCATCCATGCATTTGCGATCGGTCTCCTACTGCTGACACTGCTATTACTGACCATAAACATGATCAAAACAAAAATATTTAAGCTGCTTGCAGAATGTTTTGCTTTGCTGCAAATATTTACTTATTTAACACCGAAGATGTCGCCGGCAACACCTACAAACTATATACTCTTTGACCTACCACAAGTCTTACCATTGTGTCGTACACTTAACGCCTCTTTTCTACGACTCACGTTGATCGGGAAAACAGTTGAGGAGTTATGGTAGGTCAAAGAACATGAGTATTTTAGGTGTATGCAACACTTGTGTTGGTAAAGTGTTGCATACTTTTCTTCTCATCATAATAGGAAGCTGAAGTCTGCGATGTGATGTGAGCCACTCAAACCCATGATATTTAACATGGGAGGGGTCTTGGAGAATTTTGTGGACTTTTTTTTTGTTTACTGATCGCATTAATTGACAAGTGTTCTGATTGGCTGCTCTGTGATTTTTGAGCAGACTTTAACAGTGTGTGTAAGACGGTTTTTGTTCTGTACAGTTAGTGAGTGAAACCAGCTGATGAACAAGGATACATTTCAATAAATTTAATTAATTAATAAATAAATTTTCTCAGGAGGTATAGTCCCTGAAAGCATTTTCTTAAAATGGCCTAAGTGTTTGAGGAGAACTTCAGCAAGTCAAAGTTTGTTCCAAGGTATCTTTACTCCTTGATAATCTCCACAGGCTCTCCATGAAGGAAGGTGGGGACTGAATCAGCCACTGTCTCTGTTTGGGGGAGAAGATCAACTAAACGCTTTCATTTTATATGTACAAAATGCAAATCCATCTCTGTAAAAGTTCGGATGTTGTTCGTTTTTGTGGGCAAGACACAGACACGCTGCCGAGACCGATTCTTGGTTGACGTCATGAAATGAGAGGCACCCACAGGGAATTAAAGTCTTAAGGCCTGTTCACACCGGGACGAATTTCGCCGCCGATTTTCGCCGACGTTTAACGCCTCGTGACTAAACAAAGGGCACCAATGTGAGTGTGCACACCGAGGCGAAAAAACGGCAAGCGCCAAAGCGTCAAAAAAAAAACCGCCTCGGGTTCGTTTTTTTTTTTCGACGCGTCGCGTCGAAATCTATTCGACCAATGAGAATGGCGCTTTTGCACACGTGTCTGGAGCTTCTGAAGTTACAGTAAAACACAACTTGGGGGCGCTCAAACACAAAACTGCCTTGCTGAGCACACATACCAGCGAAGAAGTTAGACGCCAAGTAGCGTCTACACTGCCGCGAAGAAATAATGACGGACATTCTTAAATATCCCCTTACCAAGCACCAGTTGGAGCTACTGGTGCTTGAAATATTCATGTTTTCTTTGTATGATTCTGACAAGCGCGTAAATACTTGCTCTCTTCTTCTGAGTGAAAAGCGACTTTAAGAATCGTAAAGTTGCGCAGCGCCACCTTGTGTACAGGAGTATTTCTGTTTACATTAAGCGCCATCTAATGTCAGGGAAGGAAATTGCATGTTCGCTCGGCTCATCGTCAGCGAAAATCGCCTGGGTGTGAACACAAAAGACGTGGCGAAAAACGCTGGCGAATAACGCCTGGCGAATATTCGTCCCGGTGTGTACGGGCCTTTAGAGATTGAATCTGAAATAACTCATATTTATTGTTCTTTTAGGGTAATATAAGATCATATAAATGGATGTAATTTACTATAGAAGGCTTAAGGATACCATGGAATAGGCCATTTCAAGGAAAAATGCTTAAAAAAAACCTAAATGTGTCTTCTTCTATGGAAGTTTTCCTGGTAAAACGTTTACTCAGTTTCATGGCTAACTATTCTGCACTTTTTACCAGCCCCACCACTGAGAGATTTCTGTTGCAAACCTTTCTGTAATTCCCTGATGGAGCATACCAGAGCAACCCAAGACCAAATACCTACAGTCCACTGTGCTGTCATTCAGTTTCAGCATCAGAAAAACACACTTTGCTAGAAAAATGAAAACCTTTTCCTAGAAAAGTTGGTTCTCTTGTGATAAACGAAGGAAATAACAGCGTTTTTACCTCTACTTTATTTTGTTTATTGAATAATGCTCAATTATTTGTATGGCAGAAGTACCACATGAACTGTAGGATGGAACTTTGGCCTATACAGCATATATTTGGTAGCCCAGTAACACTCTAAGACAGAAGCTGGTTCATGTAGAGGTCAGAACACAAACCAGTTCAGGGCAGCAAGTGTTCTCAGGAGAAGGCAGACTGCAGCTGTACAAAAGCATGGTTTACAGCACAGGGGAGTAGCCTCTCAGGTCAGGACTTTGCTGTTCATCTTCATCTCAAGGACAAAGGACACTCTTTTAAAGACAGTAATGTTCACATTCTGTGCAGGGATGACAGATGGCTTAGGAGACGAGTGGAGGAGGCCATCTATGTGAAATGGGAAAAACTTACATTGATCAGAGGGGAGTGTATCAGGCTGCACCTAACACTTTTACACAGCCTTGACTTTCCACCTCAGGCAGTTACATAGTACTCCAGCCACAGACCAGTGATCAAAACAACCGACATGTTGATAACAGCAAACATTGGCCTTAACCCACTAATCAAGTTGGGTCAGTCATGAGAGACTTAGTATCTCTCCAGTGAGAATAGTGAGCTGAAGTCTTGGCATGTTGAAATTTAACGTAAAGCAAGGCTGAAAACTTTACCTTAAAAGGCCCACTCCTATGAAAACTGCGATTTATAAAGACAGATGGGAAGAAATTTAAGCTCAAAATTGCATTTCTATATTTTACTTTATTCAAATCACTTCAAACTGCTTCGCGTCGGATGGTTCAGGCTTCCGCCGTGCGTTAATTACTGAAAATGCAATCAGAACTGGTGCAGCTAAACCACACCCCGTTACTGAAAAGCATACAGGACGATCTAACACGCTGGACCAACCTGCCTCTGTCCCTTATGGGCAAGGTAGCCACGGTTAAAATGAAAATCTTACCCAAAGTTAATTATCTCTTCTCAATGATTCCCACACAACCGCCATTAAAATGGTTCAAAACATTAGACTCATCCATATCAAGCTTTCTATGGAACAACAAACCTGCAAGAATTAGTTTAAAAACTTTAAAATCTGCAAAAAGCTGTGGAGGATTAGAACTACCTAATTTCCACAAATACTTTCTTGCAAATAGATTACAATATATCTTAAAATGGTTAAAAAATAATCCAGAAACCAACTCATGGTTAGACTTGGAACAGGTGTTATGTGGAAAGATCAACCTGTCACAGCTACCATTTATTAGCCAAACAGTTAAAAAACAGGATTGTTTCAAAAGCATTAATATAAATGCCACCTTAACAGCCTGGTGGGAATTTCTCAAAATATCAAAATCATCAATTCAACCGTGCAAAATGACACCCATCTGGAACAACCCGGACATCCTTATTAACAAAAAAATGATTCACTTCCCAGCTTGGCAAGCAGGGGGCATAAAACAACTAGAGCACGTAATTATTGATAGAAGATTCATAACCCCCCAGGAACTTCAAGACAAACATGGAATAAATAACTTCTTGGAATATCAGCAACTTAAATCAAGTATTACTAAAAAGTATAAAATTAAAGACGACGATTTAAAGCTACCAGATGTAGTTACCACTCTGATTAATTTTTCAATGAATAGAACTCTCTCCAAAATATACAAACTTTTATGTAATTTAGATAACAATATTGCCCTTCCAACAAAAAAATGGGATGCAGATTTGAGCATCAGCACAGATGAAAGCTTCTGGTCAGAACTCTGTCTAAACACCTTTAAACTGACAAAAAGTCCAAATCTGCAGCTAATCCATCTCAAAACTCTTCACAGAATTTACTACACTGGACAGAGGATGTTCAAGATGGGTCTCAGTAACTCAGACATTTGCGAGCACTGTGATAATAATCTACCCGACAGCTACATGCACGCACTGTGGTTCTGCACTCCTGTCCAGGCTCTCTGGCAGCAGGTATGTGCCGATTTATCAGTCTGGCTTAAGGTTTCAATCACTGCCTCACCGTCACTTTGTGTGCTTGGTGACATGAGTGCCATCGATATAGAAGAAGGATTAGCATCTATCATTTTCATAACTCTTTGTATTGCCAAAAAAACTATTTTAATAAATTGGAAAAACAAGAAAAATATAAACATAAGTCAACACAGAAATCTGCTGTTTGATCATATCAGCTTGGAAAAAATGTCAGCCTAAAGCTCAAGTAACTTTGAAAGAATTCAGTCTCTCTGGTCTCCTGTGGTTGACTCCATGACTTAGGGGGTGGAGGGCTTGGTCGTCGCTGCTCCTTGCCCTTCTGCCGTGGTTTGGGGTGGGGGTCGGGGCTTCCGGTGCCTGGCGGGGGCGGTGGGGGGCTCCGTTGGTCGGGGGGTCGGGTCCGGTGGCTGGGTGGGGCGGGCTGGGGCGCTGCGTGGTCCTCTGGGCTTGGGTGTGGGGGTGCGTGGTGGGGGGGTGGGGTGGTGGTCTGGCTTGGCTTGGGGGGGTGGTCCCTTTGCCTGTGCTGGGGGGGGTTGGCGGGGGGCCCTGCTCGGGTGGGGGGGGCCCAGCGGCGCCGGATGGGCTGCCCATCTGCACCTGGGGCTGGGATCGGCCCTTCCCTGGCTCTGGGACGGGACGGGACAACCCTCTCGGGGCCCCCGGTGGCTCTGGGTGTCACCCGCTTCGGCTGCGGGGTCTGGGGTGGGGTGGGGTGGGGGGCTTGTCGGCCCTGTCCTGTGGGGGGTCGTTCTGGGGGGGAGGGGGGGCCCATTATTAGTACGGGTCGGGGGGACTAGCTGGTCGGGGTCTCCGCTGAGGCAATCAGTGGTTGCCTCGGCCGGTTGGCCTCCTCGGTCCCGTCGAGGCCTGACCAGAGCTCTTCTAGGGCCGGCGTCTAGGGGTGGGGGCCTGGGCTTGCTCCGGGGGGGGGGGGGGGCGACGCTTTCTGGCTCCTCTCTCTCTGTGTGGGGTGGGTGGTGCCGGGCCTAGGGTGTCGGCGCCTCCGGGGGTGGGCCCCTGGGCTGGGTGGCCCTGGCCCCTTTGCTGGGGGTGGGCTGGGGGACGGCTGTTTGACCACCGGGGGACAGTCTACCAGCTGTCCCCAACTTACCCCCTTCCTTATATAACCTCATATTAGGGTGAGGGGGTGGGGGGTCTAGCCTGCGATGCGCCTTGGGGGGGGGCTACTTGGGAGTGGCCCCCCTCCTATGGTTGCCGTATGGAGTGGGCCCCCCCTCTTTCGGTTTTATTTGCACCTTAGACATGTAGGGTCCTTGGTAGGGGGGGTGCTTGGACATCACTGCCAGCAAGCAGCAGATGTCCTCCTGGCACCCTACCCGCCAATTTTAACCGCACCTTAGACATTTAGGGCCCCTTGGTGTGGAGGGTGAGGGGACATCACTGTGAGTAATCAGGAGATGTCCCCTTAGTGCCCTACTCGTCAATTTTAACTGCACCCCCCTTAGTACACACACCCCTCCCCCTTCAATATATGCATTCAAACATAAACACACACACATGCACACAAACACCCTCTCAAACACCCATACACGCACACACATTTTACAAGGAAGGTGGGACCTGGGTCCATCTGTCCCCTACCCCTTCCCTGGTGGGGGGTGCGGGCCCCTTGGCGATGGCGGCAGTGTCCCTTGGGTGCCGGCTCCCTGGGCCCGGCGGTGCTCTCTCCGCACGGTGGGGGGGTTCATATTACACCTGAGCCGGGGGTGTTTGTGTCCCTGGGGGGTGGGTCCTGGTCCTTGCCCCTGGGCGCTGGGCCCCGCCAAACTTCCAACATGGCCGAGCCTGGTCGGGCCATATTTATAACATCCCTTGTGGGCCGCCCTTTTTTCCCCGGGGTTCCCCCCTCCTGGGCGGGGGCGGCGGGCCCCTGCCTTGCTCCTACCTGGACCAACCGTGGGCTGGGTGGGTGGCTGCCTGGAGTGCGGAGCGGGTCTCCCTTGGGGGGTCCTGGCTCGTACCTGGGGTCGGGGCGGGGGGATGCCCGGAACTCCTGGGTGGTGGTGGGGTGCTCGTCTGGGGCTGTGGGCGTCCCTCTCCGGTGGGGCCCTGCGTTGGGCTCTTCCGGCGCGGCGGGGGGCTGCTTTCCTGGCTGGGCTGGGGCGGCGCTCTCTTTCCCTCTGCGCCTCCCTGCTCTCTGGCTCTGGGGGCCTCGCGGCGGTCCTGCTGGCCCTGGCCTGGGTGGCGGTCTTGGTCGCCCGGGGGGCGGTTGTTCCCTGCCGGTTCCCGTGTGGCGTTGGGGGAATTCCGGCAGCCGCTGCTGCTGCGGCAGGGGTATGGGTGTGGGGGTGGCTGGGCGCTCCTCCTCCTTCTTTTCACATTCCACCATCCATTTTAGAAGAACATAAACACTCACCTGAGCACAGGTGTTAGCTCACCTTTGCACTAATAGTTTGCATGATTGAATGAATGAAAGATTTCACACTAGTTGGTTTAAAGGCATAGGTATGCGTTCCTGAACACTATCTGTTTTGTGTGCATGTTGACATGTGGACATTTTTGCGGCTAGCAGGTGTGTTGATAATATTTGAGTGTGTGTGAACAGGCCCCGCCCTTTTTGTACTACATTTGAACCGTACCGTAACGATAAACAACCAGTAAACCTGTCTGCTCTATGCTGCTTCATGGTCTTACCCCCCTTCCCCTCCTATTATCACCCTCCTACCCCCCCCTCTCTCTAACGTCCCTCTCTCTTCTTCCCCTCTTTCCTTTTCCGTCCGGTCCAACACCAAAGATTTTCAAACATGATTGAAATTAATAAAGTTTGGCCTCAATTACAAAAGGGGTTTATTCAGACATACCTTTGGTTTGTCTGAAGATGAATAACCCCTCTTGTTAAAATAAAATATGTCCAACACAAGAGGCCCTCAGCTCTCATCTGTTTGCCTAGCTGTTGGACAGGACAAGTTAAAAAAAAAAAAAAAAAAAAAAAAAAAAAAAAAATTTACTGAAAATGCATACTTAGTCAATCATTGACACTTACATATCTGTTTCAACTTGCAGTTATGGTCAAAACCTTTTATCAGAACCTTTTTTCTTCAGAACATGATTTACTCTTTTTTTTTTTTTTTTTACAGAAAATCCTTAGTTGTAAATTGACTCCGAGAAATCCAAACCAAACAATTGTCTTCTGAATTGTATTGTTTTATTTTCTATTTTATTTGCATCATTTTTGTGCTTCGGGCCTTTGTCTTTCCAGTCAAGAAGCCGTTCTCAAAAGAGTAGGGCTATTTCAAAATTATGTCTTTTCCTTCTCACTATCTCTTTGCTCCACCTTTTCATCAGACTGATGCTTGTCACATGTAAGCTTCATTTTCTCATCCCTTTTTACTTCAGTCTCTTCTATAACCGAAATCCTATCCAGGCTCATGGGTGCCAAACCTCCTTTCTCTTTATTTTACGAGAGTAACCCTCTGTGTTCCCTTTTAGCGCTCTCATGGTAGCAATGGCATGGTCTCCTGAGAACCAAAGTCGGGTTCACATCCAAATGTAAAAAAAAAATAAAAAAAGCCTACAAAGTCCTGAAAAAGACCAAAACATTGCCCGTTTGTGACTAAATATTCTAAATTTAGAATTGTGACATCAACAGCTCAATCATTCTTCAGCTTGAGAGCATGCTTTACTTCCGGTCACATGATTCCACAGTATGTTTTGCTGCGTTCCTGCAGTTTTGCAGAGTTTGAAAATGCGTCGATGATCCTTTTTCTGTCTTTGTCATACGGTTATAATTTATGTGACAGAGAGTCGTGACACTCAGTTTAAAAGCAAAGTTGGAATCGACATGTGAAATAGATACCAAGAAAGAAGGTCAGGACTTGGAGAGGGGAGTGAATGGGAAACAGGTGGTACATTTAAGACAACCATCAGAATAATAGGTGTGGATATGAAATGCCTGCTATACATATAAAGGCAGAGTAGGTAAACAAGGACACCCTGGTCATAAGATTTGTCATCGTACCTTCACCTCCTGACCAGTGATTGATGCTTTTAGTTAAAGCGCAACTATCCTGGAAGACATCCAACTAGAGCTTAGAAAATGATGGTGACTGATATAAAAGAAGAAGATGAGGGTCAAATTCTGTACAGAAGATAAAAGCAGACCACCAAAGAATTGAAAAAAAAAATTGGGAAGCATCTAAACATTCTCCAATCAGATCATACGAAATCAAGTTTTGCTTTGTAAATGCAGAAACCATTACAGTCACTGCATTTAGGAACAAAAGATAGGTGTTAATTAATCTCATGGATGATCCAAGTCATTGCCTATTGATTATGTAAAGGAAACCATATTGTTGCCACAATATGGTTTAAATGATGGTTTTCTTGAATAAACCAACCTTAAAAAGTGTAGCTACCACTACTATTTGTATGCAAAAAAGACCTTTCTGGGTTGTGGAGACATAAAGTGAAGTTGCTTTATTTTGCATTGGTGTCAAGAAACAAGGTGCAAGTAATTAACCCTTTAACACCTAAATAATACATGCTCTTTAACATTCTGTTGGACTGACTTCCCATCCTCTATTTGTTCACACTCTTTGACCCTTGTGCTGTCCTATGGGGTCAAGATGACCATTGACGTGTTATCCTCACCATGACAAAGGTGGATAAAGGTGGAAAGATTTCATTTAATCCATGAAAACCAGTGAAGATCACAAATCATTGAAGAAAAAAGGTTCAGCGCACTGTCATGGGGTCTGGATGACCCAACTCCCAATGTTAAAGTGCTTAGGATAGCACAACGGGTTAATACTTACCAACAGTTCCACCAACAACTCAGAGGCCAATTTTGTGATGAACTACTGCTGCTCATAATTAAAGACCACTGGGAATGCCATCCAAATAGATCGAAAGATGATCGGAGTGGGGACTTTAGCTGAGTGCACCTGGCTCAAATCATACCAAAGACTTTTAAAAATTGACCCAATAGCTCCCTTTTATACACTTAGGATTAACACAAATTTGTACACCCAGTCGTGTGATAAGTAATGCGATTTAAACTTCCTTACATATTTAGCTTTGTTTTAAAACTTGACTTAAATCAATGGGGGTTTCCCAGCCCCAAAATGCTTAGAGGAGAGGCTAAGAATCTTTCTGGTTAGAATGAATTTTCACTTCTTAGTGAAAGTACTTTTTTTTGTTGTGTTCCCCCCTCACTGATTGTTTGGGCAAAAGCAGCATAATCAAGTGAATGTAGAATTTTAAAATAACATAAAACACTCACCTGCTGTGTAATACTGCATCATTTTTCCAAAACACTGGAGAGCCCAGTTCTTTTATGCCTCCACTTCCCTAAACTTTTTGGACTGGAAAGTTGAGTTCTACAATATTCAAATATAATAGGATGTTTTGTGACTCAGTTAAATAGAAGATGAGGTTTTCTTTATTTTTTTTCTTGTTGAAAGAAAATAAAAAAAGGAAGTCCCTTGACAAATAGATCTTATCTCAACAGGACTTCCTGGTAAAAGTGTTTTGCTAACCTATTCCAGAAATAATGAACCAGCTTTGCAGCAATATTTCACTCTCTAAAAATCCTTTAAAGTGTTTAACCTTGTATCACTTTGTTTATGCTGCAGCTCTGCACAAGTATTTGTTTTTGTTTTTTTTTTGCTTTTGGGATCCTGGATATTTAAAAAGTTGAAGCCCTTTCAAACTGCTTTGGAAAAAAACAAGAATGCATTGTTTTCTGCTGAAATCAAATGTAGAAACGGATGAAATGCAGAAACAATGTTGAGGTCAAGGAGGACATTTACATGGATTGATTTGAATTGTGGGGAAAGTGAATTGTTGCATTCTATTAAATACTCCCTAACTATTATGTAACTTCAGGATCCTTTTGAGAATCAGAGCTCAGGTAAGATCGCAGCAATTATTTACTAAAGTGAAACAGCTTATACTAGATGATCAAAGAATGCTGCAACCTGCTTGTTTGTGTTGATTTGCAATACAGTTAAGGATGTTTAAGACCCGAGAAATTTAGCAACAGAATGCTATAAACTTAACTCTTTAAATGTGTTAATCTCAATCTCGTTTGTTTTTAGAAAATACATAAACCATAGGGTTTGTTGCATGGAAACAGATAAAGAGTATGTCTGACAGGGGGATAAAAAAAATGAGGCTGAAAATGCTATAGCAGTAAATGCACCATGCCAAAAGTGCAATGGCAAACTGGAGGAACCTTTGAAGTTTCGCTTAGTAAGTTCCCTTGAAACTAATGCATTGTTGGAAAATGAGGTGGACAATGTGTCTCCAGAGACAGTTGTATGTTATATAGGCAACACTTTTAAGACATCTGAAATCACCTAGATGTGTCAGTAGTTGTAGCTGTTAAAAAGGGTTTCCGAAAGGTCTTTCTATGAAGGCAAAAGACAGAGGAGAAAAGTGAAAGATATAGAGAAATATTACCAAAAGAAAACCTTTGCAAATAGTACTGCATTTGTTGTCTATGGATTTGTCCCTTCTTTTTTTCTTTAGTCATTTTTTTAACTTTTTTTTAACTTTCAGATTGTCATATTTGTTGCACTCAGCCCAAGACAGCAGCAGTTTTAACTAAGCAATGAATTGTTTCAAAAGGCCCAGTAGGCACAGCTCCATCCAAATGCTCCATCAATATGACATCACTGTCATTCCATAGCTCCACAAAAACTGGTAAAAGTCTTCAGCTATTTCTGGACTAAAGTTTGAACCTACTAACATTGTGTTTTTTCCGACAATGTTCTTCTCTCCGGCTCAAAGTCCAACACGAACGCAGAAAATGGTAGATTACAGATCAGGAGGAGTACCCCTCCCCCTTTTACTGGAGAAACGTGATGCCAGTTCCTGCTTTTTTGTTAACAAGTACGGCTAAGATTACAAAATGTGTGCTGCATGCGTTTCTGTGTGTTCCTGTGTGTTCTCAGGGCTTTGTGTAATCACAGCTCTAATCTGTCTGCTAGGACTCTGTGTGGGGGTGACATTAAAGTTCTCATTAGCACTGCAACTCAGCACCACTGTCACTGTGAAGACACCAGCGACACATCCATGTTAGAGGATGTGAAAGAAACGGATCTCAAAAAATCTGAAGTTGGCAGTTTTGGATGCATTTCTTGCATGCAACATACTTTCATTGCTAATGTGCAGCTGGTTTCATTTGGTGAGATACAGGGGTAATTTGTTTTCTACAGGAAAATGCTTGCTTAGTGTTGGTTAAATTGCATGATGCAGTGACATTAGAAGGAAGAAAATCAAACTAATCACGATGTACTACATCTCCATTAAGTACCAAATTCCCAAAAATGGTTAACGTGGTTCATGCGGACGTGAGGCTGGATGGAAGATGAAGAAGAGATGGAAAAAAGTTAGTGCATTGGAAGAGGGAAATAGTTGGGTTTCCATAGTAACATGAATGGGTTGAGTAAAATATGTGCTGCAGACAGTTTTACTGAGTGAAAACCACAATATTTGCACATCTTTCTTCCAGAGAAGCTGGCAAGTGTTCACCTAGGATAAAATTCTTTACTGTGTTTAGTCTCTCCACCTAAATGATTAAAAAGAAAATCATTTTTCGACTTTACTAAGAAATTACAAAATCTGAGAAATGTCAAATGTTTTGGCTTTTTATTCAGATTAATCATTAAAAAAACAAAATTCATTCCTAGTTGAAAATTGGCCCAAAAATGACTAAGCTTGCATGGAAATGTTTATAATAAAATCTTTATAAAAACTAATTAGGTTGGTTTGTTTGGGTTGTTGCCATTCCCACTTTTGCTGTCATTTTTTTTAGTTAGCTTTTCCCAAATGTTTTTTTTATGTATTTATTTTTTTATCAAGCTCTTATATTTGTTAAAAAATACTGTTATTTTTTTTTTGTTTAGTGGTATATAAAGGATGTGCTGCAATGCCTTTTTAAAGTCTGATCATCTTTAGATGTATTTTCAGAGCATTCCCAGCGGTCTGTTAATTAAGATTCTGACGTTTTAAGCCAAAATCCAAAAACGTTTCGTTTTCTAGGACATAGTTTCTGGAGAGCGGCAGGAGTTCATTAGAAATTTGCCTTCGAGTTGTGGGCGGGACTGTTGGTGTGGAGCAACCCTGCCCCCCTCTTTTGCGTCACCCATCTGTTGATGGCTTACAGCCCCTCACACCCCCAAGCTACGGAGCCCGTGTCCTGACATTAAGATATTAAAATATATCTTGTTCCCACAAGTTACTTTTGTACTTTTTAAAATAAATAAATTTGTTCTCTATACATCCTCCGTGTCTTCAATGCAATGTAATGAGACACAGACAGAAATGTGAAGGTATCTGCTGTAAATCTATGACGTAAATTAATAACAGGATAAATGATCGGCTAGTTAGTTAGCATGTAGCCTAATAGCCTTCGAATGTAAAGCGACTGACTGCTAATAAAAGACAAGTCCTGAATATTCTTATTCCTATTCGACCCTAAACTACAATATCAGCTGTCTGTCTGTCAACCGACCAGCCAGTTGCCCAAATGCCGGCATACATCAAAGAGCTCTGTGGCAGAGCTAATAGCCTAGCAGGAGCTATCGTATGACAAAGCAGCCTAGTTATCATAAATCTTTTGATATTTTTCTTATATTCATTGAGACAGTAATAAAGTGATCATTTTTGTTTTTTATGTTCCTTTTTTGAACGAATGTGGGTCACAGAGACACGGAAGTTACCGCTGAAAGCGGCTTTTGCCAGCGTAGAGAGAGCATATCCGCGTGAATGACTTATGACGTGAATAATTATTGCGTTCGAACGGATTAATTATTGCGTTCGCACGAGTTAATCATTTCGAGGGAACGGAATAGTATTTTGAGGGAACGGAATAGTATCTTGTGGGAACGGAATAGCATCTTGTGGGAACGCAATAGTATTTTGTGCGAACGAGATAATAATCTGTGGGAAAAAGATATATTTTAATATCTTAATGTCAGGACACGGGCTCCGTACCAAGCTGACATTGCCAGTGCAACAAAAATGGAGAGAAAT
Source organism: Oryzias latipes (assembly GCF_053564925.1). Taxonomy (NCBI): domain Eukaryota; kingdom Metazoa; phylum Chordata; class Actinopteri; order Beloniformes; family Adrianichthyidae; genus Oryzias; species Oryzias latipes. The sequence continues at coordinate 28,445,410 of NC_136257.1, read as the reverse complement.
AACAGAGCTGTCCAGCCGTACAGTTTTAGGCCGCAGATGCAAGGTCATACAAGGAAAACAAAGACGTACATGGATCTATTTGTCTAGATGCATCGGAATGGAGCGGAGCAGGGAGGTTTTGACCTGCCCAGCACATTTTCTATTTCACAAATACCTATCTTTTAAATATCTTTTATAGTAGCATATTTTTGTCTACCTTTGATTCATTATGATTTGAATAAACAAAAACTCAGAAATGCAATTCTGAGCTTAATTTTCTTTACATATGTCCTCCATCTTTAGAAAATTGCCATAAAAACATGTTAAGAACATGTTAAGTGGGTCTTCATTCATTGTTAACTAGTGAAAAAATAAAAATAAAAATACAAAAGTAAAGAAGTGACATATTTTCCTGAGACATTTATACTTTTGCTGTCTTTTTTTAAACTTGAAAAATTCTGACTTGTTTTGAAGAAAAAATTGTTGAAACTCCAAATTTTGGGGAAAAAAAGAATGTATTGCATATTTATTTGATCAATTATACATTAAATTAAGTTTAACCTTAAACAAGTTAATCATCACAAGTTTCAATGTGAAAACATCTTTCATCTTATATTTTTTCCAGGTCATGTTATAACAGGATTCAGTTTTTCAGGGTTGCTGGACTTTAACGATTGAACTAGAAGACGGTTCTCTGCTCATCTAAGCCTTTTCTCAAGTCCTAACACTGATGGGAAATTCTGGTTATTTATGTGCCTCAGAGATGTGGTTGAAAGTACAAATATCTAAATGTCATGCTAACAGATGCAAAACGATCCAGCGCTTTTATAATGGATGTCCTTTGGTTTATTGTTGCTATGTGGTGGGTGTGAATGGGACCTCAGTTTCTAGGGTAAAGATGTCAAAAGAGGTTTCTACATTGGAAACAGGAAATACCCCAGACCCCCACCTCTGTACAAAGGTTTTTCCATATTGGCATCAACAGTTGGAACAGAAGACCAGGCAAAACATTTTCTAGATCAGGAGTGGATACGATGTTTGACTCGTGAGCAACAAAGAAAAAATGTAGCAGGAAGGCTGGACCAGGAGCGGAAGCCTACAGTGTATTGGTAATCCGAATCACAAAATGAAAATCAAATTGAAAGTCAATGTATGTATTTTAACCCTGGAGAACTAAGATGGTCAAATTCGGCTGCTGTTATTATTATTATTATTTTGTTCATTTTTTTCTTTTTCTTTTTCATTTTACAAAGTTTTATTTTATATATTTTTTTGCTGCTAATAATTGCTATACTACTCCAAAATTAACCTTAAAAGCCTAGCAGAATATTTATTTTGAGTTTTAAAACAGAACATTTCTTCATGGGTTGATATCCTTCTGGGGAAAAAAAGCAAGTCTGTATTCATGGGCTGTTGGAGTGATAGGAAAAATGCTGTCCGACTTGGAAAACACACAAACATCAGAAAAACAACACATTTTCCAATACCAGATAAATACAGAATAACTGTTTTTCACCTAAACAAAAGTAAATGTATTTGTAGTGCACCATCTATGGGGAGACATCAGAAACAGAGGGGAAAGAAATCCTTGGTGAGGATTATCAATATCAGAAACGGGGCACCTTATGTTTACTTTGATCTTTTGTCCATTTTCCACAATCTTGAATAGACTTTACTGTCTGTCAAACAGCCAGAGTTAAGAGGAGTGAGATGATGGAAACAAATTCACTTTGATGCAGACTCTTTTTTTCTTTCACTTTTCAAAAAATCTAGTAAACCCGATATTGCATATTAATTTTATGAATAAAAACTATTTATTTATTAGGAAGCAGCTGTTATTTTGTTGCGGGGTCTGGAATCATAAGCGGTGAGTCTAAGCCCCTCCTTTGCCTCTCTACCTGCTTTTCCTCTCCATCTGTTCACATCCTCTGCAGTTGCAAGTCTGTTTCCCCCATGCACTCCTCTAGCGTATTCTACATAGACAGCGCAAAATACTGTCATTAGAGCAGCAAGTTGACACTACAGTTTGAACACCCGAGTGCAAATTTCATTAGCGTTACATGGAAATGGGCGGTTTTAGTCTAGAAAAACTGTGGGAGAAAAATAAATGGCAATGTTTTTTTGTTTTTGTTTAGGGCGTTCATGTGCCCCTTACAAGAATGCGCCCTGGGCGACCGCCCACATTGACCATAGGAAAAACCGCCACCCGTGGCTGAAGATTGAAGGCTGAAGCTTTTCCCTGCTTGAAGGCTCCGCTATTTCTTTGAAAAAAAATGGTTTGGTTAGAAAGGCAACACAAAATGGAAAAGGAACGGGGAGAGCAGCGGATCCATCAGACGTGGTCTCTGGTGTCCTTGGTGACGCAGATCTGCAGTTTTCTGCAGCAGAGACAACAAAGCAAGAGAGACAGCGAGTATGTTTCAAGGGTCAAGAACTGAGGCAAAAAAGTGAAACTCAAGAAGAGGACAGCCAGCACCTGCGGTGGGACTTGACTGTTGACTGAAGATGCTTTATTTCCTTAACAAAATGTATTTAATGTACATTCAATACCGTGGCTGCTTTGCAAAAACTAGCTTTGGCGTTTTAATTGTTGAAATACAAAGGGACAGCTTTGTATTTTAGTCATTTTTTCGTGCCCAAACTGATGGGTTTCTTTCTTAACATGTTTGCCTTGAAACTTGTTTTGGCTTTGATTATTTTTATGAAAGCTCAAGATGAGGAAAAAAACTGCAGTTAGTTACACTTTTACAGAGAATGATAAATAATTGGATGAGAAATTTATTAAGTAAGATGTATATGTAAGAGTCTTTGAAACAAAAGTGGTGCCATGCTGCAGTTTTTAATTACAGCATGCTCAGTTGTATGAAATAATGTTGCTCTCCTGCTGTAAAGGTAAATGAAGAAGGGAGCAGGTTTAATTTATTCATGCAGAGTTAATGGCAGTCCCAAATTTGACTAATCTGCTCTCTGGCTGAGAGGTCCTCGACTTACAAGGGTATTGATTCTATAAGCACACGAATACAAGATATAAAACATGCATGAAGAGGTTTATAAAAAGTACATTACAGATTAAACAAAGAAGGTTTTCTTTTTTTTAATACAGAAGAAAATGTTCAGTTTGAAGTACTTAAAGTTCATTAAATGGATCCTCTGTTACAGCCTGCTAAGATTTTCACCATCCATTTGCAAGCAAATTCAGTAACAGCTATAAATGGACCTTGTTGAAAACTTTTTTTTTCCAATTAATATAGGTTAATGCATTCAGAATGGACTACTTTAGATTAAGTTCTTTTGAACATACAAGTCAGGTTTCTTTGAAATCTTCTATTTTTTATTTTTTTATTTACAGTTCAGCAAAAATAAATTAGAAACGTAAACAGTCAATAAGGGAATTTTAGATTTTTGTGATTATTTTTTCTTGAGTTTAAATACATTGTTTTAGGAGTCAAGTTCATGTTTAGGTATAAATTATTTAGGAATCTACCCATCAACCATGTGGAGAATCAAAAGATTTTTTTACATGTCTGTATCTGAGTTGTGACCAACCAATCCACCAACCAATGTGATGTATCACCAATTAGAAAAATGTATTTTTCACTCAGTCCAGTTCTTCTATACAGTCAATGGGAGCAACACAAAAAGCTGAGTTGGAGGAGCCATATACAATGGTGTTGGCAATTTTGCTTGTTGTTAGTGATGCAAAAGTGTCAGTCAGTTGGTGAGGAATGAAGCACAAGCAACGTTTTTCTAACATGTTTTCTTTTAAAAGTCAATAACAATTTTTTTATTTTTTTATTTTTTACAAACAAACATACAAAATCAGCATTGAAACCCTACTGTTAAATAATTGATGTCGGCATATCTCTTACATTTCACATTGTAGCAGCTGTGGTGAAGATAACACCTGCTGCTGGAAGGGTACCCCTTTATGTGTCAGAGGTTTGCCCCTGTAAGTAACTGAGCCAAAGTCTTTTTTTTTTCTTTTTTCTTTCTCACTGTTCCATTTGCTGTGTACCGGTACTTTTTGTTTGTTTGTGCAAAATCAACCACAGTGAAACACATCCTGTGTCAGCCACGCACCTGTGGATGCTTTGTCCGGGGTCCACACGGCCTGTCAGATGCCAGATGTTATCAGGCTCTGTTGATGAAAGGTAGATTCTGTACTTTCCAGGTGCACCTATGCGAGATGGGATAAAAAGCTTTAGAGCTTCCGTGAGTCTGCTGTGATCCTCACTGAACACTGCTGAATGCTCAAGTTTTAGACAATGTCTTTTTAGTTTACTGATATTTGTTTTTACAAACCCAAATCAGAAGAACTACAGTGTGGTCCAGATGTATTCTTGGTTAAACCGTCTTGGGTCCAGTGATGAGTGGAATCCTATGTACACACTGGGCATGCGTGGCGTGTCCAAGAACGTGTGGAACACGCGCTGTTCAACGCACTTTTAGCATATGCTATTCACACAGGTCTGTCACTACCCGATACTAGCAAATATACTCACAGTTGGAAGAGGTTTGGTGCGAAATGTTGAGGTGGTGCAAATCTTGCTCCTGTCTTTTTCTTTCACAGCTCTATTCTGATATGTAACCCTTGGTGTCACAGAATTCCAGTCAGGGAAAAACTGCAATTACTAATTTCTTCTTTATGATCAATTTTCAAACCGGGCTTTGAAAAGGACGATACCCATATGTCACAACAAAATCTGAGTACCTAATAGGTAACAGATCAACTTGTTTACTTTCAACAAGCATATAGTTTTCACACATTTTGTACACACAGAGCACAAAATTGGACTTAAAAACTTGCGTGGAGACGCTTGAACGCGAGAGTTTGGAATACCGAGGCCCCAAACACGCATTTATGCTTGTCTACATAGACTTTTCTTTGAAAGCCTGAACTTGCGTTTCCGAGTCCAGTGTAAGTGTAAGGATTTGAGGTTTTTTGACACTTCAGTAACTTTGATAGCAAGACGACATCAACAATGACATTCATGAGAAAAGTTTAAAAAGAAAACTTTTTGAGGGAAAAAGTCTGAAAATAAAAATGGCAACATTTGGTGGCTGGACATTTCATTTCATTCATTTTCATGTATTTATTTGTTCCTTTCATGAAAATTATTGATTTGTCCGATAGGTTTACATGTTTGTTGTACAATATTGAACATTTTCATGATTAGAAAGGAGCAGAATTAAAGAAAACAATTCTCATAATTTGCTCCCTTTTAAACATTGCATCATATTTACATATCCCCCACCATCACCTGTGCTCAGATTTCACCATATACAGTTCAAGTAACCCTTGTGCTATCCTAGCCACTTTAACATTGGGAGTTGGGTCATCTAGACCCACTAGACAATGCCCTGAACCTTTTTTCTTCAATGATTTGTGATCTTCACTGGTGTCCATGGATTATATGAAATCTTTCCACCTTTATCCACCTTTGTCATGGCAGGAATAACACGTCAAAGTAAGGGTGGGGTCATCTAAGATAGCACAAGGGATAAACACAATAAATAAATTCCATTCATCAAGAAAGATCTGCTTTTTCTCAAAAAACATCACAGTGGCAATGTCACAAGAATATGCTAAGTTTCCTCCATCCCAATGCATACATAAAATTGTGTTTGGGTAACTTAACACATGGATTCTATAGAACTATAGAACTTCTTCACAGATAAAAAGTAAAAGTATCTACTTTCCAATTAGTTTTTGGATCAGTTTTCTTTCTATTTGAAAAAAACAACAAAAGGAAAACTTTTGCCCAAAGCAATATGTTTGCATTAACAAAACTTCATAAGTCTAAAATAAAGAAGTGGTGGAAAGTGAGAGTCTACAGTGACATTGTTATTGGTGCTACAAAATTGAATTGCCAAGCCAATTTGAATACATTACTTAGAAAGGAAACCAACCCACAGTATATCTTACATTTAGTACTCATTCATCAAGAAGTAAAAGAAAAAACAGCAAACAAAGTCTTTGTATAGCATTCCACTAGAAAGAGCCACAATGGTGTTTATTCAGGCCCTCAGCAGAGACTTAAGCTCCTCTTTCTTCTGTCAGCTGTCTCATTTCAAGAAGTAATCCGATCCAGTGATATTTAGAACGGGCTGTTTCACCTGTTTAAACTTAGTGTCTTCAAAGCCATCTGACCGCGCAGGGTTGGATTGTAGATGTTAGACATGTGATGCTTTTTCCCTTGCATTTTATTTATTTGGTAAATTAAAGAACATTTGAAGAAGCGTCTGTGGCAGCACTAACTTCTGTAGCTCCTGTCTGGATGACAGTCTTTCTCTTTGCCTTTGACAATGCTTACCATTGAGAAGTGGTCTGAGAGACCCCACCCACGTGGCGTTCCAGATTGGAAGTGCCTGTTGGTTCCAAGAAGTCAAATTTCAATAGATTTCCATTAAAAAAAAAACAGCTATTACTCAGTCATTCAATTAGTCAGAATAACTATTCTTGCTATTCTGCATTTTTTTAACGTTTCGGCTAATCCTAATTTTTTCATGTTATATTTTCTGTAGTCAAAGTAATTCAAGCAAAAAATTGACCAATCAGATGCCTCAATCAAAGCATGTGGTCTAACATCAGACAAATTTCTTTTGAAGACTGCTTTCAAGTGGTATAGGGGTGTGGCCTTCTAACATGCTCTTTCCTGATTGGTGAGAGTGCTTGTCATAGAAATGTTGACTCAGACCGACTCAGACTAATCACTGGTTCTGACGTGGTCACATCCATGCCACACAAAAAAAGGCACCTGAATTGACGTCATTTGATTGTTCTCTCATACGGCTGATGCTACTAAATCGCTAAATTGTGCTTGTTGACTGATCAAGATAAAGACTTGATGGGATTTGCCTAAATACTAGTAAAGGTTAACACTGCACAAGATAGATAGATAGATAGATAGATAGATAGATAGATAGATAGATAGATAGATAGATAGATAGATAGATAGATAGATAGATAGATAGATAGATAGATAGATAGATAGATAGATAGATAGATAGATAGATAGATAGATAGATAGATAGATAGATAGATAGATAGATAGATAGATATACAAAGGGAAAATTTCAGGATGTCAACCTCCAGCAGAAACAGGATTCTCCTGTTTGTTCTGCCACTGTCTCACTTTGCCAAACCTCCAAATTTACGGAGTGCATGTGTCGTTAACCTGCTTACTCTTTTTATCTTTGTGGCTAATAATTGTTTCCTTTGAGGGGATCATAGCAGGAGGTAGTGCACTACTGTTAGAACTGACTTATCCTCTCTCACTGTGTACCTCCTGCTGGCTTAGCTGATCTGGAAACCCACCTTAATATAGATCAGGCACCTGGGAGAACAGCATGGGGTCTTGGCCCTCTGGCCTGTTCCAGAGCTTTATTGATGGGCATCGAGCCGAGCTGCCAATATCCCAGCAGCACATGGACCTAGAGGCTGTCGTTTAAAGTGTATGTGTGTGTGTTTTGTGTGGAGGCGGGGGTCCTTTGAGTGCTGCATCCTTTGTGTGTCTATATCGGGGCACTTTTACTTTCTTTTTTTCCCATTGCTTTTAAAAAGTCACTTTCTGACGTAAGAAAAATGCTTTCTATTATCCTAACAGCGATTCCTTCACAGACATAAATTTACACAAACGTTTATATTTAGCCTGGCATGAGGTGATCAACTGCTGTTCTTCACTGTTTTTGATTTCCTTGTAGCTATTGAGATATTGTCATGTAAGGTTATGTTAAAATTCAATTCATTTCATTTCATTTAAAAAGCAGAAATTCACAACTGTGGTTTCCTCAAGGAAGTGAAAGGAAAGACATCAAACCAAGCTAAATTCATTGCAATTGCTATTTCAATAAGTAGATATTACAAGACAAGATTTATTTGTGTTACACAAAGATGTGGACAAAATAAGTCATTGATCTCTGGTGGTTAGATTCTGGGCTGCTAATGTCTTGCATGCTTGGGATGAACTCAGATTGTAGATGTATAAATCCCAGAACCTATGGTGATGATGGTCAAGGGACAGATTTCGCCAAAGCATCACTCTAGGTGGAGAACACAGAGAAGAATGCAGACAGACAACCATTAATGAATTTAAAGGCAAAAATATGATTGTGATTGGCAGAGAATAAAGGCTAGCTATTTAGCTATTGGTTCAAAGTAAAGGCCTGATGGTGAGCAGAGTGACGTAAAGCTTCACAATCAGTCTAGGAATTTTCAAATTGGTAAAGGCTATCAAGGATCTCTAATAGCTTTTAATTTTATTTTCTTCTTTAGGATGTGATGTAGAGGCAGAAATAAAAAAAAAAAAAAAACCTTTCATGTTATGAAGATGTGTGGACTTGAGTTTGTGTGTTGAATATGTTAATATAATAAAAAAGAGAAGAAACCAATTGTCTTACCTGTTTTATGTTGTAACCCTATATGACTGGCAAAAGGGAAGTAAAATCAAAAACTGCCTCCAAATGGAAGAAGCCATTGACTATATACGAGAACTGGATTGAGTGACTTCTCTGGTCTCGTGTTCCAAACAGGTACCCAGTGGTTCCAGGAAGCCAAAATCCCATAAACGTCTATTGAGAGATAAACAGCTGTTACGCAGTCATTCTGCACGTCGATATATCCGTTCTAGCTAAACTCAATTTCTTTTTTCAAGATATTGTTTCTGTAGTACAATTTATTATTAATAAACTGGCCAATCAGATGCTTCGATAAAAGTATGTGTTCTCACGTCAAACGTCTAACTGATTGGTTAGAGTCGTTGCCTTAGAATCGTTGACTAAGACTAACTTGAACCAATTACTGCTTACTGACAACATCTGACTCTAATATGTCATATGTTAGGACATAATAACAGGACATATCAGACAAAACTATGTGCTTAGTTTTGTCCTATATGTCCTTACTTTGGAAAATTTAGATCAAATAGACTATTTGTTTGGAGATGGAAGTAAGCCGTTTTTGAGTTATGTCACATTCACTCAATCCAGATCTCTTGTAAAGTCAATGGTAAAGACTACCAGCAGGACCAGACTCTGAAAAGGCACCCATTTGTACTGAAAGAACATTACTGAGAAATGCAAACACAAAAACAATGCAAAATAGTACAGCAAGAAGAGAAGATGGTGATGACCAAACTCAAAATCCTAGTTAGGGCAGAAAAAATAAGGTGGCCTTTGCAGCAATGAGAGAACAAAAAGCAGACAAGTATAAAAAAAACTCAGAAACATCTGTTATAGACACAAGAAACTATCACTGCACACAGCAAAAAACAGCCCCCCTTGAAATAGTAAAAAAAAAACCTTGTTACATTTTAAAAAATGTCGTTAAATAAGCAAAAAACAACAATAATAATAATAATCTGGAATGGAATAAGAAACATAATCTTGCCAAGAATTCTTATTTTAGGATTTAAGAAAATTCTAGTCACCCAGACATTTTTCTTAAACTAAAATTGTGTTCCTATTACAAATATTTCTTACTAAGAAAAATGCAATTTCTCCTGAAAACAAGTTTTTTTATTTACTTTCTTAAAATTAAGTTTTGTTAATGGTAAGATCATTTGTGGCAAACAAACCCCAAATATCCTCCATAAAATAAAAAAAATAAACAATAACTGATAAAAGATTAAAGAATAATAATGATTAGAAAGCTGAAAAAAACAGACAATCCTTCAACATCAGTCATAAAACAAGAGATACAGATTATAAACTGTAACACTGATATATACATTTATAGGTAGGAAAGTGAGCAAATGGAAAATGACTTCACAGGAAACCAGGGACAATATTTATTACCTTTAAAGAGGACAGACTTCCCACATATAAATGCATTAGACATTTATGAAAAATGAGAAAAGGAGGATGGGTAATAGGAAAATCAGAGAGCAAAGTGTGGAAAAAGGCAAAGAGAAAAGGAGGGTTGGTTAATATTTCATTAGTTAATTAGAGACTGCTATGTTCTGAGCGTGTGTGCACTGTAGCTCTAGGCTCCTCAGTGTCATTGTGGCTGGCGCAGTCATCACTTACTGTACAAGTCTATTTCCGATGTAAGTATTTCACAACACGAAAAAGTCCGGTGCAGTGGAGCTTTTCCTCTTTTTTTTTAGTCCAACAAACCAAAGAAAATTGACTTCAGAAGAAAAAACTACGAGAACATTGTGAAATGTGGTGGAATTGAATGTGCTATTTTAGTATTTCCATGCTTTATATTCAGTATAGATGAGGAAATAAATCATCTGGGACATTATGAGGATTCTCTACTTTTATTAGAACCTCTATTAAAAAATGGTGACAAGTTTCAAGTGGACATCTTAGCTTAGTTGAGTGATCAGCTTTTTTAAGTGCTGTTATCAAGCTGTCTAAACAGCAGAATGAGACTTCAGACGATCAGAACTAGAAAATGTGCCACAGGTCAGTGAGTGACAGGCCTCAAACCTCTTCATCTGTAAAGTCTTATCGCATTCAAGCTTTTTTCTCAACCTACTACATTCTGTTGTAATGTTGCTGATCTATACCCAGCATTAAGCATCGAGTCGTCCCTTTTGTGTTTTTTCTTGTCACTTCACAGCTTGCTCATGGCGGCAGAGGGGGAGGAACCTCTCCCAGCTCTCAGAGGAGGAGTGCAGTAGAGATGCAGTACAATAAACTCTAAGGCTTAAAAGGTCTCTTTGGACTGACTTGAACTTTGTGACATGGTAAATCATCAATCTGAAGATGAATTCAGTGGTCATATAGAGGTGGACATAGTCAGCAAAAATACCAAGGTTGGCTGTGGCATTTTAATACAGTTAATGTGAAGGGTTCTATTGGATCAAGATAGGCTGGTGGCCTAAAAATGTTACAATTTCTGTTTTGTCCGTTCTTTTGGTGTGAGACAGTAGAGCATCCTCAATGTCTTGCAGCTACAACAGATGGGGCGGCGTTGCCCAAAATATATACTTAGAATACAAAAAGAAGATGAGGAAATACAGGTCAGTAGACTCCCAACTGCTAGCCACTGAACATTGTTTTACTGTAAATAATGCCTGTGCATCGGTCTTAGTACATGTATGCTTACAGGAGGTTTAGTGTAACTTTTTTCTTCACTCTTTATTCGGATTTTTGTTATATATATATATATATATATATATATATATATATATATATATATATATATATATATATATATATATATATATATATATATATTTTTATAATGTAATTGGCAAAAAGCTTGCATTAATCTTTTTGTTGTCCTTTGCTCGGCTTGCTGGATTGTGAACCAGACCGAGGTCCAGTAACACATGAACCAAGATAAATACCGTATTTTCCGGACTATAAGTCGCACCGGAGTATAAGTCGCACCAGCCCAAAAATGCATTATAAAGTAGAAAAAAACACAGATAAGTCGCACTGGACTATAAGTCACATTTTAACTTTCACAACCTTATATGACACAATCATAGCAGACTGTTTATCTAATAATTTCACAGTAATTTTTTCTCAAACTTATTTATTTATTCCTTTCACGAAGCATCATTGGCCAACTATTACTCTGTTTTCATCCTGTATTTGTAGAAACAGTTTTCACTTTTATTGCATTTCTGAATCTATGAAATCATTGGAAAATATAATATTATGTTGTTAGCCTTCAAGATCTTACTGTAAAAAAAAGTTTGCTGATTATCTGACTCACTTAACATCCTCTTAACACTTAACATACCTCATACAACAAATTGACCCAGAAACATCATCTCTGTTCCTCACAAATGAACATAACAGGAGGGTTAACAATGTATTTATTTCAATTTATTTCTAATATAAGTCGCTGCGGAGTATAAGTCGCACCCCTTGCCAAACTATGAAAAAAAGTGCGACTTATAGTCCGGAAAATACGGTACATGTTTTTAGGTAGACCTGAGCTTTTTAGCCGCACCTACTTTCCACACTTTCCAAACATGGCAGACTTTACAACAACAACAAAAAAAAAACTCTTGCTCAACTCTAAATGTTAAGAAAAGTTGGTGAAACTTGAAAAAATTCTCTGATAGTTCCCCTTTCAAATTTCTGAGTATTTATACCTCCACAGGAAAGAATACTGGCCAATGATCATTCCACTTGTAAAATATATTTGTTATTTATATTTTATCGGACCATAGGTAAAAGAGACATGAAAATGTATATTTTTGTGTTGCCTCAGGTCATCACTGCAAACAAGAACAGGTTTCTATTTACCTGTTTGGTTATATTCAAGGTTTAATTAAATGTATGCCGAAGGTTTTCCGTCTGATTCATGAAAATATTCTCTATACACCATCTACAATCTGAACTGTCTATAAAAAGGAAAAGTTTGGATCCCTGCTGCCGTGTTGTTCCGCTATACACTAAACGTTGCACCTGACATCATATATCGTCATATCAAGCAACATTTTTCCAACCTTTTACAGCGCAACGTTGGTGAACCCGTTTGAATGAAAACAGTTCAAGCAATGCTTTTCCACTCTTCTACAGTCCATTATTGATGAACCTGTGTGAACTAAAGTATTAGCTTCCCATTGGGAGGTGACACAAATGCCATCAATAGTTTTTTCTACTGATGAAACTCACCTGCCCCAAGGTTTTCACACTTTTAGAGAAGGCAGTGTTGCATACTGCACACCGCACGCTTCTCGGAAAGAGCACTTCATGACATATGCTATGTTATACAGTCCCTAGGTGCATCCATTAAACATGGAAACACACACTGTTCACAACTGCCTAAGTCTATATGTAAAATAACTGATTTTAAGAGATGATACACAAATGCTTTCAAAATATGCCCCCCACTGATGTGTGGTTAATCATGGTTTTTAAAACAACTTTGAAGAATTAAGCGAAACACCAGTATTACAGCAGCAGTGCAGCTCAGCATGTGGTTCTTTCAAAGAAAAAGTCACTGCTGACAGCGCTGGGGAAACGAATGGAGCAAAAAGCAGAGGGATGATGCTGGAAGAAAGATGCAGAGGAAGGAAGACAACTGAGGACAGCAGACGAGAGGTTAAAAGTGGGTGAATGCAGCAGTGCAGAAGAGAAAACAGAGGTAAAACTGACCAAATGTCAACCCAAAGCACTGTTGCTGCTTTGTGTTCTCTCCTGTAAATATAAAGATATCTTTTGTTTAATCTTTGCTACATTTCCTGAGCTTGTTTTCTCATGACTATTAAACATTTCTGGTCCAATAATATAAACCAGGGGCACACAGTACGTTGATCGCGATCGACCAAGTATGTGGGTAGATTGCAGGCCATCAAAACTAAATAAGCAAAAAGATAAAAACATAGTTTTAAAGAAATCCAGCGGGAAATAATTATCTTTGGCATAAAGTACATTATTTGACTGACATGCAGAACGGCCAATGCGTGTTTAACTATACTGAGTGCACACTCTGCCTGCCATCGGAAATTCTCTGCCGGCTTTCTGTGTGCCAAGTCCCAGCGGAGGACAACTCTGGCCCGCTGGAGTGTTTATTGAGGCTTGAGCCGGCCCGCGTGCCTTCTTGACTGGAAGCGAGGCTGAAACGCCCCCCCTGACCCAATCGTCCTGCCACGGCGGCCTGCTGCCAGGTCCGGAGTTCCCACCCGGGGGATCCGAGTCCACTCAGGCAGCAGTTTCCTACAGGAGCTCATGCTTCTGGAGCCCTGCCAACGGACCAGGGGCCGCCATTTGCTCAGCCGTGGTTAAGCCAGATCAAAGTCTGAGTTGCGAATGACCAGTGGTGCAGATTAGCCTCATTTCTATTTACCCCCTTGGCAACCAGTAGCAATTGATGTGAAGGTTATCGTCAAGAGACATTTACAAGTCATTTAACCAGAGCTGCTGCCGGCAGGTGATCCGGGTGCCACTTACCTGTGTCTGCACAGCTGTCGCCAGATTTTTTAATGGTGTCATCCCTCCCTGATTGCCGCCTTCTACATTCATGACCACGTCAACGATTTTCGGAAAAATAAGTCGGCGGCATAAAATCTTTCGATTCTGCAGATGCCTCCCCATCGCATGGTGGCAGTTGTATTTATGAAGGTAGCCTTGTCCTTTCAAACATACTAAAACGAAAAATGATTTGATCCTTTTACAGTATAGTATAGTGAATAATGTAGATGATTAACAACTTTACTTTTATGTGTATTTGTTTGACTGACTGTTTTTAGTCACTTCCTGTTAGCTTCAAGCATATTGGAGTTTGTGAAAGTGCATATTCATTTAAAAAAATGTACATTTTTATTCAACTAAACTATTACAGTGGAAAAAAAACAGACATGCTACATGTTATTCACACTTTCCTCTTCCTGCTTTACAGCAGTCAGTGTTTCTGTCTAAATCTCTCTCAATGTTGCAGACAAGTTTTCACACACCAGTCTTTGGCTTCTGCCTTCTATGTTCCACAAAAAAGAGATGCTTTGCTTCACATTAAAAATTATTATTCCACAGTAGCTTTCACTTTTGCATAAAGGTGTTGTTACTGCTGCAAATAGAAGCTTTCACTCCTACATGGTTTGTTCCAACGAGCTATGACTCAGGACTAATAATTGTCTTCATAGTATGAAGGAACCCTCGGGGGTATCAGAAAATAACCCGGTGATAACTCATGTTCCAACACTGAACATGCTTTGGTACAAGTACACACACTGTACAGGCTACAGTATCAGGGACCCTGACCAAGAACTCCCCTAGAGTTTCATTAAAATGTCTTTGTGTCCCTCTTTGCAGATACATATGCTTGGACTGAATTGCCTAAGTGTTCATTTGGTCCTGTTCCGTCTTCTGAGCTTTTAGGAGGCCAGGTACCGATGATGGATGGGAAGCTTTCTTGTCTCTGCTCCAGATCTGTATGTTTTCAAATAGACAGAGTCAAGTTATTTCATACCAAACTCATTGAACTGTTTCTTTAACCCTTGTGCTATCCTAGGCACTTTACCATTGGGAGTTGGGTCATCTAGACCCACTAGACAGTGTCCTAAACATTTTATCTTCAATGATTTGTGATCTTCACTGGTGTCCATGGATTACATGAAATCTTTTCACGTTTATCCACCTTTGTCATGGTAGGGAGAACAAATCAATGTAAGGGTGGGGTCATCTAAGATAGCACAAGGGTTAAAGGCTTTGCTTCGTGTTCTTTTGTTCCTTTTATGACTGTTTTCAAAACATGACATACTTTACCGAAAGGTCACAGCCCCATTTTATCATTTTTCCTCCACTAATCTTCAAGCTACATTCACACCAGTTGCAGGAACTCGTGCTTGTTTCGGACTTCCTCGTTCAAAATCCTCTCTTTGGTGTGTCGCATCTTTCCGAAAGTTACTGAAAGTCCAATCAGTTAAACGTTTGACTGGTTGACTGTCACACAGCTGGAAGGACCAACCGTTGCAAATGTCGTCATGGTGGAGAAATAACTAGTAATAAATGATTTTTTTCTGTCTGCCCAGAAGTCTTTGACATCTAGTCTTTCACATATTGGCTTAGAGCTGTGAAAGAAAAAGCCTGAAGACAGATTCACTGGATTTGCAGCAATTCAACATTTTGCACCAAGCTCTGTGCTTCGTTAGAGATTGTTTTGTCCTGAGAGGTAAGAGAATCTGCAGAACGTTTAACTTTTTGACTCCACTCTCCTTAGCAGTTGTTGACCCTGTGCCTCTGCTGTTTATGTTTACTACACCTTCCACTTTCTTTTTACAGTTCACAGTTGAACGTCTGGCAAAGATTACGGTAATTAGGAGGAGTCAACTTTCAAAGCACCAAAGCTCTTTATTGTGGATTGACGTTAGCTGTAAAACGGTAAAAGAAGTTTGCTTTGTTTGGGTCAATTTGAATCAAGTGTTTCAGTTCTGTGGTTGTTGCCATCCAGCATGTTGCCACTGATCCCTGACCTTTCAAAAATAGAGCAAACAGTGGAGATAAAAGAAGCTGGCAGTGAAACACAACCAATGCAGCTGTTGGAAAGCTGCAGATTCAAAAGACTAAACTCCAGTTTTTACTCCCTAAATAAACAATAAATTGATCATGTTTCATTTTTTTTAAACTTAGGTTATTCATGCTTTCTCTTTTAGCGATGTTGCACAAAGTGCTGAATCATCATGAGTAACCTCCATGTGTGACATAAATGTGACGATTCTTTTTTTATTTTATTTAGTCTCACCAGGTTGAGGTTGAACATCCACAGCTATTTTCATTTCTGTTAATGACTCTCAGTGTATTTAATTGTCTGATGTTCACCTATTCATTGACAGGTCATCTGCTTTTTCACCTTTTTTGTTTCTCTGTGGGTTTTTTGTCATGTTTAAGTGTATTTCTTAAATGTTGAAGCATCTGCCGCCAAGCCCAGTCTGTTTCATTTCTGGTCATTGAATGGGAAAACTCATGGTTCTGACTAGGTTTCAAACCTTTTGCTTTTTAAACATTAAACACTGAAAACCTCTTGCTGATGCTACCTCCTCTCAAGTCTTAAAGTTGTATTTCTGTTTATGGTGAGAATGAGTGGGCGACTGCTAGTTTCTATGGCTGAATCTAATGTTGAGTGGCAGCGAGCATGAGTAAAGACAGAAGAAAGGCAGGTTGCAGACTAAATTGTAGGCTCAGGCTTAAAGGGGTCATGATTGATTTGATTGATCACCTTGGTTTTGGGCTCAAAGCTTTCTTGTGACATGGCTGGTGGTGTGCAGTCCATTTGTGTGAATTTTTCTGCACAAATCATTTAAGACTATCATTAGTAGAGATTGTTGTTTCTACTTTAACCAGACCTTTGCCTCATACATTTTTGGCTTTGTTCCCCTCATCATTGTGCAGCTTTATTCTCATAAATGTATTTATTTATTTTTTTATCGTGGCGCTAGTACTCTGTTGTATATTTGGATGTAAAGACTGCTTCATTTTAGTTGAACACGAGAAGTTCTATCTGGTGTCTTCTGCATTTGTTCCTCCTTGGTGATTATTTTTTAGATCAACTTGGAAAAAAATTTGGTTTTGAGGAAATGTCCTTGCAGGGTTTTGTGTTTGGCAGTTTTGTTAGATTTAGCTTTTTGGCTGGCACCCCAGACAGCAACCCAAATGCTGCACAGTCCATTGTGAGATGTCTTTAACACAGACTGGGTTTATTTCTGTGCATAGTCAGTGTCCTACTGCTTTATTGTTTCTCTCATGTCAAAAGCTTACTGACTGCAGGTTTAACTGCTGTTTTACTCATGAATTATCCATAAAATTTGGTCAAAATGGATTCCGTATGCTGTAATTTTACACCATCAAACATGGTGTTCATAAAAGCTGGATGACCACATACAGTACACCCCAAATCATGATAGGAACCATTGCAGTCAGAATTTATTAGCATTACATGCTTCATCTATGTGTTATAATTTCATTTTGCCAATTTGTCACGCATGGTTAATTATCCGTTAGTTTGTCTAAATATATGGTTACATTTTTTCATGAGTGGCCTGCAGTAGTTTTTTTCCCCATGGACTGGTGTCTGGGAAAACAGTACAGAACCGACACCAGAACACATCTTGTAAATAAGAATAAAACCTGTCCTTAAATCATAATGAGTGCGAATATATCAATTATTTTTTGAAAGGAAACATCTCAACATCTCAAATTTGAAAACAGTACTTCAATATTTTCATTTAGTGTTCCTCTGTAGCCTTAATACCAAATATCTATAAACCGGGCGAAGGCTTGGCGGTTTAGACCACTAAGAGGATACATTTGAAGGAAGTGCCAGGTTTCTGCTGCTACAACAAAAATGTGACCTGGTAGTAGAAGTTTTGGCTGGAAAATGTCTGTAACCCCCAGCCCCTGAAGTCATTACTGACTCCTGGCACACTCAGGCCAATATGGACCAGAGCAGCTCCACTCAATAATCACTATTGATTACTGATAATGCTGTCAGGAAAAGGGAAGCTGCTGGGTTTTTGCAGTGACTTGGACAAACTACTTCCCTTTCAATACTGCTGGTGTAAGAAGGTGTGAAAGCCTTTGACATAGAAGTAGTTGAGTTAATTTGTTGGCTGTGTTGAACAATCGCCTCAGCCCCCGGAATTACTTTGCTTAATGAGCTCTATACACTTTCACTTATGCAGCATAAACTGGAATAAACGAGTCATGCGTAATCTGCACAATCAAAATTTTTAAAATACTCTAGTATTCCCAGTTATTTGTATTTTCTTTAAAAACAGACATTTTGGTGTCACTGAAGATAAAGGATAAGAATGAAAAACATCTGAAAAGGAAACAAGGAAAATCATTTCTGAACAGGGAATTTACAATTTTAAAAACATCTGATAAGCTGCTAAACAGATTTAGTGCATTTGTTTCTAATGATAAAAATCCTTCAGAAAGTTCTTTTTAGCATTAAATTAAACATGTTCTTTTACTGCGTTGCTTTTATGTCACTCTTAAATAAACCCAAATCAGCTCAATAACTTTAAGAACTCACTCCAAAGAAATTGGTGAAGGGGGGTCTAAGGGCAGGAATGTCCAGTTTAGCTTAGTCATTTTGTTATTTCAATTTAGTATTTTCCTAATGAATTCTATGTATTTTTGATCCTTTGTATTTTATATTTAACTTTTTCAATTACCGATGCGAAGCCCATCGAAACAACTGTTGTTGTGAATAAAATTGAATTGAATTTAATTGAATTTAACATGTTCATAAAGTAATCGAAGCTCAAAATTTATTTTCGGAGTATTTCCTTATTTAAATCAATGTGAAACAGGAGCAAACAAAAAAATGGGAAAAAAGATAGTTTGTTACTTAGAAATCTGGCTCCAAACTGGACAACTGGATAGCTCCGATACGGCTCGCCATTTTTGTTGCACCGGTAATGTTAGGTTGGAGGTGTGAGGGGCTGTAAGCTAGTGGGAGAGTGTGTAAACAGAGAGCTCTCAGTAATGAGGACGGTAAGGGGCGATGAGACTACTATGTGCCAACAGTCCCACCAACAATTCAGAGGCAAAATTTTAATAAACTACTGCTGCTCTGCAAAAACTGTCCTAGAAAACGACACATTTGTGATATTAAGTTTCATTAAACAGTTGAATTCAATTTTTTTACATAAAGCTTTTAACATCTTCTTAGATGAATATTTGCAATCTTATGATTCTGGCTTGCTGGTTTCTTCTTTGCTATTCCAAAGAGAGTTCACCTTTGTCACCACCTTTCATTTGGCAGCAAATGAAATCAAATTAAGAACACCATGTAAATATCTTTGCGCTGTGAATGCAATTGTGTTTTCAGTGTGGTATAAATTCCCAGAGGAAACTAGACAGTTTCATAAACAATAATTCTCTTTAATGATATGCTTTCAGGACTTTAAGTTTGAGTGAATATTATAAAGCAAAAAAAGTTTTACTTCGACGGAGAAAATTAATCCTGCAGTGTTATACATTTCATGTCTGAAAAAATATTCTTTTGAATAGCTGAAGAGACGTTTCTGTCTGTCTGTGACTAGCCTTTCAGAGAGGAAACTACAGTTTCAGTGTTGCATTCTGAGTTCTGCACACGGAAAATAAAGCAGGCTTTGTGAAAAAATGGCAGGAAGGATGTAAAGTCCTGGTCGGCATAGAAAAAACGTATCTAACTCATCCTATGACTCAAAATCAGCTCCGGTTATCGGTTATCTTTTTGAGAGTGTACCCAGTGGTCTTTTAATTGTAATTCTGTCATTTTAAGCCAATATTAAAAACCTGTGTTGTTTTCTAGGACATAGGTCCTGCAGAGCAGCAAGAGTTCATTGGAAATTTTGCCTCTGAGTTGTGGATGGGACTACTGGCGCAAAGCCATCTTCCATCTGTTTACACTCCCTACTAGCTTATAGCTCCTCCCAACCTAACGTTACTGATGAAACAAAAATTGCGAGTAACATTGAAGCCATCCAGCCGTACAGTTTTGATCAGGATTCCAACTCAAACAAGGAAAACAGAAACATACATGGATCTAGTTGTATAGAAGTGGATGGATCAGAATGGAGCAAAGCAGGGAGCTTGTGGCCCGCACAGTGTAGTTCTACATCACAAAAACGATCTTTATCAAACTGCTTCTTTTTTTTTACTGCTCCTGATTCAAAACGATTTGAGGAAAGAAATGCTCATAAATGCAATTTCGAGCTTAATTTTCTTTAAATATGTCCTCCATCATCAGAAAACTGCTACAAGAACATGTTAGAGGCACTAATAACACAACTTTCATCGGAGTAGGTCTTTAAGAACATTAAAAACTTGCCTGGCCAAGTGAGTTTGAAGCAAATAGATTTCTCAAATAAAAACACAGGAAAAAAATAGTAAGAGAAGGATTTTTTTTCTCATGACAATACCAGATTTATGACAATATTCAATAAAACATAAAGGGTTTGAATTGCCTCAAATTTGAATTGAGCATGTGAGGTTAAAATAGATTCCATTTAACTCCACACAAATCCTTTCAGATGTGTCCCTGGCAGTGGTTAAACGATAGAAAGCGGGCATCAATTTCTGTGCCTGGCAAAATGCTGGCCATCAACTCCCACGCTCTCTGCATCTCCACAGCATGGAGTATTCACTGACTGTCAACACTCTAATGGGAGGCAAACTAAACAGCACAGAGGGAACGGAACAACAATGTACACAAACAACACAGACAGAAAGGAATATGTGTCCAGTGTGGTATGTATCATGTACATATTGTGAGTCATGCTGCTAATAATCCTGTATTTGATGAGCCGCTTTGGATGGCCTGAATCGACTTTTTCTTTTTTTCTTTTTTGCACTCTGTAGTGTTTTAGGGTCAGTACTTGAGCGTGAAGAGGCTTTGTCATTTGTAGTGTGATTAATAACAATGCATATTGACAACAGGACGATGGCTTAGGCAAAAATTCAAAAAAATATTTAAGAGAAAAGGCAAATTAGCATCATATTGTCATTAGTATCAAACCTCTTGACTTTTTTTGAACACTGTCACGGTTTGCTTCTCTTATGAGTGCATGAAAAAGATAAAAACTTTGAAGGCAGGATAGTTGGATATAATGCAATGCACACACGGTCAGTGAGAACTGTGTGTTCTGAGGCTGGATGGTGCAGTCGACTCTCTGCAGTGCTGCAGGGCCTGAGCGTTGGGTCATGTTGGAGTTTTAAGGCAAAGATGACAGCTGAGAGGAGACTGGATTGATGCTCTCCCTCAGCAAAGCACTCAGAGGCCTGACTTTTTGTTCCTATCATGCTCCCCCACCCCTGCAATAGCGCTTCTTCACTCGCTTGCTTTGCACCAGTTATTTCTCACCTCTAACTTAACATCTCTTCTATAGATTCCATACTCTGGAGTCCACCCAACCCCGCATTCTGTCCCCTCTTCCTCCCTCCTAGTAAACACTGCAGAGCTGTTCACGTGATCAGCTGTGGGCTAAGTTCATGGGAAGTAAAGGCTGACAGTACTGTTTTATCCGTGAAGAGAGAAGCTGCTAAAATGGAAAGAAGGTTGAAAGAGTTTAGAGGCTTCAAATGTACAAATCAAATATAAACCGTAGACAGAGATGCATAACTATGACGCAATTCTTTTTGTTTCTATCATCAGTTGAAATGGAAATTGTGTCATAGATGCATAGATTTTCTTGAATAGTGATTTATGGGAAAATGTAATTGTAAAAGTCTGCAGTACGTTCGGATTCTGTGTTAATTAAAAGAAGCTGGAAGTCTTTCTTTTGGATTTACCATGGCCAAGTGATGTTATACACAATTGTTGCTAGAAGGAACAGCAATCTGGAGCTGGAATTGGTACCAGGACGTTTTCATCATCTTTAATGGTGCTTGTATCCTAACAGAAAACACATAAAGTAAATAAAGAAACTTTCTACAGCCTTTGCAGGTAAATAGAAAGAGGGATGCTCAGGGACATGATGGGACGGCTGCTTTGGATGAAGTATAGTCTCAAAAACTGTAGAGGGTTAAATTCCTTTTTGATTAAATTCTTCTTTTTAAGTACAAGTTTCCATCAGATACTACTTTGTCAAAATCCCTAGGACTTTTTAAATCTTAGGCCTCATTTTCACTGAGTGGTAGCTATATGGTCCGAAACGGTTCATCCAGTCCCGTATTTTGAGCGTTTTCATTATAAATTGACCCACTAAGCCGATCTGAACCATTTTTGAGCCAATGTTGGTTGTGGGTCTATAGAAGAATGGAACATACCGGCTAGGGCGGAGCTACTGTTGAATCCTGTTGATTGGTAGAAGGTCATTACGACAAAAGAGAAGGACCAAGGCAGAGTCTGTATTCCTTCTCTAAAATGACATTAAATGCTTTGTATGTACAAAGTGACAAAAGAGCTGCTGGATGACCTTTGTTGTTGTTAGCCACACCCCGCATGCGCCGTGACAGGCCAACTTTGATCTGAAACGCTCACCTGAATTGCCTGGACCATTCTAACCCGGACCACTCAGTGGAAACAAGGCTTTAAAGTCTCTGACCAAGTATTAAACCTTTGCGGTCATCTGGATCCGGTTCTTTGTCAGTTCCGAGAGTCCAAACCAAACATGATTCCATGTCGGCTCCGCAGTTCTGAAACAGACTTTCAGAAGCCTTAGATCAGCTTAAACAAAATTAAAAATGTTCTCAGCGATCATTTGATTGGTTTTAATCCAAACGTTTACATCAATACAGTTAGTTCAAGCTTTCTTTCAATTCAGTTCTTTTTAAGTGTCTTTAGAGTTTTATTTATTTATTTTGATGATAACTCCTTTAATATTTCTATTCATTGTTTCTTTCTTTGTTTTAAAGCACTTTGAAATGTATTTGTACAGCAAATGTGTGACACAAATAAACTTGCCTTGTTTTAGGATCCCACAAAAAATCTCTTCTAAGGCCTAACAGATTTTCTTTTTACTTGAAATTTGTCTTGTATAAAAAATAAAGTTGTCAAAATAAATTATAGTCGTATAATTAGTTGAACAATTGTTTAGTGATATTCCCCAAAGTAATTGTACAACTTTGCTTTTTTTTCATTTTTGATTAGCATCAGGCATTAAGCTTTTATTTTTTTGTTTTTAAAGATAGTGAAGCAGGTTTTACTTTTTTAAATATAAGTTTTTTTTGATTTTATGTCTTAAAATAAAAACGCATGAAGCAACTTGAAAGAAAAGAAATTTCATGAAAACATGTAACTCTTCCTGATCCAACTAAGTAAATGCATCATCCTTTTTTATTATTTTTTTCAATGAGCTGAAATAAATGAGGCAGCTTTGCAATTCTTATCAAGAAATTAAGAAAAGCACAATTCACTTCAGTCTCAAAAGTCTTTTTCCTTTTGAAGCAGAGCTGCTGTCCACTCAGCATGTGGCTGACTGTGACTCCTCAGCCTGGAATACAGCCGAACCAGCTTAGAACTGTCATGGTTAACTGCAAGCAAAGCAAAGGGAACCCAGCTGTGTGTCTGTGCGTGTGGTTGGACACCAAGCATTTGCAGCTTGAGGTGAGGCCACCATAAATCAGGCTCCTTCTTTTCCCCATCACTATGGCAATGACTTCCTGATCCACTCTGTGCTGATTTAATGGTCCTTGGAGACCTCTAAACACACGCCATGGATGCTTTTTGGGCTCCACTCACCAGGCTTAGGCTGTCGTTAATTCAATCAGTTGGCGGTTAGAGCACCTGTGTGCACTTGGCTAAACGTGTTTGTGTGTATATACAGCTGAGCTGTTGGTGCATCTTTTGTGCTAAACTTAATCTGCTTGTTTTTTGGAGAATTTTTGTAAACGACATTCTTTACTATCCAATTTCCAGCAATTGCACGTTTCCATCACCCTGGTAAGAGAAACCAAAAACTTGTATTCTATTGATTTCCAGATTTGTTCATTAAATTTCCCCTTTTGTGCCAACAAGCATGCTATCCAATTCGGAAACTCAGAATAGTTCCACGGCTTCCTCTGATGTTGACCTCAGTTAGCCACTCTGTTCAACCTGTGGCAGACATGGATGTCACCTGCTGCTTGTTTTGGGGGAGTTCTGCAACTCTGCAGCCTTTAGCTGGGGTGAAACAAATAGGCCAGCAAAGGTGACACACTTCCAGCCTAAAGCTGAAATACAAACCCATCTGTGATAAAAGTGAAGATCACCACAATGGCATCTCTGTCAGCAATACAATTTTCATAAATCCTCATTATTGTTCTTGGATTACCAAGAATTGAAAATTTTCTATGTTGCATCATCCTTCTTTTTTTTACTTTAGAAATAGAGGAAATTAAAAAATCAAACGAAGCTTTGCAGCTCAAATGCACAATCTTCTCAATTGCAAGAAGATTTAAAGTATTTTTTTTTTTTTTTTTTTTTACGTGGACAGCTATTTAAAAGTAAAAAACAGGAAGTATTAAATATTAGCGTAAGATCCAGAAAAATCTACTTGGGTTTAATGAAAACAAATGTTAGCAGTTTTATTTCCCATTAAAACAAAAGTGTTCCATCCAAATGTCTGCAGCTTAACTGAAGATCAATGATGTGCTCAGTAAAGCTATTAAAGGACGGCATAGAGGTGTGACTCACTGAAGACGTGATTTAATGACATTTCAAATGTAACCATTAGGAATCAATAAAGAAAAAAGGTTGAATTTAAAGTTGATACGGATCATCCTTTTGTTGAATAGCCTTCGTATATTTTCGGGAATTTGCATGATGCAAATGCAAATGTGTACTGTGTGCTTTTGACCATGAGAGATGGAAAAAAATAAATAAAAAATATGTACTTATGTATTAGGATTTAATGAATTAAATTACTATAAATATTTATATATAAAATTCATAAGACAAGAGAACAAAATAAGCACCCATGTCCATAAAGCAACACTTTTATCTTTAACTAAAAACTCATGACATATATTTTACATTTACATATATCAAACATAGTAAAATGTATGCCAATAAGGAGAGATCTTGAAAGGGTGATTGACAGATTTCAGAGAAGCATGACTTGTCAGTATTGGCGGTTGGGCTCTGGAATGGAGACATCTTCAATGTTTATGATGAGCAAGTGAGGAGATCCCAGATCTCAGACGCTGATGGTGGTTTAGGCCAGACCGTGCCGAATCGAAAAGCCAAAGTGAAATTCTCAGAGTGAAGACCAATTGACATGTAACACGTGGAGTGATGAGTCAGGAACCCAGCATACCTGAAGATGAGGTAGATCTTCCTTATTGAAATTGTGCCAAGGCTTTATATATATATATATATATATATATATATATATATATATATATATATATATATATATATGCATACACATGTAAATGCATTTACCAATAAATGATTAAACTGTAACTGATTAACTGTATTTAAAAAAAATCCCAAAAGGGATTTTTATCATGTAAGAGTGGTCATTTGAAGAATTCCTAAAAGAAAATATCAAAGAGTAAAATAAACACTTGTGTTTATTTGAAAACCACAAATTCAATGAAATTGCTGAGGTGCTACAGTCGGCCTTGTTTCTTATACATACAATTCTGAAGAACTTGAAACTTTGGTATTTATTTTATTTTAATGGTTTACTCAAAATCATATTGGTCAAATAAATCACTAATCAACATAACACTCCTATTCTGCCTTTACTGGGGTTGTTTATGGTCTAAATGGATGTCATACATTTAAATAAATGATAAGTATGTCACATTTCCCAACTCATTTTCTGTTTGTGAAACTAGGCCAGTGGTTGTCAAAGAAACGTCTAGATCCATCCTCTTCTGCCTAATGTTTGCTCAGCGCTTAGACATTTCAGGTGATTCATCCAAAAACTGGAGAACAAGATTTTGGCACTTTATACTAAACTACAACAGGAATAATCAAAGCCTCTTTAATTTGGTATTTTTAGCTTTAATTTGAGTTTCTATTTTTACTGTGCAAACTTTCCTCTTGGACTGTTGCGGTTTATTTATTTATTTATTTATTTTCTTTTTAGCAGATTGACGTGATGTCTTCTTCAGGGCTCACAGTCCCTGACCAGCAGCTGTCAGCTCACAGTTATAATGGGCAGAAACTGTTTTTCTAAGCTCCAATAGATAGCCTCTGGGCCTTCAAGCTACCACTCAGAGCTCTACAAAGTGGTTTGAGGTGCTCCTCTACCTGCCTCCAGGCATTGTGTGGCTGACATGCTCAAATGACTGCATCAGAGAAATGATAAAAACAGAAAATTAATTGGAAAACTAATCAAACCTTGCTGCTTTGTCACTTAAAATAAGGCAATCTGGTTCATGTTCTCAAACAACCAAACAAACTGTAATTTATATTTGAATACAATTTTCCTTCTACTCCATTAATGGGTGCCTTTGTGTTGAAGTGACCCTCAACAATAACTTTTCTACTGGTTGATGGATATATTTTTGCAGCAATCACATTATCATGCCAGCCATACTAAATGGTTTTCTTGGGTAAGTTTCTATAGAATCAATAGGTTAAAGTTGCAAATAAATTAATCTGACCTTTCTACTCAGAAAAAGGGTGCAGAAACTTAGCTGTCAAGCTTCCGTGCAACCAGGTCCTCATTTCTGTTTATTTAAATGTTAAAGTATTGGGCTTATTGGTGAAAAAATGTGTACCCACTCGATGTCTAATTTCATGCATGCAAATATAAAACTATCAACTAGTAGCAAATTGACAGCCAACATTACATTTACCAATGAATGCAGCATTTGCAGTGTCAGATCAACAGAAACTACTCATTGCAAAGGTTACAATGCAGGATTAATCTAGGCACTGACACTATTATTTGGGCCACAACTTTACGCTTCCGGGTAATTGGTATGATCTGTTTGCATAAGTGTGTGCAATGTAAAAGAACTGCGCTCCCATTAAGATTCAGCAACTCTTGTGTACGGCCCTCCATGGACCGTGCACAGACCCAAAAACCTGCACCGCCTATATGGGTCAACCAGTATGGGTGCTTGTGACTCAGGGCCGGTTTATACTTCAAAGCCATTTGTAATCGCTTGCGTTGCAGTGGTCACAATGTCTTCGGAGCGGAATCACCGCAGACGCTTCAGAATGTGACACCTGATGGTGACATCACCCGCGATTGGAATGTTACGCCCGTAGTGCAATCGAGATCAAATCGCGTCAATTAACGTGAATTGATTTCAGCGACTAGAGTACGTGATCGCGGAGCAACTCTGTTCAGAAAGATGTCTTTAACACTGAAGATAATGAAAACTTAACCGAAGAAGTTTAAGGAATTAATCAACTTCACCCACAGACACAGAGACACAGAGAGAGCGGACAAGTAAAAAAATAAAGCAAGACTGGAAAGATCTTGTATTTCATACTTGAATGAGCAGGATGTCGTTCATGTTAAAAATAAACACTGGAGACGATCACGTTGTCTGAAATGTATAAACGCGCCTCAGAAGTTCATCGCAGTTCTTGCGGACAGTCGCAAGCAAATCCAAAGATTAGCATGACCTAGACATCGTGGATGCAACTGGTGCGATGACCGATTGCTGTGAAGTATAAACCGGCCTTAAGGCTTCAAAGACATTTTGAACTCCTCATTGTTGGTTTCTGGGAAAATGTTTCAGCACTTACTCTTTTGTAGAAACTCTAACTTGGTAGTTCTGGGCCGAGCTGAACAATTAACTTAACGACCCTGTTTTGGTTGTTTGCCAATTGGTTATTTATTCCTATTATGATGGACCATTTTGTTGTGAATTAATCTGCTGACAGCTTTCAATGAAGGGTTTATCCCAACACAGGCTGAATGATGTGAAAATATGACTCGTTTTTTCAAAGCGCTAACTGGAAACCATTCTTTACGTCTAAACTATCAGTCCAAAAGAGTGTATTCTATATGTTTTGGTTTCATGTAACTCCAATGCAGAAGAAGAGGGTTGAACATACGAGTTATTCCAATGCGTCTGTGAGCATGCTGAGTCTCATTTGTCTGAGGGTAGCATCGTAAGGAACGTTTCTGTTTTCTGACTGTGGCATGGCATCTGTGTGGCGTGGACTGCCAACTGCTGCCTCAGTTTTATTCACTCAACTACATTTTTTTTCCCACATCCCAAAAGTATGTTTTCCTAAATGGGTTTAACTGATTTAATTATGGAATATGAGTACAGACAACAACAAATATCTAAAATCCAGCTGATTAAATTTCACAGCTTACACTTTTTTTCTGAGGTTAATGACGGGAAGTCTTTCAAGGAAATAAATTTGGAGACGAGAAACACAACCAGAGAAAGAAATTAGACTTCCTAATTTGAAAGTATCAACTGCACTCCAGTGAACTTAATAAATTGATGTTTGTAATTGTCTTCTGTGACGTATCGAAGGTAGTCATCCTTTCTTGCTCTGACATCTGACCTTCTCCCCAAGGCTTCAGTCCAATCACAGAAAATAGGAAGAACATTGCTTCTGACAGAAGGCATTATGAGTGGCCTCATGGGAAATGTAGTGCAAGCAATCTAAAGTAGGGTGTGAGTCACCATCTGTCTCCCTCACTCAGTCATTACACAAGCGCTGCACATGCATGGTTGGATGTGTGTGCGATCTAAACCCTGACAGTGTTGAGAGCAGATTTGACAAAGTTTTCATAAGAGGGGAATTGTGCCTTGACCTTGTAAGCTTCTGGGAGAGTCTTGGACTCAGTGTGTGCAGATGGCCATTGCTTTTGGAGCTGGTGACTTGCACACAGAGGCTAAACTACTGCATTAGAGTAGCACAAACACACTCACATGACCTCAATGCTGAGACTGTGCTACTGTGTCACTACACCGGGAAAAGAATTTGGTATTCAGGGCAGAGCCAACAATGTCGATTGACATTCCTATCTCATAGTGTCTTCCATTGTGCATTCTGTGAGGACCTAACCCTCCATTAGTCTTCCCTCTTGGTCTCTGCATGTCTCTGTGTGCCTCGTTTTTTCAGAGCATCAGTGTGATTTTACTAACTGGAAGTCAGTCTTGGAAACAACAGTGCATAAAACAAGTACAAGTGATACCTGTACAGTACAGAGTCACTGACTTACTGAGGGGTTGCATGATCATGTGACGGTTACCACACTTACCTCACAGCAAGGAGATCCTGATCCTGGTGTGATTTTTACACATCTTTGTTTGTGCATGTGTGCAATCGCTCCTGCAGTCTAAAAACATTCATATTAGCTTTACTTTTCTTGTTTTTCTTTTTAAATTAGGGCAAAACAATTGGAACCCTGTTTGCTGCAAAAAAAGGGCAAATGAAAAAAAAAAGTTAAGGGATGACCCAATTTTGTTTTTTGTTGTTGTGAAGTCATAAAAAGGTTCATTTTGTCAAGGGATCAATATAGTTTTAATACATGTCACAAACCTTACATTCAAGGCGTATCAGTTTCTGTCTGAAATAGAGGCAGATGAGTTTCAAGCTGAAAATTGAAATCATTTGTGTGGTATAAATATTGATCATTTCAAAAGACAGAATAAAATCTGAAATTCTTTTAAGTCCGTGTCCTCGAATTATTATCATTTCTTTCTTATTGGATTAAACAACAAAATTATTTATGTAAATAGAAATGTATGCTTTTTTTACATGAGGCTCAGCCTTTTTACATTTAGTTCCATATCTGAGAGCATTTAGGCTAAAAAACAAAAAAAGAAGGTTTAGGAAATGTAACTTTTTTATATGTGGCTCTAGCTCACAACTAGCAGTCTTTCATTTCATGGCTAAAAAAAATCCTAAGACACAAAAAATAAAATTAAAAACAAAAAATGTAATGAAAATAAAGCCTAAGTGCAAGAAAAAAAATGATAATTTTCCTACCTGCGCATTGAATTAAAATATTTTACTAGTTCTTGGTGGAAAGTTTGTTGACTAGATACAAGCAGAAGAAATTATTCTGATGCTGAACAACACAACTGAGGGAATGGACGTCATAAGAGATGGACAGATGACGAAAAGTAAAAACAGAAGCAGCTGCTAAAAATAACCGATTAGCAAATTAAATCAAAAGAACAGTTTGGGGCTTTTAAATTCACTTTGATTTATGTTCTCAATCACATGCAAACAGCTGGTACAACCTCCTACAATCATTTTTGCTTTGGAATTACAAAAAGAAAAACAGGAGAAATTTGCTTTTGTTCCAACTCCTCCTCATTGGCAGTTGTTTTAGTCAGAATATGTTTTGTGAAGTTGAGTCAAAATGAATTTGTGAAGCTCTTTGTTGCATAGCCCCAAAATGCAAGAATATTAAGACAAAAGAGAAACAAAACAGATTGTTAAAAATCCATGTTAAAATGATTTTTGTGCTCTTGGGGTTTTCTGGATTTTTTTTTTCAGTCATGTTCATCCACAACGTTTATGACAGGAAACCTATGATGCAAAAAAAAGCAACTAAAGATGCAAATTTCCTCTAAATCTTTAAAGGAAAGTCATAAAATATTGGAGATTTGGAAGAAGCAAATGGGGAAAATTGAGTTTTCTTCAAATCGTTTTTGTATCTAAATAATGAATGTGAAAATGGAAGAGTGGATGACTTTGTAATCACAATTGCCACATGTAAAAACTATAAATAAAACTTTCATAAACAAAAACCCAACTTGTTTTTACAACTGCACAACCTTAGCCGCAAAATTTTACATTGACAACCAAATGAGTATTTCTTCCTTTAAAAAATATTAGTGACTGGTTTATTGCTTCATAAATAAGAAAAATGAAGCATTTGTTGAAAAATCACATCAAATAATCAAAATATTGAAACGAGAGACATCAGAAAAACTGCTAACTTTTTTTTTTCAGTGGCGTGTGTTGGCCAAAGTCAAACTCTTTTTTATGTTTTTTACAAAATTGTCAAGGAATCTAGTTTTCCATCTTCCAAATGTTGACATCTACAAACAAGACCAAAGTCAACCTGTTTTGTAAATCGGTCCAGCTGCTATAAATGTTTCAACGTTGATTGTAATCCCAGAAAGTGAAGCCTTTTAGGCTTTTTAATAAGTGATAAAAGGCTAGGAAAGCCCGGAGTGCTCATCTTTACTTAGCATATTAAGACTGAAACCTTTACTTTAAGGGTGAGGAGGAAAGATCCAGTCATGGGAGGCTTGCGGCGGCTGCATTTGCATGCTGATGATACTTAGCCAAGCAAGGAGTCAAGGGACCTTATTTAGATGATAGGGACTCTGAGACGTAGCTGTGAGATGGCTGATTTAAAATTCCTGATGTCTAAGGCTGGTTTGACTTCCTATCATGAAAATGTGTCATAGTGGCAGCTCAGGATAAAAACCTTTAGGTGCAATGTCACTACCTCTAATTGAGAGCTTGATTTATGTTGCTATTTCTCAGCCTGATGGAGGGCTTTTTAGATTACACAACTAATAGACATATCTTTAGTGTCTGTTTTTGTCGGGCAGGTAAAGTCAAAAAGGAGTTGTTTCGGGAGGAGCAGCAGGCATATTTATGAATTGCTTTTATCCTTGTCTTTCAAACCTGTGCAGATATACTTCTGTGGTCAAAGTGACCCTGATGAAGAGAATTTGATGCAGAGTCACTGCGATAAGAGACGTATGACCCACCGGAGTCTGCACTTAAGCACGACGCTCAACGAGCCTACGGGTCAGGGAACTGTTAAGTAGGGCCGGGCACAAACAGATACCACAACACAGGCGTGGTGATAATGACAGATGGCAGCATTATAGCTTCGCACTGCTCCGACCTTTAATTCAGAAGACTTGTTGGTTTTGCCGTACATTGGTCTTTAGAATTTCCTAGGGATGCTGTAAATCTACCCCAACATGACATCATAAATGATGTGCTACTCTCCTGCCCACTCCATAGATTATGAACACTTAGGTACAAACAGAACAAAGCACTTTATCTCAACCACATTTCGCTTCTAGCTGTCACCGCAGAGAAGTAAATCACATTGTGATTTGGCAGAGGTTGGTTCCTTACTCGGCTGCACGCTAACACCCTCTCCTCACAGCAAGAAGGCCCTGGTTTGAATTCCTGCTGGGGGTTTTTGTGTGGAGTTTGCATGTTCTCTCCGTGCGTACGTGGGATTTTTGATAAGTCATTCTAAAGTGTTTGGGCACTTGGTATGGACTGCCCGCTGTCCAGAGACATTTATACGTCGTCCAATCAGAGCTGCTGCTGGCCGGCAATCCTGCTGCCACCTCCCTGTTCTCACCCAGCTGACGCCCAATTTCGTAATGGCATCATCCCTGCCTGACTGCGGCCATCTACATTCATGACCACACCAACAATTTTCGAATAAGAAGGCAAGGAATTTAGCTATTGGTTTAGAGTGAAGGCTTAAACGACGAGTGGCATTTAGAGTGAGTGACGCAACAACCCAGTTTATCCGGAGGTGAGATAGATCTTCCTCATTGAAATTCTGCCAAAGCATCACAATGATGACAAAACATCTGAATCTTTACTGGTAGGTTTAAAAACAAATGTCCAATTTTTGAAATTTTTTCATGAAAGTTGGAGTAGTATGTCTATTCTGCAAATACTGTCAGTTTAGTTACTGGTTCATGTGCTCACCATGGCAGAATCTACACACTTGCAAATACAATAATAGCAAAAATAAAGCACCCTATACAGATGCAATAAAGTTGGTCATCACAACTGCTACATCTCCAGTTGCATCAATATAGTTAGAAATGCTTTTTTTGCTCAGATAAGTCAATTTACAAACTTCTGCTGGTCACTGTTTGTTAAAATATTTCAGCATTTCCATACATCCCATTTTTATATTTAGGGCTTTAATAACCAAAGAGGGAGGACTTCTTCAATCCATCCAAACATTTATTTGTCACAGGAGCTAATTCTGAACAGTCACACACTCTGTTTGCCATGAATTCCACTGTATTCCACCTCCAGAGTTACTACATCTCCCAGCAATCCCAGCACACAGTTCCTGGATGCCACACACCTGACTCTCGTTTGCAATCACTCACAGTACACTTAAGCACTCCACCGAGCCTCACTCAGTGCAAAGTATTGTTTGTGCCCCTCTGCCTGCATTACTGAGTGTTATAGCCAGACCCACTCTTCTGATTTCCTGACCCTGTTTTGTCTCTGACTCCGTTTGTTTGCTGCCTGCCCTCAATCTCGCCTGGATCCTGACTAATCTGGTTTCCTCTCTGATCCTCCTATGCCAGTTATTGACTCCTGCCTGCCTGACCCTTATTTAGCTTTTTGGACTTTTGGCTGAGCTAGTAAACCTGCTGCATTTGGGACCAACCGTCTGCCTGATTTGTGGCATATGTCAGATATCTGAGAATATCTGATGATGGGGTTAAACACTGAAGCTACATGTAAACAAAATAATTGTTACAATTTTTTTAATCAATCAGTTCATTTGGTTAAGGAAACAATTCTGTAACATGCAGTTTTGTGCATCCCCACTAAGAAATTCCCTTAGAACAGCCTGTTTGCAGCTCCTTCCTCTAACTGCATTGAAGGAATTGAGACATCAGTCTGGGTGGCACACTGCGATCGATTTCTGGGTCAAAGACAGAAGGATGAAGGACCAAGGAGACTTCTTTGCAAAAAGTAGAGAAGCTTAAGGAGCCCTTCAAGATTTGGATTTTTGTCACACCTTCCTACAAATGTTTTACAATAAAAAGCCACTTAGGAAATGAAGGAGCTGCACTTGAGAGAAACGCTTGAGGTCATCTGAAAGTGTTGGGATTAAATTAAAATGCCAGATTTTTAACAACAGCAAGTAAAGTGAAAAAAAATCACTCTTTTGAAAACTAAATAGTAGTAAACTGTATAATTCAGGCAAAGGCAAAAATAAAACATGCCACCTTGACATGGTTGCTCTTAATTCTTTGAGGCATAGTTATTATTTGAGGTTGTAGTACACAGTACACAGTACACAGCGGAGCAGTTTTACCATGGTTTGTAAAAGAAATTTTATATAATTTTTATTGATTTCATTTTAAAAATGTGTTTACCCTGCAAAATATTCAGTTAATGAAGGCTTTATCTATAAACATCTATCCAGAAAGTACATTTAATAAACATTGGAGAAACAAGGTTAAAATAAAACTCTAAAGCTACGTTCATCCACAACGTGGGTTCAAACGGCCACTTCCAATGAAGACTCTGTTTAAATGCATGTTTCGTGCTGCTGTGTTCAAAACTCTCGTATTCATGCGGAGCTATGCGGGTTTCTAAGAGCGTTTTTGGGCTCTATGTACAAAACATGCGGCCATCAAACATCATTTAAAGTTACTCAAGTGTGAACTATAACCAATTAGGGACTCTGATTTGGATTGGGCATATGGACGGCATCCCTTTTCGGGAGTGCCAACCAAAATTGATCATAGAGGAGAAATTAATAATTGCCATATGTGCCCGACTGGAATTATGACAACTGTAAGTGGCGAACATGCACTAGTAACCAGTAGAAAAAGAAGAAGCCCCTCCCTGCTTGTTCAATGTGAACACCACTGAACGCACTTCAAATATCCGGTGTGCACGTAGCTTCAGTTAGATGTCTGATTGTTTTTTTTCTCTTTTTTTTTTTTTTGGGGGGGGGGGGGGGGGTAGTATGTTGCTAGCCTGCATTAAGTCTTAAAAAAACATCCCACAAATGTTGTTCTTTGTGTATGTTAAATCTAAAATTTATTTCCTTGCATTTTGGTGGTGCGTTCAAATACAATAGGATAATTGTATATCAGAATATCATTTCGTGGGATCAAATTAATTATTTGGAGGGAACAATTTTATTTAATTTTTTTGTCAGGTCACAGACTTTATAGCTCCACCACGATTTGACTAAAAGAAATATTCAGAGATGCAAGTTTGGGCTTAATTTTCTGTATATATGTCCTCCATGATCAGAAAAATCCCACAAGAACATGTTAAAACCACGAAAGTATTTTGTTAAGCACAAAAAATAGGTTTACTTTCACCACAACAAAGTGTTTGGAGGCTTTTCTTGGTTAAGCCGGTTGTGGATGAGCATGATTAAAGCTGAAGAGGACTGTTACATATCTGATGAAGCTGGAGTGCTAAATTAGCCTTTGTTTTATTGAGCACATGTTTTAAAGTAGAGCAGTGTACACAAGGACTTCCTGCCTCCTCTCACCCTCACATGCAGTGCAGTGGAAAAGCTCTGGATACTGAAGAGCCTGACCCAGAGAGGTGTACACACACAGGAAAACAAGCAGACAATATATGCAGGCTTCCCCCTACTCATTCCTTCCCTCCTTTCCTTCCGCTATTCATGTAAACCTTAAATACTGTGTAACCTGTGCTACACAATTATCATTGCAAAGCTACTATTACTGGAAGCAGTCACTGCCCAAAGGTGCTTTTCTCCCTTCTGCTCTCCTCTAATCCTCTCATATATCAAGTCCCCTAAGCAGCGGTGAGCTGGGCCCTGAGGCTAGATCGCTTGTTTCCAATGATGCTACTGGAATGGTCCATTATCTCATCAAAGCCCAACGGAATTACAGCCATGTTCTGCTTCAGATAAATATTGTATGTGTGAAAGAACAAATCGAAAGAACACAAATTTCTGCATGCCGTTTGAGCGTTGGTTTTGTTGTTTCCTTGTAAGAGGTAGATTCAATCTAGTGATATGTGTGATGTGTTTCATGCGGTAGCATGGAGAAGATTGATGATGTGACCAGCAAAGCATTTGAGTAGGCCCTTGAGATGTAATAAGCCAGGGATGGTGACACAGTCATGTACCTGTTCAGACTGCTTCGGTCGGACTTAGATTAATGGAGCTGTCAGAGAATTATCTGAACTGGAAAAGTTAAAAATGTATTAGTTTTATTTATTTTCTTATTAAATTAAGAATTACTTAGGAAGTTAATGACTCTTAAACACAGGGACATCTTGTCCACTGTCCTAAATTATCTAACAAGTGATGCAAACTGACTTCCTGACCTTAAGTGGTTGTTATTTTATATTCAGGACCCACTTTACGACAAGATACACAAATATTTGCTTAAAAAATAGCTAGCAAGTAGATAGTTAGTTGTTTGCATCCATACATTCAAATTTTTTTTATTGAAATAAGTACCGAATAAAGGCTAAAAGGTGTAGTTAATATCTAGTACGTACATAAATAATGATATGGTGATTCACTAAATGGTACATAACACTTTACTACCTTCTTAGAAGGCCGAAAGCGCTTTAGAGTAATCAATAAGGGTCAGAATTATTATTTTGTGTTATTAACTTTTAATTAACCAGGTTTTTTTTTTTTAAAGAAAAAACACATTGATATCAAGATCTTTTTTGTAAGGGTGACCTGTCAGATCAGCATTTGTGTTTTTTGATATGAAGTAATACTTATCATTTTTTAATGGTTTTCTCATCATTTCTTGCATGTTCATGGTTCTGTTTTAGATTTAATTTCTACATATTTTGGCATTTTAACAGTTTAAGTGGACTGTATTGGATTAGCTGGTAATTTTTTTTTGTTTTTTTTGCTTGTCCATTTTTTGTATGTTTGCTCTCCCCTTAGTAATTGAAAGTAAAATCATAACTCTACAGTCCCTTTAGGGTTCCTGCAATAGTGAAAGCTACTATCTACACATTTATACTGTTTTTATGAGAACATATTTCCTATTTTCATATGGATCCCAAAGGAAATATGATGAGTGTCATTTAGTGTTTTCTGATTATCCCACAATCCTCATATTAGTTTTAAAGCGACTTCTAATTGATCTAAACTCAGAGCTTTTATTAAATTCAACAGGCTGCAGAACCATACCTGCAGACTGCGTCTGGTGAAGACAAAATGAATATTTTGACTGTCAGCTGTGCAGTCTGCTCTTCAGGCTTGTACCACACACACTTCCATGCACTCCCAGACGAACTACACACACACATGCTCACAAAAGGCTTCAAGCTCTTAGCCCTTCTAAAGAGTCAAATTTAAACAGGCCCTGTGGAACAATATAACGTTCTGCAAAGCCCCCTCTTCTTTTAGACTGAAGTAAAATGTTGTTTAGCTCTTCTGCCATGAGATTCCCCTTGATGCGCTGGAACATGAACACCCACGCTGGGAATCAATCGGAAATGAACTTCTATCTTCATGCTAAGGCAAAGCATTCAATCTACAGTTCTGCTCTAAACACCGTTTAAAAATATAGTGTTAGTGATTAATATTTCACAAACTAGAATTCCTAAAAGACTTTTAGAATTCATCCAAAAATGTGACTGTAAAAGCCAACACTGTACTGACAAAAAAATGATCATTAGTGTTTATTTCAGTGAAATACATTTACATCTATTAAAAAAAAACAACAACTTGAATCTCTTTGTTTTCTGTTGCAAATGTCATTGTCAAGACGAAAACCAAATGTGATAAAACACCTTTACTTCTATGTCTGCTTAAGAGAAAAGTTCACCTTTTATCCGCAGTTTCCCACACGTTGAATTTTTTTTCTAAAGGATCGATTTAAGATCAGAATCAGAGATACTTTATTGATCCCACACGTGGGAAATTTGTTTGTCACCATAGCAACTGACAGCAGAGGGAATAAAAGACTTAGAATTAAGTAAAAAAAAAAAAAAAAAAAAAAAAGTAGCATAAATACAGACATCAAGGTATTATAATTTAAAAAGCTTTTTACAGTTTAAAGGGAATGAAAAACCAGATTGTAAATTTGAACAATTAAAGTTAATATAAAGCTCAACATTATAAACATAAAAGAAATATTAAAAACTAAAAAGATAAAATTGTGGATTTGAAATTTTTGTTTTTAAATTATTAAGAGATTGAGAATTTGAGATTGAGAATTGCGAAAAAATAAAATAAAAATAAAACCTAAATAAAAAAAACTATAGACCTAAAACTGTGACTCAAAGAAAAATACTTATTTGTAAAAGTTGCTATTTTTGTTTTATTTTCTCTTCCTCTTCACTTTCTCAATCAAGTTTCATTTTAGAAGTATTGCTTACTGTGTTAAGCCTAATTTAATGTAAGGGCGGAGCTTTGTTCACATTGGCTACTAGAACATGATTGGCATTGGGTAATAGAGGTTATGATGATGTCATTTCCACTCCAAAAGGACATTTGCTGTTTGTGCCGCCTGTATCATCCCTCCTCAGATGCACTGAGAGAACATAACTTTCTGCTGCAGTTTCTTTTTTTTTTTTTTTTCTTTTTAGGTTTTAAATCTACTTTTTTGTTTTTTAAACATGTCTCTCTAGTCTATAATGTATAGTTTTTGATTTTAAAAATATAATTTTTTATTTTTACATTTTACAATCTTTTTTTTCATTCTCTTTCATCTGGTCCTGATTTGATCCCATAGAAAAGGTATCAAATTGTTTAAAACTGCAGATAAAAACTTCTTATTCCAATCGTCTTTTGATCTATTATTCCAAGGCGTCTTATGCCATTCTTGGCCAAAACAAAAATAAAATATCTGCCTAGTTTTTTATGACATAGTTTCTGCAGAGCATCAGTGGTTCATTAGAATTACGCCTCTGAGTTGTAAACAGGACCAGTGGCGCAGAGCAATCCCCATCGCACTCCCCATTAATGAGAGCCCTCTGTTTCCATGCAATGTAATTTTAATCTTAAATTGTCTTGATACACGTTCTCCATCATCAGAAAAATGCCACACAAACATGTTAAAAACACAATTTCACTGGAGTGACTCTTTAAAACTGTTTTCCAATTTTCTTTTTTTTTCTTCCAAGTTTGTAATCTGTTTTTTTTTTTATTCACATAAAACTAGATTAGACCTCGTATTTTTCACTTAGGGGGGTGTTGCTTTTTGTCCTAAGTTTATATGTGGACAATGCTTGAATCCATCATGATCATTTTCCTTGGCATGTATGTCGAGCTGTGTAAACTCAAAGCCTTTCCCAGCAGTAGGACCAAAACCATGCGGGGGCAGCTGCACTCTGCTCTGCTCGCTCAAACTCTCTCCATGAGACAGGGACCAACCAGGCTAATTCTGGCTGCAGCGGAAGGATTAATAAATTAGCTAGCTATTAATTTGCCTCCATGAAATGTTTGCACAACACGGATGTTTACTTCAAGGTTACTCGTTCTGGAAATTTTCCGCAACAGCCACCTGTGATGGCGGGACATGTCATCACAAGCATCCTCCTTTACTCCAAGCCTCTGCTCGACTCGCAGTCAGCTTATGTGTGCACTAGCTGCTCTCCTCTTTCGTGACACAGAAAGCGATACATGACTCATTCCAGATTCAGGTCTAAGCTGCTTTGCAAAGCCGAGTCATCCCTGTATTTTCGCTGAAGCATATATCAATGTATTTGCTACTGCGTGCATTGGATTTCTCTGTTAGCTCCTCGGGTTTGGAGCATATGTGTATGAGTGCCCACGTACGTCTCTGTGATCTTGTTTTCTTTCTACGTGCAGCATTACAGAGCACAAGCTGCATACTAAGCCAGTCATTAAGACATAAATGAGAACATCAGAATCTATCTGCAGTCTTGCACACAGGAGTCCCGGGAGCGAGGGAGGGGGAGGGAAAGGGTGGGGGGGGGGTTGGCCAATTTATCTTCAGCCTCTTCTTCCCCCTCTTCCAATGTTTGCATCTCCCCTGCTCTCCCACTTCCTTTTTTGTCTCTGACAGAAAGAGGCAGAGAGGCAGACTGTGGTCAAACGTATGAGACTCAGACTTTCTGCCTGTAGTTTTTGTAGTCTAATTGGGAGCAGCAAGGCAGCTGCATGTCAGGCTCAGCCCAGACGCTGTGACCCCGTCTGAATTTTTTTTTTTTTTTTTTTTTTGCCATCTCTTTCTAATTTTGTCTTGAATTTCAAACACTGGCCAGTGTTGGCCTACTTTTCTATATGGGAGCAATTTTCTTTTAGGAAGAATTGCTTTGAAAAGAAGACGAAAAAGAGGAAAAAGATGTATTGCTGCATCCTTAGTGCTAAAAATAACACAGCTGTTTAAAAACAGCTTCATTCAGTCTCAGCTGTTCCTTGAGACAACTTAACACAAATAATGGAAATTATAATTTACAGCCTTTTGACCACATTATATCCTTTTTTTGATAACTAATGAATTCTTTATTTAGCTGCAAATCAATTTGTTATATTTGCTTGTTTTCAGTTAATAAATTATACACCTTTTATTTGTTTTTAGTGGTCTTTTCTTTTCAGTCATTCATTCATTCACCCTCTTCCGTTTATTCCCTTTCGGGGTCACTGGGATGACAGAGCCTATCCTGGCCAGCATCTGGTGATATCCATGAGTTCAAGACATCAGGCTGTCATTGCCAACAAAGGGTTTTCAACCAAATATTAGTGATCACCATTTTGTTTTCAGTTATTTCATTTTTCCAATTACTTATGAGCCCATGAAATGAAGGGATTGTGTTTAAATAATGCTTCATTTTTTCACATTTTTATGCAATCTTTTTGTTCAACCCATGGAATAACAGCTGAAAGTCTGCACTTCAATGGCATCTGAGTTGTTTTATTTCAAATTCGCTGTGGTAATGTACAGAAACAAAATTAGAAAGAATGTGTCTCTGCCCAAATATTTATAGTCCTGACTGTACTCCAAGGGACAATTTAGATTAACCAATTAACCTATGAAGATGAAGCATGTTTTTGGACGTTGGGAGGAATTCGTCACACGGATGCACGGGGGGAACATGCAAACTCCACACAGAATGTCCCCCATTGATGTTCTGGTTCAGGTCCCCCAGCCAGGACTTGAGCTAGGGGCCTTCCTGCTGTGAGGCAAGAGCGCTAACCACTGCGCCACCGCGCAGCCCAAGTGTTTATTTTTTTCACGGTAAATCCTTGTTTATTTGTTAATAAAGGATGCACTGACCAAAGAGAACTTTCACCTTGTGATCTATTTTCAAAGCGATCCTGGTGGTCTTTTTATTATGACTGTCATTTTTTACTCAAATAAAAAAAAAATAGTATTGCTTGTAAGACTTAGTTTTTGCAGAGCGGTAGGAGTTAGAAATTTGCCTCTGAGTTGTGGAATGGCCTGTTAGCGGCTCTCGCAAGCTCCGACCTAACATTACAAGGGGCAACAAAAATGCTGGCAATATCGGAGCAGTCCAGCTGTACAGTTTAGATCCAGATTCCAGCTCAGACGAGGAAGACAAAGACGGACATGGATCTGTTTGTCTGCAAGTGGATGCATCAGAATGAGCATAAAGCCTGTGGCCTGCCGATTTGTATTTTATATACGTAACAACTACAGGCTTTTTCAAACAGCATTTTTTTCATCTGCTCCTGATTCACAACGTTTTGAATAAAGAAATATTCAGAAATGGTAATTTAACCTTGATTTTCTTTCTGTATGTCCTCCATCATGAAAAAAACCCCACAAGGACATATTAAAAACACCAATAATACATTTTTTAATAGAGTGGGTCTTTCGTTTTTGTTGTGTACTTGACAATGACATATAATATAGCCATCTATCTATCGATCCATCGATCAATCTCTGTACATCTATCCAGTGAAATAACTAGGTCTGTTGCTGCTAACATTCAAGTCGTTCTCCTAATATTTACTGTCTTTGATCAGCTTTTACTGTATAAGCTTTCCTGTTTTTATGCCATACATGTAAGAATCAAATGTACTGTATGACGGAATCAATCGTATTTCCATAATCAGTTATCTATGTTCTCATCCTTTGTTGTGTGCATCAGTCTGCTTGTGGCTTTCATGTTGCTTACACTGCCAAAAAAAAATGTGCAAAATTTGTACCTTTAGAGGTACAATGGCTTGTCACTGGGGCAGTACCCTCAAGGGTACAAATGTTGTACCCTTTCATATTGGTACGCATCTGTACCCTTCCAGTATGTACCTTTCAAAGGCAAATATGTACCTCTGTGGACAAAATTGTACCTTATAGTGCTATGGTACCATAATGTACCTTTAAAAAAGGTACAAATTTGTTCTTTTAAGGGTACTGCCCCAGTGACAAGCCTTTTGTACCCTTTGATGGCAAGTTTGTACCAGATACAGCACATTAAAAGACCAGTATACTGTTTATCACATTTATTAAACATTCAAAACAATTACAATTCTGACATTACACAGTATGTACAGTATCACAACAGGATGCATATATTTACAATTATTAGCAATTTTACAATAATGAAAAATCTATATTTTTCCTTCAGTTCACATTGCATTCATTGTAACTATAACCTTAACATTTGATCAATTGTAAACAGCACATAGCACTTCAGTTACCATTTTTAAACCATGAAATAAAACTTGTGACATTAACAAAAGAAGCACTAGACCTCATTTTAAGTA
This sequence comes from Oryzias latipes, assembly GCF_053564925.1. Lineage (NCBI taxonomy): Eukaryota > Metazoa > Chordata > Actinopteri > Beloniformes > Adrianichthyidae > Oryzias > Oryzias latipes. The sequence continues at coordinate 28,403,252 of NC_136257.1, read as the reverse complement.
CATCTTTCTACTGCATTCTACATTTTCTAAAAATAGATAATAAAAAAGTAAACTTATAACCAAGTTTAAATGCATAATTTAAATAATAAAATGCATAAATGTGATAAGATAATATTGATACGAATTCTAAAAATAAGAACTATAAAACACACTAAAGATTACCAAGGATTACGTTTATGTCAATACCTAGTAGATCCTCTGCAAGCATCTCTTCTCTTGATTCTTTGGAGACTTTGGCTAATGGAGCTTTTCTTTGAACAAGCTCAAGCACCTTTGGCACAATACTGGTAAACGCCGTCCTTGAAGCGCTGGCTTAAACTGACAGGTGATGGATGCATTCGATCAAAATCATCAAACAACTGAAAATTGAAGAAAATTAATCATTCACTTTAACTAAAACAAACAAAAGACATAAAACATTCTAATATTCTTTGTTGCCCCTTTCATTGCCATTTCCCTTTAGTGATCCCATTGTATAAATATTATTTGGCTTGAATGACTATATATTTATATATGGGTTTAGAAAATTACAATGTTTTTACAATTGAGTTAAAGCTGTTAATGGTCATTTTAGCAGATGTCTCAGCTCATATTGACATTCAAAATGTATTTTAAGCTGAGAACTGATTTAAAATGTCACTGACCCGTGAGGTTGTCTTCAAGAAAGGGTAATTCTTTAGTATATCCTCTCGCACCTTGCTGTACTGGATATGCAGGACATTCACATGACCTTCAACGGATGATGCATCCTCACCAATGACAGCAACCACCTATTGGATCAAATTTAAAAGTCCATATTAATAATAAAAAAATACAACTGCAAGCACTGATACTGGGGTTAAAGCACTTTGAGATAATGTTTAAAGACAGTTTGTGCAGAGTGGTTTGGAGTTGATCAGAAATTAACTTCTGAGTTGTAAGCGGGGCTATTGACACAGTAGTTACCCTCTGCTGATGTTCGATCATCCCTTTGTTTACGCCCTCTCCCGCTATCTTACAGTCCTTCCAACCTAAAACTAAAATTAGTGGAGAAACCAAAATGGTGAGCAATATTGAAGCTTTCCGGCCATAGTTTAGATCAAGCTCAGACAAGTATGATGAAGATGTTAATGGATCCGTTTGTCTGCAAGTGGACGCATCAGAATAGAGCAGAGCAGAGGGACTCTGACACCTCATTTCATGTGGTGCGTCACAATAGAGACCCTCCTCAAACTGCATTTATTTTGTCTGTTCCTGATTCATCCCAATTTGAGTGAATACTCAGATGTGCAGTTTTAAACGTGTTCTTTTAAACGTGCCCATCATGAGAAAAATACTGCGACATGTTAAAAATGGGGGACCCACTCCAATGAAAGTTATTTTTTAAAATGTAGCATTTTTATGATGACATATTGTTATAAGATTTAAGAATAAAACTGTGTTTCTGAATATTTATTTTCTCAAATTGGGATGAATCAGGAGCAGATGAAAAGATGTAATTTGAGAAAGCTTGTAGTTGTTACGTACAAGCTACATTTGGCAGGCCATAAGCTCCCTGCTCCACATGTCGTCATTCTCCTCGTCTGAGTTGGCATCTGGCTCACATCTAGAAGGCTGGATAGCTCCAATATTGCACACCAATTCTGTTGCTTGGGGGTTGTGAGGGACTGTAAGGTAACGGGAGCGTAAACAATGGCATGATGGGAAGTTAAGGCCGGTTAACTCTGCAAAACAGTCCTGTCAAGAACTTGAAGGTGAATTCCAATTGAACTGCAGAAACCATGTCCCAGAAAACATTTTCCCCCTCAAAAACTGCATAATCAATGTCTGTCTTTGTATAATAATAATTATATTATTAAAAAATGTTTTCAATTATATTGAAAACATTTTTTCAATATAATTGAAAAAATTGAAATGTTTTCAATTATATTGAAATGTTTTCAATTATATTGAAAACATTTTTTGGCTGGTGGGAGCGGGGATCGAACCGCCAACCCTTCGGTCATTGAACGACCCGCTCAACCACCTGAGCCACTGTCGCCCGTATAGTCAATATCTTGTTAATTATGCAGAGCTTTGTTGAAGGAAATACAGAAGAATTATATGCTTGTATGATGAGGACAGTATTCCAATGTGTTGTGACTTACTCGGTGCAATCTGCTGTTTCCCTAGAAAACTTTAAACTAGTTTGGATGATCTGCCATACTGCACTGTTTGACAACTAAACTGAATTGGAAAGACAGCCTGACTTTGAATGCTTGAAATGACTTTGTAAAAAGATTATTTACTTACTTTGGCCAGAGAGGTGTCTTCAACTCTCCGTCTTGTTGTAGGACTGTGTTGTAATATTATTGTGTCATCTGAGTCCACTTCAGTATCTCCACTTGAACTGGTATTGCAGCTCCTTGCAGGACAACTCGGCTGATCTGTCAAAGTATTAAAGCTTTCAGTTACTGTAATATTTAAATTAGTATGATAGCAAAAACAAAAAAAGTAAAAACAAAGATTTTTAAATACTGACCGACTTAACAGTTTAGCAGATTTATTATCTTGTCTAAGACAGCAATAGGATAAAAAACTCATACTTATTTGCCCGTGTTTTGTTCCCCACACTATCCTGTCAAATAAATCATCAACCCTTAGACTCCTATTGATGCAAATACATAATCAAAACTCTTTAGCTCAAAAATGTTCTTAATTTAGCATGTACTTGAAAGCAAAAACACAGATTATTTACCTTGGAAATAAATTCAGGCATCAAAGGGGAATTTACCCAAAACCATTCAGAACAGAATAGATAAATTACAATTTAAAAGAAAAACTTCACCTTCTGGATTTGTATCTTCGGCCAGACAAATTTCCAACACACCAAGGTTTGGGTTTTTCAACAGGAGATCAAAAACCTGCTCATCAACTTCTGTCTTTGAGTCATCAAACACTTTCAAGTCCAAGGTTGGGATGTTGAACTTTTTGGCAGCTGTGAACACAGCAAAATTATGTTTAGAATACAGCACAGAAATTATCTTTAAATTAAAAAGCAATTAAAAAAATCTGTTTGCATCACAGCTGACAGTTTATCCACAAAGTTGACTGATTCCTGTAAAGAAAAATGCTGGAAATTGTGATGTTTCCACTCACCGCATTCCCAAAAGGATTTGAAGGTCAGCTGAACTTCAAAACATTTTTTTTTTTTGGCGTTCGACATGTTCACGCACAGCTTGCATCTTTCCTGGTGGGAAAAAAAAATATATTACAAAAAAAAAAAAAAACCATTAAAACACCAAAAGGTACCAACAAAGCATTTATTCAGATCTAAGCCCTGTTCCAAATAAATTAATACATTTTAAAATAGTAATGGCAAATATACAGTTCACACTAGCTGCCACAGCAATGTTGCAGAATTTGCAGAACTGCTAAAAAAAAAAAAAAAAAAACACTGACGACAATGCACTGGCTTCTAAGGACCTACAGATTTATTTCTTGGAATTTCATTTAAAAAAATTATTTTTCCTGGTTTATAGATGAGTTTTTGGTATGGGAAATCGTGACGAGTATCTGGAATCACGGACCTCCATTTAAAAAAAATAATCTGCAGGAGAATGATCAAAATCAACAACACAGTGTAAACTTCGCTTGACCAACAATGAGCGATCATGACAACCTAAACAGTCTGTCACTGTCTTGCATTCGAGAAATGGTGGCTGCGCGCGCACAGCAGCTAAGGCAGGCTGACATATAAATGGGAAGGACTGCCATACCACGGTGTAAAAAAAAAAAAAAAGTTATTGGACTCCTACACATTACAGATTAAAATGATTAACGCATTTAATTCGACGGACCTGATAAATATCAGTAGGAATTATGGAGCTGGTCGTTTCAAAAGTAGCTGGCTTCCTTACTAAGAAAGACAGAAAAAAAAAAGAGGGGGGGGGGGGGGGGGTTTGGCAACAACAACCGGTGCATCAACGCCAGCGTACATCGGTAAAACGGCGACAGAATTATCTAGTGAAAAAATGTATATATTTCAATGTATTTAACGGAACGCGGTACAACACCAATAGAAACAACAGCTTAATTTATTTAATGGCTGCATTTAGCTGAACTTCAAACGGCTGAGGCTAACCGTTAGCAAACTCCCGCTCGTAGTTTTCAATCTCCTCACAGGCACATACACGGTGGAATAGCAGCATTCCACTACACAAAAGTTATTCCTTACAGATAAAATAACCGAACCCGCTTAAAACAAGTTTCCAACTTATTTTTGAGCAATTAGCAGACTTACCTCAGTCACAGCCTCTATTTTCCTTCGGCCGCTGCGGGATAACAAAATGGCGGAAGAAACGAAACTTAAGAAAGTGGAGTGGGCGTGGTCTCGCTGGTTTACTCCAACATATTTCCTCTACGTTTTTACACCTACTTAAATAAAAATTACTGATGGTAACTCCGAAAAAAGTACTCTCTCATTTTTCCTGTGTAGGTACAAAAGCTAAAAGGTACTAATATGTACACTTAATGTAACGTAGTAACAGAGAAATTTACTTTTTATGAGAATGTATGATTAGAAAAAAAATAAATTAAATTAACAGCTCAAAGACTAGAAATTTAAATTGAACTTAGGCCAAGTTAAAGTACACCATATAAGGTTAAAAACATAAAATAATTTTGTCTACATAGTGCTTTTGCTCTAAATTAAAGGCAAAACTTAAAACAGCTCTTATATAAGTAAAAAAAAAAAACAGGCTCACACTAATACATGTTTAAAAGTTATTATCTTGATGCCCTGCACAATCAATAAAATATAATGTGCTTGTGTACTGTTCAGAACTAGTCATAAAAGATGTGTGGTCTCTTAAATATATTTGGTTATTTTGTGCATCTTTTCCAAATAACCAACAACGTATTAAATGATTTTGGGTGACGTTTCATACACTTTGAATTATTACTTTTGTCACACAAGTGATTGTACCTTTGTTTGTGGAATAAAGGGTCCAAATATGGGCCCTCTGATGGTTGGAAACATATTTGTACCTTTTTTATCCTTAAATGGTACATATGAGTACCCTAAGGTGTAATTATGACTCACTTAGGGTACAAATTCACCATTTGTACCCTAAGTGTTCACAAATGTACCCCAACCGTACCCTTTTTTCTGACAGTGTAGGAATGTGCAGCAGGTCTGACTTTCTATGCTGTTTACTGAATGTTGTCATGTGTGAATTAAGATTTTGGCTGCTTTGTTTTTTTTTTTTTTTTTGTTTTTTTTTGGACAATTTTTTACTTTGGTTTTAAATTTTTGACTCTTAAAGTTGTTTTGATGTTTTTTGTCTTATTGCTGTCTCGATTAAACTATCAGAGAGGAATAAAAGCTTTATTGATATTGTGTTGTCGTATGACCCATGAACCTGTCTGAAGGGCAGAACAGGGGTCCTAGAGAGGGATTTACTACAGGCTTAACGTTAGAGAACAACAAAAACCATTTAGTTTTCCATTGGTTTTGTGTTATAAAAACGTTCATGCCGTTCCAGTCTCCTTCCTGCTCTGCAGAACTTGGCCAGTCTTTTCTGCTCCCAAGTCCATTGGACAATAGGAAAATTTAGTTGGCAAAAAAAGACTCATACATGGCCACAAATAAAACGGCAAACAAAAAGTCATGCAGTAGTTGGATTTTTTTTTTTTTTTAATCAGGATAGGTCAACAACGCTGAAATCTGAGGTAAATAAGGCAGAATAGACAAGTACTTGTTGATTCTATTTATTAAGCTCCAGCAACACTGGGATGGATGGATGGATGGATAGATGGATGGATGGATGGATGGATGGATGGATGGATGGATGGATGGATGGATGGATGGATGGATGGTCAGTGGACTATATGACTTTTAGTGTCACTGTTTCACATTGTTTGCTGAATAAATAAGGATATATGCAAACATATTTGGCTTTCAAATGATGAGTAAGACAATCCCACATATTAATACCACCCTCCTCACAGCCTGTTTATGTCTTTGTGTGGGTCTTCTTGGGAAAGTGGGATTAAAAAGTCGGTAAATAATCAAAGTCTACCTGATCAGGAAACGTAAGAATTCATACAACATGTATTTGGATTGCCTGCTGTCCCCTGCTAGGCATTTAAAAATGCAAATCCACAAATGTAAATCTTTGTCCATATGAACAAATGTGTGACTAACCATATGAATAAAAAAATTTGTTTTTTGTGACTTGAAAAGTAGTCAGGGTATCCACAGAAAAACACAGAGATCATAAGATGCAAACCACACAGAAAAACCCAGCTGGGACTTCAGCTGGGATCATCTTGCTGTAAGGCTTTTTTTTTTCTCTTTTTTTTATGAGAACCAGCTGACCTTCTCTAAACTCCCCCATGACAATACGTAAAATGCTTCAGGTAAATAAACAAATCTTCTTTTTGGATGTTTTTTTTTTCTTCTTTTTCTTAGATTGCCTCGCATTACATCCACGTTATTGTCTTACAATAAAAAAAGTACAGCAGATGCTTCTGGCTTCAGTCTGCCTCGTTTGGACCTTCAGTGTTGGAGTTGATCCGTATGTAGAATTTCGAGAATGGTATTCTTGTATAGAGCTTTTCTACCTTCCTCGAAGGCCCAAAGCGCTTTACAGTCAGTCCCATTCACACACACACACACACCCAAAAATAAAAAAGAGGTTTGTGAAGCAAATGTGTCCTCGTCTGTCCTGCACTGAGGCAGCTTTGTGTAGGAGCAGCTGACTGCTGCAGCACCCATGTCTGCGTGCGTCAACACTAGACACTTTGACTGTTGGTCTCGGGTTCGTTTGTGATTCTAGCCGGACTAGCCCAGACCAGATTTTCATCATCAATAACTTCTCACCTTCTTTTCATTTTGTTATACTTACTAATTACACAGTGTGATGCTACAATTATCTGTTGTGTATCAAGAGACTCCGGGTGGACATGTGTATCCTTGTGGCTTCTTCTGCAAGAGTTCACACATATGTCTTTATTTATTATTTTTAAGTTTCTTGAAGCACATGACATCTTAGCTGTAATTTGAAATGCTTGTCAGAAATGGTACATTGCTCTGCAACCTGTCCAGGATGCAGCCAACCTTCATGCAATAATGGGACGGCTCCTTCAGCCTCTGTGACCCAAAAGGCTGAGAGGTTTAAAGATAATTCAGTTATAGGTTAATTTAAGAGTTCATTAAAAAAAAAAAAACATTAACTATAAACGTTTTCAAGCAAAAAACTTAAAGAACTCTTAAATAAAGACTGTAAAAGACACTTTACAGAGTTCTGTTTTCATTTTTATCAGGTGTGAGTGTGTGAATTGTCGAGTGACTCTGCATTGGACTGGCCACCTGTCCAGAGTGTATCCCACCTTTGTGGCTGGGATAGGCGCCAGTGAACCCATGACCCCAAAGAGGATGAAAATAGATGGATGAATAGATACTTTGCACAATGAAAATGCACAAAGATCACAAAAGTCCTTGATCGTGTATAAAGGCTTGTCCTGTATGCTGAAACATATAACTATCGAACGGCCACCTACTCACTCTAAGCTGACTCACTTTGTACCTGTCACTGACCAAACTGTCCAAGAGACCATCACCCGTCTGAGCTCGTCTACATGCTGCCTTGATGTGTTACCCACTAGATTTCTAAAGTCTGTCCTGAACAGTGTGTTGCCATCAATTACTCAAATAGTTAACATGTCTCTTCAATCTGGAATATTTCCAGAGGCCTTAAAAACTGCAGTCATTAAACCTCTCCTGAAGAAAAACGGTCTTGATCCCACTGTACTGAATAATTACAGACCTATCTCTAATCTGCCATTTTTAGGAAAAGTCCTTGAAAAAGTTGTCTACCAACAGCTCACTGATTTTCTCTTATTAAACAATTCATTTGATGTTTTCCAGTCAGGTTTTAGACCCCATCATAGCACAGAAACTGCTCTTATCAAGGTAACCAACGACATCCGCCTGAACACTGATGATGGCAAAGTCACTGTCTTAATCCTGCTAGACCTGAGCGCTGCCTTTGATACTGTTGATCATGGGATCCTTTTGCACAGACTCCAAGACTGGGTTGGCATCTCTGGATCTGCCCGAAGTTGGCTCAAGTCTTATCTAGAAGACAGGAAATATTTTGTTGAAATTGGGAGTTGTGTCTCAGACTACATGGCCTTGACTTGTGGTGTGCCCCAGGGATCGATCCTGGGACCCCTTCTGTTCAACCTCTACATGCTGCCACTAGGGCAGTTAATACGCAGTAATAACATATCTTATCACAACTATGCAGATGATACTCAGATCTATGTGTCACTGACAACAGGTGAATATGGGCCGGTGGATTCACTCAGCCACTGCCTCCAACAGATCAGTGCGTGGATGCAGAACAACTTTCTCCAGCTAAACTCAAACAAGACCGAAGTTATTATTTTTGGTCCACAGAAACAAAGAGAAAGTCTCAGCAGCTACCTTCATTCTCTGTCTCTTAAACCCTCAAATCAAGTCAGAAATCTAGGGGTAATCATGGACTCTGACCTGAACTTTAACAGCCATATCAAGTCAGTAACATCAGCGGCATTTTACCATCTGAAAAACATTGCCAAAATCAAAAACATAGTGTCAAAGCCAGACCTGGAGATACTTATTCATGCATTTGTCTCCAGCAGGTTAGACTACTGTAACGGCCTGCTCACCGGCCTCTCCAAACGAGCTGTAAAACAGCTTCAGTACATCCAGAATGCTGCTGCTCGAGTCCTGACCAAAACCAGGAAGTATGATCACATTAGTCCTGTGCTCAGGTCTTTGCACTGGCTCCCTGTACCTCAAAGAATAGACTTCAAAGCAGCTCTGCTTGTGTACAAGTCTCTCCATGCCCACGCACCAAAGTACATCTCTGACATGTTAGTGCCATATGAACCATCTCGTACTCTGAGGACCTCAGGGGCCGGCCTCCTGTTGATTCCCAGAGTCAGAACTAAACAAGGGGAATCAGCGTTTCAATATTCTGCAGCTAAAATCTGGAACAGCCTCCCTGAATTCGTAAGACAGGCCTCTTCTGTGTTCATGTTCAAATCTAGACTTAAAACATTTCTGTTTAGCCGTGTATATGACTGAAAGGTCCTATCTGCACTTTTCTTTCCTTTCCTTCCTTTATTTTTAAATCAGTTTTCAATTTTTTTTTTTTTTCTTTTCTTTTAAAGTAAATTTTATGTTGATTATTTCTATGATGTATTGTGATTTTAATGCATTCTTCTGTTTTGTGAAGCACCTTGAATTACTTTGTGTATGAATTGTACAAATAAACTTGCCTTGCCTTGAAACCTCATCAGCATATGGGTTCACTCTTACAGGGTTTATGGGTTATCTGGGGCCATGGAGGGTCGAAGAGAAGTGCAGTTGCACCTTGAAAAGAGGTGCAGGTGTGTCTTAGTTGCCTTGAGGCTCGTATGTCCATCCCATGTATCTTGAGGTATTTGTAAGACTGATGTACGTATGATGACGTATGGGTGACTCTGTTGGATGGCACCCTAAGGTTGCACTTTAGTCATTAGGGAAGTGTAAGCTCTGGCTCCTTACTGACCAATGGATGTGCAAGTATACATAAGTGCCCATAGGACGTTCATATGATTCCCACACAAACTATGCTCTGGTTGTCTAATTTCCTCATTTCTAGATGTCCCGTTTTCACTGTAGGAATAGAATATGCATCAACCTTTTCTCTCTAGAGGCTCACCTATTGGCCTAAGATCTTAAAACTTTGTGCATTTCTCCTAACACATGTCCTATACAGATTTTTGCACACAGCCCGTATCCGCTCATAGGAGCAGTTGTAACATAAGATCCACCGTCTGGGGTTTGAAGGTTTCCTGGTGTTGTTTTTTGTTCCACCTCTTTCACAGTTTTATTTTTTTATGCGCTTTCAGCACACTCCACCTTTACTCTTCATAAAAAAAGATGCTGATTTTTGTCTTCTTCAGTGGTTCTCTGAAGACAGCTTTGAGTCACCCAATCAAATGCAGAGATAAGCTTTAATAACACCTTTTGACGATTCTTATCTGCTGTCTCCCTGACTTTAGATATACCTCCACCTTTTGACGATCTTATACTTTTAATGATTTTAATCAAACATTTGTTTTAAAAAGCTGAGCATTTATCATTAGTAGGCTGTATAAATTATAATTAATATATTCTATCATTTCTCAAGACACATTTAAACGTTTTTATGTGCTGCACATATTTTATTATTATTTGTCTCTGAGGGGGTTTAAATGTCCTTTTTTAGTCTAACTGAACTTGTTTTCCTTTCATGTATTTTCATTGTGTTTGCTCAGTTGGACTGTGTGCCTAACATTTGCCCTGCTTGACAGAGCTCTGTAAGTCCTTACCGTATGATAAACACAGAAGTTCAGCTTGTGGCACACAGGCTCTGCGGCGTGCCACGGTTGTCCAGCGGTCAGGTGCTTCTATGAGGACTAAAGGGAATACCAGACAGCAAGGCGAGTTTAACAAAGCAGACCCTTTGTAGAGGGGAGTCCTTCCAAATGCACAAGACAATTTAAACTGAGGTGGTATCTCTACATCAGACACTCCACACTGAGCTGAAGACAAACTCCCACACCCCTCCTGGGGAGTCGGCTCATCTGGGCTCATGTACCTGACCGTGTACCTCGTCTCTGGCTTGACTCTACTACTGCTCCTGGCTGTGGATCCTGTCTACGGCTCGTCTCGCGCCCCCAGCCGTCCCCCCAACTTCAACTGGATGATTTTGCTGGACTTTAATTATGTAGTTGTAGAGTTAGATAAGCTAATTCTTCTCTAAGAGTTCTGGTACATCGCCTGTCCGTCCTGGGGGAGGATCCCTTCTTCATGTGGGCACCCTTGAGACTTCTTCGTTTTTTCTGGACTCCGTTTTTTTTTAGGAGTTTTTCCTTACCGCGAAGGGTGGTCTAAGGGCAGGGGATGCCAGTTTAATTTAGTCTGCTTAGTTAAAGTTTTAGTATTATCCTATTGAATTTTATGCATTTATGATCCTTTTTGATGTTTACCTTACAAGTCTTACGAAGCCCACTGAGACGACTGTTGTGAATTTGGGCTGTATAAATAAAATTGAATTGAATTGAATTGAATTGAATTGAATCAAACTGGTCCAGAGATGTTTTAGCTTTTGCTGGTATGCAGGTCATCCCACTGTGAGGAAACTAAACTGGTGAATGACTTAATATTTTAAGCATTCAAAAAAATGTTTTGCATTTTTTAGCTGGTTTTGTGCTGTGTTGTTTTTTTTTTTTTTTAACTAACCCTTGTGCTATCCTATGCGGTCAAGATGACCATTGACGTGTTATTCCTACCATGACAAAGGTGGATAAAGGTGGAGAAGATTTCATTTAATCCATGGACACCAGTGAAGATCACAAATCACTGAAGAAAAAAGATTCAGCCCACTGTCTAGTGGGGTCTAGATGACCCAACTCCCAACGTTAACGTGCCTTGGAGGCACGTTAACGTTGGGACCCAACAACATAGCACAAGGGCTAAATCTAATTTACATGGACAATGTTAAGCTTAGTTTAGGTTAGCTTATTACACTGAAGATGGTCAATTATTTTCAATTGGATGCAGCAAAATTGTAAAGAAAATTGTTTTTTCAATCTTCCTCGCATGGCTGTGTCGGCCACAAAAAGTGACAACTTTACCACAAACAACATTTCCTTATGTTTAAGTGCTGTTGGTGTCAGCAGGTATGTTTGTCCTCCAGCTGGAAGGTCGTTTCTCACATGATGAAGTGCCCTTGAGTAAGATGTTGAGCCTGACAGTTCTCCAATTTGCTTGTTGGTGAGGTGGTGGTGGTGGTGGTGGGGGGGCTCTTTAGTGTGTGGTGTGCGTTACACATACCACAGTATGAGTTTCTGTGACTGGGAATGAAAATGGTGTGTAAATGCTGACTATTTAAATAGATGCCTGCATGACATGGGATTAGGCCAAAGAAAATATCACCAAAAAAAGAAAAACAATGCTAAAAGGACGGCTCCTTCCGTGTGTGCCTGAAGGTGAGGGTGTATTTTTGTTATGTCTCTGCTAGGAACCTTCCACTAAGCCCATCTTCTGGACCGTTTTTCCTCTAGCTGCTGCAGTGCACACTGCAGAGAGACACGAGGAGATAGAGGAGGGAGAGGACGGGTGTCAGGGTGGAAGAAAGACTGCCGTGTTGCAAAAAAGAGAGAGTTTTGATGTGATACTAAGCAGTAATAGCCCGCTGGAAGCGCTTGCACGACTTAACAGATTTTCTTGAGTGGCAGTAAAGGACTGGGACCCCCACATCGTCAGGGAAAAGTTACCACAAGTTCATGTGTGTGACCTGGTGGAGCTGACAGAAGGCCGAATGAGTGTGGTGGTTGTTGATTCATCAGTCATACACACACAAGGCCCGTCCTGCTGATAATTATCTTTGTCAAATTAATTAGCAGGGTAAGTGTCAGCATGGCAGTACTGATGAATTACATCCAAATGACCTTGATTAATCAACAAAATGAGCTTTTGTGCAATTGCTGTGAGCGTACGGATCTAGTAGAAAATGCCCTCACTCAGAGTCATCCATCTGGACCTCATTTTAACCATAAATAGTAGTGTGTCTATGTTTCCCTGATATGATTCGATACGCATCTCGATACTAATGGATTGATGCATAAAAGATTCAACTAACGTCTCACTGCACAAAGTTACATCGTAAACACATCTATTTTACGTCATCTTCTATGTTGAGGATCAGCCCAATGAGGGTGCAGATTGTTACACCACGCAACGTCTTTTTCATTAACTATGGCTAACGTCTAATATTTGCGTCCACAGGACATCTTAGTAAATGCTAAATGTAGTCCAAATGGGGCCTTTATAGACGTCTCTTCTTCGTCACATGTAGAGCTGGGTTGATAAAATCGATTCATAACGCATAACGGCCGTAAAGCCAAAGTTCATTGGCTTGATGCTAACATATAATAGAATTTTTCCTTAATTTTCTTCAAGTAGGTTCTCCATTATCAAAAAAAATGCCAAAAAAACATCTTAAAAACACCAAAAACATGACTTTGATCGGAGTGGGTCTTTCAATTTATTTCCTACTCTTTCCATTGGATCATAATGAGATGTGGAGCCACCAGAAAAGCAATTTAAGTGTATACCTTGTTCTTCACATTTACCAGTAAATGAAACTTTTTTTTTCTTCAATTTTCAATAGAGTTTGAGTCAATAAAGTGTAATAGGAGGCTGCTAAAGTTTAAGTCGTCCAGACTCAGTATTACCCTGACAAGAGGACTTGAAAGAGACCACCTCAGAGGCTCAGAAAGCCGCACCGCCTGACACACACTCGGAGCCAGTGAATCCCTCATGCACACAGGGAATTCATTCTTTCATTATTAATTCACACACTGTCATGACCGGATCTTTCGGCCATTAATTTTTCATGTAACCCTTGTTCTGTTGCTATTTTGTGATTCAGCGCTCATAATGCTTGTTGTGTTTTTCCTCCTTTTAACTGACAATCACGGCGCGGTGCAACATGGCACGTAAATGTCTCAACATATCACTCTGGTGAAGCGGGTCTCTTTGTAGTCTGAGGTTATGCTATTTTTACTCGGATGCACTCCTTTGCAGCTCGGATGTGAACTGTATGCTCCGCTTTTTAAAAAACCACACTTAGTTTGATAGCATGTGGCTTTGTTGTGTGGTAATTACATTACTATTGCTCTCTGCTCGCCAGCCGAGCAGCTCTTTATAAAAGATGGGAGGTGGTGTTAAGCTGAAGAGTGTCCACGTATTGTACACCATTTTAAATTCTGCTATGATCTGGTCATGAACAGCAGATCGGCCATTCAAATGTGGCATGAATATGACTGAAAAGGTTTCCCTTCGTGAGTTACATAAGTGCTTTCTACTTCCCATCAATCAGTGTATTGTGATGCAGCGTCAGTCGGCTGGTTGCTTTACTCCAGCTTTTGTTTCACTCACAAAATCTGGTTGGCTCCCCCAAACATCTTGGCTGAGCCTGCCTATTCACTCCATGTCTGTCTGGTTGTTTGGATCATTAGTTCCGTTACATTTTCTCTAAATAACTGCTTTTGACATGGTTTGTACGCTTGCCAGGTACTGGAGCCTCAGGCTAGTCAGCTAACGCGCACATGCTGATTCACTGTACACTGGAGGAAATACAGCATGCATGACAGCCTATTAGGTTATCTGGATAACATGGTAGTAAATACAGTGTACTGTTTACATGTGTACATTTGCATGGACTGCTGGTTTTGTTTGTCTTTTGTGTTTGACTTCATGCCTGATGACATTCATTGATTTTGCGATGTGTTTATCCATGCAAACATGTTTGTTGGTGGATGATGATGGGCTGTTGTTTTTCAGATTGCTCAACCTTTGCTATTTCACTCATCAGTTACACAACACTTGCCACGGAGCTCCTTTTAGCTTCGCTTTTGAGTCTATGACTTTCTCATCTCAGGTGACTCACAAATGAGTAGTATAGTAATGGGCTGATGTTTGTGAGAAAGATTTTTGTAAAAAAAAAAAAAGTGGATTTCTTGGTACGTCCAAAAGCAACCAAAAATCACAATTTGACCTAGAAAGGATCTGTCTATAAATTAGCGTGGAGGTGAGGAGTGTGCAAGAATTCACTGATTTTTAAGTGGTTACATCTATAGTCACAACTGCCCTTACAAGTGGAGATGGCCTGCCTGTTGATAAAAGTTGAAAAAACCTGTACAGGGGAGGGACACTCAAGGTCGTAGACCGCTTGGTGAGTCCATAGAGCAGGGGTGGGAAAAATTTTGACTTGTGGGCCACAAAATCTGAAAATTCACCTCATAAGGGTATGATATAACATGGAATCTGAACAAAAACATGCCTTAATTTTTATTGGAAATTGATATATAAAAAAAAGCCCCCCTCACCCTCCGTGGGTGGTTTCTCCTCCAAGCTCGGGTCCTCTACCAGAGGCCTGGGAGCTTGAGGGTCCTGCGCAGTATCTTAGCTGTTCCTAGCACTGGGCTTTTCTGGACTGAGAGGTCTGAGGTCTTTCCAGGCATCTGTTGTAGCCACTCCTCCAGCTTGGATGTTACTGCCCCGAGTGCTCCAATTACCACAGGCACCACTGTTACCTTCACTTTCCAGGCTTTCTCCAGTTCTTCTCTGAGTCCCTGGTATTTCTCCAGTTTCTCATGTTCCTTCTTCCTGATGTTCCCATCGCTTGGCACTGCCACATCCACAACAACGGCTTTCCTCTGTTCTTTGTCCACCACTACAATGTCTGGTTTGTTTGCCATTACCATCCTATCAGTCTGGATCTGGAAGCCCCACAGGATCTTTGCCCTCTCATTCTCTACCACCTTCGGAGGTGTTTCCCATTTTGACCTTGGGGTTTCCAGTTTATATTCTGCACACATGTTCCTTATTCCAGCCATTTGATTGTGGCGCTCCATGTATATTTTACCTGCCAGCATCTTACACCCTGCAGTTATGTGCTGGATTGTTTAAGGTGCCTCATTGCACAGCCTACACCTTGGGTCTTGTCTGGTGTGGTAGATCTGAGCCTCTACCGCTCTGGCGCTCAGGGCTTGTTCCTGTGCTACCAGGATGAGCGCTTCAGTGCTGTCCTGTAGGCCAGCCCTTTCTAGCCATTGGTAGGACTTCTTGATATCAGCCACTTCAGTTGTGGTCCGGTGGTACATCCCATGCAGGGGTTTGTTCTCCCATGAGGGTCTGTCCTCCAGCACTGTATCCTCTGCTCTCCATTGCCTGAGACATTCACTGAGCACACTGTCAGTTGGGACCTTGAGCTTGATGTATTCATGCATCTTGGATGTTTCTTCCTGGATAATGGCTTCTAGACTCACTAGTCCTCGACCTCCTTCCTTGCGGCTAGCATACAGTCTCAGGGTGCTGGATTTGGGATGTAACCCTCCATGCATGGTGAGGAGCTTTCGTGTCTTAACGTCCGTGGTCTGTATCTCTTCCTTTGGCCATCTTATTATTCCTGTAGGGTATCTGCTAACTGGCAGTGCATAGCTGTTTATTGACCAGGTCTTATTTTTGCCATTGAGCTGGCTTCTCAGGACTTGCCTTACTCATTGGAGGTATTTAGCTGTTGCAGCTTTCCTTGTTGCCTGCAGAATTCCAAGTTACTTGTAACTGTCCTCGATGTCTGCTATTGTTCCTTCTGGGAGTGAGACCCCTCCTGTGTGGACTACCTTGCCTCTCTTTGTCACCATCTGGCTGCATTTCTCGAGCCCGAATGACGTCCCAATGTCAGTACTGTAGACCCTGGTGGTGTAGATCAGGGAGTCAATGTCACGCTCGCTCTTAGCATATAGCTTGATGTCATTCATGTAGAGGAGGTGACTGATGTTGGCCCCATTTCTGAGTCAGTATCCATAGCCAACCTTTTGATTATTTGTCTGAGGGGATTCAGACCTATGTAGAACAGCAGTGGGGACAGAGCATCACTTTGGTATATCCCAGATTTGATGGACACTTGTGCAAGTGGCTTCCCATTGGCTTCAAGGGTGGTTTTCCACAGCTTCATTGAGTTTTCAATGAAGGCTCTTAGAGTCCTGTTGATGTTGTACAGCTCCAAGCATTCAGTGATCCACGTGTGTGGCATTGAGTCATAGGCCTTCTTATAATCAATCCAGGCTGTGCACAGGTTGATGTATCGTGACCTGCAGCCTTGAGCGACTGTTCTGGCAACCAGGAATTGGTGTTTGGCTCCTCTGGAGTCTTTACCAATGCCCTTCTGTGTGTTTCTCATGCATTGATCCATTTGCCTATTTATCTTGGTTGCAATGATGCCTGACATGAGCTTCCATGTTGTGGACAGACAGGTTATTGGCCGGTAGTTGGATGGGACTGCACCCTTTGAGGGATCCTTCTGGATCAGGAAATGGACTAGGTAGGACTAGGTGCAGGACTGTCATGCCGGAACTAGACTAAAAAACTAAAACTAAAAAAAATTATATATATATATATATATATATATATATATATATATATATATAAATATATATATATCCATAAATCCATCCCAAATCCAGCACCCTGAGACTGTATGCTAGCCGCAAGGAAGGAGGCCGAGGACTAGTGAGAGTAGAAGCCACTATCCAGGATGAAACATCCAAGATGCATGAGTACATCAAGCTCAAGGCCCCAACTGACAGTGTGCTCAGTGAATGTCTCAGGCAATGGAGAGCAGAGGATACGGTGCTGGAGGACAGATCCTCATGGGAGGACAAACCCCTGCATGGGATGTACCACCGGACCACAACTGAAGTGGCTGATATCAAGAAATCCTACCAATGGCTAGAAAGGGCTGGCTTACAGGACAGCACTGAGGCACTCATCCTTGCAGCTCAGGAACAAGCCCTGAGCACCAGAGCAATAGAGGCTCAGATCTACCACACCAGACAAGACCCAAGGTGTAGGCTGTGCAAAGAGGCGTCTGAAACAATCCAGCACATAACTGCAGGGTGTAAGATGCTGGCAGGTAAAGCATACATGGAGCGCCACAATCAAGTGGCTGGAATAATATACAGGAACATGTGTGCAGAGTATGGACTGGAAACCCCAAGGTCAAAATGGGAAACACCCCCGAAGGTGGTAGAGAATGAAAGGGCCAAAATCCTGTGGGACTTCCAGATTCAGACTGATAGGATGGTAATAGCGAACCAACCAGACATTGTAGTGGTGGATAAAGAACAGAGGAAAGCCGTTGTGGTGGATGTGGCAGTGCCAAGCGATGGGAACATCAGGAAGAAGGAACATGAGAAACTGGAGAAATACCAGGGACTCAGAGAAGAACTGGAGAAAGCCTGGAAAGTGAAGGTGACAGTGGTGCCTGTGGTAATTGGAGCACTCGGGGCAGTAACCCCCAAGCTGGAGGAGTGGCTACAACAGATACCTGGAAAGATCTCAGACATCTCAATCCAGAAAAGCGCAGTGCTAGGAACAGCTAAGATACTGCGCAGAACCCTCAAGCTCCCAGGCCTCTGGTAGAGGACCCGAGCTTGAGTGAGAAACCACCCACGAAAGGGTGATAGGGGCAAGTTTCTTTCTTTATATATATTATTTTTATTTTAAAACTGTGCCTTTTTTTCTCATTTTAGTACTACTGGCAAGGGGTTGATGTTTTAAGCAACAACACTAAAAGACTGCACAAACTTGAAGAAATGCTGAATCCATGTGGTGTTGGAAAGATCAGAAAATGACTGTCCGACTCACACACATAAAAAACAAACATAAACATCAGGAAAACAACAAAATCTACCAATATCACAAGAATGCACAAGAACTTTTTGCACCTAATCAAAGGTCAATGTTTTTGTAGAGCACCATTTATGGGTAAATCCTAGAACGACAACAGAAATAAAACAATAAGGATTATCAATTTAATCCACGCCCTGTGCAAGCGACATTTGCACGTACCGGTAGTCAGTAAGGGGCCAATACTCAAACGTTACTAATGACTAGAGCAGGAGTGTCAAAATCCAGGCTTCAAGGGTCGGCGTCCAACAGGTTTTCCAACAAACATTCCATTGAAACTCCTTATTGGCTAAGCACACCTGATCCAGGTAATCAGCTGCAGAGAAGGCAGGATTTCTGGAAAACCAGCAGGAGGGCGGCCCTCGAGAGGCCTAGAGACACCCCTGGACTAGAGTGGGGCTTATGGGTACAGAACGATAACCTTGCTTGTCCGTAAGTGCACACAACCTAAATTAGCCACACGCGTGACAATCCAATGTGATGACGTCTCTTTTAAAATGTCAGCATCCAAATGCAATGTAATTCTTCCTATCTTATAATTCATTTGGTGAGAAAACTCTTAATCTTTTCAGTCTTAACATTAAAGTGACCTCACACAAATGTGTTCTAAATTTAAGTTTTCTTTTGTTTTTATCTTTCTCACCTGTATTAAAATAAAGAAAACATACAATCAGAAAGGGAGTTCCAGCTTTGCAAATGTGATTATAAACCTCTTTGAAAATTGTTTAAACCGCAGTTGAACTTTTTTTTCCAGTCTTTTTATGAAGCTACTTTATCAGACTCACACAGGGGGAACTGAATCTAACGCAGCACTGTTATGCACCCTTGTCCCGGGCCATTATTTATGACAAAAACATTTAAATGTGTGGAGGAGAACTCTAATTGAAGGGGTAGCCCAAACCCAGCGAACCGGGCAATGGCTGAATTATTTGTAATCCACCAGGCGGCTCCTAGGACTCTGCATTGTTAATGACTCTGCACTGTACTGCAGGTTGAAGGCGAGTGATTCACATTTGTTTGGGGTCCTGCCTGTCGCTGTCTGCCTGTCAGCAGTTTATTAGCAATCCTAGAAAACGCATGGCCAACCTGGACAAGGCACTGGCATCATCATTAGTCTAATTGTATTGAAGTAATCCAATTTAAAAGATAGCTGACTCTTGAATATCGTAGCCTGCCAACAAACCAGAGCAGAGGAAGGATGATAGAAATATTTAAAGCTAACATAAAGCTTTTAATGGCTCTTAAAGTATAACTGGAGAATTTCTATGGTAAAAGACAGTTTTCTTGTGTGAAACAGAAAAGTTTTTTGTTACATCACTGACTGTTTTGTGTTGCCAGGAAATGTCATTACTATATGGATACAGAAACAATAGAATTTTCCTCAAATTATTTAATTATTGATCAATTGTTTCCTCCTATTTATCTGGGTTGCTTTAGTTAAACATTCAGAGGATGTTGCTTAAAAAGAACATTTTTCAAGAACATGTCTCTGCTTGTCTTCCTCCTGAATCCTGTAGTCAGAGGATTCATTATTACAGTCCTAAAATAATGTTTTGTTTGGTCAGTGTAGTCAAAAACTGTGGCACGTTTTTTTTGTCTTTTTTTTAAATCATTGTAGTATCTAATTTGTATTTATAAAAACAACAAAGTTCACCTACTATTTTCAGAAGTTTTTGTTTTATTTTTCATTAATCACATTTTCCAACAGTATGGTTAAAGTTAAAGTCCCATTAGTTGAAATTTCCCAAACCTAGGTGTGTTAAATCTGTTCTCAGCATTGACCCATCCCCTGGGAGTTCACCGCTCCAGCTCCAGACAAAGCCTTGCTAAGGAACTATTTTAAAAAAGTCTTTATTCTAGTTTGAAAGATACTCGGGTAAACAACAGTCAACAAATACATTCATTTTGTTTAATTTATTTTTTTATTTGTCATATTTATAAGACTCGTAAGCCACTGCCCTCGGCGACTACTTCCAATGAAAAGTCTACGTAAACACGCGTTTTGGGCTTTCGCAGTAAAATCGCTTGCATTCACACATTGCTATGCAAGTTTTTAAGACCTTTTTCAGGCTATATGTACAAAATGAGCGGTCATTGAACATTTGTTGGATAATAAACTGGGTCAAACTTTAGCCAATCAGTGACTCCGATTTGGTAGTGACACGGGGAAACTCAGAGCGGTTTACCTGGTGAACCCAGATATAGTGGCGAGCCTGATGGTGTTTGTTTTTGTTTTTTAAATAAAAATAAACTTGGGCCGCTCACCTGACATGATGGTAATCCATTGAAAGGACCTCTTCCTCCGCTTCCAACTGCAGGTGGCGAACGTGCACCAGTAAGCAGTGGAAAAAGAAGACTAAGCCCCTCCTTGCCTGTCCAGTGTGAACACTATAGGTATAAATGCGTCCTCTTGAACAAACATCCGCTATGTTTGTGGCATTTTTAGAATATATTTCAGAATAGGAACATGTTAAGTGCCATCGTTGACACCCTCAACAAATAGGAATTTTGATTGGTGCCTAATAAAGCATAAAAAGTAATGAAACAAAAACAAGAGTAAGACATTCACACAACATAACGACAAATACAATAAGTCCATTGTGACACTACATTGTTGTTGTTTTTCCTAGAATATGCTGCACAACACCTGAAAAACACACAAACGTCTTTAAAATAGTCTTATTATAAAGGCTTTGTGAGAAATGAAAGCGTGCACAAAAGGTGATTCTCTCTAAGAAATTAGCAAAGTTGGGTTGTCAAGGAGTCGAAATTATCCCTTTTTAATCCTTTTATTTTTTATCTATTTTTAACTAAGAAATAAAAAAAGAACACTCTCCAATAAAGTAGAAGTTATGCATGAAAATGTTATTTCATAAATAAGGTGAAACTTATCTATTTTTAAAATTATCTCTCCAGAAAAACAGCAACTGAGCCTATTTAAACACATTTACAAAGCTAAATAAAACAGTCTTGAAATATTTCATAGTTTTTAACTCTCAAAATAGGAAACATGTTCAAGTTGAATCAGACTGCTTCTCAGAGATCAGATTGTTCATTCACAGTTTAAAATCATGAAATACTTTTACAGTTATTATGAATTTATTGGAAATGTACAAAAGTTTTACCATGCAAGGAACTAAATTCTTTGTTTTAATAGATGTATGATCTTTTTTACATCTTCCTTTCAGAAAGTTGTGGTTTTTAAAACACACATTTTTCACAAAGGTGCTGCTGAATGAAGGGTTGACAAAAAGGTTTCTTCTTGCTTCTTCCTTCCACTAAGAAAAAGTGTGAGAAAATTCTCGTCTTTGCAAGACTAAAAATGAGGAGCTTTTTGAGATGTGAAAGATAAGATTCGATAGTTTTATTTATCTAAAAAAAAAGCACTGACTCAGACTGAAGGTTTTGATTTTGTAAGAAACTTTTGGACGCAGTGAGAGTACAGAATCACGGAAAACGATACAAATCAATGCAGAAATAAAACATTTGAGCAATAATGAGTTTTATCGAAGTAATTCGTTTAGTCAAGTTTACTGTAAAGGGCAACTTGAGAGAACAGAGTGAAGCTGCAGTCTGCCAGCCAAGAAGAGACTAAAGTTCAGCTTCTAAGAACAGGAAGGCGGGAAAAATATTTAGAAGTCTGAAGTGAAGCATTTAGTTTTTAGCAGACAGATCAGTTCTTAATACTGCAGGGTTGGATGGCGCAGAAGTGCCTGCAGTTCCTGTCTTTATACACACCTGTGAAAAAAAAGAGTCTAAAAACAGCGAGACAAGCAAATCAACAGGAGAAGATAGCCAAGTTGATCTTGTGGAGATTCAATTGTTTCCAGTAAAAATACAGGTAAAAAACATTTGACAACTCAATAAATGAGAATCTCTGTAAATAAATAAATAAATAAAAGTTGATTAAGTGGTAGATATTTTTTAGAAAGCCAAAGTTTAAAAAAAAGACCTTTAATTGCTTTTTACCCCAAGTTGTTCAAGTTTACATTACTTCCATCTCCCTTCGATCCTCTGACCCTGTGCTTCCAAAAGGTTCACAGTAATATCTGTGGTACAAATGCTTCCAAAAGAGCCTCGTTTCTTAAAATTTATTTGCATTTGTTTTTTAGGCTTTGCTCAGTGCATTCTAAGAAACAAACGTATAAAAGGTTTAATCGTTTTACCTGAGATAAAAGGCAGGAAATACAAAATGAAAAATGAAAGAACATCAAATGTCAGAGTCCCAAGGCTTTCTTTTTCAGCTGCTGTCTTTCACATTGATTTTTTTAGTGTATTTGGCTTCCACTTTTCTGCAGAAGGTAACTTGAACCCCATCCCTCTTTGGTTTTTGAACATTGTTTTCATGTTTGAAACAAATTCAAATCTGAACAGACAAAACCTCATCACGTTCACACATCTTTTTGAGCTCAAACACAACATTATTTTTGACGTTCAAAAGGACATTTACTGTCAAAAGTTGGCTTCTAAAAAAAAACTCTGCAGATTTTGGGATAACAGTTTTTGATGAGTTAGGTGAGTTTAATATATATTTTTTTCTAATTTGCTTTCAATAATAGAAGTTTTCCATTTTTGCACGTCCTTTTCTTTAATTTTCTAAATCCTTCAAACAGAATGTCCCTTTATGCTTCCTGTAGTTTCTCATAACCTTTTGTTAGGTCTAAGGATCCTATAAATGATCACTATAGCAACCATGTTAAAGCCTCTAGTGTCTTCATTCTGTGTTCAGTCTTAACACCTTCTGCTGCTTCACAGACTGTACTTTTAAACTTTCCTGAACAGAGATTTTTAATCTCTACCTGTGCCACAAACCAACTCAGACCATGATAAATCCATCACCCTGCCTCCATTTTTTCCCAGATTTAATGGCTTTTTAGCTTCATTTCACTGATTCTGCGCCCTTCTTCCTGCTTTGTCTTGATTAAGTTTTAGAAATAGAAAATCTAAAATGATACCACACAATCTCCTGTAAACAGTTTAAGCTAAGATCATCCTGGACTTCAGGAAGAACAGCACAGATCCACCTCCACTCTACATCAACGGAAACTGTGTGGAGAGGGTCCACAGCAGAACGGTAAAGACAGAGCTGAGGATCATCGGCTCCCATCACTGAAGGACATCTACTAGTCACGCTGCCTCAGCAGCCCTTTGGAAGGAGGTACAGATCCATCAGAACCAGGACAACCAGACTAAGGAACAGCTTTTTTTCCACAGGCAATTACCATACGGAATACACACACTTCCACCAACTTCACCTCACTCTGACTTTTTACAATGCTAAATTACTGACTATTACATATGTGTGCAATAACTGACTTCTGTGCAATAACCGGGCCTCTGTGCAAAAACACACAACATTTATATGCTGCACTCATAGCAACTCAACCCATTCCATTCAATTTTGTCCATACATATTTAACATTTAACTTTTTTCTGTACAAATTGTACTTTTTTTTGTTAGAGATGAGAGTACAGTATTTTTATTTTATTTTATTTTATTCATCTCCATCACTCCAAGGCTGCTGCAATTTCACTGTATCACCATGTACAATGACAATAAAAAATTCTGATTCTGAGCTTGTTTGAGCTTCTCTCATTTGCCTTTTGAAATGTTTGACTGGCCTGTGAAGCAGCCGGAAATCTTTTTTGTGGTGGGTCACTATTTCAGCAGCAACATCAGCATAAACATCCTTTGTTTACACATCTGCACTCCCACACAGGCGCAGCAACACGACAACATTGGGGAGTGGCATGATTTGTGCTCTGGTTTTCTCTCAGATGATTAACTCACAGCAGGTGCTGGCTCGCCTGACAGTCCTCCGAGAGAGGCGGACACAGCAGCTAATTGCTTTATGTCCTAATACCGTACAGTGACTGGATCGGTTCATCATGTAACATCTTGTACATTTAGTATGAGTATTTGCTTTAAAAATTGAGAAGATCCGTAAAAGATGGTGTATGTCTGCACATCATTAATGTTTGAGTAATTTCACGTTGACCGCATCAAGCTGAGAGGGAACCTTAGCATAAAGACCCACACCGATGACAATTGTGTTTTGGTGTTTTGAGCATGTTCTTGTGACATTTTTCTGATAATGAAGGACATATATTAACCAGAAATAAAGATAAAAATAGCATTTTTGAGTAGTTCTTTGTTCAAATTGTTGTGAATCAGGAGTAGACAAAAAAATACAGTTAGAAAAAGAGCTTATCAGAGTTTTCAGCAATGGGGAAGGGAAGGGGGGTAGGCCCGCTCCGTACCAACAGTCCAGCCTACAACTCAGAATTTCTGAATAACTACAGCCATCCAATACCACAGGTTGTTTGTTTGTTTCTTCTTTCCCTTTTGACTAAAAACAAAATAATTACAATAAAAAAACACAGGGAAATTATTTTTCCAAAATTTTTCAGTTTTCAAGGTCAATATTTAATCAAATTTAGGCTGCAAACCTGTGGAATGGCTTTTTCTATGTAAAAGATTTTGCAAACAAGTGTTGCAAAAGATGCCTTAAAAAGCATTTAACTTTTGTTTTTTACTGTATATCATGTCTTTTGTCAATTGAAATTTGTCTTATTGTCTTACTTTCATGTTTTTTATATACACACACACACACGCACACACCTACACACATACACACGCACAACCAAATTGGATTTCATTAGTACTGTTTGTCATTGTCAAACTTACTTCATCACTTGTGACTTATCACTATTTTTTTTTTCTCCTTTATATAAAAGTCTCCATTTTTGAGTTACATTTGATAGAGGTGAATAAGCCTTCTGGGATTTCTTACTTTCCTTGCACTGCATTTCATTTTCTTTGATTGGTTTTCCTGCTGTGTTTTAATCGATTGAAAAAAAAAGTTAAAATAAACAGCATTCATGACAGGGAGGTTTTTAGCCACATATGTGACCTGTCCTCAATAAACCTATCTTTATTTGTAAATGGTCAAATGTACAGTATTTACAAACAAGCAGAGGAGACATGCTGCTGATTCAAGCTCAATTAGACATTTATAACTTTTCCATCCATGTCTGACTGAGTTCCAAAAAGATATCAGAGCAATCTCCACCAAAAAAAAAAAAAAAAAGAAGAAGTGAATTTTTTTTGGTGTGTGAAAACTTTATTGGACTGCAGCAGCATTCGTTAAAGTTCATCTGTGCAGTGATGTTTAGGAAGACAACAGCTTAAACATCTATTTCTGATTAACTGACGTCTTCTACGGTTCACTAATCAGCAAAAAAAAAAATCACTCAGAACGGCTCTGGCGGTGTTGATCTTACAGTTTCAAGCATGCAAGACAAATCCAGTACAATTATAGTCGTTTTCCAAAAAATATATATATTATGCTCTAATATTAAGAGTCTTTCTGGACTTAAATGAACCAGAAGCTCCATTTTACACAGTGTAAGAAATAATGTGTGACATTCCTCATTTATCTTTAAATACTCAGCAGGAGTTAGATCCTGGATTGAGGAAAATAATCTATATTTTAACACTTTTTGTGTTTTATTGAGTGCGGTCCACTTCATTCATCATTTAGCAGACGTGAATTTCTGTCCCGTATGAAAAATCCCTGAAATTTTGCTTTGGATTGTTCCCCAAATATTCAAATCCTTCTGTTTAGCCATTAGATACTGGTGGGGAAAAAGAAAAAAAAAACTATCAATAGCTGAAGATGAGAATAAACTCATTATTAGTTCATAAATCCTGCTCAACAGAGCAACGGCTGCATTTTACCAGTGAGCAAATGTAAACACAGAAATCTTGCCCCGCCTCATTACTCCAATATACATTCAGTGAATTTGCACAAGATAATTGCATGCTTTGAGAATACAGGGCAAAGAAAGAATAGAATAGAATGAAAACTATACAGATCCCATGGATGGAACTGCAGTTTTCCAGCAGCTTTCTCAATAAGAGCTAAATAAATCGGATTGGCTTTGCAGATTCTGATCTGCATCCCAGTTTATTCTGTGAACGCATGAGCAGAATATGAAACAAGGCAGATTATATTTGAAGAAGAAATCCTGCATTTGTAGGTAAAGTGAAGAAACTGATGGGAACTGGCAGCTTTTGTTCAGTCCTACATCTGCATTAGCATACTTGTCCACTTGTTCATGTTGTTGTATTTTTGATACCTGTACAGAAAAATCCAAGCATTGATTGTTGTCCTTTACAAATGCAGATTGAATTTTTGTTCAGATCTTTAACCCTCTCGTTTCTCATTCTTTGGTGACTTGATGCATGCTTTAAACACAGAAATGATTACATTTAATTAACACAGAAAAAAATGAATGGGCTTCAGGATGTTGCAGTGGTTAGTTAGCGCTTTAACCTCACGGAGAGAATGCTTTGGTTCAAAGACCAACTGGATCCTTTCTGTGTTGGAGTTTTCATTATTTATCCAGCTTCAGTCCAAAAACAAGCTCCACAGGTTAATTGGTGTCTCTAAATTGTCCCCAATTGTCCCCAGATGTGCATGTGGCCCTGCACCAGACTGGTGACCTATTCAAGGTAAACTCCAACGTCACCTTTGCCAAACAGTTGCCAGGATGGGCTTCAGCAACTCTGTACCTCAAAAGGGATTCAGCCGGTTCTGAAGATGGATGGAAGTAAATAAATAAAGTTGACAAGATGAAATATGCAGTCGTTTTTTCTCGTACCTTCTCTGGAGAAATATATTTTACTGTGTTGTTTTGAGCTATTTCACGATTGTGCGAAAAGGGCATTCTTGAACACACAATTTGCATTCGATGTTAACACTGGACTGTCGCTACCTGACACTAGTACACGCTTAGAAGAGGCTTGATGGGAAATGCTAAAGCAGGGCAAATCTTGCTCTAGGCTCTTTCACAGATCCATTCAGATAAATGTAAGACTTGCTGTCATATAATTTGGACTGAGCACAAACCGCAGTTAATTTCTCCTTCATGATCAATTTTCAAACAGTTGTCACTTTTGTATTTGTAAAGAACCTAAACATCTACGCTACCTATACATCACAACCAATGCGAGTCCTTGATCGGTCAAATTTCAATAGGTTTAATTTTTGTAGGTAAATCCCCAAAAAGTGACATGAAGACTTGCGTAGCGACGCAGGAGTTTTCCATACAGAGAATATATGTGTGTTTACGTAGACTTTTCATTAAAAGTGGTCTCTTGAACGCGCATTTCCAAGCCCAGTGTCAACGTAGCATAACACCAGGAGATGTCACCGGCGACCCCTGAGTATCAAACATTCTTTGACATACCTGAAATCTTTGTCCATTCACGCAAATATCAAGAATAAGCTGATTCTGTCATGAAGATGATATACGTCGATGGCATTAACACCTCATTACTGTAAAGTGTTGCAAATCAGCGCAGAAATGCTTTTCTGTGCTTCAGAATCACTGGAATTATGTTAATGGTGTAAACAGTTAAAGAAATACTGTAGTCAAAACAACACTAGAGCTAAAGCTCTGGCTTTAAAGGGGCTAATAAACTACTAACACACAACAATTGTAAGATAATCAGCAAAGAGAAATTATTTCAGGGTACACTTTTATTTTATGTTTATTCACCTACAAGAAGTTTCTGTTGTCAAAAACCAGGATTTTTCCTCGCCAATCGTTCATTGTGGGGTCATGAGGGTGGACACACGGTGTGAACCTACACACTCATGAGCCTGTTTCCCCGCAAAGTGACTCTCTCTAACTCATCAATGTCCTGTCACCTTTCTGTCTTCCACCCAGATGGTTTATAAGCCCTGGCTGTGTTCTCAGTACTTCCAGACCACCCAAATGCACTGCAGCAACCGAATCCCCTGTGGCCAGTACTGCCTGGAGGTGCAGCAGCGGTGCCCCTTCATCTTGCCTGACAATGATGACCTTATTCATGGAGGAAGCCCCAGTTTTATATGCACAGGTAAGGATATTTGTCCCGTATAAATCCAGTTTATACTTTATACTATAATGCGAAATGTGACAAGCTGATGACAATTGGAATTTTACACCCGTACTACAATCATGTGGATACCGCGCCATGTAATCTTTACCTATTTTGAGCGGGTAGAATATGCAATGCCAGAGCAAACTCAATCCAGAAAATCGTGTCTTTTTAAGGCTGTCAATTATACAACTAAATTGAAGAAGCTAGAAAAAACATATTGCACATCTTGCACTGGAGAATGTGTTGCCTGCTTCTGTTTGGTGGGCAAACATACCACTTCCTCCTCTGCCTGATCACGGACCAGCACATTCGCCAATGCAGCAAGTGTATGAGAAAGTTGTTTCCCATGTTGAAAATACCATCAACTGAAGCTCTGGAGACTATTGTACAAGAGAGACAAATTAATAAGGAGTTCGCCACATTTATTGCAGAAAGTCGCAAGCAAAACCGGCTAACCTAAGTATGAACTAGACTGCACGACTGAAGTAGGGGCGCAATACGATTAATGGGATGGCCTTGAAACCGGACATAATTCAAGTGTTTTCGTCTGAGCAGAAGTCCGAGCAATTGGACTGAAGTTTTTTTGTTTGTAGACAAAGGGATAAAGAACATTAGTTCCTCAAATCCTGAAATTCTGAGTCATGGGCTCCTTTAAGCCCCTCAGCTCAGACACAGTTTTTACTCTCCTCTTCTTTGTTCCCTCTCATTTTTGGTGACATGGGCTTGAAGCCCAGAGATTGCGGCAGCAGGAGAAGTTTCAAGTTACCGATGAATTCATTGCTGCTTCTCGCATAACCAGGGGGCATCTGCACAAAGCAAAAAAATGCTACTGACACAAGTTGTTTTGTAGTTCAAATTTGAGACACATCACTTTGCTTGAATGACTTTTGAAGTCAAGTCAGAAAGAAATTTGAGGTAAATTGTAATTTTGGTTGCTGGCTGAGGAACAGGACATGCTCCATTGACCAATATTGATGAAAGCAGCATCAGGACAAATTTAGCTCCCCTCATTGTGCACAGGGGAGGTGAGGCGCCTCTTCTTTTCCTCACTGTTGCTACCACCTTGTGGTGATAGAAAAGCTTTGCATTTTTATTACAAACCCTGGCCAGAAATTTTTGTTTACAAAAAGATAACTAGTTAAACTTAGGAAAATTAGTCATGAATTGACTGGAAAATGGAAAAAAAAACTGAGATGGTATAGAAATACATACGTGTATACAACACATATATCTCCATATACATCCACCGTGCACATGTAAATGATGCCATCATAATTAATAGACATATTTGCACTTATGCATACAATAAATCACAAATTGAACCCATTAAATATGAAGTTTGCCTGATAGTTTGACCCTTGATGTTCATTGTCTCCATTGTTTTATCTTCACATCACCATATGCATGTTTCCTTCCAGGGCTGCTGGAGGACCATCCATCAGGTGTAGATCCAGATGCAAAGTGCTGTGATGTAAGGTGGGACTTGAAAGCAGACAACCGTTCCAGGGGGACCCTAAAAAGAACTCACCCTCCATGCCAGCACCGTACCTCCCTCAGCTCATCGGCAGCCTGCAGACTGTGTAACAGCCGGCTCAAACTCTGCCTGCTGGTCCTTGTCCTCCTACACACTGTTGCCAGCCTCACTGCATCCCACAATGCAACAGGACTGGGTCTCCCCGCCATCTCGCCTCTGGAGGAGAGCCCTGCCAACGAGGAGTGATGGAGCTGCCAGGAGGATGCGGGTTTGTTGCGGTGGGGGATCCCCTCACCATGGCAACCGTTGTGGAAAAATACAGCAGCAGTTGTGCGGTTGGCAGGAGCTGTGTGCCTGTGGACGTTCAAAAACACTTTCTGGCAGGAGGAAATCGTGGAACGCTTTGAGACGAAAGACGCATGAATCAATCAAAACAAATAAGGAACTAAACAGACATACAGAGGGATTCAGTCCCTCAGATTGGAGAAGAGGACAATACCACAGCCTTTGTTGAGAGAGAAGGTCAGCTTTCCCGACGGCTGAGTTTTTCTCACTACATGTTTTTACACTGTGTTCCAATTATTGGTTTTTGTTGCACTGGCTGACTATGGAGTAACACAATCATGTTCCCTTTCTTATGCCCATCTCGTCTTTGTTTCTGGAGGAAGAACTTGCTCTCTAAATAGTAGGATGTGTAAAAAATTGAACTAACTGCAAGTTTGTATGCATGTGTGGGAGTGAATTCATTTACTGGGATTTGCTGTGTGTGTGTGCGTGTGTGTGTGCATCTGGGTGAGTCTTTGCACGTGTGTATGTGTCTCTGAGATAATGAGCGCATGTTACTGTCCTAAACGTCTACCTAAGAGGCTGGTGGTTTCGTGGAAACCCCCTCAGATGTCACTCAGCCCCTCCAGCTCGTTATCCTCAGTCCAATTAAAACATCACCAGGGTTTGATGGCGCCCCTGAGTTGGTGAGTGTAGTGTGAGTCCACACAACATCTTGCGTGTCACACAGGTTTCATTTTCAGTTTCATTTGACAATATTAAACAATTTTAAACATGTTAAGGAACATGTTGACTGTATATGAGAACCGGATCATGTGACCCCTCCCAGTGGCGTTCCAAACAAGGAAGTTATGACCCATAGCCCATAGTCTTCTGTAGAGAAATTTCCGTCACTATATTTGTCAGAATAACAATTCTTGCTCTGCTATTTCTTTACATATATTTGTATAGTTATTCAAGTTATATACCATCCAATCAGATGCCTCAATAAAGGCATGTGGTCCGTGGCCTTCCAACAAGCTCCCTCTTGATTGTTTAGAGCGGCTCCCACAGAAACAATAACTAAAAAACTGTATAGTGCGGGACTCTATTGTCCCCTGGATTTTAAAAGCAATTCAAACATTATTTGTTGTTGTTTTTTAAATAGGAATTATGACGCCACTGATTTCATGAAGTGAAAATCTATTCAATACAAGCATTTTACGACAACAATTTATGAATCCACTGTGTTCTGATGATGAAAGTGTTGATGGTTTATTTAGAGAACAAAGGAAAACACATTTTTCCACAAAAAAATGGTTCAAACACAATGCATTGTGGTCTATATTCACCAATCTAGTGAGAGTCTGTGCACTTCGCTGAGACTTCTGGGAAATTTCTAGGGCACTCGATTTTGAAATTGTAGAGTCAAACAGCCCTGTAACGCCAAACGCACTGTATAGTGCACTATGTAGTGCGTAGTGAAAGAATTCGGACTTCCCCTTAGACTGATCTGGACCAATCACTACATACTGACAACATCTGGTTCCAACATCGTGGAGTCCGTAATGCAAAAAAAAAATAGACTGAATGGATTTAATTAGGTTAAAGCCTGAAATAAGCCATTTTTTTATTGGTGGTGTCACACTCACTGGCTCCAATTCTCATATACAGTCAATGGATCAAACCATCTCTGTATTCTAGCATCAATAAAAAAGGAAAACAGCCGGCTCTCAGGAAGTGTTTCTCCAAAGTCGCCAACATCTTAAGTGTTTTCCACCCGATCCTGCTTTGTGATTATGATGTAACCATGCAGCACTGTTAAAACGAAGTCCAATGAATGGAGAAAAACAAACGAAACAAGATAAACACCCATTTTATTTCAAGTTAGAATGAAACAAAACTCATCTGGAACATATGAAACGTCTTTTGGAGATTTTACTTTATGGTTCAGACAGTCTTTAAATCCCTTTGCTTTATTATAAAAGTATCAGGTTTAGAAAATCCAGTTTATTAGGCTCACCAAAACTACCTTTTGAGGGATTTCACAGACAGCCTTTGGTTAAATCTTGCATTTGTCTTCTATTGTATGTAAACTCAGTTTGCACGAGTCATGCTGGTCTTTCTCATTTCATCGTAGGAACTAAGAAAAGATTGAAAAACATGCAGTTACCTTTAGAACTTACTATTCAGAAAAAAAGTATCCCACCATTTTTTTTCCTTTAATACCCCAAACTCACAACAAAATAGAAAGATTTATCTCCCAGTGATGAAAGTCTTGGACACTTGTATTTCTATCTCAGAGAAGATAGGAGATCCAAGAACAGATCTGTTTCACCATATTTTGAATTTTTGAAATAAACTTTTTTTGTTTGACCTTTACTTGCTTAAACCCTCAGTCTGTACTCGACCCACAGAAAGTTGTCCAGCTTTTTGTTAAACGAAAAGCTATCCAATTTACTTTAACTCCAATTTACCCCAAATAACCGCATGAAAAAACTTACAATCCTGGAATATTCTTTGAGCTTACCCTTCATGTTAACATGTTTAACTTCCTCAGGCCTGATTGTTTTTTTTAGGTGAAATTGAAAATTTAATTAAATTAAAAACCCGCATTTTGCATGTTTTTTAAACATTTTACCAAGAAAAAAAGGTGCATGTCACTCAGTTGGCTTCAAAAAAGAGAATTATAGTTCTATAAACAATAAAAAAAACATTACAAGCATAAAACAATAATATATGAACAGAACGTGCTCTCAAGAGGTCTAAACATTTTTCTATTCACATTTTTCAAATGGTTGTTTTAAGAAATTCAGTAAAAAGGAATTTTAATGATCATTTAATTAACCAGGCAAATTAAACAGGTGAAGTTTAGTTTGAAGAAGTAAATATCCTATCTCTTTTAGAAAAAAACTATACAAAGAAAACTTTATTTCTAACGAAAAGGGATATGTTCTGCTTTTAATACTAAGCTAATGCATTCACACAGTTTCTTTTATTTTCTTGCAAATGCAAAACAATGCAGAATTTCTTTTTAGGTTTAATAACAGCATACCATTTGATTTTTTTTTAAAAAAAACAATGCTTTACTATCAGCATATTAGTTCAATAAAGCATGTAGCTTTAAAAATGTTGCCAAAAGCCAAACTAAATTGGGTTACAAAAAACTTTTAATGTTACTTTAAAAAAAAAAGAATTAAAAATGGTAAAAAAAAGTGAACATTGCCTAACCTGAATTCTATCACTACAACTACACTGTTGGCTACATCAATATCTGTAGAGACATGTTGTATTCTGGAAGGCACTAAGGTGATAAAAAAAATGTATTGAGTTTATAAACATAGGAAATTCTAACTGAAAGGTTAAAACTGCCTTTCTTTTTCCCATTCGATCCATATTTAGCCCCTGTGGTGCGTTTACTGTCTCCTTATTTTCTCTAAAAAAAACATTTAGGCTCCATTACAAAAAGGGCTTTCAAAGAAGTAAAAAAACATAACCAATCACAGAATCTCTGACATTCGCTGTTCATTCCAGTCAAAAATGATTCCGACAACTTTCATCCAAAAAGGCACAGCTGTTACTGGAGACCAGGAACAGAGAGAAACAGATGAAAATTGTGTCATCATGTCTGTATGCACCCAACCAGCTTTGTTTATTTTGTAAACGTCGATGAGTGATCAGAAAGAAATGGTGTGATCTCAAGGGCTGATTTCTACTTCGGTTGCTGGTTTGATTTCCTGTCTCTCTGACAGCTGTTAGGTCAGGTACCTGCTAAAAACAATGTTGCTGTATGCACTGTACTCCACTCTCTGTTTAATGATTAGAGATGTCCAGCCCAGTGTCTGATGTCATGAACATTTTGGTATACAGCTTGCGTGGCGATTTCTAAATAGCCAGTTTCTGACTTAAAAAAAACAATAAAAAAATTGATATTGGGTTTTTCTTTTGCTGATTCTAACACCCCCTCATTCCCACTCCCCTCTGTTCATCTCTGGAAACAGGAAACTGAGCGGATGCCTGCTCTTAGTCACAGATACATGCTGCTGTACCAGTATCCACCAAAAGATGGAGCTGTTTTTATTTCTTTGAGATCATTTGTGCTGCTGCAAGCCTCCAACACAAGGACGGCCAGTTACACACCGACCAGGATGGATGAGCTGTTGCTACTCTGCCCATTTCTTTGTGCGCTATGTGTTTGTGCCATTGTACTGTTTGCTTCTGTTGCCACAGCTGTTTTACACCTCATCGGAGATGCAATTAACTTTGAACCAACTGATGCCGTCTTTCCACAGAAAGAGAGGAACCCGCCACTTTCACTGCAATGTTTACCGCCTCACCCAAACAGGCCGGGATTTCCCTCATCCCAACAAAATGCAACAGAGCATCCAAGAATGAAGTGCACAAAGACCTGTGAAAAATAATGAAGTCAGACGCATTTATGACTGTATATGAAAACTTGAATGAGAGACTCCTCCCCCCTCGCATTCTAAACAGGAAGTACCTGCAGGCTCCTAGAAGCCATAATCCCATAAACCCTTTTGGAGAAATTAGCAGCCAATACATTTTTTTACATTTTCTTGCTAATCCTCTTATTTTCATGAAATGTTTTTCTTTAGTGCAAGTTATAAGTTATAAATTGGCCAATGTAATGTATGTGTATAGTATACGTTTGAAACATTTCATTGACATATTTCATAGCCTGTGGCCGTCCAACAAGCTCCTTCCTGATTGGCTAGAGCGGTTGCCATAGACACAATGACTCGACTCGGACCAATCACTGCTAATTGATGTCGTCTGGCTCCAACGTGGCGTTGAAATCACCAAAAATGGCAACTGAATTGATTTTGTTTGGTAGAAGCCAGAACTAAGTCATTTTCTATGGGGGACGTCACACTCAGTCACTCCAGTTCTGATATACAGTCTATGGTCAGAGTTCATAAGAGATAGTATTAGGAGAAAACAACTATGCCCAAACACACGGGCCAAACTCCACATAAAAGAAAAGTAACCTCTTTCTTCAAAGTCATTTCACGCTTTTCTGATCCGTGTCAGCAGGGAAACCCGTACCTGAAGTCATCCATACGTGTTTGCTGAAGCTGCATGGGTGAAATAGCAAATGTGTTGGTCAAAACACCCTCCCAGACATTTCTGCACCCCAGGTTGAATAATTTAGCTGCTGTACTTCTGCAAAACTGAATTTGGTTTGAGTTAAAAATGCAGGCATGCACGACTTGTCTATTTCATTTTTAAATAATGAACAAATTGTGCTGCATTCTAGAGATTCGGTCAGACCACTGATAAAGGTCTGTTGCTCTCACATTTATGCTTTATAAAACACAAAAACAAATTGTTTTTCCGCTTCACATGCAGACTATGAATGCCTCTTTCACTCTTCCACATACCCAAACTTTCTCCTCTTTGGCTCTGTTTCTATTGGTCTTGACAATAGTTGCGTTCTCTATCCTGTGGATCTATGCAGAAGAACATTCTTTATTTTTATTTTTGGTTGTAAATATGTTTGCCAGTTTGCTGAACAAAATGTTTTTTCTCTTTTGTGTATTTTCAGTTTCATGCTGTTACCCTCCTCTTCTCCTTATTTTATCTGAAGGTCTGAAATCACTCAAAGGGAGTCTGTGGCAAAGTTTGACCAATGAACTTGTCCTCAGTTTCACAACCTTGTTGTGAAATGTTGTGGTTTTGTCGCACGTGTGTGTGTGCGTGTGAAAGAAAGGCTTATCCTACAACAGATGAAAAGGGGTCAAAGGCATTTAAAAGTATCATTGCGATTATAATTATTATGATTACTACTATAATACCAGTATATTGTAATATTATAGATGCTTTAGTTCAAGTAACTTATTTAATTTTTTTACAAAGAACTTTGATGAAATGATTTATAAAACTGTCTCACAAGTCACGATCTTTTGGAAAACTATGACAACTACAGGTACAATGCATAAATTGTGTTCTGATGAAAATAAATACAGACATATAATCTGTTTATCTGAAGTGT
This sequence comes from Oryzias latipes, assembly GCF_053564925.1. Classification (NCBI taxonomy): domain Eukaryota; kingdom Metazoa; phylum Chordata; class Actinopteri; order Beloniformes; family Adrianichthyidae; genus Oryzias; species Oryzias latipes. Next base: position 28,367,269 of record NC_136257.1, on the reverse strand, counting down.
TTTTGTGTCACCAGACTTCATTTTCATTTCATCCAAAGCAGAGGAAATATTCACGTAAAAAAGTTGAGGGTAGATACAAAAATACAACTTAATAAATGGTGTATATAACACTTTTCCACCTTGTTTTAAGGCCCAAACTGCTTTACAGTCACAGTCCCTTTCACCCATGCGCACACATTCACACACAGTTAGCGGCTCCAATCCCTTACATGGCACCAATCTAAACCACTAGGAGCAGTGTGGAGTTTAGTGTGTTGCCCAAGAGTACTTCGACACAGGGGCAGACAAACTGGGAATTGAAGCTGCACTCTTCTGATAGAATAGAATAGAATAGAATAGAATAGAATAGAATAGACTTTACCGAAATTGCCAGCAACAGTTTAATTCCCAACAGCAGCAGTGCACAGGGCGATAATGCGTAAGAAAAGATAAAATACGACATAATAGCAAGGGACACAACAATCAAATTCATACCAAATCAAAACAATAATTAATAAGGTTGAAGTGTAGTGCACAGTTGTTTGTCCATTTAACAGAGGCATCATCTGAGGGTGTTCTGCATTCGTATGGTCCAGATGAAGAAGCTGTTTGTGAGTCTTGTGGTCATTCAATAAAGTTCATTCTGTCTATAAATTATACAGAGTACTTAAATTATTTTTCTGTCAGACACTGGTTTGTTTTTGTTAAACGTACCGACATGTTTCGGTGGAATACCTTCCGCCTTCGTCAGGGTCATCATCAGGTGGTAGTGTGTGATGATTGTGACTGAGGCGGAGTCACTTGTCAAAGTTTGACAGGTGACTCCGCCTGTCAGCATATAATAAAATTTAAAGTCTTTAGCAGGTCAACGCAAAAAATGTAAAAAAAAAAGAAAAAAACGCCCCTCTCACCCTCCGTGGGTGGTTTCTCCTCCAAGCTCGGGTCCTCTACCAGAGGCCTGGGAGCTTGAGGGTCCTGCAGTATCTTAGCTGTTCCTAGCACTGTGCTTTTCTGGACTGAGATGTCTGTCTGTCTGTCTGCCTGCCTGCCTGCCTGCCTGCCTGCCTGTCTGTCTGTCTGTCTGTCTGTCTGTCTGTCTGTCTGTCTGCCTGCCTGCCTGCCTGGCTGCCTGCCTGCCTACAAGTAAAAGAAGTTTTTTGGAAAACGGGTATCACAGCAGGAAGGCGTCTTACAGTGATATATATACATCTATACATATATATATATATATATATATATATATATATATATATACATACAAATTATATAATTACAGTCGTATTTTTTTTCCATTCTTCTCCACCCAGGAGTAGCTAGGCAAAGGTGAATAGATTTTATTTTTAATTAAAAGCAACTGGAAATATAGAACAAACATTAAAAAGAAGGGCGTGACATTTTGTTTTTGTTTTTTTATTTTAAATTTAAGGTTATTATGTGGTTAAAGCAAAAAATACAGTAAAATTGAAAATAAAATTAAAAAAATTCAAAAAAGCATAAATACAATTTCAAGAATCTTAACTGGATTATCTGTACGGTGTCAAAGGGTCCATGTCAAACTCACCGTTAGCCAACATGTTGCAGTTCCGCCTAAAACCAGAGGGTGGCGACAGAAGCATGTAAAACATGTAAAAAAGTAAATCATAAACAAATAAAATAATAATTAGATTATGAATGTTGGACATAAATGCAGACATTTAGCTGCCTCCTTTTTGACTTAAGTCAATTTGTCTTTGCGGGGATGCTTTATGGATAACGTTGCTCATAATAAGTTCATCACTGTGAATGTCTGCAATTTAAACTGAAATTTTATTTTAAAAAAAAAGATAGAATTAAGTAATTCATAAATTGTGAACCGCTGCCCAAGAGTCACAGAGGGCTGCTGGGTCATCCGTGAATGCTACATTTTTAAATATCTACCGCAGCAGCATTTATTCCGCTGATTATCTAAGCACATCCTGGGTTTGCATAAGAGCATGAAAAGTCATAAAGTGAAGTCCCAGATGTTTCATATGCTTCATTCCATCAGCTGTGATTCAGGGATTAGAACATTGTGGGTCACTGAAACAGACAGACTGCCTCAGCTTTATTTGGCTTGGTCTCATGATATGGGCAACAGACGTGCACATAAAAAAATATATAAATATATTAAACTACTTTCTATTGTAGAGGGTGGATTATAAAAGGCAAGAGCTATACTGGAGCATATTCTTTCTGGTTTTCCGGTTTGTGCCAGTGGTCCCTCCATCTCGGATTAATGCCCTCATTTCTATGTCAGCTTGTTGGAAGGGGGGGGGGGGGGGGGGGGGCTCAGCAGACTAATCCTCAACTAGCCTGCCAATAGTCAGCATCCAATATTCCACCTGTCATGTAGACCACAGAGTCTGTGTTATTGTGGGGTATTAAAAACCCGAGAGAGTCTGATGAGTGGTGAGTTTTTACCTCATGGATGTGAGGATAAATGAAGACGTGATGAAGATCAGTTGGAGACTGTTTTGGTACTTTGATCTCTGGTTTCCCAACAGGAAGAGGAAAATTTAAAAAACACATTTTGGGTGTCCCTATTTAGCCACTGAAACAAATATTGCAAATCTAATTATATGTTGGACAATGTGCACAGACCATTGACTGTATATGAGAACTGGACTTGGTGAACCCTTCTCCCCTCGCGTTCCAAATAGGAATGGTAAATGGCGTATACTTATATAGCGCTTTCTACCTTCATACGAAAGCCCAAAGCGCCTTACAGTCACAGTCCCATTCACCCATGCACACACACATTCACACACACATTCACACACTGATGGCGGCTCCGCTGCTGAACACTGGCGCCAACCTCTCACCAGAGGCAAGGTGGGGTTCAGTGTCTTGCCCAAGGACACTTAGACACATGGGCGTGCAAGGCGGGAATCGAACCTGTAATCTTACAATCATGGGTCGACCGCCCTACCGCTGCACCACGGCCGCCCCATAATAACTAGGATAGGAAGTACCCGCGGGCAACCATTCTTGTTCGGCTATCTTTTTTTTACATGATTAACATGAGCTTATCAAATGCCTCAATAAAAATAGGCGTTCTCATATTGAAGACGTTTGATCAACAGCCCACTTTCAAGTGGTAGGGGTGGGGTCTTCCAACAAGCTCACTCCTGATTGGTGAAACTGAGTTGCCATAGAAACAACAACTCAGACCGATTTGGACCAATTACTGCTTACTAGTCTAGTTCCAACATTTCGTATCGTGAAAAAATGATGACTGAATTCACCTCATTTCGTTGGGGTGGATGTAAACCACATTCTATGAGAGAAAACACGTGTTACCTTAAAACTGGGCCAGGACACTATGGTAGCTGTCACAATAACAGACAGACGGCTGGTTCTAAATACAGGTTTATTGGCTCAGCTAAAAGTCCACAAAGCTAAATCAGGGTCAGGCAGGCAGGGGTCAATAACAGGCATGAGAGCTTCAGAGGAGAGACAGGGGTAGTCAGGATCCAGGTGAGAGTCGGTGCAGGCGGCAGTCAAACAGAGTCAGAAACAGGGTCAGGAAGCAGAAGATCAGATCCAGATACAACACTTGGTAAGGAAGGCAAAGTGGCACAAACAAATGTTAGTCAAGGGAAATATAGATTCCAAATGCAGGTTATTTAACCTAGAAAGTTGTTCAGAGAGAACAAACAGTGGTGTCTACTAGGCTAGCCTCCTGAAAACCTCCACACCTGGATTATAAGGAAAACACAAAAACCTCAAGAGACTGCTGACATGAGTCATTTAAAAGATTCTGCTCTACAACTGAAGTTGAACATTAACCTAAGATTGTGCATGGACAACACAAGCTTTATTTCTGTGAACAATGCACAGAGAGTAATCCAGTAATGCCCGGCTACAGTGGCCATTTTGGTCCAGTTGTTCCACTCTGAGCACGGAGCCTATCCAGATTGAGGAAACGCAGACCAAACCAAACCTCAGTCTGATCGGAAACGGAGACTGCCTCAAAAGATGGGCCAGAGAGTGTTCCTGGTTCCAGACCAGAATCCAGGGTCCGCAGGGTCCATAGGGTCCAGGGACCGCCAGACTAGGGTCCACTTCAGTGAATTCATTTTTTGTCCAGAGGCTTTTTTTAAATGAGGCCCTTGATAAATCATTATGTTAAGAAACCATTTATTTGTCCTTTAAAAAATGACAATGGAAAAAAAAAGTATTTTCAGGACTATAATACCAATATGTGTATAAGCCTCTATGAAAATCCTTTACATGAAGAAATCCCACAAATGTGGTCTTATTGAACCTGTAAGCAATTAAATCATTATGAATGTGACAGGATACCATAGTGTGTCCTCAGCATGTATGTATCAGAGGGATCATGCAAGCATGCTAAGACGGATTAAAAAGGTTATTTAAAAGGTTACACTTAAGTCTTGAAGAAAATTGTGGATTCAAACTTTCAACCAATGAGATGAGTTACGCTTTGTTGTCGCTGAGCTGGGAGCCAAAGAAAAAAAGTGAAAACATTTTTAGCCTTTTGAACATTCAATAAATACGAATAGATTTTTTTCGGATTCGAATTCCCATTTAAATAATCAAAATAACCATTAATCAAGACCAGATAAAGATAGCTATGTTTCTATTTTGCAGAATAAGAATACAAATACAATTGTATCATCATATTTTGATGGAATATCTTAAGAAAACATTTGTGTTTTAAAAGGCAGGGGCTCAACATGACTAAAATCAAAAGTGATCAATACCTTTATTTTTAAATGTGATTTTTATCTAAATCTCTGTTTCCTGCTTTGACTTTAAAGAGGTTTCTGATGTCTGTGCTTTTGGTCTCAGGTTGTGTTTCTATAAGCCGCTGCTTGTTGTCTTGATTAACCCTCAGAATGTATAAAGCTCCCTCATTCGGTCAATTAGCTGCTAGATTCTTGTTGTGTTATGTTTGTCTCACCGTACAGGTTTAGTTTCTGTCACGTTATTTCTGCTTGTTATATTGTTTTGGAGTTGGTCAAAAATCAGCCTTTAGTCCCCTGAATGTGGTTCTTCCTTCAACCAAATCAGCAGTTTCAATGTGTTTGGTGACACAAATCCCCCAGACAATGTTTAAACTGTTGCTCCCGAGAAATCACTGCAAGTCTGTAAATTTTAAAACCAATTTTTTGTGATATAAGAAATTATTTTAGGTCACACATTTAAAAACACATGTACTTTACACTTTTAAAACGATGGCAAAAATTAAACGTTTTGCCGTCTGTGGCATGTATTACTAGAATCTGTTCCACTGGAGAGGATGGTTTCTGTATCAACCACGTTAAAACAATTCAGAGAACTTAGAACTTGAACTTTAGCTTTAAACAAATAAAAACCAAAGGTTGACGATATTGAGTGGGACCGAAGTATGTAGAACTTGTATGCTTGACAGACTAAATGATCATTTATGCAGCATAATAGAATTTTTCTTTTAAAAAAGGTCAAAGGTGAGGCTTTCATTTAATAAGTAGCAATTTGGATTGTAAAAAAGATGGAGCAGCAGACAATGATGTCATAAAGTCTTGGAAAAACGGCAAAAAAGAATCACACTGTAGTAGTATCAACTTCAGTGACTCACAGAGGTTATAAATCCTCTTCAATTTAAAAGCTTGTTTTGCTTTTCGTTTTTTTTCCAATGCTTTTCCAGCGGGAAAAAAGTAAAGTGGCACGAACTGATGAAAAAATATAGATGTTAAATTCCGGTTTAATTTGACAGAATTGTGCAACTTGCTAGTGATTATTCTTTTAAAGCTATACTTTCTTTTTTCATTGTGTATTGATAGAGAATTTAGTAATATACACATCAGTTTAGCTCAGGCGGTAGAGCATGTCGTCCAACAACCGAAGGGTTGGCGGATCTCCCCAGCCAGCTGTCGCCCCCCTGAGCGCGGCCAGCCTGCAGCTCACCGCTCCCCCCAGGAGATGGCTAAAATGTGGAGAAAGAATTTCTCCATTGTGGGATAAATAAAGTAAAATTATTATTATTATTATTTACTCATTTAAAATGACTACTGGTCAGTCTCAGGCTACTTTATGTAGTTTCTAAACGGCTCATGGTAAAATCAAAAGAAATAACACTGTACAGTTATTTTATTTATAGAACTTTTTGCCATTTTCTTTAACCCTTGTTCTATCCAAGGCACTTTAACGTTGGGAGTTGGGTCATCTAGACCCATTAGACAGTGCGCTGAACCTTTTTTTTATTCAATGATTTGTGATCTTCACTGGTGTCCATGGATTACATGAAATCTTTCCACCTTTATCCACCTTTGTCATGGTAGGGAGAACACGTCAATGTAAGGGGGGGGGGGGGGGGTCATCTAAGATAGCACAAGGGATATGTAGCAAATACATAAATCCAAATTTCACATAAAATGAACGACACTGGGAGTATTTCAGCCACGCAACTCGAGCAGTGCGCTTACCTGGTTACTCCTCCCTAAGGGCAGTTCATGTTAATCAACTCACCTGTTCAGCGTCCTATTTAAGTTCCAGGTGTGCTGTCCATTCCTTCTCTTCCATTTCCGCGAGCTCTGCATTCGTCACCCCACCCGCCTCCCCAACTTCCACCTGTGAGCTCCGTTAGGGGTAGTTTAATACCTAAAAGTTTTCGATGGAAAGCTTTGTTTTATGTAACTGAACGGAGCCTCATGCCAAACTAAAAGAAATACGGAATACATTTTCTTTACTGCATGAGTTGTCTGACTGAAAGATGTTCTCACTGGAAAAATCTGCTTCATTTTTTGTTTTTATTTTAAAAAGATTTTGAGCCTGAATTAAACTTTCTGTGGTTTGAATTAACACAATAAAACATTGAGAAATTAGACCAGAAACCATTGTAATTCAAAAGAGAAAAGTCAGGTTTATGATTTTGAAAATCATACAATATGCCTTTTTGTTGATAATCCCATTCACTTAAATAAATTAGGTCTTTTGGGGTACATGAGCCACACTATCTCCATGTCTTTACAGGGAACAACTGCTGGAGAAAGTGACTTATCCATTTAAGCCTGCGCTATCTTCAGTTACATGGTGGAATAAATCAACGTTCATTCAAGGTCAATTCATCTATCTGCTTTTGTCACCCACTTTATCCTGTTCAGGGTCACCAGTCCCAGTTTCTGTTGTATGTCTGTCACAGAGCAGCAACAATCCCTCTAAATCCCACACCCACTATTAATTCAGTTTCACCAATTAGCCTAACATGCGTGTTTTGTGCGTGTGGGAGGATGCAGGATTATCTCCAGAACAGAAACACTGGCAAACTGAGATTTTCGCCATACAGAAAAACTCACCTTCATATCATTGATGCTGTTCAAAATACAAAAAACTCATATTGCTACTGTTACAAAATCATACATTCAAATATGTGTTGTATTCTTTCATAATTGTTGTGAGGAGATTCAAAGTAGCCCAAACAGTTTAACTGACGGTCATGGTCAAACAAAAAAAAAACTAAAAAAAATGCCTGCAGTCCTGTATACGCACATTTTGGGGTGCTGAGGGGGAAGTGAGTGCTGATGAAAGTTATTTATATTTTTCTATTTTTATCTATGATGCACATAATCAGCCCTTTGGTTCATATTAACATGTATTGTTTTTTTTATTTATTCATGAGCATGTTTCAAGGTCAAGTACCTCATTCCCTCTTCTTTACAGTCAAAACCTTTAAGGAATGTACAATATAATAAAATAATGAGTAAAAGTCAAGCCTCAGATACAGAATGGTTTTTTTTTTTTTTTAATGGTGATGCAGCCTTTGAATAGTTAAAGGAAAACGATTAAATTATTTAGGATAATAAAAAAACAGAACACTTTTGTTTAAAATGCTAGATTGTTGTTGCATTAATGGCACATTGTAGTCCTGTTCACGTGTTGCATCTTTACATCATTTGAGGGTTTTAGTTTAAGGTAAGACGTTTTTTCTTTTTTTCTTTCTTTTTCCGGGACGTCTCAAAAATGCTAAACATTGTAAATGAAAGGATTCTGGAAAAACAAATTCCAGAATTTCCACTGGCGTTCTAGTGTTACCCCCTAGAAAAAGCTTTTCTGATTCACACGCTCTATTGGGATATTTTTCGTGAAGTCGTAGCTGGTCAGTTTTAGAAGAATGACACTTCTCATCGAATGGTGCCAGGTTTTTCCTGAACTCCAGCAAATTACAGCTGGATTATGGAAATCCTGCAGAACACATCTGCCTGTGCAGCTGTTCCTCCCGACTGATCAACCAATAGAAAAAAGGTCCAGAGTTTGCACCTGACAAACAGAAAAACTACTAAACCAGTTGTCAAAACGTCAGAGTATACCACCCTTCACAAAACACTAAACTTGAATTCTTAACCCTTTTATGTATTTTGACACAGCTGACCATCAAATCCCAAACAGATATCAATCATGTCTGACTGAGAATCTTCTCCTTTAATGGTCAAAGAAAACTTGGGGGACAAAGCAGAACAATTTGCGTGAATATGACCTATGATTATGAAATTAAAATAATCTTTAAGAATTCTGACTAAACTTTGACATAAATATTATTCAGATAATTATTCCCATGTCAGAATTTATGCCGGTTCTCCACTCATTTCACACGTTTACATTGATGTTTGATTCACAAAAAACAACCAACCACTTTGATTCTGTTTTTTGCAAAGTTAGTTAAAATGTTCAATAAATATAGAACAGTTTATGGTTTCTGTTCAGTTATTTGGCTTCTGAAAGGCTCAACCTGAGCTCAGAAATATCAGCGTATAGCTTTATGGTTGACAAAGTTTAAAGCTTCTGAAGTTCTTATGTAAATGTCTCTCGTAACTACATAAAACCAAGTTCTGGCTATCATTCATGGCTTCTTTTTTTTGGACTCGTTTTCGCAGTAGAGTCTGGTTATTGCGTGCATTAAGGTTTTATAGAAAGGGGGAGGGGAGGAGAGCAACATTGGGACAAGAGGGGATTAAAGAGTGATGATCTGTGTGACGGAAAAGTCCACATAATTAGACACAGCAGGCTCATCAAATCAATGCTAATATGAAGATGACGAGCTCGGTACGAAGACTCGGAAACTGACGGATTTCCATCACTCTGCCATCACATCATTTTATGTATTTATTTATGTATTTATGTATGTATTTATTTATTTGTTTAAGTTATGGTTAATCTTGTTGTACAAGGATGTTCATTTTTATCTAAAAAAACCAAAGTAAATCAACTTCCCATCATCTCCTGTGTAAAAACCAAATGCATAGCCTGGTTTCAAAGACTTTTTGGATAATATTTGCTTGAACTCAAATTTCTACATTATTAAGGACACGTTTTTAATGGCACCTTTAAAGAGAACCAAACAAAACTTTTACTTTACTTGGTCTCACCCTTTGCCCTTTTTCAGATAGTTGTAAATGTTGAAGGAGTAAACTAAAAGCTTTTTTTCAGAATTATTCAGAATCTGTTAGGGTCCCTGTTTGTCTCTCCGTCCGGCCGGTTGGTCGATCGATCAGTCTCAGTTCCAGTCCTGATGTCCAGCTCCTGAAATTACAAACCAGCCAGCCCAGCTCTGCCTCTTCCTCTGATTAAGACTTCTGGTCTAAATAAACTGTCTAAACCTTTGTCTGTCTGCTACTTTGATCCACCAGTTTCCAGAACAGAATCCTATGGATAATGTTGGATGTTTTGGGCTCAGTGTTTAAATCTCTATGGTCTGACCTTAAACTGTAGTTAATGCAAACAGACATCTATTTGACATTTCGTTATTGGCCACCAACATACGGTGGTCCTGAAGTGCAAATAACATCAACAAATCACTTGACGCAAAAACATTTTAAATATCACAACAACGATTAAAAAAGCAAAGAAAATATTTAAAAACAGCAATATTTCGGGAAAAAAAAAAACGAAACACAATGAGAAACCAGAAAATGTTGGTATGTTACATCACTGATTGGATGATGCCGTTTGTCCATCATTTAATCAGAAAGTTATGTGGCATGAAGTGACAGTGCATTTGATCATTTACTGCTTCTTTTGTTATCGGATAAAGTCATGGAGCGAGCGTGTTTTTTATTTCCAGCCAAGAAACTGTTTTCAATCATGAATTACCTGCAGCAATTTTGCACAAGATACAATTAATGCATTCAAATAATCCTTCAGAGATAAATATCAAATGTAGAAGCTACACATTTTTGTTATTGTGTCTTGTTTCGATATATAAAAAATTTGGTATAAATTCTTTTGTTTTGCAGCAGAGGCGAGATCAAACAAATGTTCTGGCCCCATATGTAACTGTTTATTCTATTAAAGTTGTTGCATCCATTAACGTCTAATTTATTTTTTACAGCTTGCAGTTCAGTTTAAGAAATGTACTTTCATGCATTCTGTAATGTATCGTCATTTAGGTTCAAAGTGCATGACTCAGCAATTTTAAGCAATTCCTAACGCGCCACATTATACATAGTCACTTATATTCAGATAATTACGTATTCTGCTTTCAGAATAATGAATGATAATGGTGGTTGAACCAATCCTATGATATTAATGACATTTTTTATTGTTCTCATAAAACCTATCTGGTTTTAGATTGATGAAGATGAGTTTCCTTCCCAAAAAATGCTTTAAAAACAGTGTTCCTTCCTTTCCACAAAGTTGTTACAATTCTGAACTTTCATCTGAGCCGTTGATGGCTGAGATGGGCTTTGTGACCCTGAAATGGGGGTTAAAAATATTATAGATGGAATATTTTTTAATAGGCTGTTAGAAAGATGCCCCTTATGAGCTGTTTAAGACATTAATAAAGACTGAAGGCGTAAATGTAAAACATTCAAGCATTCACCCACCCTATTACACACAAACAAACAAAAAAATACTTTAGGGCTCTTAGCGGTGTCCAGTTTTTCTCCCCATGAATGTATAAATTAACATTCACGTCACACACTGATATAGTAAAGATACAGCAGAGTTCCTGCTTCTGTAGTGGGAGTGATGGGGTCATAACCCTCCTCTCACACCTCCATGCAGCCCCTCCAACAGAGACGTGGAGCACATGAGGAGGCCATTCTCACCCCCATCAGCATCTCATCACCACAGCAGCACTTTAAAGGGCCAATGCGAAGGTGTTGTGTGCCGAAACAGCTTCTTAGGAGACTCACCTTGATGATGGAGCTCATAAAAACTGCTTCATGAACACTGCATCCATTTGCACTCACAGCTGTTATTTCGGGGATGAAACTCATTCTGTGTGCTCCACTTTCTGAGGAACTGTTGGATCCAAAGCTCATCCCACTCCTGGTTCATGGTAAACATCACTGAGAGCTGCCAGATTGAAAATCAGAACTGAATGGTATCCATCCAAAAACCACCCGTATCCTGTTTGCAGTGATGAGGTTTGCTGGAGTTTATTCCACATGTCCAACATGTGGTCAGTCCATTGCAAAGCCACTAACAGAGACAGACTTTACCTCACAAAGTCACCCATAAGAGCAATTTAAGAGTCTCCAATCAACCTACTGGTTTGCATATTTGGTTGCCCTCCCTGACCCAACCCTACGTATTTTCCCAGGCTTGGGACCGGCACCATGAGACCATGGATCGGACTCCCTCGTGGCTACATTTTGGTATATTCTTTAAGCTAATAGCTGAGCTGTCCTGCTGTTCTCTTTCCAATCCACCTATCAAACATAATTTCAATTCTGGGAGGAAGCCAGTGTCTGAGGATCCCTTACACATCCAGAATCCACAATCTTCCCACAAAACTCTGTGATGCAAAAATGCTTTAAGCCTTCGTACAGAATTGACCCGTACGGGTGCTGCAGGTTTTTGGGTTGTCCAGACTCATGGAGGTCATAGAGAGCGGTGGCTGCATGTTAAAGTTCCCTTTAGTCTTGTACGACCACCTTAGGGTAAATCATAAAATTGGAACGTATGATTGTTGTGCAGGTGGTTAGTGTATTGTGAAGTAACTGTAAGACTGAGGTAATTTGCACACATCAGTGACGGACAGTACTAGTGAGGTTGTTGTACGGTGCTTTTACACTACACTCTAGCCCTCAGTAGGGTGCAAGTACTGCCTCCTTATTGACTGCTCACAAATGTCGCTCACTTCGGGTGTGCAGGTGATACGTAAGTGCCCATAGATTCCCTTATTTTTAATAATCAGGTAGCACACAAGGAGCCCACAAGTAGCTCATACTCACATGAACAGCCTAAACATGTTCCTGTCAATTCATACGACACTCCTGCATCTAACTTCACTCTTACCTACCCTTATAGCATGCCCGTGGTAAGAATCTGTGTGAAAATCTTTGCTCTACGAATTCACAGATCGATCTACAATCTTGATTGCTTTTTTCTGCGGACCTCGTATAGGTTTGCCCGTATTTCACTCAAACAGCCTGTTTTAACCTGGCAGTTGTGACTAAGACTGTAACCACCACACCATGGAGAAGTGTGGTGAATATACTGATAAAGCTCTTCTGTTTTCTTCTTTTATATACCAGTAAATGGGTAGTTTATGAACGGCCTGGTGTACATAGGAGGCAGATGACTCTTAAGTTCAGGAACAGGTTTTATTCTCTGGTCTCACACTCTGGCTGCACAGCTCACACCTCCCTCCACACTGAGCTCCTTCTCTTTTATGGGCTCCAGTTGATTGGCTGGCCACACCCAGGAAGGAAGTCACATTTAAACAAACATTTCAAATAATTACAACAAAAGATAGAAATGTCTTGTAAATAATACAGTTAAAGTCCTGCAAATAAAGACATACATAAATAAACAAACTGAAATCATTACAACAAAATATACAAAGAAATCCAAATTCTTTCCACTTCCTGTGCCCAACTATTAAACAGGAAGTAAGGCCTTTGCCACCATTTTGTTCCTTGGGCAACAGGAAGAGAAGGTGAGAAACATTACAAAAATCAAAGAGGTGATTATGCATTATATGTTTAAAGGTGACGAGTTATGACAGACGGGTGACAAGTAGAAAACTACTTTGTCACAAACAGTAATAGCATTTTTACGTTTCTTTCAGATATGAAAGTGTTTACCGATCGCTTCATTTGCAAATGTCAAAATCAACAGAGACTGTTGATTTTGAATAAACTGAATTGTTTTGCATGCATTAACGCACGAATACATACCAGTTTATAGGTTACATAGAGCACCAAAGATTAAACCCAAATGGAGCTGAACTCTGCCCGAAAGAATCTGTTCCAAATGCCATCTGCTGCAAACATCAGTCACTGGCGGATGATGGACTGACTGTGCATGCGGGCTACACTGGTGCCGTCAAAACACTTCTTACCATGGAAAATCACGCCAAATGAAAATCTATTTGTAGTGATGCTCAAATTGCAAACGTCAAAGACGTCTCTTTCCTCATTTGACTCTTTACCGACTCAGTTTTCATATTGTAAAATAAACAGTTTAGTAAAAGCTGCTTCTTAAAGGTTAAAGATAATCTTTAAAGTGTCGTTCTCACACATGCGTTGACCTGAATGTGCAGCTGAATTTACGCAATATTTATTGCATCCTATCTGACATTTGAGCCAGAGTGGCAGCTACGGTGATGAATAGCGGCTCCTGAAAGACACCATTTTTGATATAAGGTAGAGCCTCTCTCACAGGGGATAAATCCCTTTCATTATTTAGTAAAAGCCAAAATGTTATCATCTTCTTCCACACTGCTGGTCTGATTCATACACAGTTTCAAAAGGGTGATTCTTGCAGTCATAAGTAAGCTTATAAATTGGCTTTTACATTATAAAACCTTTCTCCATCTAAGCATGAGCATTATTTGATACAAAAGCATTGTGAACACACAGAAAATCAAATGAAGTCAGTTTAGGCTCTAAACTGTCATGATGCTGGTGCAGAACATCGTGACATGCTGGGTCACCCGAGTCAGAGCACAATATTTTTTAATACTCATGTTCCTACGTTGGTACTACATCAAGAGCTTTAGAAACCGATTTAGTCCAGAAATTAAAAGCAGAGGAAGCACAATTATATGTATGAATGGAGATAAAGTGAAACAACAGAGGAATCTTACGACAAACCAATTGTGACGGTTATGGTCTTTATTGGGTAAATGTGGGTAAACTGAGTCAAGCTCATTTCTAGTCAAAGAGACAATTTGGAAACAAAAAAACATTTTGCATCTGCTGTAACCTCAAAGTAATAAACTCCAAACCTTTAAATTCTAGCTTTCACATGTTGCAGACGTGTCACTAATTTGTCATAGAAATGAATAAAATTTGAAGACTTTTAGCTGTTTACAAAACTGTGTAGAAACGATTAGCCCCTGTGGTTACCTTTAGTCATTCAGCTCAAAGTAATTTCATGAAGATTTCCATTTACACTTACCGGTAATGCCTTGGTCTGTAGAGGGTTGCAGAGAGGTGCGGCCGCATCTTCAAGGGAGAGAAGGTGTGTTTTGCAGTTCCCTTGTGACTCATACGGCCACCTAATTGGATGTCATCAAAATGGAATGTACCATTGTCATGGTAAGTACTTGCAAGGGCAATGGAAATTCCACGCACTTGTGATGTACGGTTGACGTTGTACAGTGTCCTCACGCCACTCTAGCCCTTAGTGAGGTGCACACACTGGCTCCTTACTACTGCGCACAAACGCTTACAGACGGTATGTACACGTTATGCAAGTGCCGGTGCCACACAAACTACGCACTGCAGGAGATCCAGAAACTGGCCCAGGTCTCAAAATAAAAACTTCCTTTGTATCTTTGAAAATAGAATTTTATAAAATTGTATTTCATTGTTAAGTGCCCACGCAATAACGCACCTTAACAATGCAGATAACACCAAGATGTTTAATTTTGGAAATACAAAAATATAATTTATGACACAAAGCATGAATTTTACAAGGACTTTGTGAGAAAGGACAGGACATGAGGGCTGATTAGCTGGATGAGCTACTCCACACAAGCGTGGCAGGACAAACCATTTCTCTGGGAGCCAAGGGGGAGGTGGGATGGACCAGAGACGCAACTGAGTCGATTTAAATTAACTGACGGTCATGAGACGGACTTTCACACAACGCAACGGAGACGCACCGCAGACGGACCATAAATTCGGGGTAACAAGCTATCTGCGTAGGGTTGCTGCAACTTGACCTAGCTGGGCGAAGGCACTGTGGACGTGTTGCCATGGGCACGAAATCAAAGACAAAAATGCCCTGATGTATTTTAATCATTGAAATTATTTTTAGAAGACATGATTACTGTTATGTTTTTAATAAGCCTTTTTGTTTCCAAGCCACTTTTGAGGGGTTTTATTGTGTTTGATGATCTAAATGGTAAAAAGAACAAAAGTATAATATAAAAGTTTATAAATAAATTTGGCAATAGTATTGTTTTTTAGGTTTTTAAAGATAAAATAGAAAGTTATACAACAAGCCAGGTTAAATCAAATTAATTTAGTCTGCATCCAAAAAGAAAAGTACTGATCAGTGTTGGAGAACGTCTATTTGACATCTGCTTCAGATGAATGCAAGGACAGAGGAGGAAAATGAAATCACATATAAGATGACTTCGATCAACCTTGTTTTTCTGTCACTTTAATGCCGATGTGGAATCATTCTGCATCCAAACTGTTTTCGGATGCAAACTAAATCTAATAGAGAAAGCAGATCTCCTGAACACAGGTGGATAAATACGATTTGACTCCATCAGTTTGATTGTTTCTTTTTTTCAAGCCAATGTTTTTGTGAAACACAATACTTTGTGGTTCTAAAGTAATGGGTTTTGTTTGGGCATCTAACATGCAGCTTGTAGTTATGGAAGCGATTCTGTAGCATGATAAAAATAATAGTCAAAACCAGAAGTGCTTTTTCATTTTCAAAATGTAACTGCATTTTTTGAATCAAAATTAAAATGAAAAAGCAATCCGCCAAAATGCTTTTTCATTTTTTACTTCAACACCGCCTATTTTGTCACTTAATTAAAATCATAAAGAAAATGGTATTTGACATTTCATTTTTAAAAAGTTATCTGGTTAATGTGTAGCAAAATTCATTTAGAAATGTCTAATTTGACAATTAAAATGAATTAAAAGAAATGCTTTTTAATTTTCAAAGTGTAACTGCATCAAATTACTCAAAATTAAAATTAAAAATCAATACGTCAAAATGCTTTTTCATTTTATACTTAAAAACCGCTTATTCTGTGTCATAATTAAAACGAAAATGCAAAGAGGTGATTGCATTTTCATTTTAACATCCACACTGCGAACATTGTCGCATTATTCAATTTGAATAAGCATTTCCAGAGAGGAGGCGGGGCGATGACGTCACTGCTTTCTCTGTGTGTCCGGCTGTTAAGAGACACAGACACACCAGGAGCAGACTTTGTTAGCGGCAGAGAAGAGGGCTTTGTGATGGTTGTGAACTTCTGATTATTCGAACCGGCAGCCGCCTTCGCATAGCGGAGCGCGATTCCCCGCGATCCGAAGCTCCCCATTGCCGAAGGCGGAAGTGCTGCTACAATCTGAGAAACCATCAAATGAATTTGTGTTTCCAGTGGTGTCCAGAACAAAATAAAGGATGATGTAATTCCCACATATTTACATCCAAGATGCTCATTGCCCATTCGGAGTTTTAAGTACCTCCACGGCTAATGGGGTTAGCATAATGCTAACCCCTCTTTCGGGTCCTCCTTGCAGCGAAGAAAAAAATCACTGACCGCACGGATTAAAAAAAACATATAAGCGAGCAGGCCCTTAATAATAATCACAACAGTAATAAAGCACATTTAGAAGATAGTCTCCTACAGCTTTGCGCTGATTTTGCTGTTCGATGACAGCTGGAGCCCCATCAACAGCTATTGCAGATTTCCCCTTGCTAAACCTTTGCTGGTTGGACCAACACGCACTCAGCGGGAAGCTGTAGGAGATGTTCTTCGAAAGATTTGATGAGGCTTCATTTTGAAAATTAAAAAGCATTTCTGTTAACTCATTTTAATTGTCAAATTAGACATTTCTAAATGAATTTTGCTACACATTTACCAGATAACTTTTTGAAAATGAAATGTCAAATACCCTTCTCTTTATCATTTTGATTAAGTGACAGAATAAGCGGTGGTGAAGAGGAAAATGAAAAAGCATTTTGGCGGATTGCTTTTTCATTTTAATTTTGAGTCAAAAAATGCAGTTACATTTTGAAAATGAAAAAGCATTTTTGGTTTTGACTTTTATTTTTAATTATGCTACAGAATCTCTTCCATATATAGTAAGCAGCGCTCAGAAAAATAACTTTTTTTATTGACTTTCACCTTTTTTAAGCTTCTGTCCTCACAAAAAAAATGTTGTTTTTTTTTTAGAAATCAGTTTTTTTTATTATTATTCGTGTTAAAATAGTTCCCTTAAAAAGTAAAACAAATTGAAGCATCATACGGATATCAGATAAACATAAGGAAGATGGATAGATGGCACAAACTTATAAGCTACTGCAATTTCCACATTTTTTGTTGGAGGAGCAGCCTTTTAATGTGACAGACATAAAAACTGCTGAATTAACTTCATTTTTTGGGTATTTTAGTGATCCAAAAATTACATTTTTATGACATACTATTTAAAAAAAGACGTGTAAGAATGTAGATGAAAGGAAAATACAAAAAGGAACTTGATTGCGCTTTTCTTCTTATTTGAACAAAAGAACACTTTTTTTTTTTGTCCATCAGCATGAATGACCTTTAGAACCCTTTTGTATTTCAGGGAGGACATAAAGGACCATAAGAGACACAACCATAAACAAAGAAAATGGATAAAATAGGTAAATGACTGCAGTGGAGAGATATAGTTGGAGTTTCCGCTCAGTGACAGCTGCTCCTTCCCCTTTTGAGGAGTTTCTGATGCACAAAATTATAGGATGTGTCTTTCGTTTAAATTGGAGGCAACGCTCTTTGTTCTTACAGTCTGCTCATCGACCTTCTCTTTTTCTATAATGGAACTCTGTGCCATTTTTTCTCTCTAAATCCACAAACGTCCTTTGCTTTTAACCTGAATGAGATGATCACTTCTACATTGAGGCTGTTTACCAGAAACATTTCTGCAAATTAAGGTTTATTATTCTTTTCTAAAATATGGAATCCTTTTCAGCACAAAAAACTAACTTTTGACACACTAATTATGGCAAGATTGAGCTTTATAAAACTGTAAATATTTTCTTCATGTTGGAATACTATATATATAAACATAATAAACAAATTAATCAAGTTTAAGATGTGGCATTTCAATCAGTTAACATCATTGTATTTATTTTATAAAACAGAAATTGTTTTGAAAAAATTTGCATTTTTGTTTATATTCTTGAGATTTGAAAAGGCTATTTGACTACAAAGGTTGTAAGAAGACATGGATGGACTGAAAAAAGTTGATTCTTTACATTTAATTTGGATAAATAGCCTCATTTATTCTTGTTAAAAATATAAAACCTTTTACAAGTAGTAAAACTTAGGGTTTTCTTTTTTTAATTTTATTAGATGGCTTAGAAAAAAATTAGCACAAAGATGCTTATTTAACCATGAAGGGGGTCTGGAAACTGTCACATGACGTCTCTGCAATGAGGCAGAAACGTATATTATTGATTTTAAATTACAAGTATGCATTTATATGTAAACTTAAATGTACAACGTAGATACAGATGTTAAAATTAAGTTTAAGAGGTCATTTTAAAGGTTGAATGTTGATGAAAATCTGGCAAAGTGAGAAAAGAGGGCAAAAAATTTGAGCTTATTATAACTGGCTGATCTTTTTTCATGCAGTGCCCCATACTTATTATTAGTATGCCAGACATCTTTAACAGTGGCTGGCCCTGACAGGTCACAGGAGTCAGAGCTGCAGATTGCAGGCTGCAATCAGGGCCACTTAACTCTGCTTGCAGTTTTGATTCTAAAGAACTCTTCCTTTGTGCTGAAATCTCCTTTGCAGCAGCAAACCTGAAAATCAGGTAAACATCACTGCAGCAACCAGTGGCAGATTTAGCGGTTTGGGGGCTCCAGGTGAGCAATAAAATGGGGCCCTCTTTTTAAAAAGGGTAAAACATTGGACCATTTTTAGACTCCAACTTTTTCATAAAAAATATAAAAACTGAAATCACATTTAACTGTGAGGACATGTATTTTATATTGTATACATTATGTTTACTTAAAAAAACCCTATTACATTTATTAAACGCACTAATTTGTTATTCCCCCACTTTCTAGAAAGAATAAATGAAGATTTTCTGTCTTCTTTGATTTGTCAGGTTTTACTAAAAAAAAGCAAAAGAAACAGTTAAATTCTGTTCTTGTTTTTCCTATCTGGCACACATCAACTACTTATGCAAATCTCCTCTAAATCTGACCATCGATCATCATTTTTCACATATTTACACAGTAAATGTTAAAATTTCACAGCATAAGTATGCACAAATACTAATGTTAAATCCCTAATCCCTGTCATGCGTGGAGAATCAAAGTGGAAGCTGACCAGCACTTTTTGAAGTATGGCAACACATTTCCTGCTTTCTCTTTGCTTTTTCCTCTTTTTACAGCCCCTCGGATACCTTTGCTTCATTCGACCACTTTTTGAAAAAATTTTTTGAATCATCTCTTAATCTCTGTTGCTAGAGTCGTGATTTTCCAGCTCAAGAGGATTAAAAGTCATCTAGAAACCACCAGACCCAACAAAAAAACACCCAAAATATTACTTCGTGATTAATCAGCAATAATGTGATTAGATTTATTTAGCTCTAATACCTGATGACATAGTTACCTGAAGAAAATATGAATAAATCGTAGAGGACAACACATGAAAATAAAGCAAAAGGAAAGATTAGACAGGAAATTGAGATTTGAGATTTTTATAAAGACCCACTCCAATCATATTTTAATCTATTTTCAAAGTGTTCCCAGTGGTCTTTTAATTATTATAATGAAAATGTTTGCCAAAATCTAAGATGAATTTACAACATACGGTAGTTTCCTCTGAGTTGTGGGCTGGACTGTAAGCCCGCCCCACTTCCCATCACCTATCTGTTTACACGCATTCCCGCTAGTTTACAGGTCCTCACAACCGGAACATAACTATACCGATGCAACAAAAATGACGAGTAATATTGGAACTATGCAGCCGTACAGTTTTGAGGCAAATGGCAGTTCAGACGATGGATCTACAGTAGTCATCGGGAAGTGGATGCATCAGAATGAAGCTTGTGGCCCGCCTGTCATATTTTCTACGTCACAAAAAACTCTGTTTCAAACTGTATTTTTTTCATCTGCTACTGATTTGCAATAATTTGAATAAAGAAATACTCGGAAACACAAATTTGAGTTTAATTATCTTCATATGTCATCCATCTTCAGAAAACCGCAAGAAGAACTTGTTAAAAAACACTGATTGTGTCTTTAATGATCAAGAGAAAGAAGAATTGTATGCAAACATAATTCATATAAATACAGAAGTAGTTTATACAAATATACGCTTCTTGTGCCTGATGATTCATAATCTCTTATTGTAACAGTAAAATCTGTCCAACCCAAGAGGCCTTCAGTTCTTACCTGTTTGCTCAGCTGCTGGACAGGATAAGTTGGAAAAAGAAAACTAAAAAAACTTAAATCTGTAGTATTGAGTGAAAACAAAACTTTCTTACAATTCCCTAGCTGAACCAGCAAGTTTCCTTCACTTCCTTTGTTCCCTTTATAGTCAAAATGTACTTTTACACACCAAGGCCCTCAGATGCTGTATGACTTTTGTCCTCCCTACATCCAGTCCTTTTCTTTGTTTTCTCTGTGTAAATTTACTGTTGTTAAATTGAAATAGTTGTCTGTTTTGCTGTTACAGCATCCCCACCCCCACACCTGCTCGGCAACCATCTTAACCTCTCTTAACTTCACAGCTTCAGGACCTTTTCTTCTGCTCTCAGTCTGTAGATTTTCTAAATATAGCTATTTTTTTGGGGGGGGTTTTGAATGAATGTTTATGTACTATTGAGTCATTTCAGTCTGGTATATTGCTTACATAATGAATGCATGCATATTAATCCTGAAAGGTTTTTATGGATATATAGATTATTATTATATTAGTTTATTATGATCTGTATTTCTGTACATTTTTTTAAAAGCACTTTCTAGTGCTGATTATGCACTAGGTACACAAGTAAGCATGTTTTTTTTTTTTTGTCCAAATGCCGTGTTATTGAATGTGCCCGGCATCATCCGAGTATCAGCAGGGGATTCATGTCTACTGAACTGCTATGAGTGAACGCCCACTTGTCTAGTTAGAGCATCAATCCCTGCAAACAGTTTCCCTCCTGAAATGGAAACTCTATCGTTTATCAGGTCTTTATCTCTGTGACCATCAGAGTTTTCATCAGAAAGGCTGAAAGGTTCATGTGAGGAGGCTGTCCGAGTGGGCTAGTTCTTTAAGGTACGTTTACGTATCACTTGAGTTACATCCTCAACCATGACAAAAAACTTTCCATGGAATCCACATCTGAAAAGGGAGATTTGTAATTTAAAACTTTGTCCAGTGGTTTATGCTTCTCTTGCCAAACAAGTCAAAGACAGTATTTTAAGTGGTTCTGTGGTTCTCAATCCATTAAAGGCACAGAGAGAAGACAACTAATTTTATAACTTCATTCCCTACCCCCACAGCTTCTCCCTACCCTTACATTTAAGTCTCCAAGCAGAGAGATATGGAAAAATTGCGTCTTTAAATTGGGACGATACTAACACTCAATAACGTGACCACTAGTCGCCGGTCGTCTATGTTGGCGCGTAGCTGCCAGTGTAGGTACCAAACCTATTCGGCCTGCAATAACCGTTCGGGGTCCTTCGGGGTCCTGGGACTAATGCTGAAGTCACATTGTGTGATTGGCTGTCTGTTGGTCCGATGACGTGTCAGATAGTGATTGGTCTGGACAAATTACTATACTATCCATAGAAGAAGATATTATGAAGTTCGTTGTAAACAAACAGAGCCCCGACATAGAGTGAGATTATCTTCTAAACCTGCTTTAATTATTGTTATGATTATTATTAAGTGCATGTTCGCTTATAGTTTTTTTAATCCGTGCGGCCAGTGCTTTATTCTTGGCAGAACGGACCCGGAAGAAGAGTTAGGATTAGGTCAATACGTGCTAACAATGGTTACCCGAGGATTAACTTAAACTGGAATAACCTCAGCCGGTATATTGTCAACCCGACTGGAAACACAAAATTACATGATTTTTTGCACTGTCTCTTAAGACTGTTCATTCAAAAGTCACCTCCGCTAGCACACACACACGCTAACGTCCCAAGGCCATTTCTCTGCTTGCTGCACAAATCTCTCAGGAGACACAGTTTTCCTGAGTCCGGCAGCTCGCTCACACAGAGCAGCCGAACTTTAGGTTACAAAATGAAACGTGAAATGAAAATATGTAGAACCCGAGCAGATCTTGACGCCACGTAGTTTGTCCAAGTGGGGTTACCGTAGTGTGACGTTATCCTCAGTCGAAAGGACTCAGAACGGTTATTGCAAGCCAAATATATAGTCATGGTACCTAAACCAGCCCTCAGGAAATACATAACGTCGTTTTTTTACCTTACAAAAGTCAAGGAAAAACAAAACTCAATACTTGCATTTAAATGTAAACCTTGTGCTTCAGAGCACAGCCCCGTGCCACAAGTGCGAAGCAGAACGCCCCCACCAGCTCCCTATTGAAAACACTTTTGGACACCACTACAGCTCCAAATGCCCCTACAATTGGAGCATTAGGGAGGGGGCAGCCTATAACCCAGCTTAGAAGCAAGTGATCTATTAAAATCAATTAATCGCTTTATTTCATCGACACTGGTCGAACACGGGGTGCTTGTCTTAAAAGCCACCTATAAACATCAGTTTAAACAACAAAAAGTTACAAAGAACACAATAGACTTCTTCTTTGTCTTTCGGCGTTTCCCATCAGGGGTCGCCACAGCGAACAAGTTGCATGGTAAACTTGGCAATGTTTTTTTTACGCCGGATGCCCTTCCTGACGCAACCCTCTCAAAGCAACCGGGCTTGGGACCGGCACAGAGAAGGAGAGAAGGGAACAGGGAGCAGCCCGGATTTGAACCCTGGTTTTACGAACGGAAGGCGCCGCAAACCAGCACGAGCTAAACCGGCTCCCAAAGAACACAATAGACTAAAAGAAAAAAAACAATCAAAGCATGAAGATAAGCTGGTAGGAAACTCTGTGGCCAATGATTTTAAAAGAAATTATTTATTCCACAGATAAAGACCACAGTGCTAAAAAATACCAACAAAAACCCAAGGACATACATATAAGATAGATGCTTGTAAAATATATTGGGGTTAAAAGTAAATTATGACACATAATTTTTTTGTTTTTATTATTTTGATTGCAAACCAAAAGTTTGAACCAAAAAACGAGTCTTTTGGTTACATCTTGCCAATAAATCAAATCTAGATCCTTTTTTACAGCTAAAAAAAAATAAATGCAGCAATTTTTCAAATTTTGTTCCTGTTATTCTATCAAACTACTGTCCATCTATATTTCAGTCAATTTATTAATATAATCGATTCCCTTTAAATGTTTTTCTTCTTAATTTTTAACTTCTATTGAAATCTATCTGTAATTTGAGCCAAATGTTAACTGCAAGATAAGCAAGTTGACATTTAAAGTGTGTACATTTCTTTACTTAAGCTAAAACAGGAAGTACTCACAGTGTCCTTTTATCAGCCTCTTTGTATGTATTTATAAGTTGAGTAAAACCAGGTAGCAGAGATAAACAGGATAATTTCTGAAAAAAACACATCCATGAAGAGACACAAAAGGAGGAACCGGACAGCATCATTCTAGCTGTTTTATTTCAACACTAACTCTAACCTCAGAGGCTCCAAGAGGGAGCCAGCAATTTGTACTGATATATTTGATTACATGAGTTGTCAGCATGCTGTGCAATTGTAAAAACAGCCTCTGGTCATTCACACCCCAGAGCTCAAAAGGATCGGTGCTGAGGAGAGGAAGAGCCACAAGGTTAATGGAAGGATGATGAGTTGTTTCATGTCTGACGCAGAGAGGACCTTCATGTTTTATAAATCAAGACACCTTGGTACAGTCATTGTGAAGCTGAGTTTTGTCACACGTTTTAATGGCAGCTGTGTTTTCAGAGATGGTTTTGTTTTTCCCTTCTCATCTGTTAATGATGGAAAATATTACACTACAAAACCTGAATATTTGCTGAAAGTAAAAATCAAAGAAGGTAAAAAGAACCTTGTTTCTTATTGACTGTATTTTCTTTTCCTAAAAAATAAATTCTTGATATTTTGCTTAAGTAAAACAAAGAATTGTAAGAATTTTGTACCTATTTCTACTGGGCCTGATTTTGCAGTGCAACTGTAGAAAAAGAGCTCTCCCAAAAATATCACCAAGCATTTCTGTGTACTTTCTACTTTCAAGTATCGTATTACTGTTGATTTAAGAAAACACTAGGGTCCTACTTTTAATGTGATGTATTGACTTGTTTCAAGACAATAAATCTTGAACATCTTCTTGAGTCATTTGATCTTGAAAACATCTTACTTCAAGGATTATCTCTGGTGATTTATTTTTTTTCACTAATAATTTACATAGAATTTTGATCTTCAAATTTGTAATTCCAATTGGTCTAGAAATGAGTATAGTTGGACCAGTGTAGCTTTTGAAATAGGGAAGAAATGTAATTACGCATAGAAATGTACCTACTTCAAAGATATAAAAACGTAATTCACACCGACTCTAACAGATAATATTTCCAATTACCAGAGCAATAGACCTATGTATGAGAGTTTATTGATATATTCATGATTACATTTTTCTAAAAGGGTCCGAACATGTTACCAAGATTAATTGTAATAGCTGTAATGGCAAAAAATTTTCACTTGTATTAAGGGAAAATGAATAGACAGAATTTATTTTGGAGTCGCAGTCCAATCAATCATAAAAAACTCACACAAATGGTGGGGAGGGTGAGGGGACGTCACTGTGAGTAATCAGGAGACGTCCCCTTAGTGCCCTACCCGCCAATTTTAACCGCACCCCCCTTAGTACACACACCCCTCCCCCCTCAATATATACATCCCAACATAAACACACACACATGCACACACACACTCTCTCAAACACACATACACGCACACACATTTTGCAAGGAAGGTGGGACCTAGGACCATCTGTCCCCTGCCTCTTCCCTGGTGGGGGGTACGGGCCCCTTTGCAACGGCGGCTGTGTCCCCGGGGTGCTGGCTTCCTGGGCCCGGCGGTGCTCTCTCCGCGCGGTGGGGGGGTTCACATTACATCTGAGCCGGGGGTGTTCGTGTCCCTGGGGGGTGGGTTCTGGTCCTTGCTCCTGAGTGCTGGGCCCCGCCAAATTTCCAACTGTGGCCGAGCCTGGTCGGGCCATATTTACAACACCCCTTGTGGGCCCTCTTTTTTCCCCGGGGTTCCCCCCTCCTGGGCGGGGGCGGCGGGCCCCTGCCTCGCTCCTCCCTGGACCAACCGTTGGCCGGGCGGATGGCTGCCTGGAGTGCGGAGTGGGTCTCCCTTGGGGGGTCCTGGCCCGTACCTAGGGTTGGGGCGGGGGGATGCCCGGAACTCCTGGGTGGTGGTGGGGTGCTCGTCTGGGGCTGTGGGCGTCCTTCTCCGGTGGGGCCCTGCGTTGGGTTCTCCCGGCGCGGCGGGGGGGCTGCTCTCCTGGTTGGGCTGGGGCGGCGCCCTCTTTCCCTCCGTGCCTCCCTGCTCTCTGGCTCTGGGGGCCTTGCGGCGGCCCTGCTGGCCCTGGCCTGGGTGGCGGGCTTGGTCGCCCGGGCGGCGGTTGTTCCCTGCCGGTTCCCGTGTGGTGTTGGGGGGAATCCGGCTGCCGCTGCTGGTGCGGTGGGGGTCTTGGGGTGGGGATGGCTGGGCACTCTCCCTCCTTCTTTTCACGTTCCACCATCCATTTTAGAAGAACATAAACACTCACCTGAGCACAGGTGTCAGCTCAACAGACTGAATGACTGAAATATTTCACACTAGTTGGTTTTAAGGCATAAGTATGCGTGTGAACACTATCTGTTTTGTGTACATGTTGACAGGTGGACATTTTTGCAACTAACAGGTGTGTTTATAACATTTGAGTGTGTGTGTGGACAGGCTCCGCCCTTTTTTTTTTTTTTTTGTTTTTTTTTTACATTTGAACCTTACCATAATGATTAACAACCAGTAAACTTGTTGCTTTATGCTGCTTCATGGTCTTATCCCCCTTCCCCTCCTATTATCACCCCCTACCCCCCCTCTCTCTAACGTCCCTCTTTCTTCTTCCCCTCTTTCCTTTTCCGTCCGGTCCAACACCAAAGATTTTCAGACATGTTTGAAATTAATAAAGTTTGGCCTCAATTACAAAAGGGGTTTATTCAGACATACCTTTGGTTTGTCTGAAGATTAATAACCCCTCTTGTTAAAGTAAAATATGTCCAACCCAAGAGGCCCTCAGCTCTCATCTGTCTGCCTAGCTGTTGGACAGGACAAGTTAAAAAAAAAAAAAAAAAAAAAAAAAAAAAAAAAAAAAAAAAAAAACTCACACAAATGCAATACAATAAAGATGCAGCAAGATAAAAATAATAGAAAACAGTATTTGAAAACAAAAAATAAAATAATAAATATATATAACAAAAATAATTAATCGATAAAACAAGAACAAAAAATTTACAAAAAAGTAAAATTTTAAATAAAACGTTTGGTGTTTTTTTTTTTTTGTTTGTTTTATTAACGTCCTTTAGGGAAAGCATTTTTTTTCAATGAGACCACAAAGTTGCATTAGGAGGTTTGGCTGCTGTTTAACTGGCAGCAAAATTACCTTTAACTGGAGCCAAAAATGCTGATCCAAGGAAGATGTTACTTATAGTACTGAAAGTACTGGCAGTACTAATTACAAACTTGTCTAAGTTGAGAGCTACAGCTTTGATCTCACTAACTGGTCTTTATGCAGTCAAGCTTCAAATCAAGCTTTATTTATATATAAAAAAAAAAAACACTTTTCGTGCCACGCAGCTCAAAGTGCTTTACAGTTGAGAACAAACAGGCAAAATTAAAATTTAAAATAAAACCAACCCCTTTGCCCTCCCCTTCCCGTCCAATGACACACACGCCTCGGGCGACAGTGGCTCAGGTGGTTGAGCGGGTCGTCCAATGATCAATGGGTTGGCGGTTCGATCCCCGCTCCCACCAGCCAAAAATGTCGTTGTGTCCTTGGGCAAGACACTTCACCCTCCTTGCCTCCAGTGTGGCTCCACTGGCATGTGCATGTGTATGAATGATCCCGGTGATGGTCAGAGGGGCCGTAGGCGCGAACTGGCAGCCGCGCCTCTGTCAGTCTGCCCCAGGGCAGCTGTGGCTACAACCGTAGCTTACCGTCACCAAGTATGAATGAGGAGTGAATGAATAATGGACACAATGTAAGCGCTTTGGGTGTCTTGAAAAGCGCAGATAAATCCAATCCATTATTATTATTATTATTATTATAAACAGTGAATACAAGCATGAAAACACGACACTGATTCTAAAGTCAATCAGGTCATATAGAATTACAAAATTATTTCGGACATTTGGACAAAAGAGGTTGATTTTGATGAATAAAAAGTAGGACAGTTTCAGTGGCAAACTGTTAAGAAACATTTTTTTTTTTTTTTTAATCAGCCTTTTTTTTTTTTACTATTCAGTCTCAAACATTGTTTTTGGGGATTATCATATAGAGTTGCTTTAACTTTTTAGCATACCATGCATGTGCAGCCGTGTTACCTTGTCCTTGCATGTAATAATAAAAATCCTCAACATAAACCAAATAAAATGTAATGTAAGGTTTAAAGTAGGAATGCCAAACTCTGGGACTCGAGTGCGGCCTCCTGCTGGCTTTCCAGAAATTCTCGTCGTTCACTGGGATAGGTGTGTTTACACCCCTGCTTTAAGTGTTCCTATGATTTTATAAATAGCTTTCTTTTTATTTTTTAATTTGTGTCTGAATGGGACTGTGACTGTAAAGCGCTTTGGGCTTTCGATGATGGTAGAAAAGCGCTATTTAAGCATATGCCATTTACCATTTGTAAAGCTCATTGGTCATGTGACCAATGTGACCGGTAACCTAATAATGAGTTTAACATGAACATCCTTTTCTTCCTTTGATAGATTTCCACTTCTATGTATGTCTAAAATCCCAGTCCATTTTTTCAGACATGTTGGGAGACGGTGACCACCCATTAGGAAGCGGAGATGAAAAATTGGTTTGTTTTTGCTGCGGTCAAAATTATCTACAGACTAAAGCTGCTTCAATGTTTAATTAGCTCTTCAGAATTCAATTTTCTCACTGTAATTTGTCAACATCCCAAAGGCAAACACGATATTGAACAACTCGAAGATCTTTTGCACTTGCTCATTCTCCACCTCCCTAATTTGCTTCATCCTTCTGGAAAACATCCGTCATCGTTAGAGCTCCTCATGTAATTGGCACCATTGATCATCTTTTAACTGCGGCGTGGAGCTCACTTCCACACTGACGGAAGAATTCATTCACTTGGTTTTGAACAGTTTTGACGTGTTTTTTTCACCAATTTAAAGACAGATTTATATATTTATTTATTTGTTGTTGTTTTTTTTAATGAGCCAACTGAAATCTCCATGACCAAACCAGTTGAATTGTAGAATTCTGTTCCGTGTTGAATCAATCAACCTTTATTGTGATTGTGCAGGTACAGATACATTTTTAAGGAGTTCTCAGGTTGTTCCAGGTTATTCTAATTTTTTTTCCCAAAACTAGTCTAATAGTTTTTCCCTGTTGTACCAAATTTGTTCTTCTAGTTGTCCTGTTTTTTTTTTTGTTTGTTTTTTTTGCCTTAGTTTTTGCTTTCATTTTATTTCTGTCATGATTTGAATTCTGCTTCCTGTTTTATTTTGAAGGTTTCCTGCATGTCATGGTTTTGAGTTTTACTTCCCTGGTCCCAATCTGTCCTGATCATTTTCACCTGCGCCTATTCTGTCCTGTTTGTATTTAAGTCTCGTCTCTGCCTTTCTCTGTGCTGGTCCATACTGTCATTTCCCTGATTGGCTTCTCCTATGTCTGCCTGGTTACCCCAATGTTTGGTTTCCCTGCTCAGCAGCACCTTTTGTTTTGAAATAAACCCCTTTGCCTTGGAATCTTGTGTCAGCCCGTCTCTGCATCTTGGGTCTTTCATCAACCCTCGTAGCTGACACTAGTGGCAGGAACAGCAAGAAAAGTTGAAACAAAACTAGCGAAGGAACAGCTGAGATCCCTGAGCTGCTTTCACTTGCAGATCTTTGATCAGTGTTTGCATGCAACTTTTCCTACCTAAGAAAATAAGAAGACACAATAAATGTTTAAGAGGTGAACAAAAAATACTGACAATAATTTTGAGGCATGAGGAAAGTTGTTGGTTCAGAAAGACAATAAAAATAGTTTTTTTTTTTTTCACTTAATAGTACGGATCTGATAGTGAGATTTTCTAGATCTTTTTTTATTTTATTTTTTTATTTTATTATTTGTCCTGCCCAGCAGCTGTAGGACAGATTTCACTGTTACAATAAAAGGTTATCAATCTTACAATTTTACAATTACAAAAGTTGACCTTTAAATCTATGCAACTAACTTGTTGTGAATGTAAGATCAAATAACCAATCAAAAATGTATTTAAGTTGGATCATTAAACCGTGTTGCTGCAATTGGCAGAAAAAAACTCTGATGAAATCCATTCCTCTCCTTGTGGAGCTGTTGATGTAATGAAATGACCCACAGGTCGCCGGTTTCTCTCATTGGTTTGCATAGAGACCCTCATTCAATCTACACCCCCCAATAATAAAGGAGCCACAAACAAAGTCCGGCAGTGAAAGCTGAACTCTTTGCTGACGTCAAGGCTGTATCAAAATCTGTCAAGCAGACAAGGAAATGAAATTGTAAAATCCTTTGTGCCTCGTTCTTTTCACAAGGGTAAATGTATAATTTTCATGTATATTGCAATTTACAATGTGAGCACAAAAGGCAGCAAAGTCACGTTTTTGTTTACCAGCGAGCCGCAGGTTCGAACCAGCCATTACTCAGACTGAACAAAGGATTTATGCATGAAAAGGTCTACATTTTATGTCTCTCATAAACTCAATGCCACCATTACAGATTTTACACATTTTGATGTCGTAAGTATATTTGACACATTTATAAGAAAGAATAACAAAACATGGCATAATTCTATAAAGTCTCAACAACATGCTGAGCTGCGAAGACAACTCACTTACCGAGACGATGAAAGTTAACCACAAAAGGTCGGCTGGACGGTTTTTCATAGGAGCCACATGCAACTAAACTCAGAATTACTGCCAACAGCAGCTTTTTTTGTTGTTGGCAGTTTTAAAAACAGCCATTGCACAACAGTTCAGAACTCAAGATAACGTTTATGATCTTTTCTCTTTATTTGTTGTTTCACTACAAAGCAGTTTGGTTCTCCAGGGAATGGTATCCCACAATTCCTTGTGATGCCAATCAAACAGCAGCACCAAAGTTATACCTACTTAATTGAATTCATTTGAATGAAAGTAAAATAACTGTCTGATAACTAAGTGTTATATTTAGGTTGACAGAACTCAAAAAAATGATTTATCTTAACTGAAGCAAATAATCAAGTTAGATCAATGTAAAAAAGTTTATTTCTTCAACATCCATACGTGGTCTTTTTGACGTCTAAGATCTCCACACACAGCGTTGAAATCGTAAGGGAGCTGATCAACTTTTCTAAGCTGGTGTATATCTAAAAGAAATTTAAAGTCATTAAGACCAGCTAAAAAAGTGCTACGCTGTCTGTGCATTGATCAGGCGGCGGGGGCCCGCAGTGGCTCATGACCCTGGTGCAGACTTCAAAAACTTGAACTCAAATAGAAGGGGCAAATATAAGATAAGAAATTCTGAATTCACAAACCTCTTGAACCTCTGCATATAAACCAAGATCTTAAATCAAGTCCAATGTGTGTCCTTTCACATGAGTTGAAGAATGCACTAACTGGTTCAAGTTAAAAGAACCCATAAAGTCCATAAAGTCTTTTGTTGAGCTTGGACTTGCAACACACATGAATGTTAAAATCAGCAACAAATAAAATACGATTGTATTCTAAAATAATCGTTGAGAGAAGAGCTTCAAAGTCATGCAGGAAGTCATTGCTAAATGACTTGGGTCTCCAAGGTCCCAAAAAAAGTTAGTTGATCGATTGAGTTCAGACTGTCACGCTCCTGCCACCCGCTGCAAGTGCTGTTGTCCCATTGCCAGCGTCAGATTGTCAGAAAAATCGTATGGTTGCGGCGCAGGCACTCAATGAGGGCTCTTGACATGGGCTGTGGGGGGTTTACTGAACGTCAACGTCAATGCGTCCAAATTGGAAGACGGCATTGATGCTTCACAAAACTCATGATGGCGTTGATAGCACTCAAGCCACTCTGTGTCGTGAGTATTGACAAATTGCGGTTGATGCTGAGAAGAATACGGAGAAGAGAGAACATTGTTCGCTACACTACTCATACAAGAAGAGCAATGTGCACAAGAAGGGCAAAGAAGAATCTGAGTTGTGAATGACCAATGCTGAAGAATGGCCCACTTTTTAACACTACCGGGGCACTTGATGTGGACGGGCCCTATCCGAAGAAATGTACACATTGAGAGCTGCTGCCGGCTGGCGTTCTGGCTGTCATCGCTCTGTGGACACCCATTGTCGCCTGATTCCGTAATGGCATTGTCCCCATCTGACTGACGGCTGCCTGACTGCTACCGTCTACATTTATGACCACGCCAAGGGTTTTCGAAAAAATTGGGCAGTGGCATGAAATCTTGAAGATTCTGCAGATGCTTCTCCATGGCCAGGTGGCAGTTGTATATGTGACTGTCTGATAGAAATCTATTTCTATATTAAACCATTGGGTGAAGTTTTTTTGTTTTTGCTTCATTAATAGAATATTAATTTAAAACGTGAAGTTTACAACCTTCCAGACTTTCCTCTATTGCAGACACTCTTATTTTGCCAAGAAGTTGTCCACATCACAGCTATCACTCAATTTTTACAAATTAACATCCCTGCGGTACATCTGTATTCCACAAAAAGGACTGGAATGGCTTCATAATGGATTCTACAGTGGGGGCTCATAAAATGAGGGAGTTCTGACTTCAATGGCGTGCTTTTAGCCACGCTGTAATAGTATCTTCTGAGCCCCATCAGGTCTGAGGAATCACCGTACTCTGCATTAAAAATGTGCTCTTATGTCCAACTCCATGGCTCTTAGTGATATTTTTTTTTTCATTTTTCCATCCATTTTACTGAGGACATGGGGGAGCCACAGAGCATTCACTATTTGATTCTTTTGATGTATTTCTCCTTTATCGTCTAACAGATGGAGATGAATTTGGTTGAAATGAGCTGTGTCAAAAGGTCAGGACAACATTAACCTCGACTGCACAGACGGTGTCAAACCCACACTCAGAGGGACATTGGGAAACCAGTACTGGAACAACATTATATCCTGTTTTAAAAAAAAACTTTATTAATAGAAAGTCAATTTTCTAGCTTTAAAAACTGGTTCATCAGAAATTTGCCTCTGAGTTGTGAGCAAGTCCGCCGCCCTGAGCTCTCTGTTAACACGCTGTCCCAGAACCACCCCTCACACCCCCAATTTAACACAACCGCTGCAACAAAAATGGCAAGCCATATCCGAGCCATCCATTTGTACAGTTTTGAGCCAGATGTTTTGGACGAGGAAAACGAAGGAGTACATAGGGGCGGCCATGGTGCAGCGGTAGGGCTGTCGACCCAAGATCATAAGATTGCAGGTTTGATTCCCGCCTTGCACGCCCATGTGTCGAAGTGTCTTTGGGCAAGACACTGAACCCCACCTTGCCTCTGGTGGGAGGTTGGCGCCAGTGTTCGGCAGCGGAGCCGCCACCAGTGTGTGAATGTGTGTGTGAATGTGTGTGTGCATGGGTGAATGGGACTGTGACTGTAAAGCGCTTTGGGCCTTCGTAAGAAGGTAGAAAGCGCTATATAAGTATACGCCATTTACCATAGAGCAGGAAATTCAAATAATTGTTCTTTTTGTGACACAAGCACCAAATTTGGCACAGATTTCATTTGGATCCTCTCTTTCAGAAAAGCATGTCAGCCATAAGAAATAAACGAGATTATAATATAAATAAAAAATATACATAATATTCATATAATAGTATTCCGTAGGTACTCCTTAACTTTAAAGACTGCATTTTGTGCACGTTGTTGTTGGTCGCCATCTTTACAAATGGCCGGCATTTTTGGATTTTTCTTGTGGCTAACGTGCTTTTATGACAGTTCGTAAGGTACGTCTATGCCATATTTGGTGCTTGTGCAACAAAAAGCACTATTTGCCTAAAATATCAACGTAATGCATTCCCTTTGCTAAAGTGATGGCATTGTAGGGTGGAGCAAGGAGCCTAGCATATTTTGTAAATAACATATATGATGTTTTTACAGTTTGAATAAAGAAATACTGAGGCAATTTTGAGCTTGATTGTCCTCAATGTAAAAGCAAA
Organism: Oryzias latipes; assembly: GCF_053564925.1. Classification (NCBI taxonomy): domain Eukaryota; kingdom Metazoa; phylum Chordata; class Actinopteri; order Beloniformes; family Adrianichthyidae; genus Oryzias; species Oryzias latipes. Next base: position 28,333,686 of record NC_136257.1, on the reverse strand, counting down.
TTTACATTTTAAACTAAATTCAACAAAAACAAATACACTTATTTTAGTTATAATCTCATCTATAATCTTATCCACATTATATCAATAAAATCAATTTATTTTAGCAAAAATGGAATGCTCTAATGTTTCAAAGAGCTGAATATGACACTTCCTGTGCTGAACAAGGACGTTGAGGAAAACATTCAAATAGGAAGAAACCTTCTGCTGGTGGTTTCGGTCAGGAAAGAGTCAGACAAACACAAAAACAAATTTCTGGAGCATCTGCTTTAGGATAAATGAAAGAAAAATTAGTTGTTTGCAACACTGAGACACAAAGGGTTAATAAAGGTAGGAGCAATGAGGAGCAGCATAGATCTATAATAGCAGAAGAGCAGGTCAATCTGGCAGAAATTGATGCATGCATGTTAGTTACAAACACCTAAATACTTTGGACTAAAACTGCACAAAACATCCACCGGAAAAGACATTTTGGTTGAAGTTGGGGGTACGTGCTCATGTTCATATGTTGGTTTTGCTTCAGCTTCCTCCCACAATCCAAAATCCTGCATGTTAAGATGACAGGAATACTCTGAAATGCCTGATAGGATGAGTCTGTGTGTTGTTGTTTGTCTTAGTGTGCTTGACTGGTGACCTAATAAATGTCCACCCTGCCTCACAGCTGATGATGAGGTTCTGTTGGACCTGTGTGACCCTGAAAACGCTGAAAGAGAAAATGAGGGAATGTCCTGACAGCTGAGGCATAGCTCTTAAATGTCATGCTCTGCCTCAGCCTCTCCGTTCGCGAGGACTCACTGAATGGTTCCAGAAAGATCTTTGCGCTTAGTTTTGCCCATTAGTATTCACCGGACGTTCTTGAAGTGTCTAATACCGAACAGCAACATTTCACACCTCTGTGAACTCCAGATATGCAAATTTACATCCATATTTCTGGAGTGATTAGTCTGAGGCATCATTTAAATTGGACCCACTGGGCTGCCTTAAAAGTCAGACATGTAGGGCCCTTGGTAGGGGGGGTGCTTGGACATCACTGCCAGCAAGCAGCGGATGTCCTCCTAGCACCCTACCCGCCAATTTTAACCACACCTTAGACATTTAGGGTCCCTTGGTGGGGAGGGTGAGGGGACGTCACTGTGAGTAATCAGGAGATGTCCCCTCAGTGCCCTACCCGCCAATTTTAACTGCAACCCCCTTAGCACACACACCCCTCCCCCCTCAATATATACATTCCAACATAAACACACACACATGCACACACACACCCTCTCAAACACACATACACGCACACACATTTTGCAAGGAAGGTGGGACCTAGGACCATCTGTCCCCTGCCTCTTCCCTGGTGGGGGGTACGGGCCCCTTTGCGACGGCGGCCGTGTCCCCGGGGTGCCGGCTTCCTGGGCCCGGCGGTGCTCTCTCCGCGCGGCGGGGGGGTTCACATTACATCTGAGCCGGGAGTGTTCGTGTCCCTGGGGGGTGGGTTCTGGTCCTTGCTCCTGAGCGCTGGGCCCCGCCAAATTTCCAACTGTGGCCGAGCCTGGTCGGGCCATATTTACAACACCCCATGTGGGCCCTCTTTTTTCCCCGGGGTTGCCCCCCCTCTTGGGCGGGGGCGGCGGGCCCCTGCCTCGCTCCTCCCTGGACCAACCGTGGGCCGGGCGGATGGCTGCCTGGAGTGCGGAGTGGGTCTCCCTTGGGGGGTCCTGGCTCGTACCTGGGGTTGGGGCGGGGGGATGCCCGGAACTCCTGTGTGGTGGTGGGGTGCTCGTCTGGGGCTGTGGGCGTCCTTCTCCGGTGGGGCCCTGCGTTGGGTTCTCCCGGCGCGGCGGGGGGGCTGCTCTCCTGGTTGGGCTGGGGCGGCGCTCTCTCTCCCTCCGTGCCTCCCTGCTCTCTGGCTCTGGGGGCCTTGCGGCGGTCCTGCTGGCCCTGGCCTGGGTGGCGGGCTTGGTCGCCCGGGCGGCGGTTGTTCCCTGCCTGTTCCCGTGTGGCGTTGGGGGGATTCCGGCTGCCGCTGCTGCTGCGGTGGGGGTCTTGGGGTGGGGATGGCTGGGCACTCTCCCTCCTTCTTTCCACGTTCCACCATCCATTTTAGAAGAACATAAACACTCACCTGAGCACAGGTGTTAGCTCACCTTTGCACTAACAGTTTGCATGACTGAATGACTGTAATATTTCACACTAGTTGGTTTTAAGGCATAAGTATGCGTGTGAACACTATCTGTTTTGTATACATATCGACAGGTGGACATTTTTTGCAGCTAGCAGGTGTGTTTATAACATTTGAGTGTGTGTGTGGACAGGCTCCGCCCTTATTGTACTGCATTTGAACCTTACCATAATGATTAACAACCAGTAAACTTGTTGCTTTATGCTGCTTCATGGTCTTATCCCCCTTCCCCTCCTATTATCACCCCCTACCCCCCCTCTTTCTATCGTCCCTCTCTCTTCTTCCCCTCTTTCCTTTTCCGTCCGGTCCAACACCCAAGATTTTCAGACATGATTGAAATTAATAAAGTTTGGCCTCAATTACAAAAGGGGTTTATCCAGACATACCTTTGGTTTGTCTGAAGATTAATAACCCCTCTTGTTAAAGTAAAATCTGTCCAACACAAGAGGCCCTCAGCTCTCATCTGTCTGCCCAGCTGTTGGACAGGACAAGTTAAAAAAAAAAAAAAAAGTCAGAGAAGAGTCAAATATAATGTTTGACTTTTTGTGGTGAAAAAGTCAAACTTGTACTTTTATGGGGAAATATATAATGACCGATGGAGTTTGAAAAGCAGACACCTGTAGTTAGATTTATATATCCAAATAACATTTAAAGTTAAACTCAATTGGACAAATAAACTTTTTGGCAAAGTAAAAATGTGGGTTTCGTCACTATTATGTTCAACAATATTGAAATGTATTATTACTAAATTTGTAGCTCAAACATACAACTAAAAACATGTTTTTACTCTTAAATGTCAATTAACTGTTTTTACATACAAGAAACTTTTTTTACTCAGTTTTTGGTAGTAAATAAAATTGCAAAGCTTTAATTTTGTAATCAGAAACGGCACAACTTAAAGTTACAGTGATTAGTGCAGATGGTAGAGGGGGAAAGGATAAAAGAAATTCACCGGAAGCAGAGAAAAATTAACATGACTATGTTTAAGCAAACGGTTATTCGCCATGTAGCGACTTAACCCTCTAACTTTTACAAAATAACGAGAAAACGCTTGCAACTGACAAGTGTTAATTCCAGACCCTTCAAAATAAAAGTCTGTCAAGATACACTCATTCTTCTATCGTGAAAAAGTTATATCGCGATATATATATTTTATCGCCCAGCCCTAGTTGTAAGGTTACTAACTCTTAGATAAATCCAATTAAAGCCTATTCTTTATGACTGAGTTTATTATTATTATCTCCTCTGCAGCTCTTTAAAATAAAAAAAATAAAAATAAAAAGCTGGTTAAAATTTGAGCAAAAAAGAAAACAATTTTGCAAACATGAAACATTAATTCCATTAGATCTATCAAAGAATGAAGTGTGGGAGTATTAGTAGCTTCAGGAAAGACTTTCTGTTTGTACCGCTTTTCCATTATCTGGATCTTATAGGAAATGACTCGTGCCAAAAGTAAAAGTTCAGTAATTTAGGGAAGCACAAAATGAACAAGTAAATGACTTTTTTCATTGTTATTTCATTTTTTTCTGATATTGTGACAGCTGTTCCTGTCAGTGCTGATTACAGGAGGAAGTCACTGTGAGGGCAGCTCGACTCTGAGCTGATATGAGGATTTTTAAATCTACATTTAGTCCCTAAACTGTCTTTACAGAATAATCACAGAGCTATCTAGATGGGTTATTGAAGTCCTTCAATTATGTCCTGATGATTCTTTTGATGTGTGAAACTCAAATTAGAGTGTCCGTGGTGTGGTGTTTCAGTCTCATTTATTTAAAGCAGTATTATATTAATGATGTACAGTGACAAAGACACAGATTTTCAGTGTCGTTTCCCTTTAATCTATAATCATCTATTTGTGGATTAGGCGGAGTTCATGACGGGGATGTGGACAGGGGGAGGTAAGAGAATGGCTCACAGGACTGTGTCTTTACATTTACCAAGCAGGAGGACTGTTATCAATTCCAATCCATGACTTAGACCGGGCCTGCTTCATCCTGATGAGGAAAACACGGGGGGACACTCTCATATATCAATGCATTGTTACGCCTCTGTTTATTACAGGAAAACCTGCAATGATCCGATGGTGCTACAAAATATAGGTTTGTTCAAGAAAGTTTAATTTCTTTTATTATTATTTAGTTGAATAACCGTTCAAAATCAATGCCTGGTTTCCATGATTCATTTTCAGTTATTCTTTATCCACTATAGGTGTTTGGCTCTTTTTGTGACCAGTGTCAATCTAATAAGTTTAAAATATTTTATACAGTACAAGTACCATTTTTGCTCTATTATCAGATGTGTTATGATTGCAGTGACTAATATAATGAAACATGAAAAATACTAAAAAGCTTACTTAAAAATCCAAGACCTGTTCATTAGCTATCAGATTAAGGAGGACACAAGTCAAATTGATTCTAAAAACCAGCTTTTATCATCTTATTAGAATGACATTACAGTGTATGAATATGCAAAAGCCTTTCATGCCACTCATGTCCGCTTTCTCCATTCCACAGGTCAGATTTGTCTCAAGCAGCAGTTTTCCAGACTGCCTATTCACTCATCTCCAGCCCAGTCCTTGAACTTCCAAATCTTCAGAAGATTTAAAATTGATTGTTTGATACATTTTCCATTTTGGTATCTTTTTTATCCTTTTTTTGGTTCAGATGGCTGGGCAAAAAATGAATGAAAAGGAACAACAGTAGAAAGTCTGGAGACCTGCTGGTCTGTTTGTGTATGCAAGTGTATATGATTTTGTTCCCATAGGTTTATCTAAATCATATCAGTGATGGGCGAGTCAGATTGCTACTGTGACCTTTTCAGTTTTTCACTGAGGTTGAGATCTGACTCTGTCACATCTCCTGCTCCCTAAACCGTTCCTTCGTATTTTTATCCCAATCAATTCTGTCATTTTTAGGAATAAGCCTGCGTCATCAGGGAGGACAGGAATCAATCGGTTTAACAAGGTTCTTATGCATTACATGCAGGCAGTCTGCTGAGCCCAATTGATGTTGGGTGAAATATATTGACAACTATTTTACTAACGTGCACCCATTCACTTATTTACCTAAGTAAATCCAGTCACGACTATTGTGTTCTTTGGCAAGGCAGTGTAAAAATTAAATGGAAGCCGTCCAAACCTGACACTTGAGCCTAAAACTATCGTAGAAAAAGACAAACCAAAAAAGAAATGCACTGTCAAAGATACAGCAATAAGGACAATTTGTCTATCCTGCATGTCATTCGTGGTATACACCCCAGAAATATAAATAAAATCCATCTTACAGCAATTGCCTAATCAAGAACCCAGATATGCTCCAATTATAAGATGATTAGCAGATGGCAAAGAAATTTCCTATCATGTCTTGCAGACGTTAGAGATAATAGATGAACATTTACATGATTTGCGCCTCTTAACGTTCTTCATATATTGTTTATTTCCTGTTGGTAAAGACTGAGTTTTTTGAGATTGTTGATTTTTCCTTGCACACTATTGATTAATTTGCACCCAAAAATCTCAAAAGTATTTTAATTTTAAACTAAAATTGTTGTTTCATTCTTTTATTAAAAACAACATTTCTGTTTTTGAGCTGAGCCGGTTATGTTGACTTGGATTTTTGCACAGAAGTAGCCTACTATTCCCCGAACATCTTTATTTTTCTTTCAACTCACTAACACCTGATTCACCACAAAGATTCATGTCCACTGGAGGAAAAATTATTTAATCCCAGCATGTTGACCTCGGTTTGATCATTGACTGTTAATGAGAACCGGACCGATTGACTCTGACGTCACCTACAAAAAATGGCTTACTTCCGGCTTCAACCAAATGAAGTGAGTTCAGTCGCCATTTTTTCATGATCGGGACATCACCATGTGGGAGCCAGATGATGTCAGTAAGCAGTGATTTTGGTCTGACTCAGTCTAATTCAACGTTTCTATTGCAACCACGCTTGCCAATCAGTTACTCAGTCCAATTCTATAATACCGAGTTTGACACAGTATTATTTAAATGCCACTTAAGAACAAACTATTAAAGATTAACGCTCTGTTGGCACATTTCATGGTTGGTTCCAACCACTTACAGATAGCCCAAAAAAAATCAAACGGAAACAAATTTGAGCTATAATCATGTCAAAATTATTGTTTTTTTTTTTTTTAGATGTATTTGAATTCGTTTAATGTTTTCTTCAATCAGCTGTCAGCAAACTATAGCAAGTGTTTTTTTGAAATCCAACTGTACACATGGCTGGGTGTAAAATCTGACTATTCAACATGTAACCCAATGGAAAAATGCTGACTTTTCAATCTGCCTCCAGTTCCCTTTGACTGAAACCTTTAGCATGTCCTGGTTTGTGTCCAATTTGGAAAGAAAAACACTTTTTGTTTAAACCTCCCGCTTTTACTTGATATTTTATTGATCAAGGTATTGGCACTTAAATTTCAAGATGGAGAGAATTTAGGAATGTAAATAATAAAGATTTATTTGTGATGCAAAAGTGTGAATTAAATAGTCCAAAGTCATGGCGGTTAGGCTCTGGACAGAGGACATCTTTATCCTGGACAAGCTCGGACCATAGATGGAACAGCCTGCCTAGACGGTCCAGTTGGAGAGTGGGATGGAGGAGGGCGGACAAAACCGTCTGAAATGTGGAGAGATAAGCATCCATGAATTTGAAAGCATTAATCGATGGATGGGTGGCATGTAGAATGAGTGGCCCAGCTTACATGGAAGTGAGGCTGATCTTCCTCATTAAAATTGTGCCAAAGCTTCACTTAAGGATAGAACGGTAGCTGCAGGTGTTCTTCACCACACAATTCCTGACTATAAAAGAAGTGAAGGAATGATTGTTTAAATGTTAACAGTATGGTAAGTGTTTGGCTGGAATAGGTCACAGAACATTCACCTGACAGCCTATATGCACTTATAATCCATCAGGGCTACTGAGTTATCTTTATATAGGGTTGTATCTTGAAGCTAGTAACCAAGCAACCCTCAACTTTCTGTCTTTTGCTTTTTTCTAACCCATTAAGAGAACTTTCAAACCAAACAACAAAGTAGGCGAAATGCTGAGTCATGCCTGTGCACCTTTCCTACTTAAGTGTCAAAATACTCTATAAAGCTTTGCCGGTAAATCGCTCGGAGGAAATGAAATTATTGTCTTTATAGAAATCCTTTTAAAGCTGTTCATTCTTCATATTTATAAAATATAGATTAAAGTGACTCCTTATTTATAATTCTTTGTTTAAATTTAAAGAAAGACCTTCAATGTGATTGTGTGAGTATTTTATTACAGTTAAGTAATTTGCACAAGACCGTCCGAGGCCATTTACAATCATGTTGCAATGCATTTAGCTGTACAGAAACACTTCATCTGAGAGAAAACAGACATGAAAACAAGAAAGACATTGTATTCACAGTTCAATGACATCTAAGCAGATGGTTTTTAAACACTAAGAATACAGAAATATCAACAAGACAGTCTTCATTCAGGTAGAAAGCGCATTCATCATGCTCGCCAAGTGATCGTAAAATCATGATGTTTTTGTCCATCAATAAGGTTAACACAATTAACCTCTTAACCAGGGTCTAGGAGATTGAAGGAAACTATAGGAAGATTTTCTAGAACCTTGCAGACTGTTCACAAAAATATGAATAAATTATTAATAACATTTGACATCAAATATAAAATTCTGGTGGTGTTTACTGAGGCACAGCAAGAGCTGCATGCTGCTTACTAAACACAAAACCGAAAATTTAATCTAGGCTTCAAAATAACAAGTTTAGATTAAAAAAAAGAACAGCAGCAAAAAAAAGAAAAATCTTTTAATTATTACCAAATGCAAACTAATTAAATTTATCGCGTAAAATCTTTAGGGAAAAAAAAAAGTGTGATTTTCCTTTCTTCCATCATCTTCTTTTTTATTTTGTGGTTGAACACCAAATCATTTAAAGGTAATTTACTCTAGAATTTGTAAGACATTTGTGAAATGTTTCTTCTTTTAACCAACTGTGTTTTATTATGTGTACTTAAAGTGTCAATTTTCTTCCTGAATATTCTAAATCAGTATTAAATAAATGTTCCTAGCATGAACTAATCCAAAACTGTATAATTGTTTGAGAAAACATTTAACAGCAAATGTCCGTCTAAGCTTTAAAACCAAACTTAAAACATTTTTGCTTCATTTTTGTAGCAAACAATAAAGGGCCTATATCATGCTTTTCACTTGGCCTTTCAGAGTAACTATATCAATATATGACGATAAATTACCCTTGTCATACTAAACTATTTTTAATGAAATATTTGTTGTTTTCGCTGTTAATTTTCCTACCCAGAAGTGAGATGACTGGATCTCTCTTTGTGGCTGCCGCCCATTTCACGACGTCAACCTAGAACCGGCCTTGGCAGCATCTCTGCGTTTCATCCACGAAAACAAACAACATCCGAACTTTTGGAAAGATGGATGTGCATATTGTGTATTCGTGTTAACCTGAGGGTGGTACTGGCAGGGCAGACTCTTCCTGGAAGGGGCGGTTCCTCACTTTGCGACGTCACATTGTGAGAGCCCACTCGTTTTCGCAGATTGGGAGGGGCTGGGGCTCACAGCGCAGGTTTTAAGAGATATACTCAGAGATGCGTGAATGGATCAAAATACCCCTATGGGGTTGTTTTTATGAGGAATTAACATTATCACACACTTAAAAACTCAAAAAGTTGATTTTGCATGAAATAGGCCCTTCAAGAAAAATTCCATCCACTACGGGATCATGTATATAAAAAATAATTTGAACAGCTCTTTCCATTCCCTCAGCAGCATAAAACACCTAAATATATTATCACATTTCTAATATATCCACCTTAAGTATTTGTACATAACTGATTAACAGCAGACTGTTATTGACTTTAATTTTATGACAAACAAATACATTCACTGTACTCCAACTTCCCTCTTTGGATGAAAAACCGAATACTGAAATCTATTTCTGAAGGTCTTTTTTCTGAGTCAGTTGTGACTTATGACCACTTTACAGAGATACAAAAAGAACTAGTAGTCATTCACTCAGACGTACAGTTATTCACTGGAAACACTCTTAAGGCAGTGGTGGCCTGGCAACTGTGACCATTCTAGTAAATCTAAACATGCCACTAATGCTTTTGAAAGTTTTTCATGTTTCGTAGCACAAACATTTACGGTCTGAACATGCAGCCGAGAAAAAAAAAACACCATCATAATTAATCAAAATACAACGTTTCCGCTACAAAGCTCAACGACCTAAATATACAAGAGGATGTCTGTTATACGCATTTCACAGCAGATTTGTGCACCGTTTTCAAGTAAAAGCAATAAAGAGTAGTAGATACAGGCAGAGGCATGAAGAAATCTGGATTTAAAAGATTTTCAGAACCATTAATGATACAGCAGCCATATTAAACAAACATTTCAACTATACCACAAAAACATTACCTGATGGTAATTATTGTTTCAATTCATTCAGTTTATATGGAGGAAATTAGAAAAGATGATAAAGACGACTTTTAAAAAGGCAACTGTGGGATTTTTTAATTTTTTATCATTGTGCCAGAAAAATAATAATAATTATTTTTTTATAATAAAAGTGTTTTTATAGCAAGACAACCAAGACCAGCAGCAAAAGGAAGTTAGCTGTGTAATAACGTGTAATTGCCATACTGATTGAGCAAAAACATTGTTGAATTTTCTTTGTTCTTTCAGAAAAAAGGAGCCGTTTCTAGAAAGAAACTCTATTTTTTTTTTATTTTTTAAGCCTCTTAAAGCTAAAAAGGACCCATTGACCCAGGAAATGGTGGTATTACATTTCCCTCTCAGTGTCTCTGCCTGAAAAATATAGCTATAGGGTGATCTTTTTGCTTTACATGTGGGGGGCAGCTTATTTAATGTAATGCAGACCAAAAAATATATACATATACATAATATATATTGAAATGTTATCGTTGTCATCGGAAAGTTACAACTGAAAGATTTAGTAATGATAAGTCTGAGGAACGATGCCAACCCTACATAAATTTGCAACAAAAACAAAAAAACATTTAATCGAATTAAAGTTGAAATTGATTTAATGCATTGGGCACCAGCTCGCCAAAGAAATTATTTTATGGCTGTGCAGTGCAACACAAGCAAAAGTGAAACACATTTATTCTATTAAATACCAATAAATTGTGTAATAAGACAGTTGTAATAGGTTTATCCGGGTTTTATTCAAGTTTATTGAATGATATAATGTCTAAATTTGCCAAAATAGCCAATAAAATGAACAAAACTGAGTTTGCTTCAAAGTCCCGATAATTCAGTGAGAAAAGAACAAACAAAATGTTCCCAAAAAAATGATGCAGTTGCAGAAGAAACAGTGACTGGAAGTGGCAGTGGAGTTAAAAAAAAGAGACAAAATGAAGATAACAAAATTTTATCACAGAAATGTGACCAAAAAAAACTCTGACATTACAGCAGATATAAAAACTGTAAAATGTCGACAGCATTGAGGAATAATATAACAGGAGGACCCCAAGCTGCACACGGATATATCATTCAAAGCATGCACGTTGTGTTGTTCACTCTTACCAAGCACGCCTATATTTGGGAAATTCATGAAGCCAAAACCTTAGGGTCATTTCACATTATCATATTTGGTAGTATTGTTTTCTGTCTGTCACTGCAGCAGAGCTGCTGTACTGCAGCATTAGGCTCTACAGATGTAGCTTTTGGCACCAAGTCAACCGAGATTCACCTGACAGCCAGATGCCTCATGCATGAAGCAGACGCAATGCAAAGGGGCTGCATGTGGATCAACAGAGATAGATGGGGGATTGAACAACCAACAAGCGTTAGTCAGTAGTCATTTACATGTGTGCTCTGTTTATTTAAAGCAGCTGATGTGATGTACAGCTCTTTGCTCATACAAGGCTTAAAGTCCCAGTACAGCTATATTTTTATCTACGGTAAAATCGTTCTTCTACTTATGCCATTTTTAGCCAAAATCAAGACGTTTTTTACGACATATTCTCTGCAGAGCAGCAGACGTTCATCAGAAATTCACCTCTGAGTTGTGGGTGGGACTGTTGCTTCTGCTCATATCCCTTTGTCTCTTTGTTTTCGATTCTTTCCCGCTTACTTACAGCCCCTCACCAGACTACCATTAGCGGTGCAACAGAAACGGCGAGCAATGTCAAAACTATGCAGTCGTACAGTTTTGAGTCAGATTCCAGCGTAGACGCGGAAAAGAAGATGTTGATGTATCTATTTGTCTGCAAGTGGATGTATCACTATGAAACGGAGCAGGGAGACTATGGGCCGCGTCTCCAACTGAAAGCTTTTTCAAACAGGTTTTCTTTGCTCCTGATTGAACACGATTTGAATAAAGAAATACTCAGAAACACAGTTTTAATCCTAAATTATTTTAGAAATGTCCTCACGAGAAAAAAAAGGCCACAAGATCAATTTAAAAACACCAGAAACACAATTCTTATTGGAGTGGGTTCCTAAATATTATCATTGAAAACAAAATTCTGTCTAGGCTTTTGTCATATCAAATTCAAAATGAGGGCACTTGACGATCACAATGTTATGCCTCTGAAAGCAAACTTGGTCTGATGATCACCTCATCATAATTGTAAAAGAGCAACACAAAAACTTTATAGATACTGACACCATACAAATGACTAATAAAGTTGTCAGATAATCAATATATTGCACAGATTTCCAGAGCATCACACAGGTAAACGCGATATTTTCAAGCAGCTTCACTTAAGCTTTGTCATCATTAAGCCTTTTAGTGCTGCTAAAATATATTTCACCAAAGGCTTTAGAAAGGACTGGCACATCAGCACTAAAGAAGGAGGTCGACATGGCAACACAAGAGGAGCACCCTGCTAACATGTCGCGTTTTAGAGGCTGTTATGAACAAAGATCCAGAAAATGTTGTAAATTTCCGAAAAAGATTAAAAAAAAATAAAGATTATCTATTAAAACTAACTGGACACAATTTTAAAACATTGTTTATTTTTTCTTCATGATTATTTGCTTTGTGCGAGCACTGGGAAACAGCTGTTGAAATTCTTTAGTTTTCTACTTTGTACAAAATTGTTAAAAACACAAAAATAACTTTTTTATAAATAAAAGAAGTGGCTAAAGTTAATATATTTTTACTGTCTTTAGAGACCCACTCTGATGAAAATTATGTTTTTGTTGTCTTTAACATGTCCTTTTGACATTTTTCTGATATTGCAGGTCATATATTAAACTCAAAAATGCATTTCTGAGTACTTCTTAATTCAAATAAGATGCAAAAAAATGCTGTTTGCAAAAGGGGTGTATTTCTGACGTAGAAAATACACTGGGCGGGGTACAAGCTCCCAGTTGCTGCCCCGCCCACAACTCAGAGGCAAAGGCACTTTCAGTAGTTACATACTACAGACTTACACAACACCACAGGTTAGCTTAAAGACTGCATGGTCTCTGCTGCTCTGCAGAAACCTAAAACGACGCTTTTTTCATTTTGCCTTAAGATGGCATAATCTCAATAAATAGACATTGCTATTAAAATGATCGGAGTGAGCTTTTATGACAATTTAACATGAGAAAATGTGTGTAGATCCATTTTCTTTTTGCTAATAATGACATCTTTAATTTTCAGCCCACATTTTAAAATACATCAATTGCAACAGTTGTACAATAAGTCTAACTTTGCTTTTGCCTTTTGTTTTTATTCTGTACGTGTTCTAGACTGCAAGTAACTGAAACACAAAAAAATGGTTAAACCTTTTAGGATCAACTTTTTATGAAAGCCAGTGAGTTACTGCCCACTCATGTCCATTTGCTCAGCGGAAAAAATTCCTGCATGCGACCATCAACCCCATCATTCTGCACTTGTTCTCTTATCAGTCTCCAGCAGGAAAGCACTTTCCTGCAGCAGAATAGAATATTGGGCCATTTACTGTGATGAATAGCTTTACGCGAAGGCTTACCTGTTGTGTAGGGGTGGAGGTGGGGGGTTACTGAGGCAGAGAAGCAGGAAGTAAGAGGAAAAAACTCAAAAAGTGACATTAGCAAGGAGGTCCATAATGAGCTGGAAGCAGCACAGACTGGGGGGGTCAATTCCAATAATAAGAGGTTTGTGTCACCAAAGGTGCCGGGAGTCGGAGATGCGAATCATTATATAAAGGCCAACTTACTGTCTGAACTCAACATTGCTCATTACCTGGCGCAAAGGACAGCAACAGTCAACTTAATTTCTTTTTTTATTACAAAAATACATTTGCGCTGCTGAATAAATAGGAATAATAGACTATTAGAATTATTCTAAACAGGTTTTTCCCAGTCGATTGGTAGGAAATCGAAAAGAAAATTTCATTTTTCTTTGCAGAAAACGATTCTCCTCTGAATAAGTCAGCATCAGTCAGGTCTCTGTCATTATGACAGTTGTTTCTTTTTGGCTCCGCCATTGCTGCAGTAAATAAACAGTCCATTTCTTTGGGGAGGACACATTGCTCTTCTTTTGTTGCCATTTTTATGTGATTTGCTCAAAATTCAATTCAGGCCCGGAAGTCTAAAATTCATGCCATCTGTACTGCTACACTCCAAATATAAAGATGAATGATGCATTACTACTGCTCCCCTTTGCAGAAAAAAATGATGCCAAATTATATTTAGCCGTTTCCAGCCTGTGATTGACTGGCACCCTGCCCCTGGTGTTTCCATTATTTCACCCATTAAATAAAAGCTCCAACTACCTTTTTGTACTCTTAAAAATGAATGATTGAATGATTTTCTTTTGTACACTGCTCACAGTGTGGAATCATGAAGGATTCTGACAATCCTCCTGTTTCACATCAAATCACTGGCGGATAGTTTTTCACTTTGAAGGAGGCGCGGTGTACTGGTTAATCTCAGGAGAGGTGGGAGTAAATTTAAACACACCAGCATGTTTTTGTTTGTACACAGAAGTTGCAACATATACCCTTCTTTTTTTGTAACTAAGAGTGCGTCAATTATCCAAATCATTTTCAGATTGAGTGTCAGCGAGGGTATTATGAGTAGTTTTAGCCGGTGAACTGTGTGTTTTCTGCATGTGTGGGGATGAGGTGACGTGACTTGGGAGGAAATGTTTAACAGGATCTGCAAAAGCCTGAGGGAAATCACAGTTACAGCCCCGTGTTTTCTTCTTTTCTTTTTCTTTTTTTTTCCAAGAGCTGCTCATAAACAGCAGCACAGATGGCTGTATTACAGTGTGCAACAATAATGTTTAGAATGCCGCTTGCAGACTGAAATTCTTCCCAGCAGTGAGTTGCAACGTCGAAAGATCTCCTTTCATAACAAAAAATGTCGCCTTCTCTGACATTTAACACTTATTATCTGTTAGTGAGACAGGGGTCATTAAGTTTTAATAACAGCTAAATAAATGTCTGTATCTTTATTGTTTGTGTGCAAGTTGACGCAAAGGGAGAGTCATCATTTCACCAGCTTGCACTTTCATATCTTTGTGATGCAAAGGTTTTCTCACAAATCAATGCAATAGCAGCTAAAGGCTGATCCACTGGTTTAATCTGTGGTGTCTTGTTCCGTTGACAGAAAAAAAAGAAAGTAGACCAGTCGTTAAACAATCAGAATGTTTACTTCGCCTGCATCACGTCTGCGTTTCACATCCGTCTCTCTGCACCGCAAGGAGTTTCATTTCCAGTCCGTTGACACATCAATGTTGCGGCAAAAAAAACAGGGAACGGGTCCAGGTTTCAAAATAGAAACTTCTATTGTACTTTCAAAACAAATCTTATCAAATTTTGTTTTACATTTAAGGTGACATGCCCACGGGATAACCCACATTAACAACAAAGATAATGCAGACGTCCATTTTTGTCATGGACGACAAAAAATGAGTGAGGAAGGAGTGGACATGAAGCCTGACTGGGTAGAGGTGAAGATATCAGGATGAACTACTCTGTACAGGGGAGGCAGGATAAACCACTGCTCTGGGAGCCAAGCAGGGAGGGGGACAGACCAGAGATGCAACTAAGACACTAGAAGTATTTCTATTGACTATAAAAGTACGCAAATTGGATTTGCATTAATAAAGTTGGAGAAAACTTGCATTTATTGCAACAAGGTTTTTGCACTTGGAGGGGGGAGTTTTTGAGGCGTATCGAAATTGTAAAAACTACAATGGAAACCATTTTTCTGAATTAAATGAGTCACATGACCAACAACTGGATGGCAGTGTACTACTTGGTAGGAACCGGCTGCCTTGGGCACTGCACATCGGGCGCCACAGGAGGTCCCACAGAATCACACAGCTCATCAAAATTTGACTGTCATGTGGAAATGTTAGATCCACAGCTCCTCTGTAAAATCCCCAACCACGATTACCCAAAATCCTTCATCCATCGTTGCTCCATGGCCTGAATAAGACCCCGACGTCTCCTTTGATAGATGATGATGAGCGCTATTGCCGTGGCAGGAATGTGAATGCATCTGCTGTC
Source organism: Oryzias latipes (assembly GCF_053564925.1). Classification (NCBI taxonomy): domain Eukaryota; kingdom Metazoa; phylum Chordata; class Actinopteri; order Beloniformes; family Adrianichthyidae; genus Oryzias; species Oryzias latipes. The sequence goes on along the minus strand of NC_136257.1, from coordinate 28,318,017 downwards.
AATCAAAGTATTGTTCACATCCGTTGCCATGTTTTTGAATGGCTTATCGCCTGGGTTGGTTTGTGTTTATTTGCATTATTAGGATTTCATGGGAACAGTGTAATTGTAAATTTGTGGTTTTTTGACATTTCTATAATTTCAATCAAGTTTTTGCAGATCAAATCAAATCAAACTTTATTTATAAAGCACTTTTAATATGCAAATATAACACAAAGTGCGGTAACACTTTATATTAAGATTCCTTAACAAGCTCTGTTAACACATTAACAAGCATTATAAATGAATTTATAGGGTGTTAGTAAGACATTTATTAGTACAATAAGTCTAATAAGGTTTATTAAATTACTTAGTTAACACATTTACAAGCATTATTATTAGGATGTTTTCAAGATGCTAATGATGCATTTACTGATATTATAAGTGCCTAACAAATGTGTCAGTGTTAATAAGCTTAATAAGATTTATTAACAACCTTTGTTAACAAATTAAGAAGTATTATTATTGTTTGGGGTTCTAGTAAGATATTTATTAGCATTATAGATGCCTGACACAAGCCGAAGTGTTCATAAGCTTAATAAGTTTTATTAACTAACTTAACAAATTGATAGGCTTTATTAATGTGTCAGATGCTAGTAAGATATTTATTAGCATTATAGATGTCTTGCAAATACCTGAAAGTGTTAATAAGATTTATTAACATCTAAAGTCAGACCATTGTCTTCTAAATCCATATTACTAAACTGCTTATAAGCTTTACAAATGTATTAATTAACTCTGTTAATAGTTTATTAATTGTTTTGCAGCACCTCATCTAAAGTGTGGACGTTTTTTACCACAAACAACCACAAAGCATAAAGATTGTAAAAAGAACTTTATGACATTAAAACAGACTAAACATACACAAATCCCTCTGTAAAAGATATATAATAATTTAATTCAGACAAATAATTTTTTTTAAAAAACATATATACTGGCGTTGGATGACTATAGCATCATAGCTATAAGGATAAAGTATTAGCAAAAAAAAAAAAAAAAGATAAAGTATTAGCATCTATCCTGAGTGAAACATTCATTGCAAATCCCATCACCAGGAGACAATTCTCTGCATTCAATGCCAACTGCATTCAACCACTGTTGCCTTGCTTCAAAGTCCACAAGAAAGTTGCACAAGCCAGTCATTTTTGAAGAACGAAGACAATAAACCTACAGGAGCCATGCTAAAGCTAACACGCTAACGACCGACCGGTACAGAATCAAAGATGGGCGGGGCTTTTTTCGTCACCTGTGTGAAAGCAAAGTCTAAGAGGCCATTCAATTGGCTGAAAGTGAGCACGCCTGTTTTGCTGATGAGTTTGATTGACAGATTCATTAGCCAATGGTGACATTGCTTAACCTGCCCATCTTTGATTCATAGATGGGCAGGTTAGCGTGTTAGCTTTAGCATGGCTCCTGTAGGTTTATTGTCTTCGTTCTTCAAAAATGACTGGCTTGTGCAACTTTCTAGTGGACTTTGAAGCAAGGCAACAGTGGTTGAATGCAGTTGGCATTGAATGCAGAGAATTGTCTCCTGGTGATGGGATTTGCAATGAATGTTTCACTCAGGATAGATGCTAATACTTTATCCTTATTAGCTATGATGCTAGTCATCCAACACCAGTATATATGTTTTTTTTAAAAAATTATTTGTCTGAATTAAATTATTATATATCTTTTACAGAACGATTTGTGTATGTTTAGTCTGTTTTAATGTCATAAAGTTCTTTTTACAATCTTTATGCTTTGTGGTTGTTTGTGCTAAAATACGTCCACACTTTAGATGAGGTGCTGCAAAACAATTAATAAACTATTAACAGAGTTAATTAATACATTTGTAAAGCTTATAAGCAGTTTAGTAATATGGATTTAGAAGACAATGGTCTGACTTTAGATGTTAATAAATCTTATTAACACTTTCAGGTATTTGCAAGGCATCTATAATGCTAATAAGTATCTTACTAGCATCTGACACATTAATAAAGCCTATTAATTTGTTAAGTTAGTTAATAAAACTTATTAAACTTATGAACACTTCGGCTTGTGTCAGGCATCTATAATGCTAATAAATATCTTACTAGAACCCCAAACAATAATAATACTTCTTAATTTGTTAACAAAGGTTGTTAATAAATCTTATTAAGCTTATTAACACTGACACATTTGTTAGGCACCTATAATATCAGTAAATGCATCATTAGCATCTTGAAAACATCCTAATAATAATGCTTGTAAATGTGTTAACTAAGTAATTTAATAAACCTTATTAGACTTATTGTACTAATAAATGTCTTACTAACACCCTATAAATTCATTTATAATGCTTGTTAATGTGTTAACAGAGCTTGTTAAGGAATCTTAATATAAAGTGTTACCCAAAGTGCTTATGTGTTATGGAAACGCAGCTTGTGTAAAATGACTGACAGTTGTGACACGGACTCCCCACACAACGCAACAGAGGAGCACTGCAGGCAGACCAGTGTAGGTTTGGCGTTATACTAATTGATTAGGGCATCAATGTAAGATTTTTGTGTTTGACAGCATTAACAGGATGTTAATGTTCCTAATTTTGCATTTGTTAATGAAGGTTTTGGCGTGTGTCCTTGCCATCCTTACCGTAATTAAGAATAATATTATTTAAACACAAAGTCTGTGCTTCACTTTAGAAATGAAAATCATTTTATGACTGCCTAGGAAAAAAAACCCACAAAAGCAAGTCATTCATCATAAACGGCGACACTGACAGCACTGTGTTTTGCTGCACTCAGAAAAATCTCCTCACTTGTTGCACCTGGCAGGGCTGACTTTTTAACACAATTAGTGTGCGAGTGAGTCAAGGCCCAAGAATAACAGCCACGACAAGCAGAGCTGACAAGAAAGGACCCTAAATTCAGGCTTCTGCTCTGCAGGTGAACCCAGAACAAATAGCTGGGCTCCACTCTGACACCCATTCATTCCAGCCGTATGCTGGCTCTAAAATGAAGCTCGACGCTTTTCAACTGTCTAAGTGCACTAAATGCCCTGTAAATATTAGATGTAAATATTGGGTTCGTGCATCAAAGAAAAAAAAATTGTATTTCAATTTTCAGAAACCTCAGATTTATAAATATTTATTTTTTTCCAGGATATGTTTATACCAAGTTTATTTACACAAAAACGTGCTTATAGCGTGCATTTTTCTTTCACCTTAGGGTAATGCAAATTGCCAGGAACGAAAGATTGAGTTTAAGAATCTCCATGTATTTTTCTCTTTTTTTTTCTATTCTGGCTTCCACAGCAAAACCAATGATGAATTTGGTTTTGAACACTGCCGTTTGCAGTTCACGCATTGCACAAGCGTTGAGGCTGAGCTTAAAGTTTCTATTCAGAAACGTCTCAAATGCACAGAAACTGACTCTTCAGTCTGATGTGAACTCAAATTATTTCTCACAAAGGTGGTTTGGACATTGACTGTAAAGAGAAATGGACTTGTGACACCTCCCCCCCTGGCGTTTTAAACAGGAAGTACCTGCTGGCTCGAAGAAGCCAAAATCCCATAGAATTCTATTTAGAAATAACTATTTGTCAGAATAACAATTCTAGTTCTACTCAGGATAGTTTTTCTGTAGTGCAAATTAGATGCCTCAATAAAAGTATGTGTTCTCACACCAAACAATGGATTGACAAATTCAAGAGGTGAGGGTGTGGACCTCCAACAAGTTCACTCCAGATTGGCGGGAGTGGTTGCCATAGAAATGTTGACTCACACTGATGTCTGGCTTCAATATGGTGGCATTCATTTGGCAAAAAAATGGGGACTGAATTTACTTAATTTTGTTGGAGGCAAAAGTAAGTGACGTCATGCTCACTCGGTCCAGGTCTCATATACAGTCAATGGGTTTGGATCAGATGATTTAATTTTATGCATTTATAATCAAATTTGACCATTCAAAGGTCAATACATTTGACATTGTCGATTCGTCTTTTTTATTTGAGACACATTTCCATGGATGCAGGAGAAAGTATGGAGTACAGAAACGAGGTCAGTGCATGAGACAACATTTCCAGAGCAGCAAAGAAAAAAAAGTGTTTTTTAAGGGTAACATTCCAACTTCTTTAGCTAAACTGCAGTTAAGCAGATGTAGCTCAAAGTTCATGCCAACCCTTCAACTAATTGCTTAAAAATCTCCTCAATAAGGAGAGCATGTTCATAAAAAGTCTCTGGAATTAGCTTTAAAACATCTGTAACAGGGCCTACCAACCAGCTGTAGTGAGGAAACTCAAAAAGCAAGAGTGTCCCAGCAGCTATTACACAAGGAACAGATGCAACAGATCAATATGAGATTAATGCAGCAACAGTATTTAAAGGCAGGCACTTAGTCCACAAGGCAGCCGCTTTACCTACATCAACACAGAGCCACTCCAGCAACTAACAGCAACACATAAGTTTAAAATAGCAACATATAGACGTCATTAAGAAAACCTGTAGCATAGAATGCAGTGAAACACATCCTCGCCATTACACACTCCCACACAGACACGCATGAACCTTACTGTAAACATTCAAGTCAAGAATTTTCTTGGTCAACAGAGATGAGTCACACAAAGTTCTTCATATATGTGGGTATTTACACTCAAAAATGGACTTTTGTCAAATAATCTTTACATACCTTCACTCACAGTAATAGACGATGCTGTTTTAATGCTACAATAAATGGTCCCTTTCCCCTCTTCACATTACTGTCCCAATGAGCACAGTGTTGGCCTGAAACAAGGGTTGTGAGATGCTGTGTTGCCGTGGTAACTGTCCCTTCTGGATTGTGTCCACATCTCTCTCAGCAGTTTCCCATGGTGCTGACTGTAGTGTAACTGAACTTTGACATGGAGGCCCCCGTTGCCATAACGTCTTCCTCGATGTCGCGTAGCCCACGACGGCGGCAGCAGTGACGACAGGGAGCGCCGCACCACGAGAAAGTGGAGAGCAGGGCTTTGCGGAAGCGAGTGTTCATGAAGCAGTAGATGATGGGGTTGACACAGGCGGAGGTGTAGCTCAGCAAGTGGATAAAAGCAATAGGTGCTCCGGAGAGAGCACGGGTGGCGGAGCTGTCATCAAAAGCCCTCCAGGTGTTGACACAGTACAGAGGCATCCAACAGAGAAAGAAAAGGACGACGATGACCACAAGCATACGGATGACTCGCTTCTTGGCCTCCAGCTTGGCCTCTGACGTGTTGCTGCGTGGTCTGTCCGCTTTTACCTGCCTGATTGATGCAGCCATGGTGGACATTTCCATTGAGTGGGGCCTCTGGACCACAGTAACATAACAGCCATCTCCATCGTCGCTAACATTAGACACGGTTGAGGTCAGGCCATTCTTCACATCTGCATGAACAGCAGGAAAACACAAATTATTTCTGTGCGAATTAACTACTGAGCACTTCAACATTCTGTTTAAAACCTGACCTACTAACTCAGAAGCGTCAACGTTTTTATTTTATATTTTTTTTATTATTTACTTTTTTTCCCTAAAAGAATAACAAGGAAAATCAACTGATTTTCATTTTAATGAACCAGGAACTAATATCTCATTACTGAAACAAAAAAAGACCAAAAACTACACAATGTGCTCAGCCTTCTAAAAACTTGACAGGTATGAAAAAAAAACGAAAAACAAATACACAAACCATAACCTTTAAAGGTCCACTCCATTCATTGTTTGATCTCTTTTAAAAGCATTCCCGGTGATGTTTTATTTTTGATTATGGCATTTCTTTAAAAAAAAAAAAGCTGTTGTTTTCTAGGACATAGTTTCTGCAGAGCGGCAGTAGCTCAATCGAAAACTGCCTCTGAACTGTGAGCCGAACTGTTAGCATGGAGTAAGCCCAAGTTTCCCATCATCCATCTGTTTAAATGCTTTCCCGCTAGCTTAGAGCCCCTCACAACCTCAACCTAACATTAGCGGTGCAGCAAAAATGGCGAGCAATATTGGAGCCATCCAGGCTTACAGATTAGAGCCAGATTCCAGGTTGGACGATTAAACAAAAGATGTACACAGATCTAGTCGTCTACAGAATTGAGGAACTCTAATTCTTTCCAATTTTGGATTTTTCTCACAGCTAACAGGCTTTTCTGAAATATCAAACACCAGCTCTGCTTTTCTTGTATTTTGCACTATACAGGAAAACTCACAAAACACAAAAGGGCAGAACACAATGAGCTCTGTCCTACCATAATTCAATTACTCACCAATCCCGGATGCTGATGATAAAAATAAGATTTACGTATTCATTTTTGAATAGCAGAAAAACAAGTTTACTCTAAAAGCAAAAAGAAAAAGCAAAAAATCAATCTCACCGAGTGACAAGAACTTTGGGATACTTTGGACTGCTTATATTATTCCCTTTTTTTAAGCAATATTGGTACCCATAATTTCCGGACCATAGAGCACACCTGATTATAAGCCGCACCCATTACATTTTTAAACCATTTTGTACATGCATTAGCCGCACCTGTCTATAAGCCGCATGTGCCCACATTGAAACGTGTTGTAGAACGAGGATGTGTATGTGCTGAAACCGCGCGCTAGTGTAAGAAAGAGGAGGGAGCTGAAGGAGGGGAGAGCTCGTGCAGCGCAAGAGGGAGCGAGAGTGCGCAGCGGAAGTGTCTTCTTTATTAACCCGCCCTGGAGGCTCTGAGGGTCCGAACGCTAAAGTGAAACCCGAAGGAAGATAGAGGATCTCCCTGCATTTTCCAACCACCGTCAGAAAGAAAATAGTAATCGCAGGAAAGGTTCAACACATGGTATATTTACAAAGAAAGACGGTACACAGAAAGAGTTTTCTAAATTTGAATAATATACCTGAGCTTTTCTTTCCAAACAGTGCCTGTGACGCGGCAGTAACACGGCAGCAATATGGTAGAAACAGCACTAACAGGGCTGGTTAAAAAAAACATACCAGTAAAAGTCATAGAGAGCAGCAGTAACTTATAGACACCGGAAGTTTCCTTCCACAACAGTGACACACCGTAACACAGCACTAACAGGGCTGCTTTAACCCTTGTGCTATCTTAGATGACCCCACCCTTGCATTGACGTGTTCTCCCTACCATGACAAAGGTGGATAAAGGTGGAAAGATTTCATGTAATCCATGGACACCAGTGAAGATCACAAATCATTGGAGAAAAAAGGTTCAGAGCACTGTCTAGTGGGTCTAGATGACCCCAACTCCCAATGTAAAAGTGCCTAGGATAGCACAAGGGTTACAAAATATAAATGTAAAAGTCACCTAGACTTTCTTCATGTTCCTTCTGTGCACTGAAACCATGGAAGTCTTCCTCCTCAGTGTTGGAGTGGAATAGCGTCAAACATTTCTCGCCACACACTCTTTCAGTGTCTCCTTCGTTGACGCTGTCAGTGTCACTCTCATCCTCATCCAGGCAAATTCTCTCCTGAGCTTGCGCTGTCCTCTCCGTCAAGCAGCAGACCGGCTTTTCCAAACCCGTTGGTCATGGTGGATTTTTTCACACTGCTAATTAACTTGAAATCTGCGTCATATGCATTTCTTCTTGCATTTTCCATGATGAGGGTCTGTTCGTGGTATTCATTCACAAAGCAGGAATTTACATTAAACATGCATCTTCATCGACACATATACCGTATTCCCCCTGTCTCACTCAAACCCTTTCTGCTCGTGCGCCCCTCGCGGTTGTTAGAAAAAATGCATTAAAAAAAGAAAAAGAAAAAAATGCATAAATGAGCCGCATGATTGAATAAGCCGCTGGGTTGAAAGCGTGTGACAAAAGTAGCGGTTTATAATCCGGAAATTACGGTAAATTTGGGCTTGCTCTGCTAAAAAGACTATTTTCAAAAACTTAAGAAAAGCTGATTTGCTTTTTTTTTCCGTTTTTTGTGAACATCCATTCTCCCTAATGGAAGACAAAATGACTCACTGTTCCTGCCGAGCTGCAGTAATTATCCATCAGGGGACTTTACTGTGTGTTGTCATTATTTCATAATCCTGCTTGACTTTGAATGACGAAAATTATAATTAACACACATTAAGGGTTTCAAGGCAACCCTTGACTGAGAGACTGAGATACTTAAGGCTACATTTTTTATGAATTTCAAATAATTTTCATGTTTTTTTTTCTTTTACTGTTTGATTTTACACCTATCTGAAGTGCAAAAAGCATTCTGAAAATCTCCATAATTACAGGTAACTTGTTTATCATGTTGATTTATCAGATTTCTACTGAAATATTGATGTTTTTATCTTAGTTAGAAGATAACCATTAGAAAAAAAGAACTCGATAGGTTGTTTTATTTTCCTTTAAAGGGTTTAGAAAAACACTATCTCACACAGTTAACATAAATCCATCTTGATAACATCTGCTCGTTTATTGCAGTTTTTCTGTACATCAGCTGCATGCAGACCAAAAAAATTCTTGAAGATTTTGTAAAACAAAATTCTCCAGTCCTGAGGGAGCTGAGGGTTGTGCTTACTTTTGGTTTTTTAGTTAAGTCAAATAAAAAACATGTGGGTTTTTTTTTCTAATGGCTTATCTTTTCATTTGATCCCATCTTGCATGTTTCTTGTTTAGAAGCAAATGATAAATGAGAACAAACTGTCATTTTAAACGTAGTTTCTCTAGAATGTTTCACCTTCAGTTCTGAACAGTTATTTGCCATTTGCAATTTTGCTTTTTTATTTTTTGTCTTCTGTGTCCTGATTGGCTGTAAGCCTTGTCAATCAATGTTCTCTGGGCCGTTTCTCCTGCACAAAATGCAATCAGCCAACTAAATCTTTATAAATCGCTGATTGTGAGCCGACCTTTGCATTCTATAACACTGGACTTGTTTTTCTAGAAAAGTTTGAAGTTTGAGAGTTTAAACAAAATAAAGAAAAATGTAAAAATTGATTGAAATCTGTCTGAAATACATGTATAAAATTTGTAGGCGATCCCTAAAACAAACAAGAAAACACTGTACAGCAAATTAAAAAAAAAAAACGGCTACTTTGACTTTGAAAGTCGTCAAGACAGTCTTTCAACTTTCTAAAAAACTTTATTTACAAAGCAGCTTAACATTTTCCATTCACCTTTTCCAAAGAAAACCTGGTGGCCTGTGTGCAGCCAGTGACATTCAGCTCTGATGTTCTGCCGGTGACAACGGGAAAGACACTTTGCTTGAGTCACTGCTTAATTGTAGGTTGTTCATTACAAACAAAACTGCTTGTTTGCAACTTTCCGCTCTTTTGCTCTGCTGCAGTCGGCCTTTGACATCATTAAGAGATGCGTTTAAACATAAATTTATTTACAGAAGGTCACTTTCAAACCCGCAGGTGCATGTGCACCGTACAGACACTTGTGAAAAATATAAATCTAGTGTATTTTTTACTATTCTAACCCACCTATTCCTGTTCAGTTAAAGAGTTGTTAAAATAATTCTATTCTTCATTTTGAAAATTTCAAGTACCTGGGTGTTTACAGAAAAAGCACAAGGTGATTTTTTATTTTTTCTCAAATCTTCAAAATTTCCTGTGTCTCTGCTCTTTTTCCGTGCATAAACTCACCAGTAGAGTCTTTTTTCTGGCCCATCTCAAACCGGATTCCTCGATAAAGTTCCCTGGAGATCAGTCCGTAGGCAATGATCATAACCACTCCAGGAATGGCAAACAATATTAGCAGAAGCATTACATACCTGCAAGAGACAACAAAAATAAATGAACTAATCATAATGACTATAAAATCAATGTAAAAAAAAACATATTTAAAGAAAAAGATAAATCGTGGATGGAAACAAATATAAAGAGTATTCTTAAAGACTGGATGACTGGACCTTGACCTTAAAGTTAAAGCTTACATAATGAAAAAACTTAAATTTACTATTTTTCACAAATCATCTTTTTTTCTGTTTCCTCCCACATCTTGCAATGTTTGTCTATTTCTGTGCTTAAGATATGAATCACTCATAATCCTCTGTTAAATGAGTAGTTATTTGAAAATTGATCATACAGTAAACAGAAGAAGTGAATGGAAAAAAATAACCTTTTTTGACCGTTTGTCTTCTTATATTAAAGTCCTGTAACCTGCAGTTACATCAGCATTTAGACCTGAGGCTAAGCTGTTTTGGGATCTTTTACCAAATATACACCAAAACTCTTTGTTACTGAATCTAAGCAATATTCTGCAGCCCATTGAGACGACTGTTGTTGTGAATTTGGGATATATAAATAAAATTGAATTGAATTGAATTGAATTGAATTGAATTGAATTACTGAATCAACAGCCAATGCCAGCCTCTGCAAACGCATGTATATGGGGTTTCTGTCATGGTTTCAGTTTGTTGTGTCTTGTTTTTCGCTTTAGTTCTTGTCCTGTCTTGTTTGGTTCTGTTTCCTGTTTTATTTTGAAAGGTTTCCTGTCTTGTCATGTTTCTTGAGTTTTACTTCCTTTGGTCCCCATCTGCCCTAATCGTGTTCACCTGTGTCTTGTCTGCCCTGTCTGTATATAAGTCTTGTCTCTGCCTTCCTCCTGTGTTGGTCCATTATTCCTGTCTGGTGTTCATGTCATGCCATGTTCCATGTTCCATGTTCCATGTTCCATGTTCCATGTTCCATGTTCCATGTTCCATGTTCCATGTTCCATGTTCCATGTTCCATGTTCCTCGCCTCGCCATGCCACGCCACGCCACGCCACGTCACGCCACGTCACGCCACGCCACGCCACGCCACAGTGAGTTTTTGTTTTGACATCCTGCTCTGCAGCGCTTTTTGTTTGTTTTTTGTGAATTAAACCCACTAGCCCTGATCCTCATGCCTCCGCCTCTGCATCTGGGTCCAACCGGCTCTCGAGCCACCCTCCATCATGACAGAATGGACCAACCTAATTTTCTGGACCCAGCAGAGCGGGACATGCAGCTGCTTGAGGCTTTCTGCCAAGAAGCAGAGCGGACCAGGGAATACTGGGTGTATGACCAGGCCCAGTTTGCCTCATATCCCTGGAGTGGGAGCCACCAGGACTTTACTGGGAGCCGTCTTGCCCTGAGGGGGGGTCGTCGCCGCCACCGTCCCCGTCCTGTTTTTGTTCCGGCGGTGGTCCCGGATGCACCACATCCTGTGCCAGTGGTGGTCCTGGATGCACCCCAGCCCTTCCTGTTCCGGTGGTGGTCCCGAACACACCACAGCCTGATCTTGTGGTGCTCCTGGATGCGCCCCGACCCGTCCCGGCTCCCAGGGGGGTGCCGCCTGCGCCCCGACCCGTCCCGGCTCCCAGGGGGGTGCCGCCTGCGCCCCGACGCGTCCCGGCTCCCAGGGGGGTGCCGCCTGCGCCCCGACGCGTCCCGGCTCCCAGGGGGGTGCCGCCTGCGCCCCGACGCGTCCCGGCTCCCAGGGGGGTGCCGCCTGCGCCCCGACGCGTCCCGGCTCCCAGGGGGGGTGCCGCCTGCGCCCCGACGCGTCCCGGCTCCCAGGGGGGGTGCCGCCTGCGCCCCGACGCGTCCCGGCTCCCAGGGGGGGTGCCGCCTGCACCCCGACGCGTCCCGGCTCCCAGGGGGGTGCCGCCTGCACCCCGACAGGTCCCCGCTTCCAAGGGCATTCCTGACCCTCCAGCCGGCTCCACGCCCGACCCGCCAGAGCCCGACTGCTGGCCCGACCCGCCAGAGCCCGACTGCTGGCCCGACCCGCCAGAGCCCGACTGCTGGCCCGACCCGCCAGAGCCCGACTGCTGGCCCGACCCGCCAGAGCCCGACGACTCCACGCCTGACCGCTCGGCCCCCCCGGCCGTCTTCCGGACTCTTTCAACTATGTTGCCCGTCGAAGTTTGTCCTCCGGGCATCCCCCCCTCAAGTGACTTTTTGGAACCTCGGAGCGGTTCCTTGAGGGGGGGGTACTGTCATGGTTTCAGTTTGTTGTGTCTTGTTTTTCGCTTTAGTTCTTGTCCTGCCTTGTTTGGTTCTGTTTCCTGTTTTATTTTGAAAAGTTTCCTGTCTTGTCATGTTTCTTGAGTTTTACTTCCTTTGGTCCCCATCTGCCCTAATCGTGTTCACCTGTGTCTTGTCTGCCCTGTCTGTATATAAGTCTTGTCTCTGCCTTCCTCCTATGTTGGTCCATTATTCCTGTCTGGTGTTCATGTCATGCCATGTTCCTCGTCACGCCACGCCACAGTGAGTTTTTGTTTTTGTTCTGACATCCTGCTCTGCAGCGCTTTTTGTTTTTTTGTGAATTAAACCCACTAGCCCTGATCCTCATGCCTCCGCCTCTGCGTCTGGGTCCAACCGGCTCTCGAGCCTCCCTCCACCATGACAGTTTCGGCCTTTCATGTTCAAAACTCTTGTGTTCACTCGTCGCTACGCACGTTTTTAAGTTCGTTTTTGAGCTCTGCATACAAAATGCATGTCAAAAGTTAAACCAGTTGAACTTTGACCAATCAGGGATACAGATTTGGTCTTGACATATGGGTAGTGTCCTTTCCAAATTACAGAAGTGTCAATAGGTTGGAAATTGATCATGAAGCAGAAGTTAATAATTGTGGTGTGCCCGGATGGAATTATGTGACACCAAGTCTTTTGTATATCGGGATAGAGCTGTGAAAGAAAAAGCCTGGGCTTGAGATAGTAATCTATCCGACACTTACATGCATGCACTGTGGTTATGCACACGTGTCCAGGCTCTCTGGCAGCAGGTATGTGCCGATCTATCAGTCTGGCTTAAGGTTTCAATCACGGCTTCACCGTCACTTTGTGTGTTTGGTGACATGAGTGCCATCAATATAGGAGGATTATTATCTATCATTATCATAACTCTTTGTATAGCATAAAAAACAATTTTCATAAACTGGAAAACAAGAAAAATATTAAAGTAAGTCAATACAGAAATCTGCTGTTTGATCATATCAGCTTGGAAAACATGTCAGCCCAAAGTTCAAGTACAAAAGGGATTTATTCAGACATACCTCTGGTTTGTTAGAAGATTCACAACCCCTGTTAAAGTAAAATATGCCCAACACAAGAGGCCTTCAGCTTTCATCTGTTTGCCCAGATGTTGGACATAACTAGTTAAAAAAAATTAAATATAAACCCCGGGGGCAAGATTTGCACCACTTCAACATTTCTCACAAAGCTTCTTTCAACTTTAAGTGCATGTGCTAGTATCGGGCAGCAACAGACCTGTGTAAATACTGTACACACACTCCACAAATGCCTGGTGTGTACATCACAAAACAAGAGAATAACTATATGGAAAACTGATGTCCAGAAATTGAGTCATGGCAATTGGACTTAAAATGTTCTTTGAAACGTTTGGCCATGGCGAAAGAGAACAATCACCTATCAATAGAAACTAGATGTAGCTCTTGTGGGTCTTTGACTTCTGTAAAGTACAAACACATGCTTGAATTATCTATTGCAGCAGACTGGCACTATGAAGACAAATCCACAGCCTCCATCCTGTTATTCTTTGTTGACCTAAAACACCATTTAGAGCCCTAACACCTACCAGGTCTGCTCAGCAGTTTGGATGGGCCACTTGTGGCGACACTTGTGCGCTGTGGTGTTGGCAGAACCCTGAAAAGGCTCCAGGTGACTGATAATTGGGTAGGGGACCATGATGATGAAGGCCAGCACCCATGTAGCAGCAATCACGCGGTAGGCATGGGAACGGGTTTGCCACACCCGTGACTTCAGGGGGTTGCAAATGGCACTGTAGCGCTCGATTGCTATGGCAACCAGGCTAAACGTGGAGATGCTCACTGATATGCCTGTAGAAGAGCAAAATGAGATTTTTGAAAACACAGTAATCAAAGGTTACTTAAGGTTGGCACATTATATTCAGGTGTTTTTTTAACAATTGTAACAAACAAAAAAAACACACACATGATTTAATCTTGTAGCTCAGATTAGGACACCAAGATTAAAACACTATCTCTGAGATACTCTACTATGAATTACAAAAAATAACATGCACAATCTTTTTATGAGAAAACATCTGTAAAATGATGCTTGGACAAGAACATAGAGTGAGGAACAAATGTGTGAACGTTATCTATCTCCAGGAAAGGAAATCATGGCCTCAGAGGAAGATGTAATCTGCCACGTCCGCAGACACAAGACAACATAGGAAATTACTCTTTACCTGTGTAACTCATGTCCCCAGGAAAAGGTCCTGTTTGTCTGTCTGTGTGTCCACATGTGTGTCTTTGCAGCTCACTTTTCACAGATTCTGATCTTGGACAAAGGAATATTTTCTTCCTATTATAGTTAGATTTTTGTCCAAGGATGTCTCCTCTTATCCTAACTGAATTCAGTGTGTCTGGGTGGGAAAAGAGTGGGAAAGCAACAGAGTGATTCCCAACTGTTAAGACATCTAACAAATATGCCATGATTCTAGTTCTTATTTTGGAGAAATATCTAAAAGAGTTTTGTGATGTAGCATCAAAAAGTCCAAAATCAGGACAATATAAGTATTTACTGATGACTTAAAGCTGCCAGAGCCTGCCTGCCACTTGAAGGCAGGCTCCGAGGAATCTGTAAATGAAACATTTTGAATGTTCGACATGTGGCCACACACTTTAATTGAGGCATCTTATTGGTCAGTTTGCAACGTGAATAACCTGCAATAAATAAAAACTATGAAAAAATAGGATCAGCAAGAACATGTTCTGACAAATAGAACTAGACTGACTAATAGCTGTTTATTTCTCTATAGAAGTCTATGGGACTTCTTGGAGCCAGTGGTTACTTCCCGGTTGATACGCCAGGGGGGAGGGGTCAGTCAGCCCAGTTCTCTTATAGAGTCAATAGCTTGCCCCCACGTCCAACGTTCATCAAACATTTGATTGTCAGAGTTTGTGAAGCACGCTTTCAAGTGTTGGTGTGGACTTTCATCAAGCTCACTCCTGATTGGTGAGAGTGGTTGCCATAGAAATGTTGACTCAGACTCAATCACTGCTTACTGACAACCTCTGGCTCCAACATGGCCATATTGTAAAAAAATAAAATAAAAATAAAACGGCAACACAATTGGCTTTATTTCGGTTTTGTATGGATGACGTCATACTGAGTTGATTCAGTTCTTAAAGTCAATGAGTTGTTCGGACACTTTTATTGTAGTAATGTTTCAGAGACGCCCCTTTGTTTTGGCATAATTTCAAGCTAGTGAGATATCTTTGTTCCCTCCAAGAGAGCCTTTCTTATTTTACTTTTTTAGGTCATTGTAAAGCATTAAAACACAGAATATAAGCTTTTGTTTTCTGTTCTTGCATTTTTGACTTCTTTGCTGTTATTACACGTCTGTTCATCAGTGTTCTCCACAAACAGATTTGAAAGTGTTGCAAAACTCTTCCACAAAATCCCAGAGAGTATTTTCATGCAAAAATCTATGCGTAGTTAGAGGCAGTTTCTAAAGAAAATATACAGTACATCAAATTAGAAGTTAACTGTGTGTAAATGTACTTGACTCATTTGGCCACTGTTGTTTATACATCCAATTAGATTTTTTTATATTATTGTGCCTCCTCTCTATTTATCACAGTGTTTGGTTTGGAAATAGTGAGCTGGAAGAAGTTGTGGTAAATTTTCCAAATGTCCAAGAATCTATAATCAGCAGTTTCTTACATGATCAACAGTTGTATTATTAGAATTTGCAGCATTATAACACACTCAGGGAGTAGAGTCACTCCATTCACCGCGTGCAGCCTTTCACAAACAACTGTGTCACAGCCAAACTTACAAAAGCCAAAGCACAGCAAGACTGTGAGGGCCGGGTCACCGGCAGGGCTGCAGTCTGTCTCAGCGGTGGTAAGTGAGGGAATTTGGGGCCAAGTTCTTCAGGTTTTCAATCTAAATGCAAAGATCAGAGCTCACACGGCCTCAGGCAACTGTCAAGAAAACATGTTGGCCCTCTACTTGTTAATGAAAATATCAGTAATACGGACCATAAACATATTCTTCTTATTGCAGATTTTGCCTTTTAGGTTTTTTTTTTTTTTTTGTCACAGTCATTTTTATAAAGAAACAAAAAAGTACTTGTAATGCAGCATGTGGGCAGCAGGAGCTGTAAGTCTCCTGGGAGAACCACGCTCTAGTTCTGCAAGAGAGCTACCTTTCTTTTTTTTACCATTTCTATCTGATGCCGTCTTTTTCTCAATCCTTTACATCCAATATACTTTTCAATCCTGTCTAAGGATGTAAAATATTTGGTTGAATCGACAGCATTAAACATATTAAGTTCATATAGATGATTTCTGACGATGTAAATCAGAGAATGCAAAAACAAGCTTCCCTCAAGTAAAACATCATATAATAATCCAGGAAGAGGGTTTAGAATTGTTATTTTTGAATTGACCTGCTTTGGGCAGTCAAAATGGAAAAGAATTATAGAAAACAAATGAAATACGTGAATATATATAAAAATCCCACCCCCTATTATGTTTATGTTTTGGGTTATTTGCTTGAAGTAACATGGGAGGAAGGACATTTACATAGTCCCACCCCGCTTGTGTTTTACTTACCAAAATGCAGCTAAATCTTTTCAAGTAAAAGTAAAGATAACTTTAGACTATGTCCTACCAAAGTTGGTGTGTTTAATCCACATGAAAAGTTCACCTGATTAAGATGCAACACTCCTTAATCCTGGTATGAAAGTGAAAGTAACTGAAGCCAGAAGAGTTCATCCTGTAACGGCTAGATATACGCAAGCGAGGAAGTCACCAATCACCACACTGTGAACCTGCCCAACTTTAGGGCAGAAGCAAAGAAACACACACTGGCTCCAACATCTGTGGTTGAATTTGATATCAAACACAACCAACCACTGAACTGACTTTAATGTACTTTATTGTATTCTGTACAACCATTTCTTTGGCCTGGAAATCGTGAAAAAATCCGCTCTAGAACAACCTTACTTGGTGGAAGTACCGGTAGTTCAACTTTCAACAGGCATCTTTGCCCCACATAATCTTCCATTTGTGGAAAGGAAGGGGGTTCAGGGATGCAATATTGGGCAAAACAGTGATGACAGAGACAGCATCACTTGTACGTCAGAAGGTGATGATGTCCCTAGAAGTGTAGGACAAACCTCAAGGGAACTGTAAGGCGTACCGCGGCTCCCCTTAAGATGCGGTCGCTCCTCTCTACGACCCTCCACGGACCCGGACAACCCAAAAACCCACAGAACCTATAAGGGTCGACCCCCCCTATGGGTGGATGTGACTAAGACTTTATATTTTCAGCAATTCACGCTACTGTACCTAACGTTGACATAAAAATCTACTTCAGGCAAAAGTAGTCAATCCATCTCTAAGTATTCTTTCACATGCATGAACTTATTAAAATGTATTAAATCAATTATAGATGGTTTTTAAAGCACCTGAATAAACTAGGTGTAAGAACCTAAAATGTATTTCATTTTCTTGCAATATGGATTTACAAAGGTCCCCTGTACCTGGAATTCAAAAATGTAAAGAAGGAGCCGAGCTCGGTGCTTAAAACATGTTCATGCAAATGCAGCACAAAGCTCATCAATGTGTATTTTAGCTAATTCACAACACTTTATTCTCAAGTGTTTATTTCCCCCTTTGCCCTTTCACTCACCCATGAGGTAGGACACGATCTTGCACATGGCTGCTCCAAATATGAAGTCCTTGAGGATGTTGGGGATGAGGGTGAAGGGCATGCAGAAGATGGCCATCATCAGGTCGCTCACAGCGAGAGACAGCAGGAAGGTGTTAGTGACGGTGCGCATTCGCTTGTTGACAGTGAGGACCACAATGATGAGCAGGTTTCCAAAGACACTCAGGAAGAAGATGAGCGAGTAAAGCAGGATCCGGAGCGTGTGGCCCTCTTCTGGAAGAGAAGGAGGCAGGATATTAAAGAATAAAAGCCTTTGACTGGATGAATGAGTAAATGTCCTTGGTTATATATGCTGATCTTTATTACAGAGATCACTGTGATCTGATGATGACAATACAGGTTCATCACTCTTTATTTATATGTCCATGTTGTGGGCAAACCACACAAGCCTTTTTTATCAAGGAATAGATGAACATAACAAGCTGAAATGTTTTTTCAAAAAACTGCTTTAATTCAATGATAGCTGCAAAGGAGTTAAATCAGAAACACAACTTGTTCTATTTTCTCAAATAATTAGTTTTTTTTACATTTTATTTTACCTATAGAAAAGTTAGTTCAGTCAAAAATGAACCCTTTTTTTATTATTAACATACTACATTTGGAAAACCACAAATAGGACTGTTTCCATAAAAGGGAATTAATGTGCAGAAAAACTCCAAAATCAGTTATTAAAATACTACATGTCTTATGTCACCCTTTTCTTTTGACTTGCCTCAAATTTGCTGCTTTTGATGGAAGTCAGAATGCGTTCATCAACCAGACACCCCCCTCTGTTTGTTGGAGGAGCTACCGTCACAAGTTTTAGCCTCATTATCCCATTTAGGCATTGACCGTATAAATCATTTACAGTGCATGGAAGACGCGGATGATGTTGAGAGATCGGGTTTATCTAATATGAAGAACCCTACAAAAGAGTCTGTAATCACGCCTCCATGTCTGTGTTCATGACATCATTCAGAGACTCTCCCGGTATGGTCAGGTTTACCATCTACTGCAGGAGCTGCCTCTGAGTGACGGACGCTTTCAGCGGTGATTCCATCTCTCTGTGACCCAGTTTGATCACTTTTTGTCCCTCATTAGTCCCAGGAGGAAAAAGTTAATGATAAAGAATAAAAGCAGAGGACTTTTTTTTAATTTTCTCCACACAAAAAGCAAGAACGTCACTTAAGTCCAGGAGAAGAACATTGCATCATGAGCCAAAACTGAGCTTCTGAACGGTTGATGTGACATGAATTATTCGCTAGAGTTCAGATATTTGAAACATTGCTCGGCACGTCAGAAGTTTTGAAACTCCGCGTTGCCGCACTGCGCAAAACACACTACCGCTAGACCGCCGGGCCTGATGCCGCATGACCTTAGATCCGCAACCTGTGGCACAAGTCACGTTGCGTGGGTGTGTATATAGTTTAAGATAGTATAAATAAATCTTTTTAATAACAAGCGTCACATGATGCCACACAACACAATATGTCCAGGGTCTGCTAATATTTGTCCTACAGCTATCATCCCCCTTATAATGGTTGATTTTTCTTTTTAATCCGTGCAATTTAAAATTAATGTTATGCCAGAATAACTGACATGTTTTTCTGTCTCATAACTATTCAGAATAAAACTTTATAAGTGGTGTTCCCAGTTTGAAAGTCCCCAAAAAAGGCCAACTTATAGTCTGCAACCTTCATGACCTCTGGACCTCCTGCTGTCAGGTCAATGTTTTTTTTCTTTTTTAAGAGCTGCTGAGGTACAGTTTTTAAAACCTTAGGTTGTGGTGCAGCGGTAGGGCGGTTCGATTCCCGCCTTGCACACCCATGTGTGGAAGTGTCCTTGGGCAAGACACTGAACCCCACCTTGCCTCTGGTGGGAGGTTGGCGCCTGTGTTCGTCAGCAGAGCCGCCACCAGTGTGTGAATGTGTGTGACTGAGTGAATGGGTCTGTGGCTGTAAAACGCTTTGGGCCTTGCAGGTAGAAAAGCGCTATATAAGTATACGCCATTTACCATTCTAAAAATACCTAACTAGTGTGTAAACAGAACACTGAAAAAACTGAATTTTAAGAAAATGAAAGCCCCTTTATTTAAGAAAAAAAGGACTTATTTTCTGCAAGAAAAATAATTTTATCAAGTGAGTTTGTCAATATCTTATCATGAGAAAACATGTCTAAGTGACTCAATTTTTTTTCTCAAAAGGAAAATTGTTTTACCAAATACTTTTTCTCTTTTTGCTTATTTAAAGAAATTTTTTTTCCATTTAAATATTTTTCATACTCATGTCTTGGAGGTCTGTCGTCGTAGTGAACCAAAACCTCCTCCTTTTTATCAAAGCAGGACACATAAATTATCAACAGTAACATTTTCAATGACTGAAAATAATAAATTCCATAATCTCTACTCATTTCAATGTTATTGACCACAGAATAAAAAGAAAAACATCCATGGACACATTCAACGGTTAGCTTCAAATTTTATTTATTTAGATTTTAAAGCAGCTGAATTTATGAAGATGCAGCCATTTATAGAATCTCAGAAGTACTGTCATTTTGTCAAATGAGGGAAAATTAGAAACATTTTTGATCTATCTTTGGCGACGGCAACACTTAGAAAAATACTCTTATCAAGCTGTGCTAAACATACTCTTTTTCTGGTTGAAAAGCTGTCATCGACAATCAGTGAAAATTCAGTCTTTGACATCTGTGCCATTTTCAGAAAGAAAGAAGAAGCCCAGAAGCTCAAAGACAGATGTAATTAAGAAAAAGAAAAAAAACTGCATCCTAAACCTTTGTGCTACCAGCCACTGACATTGGGTCATATCCTTCACAGTCTGTGTTTTTTCTCCTTTGCCTCCCTGGTTTACTTAGAGGCGACACTTTGTTGTTTTTTTTCTGCAGGTTGCCCACTGCGTCTGCATCCTGGGGATTAGCGGTCCCCATGTGTGCCAGATCTGCAGGACACAAATCACATCAAAAGTGGCAGGCCCTCTGTTGAAGGCATGTGCACCCACACTCGCAGAAAGACTCTTATTCCACATGAAATGTACCCCCAACAGCTTCTCAGAGCAGCATAAAATTGCAATCACTCCAAACTTCCACTACATGCACACAGGAACTCCTCTATCTCAACCACTCAGCAGCATATTTCTCAGTTTTCTTTTTCTGTCTTGGGTTGTAAAAAAAAAATTTAAAAAAGGACACATTTATAAGACATCACCAAGCTGTCATTCAAAATCCGGTAACGACTATTAAAATGCTCTTGCTGCGCGTTTTGATCTTCAAACTCTCGCTGCAATCATTTGCAAAGATAGATATTCTTTTAAGTCTATTTCTGGGACCCATCAGGAAGTGCAGGATGGACAAAGACGATGAAGCTGTCAGCAGAGGTGTTTGCTATTTTAACTTTCCTGCAAAGAGGTTGTCTGTCAAAAAAAGAAAAAAATAGTGAGAAAATGGCAGAGAACAGGAAAGGTGTTGTTACAAGTTCATATGAGATTCTCAGGTCCAGCTGAAAGCAGGTGGGGACATGAAAACTTGTCAATGAGCTCCAACTTTATTGAGACTGCTTCAGTGTTAAAAATACAAACAATGTAACTTTTAGGTAACTCACAGTGCAATGTTGTTCTGTCTGAGCGTCGCTTGTCGTTTGTGTAGCATATCTACACTCAAAAAGAGCAAATTTGGTGTTTGTTACGTTAACCTGAATCTAACACACATCACTTACTTTATTTATTGTGTTTTATGATTATGTACCAATATGACCATTTGCCAACTCAACATAATTGTCGTGTGTTTAAAATGCAAAAGAGGTGGTCTAAAAATACAAACAGAATCCTAATTTTAAGAGGAAAGTTACCAAAGAAAAGTAGTAAAATGATTTATCCATGCAGAAAGTCATTTTTTCTTAAAATAAATATATTTAATAAAATATCAATCAAGAAACAAAGAGTTTAACACAAGGATTAAAAATTCCTATGCTAACAGGAATATCTTTAAAAGTCTTTAGTTTAAAAGAAATAAACTAATTTATGATAAAAAATCTGACAATTCCTGACTTAAATCTCTGTTTTAGTTTGTTTGGGATGAGTAGTTTTACCAAGGATCTACAGATTTTTGATGAACAGAGAATTTGCCTTTTTATTTTACATATATAACATGAGAGTCAAATTAAAAGTTGCATTTTTTGGTGACCTTTGGCCCTGTAATCCAGGGCCAAACTTTTATTGAGTTTGAGTAATCCACCTGGGTTGTAAATACGTGAATTGTGCACAGCTGGCTGGGACTTAATCCCAGCTCCATTTATCTCCTCGCTTACCGGACAGCAGCACCGTGTTCCAATTGAGAAGCAGCATCGGAACGTAGCTGCACCGAGAGCCCCCATCAAGTTCAGCACAAATTAAATGCATTATTTAGTATTTCAAAAATCAATGCAAGTGAACGTAGCTCCCAAATAACTCACTGATCCACGGCTGTTGCCCAGGGACACCGTTATGAAATACATTCATATCACTTGCAGGCTCAAAGATAGATTTAGCCTCAATTCGGTCAGTAAAAGTCAGTAAGTCAGTCTTTTGCTGTCTCTTTCATCTCTCTCTCTCTCTCTACACACACAAACATGCACATGCACACACACATGCACACGTCTACTGACATGTGGCTTCGCCATCTGTCACACAAACTCCTCTGCAAATAAAAACTTCTAATATTCTGTGTGCACTGCTGTCAGAACATCGGGTTTTCCCATCAGAGGAAGTACAGAAATGGCAGCGTTTTCAATTATCGAACGCGCCTTTTTACTGTGTTTATACTGGTGCTTGAAAATATAAACGAGCAATGCAGAACATGTGCAAAAAAATGGTGTAAAAATCAAAATTTATTTTCCTCCTTTTGGTGTCACCCTGATGAAACATGCTGCGTGACGCCAATTAGCTTTCTGTGTGCTTATTTGTAATTCCCTCGGCATATTTACCAGTCTGTGGAGGCTTCCTTGTGGTTTCCTCTGTGCTAATCTGCTTGCCCTCATCTCTTTGTCTGGAACGTATAAACATGTGGGATTATGTGCGTTGATTTGAGGCTTTATTGTTAATTTTTCTCACTAAAAACCTAAATTATTACCATTTTTCACAATGCAATTCAATAAAGCAACCTGCTTTCATTAACAGTTTATTCAAGTACTCAATACAGCTAAAAACATGCAAGATAATTAGTTTAAACCTTTTTTTCAAATGCAGATATTATTATTTTATCTTTGCTATGTGTGCATCTCTCTATGAATTTTTTTTCCAATCAATTCAAGACTCATTTTCCTTTTCTTTAATTTTCTTTAATTTTGTTGTGTTTTGCTTGCTTGAAATAAACCGATTCCAAATCTTTTCCAATCTTTCCAAAGTGATTTTTTACAAACTTTTATTTTCCATTTTGCCCTAAAATTCTGAAATACTTGACACCAGGATTTCAGTTTTCCTGTAGACTCTGATGTAATGTCTGACAAAGTCCAAGGACGTCCCCTTGGACGTCCCTCCTCCTGATGGCTTAGAGCAGGGAGCCTGCGATCCGCACTGCATGTTTTCTACGAAACAAGGCATTTTTCATCTGCTCCTGATTCACAATGATAAGAATAAAGAAATACTCAGACATGCCATATTGAGCCTAATTTTCTTAAAATATGCTGTCCATCATCTGAAAAATACCACAAGATCATGTTAAAAACACCCAAAAAAACGATTTTCATCAGACATCAGAAAGGAAAAACACTCAACATACTTACAGAGGGTTGTGCTTTTTTTAGTCGAAAAAAGACTTAAAAGTTCTACATCATGCTATTCGTAAGCCATTTGTATTAAACAACATCCATGTTAACCTTTAGCACACAAAAGAAAAAATGTTGTATTTAATATTAGTTCTTGCTGAGTTCTTTTCCAACCCCGAAGTAATGCAAATGGATCAGTAGTTTTCCTGGATTAGGAGGGGATGGTGTTCAAAACTCAGGATTTTTGAGGAAAACTCAGAACAGCGTGAATGGAGCAAAAAAATTTAAAGCATTGGGGTGGTTTTTGTGAGGAATTAAGATTTTAACACACAGTAAAGCTCAAACAATTGATTTTGCATGGTGTAGGCCCTTTAAACAAATGAGTGTGTTAATACTTATATAGTCATTGCTCTTTCATGGTATATGCGTGATAATTCATGAGTGTTTCTTGCATTCATCGATGTGCACAGATGTCCGTTGAGGGTTTCAGTACCACCAATGTATAACTCTGATGTCACATATACGGCGCACATGTCACGTTAAAATGACGTAATTGGCACATAATCCCTAATGAACTGCATATTACCAGCGCTCAATTCATTTGCATCTTGTGTGGCTTTTACGTTGAGTTATGTGTTCTTTGCGTGCTTTGTTTGTACTTCTGTGGTTTTCTTGTAGTCATTCGTAGTACATCTGTGAAAATGTAATTAAAAGACCACAACCTTTCTCACTTTTTTTTGTGTATGACCAATTTTCCTCCGTGCATTATGTGCTAAATGTAAATAGTGGCTCTGTGACATGAAGCGAGGAATTCTTCAGGAATAAATGCGTCTGGCTCATTACATCTTCACAGTGAAAGCTGAAAGCAACTTTTAGCCAAAAAGCTTCAAAATGCTCCTTTGCAGTAAAACAGATAATAATGTGTCAAGTGATAAATGCGAGTATTGGGCCAAATGTAACATTTATGAACTGTGAGTCCATAAATTCTGGAAAGCCAATAACAAATTGCTTGGAGATCTGGATCACCTCCAGTGGAGTTGAACTGACAGACAAATCCCTCATCTGAAAAAGCCCAGGGACCAGACATTAACATTGTTTAATGAGTTTTTAACATCTCACTGAAAAAACGTTGGTAACATTTTAAAAGCCTGATGATGTGCAGATAAAATCAAATGTTGGTATTTCAAATAATAAAGTTGGTATAGGTGCAGATGCCAAGCCATAGAGGGTTTTGTCATGTAGAGGCAGGAGCAGCAGCAGGAGTCATAATGTTTATTAGCTAGATCACATTTATAGTCAGTAAAGAAAGGCTTCTTTATGTGATTGGGAATGCCTGATCATTTCTCGCTCTGGCACATTTGGGCTTCATAGTGTCGGCTAACATACCATAAATCATGAACTGTAGGTATGGAGGCAGTAAACCTGCACCTCTTCAAAAGCTGAAATCACCACGGACGCTATCGCCAAACCTTCAGCAACGGAAAACTCATCCAACCATTTAAGAACTGCACATCATCTTATTTAGAAAATTACAGCTGTTGGAATGTGACACTTGCACACTTGTGCTATCCTATGCATCTGCATCAAGTTATTCCAGCAGATCTCTGCATGAGCCAAAATCGGATCAAACTTACTTAGTCATCAGATTTGTAAATACCACATAATGGAGATCATTCAATGCCTTTAATGCAAAAACAATAGTCTTTTGATAATGAAGTGTCATTTTATCACATGCCATTTCTCCCCACACAGCAAATAAATAAAATCTAATCAGCAATATTTTTAACAGCAAAACAATCATAGTTTAGGAAAATATGCCTTAGTGAACAGAAAATAAGAATAAGGTCATTGTTCTTATATCCCAATGAAGATTGTTTTGTTTGTTTGTTTTTCTTGATTTTTTTTTTTATTATTTGAAGAATTGTTGGCTGATTTTCTATAGGGGGGACTGTTATTGCAATGCAAAGGAAAAACAATATTTCATGGCACCATCTTTGATATATTTAGCAGTTTTACTTCTGCACATGTGTAAAGAAAGCACATGAGGTGAAAGTTCCATGAGACTTCTGGGTTGTGTTGTCACAATTACTTCAGTCTTTGCAGAGTTAAATAGAATAGCAGCAAACATTTTGTTGTTTTTGTTTACACTCTGTAGCTTTGACAGTAGCTAAACTTATGGTACTACTAATTCAAATTTAGGAAGAACAAGTGGGAGGAAGTTCAAAAAACTACCTAACAAAAGTACGAATCCTGGATGAAAACCTAAGCTTGACATTCGCTTTTTGGTGTAATGTCACAACATGTGTCTGTTTTTGTTGGGTTTGCTTTTCATGTAGATAATAAATTAGTATTTATTTAATTAGTATGTGTGTGGTTCTGCTCAAAATGTTGGTTTAACCTTTTTTTTGTCATCTTCCAGTTGATTGTTTTAACGTTTTTGTTGTCCTCAGCTGCATGAATTCCCCATTTCATGAATTACTCTTTCAGTAATCTTCAGGACTTTGGTTGTCCTGCCTCAATTGTTTTTATATGTTTTATTTATTTATTTTCTTGGTGTAACCCTTGTGCTATCTTAGATGACCCCACCCTTACATTGACGTGTTCTCCCCACCATGACAAAGGTGGATAAAGGTGGAAAAATTTCATGTAATCCATGGACACCAGTGAGGTTCACAAATCATTGAAGAAAAAGGTTCAGAGCACTGCCTAGTGGGTCTAGATGACCCAACCCCCAATGTTAAAATGCCTAGGATAGCACAAGGGTTAAACTGTTAAGATTATGATATCAGTGCCTGAGCAGCTGGTCGTGGAGAAACCCACTCCTTCTATTTTTTCACTCATCACTTTCTTGTCCTTGCTGCCACTGAGCACTTCTAAGCCATAAAATGACAGCACTCTGTCAGAGTGTTTGTGTTTTAGAATAAAAACCAGACTTTGGTGTCACCAATTTCACAATCAGCCGGCTGAATATCAACAAGTCACCACTTCAGATTTACAATCTGAACCCACTTTTATAGAAGTCCTTATACAGAGAAGCATTTATATATTTACAGAATGTTTACTTTAGTAATATTAAAGTAACAGATGTGCCTCCGATTACACAGGCAGATTGAGTTAAAAGGAGATGGAGCTGTAACAGGTCAAAAGGGAGGTTAAGAGAGAAAAAGCAGCAGTTTTAGTTCCCCAGAAGACCTTTTTTAGAACACGTATAATAAAAGAAGGCATCTTTAATTTTAGGTTCAAGGTCCAACCGAATATTTTTCCAATGATTTAACAGACCAACAGTGAGAGCTGAGAGGTTCTAATATGGTGTTCCATCTGAATTTTCCCTTATGTAGCTCAAACATCTCAAACCAAGTTGTGAGAAGTATCTTACTGCTTGAGAATACGTTATTTCTAACTCATCAAATAGGAGGAGAAATGTTACTTTTTCTCCAATTGATTGACTTTGTTGATATTTTTAATTTACTGTATTTTTGATTTGTCCTGATGTGTCTGTCCTGAACCCATCATCGCCAAAAAGCAAAGTTTAAACAGCATTTAAATCAAAAAACATTGTCAGTAGCTCCCGTTTACAATGTTATCTACATTGTCCGTATATAACTATTCTTTATTCAGTTTAGGTCTTCCTGTACAGAAAAAACGTTTTTCTCTGTCCCTAAAAGTAACCAAAAGATTGGTTGAGATTTTAAATTCAAATTTTCATGTGATGGAGGCAATTTATCCTGCTTGTGTGAACCCATCATTTTTTTAACCACTTAAACTAACCAAAGTTCAACCAGAAGACAAGCAGAAACCGTTTTTCGGATTGTGTTTTTATTAAATATCATACTTTCTGTTACCAATATCCTGCAGAGATTAATCCAGGAGCAGAAAGACTCGACCAGACTGGATGAGTTCAAGGTTTTCAATCATAACAACCAAACACAGAAGACTCTTCGACAACAAACACAGTGAGGAGCTTCCTCAGATAATGAATCAAAGTGAGATAATTGCAGGCAGTTGTGACCAGTCATGAAGACCACAGACATCCTGCAATGAGAAAACCAAAAAAAAACATAACACTTTCAAATGTGCTGTTTTGCAATGATTCAGCCTGACAGTTCAGTAAATACATTTACATTAATCTGTTTAACATGGATGCACATGGAGAGTCATTTAGGGTTTGAGGAGACTTGGAGAGTTACATATTGGCTGTGCCCAAATTCCCACCCTAATCTACGGAGGCCAAGAGGTGCCAGACACGTACTGCATGCAGAGGTTACAGCATGTGGTCCTCATCCATCATAACATCTTCTGTAGGGGAAAAAGAAATCCCGTTTGAAAGAAGATTTCGTAATTATTTGCCAAATTTGTAAATATGTATAGGTACATATTGTATTTATATGTATATTGTAGTTTTCTGTTTGAGTATTAAAACCCTTGTGCTATCTTAGATGACCCCACCCTTGCATTGACGTGTTCTCCCTACCATGACAAAGGTGGATAAAGGTGGAAAGATTTCATGTAATCCATGGACACCAGTAAAGATCACAAATCATTCCACCAGTGTGTGAATGTGTGTGTGACTGGGTCTATGATGTAAAGCACCTTGGGCCTTGTAGGTAGTAAAGCGCGATATAAGTATACGCCATTTATACCAAATCCAGAACCACAAGAACAAAAGCAGAGACAAAGCTTCTAACAGAGAGGGACGTGATATAAAACCAATCATGCTATTTACTACTGTTTTCTTTATGTGGACATTGTCAATACATGAAACAGTCCAAAAGCATTTTTTCATTGTATTACTACAATAAAAATTACAACAATGTTTAGCAAGGTAAAGTTTTTGGGTCACTTCCGGCCGGCAAAACACGACAGCAGAAGATTGGAGAAAAAAATTACGAAAGCGAGCAGCAGAACAATGATGAACTACAGAGCAAAGAACATGGACCAAGTCATATACATTGTTTGTTGTTTTTTTAGGAAAAGTTTGAAATATGAAATTATTATTTTTTGTTTGTTTTTAAGAAGTGGACATGGTTACCCTCTGATTTCTCTACTTGAAAGAATTTCATTATGTTGATTATTTACTGTGAATGTTGTCATTTTTCTTAGAAAGGAGAAATTTACTCAGTAGCAACGAGTAAAGCCTTTTTCTGAATCCAGTTTTATCCACGCTGAAGACAACTGGGCCAGTTTCCAACATAATCCTCTCAGGCTGCAAAGTGGTTCCACTTTGGCCCCACCATTAACTACAAATTAACCGCCCACCGCCACTTCTTTGTAACCCTTGTGTTATCCTAGGCACTTAAACATTTGGGAGTTGGGTCATCTAGACCCACTAAACAGTGCTCTGAACCTTTTTTCTTCAATGATTTTTGATCTTCACTGGTGTCCATGGATTACATGAAATCTTCCCACCTTTATCCACCTTTGTCATGGTAGGGAGAACACGTCAATGTAAGGGAAGGGTGGGGTCATCTAAGATAGCACAAGGGTTAATGCCTTAGAGGTATCTGTCACATGGCTTTTGTGATGCCATCCAGATGAGGGAAAAGCCAAACCTGCTTCCTCCAGTTGATGGAGGCAACGAACAAAAGCTTTTTCTACTGACTCGTAGACCAAAGCTCATGATCCACTGAGGTTTTGGTCACAGCAGTCAGCAAAGTTAACATTCTGTTGGAGGTTTTGTCTTCCGCGCAAGCTTTTTTTTACACCTCAGCTCTCCATAGGCTCCATGAGACACCAGAGGGTGCGAGTGATGGATATACTGAGTTGTACCAGTAGGGAAAGTGCAAAGAATGGAGCTAGAGAGAGGGCAAGTCAGCAGCCAAGAAAAAAGGGTCTTACAGTTTGAGGTTTTGTTTTTAGGAGCCAGTTTTCTTGAATGACCTCTGAGCGTGAGCAGGTTAACGAATCCAGCTGGGCTCCTGCGCGCGACAGATACTGCACCTTCATTGTTTATCAATGTCCTCCTCCAGAGGGCAGACAAACTCCTGTAATCAATGGATGAATATGACACCAACTTCCGACAAATGTTGTTTGGGTCTTTTGCTTTTTGTGGTGGGCCCAAAGTGCAAATCACATCAACAAATCCCTCAAACCAAAAACAGTTTTAAGATCACGCTGACAATAAAAAAGCAAACAAATGTTAAAAAAAGCATTACATTCTAGACAACAAAGCAAAATTCCACCAATCAAAATGAAAAAACGTTTCAGAAAGCAAAAGTAATTTTAAGATGAAATGTAAAAAAAAAAAAGAATCACAACAAGACACCAGGAAAGGTAGGCACCATGGGATACCGATGATTGGATGATGACGTTTGTCCATCATTTCAACAGAAGGTTATTTGATATAAAGCAATTCTGGACATCGTCATCCAATCAGAGATGTCCCATAGTACCTACCTTTTCCAGTTTTTTCATTGTGTTTGTTTTTTTAACATTTCATTTTAATTTCTAATATATTAGCTTATTGTTTGTTTGTACGTTTTTGAATTTTTTTCTCTAATGTAATGCTGGTTTTTAGTGTTTGTTTTGCTTTTTGTTATCTCTGAAATGTTTTTGTCAAGTTTTTTGATGTGATTTGCACTTCTGGGCCACCATAGAGTTTCTCTCATTCTCGTTAAAACTATGAAACTCTAGAGAGCCTGCAGGCCTCCCATGTGTAAAGTGCATTTAGTGTAAAGAAGTGTACGTTTTTACCCAAACAGCATGAATTTGGATAAATGTTTATGTTCACCTTTACAAAGTGTTCAGTCTGACTCTGCATTTAAATGCACTGTAAAAAATTCACTATTTTGATTTTGGCAAAAAATGCCTTGTTTTTCGTAGAAATTGACTAGAAACAACTTAAATTATCAGCCACTGTAATGAATTTTACTTCACAGTTTACTTGCCAGTAAATCATTATTCCTACAAATTCTTCTCTCACCGCTTTACCCAAAATCCCTGAATCTTATCCTGGATGTTATATACTTGTAGTTCTGACTCTTGCATTGTTACAAAAATGTATTTCCTGTTTCTCTTGTCCCAATAATCTCAGCCTGAGTTCTTTTCTCCAAAATTTGCCTCATTGCAGATCTCCGTGCTGTGCTGCTTCCAACTCTGCTTCCTGTTCCTTTCCTTCATGCAGACATGTTTGCACATCTTTCCTCACATCTATTTGACACTCTCTAGAGATCTGCACTGTTGACTGCAGGTACCAACAATCCATCTTTTTCACCTGTCTCTTCACTGTCATTCACATTGATTCACACATGGACTCTGTTTTTCTCCATGAGTCTTTTATTCATTTCCCATCTTTCCAGAACAAACCTCCACCTGCTCCAGATGTTCCTCCACCTGCTCCCTGCTCTCATTACACATCACAGTGTCATCTGCAAACATCATAATCCACAGAGATTCCTGTCTCTCCTCATCTGTTAGTCTGTCCATCCCCACAGCTAATCTGTGCTCCACCTTTGCGTCCTTTGTTACTCCTATTGCACACCTTATTCTATTATGCTCATACTTTGTCACTTTGGACGAAATCCCACAAACACAGCCTCTTTTTCAGCACTCTGTCACACTGCCTCTAAATGTGCAACATTATCTGTACATTTACATAATCAAAGCACGAAAATCGAATCATTCTGCACTCTTTTTTTTAATCAGTCCATCTTGGTGTTAATAAATTTAAAGGTATATTCTTTTAAAACGTCTCATTCACTCCATCCAAACACGAAAAGAAGAAGTGTTTGTTTTCCACAGAGAAAGCGATTGGATTATACTGCCGCCTCTGACTGAAAATAATGCATCCGTGGGCTTTGATCTTTTTAAGATAAGGATTACGTTTCTGAAAATGTGATGGAGTTTGGATAGGATGTCTGAGTGAGATTAAACGCTGATCCGGTTCCTTTAGTGCACCTGTGTGATTTGGATCGTCCCTTTTGTCAATGGCCATGGGGAGGGATCGACCCTGTTTGATGAAAGCTGACGTTAAAGCACATTCAGACGACATTCCCCTAAACCCTGTTTGTTGTGTCGGGAATGATACCTTATGAGGATCAATACCATCACAACCATGATCCATAGCCATAAATGAAGCTTTCACTTCTAAGTTAAAGACAGAAGCACCGTTCTCGTCCCTCATCTGTGTAAATATGTGAGTAGCGACTGGGGCAGATCAGAAACCAAAGCACAGTTCTTCTGTATTTGGTTCCCTCCTCTGACATGTCTTTGAGGAAAATCTGTTTGGGTTTGGGACATTGTTTGTTCCAACTCTGTAAAGTCTTAAAAACTTGTGAGACAGTTTTTTTTTTGTCCTTTTCTTGTTAACATAATTTGCTTTAGAAATTTGTTTTTGTTCTCTTGCAACTGAGAAATCAAATTTGTGTTTGAACAAAATGTGGCACGAAGAAGTATTTTGTCTGTTTAGTCTAATTCTTTTGTTTAATGCTCAAATAAAAGGCTTGGAATTTCTTTTTGTTTTTTCTTCAGGAACGCTGTACATATTTGAAAAGTGATGAAATCCAAACGGAAATGCGGTCTCAGTTTTAAAAGGGTCAGAAAGTCATTAATGCAAAGGCAGCATGAAGATCGGCATGCTTTCAACCTTTTTTTTGCTCACACATGCCATTAATATCTGACATTTTGTCATCGTGAATTTATTTTTTGATTTAAACTGCTTTTAGATGTTTTTGTCAGTATAACAGAAAATCCAATATTTTCATTTCATGCTGTCATGTGGAAGTTAACATAAAGATTTGTATTGTATTTTTTTTCTTTTCCTTTGCCAATAGCACCAAAGTCATTCATTCATTCATTCATTCATTCATTCATTCATTCATTCATTCATCTTCTAAACCCATGTTGTCCCTTTCAGGGTCACAGGGCTGCTGGAGCCTATCCCAGCCACTCATGGTCGAGGGCAGGGGACAGACAGATCGCCAGTCTGTCACAGGGCGGACCAAAGTCATTTAAGTAAATAATTCCTCTGTTCCTCACTAAGATTAGCGGTTTTAGTGAAAAACAGACAGTTTGTAATCATGTCTTCAAAATTATTCACATGTAACAGTTTTAGATGTTCAATCTCATCTCAAAATTACAGCTATAGTCTACGTTTTCATTGATAATGTGACCTTGCGCAGAAGTTCCCTCTCTAGTGACTTTATTATGAATGAACTCTGTCAAAGTAATGGCCATAAAAGTTCAAATAATAATATTTCACATCTGTTTCTTTTTTAGTTGAGAATTAAAGCTGCTTTTTGTTGATCACCCTTCAAAAGTTCCTATTGCACCCTACATAACTCTACCATCCCTGCTGGTGACCTGTCCAGGATGCCCCCTGCCTTCGCCCACGCATGGCCGGGATAGGCTCCAGCAACCCTGTGACCCCGAAAGGGATAAAAAGGGTTTAGAAAATGAACGAATGAATGAATGACTCTACCATCAAATATTGCTGTTTTTTGGGTGATTTCCAACTTCTAAATGAAAATTTCCTACAGACGCTTTGATCAAGCTTCTGCGGGTGTTTATTTTTACTTTTTAAAGCCGAGCAGAAGTTTATGATGTTACTCTGGTTTAGAAAGTTTGTTTTGGTTTTGTTTTTACATTTTGTCAAAATTCAGTCTAAAGTCTTTGTTTACCACCTTAAGACTTTAGCAGTAATAAACGTTTTTAATGAAAACCCAAAATGTACTGCATGCAGAGGTTACAGCATGTGGTCCTCATCCATCATAACATCTTCTGTAGGGGAAAAAGAAATCCCCTTTGAAAGAAGATTTCTTTATTACTTGCCAAATTTGTAAATATGTAGGGTTACATATTATATTTATATGTATATTGTAGTTTTTTGTTTGAGTATTAACCCTTGTGCTATCTTAGATGACCCCACCCTTACATTGACGGGTTCTCACCATGACAAAGGTGGATAAAGGTGGAAAGATTTTATGTAATCCATCGACACCAGTGAGGTTCACAAATCATTGAAGAAAAAAGGTTCAGCGCACTGTCTAGTGGGTCTATATGACCCAAGCACCCAATGGTAAAGTGCTTCGGATAGCACAAGGTTTAAACTAATAAGAATGAGAGGACATGTCATACAACTGCCAACAATAACTTATTTCACAAACTTACCATTTCTCCAATAACATTTTTTTTTGATTAAACTATCCTTCATGATAATAAACGGATCGCTTTGTCTCCTGTTCCTCAATCTATCAAACCATCAACTTTAGAGAAAAAGATCTAAAAATTTCAGAATTTGTGGTTCACGTTTGCTTGTATTTGCATCTGTGTTTATGGGACAATGGCTTGATTAATTGAGATGCAGTCAGATTTGGAAACCTCATCACAATGGCGTCTCAGCGTGGGAAATTATCCCTGCGCTCTATAGATGTAATGATGCGCGAGAACGAGGGGCAATTCATTTCTGCCAGTCACGTGACCACGTGTTTGGCAGGTATAAAAAATTCGTTCCTCATTCGGAATGTTAATTAGTCAACAGTAACCTCATAGACCTAATTAGGTACCGAGTTCTCTGCAGGTTTGGGTGCGCATGATGTGGAAGCAACGACAATAGAGATGATGGGAGAGGAAGATGAGGGTGATGATGATCAGAATCTCATAGAATAAGTATTATTTTGTACAGAAAAAGGTGACAAAGTGTCAAGATTTTTTCAGTGTCATAATTTGCAGAGATAGCTTTCTCCAAGATCTCATTGAGAACTCATGATTATTCTTTAAAAAAAGAAAAGAAATCAGTCTTTATTCTTATGGTCAGTTTCTTCATATTTCATTGTGATTTTCTAAAGGTTCATACTTTTATCAGAACCCACCAAAGGATCACCCCCTCTAGCCCACTGGATTCAATAAAATATCATTCCCAAGAAACACTTTTACGCAGCTTCTTGCGCTATTTTCCCAAACCAGTTCTTGACTGCTGCGCTTCTCCTGTCGTGTTTGCGCACGCTCACCTCTGTGTCTCACGCGCTGCGGCGTTGGAAGCGTGGACGGGTTCACGCAGGAGATGTTCTCAGTCTCCAGGCTCCCGTTGTAAGCCGCTCTGCTCTGAAGCTGCTCCATCAGCGCGCCGGCGACGCACTCGATGGTTGATGCTGTCTCGTTTCTCAAAGTATCCATGTCTTTAAGTTTTATTGTAAGAATAAAAAAAAAGATTTTGTTGTAAATATTTAAGTCAATTTAGTTTTTTGGGAAAAGGTGAGATCTGCAGCCATGGTCCATCACACTTGACAAACTACGTTGCAAAAAATAGAAAGAGAAGACAGTTTCTTTTCTTTGTTGTCCAGGCTGTCTTTGGCTCTCCGTCTTTATATCCCCCCAAACGCGTCCCGCTCTGTCGTCATGTGGATCTTTGCGCTCCAGGAGAGACAAGAAGCGAAGCGCGCAGCTGCGCTTTTGCCAAAGAAGAGGGCGAGAGAGAGGAAAGTGGATTTCTAATGTCATGAATGGTGCATGCGTGTGCGCGTGAGGGTGAGGGCAGAGAGAAACAGAGACTTGCTTATACAATGAATGGTAAAATGCCGATTCGCACTCCTTTACGCATCGATTTAATTCACTTTTTAACGAACCAGAAGGACTCAGAGCCGCCAATGTATTTTCTCCGATTACATTTTAAAAATATATATTATTATTTAAGAACATTGTGAGCATCATGAATGAGAAGCAAAGAGATGGACTGCATTGTCATCGTCATGGTTGGATATTTCATTCCGAAACAACCCCTTTGATGTAAGGATCGAACTTCAAGAACTTCCTGATGGTTACAGATCTAATTGCACAAGCAGACGTGTGCTTCTTTACGCGGAACTGGAGAAGAGTCAGCCCTTCCAAACAGGGACACAAACAGCTCACAGTCGCCCTCTGGTGGTGCGTCAGAGAACATCCTCCGCTTAAGGGCGAAGGAGCGCCACAGAGTAAAGGTTGGCCCCTCTTTGCTAGTGATTAACTTTCACTTTGTGCCATAAAGTAATCATAAAGTCCATCATGCGCGGTCTTATAATCTGCATAAAGACATCATTAGATCGTGCGTAGATTCTGCAGCGGCTGGCAAATCTCCATCTAGTGTAATGTGATTACTCATTCAACTGCTGCTGAGATCACGGAAACTTTCAGCAATTATTTCAAACATTACTTTTGTTCAAATGTATATTTGTGTGTTAAGACAAAAATGTACAAACAAAGGAAGTTGGTCATTTTTGCTGCACCAGTGATGTTAGGCTGGGGGTGTGAGGGGCTGTAAGCTAGTGGGGCAGCACTTAAACACAGAGCTGGGAAGTGGGGGAGGGTAGGTTTTGGATTTTGGCAAAAAAAACAGCATAATCATAGTTAAAAGACCACTGGGAACACTTTTACAATTAAAAGATAATCGGAGTGTCCCAATTGTGCTGTGCGTGATCACAAGGAGCGCCTTTGCCGTTTTAGCAAATCAAACTAATTCAATAATTTCAAAAACAAAAGTTTTCCCCTTACATCAGAGCTAAAGTGAAGATCTACATTTCCTTCAGGCGCCTCCTCTTCGGGCTTCAGCAGGTCATGTGTAGAGCCACTTAACCCAGATACACAAGAAGAAAAGGAGGAAGACCTGCGCTCCCCGTTGGGTGTAGTTAATTCAAACTTGCAGCTTGTTGATTACTGATGCACCTCTGCTGATGAGAACAAATTAGAGACTGCCACCTCGGGGACGGTTACTGCTCAGCTCATGTCAATGTCTTCTAGAGCTATACATTCTTTTCTGTAATCACCGCTGAGATTAGGCTATAGATTCTAGAAAACAACAGTGGCTCCAGAGGGCTCATTAATAGGCGGTCCTTGTAGTGGAAAGACATTAAAACGCTGATGACTGCAGGTAATGGATGGTAATGCATCAGTGCTAAGCCAAGCTGTCCAGGATTTCAGTCTTCCTGCACTCTTCTCTCTTCTGCTTCCTGGAACCCTGGGGCTGATTGCTGGAGCATTGTCCCGAGCCTAGAGTGAGTGTGAGGCAACAATAAAGTTAAAGTTTGTGTGTGTGCCTGTTAATGGGGAAACACCAACCCATAAACAGCCCTAAAGTGCCTGCTCTGTAGGTGCACACAGCTTTCTGATATCTGATAAACAGAAAGACAGATGCCCTCCAGCAAGCTCAGAATGCCTCTTTATCCTGCTGTTAGTCTATTCACACTTTAAATGCATTTATCTTAGATCTTGCTAACCTGCATTATTCAGAGCGTCACATGACAATGGGAAAAAAATGCAGTTAATTATTAGAAAATCCTTTGAACTTTTGAGAAAAGCAGATCAAGTAAATCTTTAGTCTTAGAGACACACTAATATTACAGTACTCACTAAATCAGTTCAAAGAATCGTTGTGCAAAAATAAACAGCAAAATAAACAGTTAATGTCTTGGGGAAAAAAAGTTGAGCAATAGAAAACAGTGACGTGTGGTGAGGTTGACGGCTGGTGAGGCACTGACTCCTCTCCACTGACTCTTAACACTAAGGTTTCAAAAAGGTTAGTGGCTTTGAAAATTTTGTTTTAAAATAAACACAACAAGCTTTATGACACATTATAATGACACTCTTTGGGGGAAATCCTTAGAAAATATAGTACGGGGGAAGTTTTCTACTTTCATTGTTCACTTGTTCTTTGCAATGTTTTTGGATTTGATCACTTTTATTTGGTCTGTGCACGTTTGATCTTTGTGACAAAACATAAAAACTATTTGATCTCAATGGTTGTAATTTTTGCAGGTAAATGACAAAATGCATGACTCGAAATTGACTGTTTGAGGTTTTTTTGGCACAAATTCAGATTTATTGTGAACAACAAAATAATCATCAGTAAAAAAGAAGCTGGGATTTACTCTTCAAAAAAATGGGGATCATGCATCACCACAAATAAAAAAAAATGTAAAGGTACATTATTAGAATCAACTGTAAATGGTAAAAAAAAAATATATATATATATATATATATAATGCTGAGAAAGGAATAATAGAATAAGTGTTCAAAAAAAGTTTTTTAGGTACCAAAAGGCCCCAAAAATTTAAATAACTTGTGTTTTAACCTTTTTCTCAGATTTTTATGCTCGTATAATGTAAGTTCTGTGCAATAATATCCTAACATGCATTTTTATCATACAGCTCAGGCATGTTTTTGTGTGTTTGTGAGGGTAATTGATGCAACCAAATGTTTCTCCTGCTGTTTGGAGCTCAACTTCTCCATCAAAAGTACCAGGAGATCCGTGGGGAAAACCGGATTCACGTTCCTTCCAGCTGCTGCCACAGATGATTCACGTCTCCAATGTAGGGAAAGGAATCTATGCATCTCCAGCCTGAACTACAGTATTTGGATTTATTCTTGTTGAGAATTTTTGTGCCATAAAAAAGTATCAGAGTGCCACGAAAGAAGCAGAAAAGTGAAGGCCGTTCACGCAGATTCAATGCATACGTTAAAAGGTTTTGTAAATGGAAACATTAGAGATCATGGATATGCTTACCATTTGTGACATAGATGTCATGTGCAAGTTCATTTGAGAGCAAAGAAATAGCCTGCATTTTCTAAATTAATAGTACTTTTTTTGTAATACATACTTTTTATGTTCCAATAAAAGAACCCATATTTCTGGAACAATTCTATGTGATGCTTATAGATTTTATCATCCTTCATTTATTTTCTAATGACACCAGATGAGTCTGTTGTGAGCAACTCATTACAAAAGTAACATACTACAGTCAGTTTTGCTGTAGAAAAGTACTGTAGGGTATTAATAATGCATTTTGAGTAAAGGTTAACTATTGTGTGTGTTACAATAGATTAACCATCCAAAAGGCAATTTTTCAAAGTTTGTATTTAATCACTTAAATTCAATTCAAGCTTTTTATTCATTTTG
Organism: Oryzias latipes; assembly: GCF_053564925.1. Classification (NCBI taxonomy): domain Eukaryota; kingdom Metazoa; phylum Chordata; class Actinopteri; order Beloniformes; family Adrianichthyidae; genus Oryzias; species Oryzias latipes. Next base: position 28,279,789 of record NC_136257.1, on the reverse strand, counting down.
GCCAAACTTACTGAACCCAATTTCTTGTAAAGTTTCATAGACAGCAAATAAAACAACGATTAAGCCTCTAGCATCCATCAATAAACAAGCACTTATAGGATTCTTGATGGAGAATCACGACAACGTCATCATTGCAAAAATACTAATCAAACTTCAAATGTTAAGCTTTAAAAAACAAACAGCAAATTTACGGCTGTTGTTTTAGATAACGGCTCCTCCAGCGCTCAAAACCTTGGCCAGGTTGACATCCGAAGAAATGAGCAGAACAACAAGATCCAGTGCAGGATACCTTAAAGAAGGACTGTTCTTGTCCAGGCCAATCAGCATTTTCTTATTACTAACTACCAATGCACTTAAAATGATTCAAAACTTCCCTTTGGCACGAATATGAAGCAATTATTTTTAACAAACAGACATGTCAGCATTTTTAAATATGTAGTATTTTAAGAAGTAAAACAGTATTTACAAAACTATAAATGATCTCAAATAATGTATTATGAGAAGTAGTGTTTTTGTTTTGTCTTGTTATATTACGAAATGATTGTACCTTTTAGGTAATTGCCATGTGTTGTTTTATGCTAATTGTTAATTCTTGTATTTGTACGTCTTGAGGACTGCAGATGGAGAGCTATGGTCTGGTACCATGTCCCTTTTCTTTGACTGATGCTCCTGTACATGGTCCCTCTCAAATCTGATTAACCCTTGTACTATCCTAGGCACTTTAACATTGGGAGTAGGGTCATCTAGACCCACTACACAGTGCATTGAACCTTTTTTCTTCAATGATTTGTGATCTTCACTGGTGTCCATGGATTACATGAAATCTTTCCACCTTTATCCACCTTTGTCATGGTAGGAAAAACACGTCAATGTAAGGGTGGGGTCATCTTAGATAGCACAAGGGTTATCTAAACTAGACCCAGACACTTTCTTTCATATATGTGCTCTGTATAGGCGTCGACCATTCTGATTTTTTCCACCAAGCTAACATCTGTCTGTCCTGTTGTTACAGAACATCAGGTTTCAGTCCGGTCCAACAAAAGAACACAAATATAATTAATATAAATAAAAATTAGTCTAAATTACAAATGGGGTTAATTCAAATATACACCTTGTGTGTCAGAAGATTCATAACCCCATGTTGTAACAGTAAAATATGTCTAACACAAGAGGCCTTCATCCACTTTTGTTTCAATTTTCTTAAGTAGGAAGAATTTGTTTGAGCCTTTCTGAGGGAAAAAAGCCTCAGATTCTCCCTTTAGTCTCTTTTTTCCCCCTCATTCTTCAATGTAGATGTTTAAAGCTGAGGGTTTTTCCTGTGCTTTTATTGGACCAAAAATAAATGATCATTATTCATGATTAAATCATATTGCTCCTTACGTGACTATAAAATAATTGCTCTGCTATACATTTTTAGCTTCAGATTTAATGTTCCACATCTCAAGATTTTACAAAGAAACAAACTTAATGCACACAATACAATGCGGAGACAGTATAAAAATAAGTAATTACTTTTACATAACGAGCAATCTGTTACGTAACACAGTTTGGAAGTAACTTGCACAACACTGTTGTCGGAATGCAATAACCATATAAACAGGAGGCCCCACCCAAGCTTCACCTGGACGTCATGTTAATGTTGCTGAAAAAGTCCTGACTTTACAGAGTGAAGTCCTAAGTGCAGCCTTTGCTTCTAAGCTGCAGGTTGTTTCTGTGAAAGATCAAAATCTGGTTAAGTCTGCAAGTGAGGACCAACTCTTCCAAAAAATAAAAAGGGAGGATGTGGCTTTTTGTTGCTTTGTCCTTTGCAAAGTTGCTCAAAACACAACAATAAAATAAAATGGTGTTTTAAAGAAATTCCTCAAAAAATGAAGTTAGTCAGTTAAAGTTAAACAAAAACAAGGATTTATAATAGAGCTGCTGCAGGGCTGAGTCCATGTGGGGGGTGTCTAAGGGCAGGGATGCCAGTTTAGCTTAGTCAGTTTTTTTAGTTCATTTTAGTATTTTCCTATTGAACGCTTTGTATTCGTGATCCTTTTGAGTTCACGTTTTACTTTGAAGCCCATCGAGACGACTGTTGTTGTGATTTTGGGCTACACAAATAAAATTGAATTGAATTGAATTGAATGTGGTTTTTTTTGTTATTTTCTGACTAAAAACATAAGAACAAAAACAACTTTTATGGTTTATATTTAACCTACTAGTAATCTATAGATTAAGGGATTAAACTATGTTCCTAAAGCGCATTCAAAAAAACAGCTGGTAAAAAAGAATCTTTTATTATGGTTATAAACGGATGGCACGCACTTCATGTTTTCTGTGATGCATGAACTGTAATTGCTTAATTGCCGCCCACTTGGTGGACCTTTGACCACAGAGCAGGTGACTGCCTTTTCTGCAGGCGCAGATTGAACAGCACCATTGCCTCTCCAGACATTCACGACACAAGACACTGTTAAATAACTCAACCTTTAGGTCCACCTTTGGCCCGCCAAAGTCCCCGCTCAGAGATGAAGAGGAGGGTCGGGGACAGGCCGAGGGAACAATAACAGGTAATCGGTGACAGGTGGAATCTCTCTTCAGACTTGGACACTGAACAGGTGAGAGCTGGTGAGTGAGCACGCTTTTAAAAAATGCATTTTAAAGTAATTTGTATGGCGAATCTGGATCCGATTTTTTGTTTGATTATTTTTGTTTTGGTACATTTTATGTGTTGTACACTGACTCTATTCAGAAATGTCCTTAGATTAATTTAAAAAATGATAGATGATAAGTATTGTAAGCCACAACTTTCCTTTATATACTATATTATTTAAAAAAAATGCATTTATGTTCATCTTGACCCCAAAAGATTGAAAATTTTTTGTATAAATGAAAGGAAACATTTTTTGTGACGATGACTGTCTTTAGCATGCGTGAACTTCTTACTTTACCCGTCCAAACAGACATAGCAGCACACAAAGGGAATGACTCTGACAGTCCTTGTTATGCATGTCCATGTGAGTGCTGCATGCTCCGTAGACAGCTGTGCCTCCCATTAACTATTAACCGGCGCTCCAAAGCTTTCATGGAAGATTAACTCTTCATCTGGAATTATCAGCACTTCTGTGGCAGCTTTATGTCCAGGATTATTTGGTAATTTAGTTATGTTTACAAGACTAAACCAATGACACATGGGTGGGAGCAGATAAAAACTGATGATTTTAGCATCAGTAAGACAGATCAGGCTCCTCAGTGGTGTAGTGGTGCAGTGGTTGGCACTCTTGCCCCACAGTGAGAAGGCACTGGTTCAAATCCCAGCTGGGTCCTTTCTGTGTGGAGTTTGCACTTTTATTTTTTGGAGTTTGATGGGTTTTTTCTTCATCACACAGTCCAAAAACATGCTTCATAGGTTAATTGGTTACTCTGAAGCCTGGGTGTCCCTCGTCTTCACCCAACAGCAGCCAGGACAGGCTCCAGCAACCCCATGACCCCGAAAGGGATATAGCAGTTTAACCCTTGTGCCATCTTAGATGACGCCACCCTTGCATTGACATGTTCAGCGCACTGTCTAGTGGGTCTAGATGACCCAACTCCCACTCTTAAAGTGCCTAGGATAGCACAAGGGTTACGAAAACAGATGAATAATTAGCTGTACCAAACTTGTTATTATTGTTTTTCATAATGCTAGAGCATTCAATGAACTAAAAATGTCGATTCAAAGTTTGTTTTCATGTGCTTAGGTTTCACGATTTATGTTTTTCCTAAATTGATGAGTGATGTTTTTTGTTTTATTTTCAGACATGGCCGCGTACAAGCCAAGGGTGATTTCTCTGACTAAAAAGCCGAGACAGACCTTCGGCTTCTTTTTGAGGATGGAGCTTGGCGAGGAGGGTCACCTGATCCGCTCTCTGGAAATGGGAGGCCCAGCCGAACTGGCGGGCATCAAAGACGGAGACCGCATCATCCGAGTCAACGGAACATTTGTCGATGGGCTGTCCCACACGGAGGTGAGCTCCTCGTAACGTCTCCTTGATAATCCAGGATCAAACACGTCTTCCTTTGTCCCTTTTTTTTTTATTTTCAGGTTGTGGAGCTGGTGAAAAACAGCGGAACATCAGTCACATTCCACATTATGGACGAGTCAACTTATAAGGAAGCAAAGGCAAAAGGGGTCAACCTCTCTGAACAACACAGCACAGTGGGGTCAAAGGTCATTGCCAACGGAGTGGCCAAAGGGGATCCAAAACCTAAACTCTGCTACTTGGTGAAATCGGCTTCAGGATTCGAGTTTTCTCTTTTCACGAGTAACGGTGAGCTCAGAATCAGGAACTTCAGATAAATCCCCTTCGTATCCTCAGTGAGGGTAACAGAAGGGTGATTCTGTAGGAAACATCTTTAGCTTGAGTAAAGCATGATCTCCAATCATCTAGTATTAAATGGTCCATGTTATTGATCTTCATTATAACACAGTAATAGTCCACACATTTCATGACCACCAGCAGAAAACACAAAGAATTGACTTTGATGCAATTCTTTCTTCATCTAGTCCTTTTTTATTTTTTCACAGCAGGTAATGAAAGTTTGAAAAATATAAAAATGTAAATTGTTTTGATCTTATTTAATTATACTTAAAGTTTTTTTCTAGAAACAAATTTTTACTTTTAACCAAAGAAAATGTAAATAGAAAAATTTTACCTTAACTTGAAGAAAGAAATCTAATCTGTTAGAAAGAAATCCAGTTTTCTGAATTTAGGTGCATGGTGGTGATTAGATTAGATTAGATTAGATTAGATTAGATTAGAATAGAATAGAATAGAATAGAATAGAATAGAATAGAATAGAATAGAATAGAATAGAATAGAATAGAATAGAATAGACGTTGATCATTTTTATTTCAAAAATTAATTTGAATACATTTTCTTCACAGACTACGAAATGGCGAACAGACTTAATAACAGAACAGAGTAGTGAAAGAATTTGGACATTGCCATGATTAAAAATCCACTGGGAACACTTTGAAAATAACTCAAAAGATGATCTTTAAAACATTTGCCCCGGTTCCTACGCATAATTAATGCAATAAGAACAATACCAATAACCATCTGCAGACAAACTAAACTAAAGACGCCAAAAAAGGAAATATTTGTTGTATAAACTGGAAAAAAACAAATGACAAACATTTTTGTTTGTAGATACATAACTTTACGTTTATAAAAGGTAAATTACTGAAACAAGTAGAGGGGGTGTCAGTGCTGCATGTGGGTCATGTGTTTGATGAGTTTCATGAGCAGATGTTGTTGCTGCTTTCATGCCACACTGCTGTCATTTCTCCTCCATGTGATCACTCGAAATTACATCCAGTTGTGCTGGTGTCAGTGTTTGCTGGTAAAAGAGGTCTTCCACTGCTGGGAAGTGCCTTTCCTAAAGCTAATGTTTATGTCCGAAGTCCCTTCACTATTTAGTAAACTGTATAGTTGTGTTCGCCATTTTTTCGGGGTGTCCAAATCTACAATTCCATCATTTAGTGCTCTAGTAATTTCCCAGAAGTCTCTGCAAAAAACTAGTGCAGATCGATTCTTACTAGGTTGCCAAATATAGACCATAATGCATTGCGTTTGAAAGATTTTTCATTTCAAAACAAAAGAAGTTTTCATCATCAGAACACAGTGGATTCATTGTAAAATGTTCATATTTATTAGGTTTTTACTTCGGGAAGTCGTTACTCAGTACACATGGTTTTCGGATCGCTTTTCAAATCCAGGGCACAAGAAATCTCTGCATGACATCTTTTTTAGAAGTTAGGGCATGAGTGGGCAAACTTTTTCACCCCTGGGCCACAAAGTGTTCTACAGTATAATTTGACAGAAGGGCCGAAGCAGGAGCAGATGCATGGAGTGTTTTGGTGATCCACTTAATTATATATAGAAATAACATGGAAACTGAACAAAAACATGCTTTTGTCATGATTGACATTCAGTGTATATGTTTTTCTAAACAAAGCCTTTTGGAGTTATTTGTTCTAATTTTAGTGGTGATTGCACCAATGGGTCGATGCCCCTCAGGGGAAAACGCAAACTGAGAAAAATGCTGCGTTTAAGTCGTGTTGGAACGATCGGAAAATAACACACATGAATGTCAGAGAAACAACCAATTTTCCAACACCACATGAATGCAAAGTAATAGGTTTCTGGACCTGAACAAAGGTCAATGAAGTTGTTGTGCACCATGTAGAGCGACCCAATGGTGGTCCATGAGATCTACCACTCGGCGTGTTTTCCAGTTCTCTCTTGACTGCTTTCTGCTGATTAGCTGACTCAGGTGTCACCTTATTCTTATTGGCTGAACACCTGGGCCAGGGAGAAAGTGCAACGAGCTGCAAAGCAGACAGAATGGTAGATCTTGAGGAACAGGATTGGGCAGGCCTGGGATTATCCAAATAATTTATTCCAGATTAAATATTTGCCCCCGGGCCATAGTTTGTCCACCCCTGAGTTAGGGGGTAGAGAGGGAATCCACATATAGCCTTTCTAACTGTATTAATGATGAAAGTCAAACTGCTGCAAAACATTTTTAGGACCTGAAAAGGTCAAAGAGCATGCTGGAAGGTGGAAAGAGAAATGTACTGTGAAGTATCACTAGCATCCCAACAAGTCTTTTTCTGTCTAAATGGTGGCTAAAATGTTGCTTTTTGTTGTTGTTTTTACACTGATTTCTAGATGAGGAGGGTCTGTTCATTACAGAAGTGAGCCCAGGAGGCGTGGCACACAAGGCAGGCGTCAGAGCCAAAGACCGCCTGCTGGAGGTTAACGGAGAGAATGTGGAAGACTGCACACACGAACAGGTGGTGAATAAAATCAAACAAGCCGGGAACACCCTTATGTTTCTGCTGCTCGACGAGGACGCAGACAAGGTCTGCAGGAGCCAATATGCAAAAATGGGGTCGCGGTTGGCCACCGTCAAGTTTCTCCCTCACAAACCGCGTCTCGTCAACCTGACTAAAGGACCTGACGGATTTGGCTTCGTGCTCAGAGAGGAGCCCAAACAAGCAGGCAAGGCCACAATAATATAATGTTTTTTATAGCTTAATCCTTTAAGCCATATGAGCCGGCCTGTGCTTCCAAAGAACCGCAGAAATAATCATCCCCAATAAAAAAAAATTTAATAAATAAAGTCCTAAAATGATACCTAGACATCCAGAACATGCATTGTATATTCTGGTTTCATGGACTTTGGTTTACCTTTTGGATTTTAACTTAAAGTTTAAGGGGTAAAGAAGGAAGTTGTGGTTTGATATTTGTTCCTTGATTCCATACAGGACACTTCATAAAGGACATAGACAGAGACAGTCCAGCAGGAAGAGCAGGACTGAAAGAAATGGACCGACTGGTTGCAGTGGACGGCAAGGAGGTGGACAACTGCAGCCATGAGCAGGTGGTGGAAATGTTCAGGCAAGGTGGTGGTGAGTGCTGCCTCCTTGTGGTGGATCAAGAAACAGACCAAATGTATAAACTGGTGAGTTGTTCTCCATCTTCAACTGTGTTTGTCCTGTGAGAGAAACTGCTTTAGTAATATGCTTTGTGTGTCACAGGGGAAAGTTTCTCCTATGCTCTTCTGGGAGGAGATGAAGGATTCCAACTTACCCCCCAGTTACACAGAGGTTATGAACACAGCGACACCGGCCCAACCCGATGAAAAAGAGGAGGAAGACCTGAAGCCAAAGTTGTGTAGGATGGAGAAGAGTTCTGACGGCTATGGCTTTCACCTGAACGGCATTCAAGGCGTGTTTGGACAGTTCATCAAGGAGGTGAGATTAACAAGAAGGTTCCTCCATGACTAATAAAAAAAACCAGGTGATAAAACCTCCCTTGTTTTAGGTGGTGAAGGGAGGAGCGGCTGACAGAGCAGGTCTGGAGGACGACGACATGGTCGTGGAGGTAAATGGAGTGAATGTGGAGCAAAGTGGACACCAGGAGGTGGTGGAAATGATCCGCAGGAGTGGCAACTCACTGGAGATGCTGGTGGCCAGGAAGAGTGTTTATGACCAGCTCAAAGCCAAAGGAGTAAGCATCACACGCATGCTGCTTGGGGAAGAACCCAAGAGTCAAGAACCCAAGAGTCAAGAACACAGTCCAGAAACCAGCAAGAAAGAGATAGAAAGACCAGAGAGTCCAGCTGAACCTGCAAAACAGAGGGTGAGTCTATGTAACATCTAAAAAGAAGAGATCATGTTGATTTACTTATACTCCATGAGAAAAAATACTTTTAATCTGAAAGGATCGTAGCGTCAAGCAAATAAACTGGGTCAAGATTTTCTTTCCCTGGCGCTAAGAAACGTAAATGTTGAACCAAGAACCTGGTTTAGATGTTTTTTTAGCAGCAAAAGCTGAAGAAGCCATGTTATTTAGGACAAAATATTTGTCTTCACTAAATTGTATATTTTCATCAGGTTTGGGTGAAATTTAGATGCACATTTATTTGAAGCCTTCGATTCTAAAACTCACAGTTTCCACAGGGAAACATGAATCCAGTGGTACGACTTTGGTAACATTTGCTGAATAAACAAGACAATGAAAAACTGAATCACTGTAGCATTTCAGAGAATAATACAAATCCATTTGCTTTCAAATAACATCAATTATTTCTCTTTTCGCAAACCTTTAGGTCCAAATAGGTCAAACTTAAGTCCTGAGGGGTCCCTCTCAGTTTTAATATCTTCATTAAATTGTATAAAATATGTAGCGGTATAATTTTTTCTTTGCTCTTTTGTATCAGATAAATTGGAAGACTGAAAATAATCCATATTTGATGAAAAAAAGAACCCTAAAATAGAAATGGGCCAATTGTATTACAAACAAGGGAATCTATTCATAAATAACAAAAAAGGATTGACAAATTAATGTAAATTTACCTTTTATTATTTATTCTAAATTAGTTTTTTTTACAAAACATCATCATACTTAACAGTCTATATGAAAACTTGAGCTGTTTGGTGTGAAAAAATGCTACATGTCAATTGAATGAACATGTAGACTCTATAGAGTAAGGGAAAATTGTGTTTTTCATTTACCAATTCTAGCAACTTGTCCCAATTAAAAAGCTGAAAGAAGTCTGTGCTGTTCATCATAGAAACACTTTAACTGTAGGAGGCAGAATGAAAAAAGAAATCCATGAAATGACATTGTCTGATTTTTAAATTACTTGTATTTTTTAATGGTGTGGTAAATAAAGATTTAACTCTAACAAACAAGCAGGAATTCTGTCCCTCGCAGACCTGATCTGCTTCTTTAAGAAGCTCTTCTGTCCTCCACTGGTTACCTGTATTACTGTCACCTGTTTGAACTGGTTATCTGTACAAAAGACACCTGTCTCTCCAACCAAAAAGCTGTCAGAGGTCACCAGAGACAAGACTGTAGACCTGAACAAAACTGCAATGAACCAATCAACTTGATGAGAAAAGATCAACTGCTGAAACAATTTTAAAAAACAATTGAAGAAATACAGGACCACTGACAATCTCCCTCAAACTGTGACTCTAAGCAAGATCTCACCTGGTGGAGACTAAATGATCTTGAGAACGGTGAGGAAACATCCCAGAACTACACCGGGGAGCTGGTCAATAATCGGAAGAGAACTAGGACCACAGTAATAAAGGTTACCATAGTAACGGACAACATAGCCATTGATTCGAATCTTGCAGAGCCCCAATAGGTACTCATGTTTAAGTCAGCACATGTCCAGGAACATCTAAAGTTCTCCAGAGACCGTCTAGAGCAGGGGTGCCCAAATCCAGGCCTTGAGGGCCAGTGTCCTACATGTTTTCCAACCATCCTGCCATTGAAGCTCCTTATTGGATAAACATACTCTGCAATAGATATTGCAGGGTTTGTTTAGAGAATGTCCTGTGGTCAGATGAAACCAAAATGGTCCACGAGTTACACCCCAAGAAGAATGTGAAGCACTGTGAAGCATGGAGGTGGAAACATCAAGCTTTGGGGCTGCTTTTCTGCAAAGTGAACAGGATACCTGATCTGTTGAAGGAAAAGAAAAATGAGTTTGAGCAAAAACCTCCTTCCATCAAGTTTTTGACGATGAAACATGGTTGGATCTTCCAGGAGGACAATGATCCCAAACACAACAAAGGCATGACTACCGGTACATGAAAAGGCTTTAGAGGTTCTGGAACGGCAGTCACTTGACCTTAACCCAAAAGAAAATCTGCGGATGGAGTTGAAAGTCCATGTTTTCCAGTAACAGCATCAAGACATCACGGCTCTTGAGAAGATCTGCATGGAAGAATGGACCAAAATAACAGCAACATGTCGAAGACCCACAGGAAACCTTTGATAATGTAATGTAATGGACAACCAGGATTACATCACAGAGTGCTGAGGGGAACTTTTGTTATCAAACAAATACTTGTTATCTGCTCCATTACGCACTGATGAAGACGGAAGCACAGGCTACTGGTTTTAAGGCACAGAGTAACACTCCTAATGTGCGGCTTAAAGTACACAACAGTACAGTCAATAGCTCTGAATAAAAAAATGTAAAAAAATCTTCTATGTTGAGCAATTTTCAAATGATCTATAATAAAAGCTTCAGGTTCTCGGTATTTGGGGATGTATCTGGTCCCTACCCACC